>NC_133460.1:48429584-49782709 GCF_048565385.1 Saimiri boliviensis
GCCTGGGAAGCAGACGATGGAGGGGAATCAGTGCTCTCACCGCAGTCCGTGGAAGCCCTAGCCTAGGCATAGTGGTATTGAACTCGGTGTCGGCAGTCTCCTGTAGGTTAGATCTCATTTTACCCATTTGATGGTAGTAGTCGTCAATTCGCTTCATTTAGCGAGCGTACGTTGAGCGCCTACTGTATGCTTTCCAAATACTACCTGCTTTCCCAAAGCTCTCTGATTCAATAGAGTGCTTGAGACTTTTGGCTAAAAGGCCAAGCCAGGTTAATTTTTTTTAAAGTTACTTTGAATAAATAACTTTTAAAATCAGTACGTAATGGTGTTGCTTTCATTAAAAAAAAACAAAACAGACATTCATGTTCATTCTTAGAGCTGTTTTTCTTTCATTCAACAAATAATTGCTCAGGTATGCCCAGGAGACTCAAGTAAAACGGAAACAGCGCCTACCTGCTCTCTTATAGCTTACAATGTAGGGAGAGATAAACGTTTATTTGTGTAAATTATTTGTTTAACGTAGAAGTTGGAATTGTGACAGATACTAAGAAGGAAGTATTGGGGGACCTTGCCTAGTCACGGAGTTAGGGCAGGCTTCTTTAACTGAATATTTGAAAAGAAAACTTAAAAGGTCCTCCTATTTTTTGCTTACATTTGTAATTATTACTCTTAATAAAGCTTTTTTGAGTTATGTTCAATAGCAGTTTATTTTCAAGTTACTCCTCAAACAAACTAAATTGTAAAAGTTTAAAACATTGAAATGGGTGCAGATGTAATATATGTATGAAAATTTGCTGTTTCATTGCTTGTGTATGGGCTAAGTGAATGACTTTTGAGAGCCCGCCTTCCACCTCAGAAATGCAGTGAGTTGCATTTCTTTACATCTACTGGACTTAATGAAATTCCTTGAATGAGGACTTAAAAGTTTGTTGCCTTTTTGTGTGTCTACACGTATTTTAGCTAACTGGTAATGTTCCGTATTGGGTTTACGATTATATGAAAAATCGTAAATTAACCTAAAGTCAGTGATAGGAAGTTTAGGTCAAGATTAAAAAACTGTAAAAAACAATTGTTAGCATGTTTTTATAGTCATATATATTGCTGTCCAGTTATTTAAAAGCTCCCTAAGAGTTTTAACTTGCATATTAAGAATTGATCCTGAAAATCGCAGTATTCCAAATGCTCCCTTGAACGTATCTTTACCGAAAGAAGTGAGTAGTATTTTTGCAGTTTAAAGATCTCACCAGGCGCGGTGGCTCATGCCTGTAATCCCAGCACTTTGGGAGGTTGAGGCGGGCAGATCACCTGAGGTCAGGAGTTTGAGACCAGCCTGACCAACATGGTGAAACTCCATCTCTACTAAAAATAAAAATAGTAGTTGGGCATGGTGATGCACACCTGTAACCCTAGCTACTCAGGAGGCTGAGGCAGGAGAATTGCTTGAACCTGGGAGGCTGACGTTGCGGTGAGCCAAGATCGCGCCACTGCACTCCAGCCTGGTGACAAAGGGAGACTCGGTCTAAAAAGCAAACTAAAAATTGCCATATACATTACAACATATCCTAACCCTCAACAAATTTTATTCCCTTTCCTTCTAGTCTTTAACGTCCTGACAGTTCTGTATTTTACTTCCTCTTCAACCCATCAGAAGTATTATAATTTGATTGTGAATAATTAGAAAAAGAATTTAATTTCAAGACCCTTTATTTCAAATGACACAAGTTGCACATCTTGGAAAAACTTTGAAAGCAAAACTTTGGGTAGAGAATCTTTCTGTTTCAGTGGCTTCTAAAAGACAAGTGTTTTTCCACAGTTATTTTTTCTTTTTCTTCTCTACCTGTAAAGTGTAAGATATCCACAATTTTCTTGAGGTGTTTTTTAGTAAGACTAGTTCTTTTTTTTTTTTTTTTTTTTTTTTTTTAAAGATGGAGTCTCACTCTGTCGCCCAGGCTAGAGTGCAGTGGCGCAATCTTGGCTTACTGCAACTTACCCCTCGAGTTCAAGCGATTCTCCTGCCTCAGCCTCCCAAGAAGCTGGGACTACAGGATTGTGCCACCACCCTTGGCCAGGTTTTTTATTTGTATTTTTAGTAGAGACGGGGTTTGCCTGTTGGCCAGACTGGTCTAAAACTCCCAGTCTCAAGTGATCTGCCCACCTTGGCCTCCCAAAGTGTTGAGATTACAGGTGTGAGCCACTGCCCACTGCCCACTAGTTCTTTGATGTGCCCTACTGTTAAAAAAAAAAAAAAAAAAAAATGTTAAACCAATGCTGTATTCTCATGGAATAGTTAACTTGGTAAAGTGCAGTAATTTATTACTCAATCTATTACTTTTCTGCATTGGCTATACTAGGCTTGTAAAAAATGCCTTTTGATTGCTTCCAGTTTTAGTGTTTTGATTGTATTGAAAAGTATCTTTCTTTTTTGAGACAAGCTCTTTCTCTGTCGCCCAGTTAGGAGTGGTTCACTGCAGCCTTGACTTCCTGGGTTGAGGCAATCCTCCTTACCCAGCTTCCCAAGTACCTGAGATCGCAGGCACACACCACCACTACACTGGGCTAATTTAAATTTTATTTTTAGGAATGGGGGTCTAGCTATGTTGACCAGGATAATCTTGAACTTCTGGGCTCAAGTGCTCCTCCTGCCTCAGCCTCCCAAAGTGCTAGGGTTGCAAGTGTGAGCCACTGTACCTGGCTACTCTTTAAAAAACTTACGAAATATTTCTTGGACCCAGAAAATAATAGAGGATAGCAGGTAGTTTTCCACATATTTTTAATGCTTAGGAATTTAAAAATTTAAAGAAGGTTGTCAAAGTAAAACATTGTTTATGATTACATTGTTAGTTAATTGTGAAGTTTTATAAAATGAAACTTTGTTTATACTAGTTTAATTAGTGGCAATTTTAGTTCTATTAAAATTTTGTTTAACTTTGGTGATTTGATTTTTTTTGTTTGTTTTTTTTGTTTGTTTGTTTGTTTTGAGACGGAGTTTCGCTCTTGTTACCCAGGCTGGAGTGCAATGGCGCGATCTCGGCTCACCGCAACCTCCGCCTCCTGGGTTCAGGCAATTCTCCTGCCTCAGCCTCCTGAGTAGCTGGGATTACAGGCACGAGCCACCATGCCCAGCTAATTTTTTGTATTTTTAGTAGAGACGGGGTTTCACCATGTTGACCAGGATGGTCTCGATCTCTCGACCTCGTGATCCACCCGCCTCGGCCTCCCAAAGTGCTGGGATTACAGGCTTGAGCCACCGCGCCCGGCCTGGTGATTTGATCTTTTAATTTCAGCTTTCAATCCCCAAGTGGAGCTCTATATGTGTTAAGTATATGCATATGGAAAAAAGTTATAATTCCTTTTCTCTGTAAACAATTTTTATAGTTTCCAATCTCATTTTTCTTTTAAGTAGCTCTGGGAGGTGTCAGGAGGAATGAGAAAATTAATTTTAAGGCCAAGGAGCATGGCTCATGCCTACAATGCCAGCACTTTGGGAGGCTGAGGTAGGTGGATTATTTGAGCCCAGGACATTGTGATGGGCAATGTGGCAGAAACACTGTCTCTACAAAAAATATAAAAACAAGCCAATTGTGGTGGTGAGCACCTGTAGTCCCAGCTACTTGGGAGGCTGAGGTGGGAGGTTAGCTTGAGCCCAGGAGGCAGAAGTTGCAGTCAGCTGAGATGATACCACTATGCTCTCCAGCCTGGGTGACAGAGTGAGACTGTCTCAAAAAAAAAAAAAAAAAAAAAAAAAAAAAAAAAAAATTAAATTTTTCTGTCTCTGTTTTATAACTCAAATGAATTAATGTGGATGTCATAAGGAAGGAGAGCTCATTCTTACTGCTCTCCCTGCCAATTATATTATCTTTCAATATAGCTGATTTTGTTTTTCCATCTGAAATAGACTGCTACCTAAAGAGTTGTCTTCTACCCTTTCACAATTGCTGCTCCCACACAACCCCTCTACCCTGCTAGCTAAGCACACATTTGATTAGTAAATATGAGGTGCTTGATTTTGAGCTGCTATACAGTCTATAGTCCTTAGGAGAAAATGTACTACAGTATTTCAAAATTTATGATTTTGAGCAAGTTTTGAGTTTAAGACTTAGAAAGCTACCTAGTAATGAACAGTGTGTATGACCAATCACTAATGCTTTTCGTTCTCTTTTTTCTAAATTAGTTTGGAATAGTTTTCTGATTAAAATTAGTTTTCTGGTTAAAATTTGAGTTTGTAATTTTGCCAGAAAAGATGAAAATATCTTGTCAAAAAGAAAATTTGCTGCATATATCAAAAGTACAAGGCCGGGCGCGGTGGCTCAAGCCTGTAATCCCAGTACTTTGGGAGGCCGAGGCGGGTGGATCACGAGGTCGAGAGATCGAGACCATCCTGGTCAACATGGTGAAACCCCGTCTCTACTAAAAATACAAAAAATTAGCTGGGCATGGTGGTGTGTGCCTGTAATCCCAGCTACTCAGGAGGCTGAGGCAGGAGAATTGCCTGAACCCAGGAGGCGGAGGTTGCGGTGAGTCGAGATCGCGCCATTGCCCTCCAGCCTGGGTAACAAGAGCGAAACTCCGTCTCAAAAAAAAAAAAAAAAAAAAAAGTACTAATCTGGTAATTATTTTAGTTGGTTTCTTAAAATTATAATCCCTTTTGTTAATATAGTATTTAGGAAAACATCTCATTTGAGTATAGCATCACCTTGTGCCCTTCATAGCCACAAAATAAGATAACAGAAAGCAAACTAATGACTCTCGAAAGTGAGTACAGACTGAGATTTAATATAAGTTCCACTGGCATAGTATGCTACTATACCCAATACTAATTTTCTGGGAAAGGCGAATATTGCCCACTCTTCTAGATTTTAGTTAATTCTTGTGTATTCATTTATTTTCTATTAGAATGGTGTATATTTGTTCAAAATTAATTTAACATTCAATGCTTTCTACTAAATGCCATATGCTGCCTTAGATGAACCTCATAGAGTTTACAGTTCAGTAGGAGAGTCAGGTATTAAATAAGCCTTGTGAAACCTAAATTTGGAGAATGCAGTTTTAATTAGGAAATCAGGGAAGGTCTCATGGAGAGGGAGTCAAGCTGAAACTCAAATAGTGAATTAGGTTAGGAATACTTTGCTTGGTTCTAAGACAAGAAGGACACTAGCAAATTGGAGCTATTGACGAAAGAACTCTTGAATAATAGACCAGGCTGAGTGGCTGGAGAGATGAGTAGTGTCGGATATATGTAGATCACATTAGAGAATACTTCGCGTGTGTGTCTATGTGTTTAAAATAACAGTTGGAGTAAAATATCTGTGGAAAAGTACACAAATAGGTAAATAGCTTGATGAATTTTCACCAAGTGAAATACCTCTGTGTCAAATGCTCAGATCAAAAAAACAGTCAGAACATTACTAGCAGTCAAAAGCTCCCTTTATGCTTTTTTTCAGTCATTGCCTGACTTGTAATACCATAATGTATATTACATGTTTTTTACTTACTATATGGGTGGAATTACACAGTGTGTATTCCCTTTGTGTCTGGCCTCTTCACTCAACATCAGGTGTATGAGATTCATTCTTGTGTGTAGTTGTATCTCCTCTAATTCTATTGCTAATTTGGTGTTTCCATTTGTATGAGCATATACCAAAATGTATTTATCCGTTCTTGTTGATTTTTGGATTTTTTCTGTTTGGGGCCATTACGAATAACACTTACGAACACTCTTTTATTTTATTTTAAATTCATTTATTTTACTTTAGGTGCATACTACATCTGGCATTTCTCCCAATGTTATCACTCCCCACCCCTCCTCCCCAGCCCCCATTGTCTCTCCCCTACCCCCCTGCAACTGCCCCCAGTGTGTGATGTTCCTCTCCCTGAGTCCATGTGTTCTCGTTGTTCAACACCTACCTATGAGTAAGAACATACAGTGTTTGGCTTTCTGTTCTTGTGTCAGTTTGCTGAGAATGATGTTTCTAGATTCATCCAAGGAACACTCTTTTTTTGATACAAATTCTCGCTCTGTGGCCCAGGCTAGCGGGCAGTGTTACCATCTTCACTGGCTGCAACCTCTGCTTCCCGGGTCCGAGTGATTCTCCTGCCTCAGCTTCCCAAGTAGCTGGAACTATAGGCATGTGCCACCACTCCTGACTAATTTTTACACAGAGTTTTGAAAAAGAGATGGGGTTTCACCATGTTGGCTAGGCTGGTTCCAAACTCCTGACCTCAAGTGATTTGCCCGCCTGGGCCTCCCAAAATGCTGGGATTGCAGGCATGAGCCACCGCACCCCACCAGATATGTATATGTGTTTTTTTAGTGATCAGTCTGGGCCAGGTGCAGTGGCTCATTCCTGTAATCTCACCACTTTGAGAGACTGAGGCAAGAGGATTGCTTGAACCCAGGAGATTGAGACCAGTGTGAGCAACATAGTGAGACCTTGTCTCTACAAAAGTTCTTTTTTTTTTTTTTAAAAAAAAGATCATCTGGTTTTATGCAGGACAGAGTATGAAGGGTGTAGGATGACAGGATAGGAGAATGTTTAAACTTAAAAAGATTAGAAGACTAAGTTTCACTGTGGCTAAAATAATCCATAACTATATCCAGTATCAAAATTGCTAATGGAGTCTGTATTATTACCAACTAATGTGTTTTGGCATTGATAAGTAATTGATCTTTATCCCTTATATTGGTCATATTCAGGATTTATAGAACAAGGCTTATAGATTTTCTTTGGAAAAATTCACAGAAATTTTATTATTTTCCTCCATTATAGCCAGTTTTACTACAAGGGCTTTCACAGTGTAACATATTCTCTTCAGACCAAATATAGCAGTGGTATAGTAAGTAGTGCATTATAGTAGTTCATTTGGATTTGCATGAGTATGTTGAATTATGTAAATTCAGCTACAATAAAAGAATCTTATAAAGGTATAAATAAAAGTAACTTTTCAAGCCTAGATGTTAAGAATTAGCTTCTTGGATTTCTGATATATGTTAATATTTGATTTTTTATAGTGGTTTCATATAGAAATGATTGAAATTGTAGCATGCTGAAATTTGTTTAGGTTTTTTTTGGGGGGGTTAAAAAACACGTAACATGAAATCTGACCTCTTAACATTATACTCAAGTTGCACAGTATTATAATTTAGTAGTGTACTCAATTTGTTCAGTTTTGATGTAGCTTTTTTTTTTGGTTAGATGGAGTTTCATTCTTGCTGCCCACGCTGGAGTGCAATGGCATAATCTTGGCTCATTGCAACCTCTTTCTCCCAGGTTCAAGTGATTCTCCTGTCTCAGCCTCCCAATTAGCTGAGATTACAGGCACATGCCACCATGCCTGGCTAATTTTTTGTTTTTTATAGAGATGGGGTTTCATCATACTGGTCAGGCTGGTCTTGAACTCCTGACCTCAGGTGATCCCACCCGCCTTGGCCTCCCAAAGTGCAGGGATTGCAGGCATGAGCCACTGCTCCCAGCCTTTGATGTGGCATTTGATATGTTTTTTTTTTTTTGAAACAAAGTTTTGCTCTTGTGGCCCAGGCTGGAGTGCAATGACGTGATTTCAGCTCACTGAAACCTCCACCTCCTGGGTTCAAGTGATTCTCCTGCCTCAGCCTCCCAAGTAGCTGGGATTATAGGGATGCGCCACCACGCCCAGCTAATTTTGTATTTTTAGTAGAGACAGGGTTTCTCCATGTTAGTCAGGGTGGTCTTGAAATCCCGACCTCAGGTGATCCACCTGCCTCGGCCTCCCAAAGTGCTGGGATTACAGGCGTGGGCCACTGCGCCTGGCCTTGATAGAAGTTTTTTATTATTTCCTTATGAACTCAAAGATTTGTAGTCTATTTAACTGCAGGTCATAGGTAATTAAATTCGAATTAACAAAATGTAGTGACTGACTAAACATGATAATATTTCATTTTATTTCAGAGTTTTCTTGGAGGCTTTTTTGGTCCAATTTGTGAGATCGATATTGTTCTTAATGATGGGGAAACCAGGAAAATGGCCGAAATGAAAACTGAAGATGGCAAAGTAGAAAAACACTATCTCTTCTATGATGGAGAATCTGTTTCAGGAAAGGTAAATCTTTTGTTTGACAAAACTATCTACTTATAGGATATCAGAATTAGTTATCGAAGTGGTCTGTGCTGTTTCTTAAATTTGAGTAATTTTATGAGACAGAGTTATTTTTTTCCCAAAGGTCAGCTAAAATCTTTGATTGATTAGAACATAATCTTTCCTGCAAAGGAAAGATTTTTACCCTGGAAAGCTTTCAGGGGGAGAGCCTCTAAATTTCATGCAAATTTTTCTGTTTAAGTCTCCTGTGTGATTTATGAAAAAAAATTTTTTTTTTTTTTCCTGTTTGTGATTATGTACTTCTGTCTGGTTTCAGACAATTTCTCCAGATCAGAGCTATAATTTACCCAAAGTTTGTTTTTCCTTTAACATAAACTTAGCAATTGAGAGTAAATGTTTCTTTCTCATTCTTTGTAGCTTACCTCTCTGTACTGCTACTATTGTGTCTGTTGATCTCATTTCTAGGTACTCTGTAGAGGACTTGAGTGCTTTTGGAATGTGTCTATGCATGGTCAGATATGTTAATAATGCCTTCTGTAAGGTTTCGCTTTTTTCCCCTTTTTCTTTATCCAGTGATGTATAAGGTTTTTGGTTTTTGGGGTTTTGTTTTGTTTGGAAATAGGGTCTCACTCTGTTGCTCAAGCTGAGTGCAGTGGTGTGATCATGGCTTACTGCAGCCTTGTACTCCTGGGCTCAGGTGATTCTCCTACCTCAGCCTCCCTGGTAGTTGGGACTACAGGCACACACCACCACCTGAGCTAATTTATATATATTTTTGTATAGATGGGTTTTCTCCGTGTTGCCCAGGCTGGTCTTGAACTTCTGGGCTCAAGCAATCCACCCATCTAGGCCTACAAAAGTGCTGGGATTACAGGTTTGGGCCATCACACCTGGCCAATTATTCTTTTAATTTAGGGAATATGATCAGTACCTATTAGTGGTCAGTGATAGTGGAGAATAGTAATATCATAGACAAAAACAAGCAACAAAACATTTGAAATAATATTTTAAATATCGAATACTAGGATTTTTCTCCCCTGCTTATTTAATTAATATATTCATGTGGTGGACAGTTTGGGAAATAATATCTATATCATCTTTTCATGTAGAAATAATTCACTGTTAAAATTTGGGTGTGTTTCTTCTTAATCTCTGCATTAATTAATGTTTATATGTACTATAGTAAGCATACCTTTTCCTGTATTGTTGGATATTTAAGTAGTTTCTGTTTTTCAGATGCCTTTCTTCATACCTTTTATAATATGGACATCTGTATACATAAGTTTTTCTCTAAATTTCTGTAGAACAGCATTATTTCCTTAGAACAGATTCCTGAAAGTGAGCTGCTAGGCCAAAATATATGTAATATTTGAAGGATCTTAATACACATTAACCTGGAAAATGTATTTGCATTAAATTACATGTCCATCTTTGGATCTTTTTCACCCAAGACAGCATTGAATATGATCGCTTTGTCAGGTTTGCTGTTTTGATAGGGAGGAACAGTCTCATTGTTTTAATTTGCATTTCTTTGGTTACTAGATAGATTGGACTTAGATTTATTTACCAGCCATTTGAGGTGTTTTTTTTTTTTTGTTTGTTTGTTTGTTTTTCATTTGTACTGCATTGTCTCTTCTGGTCCTTTGCCAGATTACCTATTGGGGTCTTAGTGTTGAATCTGAAGTGAATTTTTTGGTTTTCAACTTTACTTCCCTTATACTCGTCCTTTTAAAAGATGGAAAAAGAAAAAGTCCAAGTGTGGTGGCTCACACCTTTAATCCCAGCACCTTGGGAGGTCAAAGAGGGAGGATCGCTTGAGCCCAGGAGTTCGAGACTATCCTGGGCAACATGGGGCGACCCCATCTCTATTTGAAAAAAAAAAAAAAAAAGATGGAGAAAAAGACCTAAAGAAGAGCAGACAATCATCAAAAGGATGGAGCATGTCAAATGAAAGAAGAGTAAAAGTGGTAGTGTTTGGCCTATTGAAACAACTTGTTAATGGGTTGAGGGTTTAGGAATACCAATCTAGTTCTATTTCTAGGGAGACTGAACCTAATACCTCAGATATTTCATTTATAGATATGACATGTAAATATCTGTGCTACTAAGTTGTAAGCTCCTTAAGATTAGAGGATCAGAGTGTGCTTCTTTATTTTCCATAAAATACATGATAGTGTTGGTTATATAATAGGCTTTGACTAAATATTTATTTGGTTTGGCCAGGTGTGGTGGCTCACGCCTGTAATCCCAGCACTTTGGGAGTCTGAGGCAGGTGGATCACAAGGTCAGGAGTTCAAGACCAGCCTGGCCAACTTAATGAAACCTCGTGTCTACTAAAAATACAAAAATTAGTCTGGTAAGATGGCACGTGACTGTAGTCCCAGCTACTCGGGAGGCTGAGGCAGGAGAATCACTTGAACCTGGGAGATGGAGGTTGCAGTGAGCTGAGACTGTGCCATTGCACTCCAGCCTGGGTGACAGAGCAAGACTCTGTCTAAAACAAAAAAAAAAAATTATTTGGTTTATTTATTGTTTTTTTTTTTTTTGTTGTTGTTGTTTGAGATGGAGCCTTGCATTGTTGCCTGGGCTGGAGTGCAGTGATGTGATCTGGCCTCGCTGCAACCTCCACCTCCTGGGTTCAAGCAATTCTCCTGCCTCAGCCTCCTGAGTAGCTGGGATTACAGGTGCCCACCACCACACCTGGCTAACTTTTTATGGTTTTTTTAGTAGAGATGGGTTTTCACTATGTTGGCCAGGCTGATCTTGAAACCCTGACCTGGTGATCTACCTGCCTCAGCCTCTCAAAGTGCTGAGATTCCAGGCATGGGCCACAGCACCTAGCCTGTATACTGTTTTTAAGTTTTACAGAAAATATTCTCAGTCTAGTTTATTTTTATTTATTTATTTATTTATTTATTTATTTGAGACGGAGTTTCACTCTTGTTACCCAGGCTGGGGTGCAATGGTGCGATCTCGGCTCACCGCAACCTCCGCCTCCTGGGTTCAAGCAATTCTCCTGCCTCAGCCTCCTGAGTAGCTGGGATTACAGGCACGTGCCACCATGCCCAGCTAATTTTTTGTATTTTTAGTAGAGACGGGGTTTCACCATGTTGACCAGGATGGTCTCGATCTCTTGACCTCGTGAGCCACCCGCCTCGGCCTCCCAAAGTGCTGGGATTACAGGCTTGAGCCACCGCTCCCGGCCTATTTATTTATTTTTTTAAGATGGGGTTTCACCATGTTGGCCAGGCTGGTCTTGAACTCCTGACCTCAGGTGATCCCCCGCCTCGGCCTCCCAAAGTGCTGAGATTACAGGCGTGAGCCACCGCGCCCGGCCTCAGTCTAATTTAAAGTAATTTTATGTCATTTGGACCAATTGAATGTTCATAGCTGATGTTTATGGGATAAGAAAAAGGGATATTTAAGCTAGAAATAGAGTTACTCCAGTGTGTTTTTAAAAAAGAATAGTTGGTGTTCAAATTACATTTTGGTCCTGGGTGTGGTGGCTCACGCCTATAATCACAGCACTTTGGGAGGCCAAGGAAAGTGGATCGTTGAGCCCAAGAGTTCAAGACCAGATTGAGCAACGTAGCAAGATCCCATCTCTACCACTAAATAAATAATTTTTTGAAAAATTGCATTTTGGAATTGCTAGAAATCATACATAGACCTGATCAACTATAGATCACATTTTTAAAAATGATAAGACCTCTTATAGGTAAGTATTTTCTGTTCAAAAGTTACTGTATCTTGAATCTGATTGTTTATCGGTCTGAGATTTTTTTTTCATTTTTAATGTTTATTGAAAAACAAAACACATCTAGAAAACCATACACAACAAAAATAAGTTATTATAAGGCATATTTTCTTATAATCACCATCCAAGTCAAGAAGTAGTACTTTGCCAGCTACCCCATGTGTCCTGTCTCCATCACACTCCCATCCCCTCAAAAGTAACCACTGTACTGACTTTTATAGTAGTAAATTTTCTTGTGTTTCTTGTTTAGTTTTGCTCATTTAAGAAAAATTTGTTAGGCTGGGTGAAGTGGCTTTTGCCTGTAATCCCAGCACTTTGGGAGGCCAAGGCAGGCGGATCACCTAATGTCAGGAGTTCGAGACCAGCCTGACCAACATGGAGAAACCCCGTGTCTACTAAAAATACAAAAAAATTAGCCGGACGTGATGGCACATGCCTATAATCCCAGCTACTCAGGAGGCTGAGGCAGGAGAATCGCTTGAACCCAGGAAGTGGAGGTTGTGGTGAGCTGAGATCGAGCCATTGCCCTCCAGCCTGGGCAACAAGAGCAAAACTCCGTCTCAAAAAAAAAAAAAAAGGGGGCCGGGCGCGGTGGCTCAAGCCTGTAATCCCAGCACTTTGGGAGGCCGAGGCGGGTGGATCACAAGGTCAAGAGATCGAGACCATCCTGGTCAACATGGTGAAACCCCGTCTCTACTAAAAATACAAAAAAAATAGCTGGGCATGGTGGTGCGTGCCTGTAATCCCAGCTACTCAGGAGGCTGAGGCAGGAGAATTGCCTGAACCCAGGAGGCGGAGGTTGCGGTGAGCCGAGATCGCGCCATTGCACTCCAGCCTGGGTAGCAAGAGCGAAACTCCGTCTCAAAAGAAAAAAAAAAAAGGAAGAAAAACTTGATATGGTTTTTTGTTTTTTTTTTAATTTTTCAGACGGGGTTTCACCATTTTGGTCAGGCTGGTCTTGAACTCCAGACCTCAGTTGATCCGTCTGCCTTAGCCTCCAAAGTGCTTGGATTACAAGTGTGAGCCACCACGCCTGGCCAATGTGGTTTTTAAATCTCTCTTAATCTCAGATTCCCTCTTCATACCCTTCTTTAACTTATAATACCTGTTGAAGAGCACGTTGGTCATTTGGATTGTAGAGTTTCCTATGTTTGTGTATTCGTGGTGCAGTTATTGCCTGTAAGTTGGCAGCTAGGTCCAGAGGCTTGAATCACACTCAAGTTTGATTCTTCTGGCAGGAATATAGGTCGTGGTGTCTTTTTTCATTGTGGGTGCAAAATGTCTGGTTTTCCTTCTCTGTCTTTTTTCTTTTTGGCAACTGTTGATAGTACCTAGATTGATTTAACTTATTGGGGGTTGCAGAATGGTGGTATTTTAAATTCTGTCATTTTGTTTTTACTTATTAGATGGAATACATTTATAAAGAGATGTTATTTATTTCTTGTTTTTGTTACCTAGTGGTGTAGCTCATATAGAAAAAACAAATGCTTGACCCTTTTCCTTTTTTGGCTTGTCTTAAAAAATAATAAATTGATTCTTTAAACTCCAAAGATGTAAACCATTGGTTTTATTTCTTAATAACATTTATAAGCTCCTGATTTAAACATACTTGATGTTTATAAATATTACCCTGTTGAAGCTCCAGTTATACAATCCTGTATAACAAGTTACTACAAACTTAGCAGCCTAAAATAAGAAATTTATGTCTTAGGATTTTTGAGAGTTAGAAATCCAAGTATGGGTTAGCTGGATCCTGTCCTCAGGGACTTAAAATCAGTCTAAAGTCACAGTCTATTCTGAAGTTCAGGATTCTCTTCCAGGTTCACTGGTTTTTGGCAGAAATTTCCTTGTAGTGCTATGAAAAATAGCTTTGTTTCTTGTGCAGTTGGCTGTCTGCTCCTTGAGGCTGCCCTCAGACCCTTCCTGAGTGGCCCCTTTCTCTCAGTTTGCATTATCTTCAAGGCCAGGAGGAGAGCATCTATCTGACATTCATCTTATTTTAAAGAGCTTACCTGGTTCCATCACTTCCAGCTAGGATAATCTCCCTTTTGATTAACTGAATAAATCAACAGATTAGTAACCTCATCATAGGAGTGGTATCCTATCATATTCACTGGCCTCACCCACACTCAAGAGGATTATACAGATGTGCACACCATGGGGTAGTAATATGGAGGGCTATCTTAGAATTCTGCCTACCACATTTGTATTGACTCTTGTGTCCTTTGGACATGGCCCTAGGATTTTTCTTTTTTTAAGCTGTATTGAGATATATATACAGCATAAAAATTCACCCATTTTAAGTGTACTTAAAATTTTTAGCAAATTTAGAGTTGTACAGCCATCACCACTAATTCCAGAACATTTTCATTACTCCAGAAATTTGTTTAAATGCTGTACCATTAGCAGTCATTCTCCATTTCCCCTCCTTCCAGTTTCTGACAACCACTGATCTCTCTGTTTCTATGAATTTGCCTGTTCTGGACATTTCATATAAGTGGAATTATACAATGTGTGGTCTTTTCCTGTTTTGTTTCTTTCATTTAGTATAATGTATTTGAGATTCATCCATATTGCAGCATTTGTTATTAGTATATCATTGTTTTTTATTGATGAATAGTATTCCCATTTTATGGCTATACCACTTTCTTGTTTATCCATTCACCAGTTGGTGGGTATTTGGAATGTTTCCATTTTTTCACTATTGTGACTAATGTTGCTGTCAACATTCGTATAGTAGTTTTGTGTGGACCTATGCTTTCCTTTCTCTCGAGCATGTACCTAGGAGTGGAATTGCTGTCTTATGTTAAATTTATTTATTTATTTATTTGTTTATTTATTTATTTATTTTTTGAGACGGAGTTTCGCCCTTGTTACCCAGGCTGGAGTGCAATGGCGTGATCTCGGCTCACCGCAACCTCTGCCTCCTGGGTTCAGGCAATTCTCCTGTCTCAGCCTCCTGAGTAGCTGGGATTACAGGCACGCACCACCATGCGCAGCTAACTTTTTGTAATTTTTTCTTTTTTTTTTTTGAGACAGAGTTTCACTCTTGTTACCCAGGCTGGAGTGCAATGGCGCGATCTCGGCTCACCGCAACCTCCGCCTCCTGGGTTCAGGCAATTCTCCTGCCTCAGCCTCCTGAGTAGCTGGGATTACAGGCACGCGCCACCATGCCCAGCTAATTTTTTTGTATTTTTAGTAGAGACGGGGTTTCACCATGTTGACCAGGATGGTCTCGATCTCTTGACCTCGTGATCCACCCGCCTCGGCCTCCCAAAGTGCTGGGATTACAAGCTTGAGCCACCGCGCCCGGCCAACTTTTTGTATTTTTAGTAGAGACGGGGTTTCACCTTGTTGACCAGGATGGTCTCAATCTCTTGACCTCATGATCCACCCGCCTCGGTCTCCCAAAGTGCTGGGATTACAGGCTTGAGCCACGCGCCCGACATCTTATGTTAAATTTATGTTTAAGTTTTTAATAAACTGCCAAAGACCCTAGGAGTTTTTGGTGGCTTTCTTGCTAACTGGTATGACAAGATGTTTGAAGCTCTTTTATGTTTCTGCTTCATACCTGCACTCAGCCATAACTTTTAAGGCCATAATTGCATGCAAGGACTGCTCATTGCTACTGTGTTGAGCATTATTTCTAGGCCGCTCAGTGGATAGATGGGGAAGGTTTTCAAATATAGATTAAATAAATATATTTATTTTTATTTATATTGTTTAAGATAAAATACCTCAGGAATCATACTGTCATTTCCAATCCAATTTCAGAATTAGAAGTTTTTACTTAACTTCTTATGTTACATGTGCATCTTCTTTCTTCTGCATCAAGAATACTGGTTTTCGGCCGGGCGCGGTGGCTCAAGCCTGTAATCCCAGCACTTTGGGAGGCCGAGGCAGGTGGATCACAAGGTCAAGAGATCGAGACCAACGTGGTCAACATGGTGAAACCCCGTCTCTACTAAAAATACAAAAAATTAGCTGGGCATGGTGGCGCGTGCCTGTAATCCCAGCTACTCAGGAGGCTGAGGCAGGAGAATTGCCTGAACCCAGGAGGCGGAGGTTGCGGTGAGCCGAGATCGCGCCATTGCACTCCAGCCTGGGTAACAAGAGCGAAACTCCATCTCAAAAAAAAAAAAAAAAAGAATACTGGTTTTCAGAGTCAAAAGGGAAGATGTAATTAGCATATCCCGTAATTTACTCATTATCTTTACCCCACATTATATATACAATAGTTTCAGAATAACAATACTCATATTATTGCTACCAATATGATTATGAAGTTAGTTTAAAAAATATTTAGCATTTGCTATTTCTGTTTTACTCACATTTCTTAAATGTACCGTAGTAAGTACATTGTCAGAGCGTATAGTAATTATGTACTCTGTGTGTGCTTCCTTTCAGCCCTCACTTAGTCCTGGTTTTATAAATAATTGTTTTATATATAATGTGCACCACCAATCCTTATATCATTGTCTCTTTGTTTCACTGTCTGAAGCTCATTCTCTAGTTACTAGAGTCTAATGGATTTCTCAGGAAATGCTCATGGGAACAATAAGCCCTAAGTTTTTGCATATTGATAATGGCTTTTTTATGTCCTTTATACTTGAAAGTTAGTTTTACTGAATGTAATAACCTTGGCTTACATTTTCTTTTTCTTTTTTTTTTTTTTGTATTTTTTTTTTAATTGCATTTTAGGTTTTGGGGTACATGTGAAGAACATGCAAGATTGTTGCATAGGTACACACATGGCAGTGTGGTTTTCTGCCTTCCATCCCCGGCTTACATTTTCTTGAGTGTTTTAAATCTATTACTCCATTGTCTTCTGGTATAGAGTATTGTTGACAGTTTTGTCATTTGAGGAAAGTTTTCTTGAATTACATCCATTAATTAGTATTTGTTATATTCCTTTGCTTTGGTTTTCTTCTGCTCTTAGTATCAGTATTTTTGAGTATTTTTGGAGTATGGTTTTTTGCTCTTGTATTCATTCTGCTTAGCCTTTATTTCTAAAATGATTTTTTCTTCTATTTCTAATTATTTTCTGATTTTTCTCACCCTAGCCTAAGATTTTCTTTCATGTATATTGTATCATTTTCTTAATATCTTATGGCCTGTTTTGAAATAAATTACAGTTTTGATCTGTCTTGTCTATAGAAATGCCATTCTGTTCCTTCTTTTTTTTTTCTTAAAATAACTTTGTATGGGATTTGACCTTGATATATTTATGTTGCTAATTTTTATTTGAAATTTGTTTTCCTAAATTTCGTGTGTTTGTGTGTGTGTGTGTGTGTGTGTGTGTGTCAAGATCTTGCTCTGTTGCACAGGCTGGAATGTAGTGGCATGACCATGACTCACTGCAGCCTTGACCTTCCAGGCCCAAGTGATCCTCCCACCTCAGCCTTCCAAGTAGCTGGGACCACAGGCATGTGCCACCATGCCTAGCTAATTAAAAAAAAATTATTTTATAGAGACAGGATCTTGCTAGGTTGCCCAGGCTGTTCTCAAACTCCTGAGCTCAAGTGATCCTCCCATCCTGGCTTTCCAAAGTGCTTGGATTATAGATTTGAGCCACTGCACCTGACCTTCTCCTGAACTTTTTTTTTTGTGATGGGGTCACACTCTATCACCCATGTTGGAGTGCAGTGCACGATTTCAGCTCACTGCAACCTCCGCCTCCCAGGCTCAAGTGATCTTCCCACCTCAGCCTCCTGAGTAGCTGGGAACACAGGGGCACACTACCACACCCGACTAATTTTGTGTGTGTGTGTGTATTTTTGGGTAGAGATGGGGTTTCACCATGTTGCCCACGCTGATTTCGAGCTCCTGAGCTCAGATAATCCACCTGTCTCAGCCTCCCAAAGTGCTGGGATTACACGTGTGAGCTGCTGTGCTTGGCTTTTCCTCAACTTTTGAAGGTCTGGTTTTAGTTTTTCTAACCAGCTATCCCTAGACAGGAGGCCTGGCTGGTCAGTTTTGAGTATTCTCATATTATTGGATTGTGCAGAACTCCTTCCAGTTTTTTTGTTTTGTTTTGTTTTTGAGATGGAGTTTTGCTGTGTTGCCAGGCTGGAGTGCAGTGGCACAACCTCGGCTTACACAACCTCTGTCTCCTGGATTTAAACAATTCTCCTGCCTCAGCCTCCTGAGTAGCTGGGACTGCAGGTGCATACCACCATGTCCAGCTATTTTTTGTATTTTTAGAAGAGACAGGGTTTCATCATGTTGGCCAGGATGGTCTGGTCTCTTGACCTCATGATCCACCCATCTTGGCCTCCCAAAGTGCTGGGATTACAGGTGTGAGCCACCATGCCTGGCTAACCCCTTCCAGTTTTAGCTCTTATTCTCAGATTGACACTGTGCTTTCCAGTGAATATATATGAATGATTTTGGGGTCCTTAGGTCCATCAGACATCCCATTGTTTTTCTTTAATTCCTCCTGCACAGCACTAATACCATGCTAGTTACTTTGGATATTAACCTAGTTTGTCCTTACTCATTATATTTTGGGATTGTGGGGATCTTTTTTTGTGGTAATTTAGGTCCTTAGATTTTTTGGTTTTGTTGTCTAGTTGGTCCATCTCTTTTTATGGGGGGAATCTGGGGGGAGATTCAAAGAGTATGTTGCCATCGTCTCAGAAATCGATCTGAGATTTTAAAAGGCCATGTGTAACCATTCTGGCAGTTTGATATGTATCAAAATCTTCAACAGTGGATATTATAGTAGTGGGAACAGGCTGGATTATTACTATATAATAGACAACCCCGAAACTCAGTGACTTAAAACAACAGTGGCAGTGGCTTCTTTCTTGTCCAGGCAACGTATATCTTGTAAGTCAGCTGAGGGCCTTGCTCTGTGCCATGCTCTGTGATGGAGCAGTCACTCTCTGGAACATCTAGCTCATCATGGCTGAGAAAGAGAAATCTCTCCAGAATCTCTCACAAGCCATTAAAACGCCCCATCCTAGAAGTAACAAAGACCATTTTAGATCAAATTTATTGTCTTTAGAACCAGTCTTGTACATACCCAACCATAAGAGGGTAGGGAATACAAACATACCATGCACTCAGAATGTATACAGCTGGAAATATTTGAGCAGTGCCAACAATGATTAATATTATTTTGATCCCCAAATTCTTCTGATCAGCTTTTATCCTGAGATAATCAACCTTGTCCATTACACTGTTTATATATTCAAAAATTGAAAGCCATTTAAATGTCCAGACATTAAAAAACCTAATTATGGTAGTAACCATTAAATTTTATGGCCATTATTAATGTGATGATATAGACCAGTATTCATTCACATGAAAAGAGGTTTGCTATAATAACAATATTTATTAGCCGGGCGCGGTGGCTCAAGCCTGTAATCCCAGCACTTTGGGAGGCCGAGGCGGGTGGATCACGAGGTCGAGAGATCGAGACCATCCTGGTCAACATGGTGAAACCCCGTCTCTACTAAAAAAATACAAAAAATTAGCTGGGCATGGTGGCGCGTGCCTGTAATCCCAGCTACTCAGGAGGCTGAGGCAGGAGAATTGCCTGAGCCCGTGAGGTGGAGGTTGCGGTGAGCCGAGATCGCGCCATTGCACTCCAGCCTGGGCAACAAGAGCGAAACTCCGTCTCAAAAAAAAAAAAAAAAAAAACCAAACAATATTTATTGAGTACTTGACTCATGATTGCAGTATTCCCTCTTAAGTTCTTCAGGTATTCCCTCTTAAGTTCTTCACAATGATACAATGATTCCTTTATTTTTATTTTTTTAGACACAGGGACGGGGTCTCGTTATGTTGCCCAGGCTGGAGTGCAGTGGCTATTCACAGGCGTGATCTCACCACTCATCAGCACGGGAGTTTTGACCTGCTCCGTTTCCAACCTGGGCTGGTTCACCCCTCCTTAGGTTCACCCCTCCCGGTGGTTCCCCGCTCCTGAGAGGTCACCATATTGATGCCAAACTTAGTGCGGACACCCAATTGGCATAACACACTACAGTCCAGAACTCCTGGGCTCAAGCAATCCTCCCACCTTATCCTCCCCAGTAGCTGGAACTATAGGCACGAGCCACCTCTCCCGGCCCACCCCCGCCTTTTTTTTTTGAGATGGAGTTTCACTCTGTTGCATAGGCTGGAGTGCAGTGGCACCATCTTGGCTCACAGCAGTGTCAACCTCCCAGGTTGACGCAATTCTCCTGCCTCAGCCTCCCGAGTAGCTAGGACTACAGGCGCAAGTCACCATGACCAGCTAATTTTTGTATTTTTAGTAGAGACCAGGTTTTACCATGGTGGCCAGGATGGTCTCAATCTCTTGACCTCATGATCTGCTCACCTTGGCCTCCCAAAGTGCCAGGATTACAGGCAGGAGCCACCATGTCTGGTTTTTGTTGTTGTTTTTTTTTTTTTTTTGAGATAGGGTCTCACTATGTTGCCCAGGCTGAGTGCAGTGTGTCATGATTATGGCTTAATGCAGCCTCATCCTCCAGGGGCCCAAATAATCCTCTCACCTCAGCCTCCAAAGTAGCTGGGACCACAGGCATGAACCACCATGCCTGGCTAATTAAAAAAAATTTTTTTGTAGAGATAGGGTCTTGCTGTATTGCCCAGTCTGGTCTCAAACTCCTGGACTCAAGTGATTTCCCAACCTTGAACTCCCAAAGTGCTAGGATTATAGGCGTGAGCCACTGTTCCTGGCCAAGGATTATTTTAAAGATTATCTTGTGTTCAATAAAATTAGGATAACTAAAGAAAATGAAAAAAGTGGCATGGATTTGTAATAATAACCTCAAAAAGACTGTCTTCAGAACAAGCTCGAGGCTTTTAAAGCTAAGGAAGACGTTTTAAATCTTACATTTAGAATAAGATGAATAAGGAGGTAATATACTCATTTGGCACACTTATTTTAATATAACAAATGCAAAAGAAAGTCTTTTCCCCCCATTGGGGGAAAAACATTTAAATTGGGAAAGATAGAATTATTAAAAATTAAAAGAGAATGAAAACCTTGTTATGGTTAAGGAGATTAAAAATTAAAAATAAACTAACTAGTTTTCAAACAAACATCCTGGTGACCATACCAGACAAATGCTGTGCTATAGTACTGAAAGAATTTTGTGGGACTGGTCACCAAATCTCTGCTAGGAGTCCTTTAGTAATTGTGGAAAATGGGAGAAGTTCTAGAATAAAGGAAAAGCCCCTATTTATAAAATAGGGCAAAAAGTTTGTTTCAGGTAAACTTAATATTGATTCCTGCCATATCTGCAGATTATTAAATAGATGATCGATGAAGATGCTGAAAAGAGCTTAAAGGAAAGAGAAGAAACAATGCATTGTTTATCTACGACCGAGCATGTGTCACTAAGAACAAATTTTGCCACACCAATCTAGGGATTTTGAAATGTCCTAGTGTAATAAAAAGATCACTGTGCTAGCATTGGACGATCTAGCCTTAACTTTACTGCTGTCTTGATAGGTAACTCTGGCATCATTTGATTTCCTGGATCTCACCTCTAAGTTTAGGAAGTTGGACTGGATCATTGGTTTCCAAACTTGGCTTTGTATTGTAGGATGCTCTGCATGAAAATCCTTCATATATTAGGTATTATGTTGGATCTTGGGAGGTCTGACATCTTGCCCACAGCAAGAATAAATTCCTTTTGTAATATTCTTGACATATAAGGTTCTGTATGACTACTTTTGAGAGTGTGGGGATTCTGCTGTTCTGTTAACACTATCGACTCTGCTTTTTAGAAATATGCAAAATAAATCTAATCCTTTTCTACATGAGTTCTCTTTAAACATTTTCCAGGCCACTGTCTCTTGTTTATCCTAAGTTTCTCTAAGTTAAACATGCTGTTTCCTTTAGTTATGGTCAAGAAACCTGGGTTTTGAGTCTTTATCACCCAGATTGGTTTCTTTTATTTTTTAAATTAAATTTATTTTTTGGGGGACGGGGTCTTGCTCTGTTATCCAGGCGGGAGTGTAGTGGCATGCTCATGGCTCATTGTAGCCTTGGCCTCAGGCTTAGGTGAACTTTCCACCTCAGCCTTCCAAGTAGCTCAGACAATAGGCACACACCACCATGCTCGGCTAATATTTTATTATTTTTGTAGAGTCGGGGTCTCTGCTTGTTTCCCAGGCTGATCTCAAACTTCTGGGCTCAAGTGATTCTCCTGCCTCTGCCTCCCAAAGTGCTAGAATGACAGGGGTAAGTCACTGTGTCCAGCCTCAAATTCTTAACATAACCAAATAGAAAACTGGTTTGCATTATCTACTAAGGCCGAACATTTATGTACCCTTAGGGCCCAGCAGTTCCACTCCTAAATACATATTCTAGAGAAATGCAGATACATATTCTAGAGAAATGCAAACATATGAACATCAAAAGACACATATAAGAAATTTATAGCAGCACTGCTCATAGTAGCCCAAAACCGAAAATAAACATTTCACAGAAGTGGAATAGATAGATTATGGTATATTTATACAATGAAATCTATTCACCAGTGAGAAGGAACAAAACTAGCATTTCACACAACCTGGATGAATCTTACAATCTGAGTGAAAGGAGCCAGGTAATTAGAGATGCATGACATACTGAGTTACTCCATTTATATGAAGTAAGTTTGAAAAGACACAAATCAGTAATGATAGCAGCCAGGGTACAGCCTACCACTGGGGGAAGGAGGATTAATGCTTTGGAAGCATCACAAGGAAGTCTCCTGTAGTGCTGGTGATGTTCTGTTTCATTGATCTGGGTTGTAGGCACATGGGTCACTTCATTTTGTAAAATTCATTGAACTATATCAGGCGTCCCCAAACTACGGGCGGGCCACATGCGGCCCCCTGAGGCCATTTATCCAGCTCCCCCGCCGCACTTCAGGAAGGGGCACCTCTTTCATTGGTGGTCAGTGAGAGGAGCACAGTATGTGGCAGCCCTCCAGTGGTCTGAGGGACAGTGAACTGGCCCCCTGTGTAAAAAGTTTGGGGATGCCTGAACTATATACTTAGAACTCATGTACTCTTTTTTTTTTTTTTTTTTTTTTGAGACGGAGTTTCGCTCTTGTTACCCAGGCTGGAGTGCAATGGCGCGATCTCGGCTCACCGCAACCTCCGCCTCCTGGGTTCAGGCAATTCTCCTGCCTCAGCCTCCTGAGTAGCTGGGATTACAGGCACGCACCACCATGCCCAGCTAATTTTTTGTATTTTTAGTAGAGACGGGGTTTCACCATGTTGACCAGGATGGTCTCGATCTCTTGACCTCGTGATCCACCCACCTCGGCCTCCCAAAGTGCTGGGATTACAGGCTTGAGCCACCGCGCCCGGCCTCATGTACTCTTTTTTATGTTATATTTCAATAAAAGGTTTATTCACACAATGAAAGGATACATCGGGCCAGGCGCAGTGGCTCAATCCTGTAATCCCAGCACTTTGGGAGGCCGAGGCAGGTGGATCACGAGGTCAAGAGATCGAGACCATCCTGGTCAACATGGTGAAACCCTGTCTCTACTAAAATACAAAACATTAGCTGGGCATGGTGGCGCGTGCCTGTAATCCCAGCTACTCAGGAGGCTGAGGCAGGAGAATTGCCTGAACCCAGGAGGCGGAGGTTGCAGTGAGCCGAGATCGCGCCATTGCACTCCAGCCTGGGCAACAAGAGCGAAACTCTGTCTCAAAAAAAAAAAAGAAAGGATACATCACATAGCACTTTTAAGAATTAATGCTCATGTGCAGTGGCTCATGCCTGTAATCCCAGCACTTTGGGAGATCAAAGCAGGCGGATCACGAGGTCAGGAGTTCGAGACCAGTCTGGCCAACATGATGAAAACCCATCTCTAATAAAAGTACAAAAATTAGCCAGTCGTGGTGGCATGCACCTGTAGTCGCAGCTACTCAGGAGGCTGGGGCAGGAGAATCACTTGAACCTGGGAGGTGGAGGTTGCAGTGAGCCGAGATCACGCCATCACACTCCAGCCTGGGTGACAGAGCAAGACTCCATCTCAAAAAAAAAAAAAAAAAAGAAGAAAGAAAGAAAAGAAGTAGTGGGTTAAGGCTGGCATGGTGGCTCATGCCTGTAATCCCAGCACTTTGGTAGACTGAGATGGGAGGATTGCTTGAGCCCAGGAGACCAGCCTGGGCAACAAAATGAGACCCTGTCAGGCTGGGCGAGTTGGCTCACGGTTGTAATCCCACCACTTTGGGAGGCCAAGGCGGGCAGATCACTTGAGGTCAAGAGTTAGAGACCAGCCTGGACAACATGACGAAACCCCATCTCTACTAAAAATACAGAAATTAGCTGGATGTGTTGGTGTACGCCTGTAGTCCCAGCTGCTTGGGAGGGTGAGACAGGAGAATCACTTGAACCTGGAAGGAGGAGGTTGCAGTGAGCTGAGACAGCATGCCATTGCACTCCAGCCTAGGCGGCAGAGTGAGACTCCATCTCAAACAAACAAAATGAGACCCTGTCTTAAAACACACACACACACACACACAAAAGAATCAGTGGGTTATAAAATAAAAGTGTCAGAATACAAGTCTCAAAAAGATGATTAAATCACCACTTAAAGAAGACTGATAGGAAATAAAAAGATTGAAAAGCTAATCAGAAACTGCAAGATGGATGGTCAGGTACAAAAAGCTCCACCAAACAGGAAGTATATGGGGCAAATGTTTCCTCAGAAATTTGAATTTGGGGAAACAAAAGCCAGGTGGCAATAGAAAGAAACCTAGGAATGAGTTAAGATAGAAGATACGAAGCCAAAGTAACTTAAGCTTTTAGTAAACTAAGCAGAAGCTATGAGTTAAGAAAAGATCTGCAAAGTGAGTGAGAAAGCTAGTTAAAGGGAGGAAGAACAAGAAGAAAAGAGAAGAAAGCCACGTGATTAAAAAACAAAAAGAATACTTTTTTTTTTTTTTTTTTTTTGAGACGGAGTTTCACTCTTGTTACCCAGGCTGGAGTGCAATGGCATGATCTCGGCTCACTGCAACCTCCACCTCCTGGATTCAGGCAGTTCTCCTGCCTCAGCCTCCTGAGTAGCTGCGATTACAGGCACGCGCCACCATGCCCAGCTAATGTTTTGTATTTTTAGTAGAGACGGGGTTTCACCATGTTGACCAGGATGGTCTCGATCTCTTGACCTCGTGATCCACCCGCCTCAGCCTCCCAAAGTGCTGGGATTACAGGCTTGAGCCACCGCGTCCGGCCACAAAAAGAATACTTTTAAGAGCAAGTCTAGATTTTCAGAAAAATTGAGCAGAAAGTACAAAGAGTTCTATGTACTCCCTTCTTCCTTACCCCAGCCCCACATAGGATTCACTATTATTAATCGTGCATTAGTGTAATACGTTTGTTAAAATTGTTAAATCATTATTACCACATTAGTAACTAAATTCCAGAGTTTACATTAAGGTTTACTCTGTTGTACATTCTATGGGTTTTGATAAATGCATAATGTCATGTATCCATCATTGTGATATCATATAGAATAGTTTAACTACCCTAAAAATTCCTTGTGTTTCATTCACCTAGTCATGCCACTCTGCACCTGCACTACCACCGTCATCTAGTCTTTGGCAATTATTGATCTTTTTACTGTCTTTATAGTTTTGCCTTTTCTAGAATGTCATGTAGTTGTAATCATACTGAATGTAGCCTTTTTAGGTTGGCTTATTTCATTTAGCAATATTCTTTTAAGGTTTCTCCATATATCTTTGTGACTTGATTGCTCATTTATTTTTAGTGCCAAATCATATTCCACTGTATATATGTACCAAAGTTTGTTTATCCATTTACCTACTGTCTTGGTTGGTTCCAAGTTGTGGTCATTTTTTATCTAGTTGATTCTTTTTCTCCTATTGATGCGTAGGATTTTTCATATGTTGTTGATAAAGGTCTTTTATATATCTAGATATGGAGTCCTTTGTCTATATAAATATTGTAAATATCTTCTAATTTCTGGCTTGACTTTGTACTCTCTTAATGGTATCTTATGATGAACAAAAGTTCTTAATTTTAATACACTAGATATTTAATGTTTCCTTTTTGTTTATGCTTTTCATATCTAGTTTTAAATATCCTTGCTTACCCGTTGGGCATGAAGATATTCTCCTGTTTTTTTCCTCCTATAAATTTATTTTATTTTGTTTATTTTTTCGAGACAGAGTTTCACTCTTGTAGCCCAGGGTGAAGTGTAGTGGCTCAAACTCGGCTCACTGCAACCTCCACCTCCCGGGTTCAAGCTGTTCTCCTGCCTCAGCTTCCTGAGTAGCTGGGATTACAAGTGCCTGTCACCCTGCCTGGCTAATTTTTCTATTTTTAGTAGAGACAGGGTTTTACCGTATTGGCCAGGCTGGTCTTGAACTCCTGACCTCCCGTGATCCACCTGCCTCAGCCTCCCAAAGTGCAGGGATTACAGGCATGAGCCACTGTGCCTGGCCTAAATTTTATTTTTATACTTCATATTTAGCTCTTAGTTTTGCTTGGAATTGGTTTCAGTTTGTCTGTGGTGGTGACATGGGAGTCAAGTTTATTTTTCTCTTCTGTATGGATACTGATGAACCCTGGATGTATACTGAAAAAGCCATCCTTTTCCACTGCAGTATTATACCATCTTTGTCATAAATCAGTCAGTGGTGTGACATAGGAGTCAAATTTATTTTTCTCCTGTATGGATATTGAAAAAGCCATCCTTTCTCCCGCTGCACTGTAATATACCACCTTTGTCATAAATCAGAAGTGGTGTGAACATGTTCAGAACTTTGTTCTGGTCTGTTGGCCTACTTGTGGCGTATGCATTTTTCTTTAAAAAAAAAAAAAGCCTTATTGAGTTATAATTCACATGCCATAATATTCACCTATTAGAGTGTATAGTTAGTGGTTTTTACTATATTTGCAGAGTTGAGCAACCATTATCAAAATGTAATTCCAGAACATTTTCATCACCCCAAAAAGAAATCTCATTCTGTTAGCAGTCACTACCTGAGAACCACTAATTTACAAATCTCCTTTCTTTCTTTCTGAATTAGTTGATTCTGGACATTTCATAAAAATGATATAAACTGTGTGGCCTTTTTTATCTGGCTACTTTTACCTAGCATAATGTTTTCAAGGTTCATCATGTTGTAGTACATACCCATACTTCATTTTTTAAAATTTTTATTTATTTATTCATTCATTCATTCGAGATGGAATCTCTCTCTGTCACCCAGGCTGGAGTGCAGTGGCGTGATCTGGGTTCACCGCAACCTCAGCCTTCTGGGTTCAAGCAGTTCTCCTGCCTCAGCCTCTTGAGTAGCTGAGATTATAGGCTCCTGCCACTGCACCTGGCTAATTTTTGTATTTTTAGTAGAGATGGAGTTTCACCATAGTCTAAAACTTGTGACCTCGTGATCTGCCTATCTCAGCCTCCCGAAGTGCTAGGATTACAGGCCTGCGTTCCATGTGAGTCCCCGCGCCTGGCCAACCTTGATTCTTTTTTTAAAAAATTGTGGTCAAATATGTATTACATAAAATTTGCCATTTTAACAGTTTTAAAGTATATAATTCAGTGTAATTAATTCCATTCACACTGTTTTGCAACCATAGCTACTGTAGTTCCAAAATTTTTTCGTCACCTCAGAAACTTTATACCCATTAAGCAGTAACTCCCCATCTTAAAACCCCCAGTAACCTCTCATGCATTGTCCATTTCTATGAATTTGCCTATTTTACATATTTTGTATAAGTAGTCATATAATACCTGTCCTTTTGTGCCCAACTTATTTCATTTAGCATGTTGTCAGGGTTCAACCATGTTATGGCATGTATGAGAGTATCATTCTTTTTTTTGGTTTGGTGCCAGATAATATTCTAATATATCCATGTGGTATACACATTTTGTTTATCCATTCATCAGTTGAGGGCATTTGGGTTGCTACTTTGTGACCATTATGAATGATACTGCTATAAACATTCAGGTTGTACAGGTTTTTGTGTGAACATACGTTTTGACTTCTGTTGGATCTTAGGAATATAATTGTTGGGTCATATGTTAACTTCCTGTTTAATTTTTAGAGGAACCACCAAATTTTTCCAAAGCAGCTATGCCCTTTGACATAGCCTCCAGCAATATATGAGTGTTTTTGTTTTTCCATGTTCTTGGCAACACTTATTAATGTCTCTATTTTTTATTATAGCCATTTTAGTTGGTAGAAAGTGGTATCTCAGGCCGGGCGCGGTGGCTCATGCCTGTAATCCCAGCACTTTGGGAGGCCGAGGCAGGTGGATCACGAGGTCAAGAGATCGAGACCATCCTGGTCAACATGGTGAAACCCTGTCTCTACTAAAAATACAAAACATTAGCTGGGCATGGTGGCGCGTGCCTGTAATCCCAGCTACTCAGGAGGCTGAGGCAGGAGAATTGCCTGAACCCAGGAGGCGGAGGTTTCAGTGAGCCGAGATCGCGCCATTGCACTCCAGCCTGGGTAACAAGAGCGAAACTCCGTCTCAAAAAAAAAAAAGAAAAGAAAGTGGTATCTCATTTTGATTTGCAGTTCCCCAGTGAGTAATAATATTGAACGTCTCTTTATGTGCTTATATGTCTGTGTTTTTTGGATAAAAGTCTACTATTCAAAGTTTGACTTTTTTAATTGGGTTGTCTTTTTATGGTTGAGTTATAAGGGTTATTTATATATTCTGGGTACAAGTCCAGATATGTGTTTTGCAAATATTTCTCCCATTCTGAGTTGTCTTTTCACTTTTTTGGTGTCTTTTTGCAGCACAAAAGTTTTACATTTTGATGAAGTCCAGTTTATCTATTTTTTTCTTTTGTTGCTTGTGCTTTTGGCATTATTTTTAAGAAATCATTGCCTAATCCAAAGATTTGCACCCATGTTTTCTTCTAAGAGTTTTTAAATTGTAGCTTTTACATGTAGGTATTTTATCTAAAATGAGTTAATATTTATGTATGGTATGAGGCAGCAGTCCAACTGTATTTTGCATGTCAGTATCCAGTTGTTTCAGCACTATTTGCTGAAAAGAATATTCCTTCTCCACTGAATTGTCTTGGCACCTCTGTGGCATATATTCTTTTTTTTTTTTTTTTTTTTTTTTTTTTTTTTTTTTAACGACAGAGTCTTGCTTTTTCACCAGGCTGGAGTTCAGTGGCGCAGTCTTGGCTCGCTGCAACCTCCACCTCCTGGGTTCAAGTGATTCTCCAGCCTCAGCATCCTGAGTACCTGGGACTACAGGTGTGTACCACCACACCCAGCTAATTTTTGTAATTTTAGTAGAGATTGAGTTTCACTGTGTTGGCCAGGATGGTCTCGATCTCTTGAAGCATTCCCTAAGACAACTGGAAATATTCAAATTATCACAAAATAAATAGGAATTTTTTTTTTTTAAGACAGTATCTCACCCTGTCACCCAGGCTAGAGTGTGGTAGCATTATCATGGTGTGCCGCAGCCTTGATCTCTTGGGCTCAAGTAGTCAACCCACCTCAGCTTCCTGAGTAGCTGGGACCATAGGCACATGCCACCACATTCAGTTAATTTTTTAAAAACCGCTTTTTTTTTTTTTTTTTTTTTTTTGTAGAGATGAAGTCTCACCATGTTGCCCAGGCTGGTTTCAAACTCCTGGGCTCAAGTGATCCTCCTTCCTTGGCCTTCCAAATTGTTGGGATTACTGACATGAGTCACCACACCCTGCTGGGAACTTCTTAAACATGATTTACTCAGATCTTTTTTCTTTTACTTAGAATATTTACTGCTTTGGTCCATGTGAAGTGACAAATCATTCTTAACCCATTTATGCCTAGTGTTCCATTATTGGAATGCTAAGCTTGTGGGAATTATTTCTATTCTACTGCCTCAAGGTCATCACCAAGGTCTGATTTTTCACATAAAAAACATTTGCAACCTCCAGCATAAATGGGTTAAGTCTAGCTCAACTGGACTGGGCCCTACATTTTTTATGCCTTAACATGTCTGATATAGGTTCTTCCTTTTTGAAAATATAGCTTACATTTTTATATTTTCTGAGTAATTTTTTTCTGAGTAATTTTATACTTTCTGAGAGTCTTTTTGACTATGTTTAATTAAGTATTGAGGTATAGTTTTGTTTTTTTTTTTTAATTGTGAACATTTTGACTAGTGATTTATCTGGGGATTTTTTTGAAAGGTGTACATAAGTTAAAATTCCTTAACCAGGACATTTTTTGAAAGGCCCAAAACCCCTCAAAATATTAATATTAAAATTCTTGTTTTTTTACAGTTTTAAGTTTTGATCTTGACTTGCAATCCAAATTTATAATGAAGTACAAAAAGTAAAACTCACTATGAATTGGGGAGAGGATTTTTCTCCTTTAATTTATATAGTTTTGGCTGGGCACTGTGGCTCATGCCTGTAATCCCAGCAGTTTGGAATGCCAAGGTGGACAGATCATTTGAGGTCGGGAGTTCAAGACCAGCCTGGCCAACATGGTGAGACCCCATCTCTTCTAAAAATACAAAAATTAGCTGGGTGTGGTGGTGGATACCTGTAGTCCCCACTACTGGGGAGGCTGATGCAGTAGAATCACTTGAACCTGGGAGGTGGAGTTTATATTGAGCCGAGATCACGCCACTGCACTGAATCCTGGATGACAGAGCGAGACTCTAACTCAAAGAAAAAAAAAAACAGTTTATACAGTTTCCAGACAGCAGCTTTAAGAAGGAATGGTTTTTGCTTTTTTCCCCCCCTTTTTTGAGAGAGGGTTTCGCTCTGCCACCCAGGCTGGAGTGCAGTGGTGCAATATCAGCTCTGAAACCTCTACCCTCTGGGCTTAAGTGATTCTCCCACCTCAGCCTCTGAGTAGCTGGGACCACAGGCATGTGCTACCATGTCCAGCTAATTTTTATATTTTTTTGTTTGTAGAGACAGGGCTTCACCATTGTGCCCAGGCTGGTCTTGAACTACTGGACTCAAGCAATTCACCTGCCTCAGCCTCCCAAAGTGCTGGGATTACAGGCATGAGCCAGTGTGCCTAGCCACTGTATTGTGCTTTTATGTGAAAACAATCCTTGTAAAACTGTTAAGGTATTGCTGAGAATATTTTTCTATAAATATGAAATAGCTACTGTCACAACAGACAGAATAACAACCTCTTATTTTATCTATTTAAGGTAAAGAGATACTTAGTAATTAAGATAGTTGGTAATTATTTCAAGGTGATATTTTGGAAGTCAGTTTTTACTGTTCTCTACTTTCATTTATAAGACATTTTTATGGCCGGGTGTTGTGGCTCATGCCTATAATCCCAGCACTTTGGAATGCCAAGGCAGGCAGATCACAAGGTCAGGAGTTTGAGACCAGCCTGACCAACCTGGTGAAACCACGTTTCTACTAAAAATACAAAAATTAGCCGGGTGTGGTGGCACAAGCCTGTAATCCCAGTTACTCAGGAGGCTGAGGCAGGAGAATCACTAAAACCAGGGAGGCAGAGGTTGCAGTGAGCTGAGATCGGGCCACTGTACTCCAGCCTGTGTGACAAAATGAGACTCTGTCTCCAAAAAAAAAACAAAAAAGGAGATTTTTATTTGTTTTTCAGAAATTGAGTCTGTGGTAAGTAAAATGTCTTAAGGTGGTACTACTGTTGACAAGCCACTCACAGTGAACTCTGCATCTATTTTCTTTTGCAAAAGTGAACACAGGTGTTATGCTTAGTCCAAGATTATAGTAGTTTATAGTTTAGTACTTTAAGCAAGGAATATTTTTATAGCATCTTTCATCAGTATGCTTATGGATTATGACAGCAGTTGCAAACTAACCTTGGATTTCCACTGGAAGCAGTTGGAAACTGATTTTGGATAGTCACAATATCCAGCAACAATAATGTATAGATAATTTGGTGTATGACTTAAAATGAATGTGTAAATGGTGTGTAGTACATTGATAATGTATGTTTGTCTTTAAAAATGTAGAATAATATAACTAATAAATTATGAAGTTAGCATAATTTGAGACAGCTCTAGAATATTGTATACTCGTTTGAGACTGGTTTGTTGGAGCAGAGAGTATGTTTTGTATGTAGATTTTTTTTTTTACGTACAGTTTAAACATATACATAGTCTCAAGTATCTACACACAAATTAGTCATTAATAGCAAAGGGAAGAATAGTAACTTTAATTTAGAGAAACTTGGTAGATTACCTTAACCAAGTGACCAAAATGAACTTTATCAGTATTGGGACAAACTGGCATCACGTGCTTTTTATAACATGATGCATTGAAATAGATACAACTCTACACTTTTGTGATCTTCTTGCCAAAAGTGTGTAAGCTGACTATAACTGTGATGAAACATCAGACAAACCAAATTAAGGTACAGTCTATAAAGTAAACTGACCTGTATTTTTAAATAAGTCAGGGTCAAGAAAGGACTGAGGAATGTTCTAGATTAAAAAGGATACTAAAGAAGCATCATAACTATATGTAATATGGAATGCTTGACAGAAGAGGAAAAGACTATATAGTACATTATTGGAACACATTTAAAAAAAAAATTTTTTTTTGAGACAGAGCCTCCTGTTGCCCAGGCTGGAGTGCAGTGGTGTCGTAATGGCTCACTGTACCCATGAACTGCTGAGCTCAAGTGATCCTCCCACCTCAGCCTCCCAACGTGCTAGGATTACAGGCCTGAGCCACTGTGCCTGGCCCTATTGGAACAATTGATAAATTTGAATATAGACCAAGGAATAGTAACTTTCCCGTTTTTGTTTGTTTGATTTGTTTGAGACAGAGTCTCAGTCTGTTGCCAGGCTGGAGTGCAGTGGTGCGATCTCAGCTCACTGTAACCTCTGCCTCCCGGGTTCAAGCAGTTCTCCTGCCTCAGCCTCCCGAGTAGCTGGGATTACAGGCATGTACTACCAGGCCCAGCTGATTTTTTGTATTTTTAGTAGAGACAAGGTTTCACCATGTTGGCCAGGATGGTCGTGATCTCCTGACCTTGTGGTCTGCCCATCTCAGCCTCTCAAAGTGCTGGGGTTACAGGCTTGAGCCACCACGTCTGGCCTGTTTTGTTTTTGTTTTTTTGAGATGGAGTCTCCCTCTGTTGCCCAGACTGGAGTGCAGTGGCATGATCTCAGTTCACTGCAACCTCTGCCTCCTGAGTTCAAGTGATTCTCTAGCCTCAGCTTCCTGAGGAGCTGGGACAGGCACGTGCCACCATGCCCAGCTAATTTTTGTATTTTTAGTAGAGATGGGGTTTCACCATGTTGGCCAGGCTGGTCTCTTAACTCCTGACTTCAAGGGATCCACCCACCTCGGTCTCCCAAAGTGCTAGGATTATGGGCATGAGCCACCATACCTGGCCCTTATTTTATTTTATTTTTATTTATTTATTTTAATTTGAGACTGAGTCTCACACTGTCACCCAGGCTAGAGTGCAGTGGCATGATCTCGGCTCTCTGCAACTTCTGCCTCCCAGGTTGATCCTTCAAGTGATCCTTCCACTTCAGCCTCCCAAGTAGCTGGGATTTTGATAATTACACTGTGATTATGTAAGAGAATGTCTATTAGGACATACATATGAAATGTTTAGGGGTAATGAAGCATGATGTCTCCAACTTTTTGTTGTGGAAAAAAGTATATATATGCATACCCACATATATGTAGAGAGAAGATGATAAAGCATATGGGGCAGAATATTAAAACATGATTATCTGACTATACCCAATGCATCAAGGGTTAAAAGAAAAAAGAAAAAACCACCACCACCACCACCACCACCAAAAAAAAAAAGACCATATGATTAATCTGGGTAAAGGTTATGTGGGATTTCTTTGTGCTGTTCTTGCAAGTTTTCGAATTATAACAAATTAGAAAAGTATAACTGAATTGGTGTTGATTCTTGACTCATTTACTTTTCTGTGCTTCCTCACAGAATAGCTTTTAAACCAAAATGCTTAATTATACCTTCAAATTCTGGGAGTCTTCAGATTGCAGAAGAGTCTATAATAGGCTTAAAAGCAACTGTGTATTAACATCAGTGGGAGATCAAGGAAAATTTCAGTTTGCAGTTTGATGGGATGACTGAACAACTTTGCATTTCTACTTTAACAGTGTGGTTTCATGATGGTTTTTGAAGAACTGCAAAGTTAAAAAATATCAGACAAAGCCATTCTCAAATAAAAACATTCTTAAAAACTGCTGCCATCTAGATATTTTCAAAAATACAATTTTTTTTCTTTTCTTTCTTTTTTTTTTTTAAGAGACAGAGTCTCGCTATGTTGCCCAGGCTGGAGTGTAGCGGCCATTCACAGGCGTGATCCCAGTACTGATCAGCACAGGAGTTTTGATCTGCTCCATTCCAACCTGGGATGGTTCACCCCTCCTTAGGCAATCTGGTGGTCCCCCACTCCCAGGAGGTCACCATACTGATGCCGAACTTAGTGTGGACACCCAATCAGCATAGCACATTACAGCCCAGAACTCCTGGGCTCAAGCGATCCTCCCACCTCAGCCTCCTGAGTAGCTGGGACTACAGGCACACTCCACTGCACCCAGCAAAAATACAATTTTTTTCTGTATGCTTTATTGGTACAAATTAGAGACTAGTTCCAATTACTACTTGGCTTATGAAATAGCTGGGATTATGCTTGTTTTATTATTTGTAGTTCAAATCTAAAACTTTTAATGTTATGTTAAGCCTGATTAAGTACCACTGTTCTTTCTTAAATATTTTTCTGACTTTAATATTATTTTTGCCCTTTTTAAAAAAGGAATCCTGGGCAACATAGTGAGACCCTGTCTGAATTTAAAAAATTAGCCATGTGTGTTGGTGTGTGCCTGTAGTCCCAACTATTTGGGAGGCTGAGGTGGAAGGATCACTTGAGCCTGGGAGGTTGAGGCTGCAGTGAGCCGTGATTGTGCACTGCACTTTAGCCTGCTACCATGTAGACTCTGTGACAGAGTGAGACCCTGTCTACAAAAAACAAAAAACTTAAAAACCAGAGAAGAAAACAATTACCCATAGTCAGTAATCAGTCATTCCAGAAGTAACTAAGAGTATTTTCTCTCTGTAGTTTAAAAAAATATATCAGCATATACTTGTATACAATTTAACCATGCTTTGTTCACGTAACATGCCATGAACATCCTCCCACATCATTAATAATTCTTTACCATTATTGTTTTTAAAGTTTTAATAATATTCCATCATATGGTTTATCACAATTACTTTTTTTCTGAGTTATTTTAAAGGCAAGTAACTAGCTTGTATTTGTTATAACATAGGGAAGATACAGAGATGAATATTTTGATTTATGCAGTTTACCAACAGAAGTAATTGGATCTCTGTTTTTCTTGGTCCTCGATTTCTATTATCTTTTGAGAAACATCATTTGGAAGAAAAGCTTTTAAAAGTTACATTACCAACATTTGTTACAGTAATGAATAAACTGGAAGTATGCTTTTTTTTTTTTTTTTGTGTATGAAAAAGGATCCTGCCTCATTCTTAAATTATTGAGATTCTTTTTTCTTTTCTTTCTTCTTTTTTTTCTTTTTGAGATAGAGTCTTGCTCTGTTGCCCAGGCTGGAGTGCAATGGCTCACTGCAATCTAGGCTTCCCAGAATTAAGCAATTCTCCTGCCTCAGCCTCCTGAGTAGCTGGGATTAAAGGCATGTGTCACCATGCCCAGTTGATTTTCATATTTTTTGTAGACTGGGTTTCACCATGCTGGCCAGGCTGGTCTCAAACTCCTGACCTCAAGTGAGCCACCTGCCTTGGCCTCCCAAAGTGCTGAGATTACAGGCGTGAGCCACTATGCCCAGACTTTTTTTTTCTTCTTTTTTTCTTTTTTGTTTAAGACAAGGGCTCACCTTGTTGTCCAGGCTGGAGTGCAGTGGTACAATCTTAGCTCATTGCACCTTCAACCTTCTAGGCTCAAGGGCTCCTCCTGCCACAGCCTCCATAGTAGCTGGGACTACAGGCACACATGCCCCAGCTAACGTTTTTTAATTTTTAGTAAAGACAGAGTCTTGAAATATTGTCCAAGCTCGTCCCCAACTCCTGAGCTTAAGCAGCCTTTCTGCCTTGGCCTCCCAAAGTGCTGAAATTGTAGGCATGAGCTACCACACCAGGCTTGGAATTTTCTTTCTAACATACATAGTTTACAGATATCTTTCTCAAATTAAAAAGTTATATATTTGACTGGGTGTGGTGTTTTGAGGAAGAAGGATTGCTTGAGAGCCAGTGTTCGAGACCAGCCTGGGCAACATATTGAGACTTTACCTGATTCTCTGCTTTTTCTTTCCTTTTTCTGATTTCTCTGCTCTATGAGGGTAAGATTATATCCTCAAAGACTACACCCTTCGATAGTAGCTAGCACAGGGATGGGTACATTCAGTGAGCAAGTGAATAAATGAATATATAAAATACAGTCAGAACCTTAGAGAATGGGAACCCGGTAGGACTGTAAACACATGCAGAGAAGCACCCATCATAGTGCAGGCTGGCTTTGAGTCTAAACCCTGGTCATCTCACAGGGAACAAATGGTACTTAAACAGAGCCCTGGCTCCTATGCCATGCAGTGTGAAGTTGTAGCCTTGACTGTCTCAGGTAATATTTAGGGAAGAACAGTGTTACCAAGAAAGAACAACTGAAAAACAACCTATATGACCATATAGGGAATTCAGCTGGTAAATGGTGATATAGCCAAATGATAGAATTCTTTGTAGATCTGGCCAGGCACAGTAGCTCATGCCTGTAATCCCAGGACTTTGGGAGGGCAAGGTGGATCACCTGAGGTCAGGAGTTTGAGACCAGCCTGAGCAACATGGTGAAAGTTCATCTCTACTAAAAATACAAAATTAGCTGGTTGTGGTGGCACATGCCTGTAATTCCAGCTACTTGTGAGGCTGAGGCAGGAGAATTGCTTGAACTTGGGAGATTGAGGTTGCAGTGAGCCAAGATGGTGCCACTGCACTCTAGCCTGGGCAACAAGAGTGAAACTCCTTCTAAAACAAACAAACAAAACGAAATAATTATTTGTAGATCTTAAAGATAAATTTGTGGCCAGCACAGTGGCTTATGCCTGTAAGCTCAGCACTTTGGGAGTCCAAAGTGGCAGAATTGCTTGTGGCCAGGAGTTTGAGACCAGCTTGGGTAATATAGTGAGACTGCATTTCTACAAAAAAATTTTTTTAAATTAGCCTAGCATAGTTCTGCATCCCTATAGTCCCAGCTACTTGGAGGCTGAGACAGGAAGATTACTTAACCCTAGGGATTCAAAGCTGTAGTGAGCAATAATCATGTCACTGTACTCCAGCCTGGGTGACAGAGTAAGACTCTGTCTCTTAATATACATATTAAGATTTCCACTTGGCAGATATATTAATTTAGGGATTTTGAGATTACATATTTTATTTCGAAAGTATGTAAGATGGTGGCCAGGTGCAGTAGCTCATGCCTGTAATTCTAGTTCTTTGGGAGGCTGAGGAAGGAGGATCATTTGAACCCAAGAGGTCGAGGCTGCAGTAAGCTATGATTGTGCCACTGTGCTCCAGCCTGAGCAACAGAGTCCCTCCTTTCTGGGGGCAGGGAAATATGTAAGATAAATCATAATTGAATTTAAATCTTTAGGCATTCTGTTTTTATGGTGGGTAGCAGACTCGGGACAAGAGGCATTGCTTTTAAGGTTAGGAATTACAATAATATGTTGGTTACAAAAAACTGAAAGTGATACCCCAAGTACAATTAAGTGCAAAGCTATGATTTCACCCCCAAATTTCTGAGCATTGTCCATAATATAGTCCTAGTTGTGTGGATGTTAGTCTTGGTTGATTTAAATGTCCTGGAATTGCATCTGTTTTTAGGTCAGTTCTTGAAATTAGTAATTACCTCACAATAAAATTACCTCACAGTCATAGAATTATGTAACTGTTTGACCAGAAAGCACATATGAGTAGTTGAAGGCTGTTCCTTTATTTGAGTCTTTTTATAGTTCTCTAGCTATTAAGGATTTCTTCTTAACAAAGCAGACTTTGTGTTGATGTAAGTAATAAGTTCACCCATGATTGTGTATAAATAAATTACACCTTCTCTGGTGCTGTAACATCATCCTGATTTAGGTATGTGGTGGTGTCTCAAACTTCATAAATGAATACCTGAAATACTTATACATTGCATTCATCTGAAAGGAAGCTACTAGTAGGCCCACTCAAAGGATTGTTAACATCTCTTATAATTTCATGTTTTGGCAGGTAAACCTAGCCTTTAAGCAACCTGGAAAGAGGCTAGAGCACCAAGGAATTAGAATTGAATTTGTAGGTCAAATTGGTGAGTTTTAAAATAGTATTACTTTTTTTTTTCTTTGATAACTGAATTCGAAGAGGGTTGGATTTTAACTAAAATAATTGAATTAGAGCTTAGCTTTGTAGAAGGAAGGAATGGATTTTGCATAGTAAAACAGAGGACTTACTTTATAACTATTAAATTGTGTTTCTTTGACTTGTATGAAATGATATTTGACTCATCTTACCTTTATTTGTTATTGGACTTCTTCACTAAAAATGAAAGGCGTTAGAGTAAACTACCAGCCTTGAAAAATAATGCAAAGAAATTAGTTGACCTACTGAAATTTTCATCTCCCTCCATTTTTCACCATCCTTCTTATGATTAATTAGCAGCCGCATCTTCATTCTTCATTTTCTAATTACCCATATGCCATTTGTTTTCCTGATCTAGTGTGTGCCTGTAGCCAGACTCACCTGTGTCAACACAAAACTCCATGTGAGAAAGCTGTAATTTCTTCTTGACTTAGATCAACTTATGTACATTTCCATACATTATTTCAGATACATGCTTGATTTAGTAGGGAGTTAAACTGTATATAAATCTTTCTGTACTTCAAATTCAGAAAAGAGAAAAGAAAATATGTCTTTATAATACTGTCTACATAACTAGGCTTAAAATCTAGCTTTCTAAGTTTCACTGTACATTTTTAAAGTATTAGAGTGGGATGAGTAGATATTTGTTTATATATCTGTTCTGACTGAGAGTGTACTTAGGTGTCTATTCTGAGAGGCAAGTTGTAATCAATAGTTGGTTTTAGTCTTTTTGTGTTTTGTAATTTTATGAAGGTTATATGTTTGCCTAACTAAAGCAAAATAAAATTTTTGCCTTGTCTGGGGGAAGTTCAAATAATTGCTGGTAACCTGTCAAATGGCTTCATATTGGGAGAGCCCCAACTACGTCAAAGGAATGAACTTATTTTTAATAGAAATTTTCATTGTGCTGTGCCACTTGAAATCTTTTATGCCTACATGGAGTATAATTATAAAAAGGATAATGGAATTCAGAGCATAGGTCTAGTTTATTAAAGTAGAGACAAACCCAGTAATTCTTTTGGCAAAAATTGTTTGTGTTGGGAGTAGACGTTTGGGTTTTATTGAAATGGATATTAATTAATTGGTCTTTCTGCCTTTTAAAATTTCTTAGAACTTTTCAATGACAAGAGTAATACTCATGAATTTGTAAACCTAGTGAAAGAACTAGCCTTACCTGGAGAACTGACTCAGAGCAGAAGTTATGATTTTGAATTCATGCAAGTTGAAAAGCCATATGAATCTTACATCGGTGCCAATGTCCGCTTGAGGTATGAATATGTATTATAAACTGTAAACAGAATCAAAACCAGAAAGTAATGACTACTGTTAATATCTTATTTGAACCTCTAATTAATTCTAGATTGGAAGACTTAAGGTTTTTAAAAATTCTGTCAGTCCGGGCTCAGTGGCTCATTCCTGTAATCCCAGCACTCTGGGAGGCTGAGGCAGGCGCGCAGATCACCTGAGGTTAGGAGTTCGAAAGCAACCTGGCCAATATGGCGAAACCTCATCTTAAAAAAAAATTCTGTCACATGCTTTGTCAGATACCTCTGATCTGAGGTAGTAGAGCTTTCTAATATTATAGAGTTAGACAACATTGTTGTGAGACATGTCAGTTATACACTTCCCTGGTATGAATTCTCCCTTATGTACTTCATTTGTCATGTAAACTGAATTACCTTCTAAATCCATTAATTTTCCAGAAAATCTCATTTAGTATATGGTTCAGAAGTAATCTGGAGTACCAGAGAGTCTCTGATATACCTAAAATGAGACAGATAGTTGATGGCAGAACTGGAGTAGGAACCTGGTTTTCTAAACTCTCAATGCAGTGTCCTTTCCCTTCACCAAGTCTGCATGCAGGAAGCCAGGGATGTCCAGGGCATTTGAGGATATTAATCCGAATGCATCAGATCTGAGATTTTGCTTTCTCTGTTTAACTTGGCATTATCTATCTGGAACTAGGTTTGACAACCCAAATTTCAAATAGCAGTTCCTTAAATGATCTGGAGTGGTTTCTTCAAGTAGGCTTGATGACAGCCCTACAAACTCATCTGTAGATATTTACACTATTCTTAAAGTTGAACTTCGTATTTTTTTTTCCACCTTGGGGGCATTAAACTCCTTCGTGAAGTAATACAGTAAGTTGATCTCAAAGGAGTTCCAGCAAAAAGGAGAAGGCTGAGTTGCAGTTAGTGTTTCCTGATTTAAAACCTGAAAATTTATTACAGGTGATTTAACTCATCCTCTCTTTTAATTTTGTAGGTATTTTCTTAAAGTGACAATAGTGAGAAGACTGACAGATTTGGTAAAAGAATATGATCTTATTGTTCACCAGCTTGCCACCTATCCTGATGTTAACAACTCTATTAAGATGGAAGTGGGCATTGAAGATTGTCTGCATATAGAATTTGAATATAATAAATCAAAGTAAGTACCTTTTACAGATAAGTTATTCAGGGAGAATTCAAAAATCAGCTTTTTAAGTCTTTGTTAGTTGATCAAAGTAAGGATAGAAGTGACATTAATCTGATGTTAACAGATCAACAGGATCTCAGAGCTAAAAGAAATTTTAGGAGTTTGGTCTGGCTTCCACCCAATTAAGGTGTCTTTTATGTTCTATTCCTGATAAATCTCTGCTTGGCCACTTTTTGTAGAGGATGTTACCATCTCAGAAGGCGGCCAATCCTATTGTGTATGTTACAGTTTATCTTACTGGCTTTACATTACCTCATATTGGCCATCTCTTTTCACATATTTTCACCTTTACCACTTAACCACTGTTAATATCCCCTGTATATCTTTACTTGGGGGTCGAGGAAGGTATATATGTTTATGTATGTTGTATTTTTACAAAACTGGCCTGTATTTTGTTTGTTGTTTAATGCCTTTTTAAACTTTATTGTGGGAAATTTCAAATATATACTAAAATATTTGAATGGTGTGCTTGAACAATATAATGAATCCTCATGTACCCATTGCCCAGCTCCAAAAGTTATCAACACATGATGCAGTTTGTTTTATCTCTCAAATATAAATATTCAGTAGGTTATATTGAAGCAAATTGCAGACATTTAATTTAACCCATGAAATTATGTTTCATTTTATCAATTATATGTCTGGAATTTGCTTCAATATAATCTGTGGGAAGTTGTATCTGTCATGTTTTTCATGGACTAAGATTTTCTCAGAAACATTACTTATAAGAACAAAAGATTACCAGTGTAATGCCCACTGCTATTATACAGTTAAATAAATTATGGTCCAGCCATACTGTGGAATGCTAAAGAAGAGTCAAAAAGATTGAGGCTAAGTACGGTGGCTCACGCCTGTAATCCCAGCACTTGGGGAGGCTGAGGTGGGTGGATCACCTGAGGTGAGGAGTTTGAGACCAATCTGGCCAACATAGTGAAACCCTGCCTCTACTAAAAATACAAAATTTAGCTGGGCATGGTGGTGTGCGCCTGTAATCCCAGCTACTCAGGAAGTTGAAGGAGGAGAATTGCTTGAACCTGGGAGGCAGAGGTGCGGTATGCTGAGATTGCACCACCGATCTACAGCCTGGGCGACAGAGCGAGACTCCATCTCAAAAAAAAAATATTGAGAGATGTGTATTTAATTCTCCAGAAGCGTATCCATGACATATTATTAAGTGAAAAACTTAGCCATAAAAACAGCATGCGTGGTCCTATTTCATTTCTGTAAAATGCTCATGTATTTGCATATGAATAGAAAAGGCCTGCAGTGATACTCAACATATTGTTAACACTGGTTATCTGTAAAGGATGAAATTATGTATTGAGTTTATACATTTCTTATTTAAATGTTAAATGACAAGCTTGTTTTCTGTGTCTACTCAGAAAAAAAGTTTTAAAAAGTTACATCATTCTAAATACAACTACAATACTATTATATCTAAAAATATTAGTAATTCCTTAATATCTTCATATACTCAGGCAACATTCACATTTCCCCAATTGACTTGTAGATGCCTTTCTTTTTTCACATGCTTTGTTCATATCAGTGTCTAAATAAGCACCACACATTGGATTTGGTTGTTTGACTCTTAAATTTTTTAACTTACAAGTTTCCCTTCTATTTTTTTATTAAAGTTTGTTTGTTGAAGAAATGGGTGTACTTTGTATTATCTCCCTCCTACCCCAGTTTTCTGAGGCTTATTTTTCTTGTTTGTCACTCCCAGGTTTATATCCCCAAAATGTAATATACATGCCTTCAGAATCTTAAATTTTATATATATATATATATTTATTTATATTTATATTATGTCATATATATTATATATATTTTTATATATTAATACATTATAATATATAATATATTAATGTATTAATATATAAAAATATATATCATTTATATATATATATTGAGATGGAGTCTCTCTCTTGTCCAGGTTGGAGTGCAGTGGCACCATTTCGGCTCACTGCAACCTTTCCTCTTCACCTCCTGAGTTGAAACGATTCTCCTGCCTCAGCCTTCTGAGTAGCTGAGACTATAGGCGTGTGCCACCACCCTCGGCTAATTTTTGTAGTTTTAGTAGAGGCGGGGTTTCACCATGTTGGCCAAGTTGGTCTTGAACTCCTGACCTCAGGTGATCCACCAGCTTCAGCCTCCTAAAGTGCTAGGATTACACGTGTGAGCCACCATGCCCGGCCTGATATAACATTAATCAAGTATTGACATTTAATTTTGAGAGCCAAACCTGGGAGGAGGCTAAAAAGTTCTCTGGGTATTATAGGGATCCCTAGGTTTATTATCACATCATTTTGTGGTATGTGGGAGCAACCTTTGGTTATTAGATATTACAACAGCAGACTCAACCTGTATAGGTAGTCTCCTTTACTTTCTATTTGTGGGCAGATTATTTATGTTAGCTGCACTATTGTAGCACTTAGAGTAATAATGACACTAAACTCGTGTTTTTTTTTTACTTTTTTTTTTTTTTTAAACCACTAGACCACCAGGGAACTCTTGTGTCTTTTAATATCGAAATATCTTCATACACCAAATATTTCAAGCTTTTTTTTTTTGAGAAAAAGTTTTGCTCTGTCACCCGGGTTCTGGAGTGCAGTGGCACAATCATGGGTCACTGCAGCCTGAATCTCCCAGGCTCAAGCTGTCCTCTCACCTCAGCCTCCTGAGTAGCTAGGACCACGGACATGTGCCACAAATTTTGCACCATCCAGCTAATTTTTAGTAGAGATTATATCTCCCTGTGTTGCCCAGGCTGGTCTCAAACTCCTGGGCTCAAGCAATCCTGTGAGCCCAGCTAGAACAACAAGAGTTAACCAGGCTAATTATTTCATCTGAGGTACATTAATGGTCAAGTAAAAGTTTGATTCCTTATTTGCGTAGTGAAATGATAAATACTTTTTTTGAAAAAAAGGAACACTAAACAATATGAGTAATCAAAATGATGTTGTTTTTGTTTTTGTTTTTGTTTTTGGTGAGCCAAAGTTTTGTTTGTTCATTTGTAGTATTCTCCCATGACATCCTTGGCCTGAGACTCTTTGCCATAGTTCCTAACTACTACACAACTGCAACCAACCAGGGGATTTCCCCTCACTGTAAATTTTATAGAGGCCTACCCATTCCCCAGTTTCTTGTTGTCATCAGCAGGGGTTCAGCACAGAGGGCCTCCATCAACTTAACATACATGGGCTCATCACAGTTAGCTGCAAGCACACAAAGCTGAGTTTGGTGCATATCTAAGGCTTTGGCAGCTTTGTGAACTCCACATGCTAGGCCTTCATGGATGAGGGTGGTCTTCAGCACCTCTTGTAAAGCAGTATTAACGTCATTATATCTCCAGCAGCAATGCCTTCCTCAGCCATGGAGGTGAGTGAAACTGAATCTTGAATGTGTCCAAGCCGGCACCTCCATGCAACTCAGCTGTGGCTGGGAAAGAGCTCAAAGTAGTACTTTTTTTCTTTCTTGCTTTTTTTTTTTTTTTTTTTGTGAGATGGAGTCTTGCTCTGTCACCCAGGCTGGAGTGCAGTGATGTGATCTTGACTCACTGCAGCCTTCATCTCCTGGGTTTAAGCAGTCCTCCTGCCTCAGCCTCCCAAGTAGCAGGGATCACAAGCATGTGCCAGCACGCCCAGCTAATTTTTGTATTTTCAATAGAGACAGGGTTTCGCCATGTTGGCCAGTATGATCTTGAACTCCTGACCTCAAGTGATCCACCTGGCCCAGCCTTCCGGAGTGCTAGGATTACTATGCCTGGCCTGAAAATAGTATTCTTAAATAATTAGACTAAATATGTCTATCAAAGTCTTTTAGGACGTATTTCATTCTTTTTGCTTGTTTTTAAACTGATATTTAGTGAGATATGTTCTTTCTCAATAGGTATCATTTAAAGGATGTGATTGTTGGAAAAATTTACTTCTTATTAGTAAGAATAAAAATACAACATATGGAGTTACAGCTGATCAAAAAAGAGATCACAGGAATTGGTAAGTTGAAAAGAGTATGTAAATTAAAATTCTTTGTTTTAGTTGACATTTTAAAAATCTTAAAATATTGTTTAAACATAATTAATTTGATATCCACATTGAGTCCTGATTTTGCTACTTAATATTGCTGGCAGCTGGATGCAGTGACTTAACGCCTGTAACCCTAGCACTTTGGGAGGCTGAGGTGGGTGGATCATGAGATCAGGAGATGGAGACCATCCTGGCTAACATGGTGAAACACCATCTCTACTAAAAATACAAAAAATTAGCCAGGCGCCTGTAGTCCCAGCTATTGGGGAGGCTGAGGCAGGAGAATTGCTTGAACCTGGGAGGTGCAGAGGCTGCAGTGAGCCAATATTGCACCACTGCATTCCAGCCTGGGCGACAGAGCAAGACTCCATCTCAAAAAAAAAAATTTGCCGGCAGTAAGTTATTTAATGTTTTTTTTTAAAATTAATTTTTGATTGTCCAGGATTTATTTTTTACAAAAAATTAATTTTTGAATAGGTAATAAATTCACATGGTTCAAAAATAAAATGTGAAAGAGTATACAGTAAAAAGTATCTTATTTCTGTATTCTAGCTACTCATAGGTAATATAAGTTTAAAAATCCTCAGTGGAACAGATCAAAACTCCTGTGCTGATCAGTAGTGGGATTGTGCCTGTGAATAGCCATTGCAGTCCAGCCTGGGCAACACAGTGAGATCACTCAAAAAAAAAACAAAAACAAAAACAAAACTTTCTGGTTAGTTATATATATAAGCAAGTACCTATGTATAACACACACCCCTTTTTACTTTAATGGTGGTGTATAATGCATACTTTGCTTTACCACTTAGTAGTGCATCATAGAGAACTTTCCATACCAGTGTGTAGAATACTTTATCTTTTTAATAATTTTCCATTTTATTGACACACTAGAATTGAACCAGTCTACTGTTTGTGGACCTACAGGTTGTTTCCAGTCTTTTGCTATTATAAATAATGTCATTTTACACATGTGCAGACATGTGTCCAAGATAAAATCTTAGAAGTGGAATTCATGGGTTAAACAGTATATTTATTTGTAATTCTTCTACCCTTTTTGTGGAGAACAGGGTTTCACTGTGTTGCCAAGGCTGGTCTCAAACTCCTGGGGTCAAGCTATCCTCCCACCTTTGCCTCCCAAAGTGTTATGGTTACAGGCATGAGCCATTGTACCTGGCCATTTATAAACTTGATGCATGTTATCAGTAAGTCCTCTTTAGGGATTATACCGGTTTGCATTGCTATCAGCAATGAATATAGGAGAGTGCCTCTTTTCCTCCATATTCTCATGAGCACAATGCTATAAAAACTTTTAGCCAGTCTAATGGGTAAGGGCAAGATAGTACTCCATTGCAGTTTTGAGGTTTTTCTTATGGATTCTTTTCCACTGCTTTATTGAGGTATAATTGGCAAATAAAAATTGTATATATTCACTGTGTATGATGGAATGTATATATTATGAAAGGATTACCACAATCAAGCTACTTAATATATTCCATTGTAGTTTTAATTTTCAGTTTTCTTACTGAGGATAAACATCTCTTCATGTGAATAAAAACAACTTTTATTTTCTGTAAACCATTCATATTCTTTGCCCTGTTTTCTATTGGACTATTATATTCTCTTACTTATGTGTAGAAACTATATATTAGAGAAATCAATTCCCCTCCACCTTTTTTTTGAGGCAGTGTCTCACACTGTCGCCAGGCTGGAGTGGAATGGTACAGTTATGGCTCACTGCAGCCTTGAACTCCTGGGCTTGAGCCGCCCTCCGACCTCAGCGTTTTGGGTGGCTGAGACCACAGGTGCATCTCCCCACACCCAGCTAATTTTTTATTTTTTGTAGAGACGGGCTGTCACTATGTTGCTCAGGCTGGTTTTGAATTCCTGGATTCAGCAATCCTCCTGCCTCAGTGTCCCAAATTGCTGGGATTACACATGTGAGCTACTGGGCCCTCAATTCCTTTTTCTAATATTAAGGGTAGCAAACATTTTCCTTGTTTGTCTTGTTTGTGTTGTTTTATGCCATGTAGAAGTTCTAGATGTTTATGAAGTCAAATTTATTAGTTTTTCATTTTATGGTCTCTGGGTGTTATGCCATGATTGGAAAGGTCTTTTTCACATTGAAGTTCTAAAAATAATTTTTTGTGTTTGATTCTACGTAAGTAATACATTGGGGATTTTGTTTTGTTTTTGAAATTTAAATTCATTTGAAATGTGTTGTGATGTAACGTGAGGTATGTATCACCTTTCCTTTTTTCCAGGTGGCTGACCAGTTGTCTTGATAGCATTTATTGGTTCATCCCTGCTTTTTAATTTTAATATGTAAATTTATTTTGTCCTCTTTAACATCTTTGGGTTTTTTGCTGAAAATAATTCAACACTTTTTAAGAATTTAAAATACAGTCAATATTCATAATTTAAAACATCTGTGATTTCTTTTATTAATATTATTTTTAAATAAAATTCTTACCCAAGGCACAATCTCAAGAGGTCCTGAGAACATGTACCCCCATATGTGATTTCTTAATCTTCATGTTTCTACCTGCTAGTAAATTTAAGTGATTTTAAAATAGTAAAACCTAAACTTCAAATTCTCCTTTGTTGTTTAAAAAACAATTGTTGGCCAGGTGCGGTCACACACCTATAATCCCACTACTCTGGGAGACGGAGGCAGGAAGATCACTTGAACCCAGGGAGTTCGAGACCAGCCTGGGCATCATGGTGAAACCCCATCTCTGTCCCCAGAAACGTATAAATTAGCCAGGCATGGTACTACACACCTGTAGTTAACAGCTAATTGCCAGGCTTAGGTGGGAGGATTGCTTGAGTTCAGGGGTTTAAGACCAGCCTGGGCAACATACTGATAACCTATCTCTACAAAAATTGAAAAATTAACCAGATATGGTGGCACACACCTGTAGCCTCAGCTGCTTGGGAGGCTGAGACAGGAGGATTGCTTAAGCCCAGGTGGTTGAGGCTGCAGTGAGCCATGATTGCACCACTGTACTCTAGCTTGGCTGACAGCGAGATACCATCTCTAAAAAAAAAAAATGTAGTAGAGAAATAAGAAAGCATAAGGCTAGTAATTATATTCTGGAATATTTAAATTAATGTTATTTGTATTATTGCACTAGGACCCAGTACCACAACAGAAACAGAAACAATTGCCAAATATGAAATAATGGATGGTGCACCAGTAAAAGGTAACACACTTTTCATTTACTTCTTTTGTGTAGTGCAAACAGTAGTGTTTATGGCAGTTTTGTTTGTATTTCTTTAGTGTGAAAGTATCTTTGAATTCTTAAAACCATTCTTATAATGGTAGCTTTTAAGGTCATCTTTGTATAGCTGCAAAGAAGACTGTAATTATACTTCCTAGTCTGAAATAAGGTTTAATTTTTCAATTTCAATTTAGAATTTAGTAGAGACAATTATATGTGTCTGTTCTCTAGTTTTGAATTTGTAATATTTTCATTGTCTTATGTTATACAATAGTTTGTCTTCGTAAATCTTTTCTCTCCTTTTGACACAAAATGGAGCATGGCTGAGCATTAATTCCTGTGGGTTTTTGGAGTCTTTATAGCCCTCAAGAAAATAAGCAGTTCCATTACTAGATAATCTTCAGTATCTGACACAATGAAGCCAGTATTTATCATTTTAAATTTATGTCTGGGTTTTCTTCCTTATTAATACTTACATCACAAAGCCAGTACCATTTATTAAGAGCCAAGTATAGATGAGGCATTGTAATCTCAGGTGCTGTAAAACTACCTATCATTCTTTGAACTGGGTGGTTTTGTCCCTTACGATGCATGTATGTGTACTCTTGTGTTATGCAACATTACTTTGTAAAATTCCAGCGGCCAGCAACTTTTATGTAAATTATGAGTTTTATGTCTTTCATTAAATTGGTGTGCATGAGAAAATTATTACATTAAAAAATATTCAGGCCAGGCATGGTGACTCACACCTGTAATCCCAACACTTTGGGAGGCTGAGGTGGACGGATCACTTGAGGTCAAGAGTTTGAGACCAGCCTGCGCAACATAGTGAAACCCCATCTCTACTAAAAATACACACACACACACACACACACACACAGACAAAATCAGTAGGGTGTGGTGGCAGGTGCCTGTAATCCCAGCTACTCAGAAGGCTGAGGCAGGAGAATCGCTTGAACCCAGGAGGTGGAGGTTGCAGTAAGCTGAGATCGTACCATTGCACTCCAGCCTAGGTGACAGAGCAAGACTCCATCTCAAAAAAAAAAAAATTCGAAAGAGAATATGTGAGTAATTATCCTTAGGAAAACAGAAGCAATGAGAATCTGGGTAACAGTCTTTTTGGTAGTGAAAGAATGACATCATTCTGTCCATTTTTAGCTTTGGATGTATGAGTAATAGATATTCAAAAATGTATACACGATTAGAAATTATGGTAAACTTCATGAAAGAAGGTAACAAAAACTACTCTTTTTTTTTTTTTTTTTGAGACTGAGGTTCGCTCTTGTTACCCAGGCTGGAGTGCAATGGCGCGATCTCGGCTCACCGCAACCTCTGCCTCCTGGGTTCAAGCAATTCTCCTGCCTCAGCCTCCTGAGTAGCTGGGATTACAGGCACGTGCCACCATGCCCAGCTAATTTTTTGTATTTTTAGTAGAGATGGGGTTTCACCATGTTGACCAGGATGGTCTCGATCTCTTGACCTCGTGATCCACCCGCCTCGGCCTCCCAAAGTGCTGGGATTACAGGCTTGAGCCACCGTGCCCGGCCCAACTTTTTTTTTTTTTTTTTGAGTTGAAGTTTCACTCTTGTTGCCTAGGCTGGAGTGCGATGGCACGATCTCAGCTCACCACAACCTCTGCCTTCCAGGTTCAAGTGATTCTCCTGCCTCAGCCTCCTGAGTAGTTGGAATTACAGGTGCCCGCTACCATGCCTGGCCAATTTTGTATTTTTAGTATTGATGGGGTTTCTCCATGTTGGTCAGGCTGGTCTTGAACTCCTGACCTCAGGTGATCCGCCCACGTCAGCCTCCCAAAGTGCTGGGATTACAGGCATGAGCTACTGCATCTAGCCCAAAACTACTTATATAGCACTTATCTTTTGGCACTGTTTGAGTTCTTTAAGTATATTAACCCATATAGTCCTTGCACATTCCTTGTGAATACTATTGTTATTCCCCACTTCACAGATAAAGAACTTAAACAATGAATAAGTGGTTTGTCCAAGGTCACACAGTCAATAAGTGGTTGAGTTTAGATTTGAAGCCAGGCATTCTGGCTCTAGAACGGTGTTTCTTGTCTAGGGGCAGTTTGCCCCACAGTGGATGTTTGGTGTTGTCTGGAGACGTTTTTGGCTGTTACACTTGGAGAACACTACTGGTATCTAGTGGGTAGAGGCCAAGGTTGCTGCTAAACATCCTGCAAAGGATAGGACCCTCCGTACAACAAAGAATTATTCAGCCCAGTGAAGAAATGAAGCATTAGTGTTAACTCTGTAGTGCTTAGTCCTGTTAAGTGACTGTATTTAATCATCTTTAGAATTAAGTGGAAATTCCTTTTGTTTCAGGCGAATCAATTCCAATAAGACTATTTTTAGCAGGATATGACCCGACTCCAACAATGAGAGATGTGAACAAAAAATTTTCAGTAAGGTACTTTTTGAATTTAGTGCTTGTTGATGAGGAAGACCGAAGGTACTTCAAACAGCAGGTACGGTGCCACTTAGGCTGATACTGTATTCTGCAGCAGATCTAAAAATACCTAGAAAGCACTCACTTTTCTAAGCTTCATTGTACCGAGAGAGTGGGAGTTTCTAAGTAAATAAAAACACTGTGGGTATGATAGATAAAGAAGTAGGTGAGAATAGAATCCTATGATATATCCCTCCCCAGTCATTCTGCAGTACTCCAGAATGAGCTGTAATTTTTCAGGGCTTTTAGTTTTCTCTTACAAGGTTTTTTGTTTTTGTTTTTTAATAATACCTGCTGCTTATTTAGAAAAAAATAAGGCAATAGAGAATAAGGAATGAAGTAAAGGTCAGCAGAATTTTCACCACCATCGCCACTAATGTATGTATGTGCATTTAGATCATATTATGGATGTTGCTCTTTTTTCTTACTGTTTATAATTTTTTGTAGAGACAGAGTCTCACTGTATTGCCCAAGCTAGTCTTGAACTCTTGGGCTTAAGCAGTCCCCCTGCGTTGGCCTCCCAAAATGCTGTGATTATAGGCATGGGCCACCGTGCCCAGCTGTGTTCTTTAATTTGCGTTTTTACTCAGTAGTGTCTTGTATATCTTTCTCTTATCAGCAAATATACATTATTATTATTATTACTGTTATTTTGAGATGAGGGTCTTCCAAGCAGTCCTTCAGTCACAGCCTTCTGAGTAGCTGGGAGGCACAGGCACATACTGCCGTGCCTTGCTGATTTATCCTTTAAACAATTATGTTATAAATGTCTATGAGATGACTGAATTCTAATAATTTTTGTCTGTTTTTTGAGACAGAGTCTTGCTCTGTTGCCCAGGCTGGAGTGTAATGATGCAATCTCAGCTCACTGCAACCTCTACCTCCTAGGTTCAAGTGATTCTTGTGCCACAGCCTCTCAGGTAGCTGGGATTACAGGCATGTGCCACCATGCCAGGCTAATTTTTGTATTTCCTTTTTTGTAGAGACAGCGTTTCGCCATGTTGGCCAGGCTGGTCTCGAACTCCTGGCCTAAAGTGATCCATCTGCCTTGGCTTCCCAAAGTGCTGGGATTAGAAGTGTGAGCCATCATGCCCAGCCTCTAATATTTTTTTAAATATAAAATGTTCATTATAAGTTGTTCTCATTTGAAAATCAATTAAAAGCTTTTGGTGAATTTTGAATGAAGATAGTAATTAGAATTGTCTTTTGTATTCTGAATCAGATTAATAAATATGCCTGTAGTTGAATGTCAGTTGAGTGTTCAAAGCTAAGTTAGAAATTATTCTGTGCTAAGTACTGTGAAAAATGCAGAAACTACCTTTTATAAACATAATTTGTCCTCCATGTTCTCACATTGTAGATATCTGGAAAAAGTAAAATGTAAACTAACAGAATACTTAAATAATAGTTTGACAGTAATTTAGAAGAGAGAAAACGTATTCCAGTATTGCCATCCTAATGTTGTATAATTAAACATAGGTCATTTATAACTTCAAAATAAATTACATGATTTTTATAATTTCAAAATCAATTGCATATCATAGCACTGTTGGTGGTAGTCTGTTATTTCTCATGTGTGCTCATTTGGATGTTTAAGTTTTGATATGCTGGGGTTTTTTTTTTTTTTTGAGACGGAGTTTCGCTCTTGTTACCCAGGTTGGAGTGCAATGTTGCGATCTCGGCTCACCGCAACCTCCACCTCCTGGGTTCAGGCAATTATCCTGCTTCAGCCTCCTGAGTAGCTGGGATTACAGGCACACGCCACCATGCCAAGCTAATTTTTTTTTTTTTTGTATTTTTAGTAGAGATGGGGTTTCACCATTTTGACCAGGATGGTCTCAATCTCTTGACCTCATGATCCACCGCCTCGGCCTCCCAAAGTGCTGGGATTACAGATGTGAGCCACCGCGCCTGGCCCAATATGTTGGTTTTTAATTTAATTTAATTTAATTTAATTTTGTTTATTTATTTATTTATTTTTTTGAGACGGAGTTTCGCTCTTGTTACCCAGGCTGGAGTGCAATGGCGTGATCCTCGGCTCACCGCAATTTCCGCCTCCTGGGTTCAGGCAATTCTCCTGCCTCAGCCTCCTGAGTAGCTGGGATTACAGGCACGCGCCACCATGCCCAGCTAATTTTTTGTATTTTTAGTAGGGACGGGGTTTCACCATGTTGACCAGGATGATCCCGATCTCTTGACCTTGTGATCCACCTGTCTCGGCCTCCCAAAGTGCTGGGATTACAGGCTTGAGCCACCGCGCTCGGCCTTTATGTTGGTTTAAAAAAAAAAAAAAAAAAACCCAGCCCATAATGACTTCATGAAGCAAATAATTTTAGGAATTTAGAACAGGCAAGTTCTCAGGATGGATTGGTTAAGGGTAAGAGTTAGGTAGAGAAATAGAGATTTGAAGACTGGGGAAGATGTAGGGCAAGTTTATTTAGATTGCATTGGAGGCAGAATAACTCAGTTTGTCTGATGGGGGAAAGGCTCTAGGGAGGGAAAAGTAATGTTGGTAAATTGGATAAAGGTTATAGAGAGGCTTGATTGAATACCTGTTTGGAAATTTATTCTGGAGGCACTGAGAACTGCTGAAGAGCAGTCCAAGCAGTGTATAAGAGGATTTACCTGGTAGTGATAATGAAGGATTCGTTAGAAAACGCCCTGCCTCCCTTGTTTCTGAGGAAGCTGTTTTAATATCTAAGTGACAAGAGCTTGAACTTGGGTGAGGGAAATGGAACAGAAATGAAAGGATGGATTTGGGGAATTAGTTAAAGTAATCATAGGACTTCTTTCCAGATTGGATTGGTGGTGGTGGAAATGTATGGGTGCTGGTGGTAGGAGCACTGGAGGCAGAAGGAGCAGTCAAGATTAGAATTGGAAGAAACTGCATCAGTTAGAAAAGAGGAGGGCTTTTGTAGGGAAGAATTTAATTTTGTTATGGTTAAAATTAAAGTGGCGGTCATGATTTCCATGGTGAAAAGTTAAGGCATCAAAGAGATAAGGCATCATATCAAACATTAATTTGTTAATATCTTTCGTTTGTTTTCTAGGAGATCATTTTATGGAGAAAAGCTCCTGAAAAACTGAGGAAACAGAGAACAAACTTTCACCAGCGATTTGAATCTCCAGAATCACAGGCATCTGCTGAACAGCCTGAAATGTGAACTGAACAGGAGGAAAAAAGAAGAGTAGAAAACTCCTGTAACCACTGAGATTAAGTTCAGCGGGTTAAAGATGGTTGCAGCTGGAGTGGGGAAAAAAGGCCAAATCTCCATATATATTAGTCTTCCTTTATCTTAACAGCACTGCATTTATTTTATGATATAATGAAATGTTCTTTTCATGTATATACATTTTTAAAAGTGCTTTCTTTGAAACACTGGAACTTTCTTAAGCTGCCTTTTTTTTTTAACTTCATACTCTGATGATAAGTACTCAGATATGCATCAGCGTAAACATGAAAAATTGTCATGTGAATAGGCTGGTATTTGTAATTTTGCTTTCTTTCTGCATAATGTTGATTATAAATTCTTTCTTTTCATGCTAATGATTACCTCTTATTCTCTACATGCAAAAAATTAAATATTTTATGTTCAAATAAAATTAGAAACCCTGAGTGGCCCCTTGCATCCTGCAGAGATTTAAAACATGGCACCTCAACATTTTCGAGAACTACATTTGTTTTTACATATGTATTTGAGAAATGCATATAGAGTGTTTCAACCGCAGGTGCTTCAGAGTACCATTCTATGGCTTCCGGAATTTTATCCTCTTTGAGGTCTTCTGTGGTATGACTATTGAATTTCTTCCCACAAGGGATTATGTAGCAGGTCATTATGGCCTTCTTTTTTTGGGCCATATTAAGTAACAGGTATGCTATTTTCCAGTAGTACCACAGTGTGTTTTCTGCAATGTGGAGTTGACTTAGGTTGGCATTTTAGATTTGTCAAAACCATTTTATCCATAAATATTTTGAAACATACTTACATATTTCAGTTTAATATTTTGCCATGTGTATGCAAATATTTTCTTAATTTCACAAATTCTCTTTTTCAGGGGAAAATTTTGGGATGGGGGACTCAGGAGGACCTGTGAAGCATGTAGTATCTAGATCTGGTAATTTCATGTTTATTAAACTCGAACTTTGGCTACTTAAACTCACATTGAAACGTCATCCAGTCTCTTAATTTTTTAACACTAAATTCAAGTCATGTTTAAAGTCTCTAAAAAAGATTTCAGTCATCCATTCATATGCATGGGGTCTGATCGCAAATACACTAAATGTGGAGTGTAGGAACCAAAATGAAACCTGCTGTGTGGAAGCTACTTTCACTTACGGTTCATTGGATTTTGTACCAATTTTCTTTTTATATATATATAATTCAGTGCAAGTCTTGTCAGTTAACTTTACTTTTGTGAGTAAGCTAAATAACCCAAATTACATTTCTTTAAACCTGTTTTACTACTATGGCACTTTGATAAAATGGTCAGTAACCAACTTTACTGGCAAAAGAGTCCATGTACCATGTGCTGGAACATCTGTTCTACATGTGGATATCTATGAATGGTAATGTTTTCCTTCATGTAAGTGCCTATTCAGAGTTTCAGAATTTTTAAATGCCAAATATTTTGATGGTCACTTGCATGTAGTAATCTGAATATTCAGAGATTTTGAAAACCAATTGTATTTAAACCAGCCTCAAATTGTGCAACCATGATGTATAATAAAGAATTTGAAACAGAATCTGAGCTTGCTGTTTGATTAAAATAGCTCTATTCTCAAATCTCTTCTCATTGTTAGATTTAGTGTTGAGGATAGGATTGCTCAGTAGTTTAGGAAGCTGTAATTGTGATAATGAATTTTTATTACTACTGGTTTTAATTTTAAATAGCTATGTAATGTTTTTATTAGGCTGGCTTACAACTGTCATATACAGGATGCCTATCCATTTTGCTCAAGACTTTTTGTTGCATAACCAATTGGAAAAATAAAAATTAAATTTAGTATTTGGCTATTTCAGTCAGAAGTAAACCAGTTAATTAGAAGTCATAAACTGAAAAAGAAATTTGTGTCTTTAATGAAGAGTTACAATGTCTAATCCATTGGTTCTCAACCCTGGCTGCATATTAGAATCACCTTAGGTGCTTTTAAAAATAACCAGGTCTAGGTCCTACTCTGACCAATAAAACAAGAATATCAGAGACTGGGCCATAAGCATTAAAAACAAACAAACAGAAATACCTGTAATCCCAGCATTTCAGGAGTCTGAGGTAGAAGGATCACCTGAAGCCAGGAATTCGAGACCAGTCTGGCCAACAAAGTGAGACCTTATCTCTACAGAAAATTTAAAAATTAGCTGGGCATGGTGGCATGCATCTGTATTCCCAGCTACTTAGGAAGCTGAAACAGGAAGATTCCCTTGAGCACAGGAATTTGAAATAACACTGAAGGGATCACGCCACTGCACTCTAGCCTGGGTGACAGAGTCACCATGTCTCGAAAGAAAAATCTACCCAGAGTTGAGAACCACTGAGCTAAACCATTAAAATATTTATTTCTCTCACTCACAAAGAATTTTCTCCTTACTGTTTTGATACTGTTGGGGAAGAAAAACTTTTACCCTCTTAGGGTGAGTTCTTGCAGGCCTGCAAGTTAGACAAGAGACATGACTGGTGCCTAACACTTCGAGAGGCTGGGGTGGGAAGATGGCTTGAGCCCAGGAGTTTGAGACTGGCCTGAGCAATATAATAAGACCCCATCTCTGTTGGGGGGAGTGGGGACAAACATAGGGGAAGTGGTAGGGAGTAAGAGTACTTACGGGTAAACAAATGACATAGAAAAGATAAAGTGAGCTCTTACTAGAATAGATGGGAGATACGATAATTTTGGTGCAATGTCTGTTCACATGTGGTACCCATTTATTGGCTCAGGGTAAAAGTCAGTCTTTCCTGGTTGCTCCCAGGAAGGGGATTTTTGAGCTTTTTGAGCGTCCAGGCTTTTAGGCAGATAAGGGATTTCAAAAACAAATGCCTGGCCAGGGATGGTGGCTCACACTTGTAATCCCAGCACTTTGAGGGCCAAGGCAGGAAGATCACTTGAGCCCAGGAGTTTGAAACCAGCCTGGGCAACATAGCAAGGCTCCATCTTTGCAAAAACAAACTAGCTGGGTGTGGTAGTGTCCACCTATATAGTCCCAGTTACTTGGGAGGCTGAGATCGGATGATCACCTGAGCAAGTAGATTGAGGCTGTAATGAACCGTAATAGTGCCACCATACTCCACCCTGGGCAACAGAGTGACACCCTGTCTAAAAAACAAAAGCAAATTGCTCAAAATAGTTTTTATGCCTCCAGTGTATTCTGGAGCCCCTTCGATATGGATCTAGTTGTTGGAATACCCAATTCTCATCATGCGATTCAGTAAAGCCTACAATTTTATGCTGTTCTTTTATATTCATTTGAATCTGTTGGGCATATATTGAGGCTTCCAACAGGGGTTTATACTAACCTGGATTAGAACGTAACATATTTTAAGCTTTAAATCAGATAAAAGCATATTGAGGGAAATGTGCATCCTTAGATATAATAGATACTTCTTTTTTTACACTTGGAGTCTTCTGTGAACATAATTCTCTTCATGTCACTCCCCTAAAAATCTTTTAGTGACTTGGTTTCTTGCAGAGTAAATGTTAAATTCCACATTGCAAAACAGCTTCAGCCCCAGTTACGCCAGACTGCTTGGAGACTGCCTATCCACTTCCTGCACTCCAGCTGACTAACTTCCAGTACGACTGTCCTGGCAAATCTCATCTGTCACCCTCTCCACATCTCCAAGTCAAAGAGTTGTCCTTTGTTGTGCTGCCAAGGCATGGTGTGTACCTCTGGGATTATACCTATCACAGTTTTAAACGACATCTGAATTGTTTAATTTTATGGATTTTAAGCCTGTCTGGGGCTCAGAGTGTTTTGATATAGTCTGTACTTATCACCTACACTTTATCACCTACACTTTTTTTTTTTTTTCTTTTCTGGACAAGGTCTCAGTTTGTTACTTAGGCTGAGTGCAGTGGTATGATCATGGCTCACTGCAGCCTCGATCTCCTAAGTTCAGGTTATCCTCTCACCTCAGCCTCCCAAGTACCCGGGATTATAGGCATGTGCCCAGCTAATTTTTTATTTTATTTTTTTTAGAGATGGGGTCTTGCTATGTTGCCCAGGCCGGTTTCAAACTCCTGAACTTAAGCAATTCTCCTGCTTCGGCCTCCCAAAGTGTTGAGATTATAGGCATGAGCCACTGCACCCAGCCCACTTTATCTTTGAACAAATGAATGAACCTTATTTTCCAAGTGATTATAAAATTAAAGATCCTCTCATTTAGAAAAACTATAGGTCTAAACTATAAAACAATTATGGATTAGAACCGTTAGGCAGCTCAGTATTAGAAAAAAGCAAAAGTTTTCTAGGAGTGGTATGCCCTGGAGAGAAAGCAAGAGAGAGCAGAGCAGGACCATGTGGGTGCTATCTGTTCAAGTTCTACAAATGTGTCCAATAAGTGCCCCATCCCTTCCAGCTCTTAACATTTCATGATTCTAAGAGTAAATTTTTTTTTGAGATGGAGTCTCACTCTATCACCCAGACTGGAGTGCAGTGGTGTGATCTTGGCTTATTGCAACCTCCACCTCCCAGGTTCAAGCAATTCTCCTGCCTCAGCCTCTTGAGTAGCTGGGACTACAGGTGCTTGTGCCACCACTCTCAGCTAATTTTTTGTATTTTCAGTAGAGACGGGGTTTCACTGTGTTAGCCAGGATGGTCTTGATCTCCTGACCTCATGATCTACCTGCCTTAGCCTCCCAAAGTGCTGGGATTACAGGTGTGAGCTACTGTGCCTGGCCAAGAGTAATAAATTTTTTTTTTTTTTTTAGACAGAGTCTCACTCTGTCACCAGGCGCCAGGCTGGAGTACAGTGGTGTGACCTCAGCTCACTGAAACCTCCGCCTCCCAGGTTGAAGCAATTCTCCTGCCTCAGCCTCCCGAGTAGCTGGGACCACAGGTGCACGCCACCACTCCCAGCTAATTTTTTTGTATTTTTAGTAGAGACGGGGTTTCACCATGTTGGCCAGGATGGTCTCCATCTCTTGACCTCATGATCGCCCACCTTGGCCTCCCAAAGTGCTGGGATTACAGGCGTGAGCCACTGCGCCCAGCCAAGATTAAATCTTAAAAGTTCACTTAGGATGAACATTAGTTTAGTGTCTACATTATGATGACCTTAATGACAGAAAAATACTAGAAACTTCAAATTACAGAATTTGGTAGATAAGGTGTGAGAATAATCGACAGGATGTGCTTTTGTGAAACCTACTCTAGGTTTTGTTAATAGCAAAAGCAAAGGCGAAGAAGAAAAAAACTTGTTTTATTTCTACCACCTAGGTTATATTCTCACACTTCCTTTCTCCCTCTCCTGTTTATTTCTGTATTCATGCATGAATTTAGCATATTTACAGACTATCAGTTCGTGCTTGCTATAGTTTGAATGTGTCCCCTAAATTTTTTGTGTTGAGAACTTAATCCTCAAATTCACATGTTGATTGGAGGTGAGGCCTTTGGGAGGTAATTAGGATTAGATAAAATTCTTAGGGTGGGTCCCCCATGATGTGACTGGTGGCTTCCTAAGAAGAAGAAGGAAGAGAAACCTGAGCTGACACACAAAGTCTTGCCTTCTGGCCATGTGATGCCTTCTATCATGTTATGTCAAGAGGGCCATCACCAGATTCCAGCCTCTTGATCTTGGACTCCCTAGCCTCCAGAACTATTATCAAGCCGGGCGCGGTGGCTCAAGCCTGTAATCCCAGCACTTTGGGAGGCCGAGGCCGGTGGATCACGAGGTCGAGAGATCGAGACCATCCTGGTCAACATGGTGAAACCCCGTCTCTACTAAAAATACAAAAATTAGCTGGGCATGGTGGCGCATGCCTGTAGTCCCAGCTACTCAAGAGGCTGAGGCAGGAGAATTGCTTGAACCCAGGAGGCGGAGGTTGCAGTGAGCCGAGATCGTGCCATTGCACTCCAGCCTGGGTAACAAGAGCAAAACTCCGTCTCAAAAAAAAAAAAAAAGAAATCAATTCATTTTCTTTATAAATTACTCAGTCTGTAGTCTGTTATAGCAATGCAAAATGTGTTATATTGGCCCCACCCTGAAGGAACTTAATTTTAATCTTATTTTTGAGACAGAGTCTCACTCTATCACACAGGTTGGAGTGCAGTGGCATGGTTTTGGCTCACTGCAATCTCTGCCTCCTGGGTTCAAGCGATCCTTCTGCCTCAGCCTCCCGAGTAGCTGGAGCTACAGGTAAGTGCCACCACACCTGGCTAATTTTTGTATTTTCAGTAGAGACAGGGTTTCACCATATTGATGAAGCTGGTCTCAAACTCCTGACCTCATGATCTGCCCACCTTGGCCTCCCAAAATGCTGGGATTACAGGTGTGAGCCACCGTGTCCTGGTCCAGAGCAGTAGTTCTCAAAAGTGTGGTCTCAGACCAGCAGAGTTTCATCATCTGGAAATGTTTTAGAAATGTAAACTCTTAGATCTCCCTCCAGACCTACTGAATCAGAAACTTCGGGGATGGGGCCCAGCAATCTTGTTTTTAATGATTCTTTTCTGATGATTCTGATGCACTCTAAGAATCACTGATTTAGAGGCACAATTACTATAGTTTTCATTCTATAATAGAGCCTGTACTAGTACCTATGATGTGTAAGAGAATCAGCCAGTGTGTTCAGAGGTACGGAGGTGAGAAATGATGACATAACAGGTGTATAGTTCCAGCATGAATAGAATGGTAGATGTGGAGAGTAGAAATAAAGCTGGAAGAGGCATATAGGGCGAACCAATTTAGGACAGAACCTGGATGCCATATGATGGAGTATGGGCTTTATCTGAACATTATTCAGAATCACCAAAGGACTCTAAGCACGAGTAACTTACCAGATTAGTGTTTTCAAAAGATCATTAAGGTGCTGTGACAAAGTATAGGAGGCTATCAGTTACATAGTTATTGCATTTATCCATTCAACAAGCAAAATAAAATATTTATAGATGCTCTAATGTGTGTTAGGTGCTGATTACACTTACTGCTATAAATATGACATAACCAGTATAAATATGACATCTTTTTCTGTAAAAGCAAAAATTGTATATTGAATTTTCTCATTTCAATGTTTATAGCAGAACTTAATGAATGGCAGAAAGGGAAAGCCTGTATGTACTATCACAAAATTCAGATTGCACTTTTTTTTTTTTTTTTTTTTTTGAGACAGAGTTTCGCTGTTGTTACCCAGGCTGGAGTGCAATGGCACGATCTCGGCTCACCGCAACCTCCGCCTCCTGGGTTCAGGCAATTCTCCTGCCTCAGCCTCCTGAGTAGCTGGGATTACAGGCACGTGCCACCATGCCCAGCTAATTTTTTTTTTTTTTTTGTATTTTTAGTAGAGACGAGGTTTCACCATGTTGACCAGGATGGTCTCGATCCCTTGACCTCGTGATCCACCCGCCTCAGCCTCCCAAAGTGCTGGGATTACAGGCTTGAGCCACTGCGCCCGGCCCAGATTGCACTTTCTACCTGCAAGGAGGTCCAAACAAAATTACAGTTAAAATAGTTTTGAGAATTTTTTTTCTGTAAAACTATACTAGGGTTCGGCTAGATCTGTAAGACCAGTAACTGCCAGGTGCTGTGGCATTCACCTGTAGTACCAGCTACTCAGGAAGCTGAGGCAGGATTGCTTGAGTCCAGGAGTTTGGGATCACCCTCTTCTCAAAAAAAAAAAAAAAAAAAAAAAAAGACTAGCACAACTGTTGATTCTGGCCTAATATGCTGCTTCTGTCGAAAACACCCAGATGGTTTGAATAATGTAAAAAAAAAGCTAAAAACTATTCAGTAATCATTCATGACTGTAATTATACACTAGTTTTCCCTCTCGACTATTTCTTCCAATGTTAGCCTGTTGTGGTGAAAAGCTGATTTGCTTTGAAACCAGAAAAACTGGCTGGGCATGATGGTTCATGCCTGTAATCCCAGCACTTTGGGAGGCCAAGGTGGGCAGATCACTTGAGACCAGGAGTTCTGAGACCAGCCTGGCCAACATGTTGAAACTAAAGAGAATACAAAAACTAGCCAGGTGCAGTGACACAGGCCTGTAGTCCCAGCCACTTGGGAGGCTGAGGCATAAGAATCGCCTGAACCTGGGAGGTGGTGGTTGCAATGAGCTATGATTGAGCAACTACACTCCAGCCTGGGTAACAGAGTGAGACTGTATCAAAAAAAAAAAAAAAAAAAAAAGTGGCTATTTTAAAAAAATAAAATAATTTTAAAAAGATTTAGATTAGTATCTGACTCTACCACTTACTGGGGCAAGTTACTTAACCTGGTGACAATAATACCTCTAAATGGTTGTCAGGCATATTAAGAGATTAAAAGGAAGAACATAGTGCTTGCCTCAGTGATATATTAAATGTTTGGTTTATCCCTCAGTCTCCTAGTTTCCAAATCTGATGGGACATCACTGTTTGTTTGTATTTTCTAGCATGTTTGGTCACTCACTACCTTATCTGAGGAGTCTTGTAAGATCTCTCCATTCCACTTACATGGTCTCTATCATAATTTAGACACAGGAATCTACTGCCTTCATCTATAACTGTTGCTAAAGCTGCAATTTTCCTCCCTGCATATCTGTGTTTAGTCCATCCTAGGTACTTTCTAATGAATGATTTCTCTTCTCAAAAATATAATCTTTATATGTAAGTCATAGAATCAGCCCTGCCTTAACTCATAATTAAATGTTTTGAATATGTTTTTTCCATAGTTAAGCCTCTTCTGACATCATTTCCTCTGACTAGAATTTAATTACGGCCTCTCTCCATGTTTTGTTGCTTTCTTTGTTTTGTTTTTAATCTTTTTCTTTTTTTTTAAGATGGGGTTTCACCATGTTGGCCACCAGGATGGTCTCGATCTCTTGACCTTATGATCTGCTCACCTTGGCCTCTCAAAGTACTGGGATTACAGGCGTGAGCCACAGCTCCTGGCTGTTTTGTTGCTTTTAAGTCTGGCAGAAATCTCCTTACCACTCTAAAATTGCTCCTTTCTTTGAACAACTGCCATTAGCCTATCAGAGTAGTAAGCCTATTAAGTAGAGTTAGAGTGCATTATTTAATGTGTACTATTCTTATCACCAAAACCAGATCAGAAATTTTGAAAGCAGAGAACTGTCTCCTGGTATCCCTGATGTTTAAAGATTATTTTGTGAATCAAAGGCGCAGGGCAAATTGTTACTGGCATCCTATCTGAGATACGGTATTGTATATTACATAACACGTTCCTTCAAGTTGTAAGATTTTAATGATTTAAGTATAAAGAGATGTGAGGAAGCTAAACTTGTAAAGTTTTTCTTTTTCTTTTCTTTTTTTTCTTTTTTTTTTTTAAGATGTAGTCTCACTCTATTGCCCAGGCTGGAGAGCAGTGGTGCGATCTCGGCTCACTGCAACCTCCGCCAGCCAGGTTCAAGCGATTCTCCTGCCTCAGCCTCCCCAGTAGCTGGGATTACAGGCATGCACCAACACGTCCGGCTGATTTTTGTATTTTTAGTAGAGACAGGGTTTCAACATGTTTGCCAGGCTGGTCTCGAACTCTTGATCTCAGGAGATCCACTGGCCTTGGCTCCCAAAGTGCTGGGATTACAGGCGTGAGCCACCACGCCCAGATTAAATTTGTGAATTTGCCAGGCGCGGTGGCTCAAGCCTGTAATCCCAGCACTTTGGGAGGCCGAGGTGGGTGGATCACGAGGTCGAGAGATCGAGACCACCCTGGTCAACATGGTGAAACCCTGTCCCTACTAAAAATACAAAAAATTAGCTGGGCATGGTGTCACGTGCCTGTAATCCCAGCTACTCAGGAGGCTGAGGCAGGAGAATTGCCTGAACCCAGGGGGCGGAGGTTGCGGTGAGCCGAGATCGCGCCAATGCACTCCAGTCTGGGTAACAAGAGTGAAACTCCGTCTCAAAAAAAAAAAAAAAAAACAAAAAAAAAAAACAGCCGGGCGCGGTGGCTCAAGCCTGTAATCCCAGCACTTTGGGAGGCTGAGGCGGGTGGATCACGAGGTCGAGAGATCGAGACCATCCTGGTCAACATGGTGAAACCCCGTCTCTACTAAAAATACAAAAAATTAGCTGGGCATGGTGGCGCGTGCCTGTAATCCCAGCTACTCAGGAGTCTGAGGCAGGAGAATTGCCTGAACCCAGGAGGCTGAGGTTGCAGTGAGCCGAGATCGCGCCATTGCACTCCAGCCTGCGTAACGAGAATGAAACTTTTTCTCAAAAAAAAAAAAAAAAAAAAGGAAAGGAAAGAAAAAGTACGGTGGGATGCCGAGGTGGGCAGATCACAAGGTCAGGAGTTCGAGACCAGCCTGACCAATATGGTGAAATCCCATCTCTATTAAAAATACAAAAATTAGCAGGGCATGGTCGTGGGCGCCTGTAGTACCAGCTACTTGGGAGGCTGAGACAGGAGAAACGCTTAAAAGCGGGAAGTGGAAGCTGCAGTGAGCCGAGGTCGCGCCACCGCACTCCAGCCTGAGCGACAGAGATAGACTCTGTCTCAAAAAGAAAAAAAAAAGTACTTATTTCTTAGCAACATTTCTGAGGGGCGTATCAAGTTATCATCGCTAACATTACCCTATCAAGAAATGACAGTTAACAATGCAAGAAACTCTGGGGAAATGCTATTTAGTGTTTGAGTCTGCAAGACACACTACTATCCGGAGTGTCGGCAGTTCCTTCTCCATCACCCGTTTCTTCTCCATCATCCATTTCCTCACTGCTCACCCCGCTACTGCGGCGCTTCTGAACACGTGCTTGCCCAAGGACTAGTTTGCGTCACGTGACACAACTAGCAGGGCCCCCTCCGCTCATCTATGACATTCCAAAGATGCCTGATTATTTTCCCTTCTTTAGGGAAAGCTGGTCCCAGTCGCCAACAAAACAGAGAAAGAGAACGAGAACGATCTCTTGTAGTTTTCTCCGCTAAGCTTCTTCTTCCCTGAAAGAACACCCTTACCGCACGATTTTTTTCCTTATCGATCGGGCGTTTTCTTGGGCAGCTCACCTGCTCGGCCTGGGTCTTTCTGGACAGCAGGCGCTGGATGTGTGCGTCACTGTCCGCCGCCGTGTCCGCGGCAGCTGCCATCCCCTGTAAAACCTGCGGCCTCGATGTCCTTCCCCCGGTGTGCCCTATTGTGGGCTCGGCTCCCGGCGGGGCGCCAGGCTGGCCACCGGGCAGCCATCTGCTCTGCCCTTCGCCCCCACTGTGGGCCCTTTCCCGGGGTTCTGGGGCAAGTGTCTGTCCTTGCCACAACCTCCTCCTCTGCCTCTGGTGGCTCCAAAACTCCGAACACGGCCTTGTTTGTGCCCCTGAGTGTGAAACCTCAGGGCCCCAGCGCCGATGGCGACGTTGGGGCCGAGCTAACCCGACCTCTGGACAAGAGTGAGTGCGAGAGCTACAGAGGGCGGCAGGGGGTGGTGTCTGTCGGCCCGAGGCTGGTTGGGAGGATGCTGCACCCCCTACCCCTGGGGACCCGAGGCCCCATCGAGCGTTGTCATCGTGCCTCTCAGTGTCTGCCTCCTTCGGTGGTGTGTGAGTGCCGCAAACAGTTTGGGACTGTTTTTGATTAATTCTTAACGCCTCGTCCCAGAAGTCGCCTTTTCTCTTTCACTGCCCTGCTCTCTGGTTTAAACACTCATGTGTTGGGATGATTTGACTTTTTCTGAGTTGTTAGGTGGATGCCCGCTTCTTCATGTATTCTTTCTCTCCCTCCCCTAGAAGGGGAATGGGATGTGGCAGTAAAAAGCCAGCTGAGACTTATTTTAGGATTCTTTGTCATTGAGTAGGCGCCGAATCATACCACACTGTTACGCTATGTGGTGGTTGTCAAGAGGAACTGGAGCCCCTCTCAAGAAACTTAACGGTGTCGTGGGGAAGGTCACGCGTATAGAAAATGAATTATAATACAAGGTAGAACATGAGAAGGTAGAACAAGGTAGGATCTCCCAGCAACAGGTGGTAGGTATCTTAATCATCCCCGGCTCCAGAGAGAAAAAAAGAGCGTAGCATCAGTGAGTGACAGCGAGCTTTGCTCAGCAAAACCAACTTTAGATGGATTTGTTGACAGAGAGGTATGTGAATGTTTTCATGGTGAGTTCCTGGATGATTAGGGAGGTAAGGGAGCTACTCTGACCAAATGAAACTGGGAGGTTGAGGAAATGGTATCCAGGAACTGTCTCCAGGAATAGGAGGAGAAATGTCTCACTTCAACCATCGACATTGGTGCCTCCTTTTGTAAATCTAAAATACAGATTACAACGTGCTTGGGTCAGATCTTGTTTTTCAGGGCGGAAGTACAGTACTTTGACTAAATATGTGATAGAACTCACAGTATATGTTATTCTTTGACCTGTTTTTCCAAGTCAGTGTTAAGCAAGGCCTTTCACTTTACTTGGAGTTGGGAGTCTTTGTTTTCTGCCGCTATACAGAATACTTGAGACTTGAGAACAGTAGAGGTGTATTTGACTCATGATTCTGGAGACCTGAGGGCTTTTGGCTGCATCATTGCATGGTGGAAGGTGGAAGGGCAAGTGAGCCTGTGAGACAGAGAGAAAGGGGGCTGAACTTACCCTTTTTTCCAGGAGCCCACTAACCAACTCTTGTGATAATGGAGTCCATTCACGAGGGCAGATTCCTCATGTCCTAATCACTTATTAAAGGTTCCACCTCTCAACTGTTAACATAGCAGTTAAATTTCAACATGAGTCTTGGAGAAGATGTTCAAACCATAGCAGAGACTGTATTATTTTTTATTTATTTATTTATTTATTTATTTTTGAGACGGAGTTTCGCTCTTGTTACCCAGGCTGGAGTGCAATGGCGCGATCTCGGCTCACCGCAACCTCCGCCTCCTGGGTTCAGGCAATTCTCCTGCCTCAGCCTCCTGAGTAGCTGGGATTACAGGCACGCACCACCATGCCCAGCTATTTTTTTTGTATTTTTAGTAGAGACGGGGTTTCACCATGTTGACCAAGATGGTCTCGATCTCTTGACCTTGTGATCCACCCGCCTCGGCCTCCCAAAGTGCTGGGATTACAGGCTTGAGCCACCGCGCCCGGCCTGTTGAGACTGTATTATTTTAATAATGTAGGCTAGGCACAGTGTTTCACGCCTGTTATCTATCCCAGCAGTTTGGGAGGTCAAGGCGGGTGGATCACGAGGTCAGTTCAAGACCAGCCTGGCCATCATGGTGAAACCCCGTCTCTACTAAAAATACAAAAATTAGCCAGCCGTGGTGGCTAGTTTTTGTATTTTGCACGTGTAGTTCTAGCTACTCTGAAGGCTGAGGCGGGAGAATTGCTTGAACCTGGGAGGCGGAGGTTGCAGTGAGGCAAGACCGCGCCATTGCACCCCAGCCTGGGTGACAGAGCAAGACTCTGTCTCAGAAATAAATAAATTAATTAATTAATTTAAAAAATGTAATTATTTTATAGTATTATTTGTTTTTCAATTGTGAAAATGCATAAAATTTACTCTTTTAAACTTTTTTTTAGTTTTTTTCTTTTCTTTCTTTCTTTCTTTCTTTTTTTTTTTTTTTGAGACGGAGTTTCGCTCTTGTTACCCAGGCTAGAGTGCAATGGCGCGATCTCGGCTCACTGCAACCTCCGCCTCCTGGGTTCAGGCAATTCTTCTGCCTCAGCCTCCTGAGTAGCTGGGATTACAGGCACGCGCCACCATGCCCAGCTAATTTTTTTTTTGTATTTTTAGTAGAGACGGGGTTTCACCATGTTGACCAGGATGGTCTCGATCTCTCGACCTCGTGAGCCACCCGCCTCGGCCTCCCAAAGTGCTGGGATTACAGGCTTGAGCCACCGCGCCCAGCTCTTTTTTTTTTTTTTTTAAGAGACGGAGTCTTCCTCCATTACCCAAGCTGGAGTGTAGTGGTATGATCACAGCTCACTGTGACCTCCAGCTTCCAGGCTCAAGCAGCCCTCCTGCCTTAGCTTTCTAAGTAGCTAGGAATACAGGCGTGCATCACCATGCCTGGATAATTAAAAAAATTTTTTTAGAGATGGAGTCTTGCTATGTTGCCCAGGCTGTTCTCAAACTCCTGGGCTCCAGGGATGCTTCTGCCATGGCCTCCCAAAGCACTGAGATTACAGGCCTGAGCCAATGCAACCAGCCAGTCTTAATTACTTTTAAGTGCATAGGTCACTAGCGTTGAGTATATTGACATTGTTGCAATAGATTGAGAACTTTTTCCTCTTGGAGAGTTGAAACTCAAATAATAGTTTACCCATTAAATAATAATTTTCCATTTATTTTATATTATTTGCAGGCATAAGGTAATTTAGATGAGATAGTTTGCCTTGTTGTATTCAAATGTTGATAAATTCTTATTTTCTGCAGCCATTCCAGTTTACCTGAAAATAAAATGTCTTTGCTGCTTCCAGTAAGAAGATAGAATGGAGACATAGGTTTGTCAGCGCTAGATTTTCTTCTGGTGGAAAATCCTTAGATACCTCATTGGGTCTGTGTGCCAGGTGATTTTTCATCTCCTTTGACTGGGATTGGTCCAGATGTTGAATTTACTAGAATGATTTTTCAGTACTGCAGAAGGGGCTACAGAAGATGATGAATTACTACACTCTGATATAGCCACGTGGTTAAGGTGTCAGATTTCCACTTTGTTTAGCAATTGGGATAAGAAGCTGTCACTTCTCAATGTCTTTTGCCTATCCTAAAAAGTTGAGGTACTTAAAGGCTTTGCCCTGTATCACCTTGATGCCTTATTCTGTGCTCGCTATGGGGTGTCTCCTTTTCTCTCTCCCCCTCTATAGTTCAGTATTCCCCTCAGATCTTTGTCTCTACCCTGGACCTCTCTCCTTCACCCTGGACCTATCCATCTCGCTGCCTACCAGGTATCTCCACTTGTCCTTCTTATACACGCCTCACCTTAGCATGTCAAGACAACTTACCTTCCCCTCAGCCTGCTCCTCCAGGTGCTCAGATCAAAACCTGGTAGTCGTTGTTTTTTCATCCCTCACCCCCTACATCTAACAATCAGAGAAAACCCCTTGTTGATTCTACCTCATAAATATTGAATTCATTCATTCTCCTACTGCAACCAACTTAGCTTACATTGCCAGCTTCCATCTTTTGATGGGACTTCACATATGGCCCCTATGTGTCTCCTCATATGCCTTTGATCTCTCCATTCTATTCTCTACCTGCAGTCAGAATGTTCTTTTAAAAAGACTAGACTGGGCGCTGTGGCTCACGCCTGTAATCCCAGCACTTTGGGCAGCCCAGGAGCTCAAGACAAGCTTGGGCAACATGGTGAAACCCCATGTCTACCAAAAAAATACATAAATTAGGTGGGCATGGTGGTGTGGGCCTATACGTCAGCTACTTGGGAGGCTGAGGTGGGAGGATTGCTTGAGCCTGAGAAGTGGAGGTTTCAGTGAGCCGAGATTACACTACCACATTCCAGCCTGGGTAACAAGAGTGAGGCCCTGTCTCAAAAAAAAAAAAGATATAATTTTAATTTATACCAGAAAGCTCACCCTTTAAAAGTGTATAATTCATTAGGTTTTAGTATATTTGCAGGATTTTACAATCTTTTTATCACCCTGAAAAGAAACCTGATATCTGTTAGCAATTCACTCTCTAGTCCCCCAGTCCCCAGACAGCCACTAATCCACATTCTGTCTGGTGATTTACCTGTTTTATATATTTCATATCAATAGTGTCATATAGTATGTGGTCTTTTGTAACTGCTTTCTTTCACTTAGCATAATGAGAAATTTCACATTTTGGAAGCATTTAAATTTGAGTAAAGAGGCATGAATCTTACATAACATCATAGTGTTAGTCACAGAAAATAGGTTAATTCTAAATAAATGTGATCTGTCTTTAGTTAGTATCGAGTTCATAGGTCAGCAGACTTTTCCCAAGCAATTGCACATGCTTTTTTCCAATCTTTTATTTGTCATTGATTTTTCTACCCTTGATACTAAGAAACTGTTGTCCCCACTCAGTACAAAGTAACAGAGACCCAGAAATCTGAGAATAGCTGCCTGTGATCTGCAATACACACACACACACACACACACACACACACACACACACACACGTGTATCTCTTATTTAGTTGTGGGCAAACGTAGTGGCTAAACCAGTGATTCTGAAATTTCCTCATTCTGTCAGATGAAGTTTTGTTAGTGGAATGCTTTGTTTAGGCTTGATTTCTTCAATGTGTGTTGTGTGTGTTCGGCTGTGTGAAAATGTGGTTGGTACATTTGTAGAAGGTAAAAATACAGGCTACTCAGCCTTTCTGAATTTCATGGGCAAGGCCTATGTACTCATGTTGGCTTCTCCTAGAAATACATGTGTGGCTAAGTCCGTAAAATGTTTATTGAATAATGCTGTAGTATTTTAACATATACAACCGTAATACAATCTCATCCTGATTAATTTAAAATATTTTTACTATAAGATTATTGATTCATAGTGATGTGTTATCTCCCAATAGCATAGACATTTCTCTGCCATCACCCTTGAAATACAGTCACCTAACACTTGCTTGAATAATTCCATTGGTAAGGAGTTCTCACTTTTCCCTGTTCTAATTGTTAGGAAGTTCTTATATAAATTCCACTGAAATCTGCTCCCACTGACTTCAGTTATGCCATCTAGAACAAAACAAGTGTTATCTGTCAACTCTGAAATTGTCATCCTCGAAACTAAAGATCAGCCCGGCTCCCTTAGTCACTTTCACAAAAGCATGAGGGTATGGTCCTTGCTGTATTGGTTGTCTTTCTGGATGTGTTTTAGCTGCTCACTGTTTGGATATGCAGAATGGTTGTAAGTGAACCACAGTGTGGCTGTCTATAAGTGGCCTGGTGAAGGCTGGAGGCTGCCTCTGATCCAGAGTGTGTTGCTCATTTCCTCTGCGGTATAACAGAGTGTTGCACTGTTTGACTCGATTTTTCTAAACATTCCCATCACATATCAGTCCGTAAAGAAGGATCAACTAAAACCTTCAAGTTCTTGCAACACTCATTAGACTGCTGCCTTTAGTGGTATTGCGTCGTTTGTTTTGCTTTTTTTTCAGATCTGTCTAAGATAAGGAAACATGTTAAATTTTGATATCTCTCTTCTAGATAAAGTAAAGGAGATCTTAGACAAATTTTACAAGAGGAGAGAAGTTCAGAAACTGGGTGCTGATTATGGACTCGATGGTAAGGCCCAAAACATCTTCCTAGAGATATTTTATTACTTCTTACAGTACAGCTTGGTCAGGATTGTGCAGCCCCTTGTGTGATGTGGAAATAAGTGCATTGTTGTAGTCTCGAGACATGTCCCCGCCCTTTGCTTCTGGCTGGGCAGGAAACTGGCGAGGCTAACCTGGTAAGCCATACTGCACAGCAGAGGAGCTGCAGGTACGGCCTTCCTTCTTGCTGTGCCAGGACTTCAGTTTTAGCCCAGATCATAATAAACCAGCTATACTACCAAAAAAAAAAAAAAAAAAAAAGACTCTGGTGAGTTTGGTGTGGTGTGTATGTGTATTTTTTAAAATGAAAACTAAGCCTTACACCTTTTCATTTTGTGTCTCTACAGCTCGTCTCTTCCACCAAGCTTTCATAAGCTTTAGAAATTATATTATGCAGTCTCATTCCCTGGATGTGGACATTCACATTGTTTTGAATGATATTTGCTTCGGTGCAGGCAAGTGCTTAGAGAATTTTAAAAATCCTATTGACCATGCCTTCTGTTTCTTCCCATACTTCATGTTTATTTCTCCAGAAAGGCTTATTTGGTTTAGAATGGGTCTGGTAACATCCTCTGTAAATAATTCAGTGCTTTGACAGTTTGACTTGTAGGTTGTTTACTTTTATATTGGGTCCCTGAGCTAGTTATTACGTCACCCATATGTCTGAAGACTGGAGGAAGAGTGGGGCCACAGTGAAATAAGCTGTCATACAAGTTGGAATTAGTGCATAGCAGATTCCATCTGTTTCTGCCACTGGCTTCCTTCTGCCTCGTATCAGGACAAAGTTCTTAGTATAAAACAAAAAAATAGTGAGAATATCGTCATTTTATTCCCACGGCAGTTTGGCTTTGGTTATGTATTCGACTCTTAGACCTGGGCCTTATGCCCAGCACTGAGGATACATCGCTGAATGGGACATGCCCCAGGCCCCTCTCAGAGCCACAAAGATGTGGAGACTTTGTGCTCAGGAGCAAATACATGTTTTGCTTGTCTGTGGTTTTCAAAGTCTAAAAAATGTTCATACCTTCTTCTCTGTAATGTGTATGTCTAGGTTCTTTATTTTTAGTTTAACTTTCACCAGTGCTAATCTTTGCCTGTTTGTACTAAAGGAGTAGAATGTGGTGGTTGCTAGCCAATTTCCTGTTTTCCTAAAGGTACAGATGAAATTAAAAGGAAATAAGACAAAACAGGATCTCAGAAAAGGATAAGGTCCCTAACTTCAGGACTTTTCTACTTTTTTTCCCTTTTTTAAATGTAGATTGCACATGTTAATACAGTGTTTTATTTTCCAGCTCATGTGGATGACTTATTTCCATTTTTCTTGAGACATGCCAAACAAATATTTCCTGTGTTGGAATGTAAGGATGATCTACGTAAAATCAGCGACTTAAGGATACCACCTAACTGGTTAGTTTCTCCATTTGTGGATTCGAAATTTTCAGTTTCTAATCTTGGATGATTAGTGATCATCATATTTTTTTATTGTATTCTAGATAACAAATTTTAAGGAGTCTGGATTAGGTTGTTTTCCTAAAAGAAACAAAAAAGGAGGCAATTAACTCTGTTAGGCAATTAACTGGTATCTCACCTTGATCCAGATTGAGTGTGGTTTTAGGTTTCATTAGGGCAGTTCTAGAATAGCCCTGACTTAAGGATGTTGTCCTTAAGCCTATGGCCTTTCTGGTGTCTTAACTGAGTGCCTGGGAGTTAATGAGTTCTTTCTACCGTGGCTGGAACTGCAACATCCCCTAGCATTTGAGATGTCTTTGAGACTTTCCACTCAAACCCCTGGTAGGCTGTTCTTTCCTAGACCCTGCTGATTCCTACCTTGTACAAGGTTAGCCCAGCCCTTGGCCAGAAACTCACCGAGAACCCCCACACAGACTTCCAGGCTCTCCTTCTGTGCACCCTTCTCTTCCACACTCTGTTCTTCACATTTTAGCTGCTAAATAGCTCAGAACTTGATCTCTGCTGCTCGCTTCAGTGGGACTGTCCACCTCCCTCTGCCTTACTGGGGTGCAGTAAGGCTCATCTCACGTGTTCTTTTCTTTCAGGGATTGCAGTCCTGCACTGCCTGTGGCCCATGTCCCCACACATTTACTGCACATATTTTCCCCCACTTTGTACTTGTTTTTAGTGGAAGGGCAAGTCTAGTACCAGTTATTCCACCATGGCCAGAGGTAGAAGACTCCATTATTGTATTTGCATATGTTTGGAATTCAGGGGCCTGGGAACGGTTACTTTTAGAGTTATATGTTTAGAGCTGTGGGAATGATGTGAACATAGGTACAGAACTGATAGCAGCTTAAGTTTATTTTTAGTAACCCCTGAGCAAAAGAGATTTATACAATGGGAAAAATATTCAAGACATTAATTTGCATTTGGGTTTTTTGGTCCTCTAGTTAGTAAATGCCATTCTTGGAAACCAGTCATTATTTTAATGTAGTTATGAAACCCGTTGTTTAATTTAGTTTTTCAAAGACTTGGTGTTGTGAAGATTAAGAGGATATTTCATTTGGAATTTATTTCAACTGGTATCTTTGCTAGGATGGATTTTGAGGTTAACGGGATTAAGCTGTTTACCTACTCATGTTTTAGGTACCCTGACGCTAGAGCCATGCAGCGGAAGATAATATTCCATTCAGGCCCCACAAACAGTGGAAAGACTTATCACGCAATCCAGAAATACTTCTCAGCAAAGTCTGGAGTATATTGTGGTCCTTTAAAATTACTGGCACATGAGATCTTCGAAAAGAGTAATGCTGCTGTCAGTATATTACCAATTATTTGCTCATGTTTTTTTTTTTTTTAAATTTTTCTTTTTCGGAGGGAGTGGGAAAAGATGTTTGTAGTAATTTACTGTTAACAAAATTACCATATTTTATTGTATTTAAGAAGCTATCAATTGTAAGATGTATCATTATTTTACGTACAATTAAGAAAAAAATTCTACCAACTGCACTCTGACATGTTATCAGTTCTTAAGATGCACCTTGATTTCAGAGATACAAAAACGTGAAAACATGTGCCCAGTAGAATGAAAGACAGTTTTAAAGAACACTTTACATATAGAGAGAAATGCAGAAAGTGACATACGAATAAGCTTGAACTTATTACCCCACCTCATCATACCTTAACATTTTGTCATACTTGCTTCACTTATTTTTTTAAGAAATAAAATATTGTTGATATAGTTGAAACTCTGAAGTCCTTTGCCACCTCAGAATTAAGCACCACTCTATGATATTTAATTTACCTTTTATAGATTAGACCAGGTGTCCCCAAACTACGGCCTGCGGGCCACATGCGGCCCCCTGAGGCCATTTATCCGGCCCCCCGCTGCACTTCAGGAAGGGGCACCTTCTTCACTGGTGGTCAGTGAGAGGAGCACAGTATGTGGCGGCCCTCCAACGGTCTGAGGGACAGTGAACTGGCCCCCTGTGTAAAAAGTTTGGGGACACCTGGATTAGACCTCTAATGCTATCAGCCAGAACTAATGATAAAGACTGAAGCTACCTTTTCAAAACTGAAAGGACTGAAGCTCTGTGGTCTGAGGCATCATTTTCACTAAATGGGCTACGTTTTTGTTCGTTGTTTTATTATGACTTTATAATGTGAACTTAACCAGTTTTGGTAGGTAGTTTGCATGCTCTTTTTTTTTTTTTTTTTTTTTTTTCTGAACAATTTGAGTAATGTACATACATAATGCCTCTTTACTGTAAATACTTGAGAATATATTTCCTCAGAACAGACTTTTACCATAACCACGGGATATTTGTCTGAAGCAAAACATTTAATATTGATTACTCTTACTGAATCACAGTCCATACTCAAATTTTATCAGTTGTCCAATTACACCCCATCCTCCACCCTTCCAGGGTTCTTTGCAGGGTCTCACAGTGTTTTTAGTTGTCATAGCTCTAGTTCCATTCATCTTGGACAGTTCCTCAGTCTTACTTTGTCTTTTGTAACCTGTACATTTTGGTCAATTGTGTTGCAATCTGTCCCTCAGTTAGGATATGTCTAGTATTTCCCCATGATTTGATTTGGGCCACTATGATGATTGGCCTGGACTTCCCCAGATTTAGCACCAAGAATCCTCCATTCTGGGGAACCCATTAGTCTTGGACAAACCATATCACCCTGACATAGCATTGATGTTGGTCCCTTTCAGGGAATTATAATAGGAGGTCTTTACATTCTTAAATTGTATTCATAATGTTCTTCTTGAATATAGAAACAACTCGTTCATTTTAATAAAGCCAAATAGTTCAGAGATGTACAAAGTTAAAATATGAAACTGCTGCAGTGTCTCATCCTTGTGTTTCCTGGTGATTTAGCTGATTTGAGATGTTTCCAAGTTCACCTAGGTTATGTAAGAGAGTGGCTCTTATTTTACTTTATTTTTTTATAAAAGGGAAAAAGCATTGGGAATGTTTTGTTTTAACAGTGAAACAAACTGATTTGCTGTTGGTGGAGAGAATACTCTGTTAAATATCCAAAACCTATTTTTGCCATTATTTTCAAGATAGAAATAATTCTAGGTTTTTTTCTGTTCATTCTAGGGTGTGCCATGTGACTTGGTGACAGGTGAGGAGCGTGTGACAGTTCAGCCAGATGGGAAACAGGCTTCACATGTTGCTTGTACAGTTGAGATGTGCAGTGTTACAACTCCTTGTATGTATATGCTGTTTAAGAAACTGTGGTTTGGTATTTTTAATTTTAAAATACACTTGAAATGTGAAATATGATTTTTGTATGTGTGAAGAAAAAATTTAAAAATCTAGAAAAAGAAGAGACTAAGTACGACAGACATGCAGTCAGCCACCACTGACAAATGCTTGCACCTGAAATTCTTTCTCTTTTTCTCTTAAAAGAGCTAAAATGTTAGTAAGTATAATTGAAACTTCCTTTGTACCACACTCCAGTTTTAATTCCTCTTTCCACTTTTGTTCTAACTGATAACAAATATTTGGTGTGTATAGTTTTCCTGTCTCTTTTCAGGATATATATTATATCATTGATATGTATTACTTATCAATATTTTAGATTGTGTTTTAAAACATTTATGTGATTATTATATTGTTATTATTGTTCTGCTACTTGCTTACTCCACAAACGTGTTCAGATCTAGTCTTGTTGAATTACCTGTGGCTGCATATCTGTAGTTAATTCATTTAAACTGTTTTACAGTATTCCATCTTAGGACTGAAATGATTATTTCCCCGGTTAAAGGATATTTTGGTTGTTTAGAGTGTTTTCCTATCATGTACAGTGCCACAGTGAGCTTCTATTTAAAGTTTTTGGTTTTTGGGTTTTTTTTTATTTTTATTTTTTTTAGGTCAGGGTCTCACTGTATCATTCAGACTGAAGTGCAGTGGTGCAGTCATGGCTCACTGCAGCCTCAACCTCCTGGGCTCAAGTGATCCTTCTACCTTAGCCTCTTGAGTAGCTACGACTACAGGTGTGACCCACCACAGCCAGCTAACTTTTTATTACATTTTTTATGAAGATGGGTTCTTGCTGTGTTGCCCAGGCTGGTCTCTAATTCCTGGCCTCAAGTGATCATCCGACCTTGGCCTCCCAAAGCAGTGGGATTGCAGGTGGAACCCAGCACACCTGGCCTTAACATTTAAGTGAAAATTAACTTTTTCCTTATTATGTAAGCAATCATATCTTCATTATTGAAAATATAAAAATGTAAAAAAAATACAAAAATGTAAGCAAGCAAAGAGAAGAAAACAAACCTACGTAATTTCCCAGTCCCACCTATCCAGAATCAACAAGTGTTAATTAACCCTCTGGTATATATTTTCCAGACTTTGTCAATATTTGTGTTCCTGTTGTGTATGCATATACTTGTGTGTGCATGGTGAGTGTATATATTAAATAGAAATATACTTTGCTATTTGGTAGCTTGCTTTTTTTCATTTTAGCAGTCAACTTCATGAGATGAATAGTTTTTAAAAAATCAGTGTATTATAAAATAATACATTGTACTATAGCACAGAAGTTTATAAATCAGAATTTCTTCTCCACGTCCTCTCTTCTAGTCTTGTCTGTACATACCCACATCACAAAGTACTTTTTTTTTTTTTTTTTTTGAGACAGGGTCTCACTCCTGTTGTCTAGATAGGAGTACAGTGGCATGATCACGGCTCATTGCAATCATGACCTCCTGGGCTCAAACAATCCTCCCACTTCATTAAAATTTTTTTTTTTTTTTTTTTTTTTTTGTAGAAACGAGGTCTCACTTTGTTGCCCAGGCTGGTCTGAAACTCCTAGGCTCAAGCAATCCACCTCACTTCGGCCTCCCAAAGTGCTGGGATTACAGGCATGAGCCACCATGTCCAGTCACAATAAGTAATTTCTAATCTGGTGATTTTTCAGTATAAAATGATCTTTCTTTACTTTCCTAAGTATACAGTTAATAAGCATATTAATTGTACTTTTTAAAATGTTCTCTTTTCAATTCTGTGGTATTTGGGGAAGAAAATAAAAATATATGAATTAGCCGGGCGCGGTGGCTCAAGCCTGTAATCCCAGCACTTTGGGAGGCCGAGGCGGGTGGATCACGAGGTCGAGAGATCGAGACCATCCTGGTCAACATGGTGAAACCCCGTCTCTACTAAAAAAATACAAAAAAATTAGCTGGGCATGGTGGCACGTGCCTGTAATCCCAGCTACTCAGGAGGCTGAGGCAGGAGAATTGCCTGAACCCAGGAGGCGGAGGTTGCGGTGAGCCGAGATCGGGCCATTGCACTCCAGCCTGGGTAACAAGAGCGAAACTCCATCTCAAAAAAAAAAAAAAAAAAAAAAAAAAAAAAAAAATATATATATATATATATATATATATATATATATATATATATGAATTACAGGGAATAGAATAATATGTTTGGAAGCATTTTAGCTTTAGAAAATAAGACGAGACATGAATTTTTGCCATAGTGATGGGCTTAATACCCCAAAGAATGGGCATGGCTTCCACTTCACTTCCTACTCCTGAGAGCTGCCTGGTTTCCTGTTGTAGAGATGCTTCATTAGTAAATGAAGGGCTGTCTCCTCCTTGTTCTGGAACTTGCTGCCTTCTTTTACTTCTGTATAGATGTGGTATTTCTTATCAGGCAAATTCTCCAGGCTGTCTCTTATATTGTAAAAAAATAGGACAAACAGAACTGTTCCATTTGGGAGGCAGTGTGGTATAGTAGGTAAAAGTATGGACTTGGAGCTGGGTGCGGTGACTTGTGCCCGTTAATTCCAGCTACTTGAGAGGTTGAGATGGGAGGATTGTTGGAGGCCAGGAGTTCAAGGTCAGCCTGAGCAACATAGCAAAACCCTCACTGCTAAAGAAAATGTTTTTAAAATTAGCTGGTCATGGTGCTATGTGCCCGTAGTCCCATCTACTCAGAAGCTGAGGCAGGATGATTGCTTGAGCGCAGGAGTTTGAAGTTACATTGAGCTATGATTGTGCCACTGGACTCAGCCTGTGTGATAGAGCAAGACACTGTTAGGAAGATCATTTTCACCTAGGAGTTCAAGGCCAGCCTGAGCAACATAGTGAGACCCCTGTATCAAAATTAAAAAAAAAAAAAAAAAAAAAAAAGCCAGGCACAGTGGCTCATGCCTATAATCCCAGCATTTTGGGAGGTCAGGAGATCAAGACCATTCTGGGCAACATGGTGAAATCGGTCTCTACTAAAAATACAAAAATTAGCTGAGCATGGCAGCATAGTCCCAGCTACTCAGGAGGCTGAAGCAGGAGAATCGCTTGAACCTGGGAGGCAGAGGTTGTAGTGAGCCAGGATCATGCCAGTGCATTCCAGCCTGGCAACAGAGCGAGACTCCATCTCAAAAAAAAAAAAAATTAAAAAAAATTAAAAAGAGTAGGCTGGGCACAGTGGCTCACACCTGTAATCCCAGCACTTTGGGAGGCTGAGGTGGGTGGATCACAAGGTCAGGAGTTTGAGACCAGCCTGGCCAAGATGGTAAAACCCTGTCTCTGCTAAAAATATAAAAGTTAGCCAGGTGCTGTGGCAGGTGCCTGTAATACCAGCTGCTTGGGAGGCTGAGGCAGGAGAATCACTTGAACCCAGGAGGCGGAGGTTGCAATGATCCAAGATCACGCCATGCATTCTAGCCTAGGCGACAGAGTAAGACTTTGGGCAAGTTACTTAATTTCTCTGGGCCTTTGACTTTTCTGTCAAATGGAGATAGTGATAATACTTAACCTCATAGATTTGTTGTGAGTATTAAAAGAGAAGGTAAAATTATAAAACACTTAGAACAAACCTGCCAGAAAAGAGGAACCCAGTATGTGGTGGTGATGGTGAATGCTTGAATTTTGGTGTTGGAATTTGTTTATAATACTATTTAAGTAGATGATATTGCTTACATTAACTTTTTTATTTTAAGATGAAGTGGCTGTAATTGATGAAATTCAAATGATTAGAGATCCAGCTAGAGGATGGGCCTGGACCAGAGCACTTCTAGGTTGGTGGTCTTAATGCTATAAAACCCACGCTTCATGACATCTGCACTGAGATGCATATTTATCTGCTTGCCGTTGCCAAATAGAATCACCTAGATTCTTTCTTTTTGACACAAAAGTCAGCTAAGTGTGAGTTTTTATTTTCTAAATGTTATTTTAATAATGTGAAATCCATTTTTTCCTGAGCTAGTATAACCATGTAATCAAAGTTAAAATGTTCAAATCTCATCATATTTATACAACTACAGTTTATGTTTTGATGTGTTTCATGCTAGTCGTTTTTTTTGTGTGTATATGGTGTTTTGAGAACACCTAATTTTGTATCTTGCTTTTTTTACTTCTGTTTTTCATGTGATGTTTTTTCTACATATTAATATGATCTCATATCTCCACTGAAGGGCAATACCGTAATTTGCTCCATAGAGTTGAACATTATTTTACCTGTTACTAATAATGCTGCCTTAAAAGTCTCTGTGGCCAAAGCTTTTTATTTTTTGAGACAGGGTCCTGCTTTAATGCCCAGGTTGGAGTGTGGTGGTGTGGTCATGGCTCACTGCAGTCTTGACCTCCTGGGCTCAAGCAGTCCTCCCATTTCAGCCTCCCAAGTAGCTGGGACCACACATGTTTGCTACCATGCCTGGTTAATTTTTAATTTTTTTGTAAAAACAGAGTCTCCCTATGTTGCCCAGGCTGGTCTTGAACTCCTGGGCTCAAGTACTCTTCCCACCTCAGCCTCACTAAATATTGGGATTACAGGCATTAGCCACGACACCCAGATTATTGAGTACCTGGGATTACAGGTGCCTGCCACCATGCCTGGCTAATTTTGTATTATTAGTAGAGATAGTGTTTCTCCATGTTGGTCAGATTGGTCTTGAACTCCCAACCTCGGGTGTTCCGCCTGCCTCAGCCTCTTAAAGTGCTGGGATTACAGGTGTGAGCCACTGCACCTGGCCTGAGAGATAATATTTTTGGAAATACTTGGTAAGGTTGTAAAGCAATATGTAAGCCAATGTAAAGTACTTTGGCTGTGTAAAATGTTGCATAGTTAATTATAAATCTTTAAAATTCAGAAACCCAGTTTTGCATTGACAGGACTCTGTGCTGAAGAAATTCATTTGTGTGGAGAACCTGCTGCTATTGACCTGGTGACGGAGCTTATGTTCACAACGGGAGAGGAAGTGGAGGTATTCGATTAGATGCTTTGTTCTCCAGGTGGCATATCAAATAGTCCAGCATACCTAGGCAGTGGTTTCGGAGGCCCTAGATAATGCCAAAATCAGAACTCAACTAAAAAGAAAGATTTATTTTCTGTGACCAACTAAATCATATATATTTGATTGAACCTCATGATCTGAAGTTCTGACAGAGTGATCACACCATAGTCTTCCAAGAGTACAAGAAATTCTTCCCTTCTTTTTTTTTTTTTTTTTTTTTTTTTTGAGACGGAGTTTCACTCTTGTTACCCAGGCTGGAGTGCAATGGGACGATCTCGGTTCACCGCAACCTCCGCCTCCTGGGTTCAGACAATTCTCCTGCCTCAGCCTCCTGAGTAGCTGGGATTACAGGCACGCACCACCATGCCCAGCTAATTTTTTGTATTTTTAGTAGAGACGGGGTTTCACCATGTTGACCAGGATGGTCTCGATCTCTTGACCTCGTGATCCACCCGCCTCGGCCTCCCAAAGTGCTGGGATTACAGGCTTGAGCCACCGCGCCCGGCCTAATTCTTCCCTTCTTGACAAAACCTTGTGGGGATTGAGTAGATCAAATTAAATAAATCAGGACTCTTAAACGTCTGAGACCCTTCTCAGACTTCTAAGCAAGTTTTTCGTTTTCAAAGTCTTGTATGTCAGATATTGGGGCCTTTGATACACATCTAAGTGCCAGACACAGTTTATATTCTTTTTTCAGATTCTTAGAATTAGGAGTAACTGGTTTCCTTTTAAGCCTAATTCTCTTTTTCTTTATCCGAATTCTGTAATAAAATGAAGAATTCTTTTTTTTTTTTTTTTTTTGAGGCAAAGTCTCACTCTGTTACCCAGGCTGAAGTGCTGTGGTGCAATCACAACTCACTGCAGCCTCAGCCTCCTGGGCTCAAGTGATCCTCCCACTTTGGCCTCCCAAATAGCTGGGACTACAGGCGTGTGCCACCATGCCTGTCTAATTTTTTATTTTTTTGTTCCAAGGGCATCTCACCATGTTACCCAGGCGGGTCTTGAGCTCCTGGGCTCAAGCAGTTCTCCCACCTTGAGCCCCAAAGTGCTGGGATTACAAGCATGAGCCAAGGAAATAATTTTGAATTAGCCTGTTATTTTGGTTTTGTGCCCAGCTTTCAAGGTTTGGAAAAAAAATATACACACACATTCACATAAGCGCTCTCACTTCCCAGAAAATTGAAGTTAAGGAGAGATAGTGGAATATAGTGGAATAAATTTTGGAGTCCATTCTATGTTTTGCCCTTCTTCGCTTTGCATTATTTAGGCAAATCCCAAAAGGTTAGACTTGCAAAATGCCTTGGACATTAATCTTTTATTGGGCTCAGTTTTACTATTTTATAAAATGGAAATAACAGTTAATAACCCATCGGAACCTAACACATTGCCATGAAAATCAAATATATGAGAAAAAGCTTTGAAAATATATGAACCACTGTATCTCACCTTATTAATTTAGAGACGTCAATGAGAAGAGATGGTTAACACTTAAAATATAAAAATAAATGTTTTTCTGTCTTTTCTCTTGAATACCATTGGTACTTACCAATTTTTAGCTACTCTTAACTGCATTGCAAGCTTTTCACTTAATTACTAGTCACAGGAAGTTGAGTTATGTGTGTCATTTTGCCATTTCATGTCTTTATTGTAGGTTCGAGACTATAAGAGGCTTACCCCCATCTCTGTGCTGGACCATGCACTAGAATCTTTAGATAACCTTCGGCCTGGGGACTGCATTGTCTGTTTTAGCAAGAATGATATTTATTCTGTGAGTCGGCAGGTTGAAATTCGAGGATTAGAATCAGCTGTTATATATGGCAGTCTCCCACCTGGTAAATGACTTTCATTATGACAAGATATGAAGTCTTTTATCTTTGCAATTTATGTTGATATATGTATAGAAAACATAGTAAACAATATTGAATTAAGCTGCTTGACGTATTGGTGATTTGTTAAACGTCATATAAAATAATTTTCTTTTTCATCTTAGTGGAAATAGAAGTATTTTAATTATAGCTCTTGTGGCTGCTATTATTAGACTGTATCTTAAATGTCGAGTTTACTATTTTCTTACAGAAATGTCATTGAAATCTAGACTTGACCATGTCCTTTAAGTTGTAGTCCTGAAATCTGTGTCCTCAGGAATGATAAGGCTAGTGGGGTGGGGGGAGCGGATTGTGTTGCTACATGACGGAATATTTGAAGGAATGGATTTAAAGGATAAGTGGCTTCTTGAGGACATAAAGAAATAAAAGTTTGAAACAGTAAAGGTTTTGTCATTAAAAATGGGAAGAGGAGGTGAGGGTTTCCAAGATGTATTTAACATGATGTAATAAAGACTACTTATTTAACATAAATTTTTCTTATTTCAGGGGCCAAACTTGCTCAGGCAAAAAAGTTTAATGATCCCAATGACCCATGCAAAATCTTGGTTGCTACAGATGCAATTGGCATGGGTCTTAATTTGTAAGTAATTTGTTTTTAATAAGCATGAATATTCAGTAGAGTTGGGTGGTGGTTTTTTGTTTTTCAATTTTCTAATTGTCTTTCATGACCAAACACTTTGATTTAGGAGAATAAATATTATAGGATAGATTTGAGATTTGTCTTGCCTTCACCTACTGAGGAAATAAAAAGAAAATATTAAATAGCACTAGGACTTTTTTAGAGACAGGATCTTGCTCTGTTGCTCAGGCTGTAGTGCAGTGATGTGACTGTTGCTCAGTGCAGTTTTGCACTCCTGGGGCCAAGCAATCCTCCTTCCTCAACCTCTGGAGTAGCTGGGACCACAGGCACACACCATAAAGCCTGGTTAATTTTTTGTTTTCTGGGGGGTAGTGACAAGGTCTTTTGCCCAGGCTGGTCTCTAACCCCTGGCCTCCAGTGATCCTCCCATCTCAGCCTCCCAAAGTGCTAGGATTACAGGCGTGAGCCACTACATTTGGCCCAAACTAGGACGTTTGAATGCTTACCTCCACTGCTGCTAACCTGTTGTACTATATCACTTCATTTTCAGTTTCTCAGTCAGGTGTCCGAGTGCCTAGTATGCATGTGGGGCTAGTTATTATCTCTAAATAATAACAGTGTTAAGCCTAAATATTATTTATTTATTTTAGAGACAGTCTCACTCTGTGGTCCATGCTGAAGTACAGTGGTGTGATCATGGCTCACTGCAGCTTCAAACTCCTGGGCTCAAGCGGTCCTCCTGCCTCAGCCTCCTGAGCACTAGAACTACAGGCACACACCATCATACCCAGCTGATTTTTAAAATTTTTTTGTAGAGACTGGGTCTTGCTATGTTGCCCAGGCTGGTTTTGAACTCCTGGCCTCGAAACAATCCTCCTGCCTCAGCCTCCCAAAGTGCTGGGATTATGGGTGTGAGCCACTGTGCCTGGCATTCCTTAATTTTTTAAGTGACAGTTAAGATTGCAAGAGGACCTAAGCTAGTATTGGAGTGAGCATTATATAATGATCCAGTATTGGAGGGTTTTTCATACAGTCTGTGGGATCACTTTTATTTCTGTTTCAGGAGCATAAGGAGAATTATTTTTTACTCCCTTATAAAGCCCAGTATCAATGAAAAGGGAGAGAAAGAAATAGAACCAATCACAACCTCTCAGGCCCTGCAGATTGCTGGCAGAGCTGGCAGATTCAGCTCGCAGTTTAAAGAAGGAGAGGTTACAACAATGAACCGCGAAGATCTCAGTTTATTAAAGGAAATTTTGAATAGGCCTGTGGATCCCATAAGGGTAAGGTGTAACATGTTAATTACTACCTCTCTTTGAAGGACAGTCATTCTTTCCCTCACCCACCATCCAGACTCTTGCCTCAGACACTTTTCTGGATACAACATAAGTGAAAAAAAAAATATTGTGCCATGAAAAGTGCATCCAGAAACCCCTACTTTTTGCTTCAGAGAGCCATAGAGATCATTTGATCAGAGAATGGTATGCAAGTGAAGGTCCAGATTGACAAAGTTTAGTTAACCTGATTTTCCATCAATTTCTTCTGGAATCTAGCAGCGGGAAGGAATAGGGAGGAAAGCAGTTGCTTCAGGTGAGCACACAGAGCTACATTAGTGGACTGAAAAATGACCAGAAGCCTGAAGATAGATGAAACCCTTGAGTGTAGGTCAAAAACAGCACTAAGCAATACAACTTCACCCTGTGAAGACAAGGTTAAATTTTGGTCACTGTAGTTAATGAGTTAGAATTGTACATATTTGAAACAAACTAACTTTCTATAAATAAAATTCGAAGTTGCCTGGAAAGTTCATTTACATGGCTTATCTCATTTGCCCATGACACTAGATGGAAGGGGAATATAGACATGAGATAATGCAGGGAGAAGCTCCCAGGGGAAGGCTGTGCTGGAATCATTGCTGTAACTTTTCTTAGCAGTACAGTTAGGTTTGTGGGTGGCTCCCGTGACCTCCCCACTCCCCACCCGGGCACCTCATATATCAGACTCTTCTTCCCTCCCTTATGACTTATCTCTCTTGCCTCCTTTCTTCTTTGTCTTTTTCATTCACTTTGTCTATTTCATACTTAATTCCTTACTTACCTGTGGTCATGTCTTAACACTGCAATGTGCAGTTACAGAGAACTCACTTCTAGTTTAAAAATGTTCTCATGTCTTTCTAGATGTATGTTATGTATGTATTTATGTATATATATATATGTATTTTAGTTTTATTGCATTGGTTAAAGCGACTGGGTTTTTCCTATTCATTTTAATTCAGTGAGGAGAATTAAGATGGAAAGTGGTTTTAACCTGGAAAACAGGTTTTTCTTTCATTTTTTTGTTTTGTTTTGAGATAGTGTCTCACTCTGTAACTCAGGCTGCAGTGCAGTGACATGATCATAGCTCACTGTAACTTCAGTCTCCTGAGCTCAGGAAATCCTCGCATCTCAGCCTCTTGAGCAGCTGGGACTTTAAGTGTTCACCACCATATTTGGCTAATTTTTTGAAAAAATTGTTGTATTCCTGGATGTCACATGAAAGAAAAAAGACCAAAAAAAAGAAAAAATTTTTGTAGAGATGGTATCTCCTTATGTTGCCCAGGCTGTCCTCAAGCAGTCTTGAACTCCTGTCCTCAAGCAATCTTCCCACCTTGTCCTCCCAAAATGTTGGGATTACAGGCATGAGCCATTGCACCTGGCCATAAAATCATTTTTGTATACTCTATCAGATCATCATAGGTATTAGAAATATGACTAAAATGTAATCAAAAGACTAATTTCTCAGTGGCAATAAATCTGTCATTTTTACTAAATCATCTCATCAACTTTTCTAACTGGTAATAAATATGAAACAGTATTTTTTCTTTTACTCAAATTCTTGGCATTTACTTCATTTGGTGAGAGTTTAGCCTGAATGTGTTTATTTGGTGAGAGCTTAGCCTGAGTAGGACTTTATCACTGAAATCGCTTAAGAAAAAATCTGTCCTTTAAAAAAAAAAAAATCAGCTGATGATTGTTTTTTCTTTTACTAAAAGGCAGCTGGTCTTCATCCAACTGCTGAGCAGATTGAAATGTTTGCCTACCATCTCCCTGATACAACGCTTTCCAATCTCATTGTAAGTGGAAACTCCCTTTCAAATCTCTTCTAAAAATGTTGATATGTCAGGTGATTGCTGGTTAACTGCATGATCATGAATGGATAGTTTGCCTTTGAGAAGTTACTATTTATAAAATTTATCTTATAAGCAAAAACTTTTACTCAAAATCTTTTGGGACGTTAGTCCTGAGGAATTTCCTCAGATTTCAGGTGGGGACGGGTATGGGAGAAATCATCTGGCTTTAAGAGGCAGTGATTAAAGCAAGCCTTTCTGGAAGTCTTTTCTGGATTAAAGAGATCGTCGTTTGTAGACTTGAGTATGTTATTCAGTGTTCATTTTAATTCACTTAGGCAGTCCAGTAATTTTATGTATCTTTTTTCCCCAGGATATTTTTGTAGACTTTTCACAAGTTGACGGGCAGTATTTTGTCTGCAATATGGATGATTTTAAATTTTCTGCAGAGTTGATCCAGCATATTCCATTAAGTCTGCGAGTGAGGTATGTTTTCTGCACAGCCCCTATCAACAAGAAGCAGCCTTTTGTGTGCTCTTCCCTGTTACAGGTAAGCCTTTATCTTTAAAATATTTTGAGTTGCTTCTGATTGACACAGTTTCCCCAAACAGTGCTTTGTTATTCAAAATAAAACAATTGGAAGAGTACTCTGTAATGTGAGAGACTTTGTTAAAATGTAAATGGGGATTAATAGTAGCAATAGTGTTCAGTTTTCTTACGTGTAAAGCACTGAGCTGGGGGTTACTGTCTTGTGTGAGCACCGTGCCAAGCTTCTAGCCCCTTTAAACTCATTTGGGTAGGGATGAAAATCTCTGACTTCTGGGAAGCACAGGATTCTGGGGGACCAGGAAGGACAGTGGAAACTAACTTCCTGCCCTCACATGCTGTTTTCTCACCTCCCTGGGACCTTGCCCACCCTATTTCCTCTGCTTCGCATGCTCTCCCCACCCCACTATACCCAAAGGCCTTTTCTGAATCTTGTCCTGACTTATTGAGGTTCACTGCCATTTCTTCTGTAGGCCTGAGCATTCTGCTTACCAGCTATATTCTAATCAAATCTATCTCTAAACTTACTTTTTAAATAACATAAAGAGTCCAGTGCTGTGGCTCATGCCTGTAATCCCAGCAATTTGGGAGGCCGAGGCAGGAAGGATTGCTTGAGCCTAGGAATTCGAGAACATCACCAGCAACATAGCAAGATTCCATCCTTTAAAAAAAAAAATTACATAAATAATACTTATCATCTTTATACAAAATTAAAATATTGCAGATAGCTTAAATTTTACTACCTCCCCTAATCTTAGTCCTCTGAAATAACTACTTGTGTAAGCTGGCATGTATCTTTGCAGACTGTTTTTCATTGCATTTGCCTACATGCGTGTTCATGTGGAAGCACTAGATTTGTTGTGAGGGTGTGTTTCCCCATAAATATTATCTTTTTTTGAAACAGAGTCTCACTCTGTCACTCAGGCTGGAGTGCAGTGGTGCCATCTTGGCTCACTGCAACCTCCGCCTCCTGGGTTCAAGCGATTCTCGTGCCTCAGCCTCCTGAGTAGCTGGTATTACAGGTAGGTGCCATGCCTGGCTAATTTTTGTATATTTCATAGAGGCAGGGTTTTGCCATCTTCCCCAGGCTGGTCACGAAATCCTGAGCTCAAGCAGTCCACCTGCCTCAGCCTCCCAAAGTTCTGGGATTATAAGCATGAGCCATTGTGCCCGGCCCCATAAATGTTGTATTAATGAATTACTCGCAACTTGCCCTTTTTCTCTTAACAATATATGTTAGAGATCTTCCATGCCCAGATGTTAAACTAGAAAATATGTTTCTTAGAGCTGGCAATTGTGAAAGACTTAGCTAGCATAAGGGCGAAGTTTATGGAACAGAGTCTTAAACTGCTTTAAACTGACCCAGTTGGAACTCAGTCTCATGGCCTTGGCCCCATTGACACCATCCTTTAAGCAGCTATTCTTGTGAAGTAGAAGCTCTTTACTAAGGTGTAAAGAGTCTCTGGAATGTGCAGGTCAACAATTGCTTGTTTTCTTTTTTTTTTTTTTTTTGAGACGGAGTTTCGCTCTTGTTACCCAGGCTGGAGTGCAATGGTGCGATCTCGGCTCACCGCAACCTCCGCCTTCTGGGTTCAGGCAATTCTCCTGCCTCAGCCTCCTGAGTAGCTGGGATTACAGGCATGTGCCACCATGCCCAGCTAATTTTTTGTATTTTAGTAGAGACGGGGTTTCACCATGTTGACCAGGATGGTCTCGATCTCTTGACCTCGTGATCCACCCGCCTCAGCCTCCCAAAGTGCTGGGATTACAGGCTTGAGCCACCGCGCCCGGCCTGCTTGTTTTCTTAAGGTTTTGCTGTATTGCCCAGGCTGCAGTGCAGTGGCACAGTCATAGCTCACTGTAACCCCAAACTCCTGGGCTCAAGCGATTCTTCCACCTCAGACTCCTGAGTAGCTAGGACCACAGGTGTGTGCCATGACACTTTGTGTGTTTTGTTTTTGAGACAAAGTCTTGCTGTGTTGCCCAAGCTGGAGTGCAATGGCATGATCTTGGCTCACTGTAATCTCTGCCTCCTGGGTTCAAGTGATTCTCCGGTTTCAGCCTCCTGAGTAGCTGGGATTATAGGCATGCACCACCACACCTGGCTAATTTTTTATATTTTTAGTAGAGATGGGGTTTCATCATGTTGGTCATACTGGTCTCAAACTCCTGACCTCAAGTAATCCACCTGCCTTGGCCTCCCAAAGTGCTAGGATTACAGGCGTGAGCGGCCATGCCCAGCCTTCCCATGTATTTTCTGTTTAAAAATTAGAATATGCTGGGTGTGGTGGCTCACGCCTGTAATCCAAGCACTTTGGAAGCCAAGGTGGGCAGATCACCTGAGGTCAGGAGTTCAAGACCAGCCTGACCAACATGGTCAAACCCTGTCTTAAAAAAAATAAAAATAATAAAAAGAAAAAAAATTAGAATATGGGCTGGGTGTGGTGGCTCACACCTGTAATCCTAGCACTTTGGGAGGCCGAGGTGGGTGGATCACCTGAGGCCAGGAGTTCGAGACCAGCCTGGCCAACATGGCAAAACAATGTCTCTGCTAAAAACAAAAACCAAAAAATTAGCTGGGCATGGTGGTGGGCACCTGTAGTCCCAGCTACTTGGGAGGCTGAGGCATAAGAGTTGCTTGAACCCGGGAGGTGGAGGTTGCAGTGAGCAGAGATCAGGCCATTGCATTCCAGCCTGAGGGACAGAGAGAGCCTCTGTCTCTAAATACATACATACATACATACATACATACATAATAGAATATAAAATCTAGAGGCTTTTCCTTTTTTCTTGATCTTTGTGATTACTGAACTATGAAAGAGCTCAATTACATTGATGGCTTATGATGCCCCTTAGGACAGTGATTTGGAAGCTGTGCTCCATGGAGCTCCTTTAGGGCCAGCTGCTAGATAGATACATGGATGGGCATCTCTCCCTGCCCTCTCTGCATAGATCCTTACTTATCTCATTTATATATTGGGCTTCCACTAATTGTGGCCAAAAAAAAAAAAAAATAGAGCCACTGCCTTTGTAAGATAACTTGAGAACTCATGCTTGGCTTGTCCTGCCTAGCAGGTAGTGTGGTCACATTTCTGTCCTTTATGGCTATCCTACTAGGCATTTGTTAAACTTATGAGGGCACCAGCCTGAATTTAACAAAATCGTGGCATTATTTAACCACAGTTGGTCTAAAACTGCTCTTCCTCTCTGATGTATTGACCTTGCTTACGCTAAGCATTTAGAGATAATTTTTCCTAGTTAGGAAAGGAATCATTTGAAATCATCTTAAATCTTGAAGCTGAAGATTTTATTTAAACTCTTGCTTAAGGGGTCTTACTGTGTGGTTTTGTGTCTGTCTTCTGAAGTACAGGTGATGTATAATAATGCCTAATGCCTGGAATGCAACATGGTTTTCAAAGCACATTCCCTAGCAGTGTCTTGTGGTTCAAGATGGGGCTGTGGTGTCTCACGTCACGGATGAGGAAGCTGAAGCACAGAGTGGTGACTTGGCCAAAGCCATACAACTTGCAGGAGGCAGAGCCAAGATTGACTTCTGACCAGCCTTGCACCAGGCCACCTCAGAGGTTTTCTTTATACTAAGGGAGGACGTTAACAAGATAGAGAAACTTAAGCTTGTATTTGAGGTTATAGGACTATTACATCATGAGATAGAAAATGGGAGTCTTCAGGTACTGTCTGTACATAGCTTAGAACAAAACATTTTCCTAAATAAGAGTTAACAGACTTAGGCCGGGCGCGGTGGCTCAAGCCTGTAATCCCAGCACTTTGGGAGGCCAAGGCAGGTGGATCACAAGGTCGAGAGATCGAGACCAACCTGGTCAACATGGTGAAACCCCGTCTCTACTAAAAATACAAAAAAAATTAGCTGGGCATGGTGGCGCGTGCCTATAATCCCAGCTACTCAGGAGGCTGAGGCAGGAGAATTGCCTGAACCCAGGAGGCGGAGGTTGCGGTGAGCCGAGATTGCGCCATTGCACTCCAGCCTGGGTAACAAGAGCAAAACTCCGTCTCAAAAAAAAAAAAAAGAAAGGCAAAGCCCCATCGAAAGGTTTAGGCCGGGCGCGGTGGCTCAAGCCTGTAATCCCAGCACTTTGGGAGGCCGAGGCGGGTGGATCACGAGGTCGAGAGATCGAGGCCATCCTGGTCAACATGGTGAAACCCCGTCTCTACTAAAAATACAAAAAACTAGCTGGGCGTGGTGGCGCGTGCCTGTAATCCCAGCTACTTAGGAGGCTGAGGCAGGAGAATTGCCTGAGCCCGGGAGGCGGAGGTTGCGGTGAGCCGAGATCGCGCCATTGCACTCCAGCCTGGGTAACAAGAGCGAAACTCCGTCTCAAAAAAAAAAAAAAAAAAAAAAAAAAGAGTTAACAGACTTAGGCCTTGGGAAATTAGTTCTTCTACAGCTTCTTTTTTTGTTTTACTGCTCCTAGTGAAGCAGAGATACCCTACAGGCAGTGTGCCCAGAGTAGCCCTTGTACAGCTTCTGATGCACATATTATTACCCTGGTTTTGGAAAAAGAAGGAAATCTTTTTTTTTTTTTTTTTTTTGAGACGGAGTTTCGCTCTTGTTACCCAGGCTGGAGTGCAATGGCACGATCTCAGCTCACTGCATCCTCCGCCTCCTGGGTTCAAGCAATTCTCCTGCCTCAGCCTCCTGAGTAGCTGGGATTACAGGCACACGCCACCATGCCCAGCTAATTTTTTGTATTTTTAGTAGAGACGGGGTTTCACCATGTTGACCAGGATGGTCTCGATCTCTCGACCTCGTGATCCACCCGCCTCGGCCTCCCAAAGTGCTGGGATTACAGGCTTGAGCCACCGTGCCCGGCCTCCTTTTTTTTTTTTTTTTAAGTATCTTCATAAAGTTTTTTTTCTCCAGATGGTCTCACTCTGCTGGAGTGCAGTGGTACCATCATGGCTCACTGCAGCCTTGACCTCCCTCGGCTCAGTAATCCTCCACCTCAGCTTTCTGAGGAATAGATGGAATCACAGGCACATGCCACGACGCCTAGCTAATTCTTCATGTTTTTTGTAGAGACAGAGTTTCTCTATGTTGCCCAAGCTAGTCTTGACTTCCTAGGCTCAAGTGATCTGCCTGCTTCAGCCTCCCAAAGTGCTGAGATTATAGACGTGAGCCACTGTACCTGGCCTGATAAAGTATTAAATGTTCTTAGAAATGTAAAAAAGTATAAAGGAGAAAATAAACCACCTGTCTTTTGACATACAACCACAATTAATGTTTTGTTTTGCTTTCTTTTTTTTTCTCTTTCTAACTGTAAACTTAAGAGAATTTTGACACTTCTATGAAACTCTTTTTCTCTTTTTCTCTCAGTTTGCCAGGCAGTATAGCAGGAATGAGCCTCTGACCTTTGCGTGGTTACGCCGACACATCAAATGGCCTTTACTTCCACCTAAGAATATTAAAGACCTCGTGGATCTTGAAGCTATCCACGATGTCTTGGATCTTTACCTGTGGCTAAGGTACCAACATTTCTCCTTTATGTGCTCTCATTTTTCCAGAAGGGCAAGTTAAAGGTTTTATGAATTTGTTTTTCTCTTTCAAATTATGGACATATTTGCAAGGTGCTCTGTATGATGTCTATGGTCCATAAAGGCAGTTGAACCTGGTTTATACCCATTCCAAAAATGACTTGAATTCTTGCAATTCTAGTTAAGATGGCTAGGTGAGAAGGAACGTCCACTGGACTCTTGCTAGTCAAAGGATGGTCCTTGGACCAAAAGCATTGGTATCACCCAGGAGTTTGTTAGAACTAAGGAGTATCAGGCCTATCCCTGACTTAATCAGATTCTGCATTTTAACAATCTCCCCGGGTGATTGACTTGTCCATTATCATTTGAGAAGTCCTATTCTAGGCCAGTGATTCTCTCTCTCTTTTTTTTTTGAGACAGAATCTCGCTCTGTTTCCCAGGCTGGAGTGCAGTGGCATGATCTCGGCTCGCTGCAACCTCTGCCACTTGGGTTTAAGCAATTCTCCACCTCAGCCTCCTGAGTAGCTGGGATTACAGGCACACACCACTACATCCAGCTAATATTTTTTGTATTTTTAGTAATTATGGGTTTCATCGTGTTAGCCAGGATGGTCTCGATCTCCTGACCTTGTGATTGCTTGCCTTGACCTCCCAAAGTGCTGGGATCACAGGCATGAGCCACCTCGTCCGACTAGGCCAGTGATTCTCAAAGGAGGGCATGTCTCTCTCCAGGAGTATATCAGAATGCTTGAGGTACAGTGCCGACCCACCCTCAGAATGACATATTCCTTGGGTGTGTGGGGGGCAGAAATGAAGGTTGAGCAGAGGCACTGAACAGAGTTTGCAAAAAGAGAACATTTGGAATGAATCAGTGTCAAGATTTAGGTGTGCCATTGACTGTGATAAGAGCTGTTCCTGTAATGTTAATGGTGATAAGAGCTGTTCCTGTAATGTTGTTTCTTTTTCCCAGCTACCGATTTATGGATATGTTTCCAGATGCCAGCGTTATTCGAGATCTCCAGAAAGAACTAGATGCTATTATCCAAGATGGTGTGCACAATATCACTAAATTGATTAAAATTTCTGAGACACGTAAGCTGTTGAATTTGGAGAGCTTTCCATCAGAGAGCCGGTCACGATTGTCAGGAGCCTTAAGGAGCCAAGCAAGAAGGGCACGCATCACCAAAGTTCTAGGAAGTAAAGCTGCTGAGCCACCCAGCCCCGATGCCAGAGAGCTGTCCCTTGCTTCCAGATTGGTGCAGCAAGGACTCCTCACTCCAGACATGCTGAAACAGCTAGAGAAAGAGTGGATGACACAACAAATTGAACACAACAGAGAAAGAACAGAGTCTGAGACTCATTCAAAAGGAACGAGAAGAAAGAAGGAACCTGATTCAGATTAGTTTTCTGTTACTGGTTGTTGTTGTTTTTTTTTTTTTTAATTTAAATTTGCAAATAAAAATCTATTTTGAATGCTTTTCCCTCATATGCATTTACTCCCTGCTCTAGTATTGTGGCTAGCTGGTATTGGGGGTTTTTTGGTGTTTTTTTTTTTTTTTTGTGCAGAAAAATCACTCTTAACAGTGACCAAACTGTTAACTCTTTTTAAGTTTAGAGCATACTAGGATATCATAGAGGTTTAATTTAAATATTTATATAATGGCCATTTGTGGAATAGTACTAAGACAGTGCACTCTTAGACTAGTCTAAGACAGTGCTAGACAGGGAATAAATCACTTGGGTTAATTGTTTAACCAGTTTACTATGCCATTGCTGAGGATGTCAGCAATGAACTAATTTCTTTTTTCTTCTCTTTTTCTTTGAGACGGAATCTCGCACTGTCGCTCAGGCTGTAGTGCAGTGGTGTGATCTCAGCTCACTGCAACCTCCACCTCCTGGGTTCAAGCAGTTCTCCTGCCTCAGCCTGCCAAGTAGCTGGGCCTACAGGCGTTTGCCAACACGCCTAGCTAATTTTTTTTGTATTTTTAGTAGAGACAGGGTTTTACTATGTTGGCCAGGATGGTCTCGATCTCCTGACCTCATGATCTGCCCACCGCGGCCTCCAAAAGTGCTGGGATTGCAGTCGTGAGCCACCACGCCTGGCCTAATATCTTGAGTAACTATCGAATTGAGGCTGACCTCAAAGTAGGGATTAAATGATTTGATTCAAATTGGGTGAGGGAATGTAGCCAGATTTGCCACCTCTCTCTGCTTTTTTCTTTGGTAGTTTAGAGGTAACATATTTAACTGACATGATAATCTTCATTCTGACCTTTGCCTTCATGGAAATAAAGGCTGAGTGGGTGACACTGACTCTATTTCTCCCTTGCTTGTAGATAAACTAGTGAAATGCCTGGAAGTGCTTATCTCTTGATATTCTGCAATAGGGCAACTGCCCCTTCTAGACTTTGCTTACCTCTGTGACTTACACCATAGCAGACATAGTCATTCTTGTCCAGATGGTTATAAGAAATAGCTATGAACTGAACTAAATAGTGGATTTGGTCCCATTGTATTTAAGTGATGGGGTACATCACTTAGAGTGCTGTCAACTCTCCTGTTTTCTCCAGTTTGGTGGCGAGAGTTGGTCATTCAAAGAGACTTAGGCAAGACACTTAAAAACTAAGGCAAGTGAAAAGTCTTGAGTAAGTTTAAGTGGCTGAGCACAGTGGCTCATGCCTGTAATCCTAGCTACTTTGGGAGGCCAAAGCAGGAAGATCACTTGAGGTCAGGAATTTGAGACCAACTTGGGTAACACAGTGAGAACCTCATCTCTACAAGAGTTAAATTAGCTGGGTGTGGTGGCATGCACCTGTGGTCCAGCTACTCGGGAGGCTGGGGTGGAAGGATCCCTTGAGCCTAGCAGTGAGCGGTGATCATGCCACTGCACTCCAGCCTGGACAACGGAGCAAGACCCTGTCTCTAAATAAAGTTAAAGTTAAAGCCTCAAATAAGAGAGGTGGGGGTGGGGGATGCTGTAAGGGAAGGGCTGCATGAACATTTAGCTAACGAGCATTTATAAATAGTAACGGTTTGCCCTTTCACGTCTCCTTCCTTTGCAGGGAAAGGAGGACATCGTGGTTAGAAGAGACTAAAGAAAAGATGACAGCATGTGAAGCAAAACAGGAGAAAGAGAATTGCAGTGGCTCTGGAGAGTTCTCTTCAGTGTGCCTAAACTTGTCACCAAGATAACAGCCTAGTCTTCCTTCTCTGCAACAAGCTTGACATGTCACTTATCTTTCTTTGTGGGCTTCAGGGCCAACTAAATCGCAGGCGTTCATTTCACTAGGTCCTGTTGCTTTTGCTGAAAGACAGCTCTTTCCTATCCTTGCAGTTTTCTTGCAGGTTTTGAAGTACTTGCCTGAGAACCCTCCATGGATTATTGTGGATTCTACTGCACATAAACATGGGCTGTGGACTGAGCCTGACATACTAATTTCAGCTTATCACTACAGACCTGGAAATTTAATAAAATATGGTTAGAAAATGACTGACTGGGGGACTGGGCGCGGTGGCTTACGCCTGCAATCCCAGCAATTTGGGAGGCCAAGGTGGGCAGATCATCCGAGGTTGGGAGTTCAAGACCAGCCTGACCAACATGGAGAAACCATGTCTACTAAAAATACAAAACTAGCTGGGTATGGTGGTGCATGCCTCTAATCCCAGCTACTCAGGAGACTGAGGCAGGAGAATTGCTTGAACCCTGGAGCTGGAGATTGTTGTGAGCCGAGATCATGCCATAGCACTCCAGCATGGACGAGAGCGAGACTCGGTCTCAAAACAGCAACAACAACAACAAAACCACTGACTGGGGATAATATCCAATGACCTGTAATATTTTGTATGTTATATACGTGGAAGAATATAAATCTGTAAAATGAAACTTGAAAAGTGACTTTAAATCACAAATATGCAAAACTATCATCACAAATCAGTCTCTTACGACTCAAAACTAGGAGTCTAATTATGATGCAGTCATTCTGTGTGTGTCCAACTCAAACCTATTAGGATATAATGAAAAATAGATGTTTACTAAGGGACAGCCAAAGGGATAAGGGAATCATGCTGAGATTTCCCTCCCCAGTTTCAAAGCTTTAAAATATATTAAATTTTTTTTTTTTTTTTTTTTTTTTGAGACGGAGTTTTCGCTCTTGCTACTTCGCTCTTGCTACCCAGGCTGGAGTGCAATGGCGTGATCTTGGCTCACTGCAACCTCCGCCTCCTGGGTTAAAGCAATTCTCCTGCCTCGGCCTCCTGAGTAGCTGGGATTACAGGCACACGCCACCATGCCCAGATAATTTTTTTTTGTATTTTTAGTAGAGACGGGGTTTCACCATGTTGACCAGGATGGTCTCGGTATCTTGACCTCGTGATCCACCCGCCTTGGCCTCCCAAAGTGCTGGGATTACAGGCTTGAGCCACTGCGCCCGGCTTAAAATATTTCTTAAAAGTTTTGAAGTACTCACCTGAGAGCCCTCCATGGATTATTGCGGATTCCACTGAACATAAACTGTGGAAGACTGTAAATCCGCAACACTTTGGGAGGCCAACGCGGGCAGATCGCTTGAGCTCAGAAGTTCCAGACCAGCCTGGGTGACATGGCAAAACCCTGTGTCAACAAAAAGAGCAAAAATAAGCCAGGCATGGTGGCGTGTGCCTGTAGTCTCAGCTACTTGAGAGGCTAAGGTGGGAGGATCACTTGAGCCCAGAAGGCAGAGGTTGTAGTGAGCTGAGATGGCACCACTACATTCCAGCCTGGGCCACAGTGCCAGACCCTATCTCAAAAAAAAAAAAATAGATAAACCTCTACCTATAGCTTCTCTAGATACTATCATTTTACAGTTTTATGTTTTTTACATTCTTTCTAATTCCTTTTTTTTTTTTTTTTTTCCCAGCTTGATTTGATTTCTACCTTCATTGTTGGAAACTTGTCTTACGTGTCTAGTGATCCTTGCCTGTGTCTATGTTTAAAAGTGAAGAATTAAGCTAATGGAGAGCTCTGTTTGTAGACCTAATGTCTTTTCAGTTTTGATGCAGGTTGATTGGATGGTAAGCTGGCTTTTTAAAATGATTCCCCAAATGTCAGTATCTGTAAGGTTTATTTTATTTTTTGGGTCAGTCTCATTCTGTCACCCAGGCTGGAGTGCTGTGGCGCAAACTCGGCTCACTACAACCTCTGCCTCCCGAGTTCAAGCAATTCTGCTGTCTCAGCCTCCTGAGTAGCTGGGCTTACAGGTGTGCACCACCACGCTCAGCTAATTTTTGTATTTTTAGTAGAGATGGGGTCTCACCATGTTGGCCAGGATGATCTTGAACTCCTGACCTCAGGTGATCCCAAAGTGCTAGTGTGAGCTACCACACCCAGCAGTGTCTTTAAGGATTTTAAAACATAAACTTAAAAAAAAAAAAAAAAAAAAGGATAGTTTTGGATTTGCAGAAAAATTGCAAAGATAGTACAAAGAATTTCCATATACCCAACACACAGTTCCCACATTAACATCTTACATTAGTATGGTACACTTGTTATAATTAATTTTATGAACCAAGATTGATACATTATTAACAAAAGACCACAGGTTGTCTGGATCTCCTTTTTTACCCAGTGGCCTCTTCTGGACCCCATACAAGATACCACGTGACATTTAGTTGGCTCCTTAGACTCCTCTTGGCTGTGACAGTTTCTCAGACTTGCTGTTGATGACCTTGGCCGCTTTGAGGAGTACTAGTCATGTATTCTATAGAATATTCCTCAATTGGGATTTGTCTGATGTTTTTCTTATGATTAGACTAGCATTGTGGGTTTTGATAGAGCCTCGTGGTAAGGTGCCATTCTTACCACCTCATATCACGTATCTGTACTGTCAACATGACTTAACCCTGCTGAAGTTGACCTTGATCACGTCGCTGAGGATATGTGTCAGGTTTCCTCGCTGTCATGTTACCCTTTTCTCATTTTCCATACTGAACTCTCTGGAAAGAGTCATTGTATACACTATGCTTCACCTCTTTGAGGGTGGAGTATCTGTGTAAATTCCTTCTTCATGGGAGATTGGTCCTTGCTCCCTCACTTATATATTTATTCAATTATTTGTTTATATAAGCACAGACTAATGAAAATGTATACTTTGGGTTATAATCTAATCATACTTTATCTTGATCAATTTTTTCTTTTTTTTTTGTTAACACTCCTATTAATTTTTTCTAGCTTTAATTATTGGGAACTCTTTCACTTTCATTTGGCTCCTGTGTTCCTTTGACACATCCCTATCATTTGGTGTTTTGTTTTATTGATTACTTCCTTCCTTTCTGGCACTACAAGAGTCGCCATCTTGTATAGACCTGATTTTTTTTTTTTTTTTTTTTCTTCTACAGTGATGTTAGAAACCAAGATCAGGGCACTAGGTGTGCTTGTTGCTACTGGGTGTCATTGCTTCTAGGGTCTCTCAGCTGACAAAGCAAGGACATATGCATGTGTATACTAAACTATATACATGTCTTCAAATATTTATATAAACATATATGTATAGCCATCTATATCCATGTGAAGCTAAACATGAGTTTATACTGATGTCCTCAGTTCTATTTTTTTTTTTTTTTTTGAGATGGAGTTTCGCTCTTGTTACCCAGGCTGGAGTGCAATGGCGCGATCTCGGCTCACCGCAACCTCCGCCTCCTGGGTTCAGGCAATTCTCCTGCCTCAGTCTCCTGAGTAGCTGGGATTACAGGCACGCGCCACCATGCCCAGCTAATTTTTTGTATTTTTAGTAGAGACGGGGTTTCACCATGTTGACCAGGATGGTCTCGATCTCTTGACCTCATGATGTACCTGCCTTGGCCTCCCGAAGTGCTGGGATTACAGGCGTGAGCCACCGCGCCCGGCCAGATGTCCTCAGTTCTAATCCAGTGGCGTGAATCATTCTCTAGCCTTCTCCCCAGCTTGAAGCCTCTCACTCCAATAGCAAAAAACCTTCCTCCTACCATCCACCATCCATGTACTTAATTGTTCATTTCCAGTATTCTGGTATAGTGGTTTCAGAATTGCTAAGCATGCTCTTGCAAGAAGCAACTTTATCAACCAGAATACAGTGCCACATACACTCCCTTTTACTGGTAGTCTTACTACTGTACTAATTTCCAAAGTTTCTTAGGTCGGACTATTTTCCCTCCCCTTCCCCTTCAGTCAGTTTATTTCACACATCTGTGATACAGTTAGACTTTCTTGTCACAGTCTGTGTTGCATCACTGACCTTCTAAGCATTTAAAAAATGTATGTCTATTAAAGTTCATGCTCTGTGCTGTCAAAGTCTATGGGTTTTGACAAACGTATCATGTATTCACCGTTACAGTGTCATGCAGAATATTTTCACTGCCCTAAAAACGTCCTTGTGTTTTATTTACTTAGCATCCCCCACCTTTCTGGATCCTTGGCTACCACCAAGTTACTGTCTCTATAGTTTTCCCTTTTCCATATCTGCAGGTTTTTTTCCCCCTGCTGAGATGAAATCTTGCTCTGTTGCCCAGACTGGAGTGCAGTGGCGCAACCTCAGCTCACTGCAAACTCCACCTCCCAGGTTCAAGCGATTCTTTTGCCTCAGTAGCTGGGATTACAGGTGCCCATCACCATGCCTGACTAATATTTTTGTATGTTTAGTAGAGATGGGGTTTCACCATGTTGGCCAGGCTGGTCTCAAACTCCTGACCTCAAATGATCCACCCACCTTGGCCTCCCAAAGTGCTGGGATTACAGGGGTGAGCCACCATGCCTGGCCAAGCTTTTTTACATAGGTATTTAACCAATCGCCTGTTTTGGGCTCTATGTCTTGTCCCCTGGGCTTCTGATTCCTGAGCATTTTTAGAGTTTTACAAATGTCACAGTTCCCTTCTCAGCTAAATCACCCTCTGTGGGCACTCAGGTTTCAGTGTTTCCTCTGCTAAGCAATTACTTCTGTGAGCTTTCTGTCTTCCAGAATTATGTTAAGATCTCTTATCAGTCACTCTTTCCTTTCTCTGTGTCATTGTAGGTTAATGCCATGTTTAACCAGATCTTGCGTTTGCTTTTAAAAGTTGATTATTTTAAAATAAGGAACTCTTTCACTTTCATTTGACTCCTGTGTTCCTTTGACACATCCCTATCGTTTGGTGTTTTGTTTTGTGCATTGAGGTTGTAATTATGCTGAAAAGTGTTAAAAACCATGTGAACTGTGTTTCCTTGTATGACTTTTCTTTCCTTGATTTGTGTTTTGCAAATATGACCATTAATGTCCAGTCATGATTTAGAAATTGTGTCAGAATTTCTTCCTGAGCATTCCCTGTCTGCGATTGGTAATAAACCTGTAACAATCATCAGTAGCATTCTTTTCAAACTTGCTGAGGTTAACACTTCCATTTTATTTGTGGTTGTTCCCATAGAGACACCATTGTAACTGTTAACTACTGGCCATGTTTGGAATTTTCTACATTGGTTTTCTTATATGGAAGTTTGCTCTCTCTCTCACACAGTTTCTTTTCTTTTCTTTCTTTCTTTTTTTTTTTTTTTTTTTTTTGAGATGGAGTTTTGCTCTTGTTGCCCAGGCTGGAGTGCAATGGTGTGATCTCAGCTCACTGCAGCCTCTGCCTACCGGGTTCAAGCAGTTCTCCTGCCTCAGCCTTCCGAGTAGCTAGGATTACAGGCATACACCACAATACCTGGCTAATTTTTTTGTATTTTAAGTAGAGATGGGGTTTCTCCATGTTGATCAGGCTGGTCTTGAACTCCTGACCTCAAGTCATCCTCCTGCCTCAGTTTCCCAAAGTGCTGGGATTACAGGTGTGAACCACTGCATCCTGCCCAGTTTCTTATTCTTTTGTAGCAAGTGAAGTGCCAGCAGGTCAGACTGATTTATGCTCTGACAACTTAACTTTGGCCTTACCCCTAAAAAAAACACATGGCAGAATTCAAGAACTGTTTTCCTTAGTGAAAGGAATAGAATTTCCATAAAATTCCCAACTGTTCCTATCATTCCAATAAATGGAGCAGGTACCTTCTCATGTTAGGTGATCATGGATTACTGAGTATACTGAAAGGTCTGCACGTGTTTCCTTTCCTAAGAGACCAAGTGGGCTGAACGGAAGAGGGGTCCCTAGCCAGGGAGTGGCTGAGCTTCAGGAGATGCTTTCAGTGTGCAGGCCACATGCCTTTCCGTGTGTGATCTCACCGATTTACTTTCTTTCTTATAGTGACCACTGACATAGCTATGAAGCTTTTTTTTTTTTTTTTTTGAGACGGAGTTTCACTCTTGTTACCCAGGCTGGAGTGCAATGGCACGATCTCGGCTCACCGCAACCTCCACCTCCTGGGTTCAGGCAATTCTCCTGTCTCAACCTCCTGAGTAGCTGGGATTACAGGCATGCGCCACCATGCCCAGCTAATTTTTTTGTATTTTTAGTAGAGACGGGGTTTCACCATGTTGACCAGGATGGTCTCGATCTCTTGACCTCGTGATCCACCCGCCTCAGCCTCCCAAAGTGCTGGGATTACACGCTTGAGCCACAGCGCCCGGCTAGCTATGAAGCTTTTACAGATATGAATATAGACATGGACTTTCATCTTCAGTAAAAAAAAGCCAAAGTGGGACGCCAGGGCCTGTGTAATTTCCACTGTGCTGCCTGGACCGTAGGGCTAGTTTTCCAGCTGAGGGACGTGTTTCCCTTGTGCTTTATTTCTAGCCTAGTGGGCAACCAAGAACTCTGGAGCTAGACTGCCTGCGTCCCAATCTCAATTCCCCCACATCCCTGCTGGGCTCTGTTTCTCCATCTGTAAAACAGGGAGAATGATAGTTACTGTGGAAATTATTATTGTAAGACATCTAGTAAAACCCATGGAAGTGTTTGCTAAATAAATGGGTAAAAAAATTTTTTTTTTCCTGAGAGGGAGTTTCACTCTTCTTGCCCAGGTTGGAGTGCAATGGCTCAATCTTAGCTCACCACAACCTCCACCTCCTGGGTTCAAGCGATTCTCCTGTCTCAGCCTCCCAAGTAGCTGGGATTACAAGCATGTGCCACCATGCCTGGCTAATTTTTTTGTATTTTTAGTAGAGATGGGGTTTCTCCCTGTTGGCCAGGCTGGTCTGAAACTTCTGACCTCAGGTGATCTGCCTGCCTTAGCCTCCCACAATGCTGGGATTATAGGCATGAGCCACCACGCCTGGCTAAATAGGTAAATTTTTACTGGACTTCTAGTCCTCCCACCAAGCTCAGTAAGGAAAACAGGTAGTATCTTTGGGCCTTGCCAAAAGGGGCCATGTAGATTAAAGGGGAGCTCTATGAAGCAGAGTTGTACCTAGAGATGGGAGAGTTTCCCTTCTTACATGGAAGATTTGGGCCAGATGTGTGATACACTGTAACTGAAATGTCACTTGTCCCTGTCTGCCCTCAAATGGGTGTTCTTAAGCAAAATCCAAGTACTTATAAGATTTGAATAGCCAATAGAGCTTTAGTAAGGGTGAAAAATCCCAAGACTTGAATTGGCATAATCAGATGAGGAATGGTAAAATAACCTAATTATTTTGTCTTGATTCTATAAAGTGAGGAGGCTGAGCTAGATGACTCCAAATGCATGTGATCTCTGTAATCATTAAACTTCCTGGTTTAGTCACCTCAGTCAGCCCTGGAATGTACATGCTAATGTGCTCAGATTACAAATGGAACGATGCAGTAGATGAAAATCGTCCTGTGTCATTTGCCCAATTAAAACCCAAGGGCTGCCTATCTGACTCACACAAGGAACCGTGGGATTGCAGAGCTCTTTGGTTATGGTTTGCGTCCTTTTATCCACTGGCCACTGTAACCTCTTTTACCGATGTTGAACAAATCAGTGACAGTTGGTGCATACTACACTGAGGAGGGTACTTTTTTTTTTTTTTTTTTGAGATGGAGTCTTGCTCTATTGCCCCGGCTGGAGTGCAATGGCACGATCTTGGCTCACTGCAACCTCCACCTCCTGGGTTCAAGCAATTCTCCTGCCTCGGCCTTGTAAGTAGCTGGGATTACAGGCATGCATCACCATGCCCGGCTAATTTTGGTATTTTTTTTTAGTAGAGATGGGGTTTTGCCATGTTGGCCAGGCTGGTCTTAAATTCCTGACCCCAGGTGACCTGCCCACCTTGGCCTCCCAAAATGCTGAGATTACAGTCCTGAGCCACCGTGCCTGGCCAAGTTACTTTTTTTTTGTTTTTGTTTTGAGACAAAGTCTCACTCTGTCACCCAGGCTGGAGTGCAGTGGTGCAATCTCGACTCACTGCAAACTCCGCCTCCCAGGTTCAAGCGATTCTCCTACCTCAGCTTCCCAAGTAGCTAGGATTGCAGGTGCCCACCACCATGCCCAGCTGATTTGTGCATTTTTAGTAGAGACAGGGTTTCACCACATTGGCCAAGCTGGTCTCGAAGTCCTGACATTGGACAATCCGCCCACCTTAGCCTCCCAAAGTGCGGGGATTACAGACATGAGCCACTGTGCCTGGCCCAGTTACTTTTTAAATGGGAGAACTAAACGCTGGGTGTGGTTATCCAAGCCTGTAGTCCCAGCTACTCAGGGTGCTTAAGCTAGAGGATCACTTGAGACCAGGAGTTCGAATCCAGCAACGTAGCGAGACTGTTTCTGAAATTAAAAAAATAGTGGGGGATAAATAATTGACAGATGACCTTCACAGGATGTTATCCTCAGCCAGTGTGGGCTAGGGCATAGCATGCCCATTTCAGAATACCAACAATTCCACCTGATTTGAGGAACTGAATGGTTTGGGGAACGAAAGGTTCATCTTTGTTTTCTTGTGTAATAAAGGAGAAAGCTAAAAGTCATAGTCTGAAGGTAAATGGACTGAAAAGGATGGGGATTCTCAATCTGGGAGACAGTTTTAATATGTTTATATCAATATGAAAAAAGCATCTGGAGTAATTTTAACTGAGCCGCCTCTGCATTCTGGGCTTAAGTGAGACCTGATGGATGGTCCACATGGCGATGGATAGGGAGCATTGACTGGAGAGTCAGTGGCTTCTGAAGAGGTAGCTATTGAAGGTTCCCTCGCCAAGCAATCATTCAGCAATTGTTTTGATTGATGAGATTGTGCAGTAGGAAAGCAAACAAAGCTGAAGCTGTCAAGTTGACCAGAAAAAATACGTTCCCCCCGCCACCCCGCCAGAGGCCCCTCGTAATGAGAAGCAGGTGCCATGTAGAAGGGAGAAACATCAGGGTGTCCAGCAGACCTATGTGAACATCTGGTCAGTTGCTAATTTTAGGGAGCATTTGATTAGTGTTTGGGACACTATAGTCAGGAATGTCTTCATTTGCCTTCTCTCTACTGGGAACACCCTATTGACATAATTGACATGATATCTCTGTATTTAGTTTTCCAAGTATGTAGTTGAAATTCTTAGCTGGGCGCGGTGGCTCACACCTGTAATCCCAGCACTTTGGGAGGCCAAGGCAGGTGGATCACTTAAGGTCAGGAGTTCCAGACCGGCCTGGCCAACATGGTGAATGAAACCCCGCCTCTGCTAAAAATACGGAAATTAGCCAGGTGTGGCGGTGTGTGCCTGTAATCCCAGCTACTTGGGAAGCTGAGGCAGGAGAATTGCTTGAACCCAGGAGCTGGAGGTTGCAGTGAGCCGAGATCGAGTCACTGTACTCTAGCCTGGGCAACAGAGTAAAGCTGTCTCAAAAAAGAAAAAGAAAAAGAAATTCTTAATAACCCAACAGAATGCTGCTGCTACTAATAGTTACCAATTGGATATCTACTGAGTATCTATTGAGTGAAGAAAGCAGGGATGGAGAGCCAATGTCACGTGTTAAGAGCTGGGCCCTGGGATCAAACTCCCAGGATTGACCCCTCACTGTCCTGTTTATGGCTTTGGTATCACCTAACCGTCCTGGGCCTCAGTTTTCTCACTTATAAAATGAGAGTGGGCGAGGCGTGGTGGCTCACACCTGTAATTCCAACATTTTGGGAGGGTGAGGTGGGTAAATCACTTGAGCCCAGGAGTTCAAGACCAGCCTGGACAACATGACAAAACCCCATCTCTACAAAAATACAAAAATTAGCCAGGCATGGTGGTGCACACCTGTAGTCCCTGCTACCCTGGGGACTGAGGTGGGAGGATCACCTGAGCCCGGAAGGTTGAGGCTGCAGCGAGTCCTCATTCCACCACTGCATTCCAGCCTGGGGGACAGAATGAGACCCTGTTTAAAAAGTAATCATCCTCAGCCGGGCACGGTGGTTCAAGCCTGTAATCCCAGCACTTTGGGAGGCCGAGGCGGGTGGATCACGAGGTCAAGAGATCGAGACCATCCTGGTCAACATGGTGAAACCCCGTCTCTACTAATGGTGCAAAAAATTAGCTGAGCATGGTGGCGCGTGCCTGTAATCCCAGCTACTCAGGAGGCTGAGGCAGGAGAATTGCCTGAACCCAGGAGGCGGAGGTTGCGGTGAGCTGAGATCGCGCCATTGCACTCCAGCCTGGGTAACAAGAGTGAAACTCCGTCTCAAAAAAAAAAAAAAAAGTAATCATCATCATAATAAAAACAAAATGGGATTGGTAAGTGTGCCATTAGCTGCTATTGTTAACACAGCTGTTGTTGGTTTCACTTAGCCAGTCAGTGAGTGTGGAAAGAGTACAAGGCTGATTGTACCCCGTATTGGCTGCTTTCTGGGTCCTTCTCACACCACGTATAATGAGTGAGAAGTGAGTGAATAAAATATCTCCTCAGTGGCCTGAGACATTTCCTTTTTTTTTTTTTTTTTTTTTTGAGATGGAGTTTTGCTCTTGTCACCTAGGCTGGAGTGCAATGGTGTGATCTTGGCTCACTGCAACCTTTGCCTCTTAGGTTCAAGCGATTCTCCTGCCTCAGCCTCCTGAGTAGCTGGGATTACAGGTACCCGCTGCCACGCCCAGCTAAGTATTTGATATTTTTAGTAGAAACGGGGTTTCATCATGTTGACCAGGTGGGTCTCAAATTCCTGACCTCAGGTAATCAGGTGATCCACCAGCCTCAGCCTCCCACAGTGCTGAGATTACAGGCATGAGCCACCATGCCCCACTGGTCTGAGACATTTCTTATCTGTGACTTCCTTCTCTGCAGCAGTGATTCCCAGTGAGTACTGGTGACTTCAGTTCACCCTTTCTCAGGTATATTTTTTCCTGGGTCATTACCTGTGAAATAAAGGTTTTCTGGCTTAACATTGTAAATAGGTAAACATTTATTGATCATTTTCTGTTAACCATGGGCTACTAGTCAAGATATCTGATCTGTCACAAATGGAAGAATCCGCCCCGACATTGTTGAAATCCCTTTGACCAGGACGATGTTTATTTTAGTTAGCATGGTGCCTCTGAGGAGCAGGGGGTCACAGAGTTATGCCACCGGCATAAAAAGACTAAAGAGAAAAGCCTGGGACTGGAAATTTGCAGAGCAGCTCTACTGGTTGAAAACTGGCTTTGTTAATTAGCTGGGTGTGGTGGCACATAACTGTAATCTCAGCTACTCGGGAGGCTGAGGTAGGAGAATCACTTGAACCTGGGAGGTGGAGGTTGCAGTGAGCCAGGATTGTGCGACTGCACTCTAGCCTGGGCGACAGAATGAGACTCAGTCTCAAAAAAAAAAAAAAACAAAAAAACAAAAAAACAAAAAAACAAAAAAAAAAAAAAAGGAAAGAAAGAAAGTTGGCTTTGTTTAGTGCCCAACTTCTCAGAAGATTTTCCTCAGCTGAGTGGGTCTGGCAGAGCCCTGGCTTGAGAGGGTTGCTTAGCAATGAGATTTCATGACACCTGATTCTCAAGTAATCAAGCAACCCACCAATTCCCCGCTTTCCCCTCTGCTAACCCTCGGCTACCACCCAGAGTCTTCTATTAGACAATCGAGCATGTGCCAGAGGGAGGGACCAAAGGGTGGTGGTGGGGCGGGGGGGAGTTTAATCATTGAACCAAGCAGGCTGGAGGTATTTACTCCGTGGCACCTCGCTCCCCAGGAGGTCTGCCAGCCTGGTCTGGAAGCGAGCAGCACTCCAGAGTCGTGGGAGTGAACCCTCCACAGGAATCTCTGCCCATCTCAGGAGAAACCAAACTTGAGGAAAATGTTTGCAGTCCACTTGATGGCATTTTACTTCAGCAAGCTGAAGGAGGATCAGATCAAGAAGGTAAGGAGGACCCATGAAGCTAAGAGATGCCGGGTTCCTTCTTCACAAATAGAATTGATTCCCTTAAAAAAAAAAAAAAATCAGAAGGGAGTTAAGAGAGCTTATTAGAAAAGATACTGGGAGCCTTGACCAGTAAAAGACTCACTGAGGAAGAGGAAGTAATTCTCCCACACTCCTGGGCACTCCATTACTGTCCTGAACCTTATATTTCACTTGGAACTTCCTGGCAGGTGTTGGATGTGGAAGGGGGTGAGGAGAGTTTGGAAAGCTTGAAGCGGATGGTGTTTGCTGTAAGGGATGTTTGCTCAGAAAGGCCACAATGACGAGGAGGATCATTTTCAGAGAAGTTTTAAAAACTATTGGAGCAGATCTGTTTATTTTTGTATTTGAAAGCATATAGATATGGGCAGCAAGAGAGTGTGAGTTGTAATAGACAGTAATTGAAATATCTATTATTGGCACCTGCTGTTTGCCAAGGGTACACTATTCATGGTGCACATTATTTTGCCACTTTGCTCAGGGAACTTGTCTACAAAATTAATTCCAAGGTGGGCTGGTTAAAGGTTGCCAAGGGTCAACGGGGCAGGGGTGGGGGGAACCAGGGTTCATTCCAGGCAGCTGAAATGAGCCCCATCTGCTACTCTGGCCACACCAGCTGGCTGTCAGGGCCCTGAGCAAAAAGCGCCTCTCAATGTGCAGATGACAGAAGTCCTCCTAGCAGGAGGACTTAGCCAAGGACACCAAGTATTTAGGATGGAACAAGGATTAAGCCCAGACTGACTGACTCCTCCTTCAATACTTTTTCTGTTGTGCCATGATGCTTTCCTGCTTTTCAGAATGAGAAAGAAAGCCGGGCGCGGTGGCTCACACCTGTAATCCCAGTACTCTGGGAGGCTGAGATGGGCAGATTATTTGAGGCCAAGAGTTTGAGACCAGCCTGGACAACATTGGAGGAACCCTGTCTCTACAAAAAATGTAAAAATTAGCTGGACATAGTGGTGTGTGCCTGCAGTCCCAACTATTCAGGAGGCTGAAGTGGGAGGATGGCTTGAGCCTGCGAAATTGCACCACTGCCCTCCAGCTTGGGTGACAGAATGAGACCCTGTCTAAAAAAAAAAAAAAAAGAAAAGAAAGAAGGGAAAAGAAAAAATAGGTCAGGCATTGTGGCTCATGCCTGTAATCCCAGCACTTTGGGAGACTGAAGTGGGTGGATCATCTGAGGTCAGGAGTTCAAGACCAGCCTGACCAACATGATGAAACCCTGTCTCTACTAAAAATACAAAAATTAGCCAGGTGTGGTAGAGTGTGCCTGTAAGCCCAGCTACTAGGGAGGCTGAGACCAGAGAATTGCTTGAACCTGGAAGGCGGAGGTGGCAGTGAGCTGAGATTGTGCCATTGCACTCCAGCCTGGGCAACAGAGTGAGACTTTGTTTCAAAAAGAGAGAGAGAGAGAGAGAGAGAGAGAGAGAGATAGAGAGAGAGAGAGGAAATGTGGCTTAACTCCCACTAAATTCTATTCATTAGAGAGTTGAGTTAGAGGTGGTAGCAAATTTAAAAATATTGTAAAGCAATCACTTGTTGATTAGATTCACAGAGCCCTCTGCTGGCTGCTTCAGGAGGCGCTGCCTAGGAATCCACTTTCGTTACCTGCTTAGTCTTTACCACTAAGCAGGTAACATGCAACTTGCATGGTATCTCTCCCACCCCCAAGGGAGACTCTTTGGAACCCTGAAACCTTTGCTTTTGCAAATCTATATCATTTCCTTGGGCCCCTTTGTGTTGGCTAACCTTTTGTACCCTAGGATCAGGCGGGACATGTTTGTCCACCAGCCCAGGTGCAGGCTCAGCAGCACCCTGCGAAGGGAAACGGCCTCTGCTGATGGGCTCCAGGTCCTTCTGACAAAGGCTGATCATCAAAGGAAGGATGATCAGCCTTTGTCAATTCCTGGAGTTGACCTCCCTCTCCCTGTGGGAGGTGAGGAAGTTGGAAGCACTTTTACAGCCTCTGGGGTAGTGCCGGAGACTGGTTTATGGCTACGGGGCTGAGTCATGGTTCTCAGAACACTCCTCCCAGCACATGGTGGAAACACACCTGGTCAAAAGGTACAGCTCTTCTCTCTGTGGTCAGGCAGTGAGTCCCTGTCTTCATCTCTGTGCTTCCTGCCTCTAGAATTGTCCAGACCCTGGGCCAGACTTGCCTGCAAGGGTTACTACTGAGACCCTGGAACGATTTCTAAAAATCTCCCCATACCAGCACTGAAACAAAAACAAAACAACACAAAAAAAAGAAAAGAGAAACCACTCTGACAGCTTCTTTTCCAATTCAATATATTGACATGATTTGCCCTATTAATAGCACCAGGCCAGGCCTGGTCACTGACCTGCAGATTGTCCAGCCGTAGAACTGGGAGGTTTTCAAAGCGTATATTTTACGGCTCTGTATGTCAACATTACAAAAAAGTGGAAATGCTGCTTGTAATTCCACCTTTGATTTACTTTTAATCTCAAACACTTTTCTATCTGCTGGGTGGAAGCCTTCCTAGTTTTTCTTCGTGCTGTATGTTTTTAGTTATATTTATGAGGTACACACAGTTCTGAACTGCTTCCTTCACTGTTATAGTGTAACCACTTATGTAGATTTCTTCCTTGTCATCGTAATTATCATTGCAATGTCTTCCTAATATCCAATCAAGTGGACATGCCAGAATGTATTTTAACTTTTTCCCTCTTGTTGAACATTTGGATACTTTAAAAACATTTTTAATAATTAAGATATTAGGCTGAACGAGGTAGCTCATGCTTGTAATCCCAGTATTTTGGGAGGCTGAGGCAGGATGATCACTTGCATCCTGGAGTTTGAGTCCAGCCTGGACAACATAGAGAGAACCTGTCTCTACAAAAAATACAGAAATTAGCTGGGTCCCAGCTACCTGGGAGGCTGAGGTGGCGGGATCACTTGAGCCTGGGAGGTTGAGGCTGTAGTGAGCTGTGATTGCACCACTGTACTCCAGCCTGGGCAGCAGAGCAAGACCCTGTCTCAAAATAAAATAAAAGTATTATGATAAACCTTGGTAGTTTTTTTTTTTTTTTTGAGACAGAGTCTTGCTCTTGTTGCCCAGGCTGGAGTACAATGGCACGATCTCGGCTCACTGCAACCTCCACCTCCTGGGTTCAAGCAATTCTCCTGCCTCAGCCTCCCCAGTAGCTGGGATTACAGGTGCCTGCCACCACACCCGGCCGATTTCTCCATCTTTAGTAGAGGTGGGGTTTCAGCATGTTGGCCAGTCTGGTCTCGAACTCCTGACCTCAGGTGATCCACTTGCCTCAGCCTCCCAAAATGCTGGAATTACAGGCGTGAGCCACCGCTCCCGGCCTTGGTAGAGATTTATGATTCTCCATAGTCAGGATTATTTCCTAAGAATATGTTCCGGAAATGAAAGCCCCGGGCCAAAGAGCAGAATCTTTTTATGACTCTTGATTCATCATGTGAGACCTTTGGGCTAGATGACTTCTAAGGCCCCTCCATTCTCACCTGCTGTAATTCAGCAGCTCTGAGTCTTGAATGTCTGAATTTGCTCTAACTGAAATGCGCTGCTGCTTGGCTTTCTTGCTTAGAAGATGTCTCCCATGCTGGTTTGTGCGTCTCTCCGAGAGCGGGCCTGGTTTCCGCAGCTCGAGGACTCTCCTTTAGTGCCTGGGACGCTTGTCCCTGGTTACACATACCCCACATGACTTGCTTGTTGTCCCAACATATGTCTCACTTTTCCCTTCTAACAACTGTGCCTGGTGCTGTGGGAGATACAGAAAATCAAGAAGAAATGATTGCCAAATTGACATTCTTTCTGTCACGACCTTAACTTACTGAAAGAGCAGCAGCAAACCAAAGTGCCCAATGACCGCATGAAACCCCAGCTCACAAATGACCCCAGCTGGGCCTCAAAAAACAGGTCAACACTGAAGGGATGGGATTTTGTGGATTTTTTTTTTTTTTTACACTGTTAGGCTAAGCAAAAACAATCAGTAGGTTCAGGGGCGCTGTCTGAGGCCCCTTTGGGTAGGAAAGAATCAAGTTTGGTTCCCATGTGGAGCATTCCACCCCTCCCCAGCCCCAATTACCTGGGTCACGTCCTTTGCATCCAGTTTTCTCAGTTTGTGTGTGGCTGTGCCAACCAATTAGTCATAAACAGCCCTAGGGGAGCCGGAAGCCCTTAATGAAGCCTGACCTGGTTCCATCTTGTTTTCTCAAATATGCTGGAAGCTCAATTGTCCTTTTCTGCTAATGGCTCTCTGATGATTTTCTGCTCTTTTTCTGGCCCCCTAGTCCCTGGAGCCACAGGACCATTTCAGTGGCTTGGGTCTCTTCACTGTCACGGGACTGAGCTGGGTGCTGGCCTCTGGGGCCTGGCTGATGGCCCCTGTCCTAGTGTGAAGGTGATGAGAGCCCTGTGCATTTGGTATAATTTGTCTGTTGGGCTTATGCATCCCCCACAGAGCTATGAGCCAAAGCCAGGCGGTGGAGGCGAGGGGTCTAGAGACTGCTACAGTCCCACGCAGCCAAAGCTCTGCTTCTTGTGAGAGGCTCTGAGCCCTCTCCCCTCACCTCTCACTTGGGGACAAGAACGTTGGCCTTACCTGGCTGCCTCAAGGGGGTGCTGTGGGGATGAGAAGAGGGGACATGCATGGACTCCCTTCGTAGACCACAGCACATGTTCCTGACCCTGGATAAATGCCCATTCACCAGGAATGTGCCAGGGACAGAGCCTTGTTGTGACCTGGAGGGTGGAGAGTGCTCAGTGTAGAAAACAGGGCTGGGAAGCACGGGGGCATGTGCCCCTGTCTCTCCCCTGCCATCATCAATCATCCATCCCATTGAGCCCGGGGCTTCAGACTGCCACCACCAATTGATTAGCATTAATTAGTGTGAGGGAGGAAGCTTTGCTGCCATCCCTAATGTGACATGTTACCGTCAAGCGGACTGAGTATAGCCACAGTGATTTGTATAACTTCCCTCCTTTGGGGTAGTGGTCCTCAGCCCCAGTTTTCTGGTTACATGAGTGACATCCACTCATTTTCTTTTCTTTTCTTTTTAAAGACAGGGTTTCACCATGTTGGTCGGGCTGGTCTTGAACTCCCAACCTCAGGTGATCCGCCCGCCTTGGCCTCCAAAGTGCTTGGATTACAGGTGTAAGCCACCACACCTGGCCTTATTTTCAATAGCAATTTCAGCTGACTTTTACAATTCAGCTTTATCTTAACTAGAGCAACTCAAAGTTAAACCAAAATGGACATTTATGACCAGGCACAGTGGCTCACCCCTGTAATCCCAGCACTTTGGGAAGCCAAGGCATGTGGATTACCTGAGGTCAGGGGTTCAAGACCAGCCTGGCCAACATGGTAAAACCCTGTCTCTACTAAAAATACAAAAAAAAAAAAAAAAAAAAAAAAATCAGCCAGGTGTGGTGGCACTTACCCCAGCTACTCAGAAGGCTGAGGCAGGAGAATCACTTGAACCCAGGAGGTGGAGGTTGCAGTGAGCTGAGAGTGTGCCATAGCACTCCAGTGACAGAGTGAGACTCTGTCTAAAAAAAAAAAAAAAAAAAAAAAAAAAGGCCGGGCTCGGTGGCTCAAGCCTGTGATCCCAGCACTTTGGGAGGCCAAGGCGGGTGGATCATGAGGTCAAGAGATCGAGACCATCCTGGTCAACATGGTGAAACCCCGTCTCTACTACAAATACAAAAAAATTAGCTGGGCATGGTGGCACGTGCCTGTAATCCCAGCTACTCAGGAGGCTGAGGCAGGAGAATTGCCTGAACCCAGGAGGCGGAGGTTGCGGTGAGCCGAGATCGCGCCATTGCACTCCAGCCTGGGTAACAAGAGCGAAACTCCGTTTCAAAAATAAATAAATAAATAAATAAATAAATAAATAAATAAAAGAATTTAAAGGACTAGATTTTAGAGATTACTTTTGGAAACTGAATTTAGTTCTGAGCTTCCTACCAGCCAATAAACAAAGAGAAACGGGTTTGGCTATATCTGTTGTCATCATTGGATAAAAGAAAGCTTCCATGTTGAGGAACCTGACTCAAGCTCTAGCTGGCCTTTTTCCGTGGAGAGGACTGGGGCTCTGATGAAGGCCCTGACCTGGGAATTGGAAACTCTGGATCCTTCTTAGCTTCTGCCTCTCTCTTGTCTCATCAGAATAACGGGGGGATCATTTCCTCCTCAGAGTCTGCCCTTCGGAGGCACAACTCCACACCTTCTCAGCCCTCTGTTCCATTCCCCTTCCCCAACTCCCTTCCTTGTCCTCTGCTAGATGAGGGGTCAGATAGCGAGCCTGTGGGAATCCACATCTCAGCGCTATCCCTAGAGTCAGGAACGGAACGCAGCTTGCTGAGGGATGGAGGGGGGTTTCAGCCTCCCCTGGAGGGCAAGGGCCCCAGCAGCCCACCCTGGTGGCCGGTGTCTGTTCCAGGTGGACAGGTTCCTGTATCACATGCGGCTCTCCGATGACACCCTTTTGGACATCATGAGGCGGTTCCAGGCCGAGATGGAGAAGGGCCTGGCAAAGGACACGAACCCCACGGCCGCAGTGAAGATGCTGCCCACCTTCGTCAGGGCCATTCCCGACGGCTCAGGTGAGTGCAGCCAGGAGCCACCAGGCTCCCTGGCTCCTCTTGGCTGAAGCATGTTTAAAGTACCTAAGGTTTGCCCCTGGACCTTGGCTTCTGTCTCTAGCCCTCTCTGTGCCATCCCTCCCTCATGCCCGTCTGTGCTCCAGTCCTGCTGAACCCCTCTTGGAGCCCCGGGCATCTTGGCTTCTCTGCCCGTCGTGGCCTCACACGTCTGCTCCCTCTGCTCCTGGAGCATCTCCGTGTTCTACCCTGGTGAGTATCAACGTGGCTTTTCCACCTCAGCCTAGAGGTCCCTGTCTCCATCTAGGAAGTATCCCCATGCTGGGCTGGGTGCTTGTCAGGGCATTTGTCACTCTGCTGTGTCCCCACTGAGTCTCCACCAAATTAACCCTTCCATGGGTCTGAGGTCTCACTCGGACAGTGTTCCCAGCACCGGATGTAGCGCTGGGTGCACGCCAGGCCCTGACACAGTCGTCGAATGAGTAATAAGTGGCGCTCGCTCCTAGGTGTCTAAGTTCTAGGAAACAGGGTGTGAGTCATGGAAGCAAGCATGATGTAGTGAAAATAATATTCAATGATAATTCAATAAACCTGGGTCTGAGGCCCAGCTCCGTCACTCGCAGTGACCCAAGGCCAGCGTTTAGTTTCCGTTTCCCCATCTGTAGAATGAGAGTTGGCCCGCTTATCTGTTTCCTACGGCTGCTGTGATGTATCACCACCAACACAGTGGCTGAAAACCATACAAATCTATTCTCTGACAGTTCTGATGGACGGAAGTTTGAAACGGGTCTCACTGGGCTAAAATTCAGGTGTCGGCATGGCTGCGTTCCTCCTGGAAGCTCGAGGGGAGAATACCATTTCCCTGACTTTTCCAATTTCGAGAGGCCACCTGCACCCTTGAGGCATGCCCCTCTCTGTTCTCAAAGCCGGCAGTATAGCTTCTTCAGGTCCCTCTCCGACCTGACCTTGTGCCTCTCTTCATTTAAAGAGTCTGTGATCACATTAGTCATGCATAGATAATCCGGGATAATCTTCCAACCCCAAGGTCAGCTGATGAACAATTTTGATCTCATCTGCAAACTTAATTCCCCCTTGCCTTGCACCCTCACATATTCACAGGATCTGGGGATTAGGATGTGGGAGTCTTATTTTGTCTACAATGGCCTAGAACTCTCTAGAGAGGATCTATTAGGTCCCATCCAACTCTTCCATTCTTAGCCTCTGGATGAAGCCATAAGAGAGAAAAGGGCTGCTATAGGCCGGCACAGTGGCTCACGCCTGTAATCCCAGCACTTTGGGAGGCCGAGGAGAGCAGATCACTTGAGGTCAGAAGTTCGAGACCAGCCTTGCCAACATGGTGAAATCCCACTTCTACTAAAAATGCAAAAATTAGCCAGGCCTGGTGGCGCGCACCTGCAATCCGAGCTGCTACGGAGGCTGAGGCAGGAGAATCGCTGGAACCCGGGAGGTGGAGGTTGCAGTGAGCTGAGATCGCGCCACTGCACTCCAGCCTGGGCAACAGAGCAAGACTTTCTCTCAAAAAAAAACAACAAAAAAAAACCAACAAAAAAAAAACAAAAAACAAGAGAGAGAGAGAGAGAGATAAAAGAAAAAACAAGAAAGAAAAAAGAGGGAAAAAGGCTGTAATTTACTGAGCAACCGCTGTGGTCACAGGGTGCTAGGGACTCACTGAGCCACCTATTTCCTGTGACAAACCCTGTGGTTTGGCTATTATCACCAAGTCAGACAGAACAACCAAGGACCAAGGAGTTTCTCCCAGGTCAGGGTCCCAGTGCTCAAACCAAGCTCGTGAAGGAGGCTTGGGGCTCTTGAGGGAGCAGGGACTGAGGTTTGGGAGCTCGCAGGAGGCTTTGATGGGATTAGCCGGGTTCTGGCCCTCTGTGGAGCAATGCCTGAACCGAGGTGGGCTCTGCTGGCTGTGAGGTCCTGCGATACTGCACCGAAAGGCCCTGTGCCCTCACTTGTGGGTAGGTGTTTGCGGTGGACAGTGCACCGCCCTAGAGAGACGTGAGCTTTGCAGACAGACAACCCTACTTTGAAAGCTTGGCCCTGTCCCTGACACAGCCTGATGAGGATGCTGGGATGGGTCGTTGACAGGGCATCCAGTGCCCTTGAGAGGAAGCACCTGTGTCATAGGGGCGGGCCAGCGTGGGGAGCACTAGGGCTAAGTCCACCTGGCTTCCTGGACTGCGGCCCCTCCTCCAGATACAGACAGGGTGTGTCCCCAGAAGCAAGGGAAGGTGGCCTTTGATGGTCTGGAGGCTCCTAAGTTAAGTTCAAAAGTGAACCTGACTAAGTCATAGAAACTCCTCCTTAGCTGGGAGGAGCCCAGCTCCCACCTCCGGCTCCGCAGAGCCTCTCACCACACTAAGCATCTAGCCAGTGACTCTGCTGTGGTGACGTCCCTGGGCCCAGAGTCCCTAAGAAACCAAGTGGTCTTGGTAAATCCCAGCACCCCACATGATTGTCAGCATTCAATGAGATTACGTGGATGGCGTGCTTTAAAATCTCTAAAATCCCGTCTGAAGTCCTCTGTAGTGCTTGTGAGCTGGTGGGATAATTTCACGATTACCAACAAGAAACAAACAAAACTCTCCTGATTCCTATGGCGTCCGTTTCAGACATGCACGCCGTTTCCAGAGAAGTCCTGAGTTTGCCGACTCCCGTCAGAACCTCCCTGTGAGGGGGTTACCTGCTTGAGCCTTAGTTAGCTCCCAGCCTTTTGAAGTAAAGTGGGGTGGGCTGCGGTAGTCTGTTCTGACTTAGGATCAAGCGCCTTGAAAGTGCTGTGTTAACACTGGAGCCTTCTCTGCCAGTCTTGGAAGGGACACGGCAAGCATGAGGGTGATGGTAATTCTTTGGCCTGATCCCTGCTGGCGCTGTTCCAGGCCTTAGCCTCCAAGGCCAGTTAGGCCTTGGGGGTGAGCCTGGGAGCCCTGAGGTCGTCAGTCCGGGAGCCCTGAAGTTGTCAGCCCTGGGCCGGGGACAAGCCCTGGGGCCTCATACCAGGACAGGGTCCCGTTCTTTCCTGAGCAGAGGATTCACCTGGAGTGTGTCCTAATATGCACTTACCCAGCCTCTCCCTGGGGACTCTGAATCTCCAGGAATCTCCCCATTCAGCCACTGTGCGCCTTTGGGAGACTCTGCACTGGGGAATGGGAGGGAGTGAAGGCCCAAGCCCCAGGAGTGACTTAGGAGAAGGGAATCCTTGGTGTCCAAGGCAGGTCATGGAGGATCCTCTGCAGCAGGCGGATTGGCCAAAGGAGTCTACCCCGCTTAGGACGCTGTTTTCATTTTCCTTTCTTTTTAGAAACAAGGTCTCCCTCTGTTGCACAACCTGGGGTGTGGTGGAGCCATCCTAGGTCACTGCAGCCGTGACCTCCTAGGCTCAAGCGATTCTCCTGCTTCAGCCCCTCAAGTAGCTGGAACTACAGGTGCATGCCACTGCACCCAGCTGATTTTTTGTCTCTTGTAGAGACAGGGTTTTACTATGTTCACCAGGTTGGTCTTGAACTCTTGGCCTCAAGGGATTCTCCTTCCTGGGCCACCCAAAGTGCTGGGATTACAGGGCCCAGCTGGGCTGTTTTCTTGATGTCTGTAAAGGCTGGGCAGGTCCTCCCTCCCCCAGGGTCCACTAGGTCCTGTTTTCTACAATCAGAGACACAGAAGGGATCACACCACGTGGCTTCCATGAAATGGCACCTCGAGCCACTGGTGGAGTGAGGTGTTTGATAGCAATCACGGTTCGGGTGCTGGGAGGGGGGATTTTCCGCACCAACTCTGGCCAGGTCTCAACAGATTCCCCTCCCGTCCAATGGCAGTGCAGCAGCCCCTCCTTTTGTTAAACCCTCAGTCTATTCCGGTCGGTGTCAGAGGCATTCGTCCCCAAAATCTCAATTAGATCTTGGCACTTCCTTGCTTAAAATCTTTCTGTGGCTCCCTCTCACCTTCCAGATAAAGCCCAAGCTCCTTGAGGTGGGATAGCTTTTCCAAATCCATCCCAATTTAACCTGAGACCATCTTCCAACGTCATTTCTGTGACAGCTGCCCTCCCTCAGCAAAAGCACACTCACTCCCATCGGATGTTGTCTCATGCCTTTGCCCGGGGTTCCTCTCCCTATGACCCCCATTCCCCTCAGCCTGACTCCTGCGCAGCCTTCAACACTCGGTTCTGTGTCCCCTCCCTGGAGAGCCAGTTGCCTTTGATTCCCAGCTTTGATCTGGATATCTCTCCCTGTGCCTCTCACAATCTGAGCATTGGTCCTACCATATGGAAATGGCTGGTTTATGTGCCTGTATTTTGGATCAGTTTCCCAGGGGGCACACTGTCCTTCATCTGTGCATCCGCAGTGCCTGACACATGTTGCTTGGCACAGAGTAGATGCTCAGTAAATGTGTGGACAGGGATTGTGTGATCTGCCCACTTCCCACACAGCAAGACAGCATCTGGGACAACCCTCTTGCCTGGTGCATGATAAATGCTAATGAAAGTTGCATGGAATTAACTCCCTGAATTCCCTCACCAAATATTAAACGGCTCCATCAGCTGCTTTGTGGCTGATCTGGGAAGGTAAGAAACTCCAAATATCTCCACAAAAGCAAAGACTGAGCTGGCTGCGTTTTTACTACTCTAACTATGGTCCATCGACCAGCAACAGCAGCAGCATCACCGTGTCGGCCAGGCTAGTCTTGAACTCCTGATCTCAGGTGATCCTCCTGCCTTGCCCTCCCAAAGTGCTGTGATTACAGGTGTGAGCCACTGCGCCTGGCCTAATTTTTATATTTTTAGTAGAGACAGGGTTTTGCTATGTTGGCTAGGATGGTCTTGAACACCTGATCCCAGGTGATCTGCCCACCTCAGCCTCCCAAAATGCTGGGACTACAGGTGTGAGCCACCGTGCCTGGCCCCCACCTTTTAATTAATAGCCTCTGTCTTGGGCTGAGTTGGGTTGTGTTCCAATTTCTCCTTTTGGAGTGGCTCTGGCCTAAAAAGTTCGGCATCCTTGGCACCTCAAGGGCCCCTGTCTCCTCTATCCTACAGGAGTGCTTTCCGTCTGCCCACTGAATCATCAGCTGCAAGAGGCTGGCTGCTCCTCACTGCACACCCTGTCTTCCCCCTCATGCCTTTATCTGAGTTTCCCCAGGCTGGGAGTACCGGCTCTGTCTTCTAGGCGATGGCATTCCAGGATGGGGTCCACTCCACCCTCAAGGCCACCTCTCATATCACCTGCAAGGAGTGTGCTCACATTGGCCTTCTCCAGATGAAATGTGCCTTCCCACAGCAGGAGCCAGTGGGTTGGGTTCAGGCTGCAGAGTCGGGCCGACTTAGTTCATACCTCAGCTCTGCGCCTTATCTCGAGGGCCCTGAGCAATGGCCGTAGTCCTCAGCCTTGGTAAATGGGCATCATGATACCTAGTGGTTGTAAGATTTGATGACGTTGATTTACGTCCAGCCTCTGATGCAGAGCTTGCCATATCTGTAGTAGACCCTCAATACATGGAAACTGAATTTGTTTCTTAATAGAAAAGGGGGAGTTCCTTTCTCTGGATCTTGGAGGGTCCAAGTTTCGAGTGCTGAAGGTTCAAGTCGCTGAAGAGGGGAAGCGGCATGTGCAGATGGAGAGTCAGTTCTACCCGACGCCCAGTGAAGTCATCCGCGGGAATGGCACAGAGGTACTGGCCAGGTGGCTCCCGTGAAGGCGGTGGCATCCGTGCGTTGAAAACCACACCTTAACCCGTGTCCTTTGCTTTCTCTTCTCTGCAGCTGTTTGAATATGTAGCTGACTGTCTGGCAGATTTCATGAAGACCAAAGATTTAATGCATAAGAAATTGCCCCTTGGCTTAACTTTTTCTTTCCCCTGCCGACAGACGAAATTGGAAGAGGTAAGGCCGGAACCCACGGAGGGAAGTGGCTGTGCAGGAATCGGGGCTTGGGGAATGCGGGCCTGGGCGGGAGTCAGGCTGTGTGCAGGAGAGAATGGCAGGAGTTTTCTTGTGTGTTTCTTTTTGTTGATGATGAGGTGGCAGTGTGAGGCAGAGAACTGGTTAACGCAGTGGCCTTGATTTTACGATTCACATGGGCACAGCTCCAGGGAGCGGAATGCTTTTCAGCAGTTCTCAAACCTTGGTGTGCGGAATTCCCTGGAGAGCTTGTTTTAAGCACAGATTGCTGGGCCCGCCAGAATCAGTGGTTCTGCAAGGAGGCTCTAAATTTTCCCAGGAGATGTGATGCTCAGGCTTGCACTTAAAACCACTGACGTAGCCAACTAGAAGAAGCTCAGGAAGGCTGGGGGGTCTCTCCCTGTAGTGAGCCCCTGGGAGGACGATTAAAGTGGGGCCACCGGAGTGAGAATGTCCTCAAGCAGACACAGAGCATGGGAGTCATAGTCTCGGCTGTGCCACCGGCCAGGCTGGGGTTCCTGGTAACTCATCTCTGTGTATCTCCGTTTTCTTTTTTTCTTTTTTCTTTTCTTTTCTTTTTTTTTTTTTTTTTTTGAGGCGGAGTGTTGCTCTGTTGCCAGGCTGGAGTACAGTGGTCTGATCTCCGTTCACTGAAACCTTCGCCTCCCAGGTTCAAGCGATTCTCCTGCTTCAGCCTCCTGAGTAGCTGGGACTACGGGTGCTTGCCACCATACCCAGCTAATTTTTTTTTCTTTTTGTATTTTAGTTGAGACAGGGTTTCACCACATTGGCCAGGATGATCTCGATCTCCTGACTTCGTGATCTGCCCGCCTGGGCCTCCCAGAGTGCTGGGATTACAGGCGTGAGCCACTGCGCCCACCCGGCGGGTCTCAGTTTTCAATCTGTAAGCAGGAGGAAGCTAACACGATCTTGTTTGAATAAAGACAGGAAATAAGGGGGCGTTCTGGGGCCGGGTTGGGGAATTTGCTGTCAAGAGTCTAGTCTCCCTGGGCTACTCCTGTCTGGGATTGGGGCTCCTGATCAATTTCCTACTGCCCCTTCTGGCCATGATGCCCAGTTGACAGTCACATGGTCCTCCTTGGGATGTGCTTGATATTGTTGGTTTGAGTGTGGGATAGTGAAAGCAATGAGCTTTCTTTTTCTTTTCTTTTCTTTTTTTTTTTTTTTGACGGAGTTTTGCTCTTGTTACCCAGGCTGGAGTGCAATGGCGCAATCTCGGCTCACCGCAACCTCCGCCTCCTGGGTTCAGGCAATTCTCCTGCCTCAGCCTCCTGAGTAGCTGGGATTACAGGCATGAGCCACCATGCCCAGCTAATTTTTTTGTATTTTTAGTAGAGACGGGGTTTCACCATGTTGACCAGGATGGTCTCAATCTCTCAACCTCGTGATCCACCCGCCTCGGCCTCCCAAAGTGCTGGGATTACAGGCTTGAGCCACCGCGCCCGGCCAGCAATGAGCTTTCATGTTCTACACACATGGCTTTGAATCATGGTTCAGGACAAAATGTGTCCCCTTGGACCAGTTCCTTAATTTCATGAGACTTATTTTCTCTTTCAAAATGTTTTATTTATTTTTATTTTATTTTTTGTAGAGGTGAGGTCTCACTATATTGCCCAGGCTGGTCTCAAACTCCTGGGGTTAAGTGATCTGCTTCCACCTCCCAAAGAGTTGGTATTACAGGTGTGAGCCACTGTGCCCAGCCTTGCTTTCTCATTTGTAAAGCAAGGATAATAATATCTGCTTGAGGCCGGGCTTGGTGGCTGACGCCTGTAATACCAGCATTTTGGGAGGCTAAGGTGGGCAGATCACCTCATATCAGGAGTTCAAGACCAGCCTGGCCAACATGCTGAAACCCTGTTTCTATTAAAAATACAAAAAACAGCCTGGCATGGTGGCGCACACCTGTAAATCCAGCTACTTGGGAGGCTGAGGCAGGAGAATCTCTTGAACCCAGGAGGCGGAGGTTGTGGTGAGCTGAGATCATGTCACTACACTCCAGCCTGGGCGACAGCATGAGACTCTGTCTGAAAAACAAACAAATGAGGCCGGGCGTGGTGGCTCATGCCTGTAATCCCAGCACTTTGGGAGGCCAAAGCGGGCAGATCACCTGAGGTCGGGAGTTTGAGACCAGCCTGACCAACATGGAGAAACCCCGTCTCTACTAAAAATAACAAAAATTAGCCAGGCGTGGTGATGCATGCCTGTAATCCCACCTACTCGGGAGGCTGAGGCAGGAGAACTACTTGAATCTAAGAGGCGGAGGTTGTGGTGAGCCGAGATGGCTCCATTGCACTCCAGCCTGGGTAACAAGAGCGAAACTCCTTCTCAAAACAAACAAAGAAACAAACAAACAAAAAAACAAGCAAACAAAAGAAAAAGTTTCCAGGGAGTGTTTGGGTGAGGCCAGGTGGAGCTGGCTGGCAGAGAGAGATCCCAGGAGAGAGTAGATGTGTGTGTCAGGGGGTCGGGCCACACACATGCTTTCCTGATAGCTTGGCAGTGGAGGGTGTGAATGTATGGTTTGTCCATCCAGGATTTTGTCAGTTATCTATGTGGAATACCCACCAGTGTTCTTCTCAATAATAACAATGATAGAAGCACATACCTCAGGTTTTGACACTGTGCCTTGAACTGTGACAAATGCTTTAAGTGCATTATCTTGTGAAATCCCCCCCAAAATTCTATGACATTGATAGGATTATCTTCATTCTATATTTGAGAAAAACTGCAGCTCTGTGAAGTTAAGAGACGTGCACAAGGTCACACAACCAAGAATAGCCCAGCCCAAGCTCATAAGCTCCCAACCACAGTGACTTTCCAGAAAGATACCACTTTAGAACTTCGTTTAAAATGTCAGGAGGTGCCTGAAAGTATTTTGATCCTTTTTTTTTTTCTCTGATACAGAGTCTTGCTTTGTCACCCAGGCTGGAATGCAGTGGCACAATCTTGGCTCACTGCAACCTCCGTCTCCCAGGTTCAAACGATTCTCCTGCCTCAGCCTCCCGAGTAGCTGGGATTACAGCCATGTGCCACCACACCTGGATAATCTTGTATTTTTAGTAGAGACAGTGTTTCACCATGTTGGGCAGGCTGGTCTCAAACTCCTGACTTAAGGTGATCTGCCCTCCTCAACCTCCCAACGTGCTGAGACTGCAAATGTGAGCCACCGTACCTGGCCCATTTTGATCCATTTAGTGTCATAGCACAATAAAGATTTTTCAGGTAAAATTTAAACTAAGGAAGGGCATTTAATTATACCAAGGAAGAGAAAAATGCTTTTTTTTCTCATTACAATCTCATTAAATATATTTTACAAAAATTTCCTCCCTGCCTGTAAACCCAGTACTTTGGGATGCTGAGGCGGGCGGATCATGAGGTCAAGAGATCGAGACCATCCTGGCCAACATGGTGAAACCTCGTCTCTACTAAAAATACAAAAAAATTTGCCGGGCGTGGTGGCACGTGCCTGTGGTCCCAGCTACTCAGGAGGCTGAGGCGGAAGAATCACTTGAACCTAGGAGGCGGAGGTTACAGTGAGCCGAGATTGTGCCACTGAACTCTAGCCTGATCACAGAGCAAGATTCTATCTCAAAAAAAAAAAAAAAAAAAAAAAAAAATTTCCTCCCAAACTTCCTTTCAATAAAATCTAAAGTTAAGTAGAAAACTTCCAACCATGGCCGGGTATGGTGACTCATGCCTGTAATCCCAGCACTTTGGGAGGCAGAGGCAGGGGTGGATCAGCTGAGGTCAGGAGTTCAAGACCAACTTGACCAACATGGAGAAACCCCATCTCTACTAAAAATACAAAAATTAGCCAGGTGTAATGGTGCATGCCTGTAATACCACCTACTCGGGAGGCTGAGGCAGGAGAATCGCCTGAAACTGGGAGGCAGAGGTTGTGGAGAACCAGGATTGCGTCATTGCACTTCAGCCTGGGTAACAAGAGTGAAACTCCATCTCAAAAAAGAAAAGTTCCATAGGCCGGGCGCGGTGGCTCACGCCTATAATCCCAGCACTTTGGGAGGCCGAGACGGGTGGATCACGAGGTCAAGAGATCGAGACCATCCTGATCAACAGGTGAAACCCCATCTCTACTAGAAATACAAAAATTAGCTGGGCATGGTGGCACGTGCCTGTAGTCCCAGTTACTCAGGAGGCTGAGGCAGGAGAAATGCTTGAACCCAGGAGGCGGAGGTTGCGGTGAGCCGAGATCGTGCCATTGCACTCCAGCCTGGGTAACAAGAGCGAAACTCTGTCTCAAAAAAAAAAAAAAAGAAAAGTTCCAACCACAAGAAAAGTCATTCCTGATGATACCTGAATGTGGGCCCGTGCTACAAAGCTATTTAACCAGGGCTCTACTGTAGGAGTGGGTTCTGTGACACTAGAATAAGGGTTCCTGGGGAAGATGGGTTCTGTTCAGCTGAGACTGCAGAGGCATGGAAAGGGGAAGCCTGTGTGAGGAGGTGTGATTATGGAGCTTCTTTGAGAAACTGGAGATTATTAAAGAAGGTAGGAGCGTGAGAATTATTATTATGATGATGATGTTTAACTCATAGCCAACATCATAAAAGCATGAGAATTAAAAGGAAGAATTCACTTGTTTTTTTGTTCTTGTTTTTTTTTTTTTTTTTTTTTTTTTTTTTTTAAGACGGGGTTTCGCCGGGCGTGGTGGCTCAAGCCTGTAATCCCAGCACTTTGGGAGGCTGAGGCGGGTGGATCACAAGGTCGAGAGATCGAGACCATCCTGGTCAACATGGTGAAACCCCGTCTCTACTAAAAATACAAAAAAGTAGCTGGGCATGGTGGCATATGCCTGTAATCCAAGCTACTCAGGAGGCTGAGGCAGGAGAATTGCCTGAACCCAGGAGGCGGAGGTTGCGGTGAGCCGAGATCATGCCATTGCACTCCAGCCTGGGTAACAAGAGCGAAACTCCGTCTCAAAATAAATAAATAAATAAATAAAAATTTAAAAAAATGGGGTTTCACCATGTTGGTCAGGCTGGTCTTGAACTCCCGACCTCAGGTGATCTGCCCACCTTGGCCTCCAAAGTGCTTGGATTACAGGCGTGAGCCACCACGCCCAGCCTGTTCTTGTTTTTGAGGGAACAGAAAGTCTGAACCAAAGAGAGATTTCTTTGAGTGTGTGTGTGTGTGTGTGTGTGTGTGTGTGTGTGTGTTTTCTGATAATAAAGTAAATGGTAATACTTTTTCAAGATAAAAAAAAGAAGGAATTGAAAAGTTTAAAGAAGAAAATAGCCGGGCGCGGTGGCTCAAGCCTGTAATCCCAGCACTTTGGGAGGCCAAGGCGGGTGGATCACAAGGTCAAGAGATCGAGACCATCCCGGTCAACATAGTGAAACCCCGTCTCTACTAAAAATACAAAAAATTAGCTGGGCATGGTGGCACGTGCCTGTAATCCCAGCTACCCAGGAGGCTGAGGCAGGAGAATTGCCTGAACCCAGGAGGCGGAGGTTGCGGTGAGCCGAGATCGCGCCATTGCACTCCAGCCTGGGTAACGAGCGAAACTCTGTCTCAAAAAAAAAGAAATCACCTCTAATCTCAACATTCAAATATTCCCACCACTAGAATTGTGGGATTTCCTTTCACTCATATCTTTATTAAATACAAGTGTTATCCTGTATCTATAGTTTGACAAATTTGTAGTTTATTCTAGTCACCGAATAGTTGAGAAAAAAAATGTACAGTTGTATGTAATTGCCTTTTTAATTTAACATTCTATCAAGAACATTTATCTCTCACTTCCCCATCCACCTTCCCTGCAACACGTATCCCTGGCACCTTTTTTTGAAGAAAGCCACAGTGTACATCTCTCCCTGCTCTGTCCTGGGAGACAGGGATGTAGCCATAGCCCGTGAGGACAGAAGTTAGAGAGAGCTGCCACACGGCGGCGCTGTGGTGCAGGGGAAAAGCCTGAGGGCGGGTCCAGAGTCAGACCTGCATTCTGCTTGAGCTCTGTCCTTCACTCGCCATGAGACTCAGAGCAATTTCCTCCCTCTGGCAATCTCAAGGTTTTTTTTAGTCCATAAATTGAGGAGAATGGAGGAGATGTGGTCAGGAAGTTTGTGAGCTTGGGTCAGCTGCTCATGACTGACAGGGCATGGGCAATTCTCTTAACTTCCAAGTTCTCTTCCAGTCTGAAAAATTCTTTTTCCTTTTTTTTTTTGAGACGGAGTTTTGCTCTTGTTGCCCAGGCTGGAGTGGAGTGCAACGGTGTGATCTCAGCTCACAGCAACCTCTGCCTCCCGGGTTCAGGCGATTCTCCTGTGTCAGCCTCCTGAGTAGCTGGGATTACAGGCATGTGCCACCACGCCGGGCTAATTTTGTATTTTTAGTAGAGACAGGGTTTCTCCATGTTGATCAGGCTGGTTTTGAAGCCCCAATCTCAGGTGACCCACCCGCCTCGACCTCCCAAAGTGCTGGAATTAAAGGCATGAGCCACTGCACCCAGCCCCAGTCTGAAAAATTCTGTGATTATTTGCGATTTCAGACACAAAACTCAGGAAACACTACTTGTAAACAATGATAGATAATGCAAATTGAGAACCGTTTTTCTTTCTCTCTTTATTGAAAGATGGGGGTCTCGCTGTGTTGTCCAGGCTGTCCTGGAACTCCTGACCTCAAGTGATCCACCTGCCTCAGCCTCCCAAGTAGCTGGGACTACAGGTGTAGGCCACTATGCCGGGTTGAGAATCATTTTTCTAAGTTGAAATTAAGATCCTGAGACAGTTCTGCAAGGTTACACCATGTTAGTTCTGCTTTGTGGACCTGGCAAACCATGCATCCTGCATGTTTAATACACCAGGTATTTATTTTCTTTCTTTCTTTCTTTCTTTCTTTTCTTTCTTTCTTTCCTTTCTTTCTTTCTCTTTCCTTCCTTCCTTCCTTTCTTTCTTTCTCTCTCTCTCTTCTCTCTCTCTCTTTCTTTTTTTTGAGATGGAGTCTCACTCTGTCACCCAGGCTGGAGTGTAGTGGCAGGATCCCTGCTCACTGCAACCTCTGTCTTCCGAGTTCGAGGGATTTTCCTGCCTCAGCCTCCTGAGTAGCCAGGATTACAGGCGCATGCCACCATGCCTGACAATTTTTGTATTTTTAGTAGAAATGGGGTTTCACCATGTTGGTCAGACTAGTCTCGAAATCCTGACCTTGTGATCCACCTGCCTTGGCCTCCCAAAGTGCTGGAGTGTTGGGATTACAGGCGTGAGCCACCGTGCCTGGCTCACTAGATATTTTCTTTTCTTTTCTTTTTTTTTTTGAGATGAAGTCTTGCACTGTCACCTGGGCTAGAGTGCAATGGTGTGATCTCAGCAACCTCCACCTCCCAGGTTAACATGATTCTCCTGCCTCAGCCTCCCAAGTAGCTGGAATTACAGGCCCCCACCATCATGCCCAGCTAATTTTTTGTATTTTTAGTAGAGACGGGGTTTCACTATATTGGCCAGGCTGGTCTTGAACTCCTAGCTTGTGATCCACCTGCCTCAGACTCCCAAAGTGCTGTGATTACAGGCGTGAGCCACTGTGCCCGGCCCACTACGTATTTTCATTAGCGCATTTCTTTGAGAGAGGCAGGGAGATAACATTTCCATTTTGCAGAGGAGTAGACTGAGGCTCAGAGAGGTTAAATGACTTGTCTAGTGTCTCATGAATCCAAGAGCTCTGACTTTTCAGTAATTGCTCCTGCTACCGTATATTTCAAACGACTCAGGTGAGAGTAATAGTCATTTACATTATTAGAAAAGGTTGTGGAAGCAATGTTTTAAAAAGCTGGGTGATTCCGCATAGGGAAAGGAAGGCCGTGAGGGATGCACGTAGGGTGAATTTCTGCAGCTCAGCTGCACATTTCACCACCTCCTTCATTCAGACTGGACCTGAAATCTTCTCACAGGGTGTCCTGATTTCATGGACGAAGAAGTTTAAGGCGAGAGGAGTCCAGGACACAGATGTGGTGAGCCATCTGACCAGAGCCATCAGAAGACACAAGGTGAGGAATTCACCTCGGTGTGGGAGGCTCTCCCAGCCCCAGCTCCTTTCACTTAGGTTGGTGGGGGTGGGGTGAGGGGCCCCCCTATGGTGCCTGTGTGGAGGGAGACTCAGAGAAGGAATTGGTCTCAGGGAAAGTCCCACTGTAGTACAGATGTGGCCAACTTGGATGAACCCCCAGAGCCTTGGTAGGCAGGGTTTGCAGCAATCCCAGTTGAAAGGTGGCCAGCCTGTCCCTGGGCCTCCCCAGCAGCCACAGCCCTCTCCGAATGTCTGGGTTAGATCTGGTGCTGTGTGGAGGCCTCACACACCCTCCTCTCTGAGTCTGAAAAGATCATTTTCTTTCCGGGCTGGCTCTCTATTTCACTTTCCACTCTCTGTCCATTAAATATCCCTATTAGCTGGGCATGGTGGCTCACACCTGTAATCCCAGCACTTTGAGAGGCCAAGGCAAGAGGATCATCTAAGGTCAGGAGTTCAAGAACTGCCTGAACAACATGGTGAAACCCCATCTCTATTAAAAACTACAAAAAATATCCCTATTAGCTGGGCATGGTGGCAGGTGCCTGTAATCTCAGCTATTTGGGAGGCTGAGGCAGGGTAATTGCTTGAACCTGGGAGGCAGAGGTTTCAGTGAGCCAAGATCATGCCATCGAACTCCAGACTGAGTGACAGAGTGAAATTCCATCTCAAAAAAAAAAAAAAAAAAATCCCTGTTTGTTGAATGTATTTTACAATAATTTAAATTAGCAAAAGCAAGGGCTACTCCTTGCTGAGCTGAAAAGTACACAAATAAACCCAAATTGCTTGTTACCCTGGCAGCAAGAGACATATTTTACTGCATGCCCTTCCAGTCTTTTTTTTTTTCTTTAAAGCTGGGATCTTATTTTTTTTACAGTCTGTGTTTTCCCTTGTTTTCATTTTACTTTATTATTAATTTTTTTAGAGATGAGGTCCTGCTGTGTTTCCCAGGCTGGCAGTGCCTGAGACTCCATCCTTAAATTGCTGGGCTCAAATGATCCTCCCACCTCAGCCTCCTGCATAGCTGGGACTATAGGCATAAGCCACATACCCGGCTCTCATTTCACTTTAAAATGTTCTTCCAAACCTTGGGGGATGTTGGTGCAGTAGCTCAAGCTGACATGGTGGAACAGGAAATCCAGACAGGAAGTCACTGTGCCATACACGGCGAGGACTTGGCTGAGGCTGTGCCTGCTGGCTGAGATGTCCCCGTGGGCGAGGACTTCTCACGTGGTGTTTTCCCTTGGAAATGCCGCTTCTCCCAGGATAAACATGCTATCCTCGGTGTCTTCCCATGGTCCCAGAAAGGCTGAAAGTTGTAGGACCTCAACTTCCAGAAGGCTGAGGCAGGAGGATCACTTGAGCCCAGGAGTTCGAGGCTGTGCTGTGCTGTTTGTACCTGTAAACAGCCATCACGCTCTAGCCTGGGCAACATACTGATAGCCTACCTGTAAATTAAAAAAATTTTTTTTTTTTTTTTTTTTTTTTAAGACCGAGTTTCGCTCTTGTTACCCAGGCTGGAGTGCAATGGCGCGATCTCGGCTCACCGCAACCTCCGCCTCCTGGGTTCAGGCAGTTCTCCTGCCTCAGCCTCCTGAGTAGCTGGGATTACGAGACGAGGTTTCACCATGTTGACCAGGATGGTCTCGATCTCTTGACCTCGTGATCCACCCGCCTCGGCCTCCCAAAGTGCTGGGATTACAGGCTTGAGCCACTGCGCCCGGCCCAAAAAATTTTTTAAAAATTAGAACAGGCTGAGTACAGTGGCTCACGCCTGTAATCCCAGCACTTTGGGAGGCCAAGGAGGGTGGATCATCTGAGGTCAGGAGTTCGAGACCAGCCTGACCAACATGGTGAAACCCATCCCTACTAAAATTACAAAAATTAGCCAGGCATGGTGGTGTGTGCCTGTAATCCCAGGTGCTCAGGAGACTGAGTCTGGAGAATCGCTTGAACCTGGGAGGCGGAGGTTGCAGTGAGCCAAGATCGTGCCATTGTACTCCAATCTGGGCAACAGAGTGAGACTGCATATCAAAAACAAACAAAACAAAACACCCCCAAAAACCCAAAAAGCAAGGCCTGGAGTCCTGGTGGTCTGTCCCTCCTATTTCCATTGCATAGAGGCCTTCACTCGCGAAGCAGGAGGGCGGAGTTCCCTCTTCAGCTCCCCACGGCTCTTTCGCTCCCCTAGACCCTGAATCGTGATGAGGTCTTGCTCCTTCGGGTGGCCCCGCAGGCAGGATCTAGGGATGTCTCAGCAGCCACCTTCACTGCTGCCTATGTGGGACGGATGGAGGGAACACCTCCCTCCCACCCGCTGATGGCCTCTGCCTTGTGTTCGGCAGGACATGGACGTGGACATCCTGGCTTTGGTCAATGACACCGTGGGGACCATGATGACCTGTGCATATGACGACCCCCACTGCGAAGTTGGTGTCATCGTCGGTAACTCAACTGGACTGGGTTTTTTGAGAGTGAGGGAGAAGGGGCTGTTCCGGGATTTCATTTTAGCAAACTCTGAGTGAATTTGGCGGGAAGAGCACTGACACTATTTAGGAGAAGCAACAGAGGGACATGACAAATTCATTCTTTCATTTATTCATTCATTTATGCATATTCATTCATGCATTTAACAAGTGTTTACTGAGTGCCCATCCATTGGGTGCTGGGCCCTGGGCTTGGTGCCAGGTTCGAAGTGGGCAGTTCCTGTGCTCCTGCAGCTTTCAGCGGGGAGGTGGGTGAGAGGCCAGGAGGCCTGAACTGCTAAGGTAATTTCAGGTGGTGGCTAGCATGATAAAAAAACACAGAGGGAGATGTGACTGAGTGGGACGAGGTGGTCAGGGAAGCCTCTCCGAGGGGTGGCATTTGAGCTGGGACCTCAGTGAGGCAAACCAGGGAGCAAGGTGAGGGTGCGGGGGGGAGACAGTCCCTTGCAAAGGAAAGGACACCTATAGCTTAGAGATGGGAAGGGGTCCAGGGTGGAGTGGGGTGGGGGTGGGGGGACCGGGGGAACCCTACAGCTGAGTGGTGTCTGGATGAGGTGAGTGAAGGCTGAGAGTCAGAGGTCATTCAAGTGAGAGGGGGTGGACGGACTGGGCAGATTGCACAGGACATGGACACAGTCATTGTAAGGTCACCGGCTTATCCCCTGAGGGATACTGGAAGGCACTGAAGACCTCTGGGTGGGGGATGGATAAATGGATATCCTTTTTTTTTGAGATGGAGTCCTGCTCTGTCGCCGAGGCTAGAGTGCAGTGACATGATCTCAGCTCACTGCAACCTCCATCTCCTGGGTTCAAGCGATTCTCCTGCCTTAGCTTCCTGAGTAGCTGGGATTACAGGCACGCGCCACCATGCCCGGCTAATTTCTGTATTTTTAGTAGAGACGGGGTTTCTCCATGTTGGTCATGCTGGTTTTGAACTCCTGACCTCAGGTGATCCTCCTGCCTCGTCCTCCCAAAGTGCTGGGATTACAGGCGTGAGCCACCACACCCTGCCAGGTGTGCATTTTTTTTAAAAGCCCATTTTGGCTGCTGTGTGGATAATCGATGACCGGGGACAAGCGTGGAAGCAGGGTGACCAGGCAAGAGACCACTGGACTGTCGGGTGGGGTACAGTGCAGCCCGGACCAGGGCAGTCGTGGTGCGGTACGGGTGTCCTGTGGGTGGTCTCCACGTCAGAGCTGAGGGGTCTGCTGGAGGAATGTGTGGGAAGGCAGTTTGGGGTACAGTAAAGCCGAACGGCTCTGACTTACAGGTCATTCTTGAATAGCCCCTTCTCCTTTCCCCGCTCCTTTACCACTCCTGCGGAAGGTTCTTCTGAATTGCTTTTCCCTACTGTCCCACAAGCCCTTCCTCAGCCTGGCTTTCCCGAAGGGCAGGTCTTTAAAGTTGAGGGGCTCCATCTGCCCGACCATTTCCGGGAGCCTCAAAATGGATCAGGCCCTTGCCAGTCATGGCACCCGTCTGTCCTCGTGGCTGCGTCTGGTAACCACAGACTGGGGGACATGCCTAACCGGTGTCCGTGCATTTCTGAGAAAAGCTTTTTCCAAATATCACACTCTGCTGTTCAACATTTCTCATTTTCCATGTTGGCATTTAAAAGACTCACACCAGAATATCAGCCAAGAGAAGATCCTTAAAACAAACAAACAAACAAAAATTCAAACAGCTTTATTGAGGCATAAAAGTCCTCTCATTTTAGGTGCACGATTCAATGATTTTTAGTAAATGTACAGTTTTGCAACCATTACTGCAATCTGATTTTAGAACTTTTCCATCCTCCCAAAAGATTCCAAAAAGATGGTGCCCATTAGTAGTCATTCCCCAGCGTTCAAGTGTTTGAGGCATTTCCTGGGAGTGAATTTGTGTTTGCATCATGGAGCGTTGCTTTCTTAGGTGATAGCTAATCACCGTCTAAGACACGGATGCAGCTTCTGCTAGAAACAATTTGTGGCAGGCTATAAGTAAAGAATATTTCCGTATCAAATAGGGCAAAGCTAAGTAGCTTAGGGAAAGAATTTTCAAAATTACTCTGGGTTGGTGATTTAAAAATTTTTTTTACAAGATTAGCTTCATTTGTCATCGTCTCGTAAGAGCGCTTCGTCAGCTTTCATCCATATTTATCAGGGACTTCCTCACAATTGACTCCATTCAGAAATGCAAACGCTGAGCACCCTGAGAAGTGCGGACTTGACTTGTCAGCTGTATTCCCCATGTGCTTGGGGCTCGCCCAAGCTGCTTCCCCCAGCGAGAGCCCGCCCCGGGGATGAAAAGCACTTTGTGGGACATGGCGGAGGTCTCCCCTGCAGTCAAGAGTTCTCTGTCTGTGCCCAGCTGGGAGCCCTCTCTGCATATTCTCTCTGATCCCTGGTTCAGGAACGGGCACCAATGCGTGTTACATGGAGGACATGAGCAACATTGACCTAGTGGAGGGCGACGAGGGCAGGATGTGCATCAACACAGAGTGGGGGGCCTTCGGGGACGACGGGGCCCTGGAGGACGTTCGCACTGAGTTCGACAGGGAGCTGGACCTCGGCTCTCTCAACCCAGGAAAGCAACTGTGAGTTCCCTGCCGCGGTTATCTGGGCACCGGCACTGGGCACTGTGCAATCGCTCAGGTCCCCTGGCTACCTGGGAGGCTCTCCGGTGGTGACTAGCTATCCGCCACCACAAGTTCGTTTGTTCTTTCATTCATTTGTTCGTTTATTCATTCATTCCTTCCCTCCCTCCTTCCTTCCCTCCTTCCCTCCCTCCTTCCTTCCCTCCTTCCCTCCTCCTTCCTTCCCTCCCTCCTTCCTTCCCTCCTTCCCTCCTCCTTCCTTCCCTCCTTCCTTCCCTCCCTCCTTCCTTCCCTCCTTCCTTCCTTCCTTCCCTCCCTCCTTCCTTCCTTCCTTGCCTCCTCCCTTCCCTCCTTCCCTCCCTCCCTTTTTCCTTCCTTTCCTCCCTCCTTCCTTCCTTCCCTCCCTCCTTCCTTCCCTCCCTCCCTTTTTCCTTCCTTCCCTCCCTCCCTCCTTCCTTCCTTTCCTCCTTCCCTCCTTCCTTCCATCCTTCCTTCTTTCCCTCCCTCCCTCTTTCTTTCTTTCCTTTTCTTTCTTTTCTTTCCTCTTTTTTGAGATGTGGTCTCTCTCTGTTGACCAGGCTGGAATGCAGTGGCTCGATCTTGGCTCACTGCAATCTCTGCCTCCCAGGTTCAAGCAGTTCTCCTGTCTCAGCTTCCCAAGTAGCTGGGACTACAAGTGTGCGCCACCATACCTGGCTAATTTTGTATTTTTAGTTGAGATGGGGTTTCCCCATGTTAGTCTTGCAGGTCTCAAACTCTCAACCTCAGGTGATCCGCCCACCTCAGCCTCCCGAAGTGTTGGGGTTACAGGCGTCAGCCACTGCGCCGGGTGTTCTATCACTCTTTTTTTTTTTTTTTTTTTTTTTAGGCAGAGCTTCACTCTTGTTATCCAGGCTGGAGTGCAATGGCACGATCTTGGCTCACCGCAACCTCTGCCTCCTGGGTTCAGGCAATTCTCCTGCCTCAGCCTCCTGAATAGCTGGGATTACAGGCATGCGCCACCATGCCCAGCTAATTTTTTGTATTTTTACCAGGATGGTCTCGATCTCTTGACCTCGTGATCCACCCGCCTCGGCCTCCCAAAGTGCTGGGATTACAGGCTTGAGCCACCGCGCCCGGCCGTTCTATCACTCTTTAAGTACTTCCTTATTTCCTGGTACCCTAAGATGTTCCAGGCTCATGTTACACTTTCCTAGCCGTAACCCTGGAATCAGCCATTTTGCCAAGACAGGCTGGTGAAGTTCAGGCACCTCCAAGGAGCGATTTGAACACTAGAACTGAATACCCGGGGAGCACATTCTGCCTTGGTGGCACCTAATCCAGGCACTTGCCTGTGCTCTAGTGACCCAGAGCAGTCATGTCCCAAGGACGTAGCATCCATTTTTTTTTTTTTTTAATTTTATCATCTTCACCCATTTCCATTTTACTTAAAATAGATTCTATTCCTGCTGGGCATGGTGGCTAACACCTATAATCCCAGCACTTTGGGAGGCTGAGGTGGGAGGACTGCTTGAGTCCTGGAGTTTGAGACCAGCCTGGGAAACATAGTGAGACCAGTCTCTACAAAAATTAAAAAAAAAAAAAAAAAGTAGTTGGGTGTGATGGCACATGCCTGTAGTCCCAGCTAACTAGGAGGCCGAGATGGGAGGATCACTTGAGCCTGGGAGGTCCAGGGCACAGCAAGCCGTGATCACACCATTGCATTCCAGCCTGGGCAACACAGCGAGACCCTATCTCAAAAAATATATACATTATATTCCCTGACATCCACCCTAAATTTCTGTTGATTGTCTTCTATTTCTTGAAGACTTTTTATAGTGAACTATATAAGGTAGATTATGAAATAGATTGTCCTTGATTTTGTGTCTTACTGTGTTTGGAGAATAAACATATTTAGGCCTGGTGCGGTGGCTCTCATCTGTAATCCCAGTCCTCTGGGAGGCCAGGGCAGGAGAAACACTTGAGGCCAGCCTGGGCAATATAACGAGACACTGTCTCTACAAAAATAGAAAAAAATTAGCCAAGTGTGGTGGTACATACCTGTGGGAGGCTGAGGCAGGAGGATCACTTGAGGCTGGGAGTTTGAGGCTGCAGTGAGCTGTGATTGCACCACTGGGCTTTAGCCTGGGTGACAGAATGAGACCCTGTCTCTAGTAATAATAATGATAATTAACAATCTACCTGGGAGACAGGAATTGTTGGTGTGCAGACTTGGAGTAAAGCTGTAGGTAGCCATAGGGATTTTTTTTTTTTTTTTTTTTTTTTGGAGATGGAGTCTCACTCTGCTGCCCAGGCTGGAGTGCAGTGGCGCTATCTCTGCTCACTGCAGCCTCGATCTCTTGACACTCTGCAGGTTCAAGCCATTCTCCTGCCTCAGCCTCCCGAGGTGCTGGGATTATAGGTGCCAGCTACCACATCCAGCTATTTTTTTTCTTTTTTTTTTAAATTTTAGTAGAGACGGGGTTTCACCATGTTGGCCAGGATGGTCTCCATATCCTGACCTTGTGATCCACCTGCCTCTGCCTCCCAGAGTGCTGGGATTACAGGCATGAGCCACCGCGCCCGGCCAGCTATGAGGATCTTAAATCCACATTGTTGTAGAGCCTCTCTGGGGCTGACCAAGCCCATTTCACAGGCACAGCATTCTTCTCTCTTGGACAGGAGTTTGATGTAGGTGTGGGAAGCATCTGAGTATGAAATTCAACTTGTCACATCATGTTTGAGTGATCTTGGGAAAATACCCAAAGTCTATGAAGTTGAGAGTCCCTATGCTCGAATGGCACCCATGGCCAGGGTGATTTGAAACAAAGGTTCTTGCCATCCAGCACTATGTGAGCGGGAGGGAATCTTAGCTCAGCCCTCTCCCACCTGCTCCTGGCTTCGGGCAGTGGCTCCCGGTCTTCAGGAAATGATGCTGTGAAGCCAAAGGGGGCTGCATCCACTGATCTGTTCACTAACCTGCAGGTTCGAGAAGATGATCAGTGGCCTGTACCTGGGGGAGCTTGTCAGGCTCATCTTGCTGAAGATGGCCAAGGCCGGCCTCCTGTTCGGCGGTGAGAAATCCTCTGCTCTCCACACTAAGGGCAAGATCGAAACACGGCACGTAGCTGCCATGGAGAAGTAAGCAGGTCCCCTCTGCCTTGGCTCTGTGGAGGGCTGGGATGGGAGGCCCAGGTGTGGGGTGCTCCACATGGTGGGACAGCAGGAGGGACCAGATCCTCCTCCTTCATCAAGAGGATTTTAGACGTGGCTTCAGATGGGTTAGCAATTTCTGCCATGACTCAGATGAGATGTTCTTGTTGGTTTCATCAGTGAGGGACGCTGCTGTCAGAGGGCCACTGTCTTCCCATGTTCTGTTGCTGCCTTCTTAAAGTGGTAACTTGTAACTTTTTTAGGATCACAGATCCTTTTGAGAACTTTATTCAAGTTCTAGACCCTTAACCCCAAAAATGTACATTCACACACAAGTTTGCTTATAATATCAGGGCATCCTTGGATCCTCAAAGCCCATGTGTGGAATCCAAGTCCAGAGCTCCTGTGATGGCAAAGCCTTCTCCATCCGCACCCGTCAGGGACTGGCTTTGAATGTGGTGACTTGAGGCCTTACACACAGGTCCCTTGCTGGGGGAGCTGGCTGGTGAAGGCAGGAGGTGAAGACGCCGGCCCCAGTGTGACTACATTGCCATCCAGTACATCTGAGGGTCCTGCTCCTCTGGCTTAGAAACACTGGCATTGCCCTGACTTTGTGATCAGCTTAGATTCTGAGTTCAGCCATGTGGCGCTGACCTACGGTGTCTATGTCTATGCAGAACTTGGCAGGGACAGAATTTCTGTGAAAGTCAGCATTGCATAGGCTGATTTAAAAAGTGTGGGTGCGGCCGGTCCCAGTGGCTCACGCCTGTAATCCCAGCACTTTTGGAGGCCAAGGTGGGTAGACCACCTGAGGTCGGGAGTTGGAGACCAGCCTGACAAACATGGAGAAACCCCATCTCTACTAAAAATACAAAATTAGCTGGGCATGGTAGGGCATGCCTGTAATCCCAGCTACTTGGGAGGCTGAGGGAGGAGAATCCCTTGCACCCAGGAGGCGGAGGTGTTGGTGAGCTGAGATTGCGCCATTGCACTTCTGCCTGGGTAATGAGCCAAACGCTGTCTCGAAGGAAAAAAAAAGTGTGGGTGCTAGAATCTAACTGCTGAGTTCAAATCCCAGCTCTATCCCTTACTAGCTGTGCATCCATGGACAGGTTATTCACTGTTTCTGCACCTCACATCTCTCATCTGTACGCTAGGGTAATGACAGTGCCTCCTGCAGGATTTTTTTTTTTTTTTTTTTTTTTGAGACAGAGTTTCGCTCTTGTTACCCAGGCTGGAGTGCAATGGTGCGGTCTCGGCTAACTGCAACCTCTGCCTCCTGGGTTCAGGCAATTCTCCTGCCTCAGCCTCCTGAGTAGCTGGGATTACAGGCACGCGCCACCATGCCCAGCTAATTTTTTGTATTTTTAGTAGAGACGGGGTTTCACCATGTTGACCAGGATGGTCTCGATCTCTTGACCTTGTGATCCGCCCGCCTCGGCCTCCCAAAGTGCTGGGATTACAGGCGTGAGCCACCGTGCCTGGCCTCCCTGCAGGATTTTTGTGAGGCTTAAAAGGAGTTAATACATGCCAAATCCTTAGACAACCTGAGCTCATGGTGACTGCTCAGTTTGTGGTGGCTGCTACTATCAATGTTGATAATTGTTATTTTTATTCTATTACTATGGGCCAGCCTATTTATTTTCACAATCCTGAGAGGTGGGGAAGCTAGTCTCCCCAGGAGGATACCGATGGGATGGAGAAGTGTGGTCTGCTCATTCCTGTCCCCTGCCCAGGTATAAAGAAGGCCTTGCCAATACAAGAGAGATCCTGGTGGATCTGGGCCTGGAGCCGTCCGAGGCCGACTGCATTGCCGTCCAGCATGTCTGCACCATCGTCTCCTTCCGCTCCGCCAACCTCTGTGCAGCAGCCCTGGCGGCCATCCTGACACGCCTCCAGGAGAACAAGAAGGTGGAACGGCTGCGGACCACGGTGGGCGTGGACGGCACCCTCTACAAGATCCACCCTCAGTGAGTGCTGCCTGCCAGCCACGCCCCTACAGACAGGTCTCCCTGGAGCAGGGCCCCAGTGTCTTCTGGACTATACTGCTTCTCTGGGGTCTGGAACCATCCACCTCTCTTGCTGGTTCTGAGATTACAAGGGAAAGGGTGAATCCAGGGCCCACATGTAGCTGGCTACCTAGGTTGCTTTTGGGGATCACTCTTAAAGAAATATTCTGCCGAGTGCGGTGGCTCATGCCTGTAATCCCAGCACTTTGGAAGGCTGAGGCGAGTAGATCATGAAGTCAGGAGTTCGAGACCAGCCTGGACCAACATGACGAAACCCTGTCTCTACTAAATACACAAATACTAAATACACAGATCAGCCGGGTGTGGTGGTGCGCGCCTGTAATCCCAGCTACTCAGGAGGCTGCGGCGGGAGAATCGCTTGAACCCTGGAGGTGGAGGTTGCAGTGAGCCTATATCACGCCACTGTACTCCAGCCTGGGTGACAGAGTGAGACGCATCTCAAAAAAACAAAAAAACAACAACAAAAAGAAAAATCTGCTGCTGCTAAAGCCAGTTGCCTAATTAGGAATACTGTCCCATCCATGTATCTATGTCCCTCCATCCATCACCCATCCATTCATCTACCCATTCATTCTTCCATTATTTACTGAACACCAACTATGTGGTTAAGACCGGGAAGTAAGAGTAAGATACATCTAGATGGTGAAAAATAGAGATGGCACAGGTTGCCAAGATTATGGAAGGATCCTGGTAGGAAAACACAAGGAAATGGGAATTTTCCAGAAGGAAGGAGAGTGAAAGCCCCTTGGGCTACCAGGGGTAGACTTGGAAGTCAAGTGGTTATACCCTGGAAAGAGCTGAGAAAGGAAATCCTTCCCTTAGGACAGGAATGATGTTCAGCCAATCTGTTCGCTTATGCACAGATTAGGGGAAATGTTGGTTGATAGGCACTTCACTGAGCCTCCCAAGTGCCCGCCACTGCTCCAGCTTCTTAGTTCCTCCCTCCCGTCCACCCTGCCCTCCCTACCATCAGCAAATAAAGGGCTGCGCCCTGGCTGGGCAGGGCCCTCCGGGACTGGGTTCACTGCTGCCCCTGGGTCTGTGCCTGAGCCTGGCCTTTATGATTACTAAATGTTTTGCCATCACCCCCACTTCAGGTACCCAAAACGCCTGCATAAGGTGGTGAGGAAGCTGGTCCCAAGCTGTGATGTCCGCTTCCTCCTGTCGGAGAGTGGCAGCACCAAGGGGGCCGCCATGGTGACCGCGGTGGCCTCCCGTGTGCAGGCCCAAAGGAAGCAGATTGACAAGGTGCTGGCTTTGTTCCGGTTGACCCGAGAGCAGCTCGTGGACGTGCAGGCCAAGATGCGGGCTGAGCTGGAGTACGGGCTGAAGAAGAAGAGCCACGCGCTGGCCACGGTCAGGATGCTGCCCACCTACGTCTGCGGGCTGCCGGATGGCACAGGTGGGCTGGCACAGCCTCCCTCTCTGAACAGCTATCCGGGCCTCCTATCAAAACTCCTTAAAGCCAGTGAGGTTCTTTGTTTTTAGGGATTTGGATTCATGTGTCTAATGGAAAGCAGGAGTAGGTAGAAGGCTAGTATTCCTTTAAATCTGTTGGCCTTGGTTAACTCTTTTTTTTTTTATTGAGACGGAGTCTCGCTCTGTCACCCAGGCTGCAGTATAGTGGCGCGATCATGGCTCACTGCAACCTTCGCCTCCTGGGTTCAAGCAATTCTGCCTCAGCCTCCTGAGTAGCTGGGACTACAGGTGCAGGTGCATGCCACCATGACCAGCTAATTTTTGTATTATTAGTAGAGATGGGGTTTCACCATATTGGCCAGGCTGGTCTTGAACTCCTAACCTCATGATCTGCCCACCTCAGCCTCCCAAAGTGCTGGGATTACAGGTGTGAGACACAGCGCCCGGCTGGCCTTGGTTAAGTCGAGGCATTTGCAGTTAAAAACACAAAACAAAAAACCTACATTAGGTTATGTGTGTGCATTTGTGTGTGTGCATTTATGTGTGTGTAGATGAGAGCATGAACGTACCCCATGCTTTGAGCAACCCCCCAACTCCGCCCCCAGATTCTGTCCCCAGGAGCTTTGTTTCAGACGCCTGGGATTGCCTGGGCTTGTCTTACTGCCGCCGCTCCGGCTCTGTTCTCTTCTGCGGCTTGGCTCGCTTCCCTTTCCCTCTCATCACTTCTGCCCCCAACTTCTCCAACCCTTGATCCTTCTGGTCCTCAGTGCTCAGCCAAGAGAAGCCACTAAGTTGTGAAGTCAGTTCTTCAGACAAATTATTTTACCTTTTTGACTCTGACGAGCCTCTTCCAGAAATAATGACCTTAGTAAAATGCTTTACATCTTATAATTTACTTTTGAACCTTTCATTTCATTTCATGCCCACTTGGAATGTTAACAAAGAGGGAATGGTTCCCATCTTACGGATACTGCAACTGACTTACAGCTGCTAGATGACCTCCTCAAGGTCCGACAGCTGTACCTGGGATCTCTTAACTGAAAGCAGTAACAGACAGTGTTCAATTATTCATTCTTGGCTGAGCGCAGTGGCTCATGCCTGTAATCCCAGCACTTTGGGAGGCCAAGGTGGGAGGATCACTTGAGGCCAGGAATTTGTGACTAGCCTAGCAGATACGGTGGAACTCTGTATCTACTAAAAATAAATTAGCCAGGCAGGGTGGCGGGCACCTGTAGTCCCAGCTGCTTGGGAGGCTGAGGCAGGAGAATCACTTGACCTGGGAGGTGGAGGTGGCAGAGAGCTGAAATTATGCCACTGCACTCGAGCCTGGGTGACAGAGTGAGATTTCATCTCTAAAAAAAAAAAACAAAAAAAATTTTTTTTTTTTTCTTTTTGAGACAGTTTCACTCTTGTCTCCCAGGCCGGAGTGCAGTGGCATGATCTCGGCTTACTACTACCTCTGCCTCCCAAGTTCAAGTGATTCTCCTGCCTCAGCCTCCCGAGTAGCTGGGATTACAGGTGCCCACCACCATGCCCAAATGATTTTTTGTATTTTTAGTAGAGACAGGGTTTCACCATGTTGGGCAGGCTGGTCTCAAACTCCTGACCTCAGGTGATCTGCCCGCTTCGGCCTCCCAAAGTGCTGGGATTACAGGTGTGAGCCGCCACTCCTGACCTATTTATTCTTCTATCCCTTTAATCCTCTGCCTTCATTCCTCAAAGTTTCACTGAGCACCTACTCTGTGTCAGGCTCTGTCCAGCACAGTGATAGCACAGTGAGACACAGTCCATGCCTGCAAGGAGCTCACAGTCTGCTGGGCTGGCAGACAGTGAACAAGCGAATGCCATACTGTGCCAGGTGATGACAGGTGCTCTGGAGAAAAATAAGCAGATAGGGAGTCAGAGAGATGGCTGGGAGTGGTGTCTTTGGCAAATTCAAGGCAGAGCAAAAAGACCAGTGTGGGGCCGGGCGCGGTGGCTCAAACCTGTAATCCTAGCACTTTGGGAGGCCGAGGCGGGTGGATCACGAGGTCAAGAGATCGAGACCATCCTGGTCAACATGGTGAAACCCTGTCTCTACTAAAAATACAAAAAATTAGCTGGGCATGGTGGCGTGTGCCTGTAATCCCAACTACTCAGGAGGCTGAGGCAAGAGAATTGCCTGAACCTAGGAGATGGAGGCTGCGGTAAGCCGAGATCACGCCATTGCACTCCAGCCTGGGAAACAAGAGCTAAACTCCGTCTCAAAAAAAAAAAAAAAAAAAAAAAAAGACCAGTGTGGCCAGAACACAGTGAGTGAGGCAGAGGGGCAGTGAACAGTTCTACAGAGCAGACTTGGATGCCACGAGCCATCAGAGGAGTGACAGGCACCACACGTGGGTGACCACACGGGACCACGAGGTAGAACTTGACAGGTTCCTTGTTAGCTCGGTGGAGGTTTGGGGATCTGGGGAAGGAGGTGGAGAACAGGAAGAATTGTTTCATGCTGGTAACAAACAGTTCCTTAGGCCACAGAGACAGGATAAAAACACCTTCCAGAGTCCCTTGCCCTGAGGGCAGCCTTGCCTGGATTCACCCACGAAGGCCCATTGGGTTTGAGAAACATGCCTGTCCTTGACTGGATGCCTGCACCCGTTCCTTCGGGCTCTGGAGAGGGCTGTCAGTCAGTGAAGCTGAAAGAGCCTTCGGAGGTCTACTCCCCTTACTTTGCAGATGTGGAAGGATGGGACCTTGCCCCTCTTGCTCAAGATAAAAAGTCATTTCTCAGAAGCCCCAGGTCCCTTGACTCCAGGCCAGGGTTCTTTTCACAGCACCTCCCTGGTGACAGCATAGGTGGTGCCTGGGCCTTTCCTGCAGAAGTGGAGGCCAAGGGAAGCAGCCCGGCCTCATGCAGGCTCATGATAACTGCCCAGGGCCCAGGTGGCGCTGCACAGGGTGGCCACCGTGACCTTCTGGTCTGTGAAGCCCAGGAGTGCAGGCCCTGGGTCTGCTCTGCTCCAGCATCTCCTCTTCCTCCCAATGCCCCGACTCGAGTCCCTGTCATGGAATGTAACTGCTACTTTCTCCACTACAGAGAAAGGAAAGTTCCTTGCCCTCGATCTCGGGGGAACCAACTTTCGCGTCCTCCTGGTGAAGATCAGAAGTGGACGGAGGTCAGTACGAATGTACAACAAGATCTTCGCCATCCCCCTGGGGATCATGCAGGGCACTGGCGAGGAGGTAAGTGCCAAGTGAGGGCTTTGCGCTCTGTGGCGCTGACCTGCCATGCTGCATCGGTGCCCGCCTGGTGTGAATGCCGCTCTCTCTCTCTGCAGCTCTTCGACCACATTGTGCAGTGCATCGCCGACTTCCTGGACTACATGGGCCTCAAGGGAGCCCCCCTACCTTTGGGCTTCACGTTCTCATTTCCCTGCAGGCAGATGAGCATTGACAAGGTAAGACAGCCCTGCCAGGCTCATGGCCAGCCCAGTGGGCTTCCCTCCTCTACTGGGGCCATCTCCAGGTAACTCCCAGCCAGCCTTCATTTTTACAGGGATCTTAGGTTTAGGGCAGCTGGGGACACATGATAGAGAATTTCAACAACTTAATTTTTAAACAATTTATCATGATTTTTTTAGATTGATATTCACAAGATAATTTAGAGTAGTATGCAATAAAGGGACGTATGCATAATATTCCTACTAAAGGAGAGGTTGAATAATATTATGGAGAGAGAGAGAGAAAGAGGTAATGAGCGGTGAAGGCCAGTTATAACAACTGCACAGTAATACGATCTGTGTATTTCTGGACAGCTATGTAAACAGGGGATTACAATGGGTTTTTATCATCTGATGAAAGAAGGCTTACCAGCACATCATAAGAAATGATTTCTTTTTTTTGAAATGGAATTTTGCTCTTGTCACCCAGGCTGGAGTGCAATGGTGCAAACTCAGCTCACTGCAGCCTCCACCTCCTGAGTTCAAGTGATTCTCCTGCCTCGGCCTCCTGAGTAGCTGAGATTATAGGCATCTGCTACCACGACTAGCTAACTTTTGTATTTTCAGTAGAGACAGGGTTTCACCATCTTGGCCAGGCTGGTCTCGAACTCTTGACCTCCTTATCTGCCTGCCTCAGCTTCTCAAAGTGCTGGGATTATAGGAATGACCCACTGTGCCTGGCAAGAAATGCATTTGTTTTCTAATATTACTATCTCAAAAGGAATTGCTAACATGGCCACTTTAGTTGACATTGAAGAACATCATGGTTTATCATTTTAATAGATAATTCATAAAAATATGGGGACATTTATCACAAAGTCTTTCTTGTAATTTTAGGGTAAAAACACCCAGGGTTGTCCAGGTGTGGTGGCTCATCTCTGTAATCCTAGCATTTTGGGAGGTCGACATGGGAGGATTGCTTGAGGCCAGGAGTTCAAGACCAGCCGGGGCAACACAGTGAGACCTTGTCTCTCTTTTTTTTTTTTTTTTGAGACGGAGTTTCACTCTTGTTACCCAGGCTGGAGTGCAATGGCGCGATCTCAGCTCACCGCAACCTCCGCCTCCTTCAGGCAATTCTCCTGCCTCAGCCTCCTGAGTATCTGGGATTACAGGCACGCAGCACCATGCCCAGCTAATTTTTTGTATTTTTAGTAGAGACGGGGTTTCACCATGTTGACCAGGATAGTCTTTATCTCTTGACCTTGTGATCCACCTGCCTCGGCCTCCCAAAGTGCTGGGATTACAGGCGTAAGCCACTGCGCCCCGCCTAAGACCTTGTCTCTTAAAAAAACAAACAAACAAAACTGAGCTACTTGACAGGATAAAGTGGGAGCATCACTTGAGCCCAGAAGATTAAGTTTCCAGTGAGCTATGATCACACCACTGCACTCCAGTCTGGGCAACAGAGTGAAACTCCATCTCTATTAAAAAAAAAAAAAAAAAAAAGAAGCACGCACACACATATACAGAACAAGCACTCTGGGAGGCAAGGGTGGGAGGATCACTTGAGTACAAGAGTTAGAGACCAGTCTGGGCAATACAGCAAGTCCCCGTCTCTCTCTCTCTCTCTCTCTCTCTCTCTCTCTCTCTCTCTCTCTCTGTGTGTGTGTGTGTGTGTGTGTGTGTGTGTGTATTTATGTGTCTGTGTGTAAAAACAAACAAGGCTGGGTGCAGTGGCTCACGCCTGCAATCCCAGCACTCTAGGAGGCTGAGGCGAGCGGATCACCTGAGGTCAGGAGTTTACCAGCCTGGCCAACATGGTGAAACCCCATCCCTACTAAAAGTACAAAAATTAGCCAGGCATGGTGGTGGGCGCCTGTAATCCCAGCTACTCAGGAGGCCGAGGCAGAAGAATTGCTTGAACCTGGGAGGCGGAGATTGCAGTGAGCTGAGATCATGCTACTGCACCCCAGCCTGGATGACAGAGCGAGACTCCACCTCACCACCACCACCAACAACAAACCACCCAGGCTTAAATTGTATGTATAATGAATAAAGGTTTTTAAATGGGAAGCTAAGACACAGGTAGGCCAGCAATGTGTGTTTTTTAGCATGGGTTTTGTTTGTTTGTATTTGTTTGTTTTTGTAAACTAGCTTAACTAAGAGGTAGAGCTTAGATGTGGGGACTAGATACCGGCCTGAGCTCTTAGAGTGCCCAGAGCTCCAGTGAGTCATGGGGGCCTCTGCCTCAAGCTGGCAGTGGGTGCATGAGGCTGGGCCTTTGCATAAGGCTGGGGCAGAGCTGTCTGTTCTGCAGATGGAGGGAGACAGTTTGCAGCTTCTACCAGTGCCCACATAGGAAGCCTCTGGGAAGGGACATATCCTTCTTCAGGGGCTTGGGAGCAGGCCCAGATGTGGCCACACAGAGAGGCCCGGTGTCCATCCCAAGGTCAGGAAACACAGGCTCTGGGGTCATGGGTTCCTGGTTTGCAACCCTGTCTCTACTGCTTCCCATCTGAATAACCTTTTTTTTTTTTTTTTTTTTTTTTTTGAGACAGAGTTTTGCTCTTGTTGCCCAGGCTGGAGTGCAGTGGTGCAATCTCGGCCCACCACAACCTCTGCCTCCTGGGTTCAAGCAATTGTCCTTCCTCAGCCTCCTGATTAGCTGGGATTACAGGAATTTGCCACCATGCCTGGCTAATTTTGTGTTTTTAGTAGAAATGGTATTTCTCCATGTTGGTCAGGCTGGTCTCCAACTCCCAATCTCAGGTGATCCACCCGCCTTGGCCTCCCAAAGTACTGGGATTACAAGTGTGAGCTACTGTGCCCGGCCCACATCTGAGTAACCTTGAGAAGATCATCTAACTTCTCTGAGGCTTGGTTTCCCCACTGATGAAAGGGGAGGAATACGGTGAGAAGTAAATGAGCTCGTGTGTATAAAATGCACAGCATGGTATCTAGCACCTGGCAGGCACTCAAATCCTAGTGTCATCCTTCAGACTTAAGGTGGCATAGGATTGGAATTCAGCCTGGAAAAGGCTGAGAGGAGTCTGGTGCTGGTTGTGGTGGTGAGAAAGGGGTACACTGTCACTAGGGGCTGACATGATGGCGGTGGATTCTCTGCAAACCCCTGGCCTCAGCTTCACAGACAGACTCACCAGCTTGTGGCGAGGAGCTCTGTCTTTCTAATAGACTCTCATCAGCCAAGCTTCCAAGACTGGTGTAAAGCAGAATACAGCTTCCTAAATTTATGAAAGAACTCTGATCAGCTCAGCAAGTCAACCAGAGAGCTCAGGACAATAATAAGAGTAGCACCAAAGATGCATTAAGATTTTGTCCAGGGCCAGAAGCAGTGGCTCACGCCTGTCATCCCAGCACTTTGGGAGGCAAGGTGGGCAGATCACTTGAGGTCAGGAGTTCGAGACCAGCCTGGCCAACATGGTGAAACCCCATCTTTACTAAAAATATAAAAATTAGCCAGGCATGGTGGTAATAACCTGTAATCCCACCTACTGGGAAAGCTGAGGCAAGAGAATCACGTGAGCCTGGGAGGCGGAGGTTACAGTGAGTCAAGATTACATCACTGCACTCTAGCCTTGGAGTTAGATCGAGACTCTGCCTTAAAAAAATAATTTTTGGCCGGGCGCGGTGGCTCAAGCCTGTAATCCCAGCACTTTGGGAGGCCGAGGCGGGTGGATCACAAGGTCAAGAGATCGAGACCATCTTGGTCAACATGGTGAAACCCCGTCTCTACTAAAAATACAAAAAAATAGCTGGGCATGGTGGTGCGTGCCTGTAATCCCAGCTACTCAGGAGGCTGAGGCAGGAGAATTGCCTGAACCCAGGAGGCGGAGGTTGCGGTGAGCCGAGATCGCGCCATTGCACTCCAGCCTGGGTAACAAGAGCGAAACTCCGTCTCAAAAAAAATAAAAAAATAAAAAATAAAAAAAAAATAATAATTTTTAAAAAAATGAGAGGCCGGGCGAGGTGGCTCACGTCTATAATCCTAGCACTTTGGGAGACTGAGATGGGTGGATCACGAGGTCAAGAGATTGAGACCATCCTGGTCAACATGGCGAAACCCCGTCTCTACTAAAAATACAAAAATTAGCTGGGCATGGTGGCACATGCTTGTAGTCTCAGCTACTCAAGAGGCTGAGGCAGGAGAATTGCCTGAACCCAGGAGGCGGAGGTTGCAGTGGGCCGAGATTGCGCCATTGCACTCCAGCCTGGGTAACAAGAGCGAAACTCGGTCTCAAAAAAAAAAAAAAAAAGAAATAACCCAAATATCTGGCAATGGAGAGTGACTAAATGAAGTATGGTATATCAATCATATGGAGTTAACTACTTGATTTTTATTTAACAAATGCATGCATGGTGCCTGTTCTTTGCCAGACACTATTCTAAGTGCTTCATGGATACTTCCTTACCTAACTGGGTGGCAGTAGTTGGAATAGTTACAAGTATGAGCTCTGGAGCCAATGCCTGGGTTCAAATCCTGGCTTTTCTACTTATTGGCTGTGTGAGCTTGGGCAAGTTATTTAACCTCTCTGTTCCTTGTTTCCTTCATTTGAAAATGATCATGAAAATAGAACTCATTTTATAGGTGTGTTCTGTGGATTTATTTCTGAATATTTTGCTCAGTGAAGGAAGGTGGCACATCCATATAAATGGCCTGGAAGGGTCTGGAAGATTCATTACTGAATGAGAAAAACAAACTGCAGTAGCTCACACTCAGTGTGAATTTATTTACTTAAAAATATGTGTACTTTCACACCTAAAAGAAGAAATGGGGAAAAAAGAAAAAAAAAAACTATTAAGAGGAGAAGGTCTGGAATGACAGAGGTTAGCTCTCAGATTGGAGGGATGGGAGTTGAAGGGAACTATCCTTATCAGCAACATTTTAATTTTTTACACTAATGCATTCCTGCATTGCTGCTGCCATTAAAAATTAATACGCGGTCCGGAAGGGTGCCGTGTGCAGCTGTCTGCGGTCCTGACTGGGCGCCAGGGCACAGCTACTGCTCCTGACTCGGGACACTGTGCCTCTGGGCCTCTTTCCCAGCAGCTCTGAAGGTGTCATGAAGACTCAGTGAGGAGGAAGGGGAGACCCATGGGTAGCTAGAAGCAAAGCCCCTGATGGCTGGGGAGGAAAAAAGAGAGACATCAAAAAATGGATTAGTTTCGTATAATTGCAATTAATAAGAGAGGTTTCCCAGTTGGGGGTGTCTCTCTAATGTTCTACGCATACCAACCAGGGAAGGAGCCATCCAGGGGCCCCGTTTCCCAAGAACTATGGAGGGAAGTGGGGAGACCCGCGCTTGCGGGCTAACGGCCTGAGGGTGAATGGCATCCAGCCACGGGGCTGACTGTGCTGCTATCAGATTTTCTGACTTCCTTTCTTGTCCCAGGGGTTCTGCTGGCCTAGACACCCCAGCTCTGCCTGCCTTCACCCCACCCTGGCTTTCTAGGTGATAGAGTCTGGGGCTAGACTAAATCCTACCTCAGGCTAACAGTGCAACCTTTTGAGGCTTCCTTTTGAGAATTAAATATACTACTTTCTGGCGGGGTGCAGTGGCTCATGCCTGTAATCCCAGCACTTTAGGAGGCCAAGGTGGGCGGATCACTTGAGGTCAGGAGTTTGAGACCAGCATGGCCAACATGTTGAAACCTCATCTCTACTAAAAATACAAAAATTAGCCGGGTGTGGTGGCGCATGCCTGTAGTCCCAGCTACTCAGGAGGCTGAGGCAGGGGAATTGCTTGAACCCAGGAGGCAGAGGTTGCGGTGAGCCGAGATCACGCCATTTGTACTCCAGCCTGGGCAACAGAGTGAGAGTCTGTCTCAAAGAAAAAAAAAAAAAACTACTTTCTCAATAGTATAAAAATTATATATTTTAATTTTAGAAAAATTAGAAAATATAGACTAACAAAAAGGAGAGAGGAAAAGTGACACATAATCTTGTATCCAGAGAGAACCACTGTTAACCGTTTTGCTGTATATATTATTCCAGTCCTTTTCCAGATGTAAGTATCTGTGTGTATATGAGTATAATTTTAAAAATGCAAATAGAGGCTGGGTACAGTGGCTTATGTCTGTAATCCCAGCATTTTGGGAGGCCGAGGTGGGCAGATCATCTGAGATCAGGAGTTCGAGATAAGCCTGGCCAACATGGTGAAACCCCATCTCTACGAAAAATACAAAAAGCGGCTGGGCCCGGTGGCTCACGCCTGTAATCCCAGCACTTTGGGAGGCCGAGGTGGGTGGATCACGAGGTCAAGAGATCGAGACCATCCTGGTCAACATGGTGAAACCCCGTCTCCACTAAAAATACAAAAAATAAGCTGAGCATGGTGGCGGGTGCCTGTAATCCCAGCTACTCAGGAGGCTGCGGCAAGAGAATTGCCTGAACCCAGGAGGCGGAGGTTGCACTGAGCCGAGATCGCGCCATTGCACTCCAGCCTGGGTAACGAGTGAAACTCCGTCTCAAAAAACAAAACAAAAACCAAAAAAAAAAACCCAAAAACCAAAAAACAAAACAAAACGAAAAGCTTAACTAGGCATTGTGGTGAGTGCCTGTAATTCTAGCTACTTGGGAGGCTGAGGCAGGGAGAATCACTTGAACCCTGGAGGTGGAGGTTGTAGTGAGCTGAGATCTCACCATTGCACCCCAGCCTGGGCAACAGAGTGAGACTCCATCTCAAAAAAATTAAAAAAAAAAATAGCCGGGTGTGGTGGCTCACGCCTGTAATCCTAACACTTTGGGAGGCCGAGGTGGGTGGATCACCTGAGGTCAGGAGTTCAAGACCAGCCTGGCCATCATGGTGAAGCCCCATCTTTTTTTTTTTTTTTTTAAATAATAAATAAAAAATAATTCACTAATTGTATTTGTTTGATGTGCTTTCAGTTAACAGTGTATGGAAAATCTCTTTCTCTCACGTCCAATGTTCTCTGACAGTGCAATTATTTGTGGGTATATACCATGTCCTGTATCGAGGTACAGAATGATAAATCCATACTGTTGAGTTGCAGGATGCCTCTAGTTTTTCACTGTGAAACATGCTTTGATAAACATTTGGTAGCTTTGCCTTTGATTACATTATAATCTTTCCTTGGCTAAGTTAGGAGTTGGATCATGGCTGGATGTGGTAGCTCATGCCTGTAATCCTAGTAATTTGGAAGGTCAAGGCAGGCAGATTACGAGGTCAAGAGATCGAGACCATCCTGGCCAACATGGTGAAACCCCGTCTCTACTAAAAATACAAAAAAATTAGCTGGATGTGGTGGCGTGCGCCTGTAGTCCCAGCTACTCAGTAGGCTGAGGCAGGAGAATTGCTTAAATCCGGTAGGCGGAGGTTGCAGTGAGCTGAGATCATGCCACTGCACTGTAGCCTGAGGCCTGGCAGCAAAGCAAGACTCTGTCTCAAAAAGAGAAAAAATGAAAATTAGCTGGGCATGGTGGTGCATGCCTGTAATCCCATCTACTTGGGAGGTTGAGGCAGGAGAATCACTTGAACCCAATGGAAGTTGCTGTGAGCCGAGATTGTGCCATTGCACACCAGCCTGGGCAACAAGAGAGAAATTCCGTCTCAAAAAAAAAGAAAGAAGTAGGATCATATGATTCTAGGCCTTTATTCTGGGTAGTCATGGCCAGGGAACATGATTTGAGCTTTGACGAGTATGAATTGCTGCAGTGATTCCACTCAGCGGTAGACCACTCAGTGGTTGTGCTCTGTGATGCTGGTGTGCCCAGGGTTAGGGCTGGGGAGGTGTAGGCACAGTTAAAACCACATGTGCACTTGACAAGCAGTCAGGTGTTTCGCATAGTGACATGTGTACTTGACAGCTATAGTGCCTTGCAGCTGTTGATTGTTGAGGTTGTGCAGTGGCCCCAGCAAACTATTGCTCAAATGAATTTTCCCTCCTTTCTTTCAGGGAGCACTCATAGGGTGGACCAAAGGCTTCAAGGCCACTGACTGTGAAGGGGAGGACGTGGTGGACATGCTCAGGGAAGCCATCAAGAGGAGAAATGTAGGCTGTGGTGCTGAGGCTCATGCCTGCTCCTGCCGCCTTCCCGAGACCCTCTGCTCTGCCAGCCTCTGCCCAGTTCCTGTGACTCTGGCCTCTGCCCGCCTTGCGATGACATGCCCCTGCTAAGGCTGTTTGACTTGCACATTCAACTCATAGTAGAGCTGTTGTTTTTTTTTTTTTTTTTTTTTTTTTGAAGGAGTTTGACCTGGACATTGTTGCACTTGTGAATGATACAGTGGGGACCATGATGACCTGTGGCTATGAAGATCCTAATTGTGAGATTGGCCTGATTGCAGGTTAGTGGTCTGGCATGGCCCATTGGCCTAATCCCCCTGAATCTGTTGATGGTTCCCTTTTAACATAGTGAGGGGACGGGCATTGTTCTGTTCTACAAAGGCTCTGCCCAAGGCAGAGATGAAGTTACGATTGGAACTCCAGGTTGCCAAGTTCTTTCTCCGTTAAGAGTCCTAAGCCAAGGTTATCCTTTCGATTGAGGAAGGATAATGGCACAGGAAGAAGGGATTTTTCAGTTATGACCTTGGGAGCGATTGTCTTGGGAGGAAGGAGACCACGGCTGGATTATCCTGGCCTGGGGCTGAGGGAGCTATTATAGATTTTCACTCTGGCTTCAATGTGCACCTCTTCTGTTCTCTGAATTCTTCTGGTTCTTGGGGGGCACAGGAAGGAGAGGAGCTGGAAATAAACTTAGAAGAGGGGAAAGGCCGGGCACAGTGGCTCAAGCCTGTAATCCCAGCACTTTGGGAGGCCGAGGCGGGTGGATCACAAGGTCGAGAGATCGAGACCAACCTGGTCAACATGGTGAAACCCCGTCTCTACTCAAAATACAAAAAATTAGCTGGGCATGGTGGCGCGTGCCTGTAATCCCAGCTACTCAGGAGGCTGAGGCAGGAGAATTGCCTGAACCCAGGAGGCGGAGGTTGCGGTGAGCCGAGATCGCGCCATTGCACTCCAGCCTGGGTAACAAGAGCGAAACTCCGTCTCAAAAAAAAAAAAAAAAGAAGAGGGGAAAGAAGTGGCCTGATACAGGCATTTTAAGGGTCTTTGGAAGAAGTCTGGCCGTGATTAAGGCCAAGGGTAGATTATAGGGGGAAGCTCTCTCTATGACGGGTAGAATGGGTAGGATTGGAACAGGTGGAGATGGGAACAAAAGGCATTTCAGGTAAGAACAGGCTAAGTAAGGATAGAACCTGGAAAAGTTGTTTCATTTGATCATCTGGGCTTTCTGGGTATACGCAGCAGGTGGAACGAGGAGGTGGGACACACTGAGCTATCTCCAATGCCAGGTAAGAGGGTTCCTCTCACTCTAACTCCTACCTGCTTTGTGAGCTTGGGCAGGTGGCTTGTTCTGTCTGACTTGAGTTTCTTCATCTGTGGGAGGGATCGGGCTAGATCTAGGAGGGCAAAGAGGTGAGGCCTATTGATTGACTGTAATTCTTGCCTGGACTGCTGTGCTGAGAATAGTTCTGAGGCCAAGTCATGGGCAAGGAAGAAGAGAGTGACTCACAGATGGCAAGCATGTTCTTGTCCAAGACTAGACGATTCCTCATGGTCCCTTCCAGCTCTGACTGCTAATTTTATGACTAGTTGGAAGCTTCGTGTGCCTAGGGCTTAACAATCATGATGATGAAGAACGCAGGTACGATTTATTGAATGCTTACCATGTGAAGGAAACTTACAAATAATACTTCATAACAAATCCATAAGGCAGGTATTATTTCCTTCTTTTGTGTGTGTGTGTGTGTGAGTTGGAATTTCACTCTTTGTTGCCCTGGCTAGAGTGCGGTGACGTGATCTCAGCTCACCGCAACCTCTGCCTCCCGGGCTCAAGCAATTATCCTGTCTCAGCCTCCTGAGTAGCTGGGATTATAGGCACATGCCACTATACCCAGCTTTTTTTTTTTTTTTTTTGTATTTTTAGTAGAAATGGGGTTTTGCCATGTTGGTTGGCCATGCTTGAACTCCTGATCTTAGGTGATCCGCCCACCTTGGCCTCCCAAAGTGCTGGGATTACAGGCATGAGACACTGCGCCCGGCCTTATTTCCTTCTTAGAAACGAAGAAACTGAGCCTCTGAAAGATGAGATACTTGCCTAAGGTTGGCCAGCTATGGCTGTAAAGCTGGATTCACATTCAGTCATATCTCACTCAAAGCCTAAATTCTTATTTGCTGCACTCTGCTGCCTTTCTAAAACCTGGTGGTGTCTTCAAAGACGAATGTTCCTTCACAATTCCCTCTAGGAACAGGCAGCAACCTGTGCTACATGGAGGACATGAGGAACATTGAGATGGTGGAGGCGGATGAAGGGAAGATGTGCATCAACACAGAGTGGGGAGGATTTGGGGACAATGGCTGCATAGAGGACATCCGGACCCGATATGACACGGAGGTGGACGAGGGCTCCTTGAATCCTGGCAAGCAGAGGTGAGGAGAGTGGATGTGTGCATTTATGCCGGCTGTGTAGTGAGCAACACTACCAGACTTAAGGGGGTACCATAGACAGCTTAGCTTTGTGTGCTTATTACAGCTGTCAAATGTCAGTGAAGTATCATGTGGGAACAAAAGAAAAATATATGACAAGTTTGGAACAGGTAAAAAGTCCCTTTTTCTAATTACTATAAGGCCCCATAAGCTCTAGTGGTGGTTCTGGAAGTGAGGCAGAGCATGCCAGCATGTTCATTCGCTGAGGGCATGGTGAGTGAGCCCTCTCGGGATGGGCTTTTAATAAGTCTCTTTCAGAGGCGAACGTCTTCAGGCCTTCAGGAGCCGGCTACCAGGTTGGTGACCTTTTCTGGGGGTGGGGAAGTGGCCACCTGTGATGGACGGGAGTGCTGGTTCTCAACCATGATGTCATGTCCTACCATGGGTCACGGCCACTTGCAAGGTATATTCCAATGACTAACCATATGAAAAATACTGAAACTGCTGGGCGCGGTGGCTCAAGCCTGTAATCCCAGCACTTTGGGAGGCCGAGGCGGGTGGATCACGAGGTCGAGAGATCGAGACCATCCTGGTCAACATGGTGAAACCCCGTCTCTACTAAAAATACAAAAAATTAGCTGGGCATGATGGCGCATGCCTGTAATCCCAGCTACTCAGGAGGCTGAGGCAGGAGAATTGCTTGAACCCAGGAGGCGGAGGTTGCGGTGAGCCGAGATCGTGCCATTGCACTCCAGCCTGGGTAACAAGAGCGAAACTCCGTCTCAAAAAAAAAAAAAAAAAAAAAAAAGAAAAAAGAAAAATACTGAAACTAATGAATGGCTTAAAAAAGAGTAGATTTCACTTGCATGCTGATATTACAAGAGAAAGGGGTAGCAGAGATAGAGCTGGCATGTGATATTAGTCCATTCTCCTTTTCATATAAAGAACTACCTGAGACTGGGTAATTTATGAAGAAAAGAGGTTTAATTGACCCACAGTTCCACAGGCTGTACAGGAAGCATGGCCGGAAGGCCTCAGGAAACTTACCATCATGGTGGAAGTGAAGGGTAAGCAGGCATGCCTTACATAGCTGAAGAAGGAGGAAGAGAGAGTGAAGGGGGAGGCGTTACACACTTAACCAGATCAGCCAGGTGTGGTGACTCACGCCTGTAATCCCAGCACTTTGGGAGGCCAAGGCAGGCAGATCACCTGAGGTCAGGAGTTTGAGACCAGCCTGGCCAACATGACGAAACCCCGTCTCTACTAAAAATATAAAAATTAGCCAGGCGTGGTGGCGCATGCCTGTATATCCCAGCTACTAGGGGGGCTGAGGCAGGAGGATCGCTTGAACCTGGGAGGCAGAGGTTGCAGTGAGCTGAGATTATGCCACTGCACTCCAGCCTGGGCAACAGGGTGAGACTCCATCTCAAAAAAAAATTTTTTTTTTAAACAACCAGATCTTATGAGAACTCAACTCACTATCACCAGAACAGCAAGGGGGAAATCCACCCCGTGATCCAGTCACCTCCACCAGGTCCCTCTTCCAACACTGGGGATTGCAATTCAACATGAGATTTGGGTGGGGACATAAATCCAAACCATATCACATGCTAAAACTTGATTATTAACCCAGGACCATCCACTAGAAGAAGGGTTGGCAAACTTATTCTGTAAAAGACCAGATAGTAAATGTTTTATGTTTTGCAGGCCATATGGTCTTTATCAAAGCTACTCAGTGTCTTAATATAGAAAATAAGGGGAGGCCGGGCGCGGTGGCTCACGCCTGTAATCCCAGCACTTTGGGAGGCCGAGGCGGGTGGATCACGAGGTCGAGAGATCGAGACCATCCTGGTCAACATGGTGAAACCCCGTCTCTACTAAAAATACAAAAAATTAGCTGGGCATGGTGGCGCGTGCCTGTAATCCCAGCTATTCAGGAGGCTGAGGCAGGAGAATTGCCTGAACCTGGGAGGCAGAGGTTGCGGTGAGCCGAGATCGCGCCATTGCACTCCAGCCTGGGTAACAAGAGCGAAACTCCGTCTCAAAAAAGAAGGGGAAACATAGATTTATTGTATGGGTGCTATCCAAATGGAGGGCTTGAGCAGATGGGAAATGGGAGGGGATGCCTAGGCCATGGACACCTTGGGAGCTGTTGAACTGAGAACGTTGTCTAGGAAGAGGCTCAGATCAGACAAAAGACCAGCGCCCTTTGGCACCAATCTTTGTAACTGGAAGGCAGGTGAGTTGTGGTAAGCCCAGCTGAAGCAGGGATTGCTCCAGAAAGAAGGGATCTTACCTTTGAATCCTAAGTTGGGGCATCTGAGTATCATGGTTCTTCTCAAGGGGCAGTTCCTTCTAGTTAGTTTTGTGTCTGTATCCGCTGAAAGCTTACATTTTTGGACTGAGATTTTAAGGGGGCAACACCTTTGAACTTGCCTTGAAACCATCATTGTTTGTCTGTTCTGGTGTTAATTCCGTTAGACTGATGAGGTCTTGTGCAGTTAAGAGAACCCAAGCTCAGCACGTAAATGCTTTCCATTTGACTCTGCAAGCAGTGGCAGTCTGGCTCTGTGTCATTGTTGTTAATGATGATGTGTATCACCATTACACACCCTGTGTAGAGTGCCCGGTCAGTACAAGTCCCCTTTTCTCTCTTGCTCTCTTGGCCCTCTTGGAGCTCACAGTATGGTAGAAACGGGGAAGAAATTAACACTTTTTTTTGAGACACAGTTTTCCTCTGTCACTGGGCTGGAGTACAGGGGCGCGATCTCTGCTCACTGCAACCTCCGACTCCCTGGTTCAGTCTCCCTCCTCAGCCTCTTGCATACCTGGGATTATAGGCACATGACACCACACCCAGATAATTTCTGTACTTTTAGTAGAGATTTGGTTTTACTATGTTGGCCAGGATGGTCTCGATCTCTTGACCTCATATCCGTCTGCCTCAGCCTCCCAAAGTGCTGGGGAGTGAATTAACACCTTTGAGAACCCCCGGTGCATGCAGACAGTTTCAGTGGTTATCTCACAGAGCAGAATCTCCAGTGGAACAGATTTGTAATGTAAAGCCAAGGAGAATTGGCTTTGGGGCCAAGGCTGGGGACTAACTTTGGCTTAGTGTCCACTGTGCCCAGATGCTTGCCTCCTAACAGTCTTGTGGGGGGCTGCTCTGCTCCCAGTTTTGTAGATGATAGCTTGCAGTGGTTGCTCACATCAGACAGCTAGTATGTGGCAGAGCCGGGACCCAGATCTTGTTCCATGTGGCGTCAAAGCCTGGCTTTCTCACATCATGGGGTCTTCTGCATTGCGTATCTGCCCCAACCTTATCCCTCTTCCCAAACAGATACGAGAAAATGACCAGTGGGATGTACCTAGGAGAGATCGTACGGCAGATCCTGATCGACCTGACCAAGCAGGGTCTCCTCTTCCGAGGGCAGATTTCAGAGCGTCTCCGGACCAGGGGCATCTTCGAAACCAAGTTCCTGTCCCAGATCGAAAGGTGACCTGTGATCAAGTTCATTGTGAGACTCTGACTGGCATACACTGCCACCACGCTGGGGTTGGGCCAATTTGAGGTTTAAAGATAAAAACAGAAAGGCTCTGGCTGGGCAAGGGGTTGCCTCCTGGGGTCGCTCCTTCCTTCTACCTGATTCAGGGTCACAGCCTCGAGGACCATGTGCACAGCACTGTGGGGCCCGCAGCCTTCCTGGGCCTCAGAATGTTTAGCAGAGATGATTGAGTCCTCCACCAAGCTTCCTAAATAGCTACACAGGAGTTAGGTTAAAGCTAAAAAAAAAAAAAATTCCCTTTTATTCCTGAAGAGATAATGTGTCCATAAAATGAAATGAATATCCAGGAAAAAATCAACCAAATGCTCAAATACAGCTATTTTGATTTTTGCGTATTATGTTCCCTTTTATTTTATATATTTATTTTTATTTTTATTTTTATTTTTATTTTTGGTTACAGGAGCTCACTCCATCACCCAGGTTGGAGTACGGTGGTGCAATCGTGGCTAATTACAGCCTCTATCTCTTTTTTCTTTTCTCTCTCTTTTTTTTTTTTTTTTTTTGCTACAATATTAACCATTAATACTGATCTATCTCATTTTTCTTACTATACATATGTTATTCATTCAGATGATCCTCCCACCTTAGCCTTCTGGGTAGCTTGGGACCACAGGCGCACACCACAATGCCCGGCTAATTTTTGTATTTTTTTGTAGAGATGAGGTTTCCCCATGTTGCCCAGGCTGGTCTCGAACTCCTGACCTCAAGCGGTCTGCTGGCCTCAGCCTCCCAAAGTGCTGGGATTACAGGCATGAGCCACTGTGCCCTGCTCCTTTTAAGTTTCTGAATTCATGCAAACATTTTTCATAATCATAATCATATTACATTTTTCACTCTGTATATTATGTTTTCAGTGTTAGTGAAAATTTTCATTTAAAATTCTGGTTTTATTTTTATTTTTATTTATTTATTTTTGAGATGAATAAATAAATTCATCTCAGGCTCTTGTTGCCCAGGCTGGAGTGCAATGGCACAATCTTGGCTCACTGCAACTTCTGCCTCCTGGATTCACACGACTCTCCTGCTTCAGCCTCCCGAGTTGCTAGGATTACAGGCATGTGCCACCATGCCTGGCTAATTTTTCGTATTTTTTTTTTTTAGTAGAGACAGAGTTTCACCATGTTGGTCAGGCTGGTCTTGAACTCCTGATCTCAGGTGATCTACCCGCCTTGCTCTCCCAAAGTGTTGGGATTACAGGCGTGAGCCACCGTGCCCAGCTATTTTGTTTTTTTTTTTATTACACAAAGTGTTAAGCATATACAAAAGTGGAAAGAGAAGTAAAGTGAGCTCACTGTTTTCATCACCATGTTCAACAATAATAAACTCATGGCCAAACTGGGCTCATCTATACAGTCTTGCTGACCCATCCCCAGGCTGGGTTATTAGAAACAAATCTCACATCTTAAATCCGTTCATCTATAAATATTTCATAATGTATTTCTGAAATATAAGGGTTTTTAATAAAACATAACTATAGTACCATTATCACACTTTAAAAGCTAATGATAAACCTCAATCTCATAAAACATCCTGCTAGTGTTCTGATTTCCTGAATTGCCAAAAATTAATGGTTTTTACAGTTCTTTTGTTTGCATCGGTATCCAGAGTTTATACATGGCATTTGATTGATATGTTTAAACAATCTCTGTTAATCTGTGGGTTCCCCACCCTTGTTTTCCTTTGCAATGTATTTCTTGAAGAAACTGTCATCTTATCCTATGAGTTTCCTGTATTCTAGATTTTGTGGATTGCAGCATTTAGCATTTTCCTCTATCTTCTTGTATTTCCTGAAAACTTATAGTTAGACCCAGATGCTTAGTTAGATTCAGTAGTGAATTTTGGACAAGAATATTTCTTAGGTGGCATTGAGTTGTCTGTCTGTCTTTCTTTCTTTTAGGATGTTATCAGTCATTGATGCATATTGCCTGGATCTATTATTTCACTAGACATCATAAATGGTGATGATTCCTGCAGTTATTAGCTGGAATACTTCTAGAAAGAGGAACTTTCCCCTATCAACTCTTTGGTGTAATTATCATTTTGAATGGCTGCATATTAAACGATGTTATTGTGCTATAATTTACTAAACTTTCCCTTTAGTATAGGACATCTAGATTGTTAATTTATAAATTCCTGTTATTCTGAGTAACACCGTAGTTCTTTTAGTACACATAGTCATTTGAATTATGTAAATTACTTCCTTAGTAGTAGAAATGTTTGGTTAAAAGAAGTGTTTTGCCATGGGCGCAGTATTTTTTTTTTTTTTTAATATTTTCAGTTTCTGTCACTACCAGTTATGTACAAATGTGTCAGTTTCACTGCTTTTTATGCTAGCACTGGTTGTTATCTGATGCTTTGTATTTAGATTTTCTCTCCATTTGTGATCCCTCATTTAATTCTCCTGGTCTTTATGGTCAGATGCCCACAAGTGAAAAACTACTTTGCAGTGGGGGAGGGGGGAGAAAACACATTGTACACAAAAGTGGTATACTTGATGAGATAAATCAGATGGGCTGTTTAAGGGGAGTTCTTACTGTTTAAGGAGACGATGGCAGAATCAGTAACAGCAGCAGCGATTATGTATTTTTGGAGTGTTAATTAGCAAGTGTTCAGCATCCTTCTCCTGTCTAGTCTTCAGCCCATCCAATCTGAACAGACAGGTTAAAAATCATCATGTTTGGTGACTAAAGGGATCCTGTTTTGCTATATAAAACAGCTTCTCTCTGATGAGCAGTAGATAAACAAGTTTATTTATTTTTGCCTTGCTTTTTTTGCTGTAATACAAGGGAACTTGTTCCTAGACAAGTGCAATGTGGCAACACTCTTATGCCTCCAGAACGATTTGCCTCTGCTGCACAAGAGGTATCTGTTTTGGATGTCTTCATTTCTGCAGATTTTTTTTTTTATTCTGAGACAGGGTCTCACTCTGTTGTCTGGGCTGGAATGCAGTGGCGCAATCACAGCTCAGTGCATCACTGACCTCCTGGGTTCAAGTGATCCTCCCACTTCAGCTGCCACCCCTGCCCCTCTCCCCTGCTCCCACCCCACCAAGTAGCTGAGACTATAGGCGCATACCACCACACCCAGCTAATTTTTAATTTTTGTATTTTTTTTTGTAGAGATGGGGTTTCACCATGTTGCCCAGGTTGGTCTTGAATTCCTGGGCTCAAGCCATTCGCCTGCCTAGACCTCCCAAAGAGCTGGTATTACAAGCGTGAGCCACTGTGCCCGGCCAGGTTTTCTTTTTTAAAACCTTCACGAAATAAAAAGAAAATCATGGCTGGGCACAGTGGCTCATGCCTATAATTCCAGCACTTTGGGAGGCTGAGGCAGGCGGATCACCTGAGGTCAGGAGTTCGAGACCAGCCTGACCAACATGGAGAACCCTCATCTCTACTAAAAATACAAAATTAGCCAGGGTGTGGCAGTACATACCTGTAGTCTCAATTACTTGGGAGGCTGAGGCAGGAGAATCCCTTGAACATGGGAGGCAGAGGTTGTGGTGAGCTGAGATTGCACCATTGCACTCTAGACTGGGCAACAAGAGGGAAATTACGTCTCAAAAAAAAAAAAAAGAAAAAAGAAAATCCTATCCACTTATTGCTGATGGGAATTGGTAGGCGCTGTGCTGACTGCAGCCCATTTCAAAGCAGTTTGTCAAATGGATGGGGCAGAGTTCTCAGGGGGAAGAGCCCTGGGACTTAGAGCTTGAGTTTAAGATTTACCTCCACTACTTAACCTGTTGATTCTGCGTGACCTGAGGCAGGTTGTTTCACTTCTTTGAACCTCAGTTTCCCGCCTCATAATGTAAGTAATTGCCCTGTTGCTTAACCCCCAGGATTGCTCTGAGGATCAGGAAGGGAATGTACTTGAACTGGGTAAGCTGTGAAAAGCCGGGCCCAGGAAGGAATTACAGGCTTTCTCTTGAGACATACCAGTTAAAAAACCTTTTTTTCTTACTACGCAAATGTTATTCATTCATTTTAGAGAATCTAACAAATACAGATAAGCAAAAGAAAAATAAGAGTTAGGCCAGGCATGGTGGCTCATACCTGTAATCCCAGCACTTTGGGAGGCTGAGGCAGGGGGACCACCTGAGGTAGGGAGTTCAAGGCTAGTTTGAGACTAGCCTGGCCAACAAGGTGAAACCCTGTCTCTACTAAAAATACAAATATTAGCTGGGCGTGGTGGCGGGTGCCTGCAGGAGAATCACTTGAACCCGGCTGGAGGAGGTTGCCGTGAGCTGAGACGGCACCATTACACTCCAGCCTAAGTGACAGAGCAAGACTCTGTCTCAAAAAAAAAGAAAAGAAAAATAAGAATTACCTGTAATCCTGACAATGAATAGATTTCCCTGTGTGTGTGTGTGTTTTCTGGGCAAGGATAAACATTAAGACAAAAAAACAAAATCATACAGCACATAATATTTCATAATATATTTTTTCACTATGTCATGAAGATTTTCCATGGCATGAAATATTCTCATGCACAGTCATCTCTTTTTGAGACAGGATCTCACTCTTTTGCCCAGGCTGGAGTACAGTGGTATGATCATGGCTCACTGCAACCTCAAACTCCTGAGCTCAATCCTCATGCCTCAGTCTCACAAATAGCTGGGACTATAGGCATGTGCAATTATACCTGGCTAATTTTTAATTTTTTTTTTTTTTTTTGGTAGAGATGTGGTCACGTTATATAGCCCAGGCTGGTCTCAAATTCCTGGCCTCAAGTGCTTCTCCTGCCTCAGTGTCCCAAAGTGCTAGAATTACACGCATAAGCTACTGTGCTGGCCACAAACTCATCTTTAAGATCTACAAAGAATTCTATCATTTGGCTACACCACCATTTACCAGCTGAATTCCCTGTATGGTCATATAGATTGTTTCTCAGTTGTTCTTTCTTTCTTTCTTTCTTTCTTTTTTTTTTTTTAAGACGGAGTTTCGCTCTTGTTACCCAGGCTGGAGTGCAATGGCGCGATCTCGGCTCACCGCAACCTCCACCTCCTGGGTTCAGGCAATTCTCCTGCCTCAGCCTCCTGAGTAGCTGGGATTACAGGCACGAGCCACCATGCCCAGCTAATTTTTTTGTATTTTTAGTAGAGACGGGGTTTCACCATGTTGACCAGGATGGTCTCGATCTCTCGACCTCGTGATCCACCCGCCTCGGCCTCCCAAAGTGCTGGGATTACAGGCTTGAGCCACCGCGCCCGGCCCTCAGTTGTTCTTTCTTGATAACACTCTTCTTCCCTAAATATTACCTGAGACAGTCAAGGCTACAACTTCACACTGCATGGCATAGGAGCCAGGGCTCTGTTTAAGTACCATTTGTTCCCTGTGAGATGACCAGGGTTTAGACTCAAAGCCAGCCTGCGCTATGATGGGTGCTTCTCTGCATGTGTTTACAGTCCTACCGGGTTCCCATTCTCTAAGGTTCTGACTGTATTTTGTATATTCATTTATTCACTTGCTCATTAAATATACCCTGCTGGCTACTACTGAAAATATAGTCTTACTGTCCAAGAGCCAAGAAATCAGAAAAAGGGAAGAAGATGCAGAGAATCAGAAAAAGTTAAATAGAAGGAAAGGTGGCCTTCAGTTGAAGGGGGCCAGAGTATGGGAGTTGGCACGATTCATGGGGAAGTACAAGAGGTGGTGTGAAAAGGCTTGCATTTGAGCCCCTGCTCTCTACCGAGAGGGCACAGCTCTAGCAGGCTGAGCCTCAGCCTCCTCTTCTGAAAAATGGGTACCTGGCGCGTTGGTTGCTACAGCTCATATGGCTTCTAGTGAGATCGTAGATGTGAACATGCTGAACACCACAGGCACTCACACTTTATTTTTTAAAGTTGATGGAACTTCCAGGGGTGGTGGACCTTCCTGAGTCTCAGCTTCTAAGGCATTCTGCTCCAGCCTAGCCATTGCCTGGGTCAATTTCTCCTCCCTGCTGCATGGGCATCTAAGAATGGGGAGGCCATGGGTTGCATTGAGCATGACCCAGGGCCCTGGAAAGCAGGTCCTGACTCCCTGCTCTGTTGCCGGCAGCGATCGGCTGGCCCTCCTCCAGGTCAGGAGGATTCTGCAGGAGCTGGGCCTGGACAGCACATGTGAGGACAGCATCGTGGTGAAGGAGGTGTGCGGAGCTGTGTCCCGGCGGGCAGCCCAGCTCTGCGGTGCTGGCCTGGCTGCCGTAGTGGAAAAAAGGAGAGAAGACCAGGGGCTGGAACACCTGAAGATCACTGTGGGTGTGGATGGCACCCTGTACAAGCTGCACCCTCAGTGAGTGCCCAGGAGAGGCGTGGTGGGTGGGGCAGCGGAGGTGCTGGCGGACGAGGGTGGATTTGGCATAGCCTCCTCAACTGATGCATGGGAAGATGTGTCCCCGTCCTTTTATGGGAAAGGAGTGCTGTGTGGTCAAGTCACCTATTCAATCTGACACACAAGACGTGAGCCCTGGTGCCTCTGCTACCCAGTAATATGATGTGGGAATGTTAGCCGGCCTCTCTCAACCCCGGGTTTCTCATCCACAAAAGGCTGGCACTAATAATCCCTAAGACATAGGGCTAAATGCATGAGGTTGAAATGAGTTAGCGTATGTAAAGTGCTTCACACAGGACTCAAGAAATTTAAGTTGACTGGTTGCAGTGGCTCATGCCCGTAATGGCAGAGATGGGAGGATCACTTGAGCTCAGGAGTTCGAGACCAGCCGGGCAACACAGAGAGACTCCATCTCTACAAAAATAAATAAATAAAATACACAATGAGCAAAAATTACAAAAATTAGTTGGGCGTGGTGATGCATACCTATAGTCCCAGATACATGGGAGGCTGAGCTGGGGGGCTTGAGCCTGGAAACTCTAGGCTGCAGTGAATTGTGATTGCACAGCTGTGCCCTATCCCGGGGCTGCAGAATGAGACTGTGTCTTAAAAAAAAAAAAAAAAATTTAAAAAGAAGCTGTTTAGAGCCTTGGAAAGCAAACCAAAGGGAAGAGACTAAAGAAATTAGATTATGATCATTTACAAACGTGCTGATTCTACATGGAAGGGCTGATGATGTTTCTCTCTCTTTTTCATAGCTTTTCTAGAATATTGCAGGAAACTGTCAAGGAACTAGCCCCTCGATGTGATGTGACATTCATGCTGTCAGAAGATGGCAGTGGAAAAGGGGCAGCGCTGATCACTGCTGTGGCGAAGAGGATACAGCAGGCACGGAAGGAGAACTAGGAACCCCTGGGATTGGGCCTGATGCATCTTGGATACTGACCAGCCTTTCCTCTGGCAGATCAGTTGGACAGAGACCAGTGGGCACCGTCCTGGCTGACCTCACCTTCTGGATGGCCGAAAGAGAACCCCAGGTTCTCGGGTACTCTTAGTATCTTGTTACTGGATTTGCAGTGACATTACATGACATCTCTATTTGGTATATTTGGGCCAAAATGGGCCAACTTGTGAAATCAAAATTTCTGTCCTGAGAGCTCCCCTTTCAACACATTTTTCAGTTGAGGCTTGAGCTGAAAGTTCTCTATGGCTTTCAGTGCTGTGGCTGCTGCACTTGGAAACATACAGAATCTCCCCATGTGGCTGGCAGGCTGAGTTTCCCCCCAGGACGCTTAAGCCATCTCTGGTGGGGGATCAGGCCCTCTACTTGTGGATGAACATTGGAGAGGAAGAGGAACTCGTGTCATGAACTAGGGGGATCTCATCTAACTTGTTCTTAACTTGCCATGTTGACTTCAAATCTGATGAGGGAACAAAGACTTTGAAGCATCCAGCCTCAGGATGCAGGGAGGTTGATTACCAGGGAGCCCTGCAGGAGTCTTTGCATGTTTAAAGTAAGTTATGTCAGCATCCTGTAGGGTTTTGTTCCTTATTAAGCGTGTGCTATGCGGTGCGGTGCTGTCTGGGGCATCAATTTTTCATTTTGCATGTGGTTTGTGTTGCTGCTGATGTTGTTTTAAGGATCATTAGGTATACAAAATCCAGCAAATTAATAAAAAATTTTTGATTTTCCAAGAAACACTGCATGAGATGCTGATATTTCTTCTGGGAGGCTCACTTGGCAAAGCCATGCTTTGTTGGTGGAATAAGGGATTCAGCGTCAGAAGGAGCTTGAGCATTTTTCTCTAGTCCAAACTTCTTACCAACAAGGGGAAATATATGGAATATCTTCTACAATATCCTTAACAGATTATCCAGATTTCATTAGAATACTTAACAGATTATCCAGATTTCATTAGATTATCCAGATTTCCCACATGATCCTACAGCTCTTGCTTTTGAACAGCTGGAGTTGACTGGAAGTCCTTCTGACTTCTGAGTTGGGATCCTCCCATACGCCCCATTGGTCTCCATTCTACCCTGCAGAACTATGTGGAATTGGCCTGTCCCTGACCATTTCTCTAGTTGATGTCCTCTCTCTGACCCGCTTCCCTGCTTTACCGGAACTGCCTGTGCTTTTCTGTTTTGCCACATAGTTATCTGCGTGATTTCGCATCTGGCCAGATAGATTGTAAACTCTTTGTCAGACACATTCTTGTATTGCTCTAGTGAACCTAGTACTCTGCCACTCCTATCAAAGACTTACTTGATTGAAAAAATAGGGCCGGGCGCGGTGGCTCAAGCCTGTAATCCCAGCACTTTGGGAGGCCGAGGCGGGTGGATCACGAGGTCGAGAGATCGAGACCATCCTGGTCAACATGGTGAAACCCCGTCTCTACTAAAAATACAAAAAATTAGCTGGGCATGGTGGCGCGTGCCTGTAATCCCAGCTACTCAGGAGGCTGAGGCAGGAGAATTGCCTGAGCCCAGGAGGTGGAGGTTGCGGTGAGCCGAGATCGCGCCATTGCACTCCAGCCTGGGTAACAAGAGCGAAACTCTGTCTCAAAAAAAAAAAAAAAAAAAAAAATAGAACTTTTCAAGAAATTATCTTCAGAAAAAGAATGGACTAGGCATGGGGGCTCAAACCTGTAATCCAGCACTTTGGGAGGCTAAGGCAGGAAGATTGCTTGAGGCCAGGAGTTCAAGAACAGCTTGGGCAACATAACAAGACCTCCACCCATATAAAAAATTTTTTTAGTTAGTAGAATGTGGTGGTGCACAGCTGCTGTCCCAGTTACTCAGGAGGCTGAGGTGGCGGGAATCTCTTGAGTCTCAGTTAGAGGTTACAATCAGCTATGATTGTACCACTGCACTCCAGCCTAGACAACAGAACAAGACCCTGCTTCTTAAAAAAGAGAGAGAGAGAGAGAGAGAGAGAGAAAGAAAAGAAAGAGCGGAAGGAAGAAAGAAAGGAGAGTCAACTATTGTCATGGGAAACAAACGGAAAAGAATAATCCACAGTGATTTTATTTTTATTTTTATTTATATGCTTAATCATATACTTAATTATGACAACTCCACAGAGTGCTCTTACTGTCTCTTCAAAAGATTATGGTGCCAGACGTGGTGTCTCACACCTGTAATCCCAGCACTTTGGGCGGCCGAGGCAGGTGGATCATGAGGTCAGGGGTTTGAGACCAGCCTGACCAACAAGGTGAAACCCTGTCTCTACTAAAAATACAAAGAATTAGCTGGGCATGGTGGCGCATGCCTGTAGTCCCAGCTACTTGGGAGGCTGAGGCAAGAGAATCGCTTGAACCTGGGAGGCGGAGGTTGCAGTGAGCCAAGATCACGCCACTGCACACCAGCCTGGGTGACAGAGTGACACTCTGTCTCAAAAAAAAAAAAAAAAAAAAGAAAACGATTATGGCTTCAGCTGGGCCCGGTGGCTAATGCCTGTAATCTCAGCACTTTTGGAGGCCAAGGCAGGCAGATAATTTGAGGTCAGGAGTTTGAGACCAGCCTGGCCAGCATGGTGAAACCCCATCTGTACTAAAAATATATATAAAAAAAAAAATAGCTGGGCATGGTGGCAGATGCCGGTGATCCCAACTACTTGGGAAGCTGAGGCAGGAGAAACTCTTGAGCCTGGCAGGTGGAGGTTGCAGTGAGCCGAGATCAAGCCACTGCACTCTAGCCTGGGCAACAAATCGAGACTCTGTCTCAAAAAAAAATTTTTTTTTTAATTCCAGCTCTAAATGTCAACACTTGCTGAAGCAGGATGTCCAGATGGAGTGAAGGAGGCTGAGTCTAAAGACCGAGAGAGAGAGGCCAGCTAGGGCTGGAGGTAATGAGGGAGCTGAGGGTTCCCTGGGACATAGTTTTTTATTCTTTCTTTTTTGTTGTTTTTTTGAGACAAGGTCTCACTCTGTCACCCAGGTTGGAGCGGTGGCACAATCCCAGCTCACTGCAACTTTGACCTCCCAGGCTTAAGCCATTCTCCGATCTCAGCCTCCTGAGTAGCTGGAACTGCAGGTGCATGCCACCATGCCAGCTAACTTTTAAATTTTTTTGTAGAGGCAGGGGTCTCACTATGTTGCCCTGACTTGTCTCAAACTCCTGGCCTCAAGTGATCCTCCTGCCTTGGCCTTCCAAAGTGCTGAGATTTACAGTCGTGAGCCAACGTGCCTGGTCCATACTTTCAATACAAATGTATGGTGATACTACTGTGAATAGGTCCTAGATTTACCAAAATTATCTTTTTTTTTTTTGTACTTTAAGGTTATATCTCTCTAGAGAAATGTTGTATGAATTTATTAAATGTACCTTTTTGTATTTGGAAGTTATGCCTCTTTGGAGAAAAGTTGCACGTTATCAGGTTTTGTCTTAATCAATTAAAAACCTTGCTGTCCTTACTCTCTTTCCCCAGTTCTCCCATTTCATGGTAAGACATCCTCAGCTTCCAGTCCCTCTTTTCCCTGGTTCTGCTAGGGGGTCTTTCTCTTTCTTGCTGTCCTTTCTGGACAAATGATCTGACCCATAGGTTCAGGGTGTTGTGCCGTTAAGTTCTGCCATGACCCAGTCTCTCAGCTCATGTTTGGCAGGTCAGGGGAGGTCACTCGGCCCCTTCTCTCCCAGCTCTGGTCTCTTACAAGAAAAAGGAGCCCCAAGGTATCTAGGCAACCTTGCACATTCTGACTAATTGATAGCATCATAGAATCCTTGAACGAGAACCAGAACTCTGAGAAGGCAGACATCTATCTTGCTTTTTTAAAACAGGCCAGTCCCTGAAACATCTTGGGCAATGGAGGGTTAACTTATCCTCAAAGTTTACTAGGTAAGACCAGCAGCCATACAGCAAGGTAAATTGTCCTCATGAGAACTCCAGAGACTTTATTTTTCTCTTTTTTTGAGACAGGGTCTTGCCATGTTACCCAGTCTGGTCTCGAACTCTTGGGCTCAAGCAATCCTTCCACCTTAACCTCCTCAGTAGCTGGGATTACAGGCACATGCCACTTTACCCAGCTGACTCTGCCTTTTAAGAAGAGCATCTTTGGCTGGGCACAGTGGCTCACACCTATAAACCCAGCACTTTGGGAGGCCGAGGCAGGCAGATCACTTGAGGTTAGGAGTTGGAGACCAGCCTGACCAACGTGGAGAAACTTTGTCTTTACTAAAAATACAAAACTAGCTGGGGGTGGTGATGCATGCCTGTAATCTCAGCTACTTGGGAGGCTGAGGCAGGAGGATCACTTGAACCCGGGAGGCAGAGGTTGTGGTGAGTTGAGATCATGCTATTGCACTCCAGCATGGGTAACAAGAGTGAAATCCCATCGCAAAAAAAGAAAGCAAAGAAGAAGAGCATCTTTGGGCATGATGGCTCATGTCTGTAATCCCTGCACTTTGGGAAGCCAAGGTGGGTAGATCATTAGAGGTTAGGAGTTCGAGCCCAGCCTGGCCAACATGGCGAAACCTCATCCCTACTAAAAATACAAAAAATTAGCCAGGCGTGGTGGCAGATGTCTGTAATTCCAGCTACTCGGGAGGCTGGAGAATTGCTTGAACCCAGGAGGTGGAGGTTGCAGTGAGCCAAGATTGTGCCACTGCACTCTAGCCTGGGTGACAGAGCAAGCCTCTGTCAAAAAAAAAAAAAAAAAAAAAAAAGAGGAAGAGCATCTTTATCTTCATTTTTTAGCCTTAGTGTTACTTTCTCCCAGTAACATTTTACCCAGAAAGAGTTGATGAATATAGATTTAAGAACTAGAGTTTCCACATGATGCTGCCTTTCCAGAACAAGTGAGTTCATTCTCATTCGTCTTTCTTTAGAAATCTTTTATCTTTCTTCCATTAGCTGGAATGGGTACTCCATGAGAATAAAGACTTGGGTTTCATTCTTCCTATTGTCCCCAGAGCCTACTATACTGGCTGGCATTGAGTAGCTATTGAACAGTTCTCTGAATGAATGAATGCATGCTCAGATAAGCACATGAATTAATTATCTCTCTCCTTTGAATCTCTCCATTCTTCTTCCTCACCCAATGGGGCTCAATTGTTATACACAGAAGATATTCTATAATGATGACCCAAAGAAATAAAAGACATCATTCCTGCCCTGTAAGAATTCATAGGATAGTAAGGAAAGATATATAAATATCTGTAATACAACATGGTGAACAGGATCAAGGTGAGGACAGTTCCCGACCATTTCCTACTTCCTTTAGATCAGGAACTCTCAACCTGTTTGCACAGGTACGTGTGTGTGTGTGCACGCACCATGAACCCCTTGGACAATCATATGAAACCTGTGTATCCTTTCTCAGAATAATGTTTTTCAATGCATAAAATACATAGGAAAGGAATAGTGTGAATTACAGTTATTAAAATGTGAAAGTGGCAGTATGGTAATACATGCATGTATTTATTAATGCGTTATGTAGTAAGATCCAGCAGGAACCTAATAACAATGGCAATTTTGAAGTCCTGATGAGTGTAAACACTACTTTGATACAAACAGCATAGATATGAATATATCTGTGATTTCTTTCTTTCTTTCTTTCTTTTTTTTTTTTTTTTGAGATGGACTCTTGCTCTGTATCCCAGGCTGGAGTGCAGTGGCACAATCTCAGCTCACTGAAACCTCCACCTTCTGGGTTCAAATGATTCTCCTGCTGAGATTATAGGTGTGAGCCACTGTGCATGGCCCAAAGTATCTGTAGTTTCCACTAGAGAGAAAGTCACAGGTGCTGCTAGCACTGGTAGGTTTGTTGACCATATTCATAATGAAAGGAAATGCTGAATTTCAATTAGAGACCATCCAAAATTAATTTGTAATTTTTTACCCACAGAAACTTATGGATACCAGCCTTTACCTTGGGTGTCTCTAGTGCCCAGGTTATTAATCTCTGATTGAAATGTTCTAATGGAGCTGACAGTTGTTTAGAGATAATATCTTAGATGGCAGATCTTAACCATTTTAGCATTTCTTGTAGTTCAGCACTGATGGTAGTAAATTCACTGAACTTGTTTGTCTGAAAATGTCTTTCTACCTCTCTCTTTTTAAGAATATACAATACACAGTTCTAGTTTGGCAGTTTTTTCCTCCAGTATTTTAAGAATCTCATTTCATTTTCTTCTGGCTTCCATAATTTCTTTTGGGAAGTCAGTTGTAATTTGTATTATTGTTTTGTTTTTCTGCAAGAGATTTTTTTTTTCCTTTCTGGCTGTTTGTAAGGGTTTCTGTTTCTCGTCAGTTTTCAACAGTTGTTTATAATGTGCTTGGGGGTGTGTGTGTGTGTGTGTGTGTTTAATTGAAATTTATCCTTTTGGGGTTTGCTAAGAGCATCTTGAACCATGTGTTAATATCTTTCATTATTTTTTGAAAATTCTTATCTTATGACTCGTTATTTATCCTCTTTCCTTCCGAAATTCCAATATGCAAACGTTAGAGCATTTCCTCCTGACTTACCTCTCTTTCAAGTTTTGTTCTTTTGCTACTACATTTTCTCTGTACTTCAGTTTGCATAATTTCTTTCCTTTCTTTCTTCCTTCCTTTTTTTTTTTTGAGATGGAGTTTTGCTCTGTTGACCAGGTTGTAGTGTAGTGGCACAATCTCAGCTCACTGAAAACTCTGCCTAATGGGTTCAAGCAATTTTCCTGCCTCAGCCTCCTAAGTAGCTGGGTTACAGGTACCCGCCACGATGCCCAGATAACTTTTCTGTTTTTATTTGTATTTATTATTATTATTATTTTTGAGATGAAGTCTCGCTCTGTAACCCAGGCTGGAGTGCAATGGCACTGTCTCAGCTCACGGCAACCTCTGCTTCTTGGGTTCAAGCAATTCTCCTGCCTCAGCCTCCTGAATAGTCAGGACTACAGGTGTGTGCCATCACACCTGGATAATTTTTGTATTTTTAGTAGAGATGAGGTTTCACCATGTTGGCCAGGCTGGTCTTGAACTCCTGACCTCAGGTGATCCCTCTGCATCGGCCTTCCAAAGTGCTGAGATTACAGGTGCGAGCCACTGCTCCTGGCCAGTTTGCATAATCTCTAATAACTAGTCTGCAAGTTCAGTGATATATTTTTTCTACTGTGGCCAACCTGCTGTTAAGCCTAGTCAATGAATTCTTAAACATTATATTTTTCAATTGTAGAATATCCATGTTCCTTTTTTAGAGATTTAATTTCTCTATTGCATTCTTTTTTGTCTTTTCATCCATTTTGTCCAACTTTTATTTTTCTTTTAGATAATTACACGGCTGGGTGTGGTGGCTCACGCCTGTAATCCAAGCATTTTGGAGGCCAAGGCGGGTGGATCACCTGAAGTCGGGAGTTCAAGACCATCCTGACCAACATGGTGAAACCTTGTCTTAAAAAACAAACAAACAAAAAAACATAATTACAAAAGTGTCTTAAAGTCCTTGTCTACTAATTTCAACATGTGGGTTACCTGTAGGGCTGTTTCTGTTGTCTATTTTTTCTCTTGCTTACAGCCCACATTTTTCTAGAATATATTATGTATTTTTTTAATAATCTGCATAAATAGCCATAGCATCTGATGTAGATGTTATTTTTCACTGGGGAGAGAACACTCTTCTCTCAGTTAGCTAAGGTAATGAACTGATTACTTTGATCCAGTCTGATATTGAGCTGGATCAGTTCACTCTTAGTTTCAAATGTCAGCTGAGCATGATGGCTCATGCCTGTCATCCTAGCACTTTGGTAAGCTGAGGCAGGAGGATCAATTGAGCTCAGGAGTTCCAGACCACCTTGGCCAACATAGTGAGACCTCATCTGTATTTTTTTTTTAATTTTTCAAATTTTAATTTGAAAAAAAAAAGTTTTGGCCAGGGATGGTGGCTCACATTTGTAATCCCAGCACTTTGGGAGGCCAAGACAGGTGGATCACCTGAGGTCAGGAATTTGAGACCAGCCTGGCCAACATGGTGAAATCTTGTCTCTATTAAAAATACAAAATGTAGTTATGCATGATGGCACATGCCTGTAGTCCCACCTACTTGGGAGGCTGAGGCAGGAGAATTGCTTGAAACCAGGAGGCAGAGCATGCAGCGAGCCAAGATTGCACCATTGCACTCCAGCCTGGGTAACAGAGTGAAACTCCATCTCAAAAAAAAAAAAAAAAAAAAAAGTTTCAAATATCTTAGAGTAATGCCTGTCTTGTGTTTATTACAAGCAGCCTTTTTTTTCAAGCAGCTTTCTCTTTCTCAAATACGACAATATCATAGGACATCTGTATCTAAATTTCCAACCTAGCCTTCTCTACTGCCCAGAACTTAGCAAAAATCCTATGGGGAGCACTGGCAGGTGGGGAAAACCAGCAAGGCATTTGAAGCTTCTCCAGATTCGACTCTGTCTAGCCAGCTCACAAGACCATCAAAGCTGGCTGGTTTCTCATTCTCTCTGAGTAGGCTTGCCTCGATTCTGGCAAGTCTAATCTCTCCCAGCCCATGGTGAGACCTAACAAATGCCCTCAGAGAAGAAAGCAGTCATGAATCTCCACTCACCTTGGAAGTGTGCTTTCTGCTCTGGAATTTAGTTCAATTAGATTTCCAGCCTTCCAGTGTCTCTAAAAAGAAATGTATATATGCTTTTTAGTTGATCCATTTTTTTTTTCTAGTTCTATAGTGGACACAATGGTCTACTGCTTCCCTCTTACATCCCATATTCTAACCACCAATTCTAAATATCTTAAATTCCCATTATGATATCATGAGTTATTTAAAAAAAAAAAAAAAAAAAAACTTTTAAAGTTGGGTGTGGTGACTCACACCTGTAATCCCAGCACTTTGGGAGGCCGAGGCGAGAGGACAGCTTGAGGCTGGGAATTTAAGACCAGCCTGGGCAACATGGTGAGACCCTGTCTCTATTAGATTTAAAAAAAAATGTAAAATTTTTAAAAAGAAAAAAGCTTAAGTTTGTACATTTATAATTTCCAAGTATGTTGTTTTAAATTTAATAATTTTGTTAATTTTAACTTAATTGTATGTTGAAATCTATGGCCTATATCAGGGATTGACTATTTCTATAAAGGGCCAGGCAGTCACAATTGCAGGCTCTGTGGGCCATATAATCTGTGCTGTTGTAACAAAAAAGAGCCATGGACAACATGTAAATGAATGGGTATGGCTTGCTTCTAATAAAACTTTATTTACAAAAATAAGTGACAGGCTAGATTTGTCCTGCAGTTCCTAGTTTGTCAACCCCTAGTCTAAATTATCTTAATTATTTACAAATTTATTAAGACTTGCTTTATAAATATGTTTGCTTTGAAATTTGAGGACCTTTTATGTGCATTTGAAAATATATTCTGATGCCTGGTACAATGGCTTGTGCCTGTAATCCCAGCACTCTGGGAGGCTGAGGTGGATGGATCATGAGGTCAGGAGTTCGAGGTCAGTCTGGACAACATGGTGAAACCCCGTCTCTACTAAAAATAAAAAATTAGCTGGGAGTGGTGGCACATGCCTGTAATCCCAACTACTCGGGAGGCTGAGACAGGAGAATCACTTGAACTCAGGAAGCGGAGGTTGCAGTGAGCCAAGATCCTGCCATTGCACTCTAGCCTGGATGAGAGAGCAAGATTCTGTATATATAGATTCTGTATTAGCTGAACGGTGTGGCTCATGCCTGTAATCCCAGCACTGGAGGCTGAGGCAGGTGGATTGCCTGAGGTCAGGAGTTCAAATCCACCCGCCTCGGCCTCCCAAAGTGCTGGGATTACAGGCGTGAGCCACCGCGCCTGGCCATAAATTTTTCTTATAATGTGGATTTTTCAGAATATTTCTGTAGGTCTAACAATTCTTGCTTTAATATTTTGTGCTTAATTTATTAGAATTTTAACATCTGGCCAGGCACGGTGGTTCATGCCTATAATCCTAGCACTTTGGGAGGCCAGGGCAGGTGGATCATCTGAGGTTATGAGTTTGAGACCAGCCTGGTCAACATGGTGAAACCCTGTCTCTACTAAAAATACAAACATTAGCTGGGTGTGGTGGTGTACACCTGTAATCCCAGTTACTCAGGAGGCTGAGGCATGAGAACTGCCCCAACCCAGGTGGTGGAGGTTACAGTGAGCTAAAATCGTGCCATTGCACTCCAGCCTGGGCAACAAGATAAGAATCAGTCTTTAAAAAAAAAAAAAGAATTTTGGCCGGGCGCTATGGCTCAAGCCTGTAATCCCAGCACTTTGGGAGGCCGAGGCGGGTGGATCACAAGGTCAAGAGATCGAGACCATCCTGGTCAACACGGTGAAACCCCGTCTCTACTAAAAATACAAAAAATTAGCTGGGCATGATGGCGCATGCCTGTAATCCCAGCTACTCAGGAGGCTGAGGCAGGAGAATTGCCTGAACCCAGGAGGCGGAGGTTGCGGTGAGCCGAGATCGCGCCATTGCACTCCAGCCTGGGTAACAAGAGCGAAACTCTGTCTCAAAAAAAAAAAAAATTTTTTTTAATATTTAAATTTTAAGACATTTTAAATGATTAAAATTATTTGTTAATAAATATCAAATCATTCAATCATTTAATTAAATAATTATAACAATTATGCTTATATATAATTACATGTAATAGCTTATATATGTAAATATCTTCACTTCCATCCTATATCTGTAGGATATATATATTTATATCACCTGGGTGACAGAGGAAGACCCTATGTCTAAATAAATGAATAAATAAATGGAATTCTACTTTAGAAATTTTATCTAGCTTTTTTCATTTATTATTATATATTACAAAATGGTTTTCCCACTCTGTTTCTTTTGTATTTTACAACTCCTCATAAGCCTAAATAAAAGAGTATTTACCAGATAACTGAGTGCTGGCAAAAATGGTTTGTTTTATAGTGAACGGTAGTGGTATAAGGGATACGGCTGAGCACAAAAATAAATCTGATGGTAGGGTTAGGACTGAGAGGGCAGAGGAAATGAGACTGACATTTCCTAGGGAAACTGACAGGTTATGGCCAGGTGAGGTGGCTCACACCTGTAGTCCCAGCTCTTAGAGAGCAGAGGTGGGAGGACAGCTTGAGCCCAGGAGTTTGAGACCTACCTGCCTGGGCAATATAGTGAGACCCCGTTCTTCACAAAAAAGGGGGAAAAAAAGCCAAATAAATAAAATAAGTGAAACTGACAGGTTAACCAATGTTTGAATTCCAATCTATCTTCTTGGAACCTCCCTGCCATTTCCTCTGATATCTGAAGCAATTTCTGTAAAGCACCCACTGCTCACACTATGCCTGGCTGGCTTTGCTTGAATATATGTATGTTTAATCTGCATTTTGTCCATGAAGTTTTTCAGGGCTTTGTAGTCTACAATGCCACACACTCCATGCTCACCCATCCCCTTTCCCTCTGGGGACTGGTACATGGAAAGTACTATGGATCAAATTGGAAATCCATCTCTCCTCTCAAAGGCAGCTAAAGCTATGTGGTCAGGCTCTGGGTCCCAGATTCTAGTCCTGATTTCTGAGTCTGCTTGCCAGGTCAGGGAATGCACTGGGGCTGACGACAAGGCTGGAACGTCCCGGGATTGAAGCCTGGATCCAAACTGTTGGACAGTATCTGGAGTTTTGCACAAAAGGGAATTGAATTGTAGATCAGCTGGGAAGTTACTGTGATAGTCCTGGTGCCCTGCGGCCTCCAGCGACTGGAACCCTGTGGGAGCACATAGCTGGCATTTTTTGCTAGAGATTAGGAAGTCTTTTGCTTCCTCTGTGAAAAGGCTTGAATTCAATGGACTGTTGTGGAAAGATGAAGTCTTTTTTTTTTCCTTATTGGTAAAAATAAAACAGAGATTTGGCTTGGGTTATTACATGGTGGTGGGCACATGAGCTCACTCTCCGGTGTTTGGCGGGAAGCCAGTTGAAGAGCATGTTGTCACATTTTTGTCCGGCATCATCGAGAGTGTAGAGAAACGGTGATTTTATTGTGGTGTGACTCTTCAGAGATCATCTTTATGCAAGAAATCTCAGAGGCCCATTTCATAGTAAGTTTCTTTTTGAAGTTTTGTTTTGGTTGATGCTATATTATCACTCATGGGCTGATGTCATCTCCTTACGATGGTGTCCCCAAGAGCCTTCACAGGCCTAGGGGGCCCTGGTTGGTGGTGGGAGGCCCAGGCTGAGAGGCAGGTCTCTGTGTTCTATTTTCTTCCTGTGCTTTGCTCTGGCGCTTTCTAAAATGAGCTACTCCTGTCTGTGCCCTCTTACTTATGTCGTGAAGGGCATTAGGACAACATGTAAGTATGGTTCAAAAGAGAATTGAAGGCTGGGCGCAGTGGCTCATGCCTATAATCCCAGCACTTTGGGAGGCTGAGGTGGGTGGATCAGAAGGTCAGGAGTTCAAGACTAGCCTGGACAACATGGTGAAACCCTGTCTATACTAAAAATACAAAAGCCGGGCATGGTGGTGCGTGCCTGTAATCCCAGCTACTCAGGAGGTTGAGGCAGGGGAATTGCTTTAACCAGGACCCGGGGAGCCGAGGTTGCAGTGAGCCAAAATTGCACCAGTTGCCGGGCGCGGTGGCTCAAGCCTGTAATCCCAGCACTTTGGGAGGCCGAGGCGGGTGGATCACGAGGTCGAGAGATCGAGACCATCCTGGTCAACATGGTGAAACCCCGTCTCTACTAAAAACACAAAAAAGTAGCTGGGCATGGTGGCACTTGCCTGTAATCCCAGCTACTCAGGAGGCTGAGGCAGGAGAATTGCTTGAACCCAGGAGGCGGAGGTTGCAGTGAGCCGAGATCGCGCCATTGCACTCCAGCCTGGGTAACAAGAGCGAAACTCCGTCTCAAAAAAAAAAAAAAAAAAAAAAAAATTGCACCAGTTGGAGCTGCTCTTTTGTACTCTGTCACATTTGCTTTTTCTGAATTGGGTCTTTTGTTAGCATATTCTTTGAAATAGAACTTGTCCATTGTTGACTTTGGTGCTTGATTACTGAGGAGGCTAAACTGGGTTTGCAGGATGTGCAGAATGGTTAAATGAATGTATGAATGAACATACGTAGATTAAATGTGTGATGGGGAACCTCAGAATGACACAAGAAACATGTTTCTCCAGAAACTAAGTCGATCTTGGCCTGTGAAGTAGCCAGTACCCATAGCAAGCAATGATAGTTTAAATACGTGGTCCAAAAATTTCTTCCTAATCAGCCAAGTCATAAATGCAGGACGTAAGGGAAACCACATGTGAGAGGTGTCTGTAACCTAGGACATTGGAGGCTTGGGCCAGAGTTAGAAATCAGGACCTTGCAAAATTGACTTAACAGTTTCTCCGGAATGTGGCCCAATCTACAAAGCCGCTGTCATGTCAGCTTCTCAGATAGAGGGCACGTGTGCTTGAAGTTTATTTCACCTTCACTCTTGCTTTAATAAAAGCATTTATAAGTCCAGGAGCTTCTTTTATACTTTGGTTGATCAGTGATCGTGTCTTCACTAAGAACCACCCATATTCTCATCCCTGGGCAGACATGAGGAAGGATGAAAGGATTTACCTGCAAGAATCTAGAGAACTAAGACCAATGGAAGGAAGTCAGATGGAAGTAGTTTGGATTTCAGATTTAACCAGCCAACGATGGAAAAGGTTTTTTAAAGAATGAGGTAGCAACTCTCTGGATCTTGTCTTGGTTGGGTGCTATGGCATGCACGTTTATGGTCCCCCAAATTCATAATTGAAACCTCATCTCCAATGTGATAATATTAGAAGGTGGGGTCTTTGGAGATTATTAAGTCCTGAGGGTGGAACCCTCATGAATTTGATTCACACCCTTTTAAAAGAGACCCTACAGAGCTTGTTTGTCCCTTCTACCAGTGAGGACAGAGTAAAGAAGGCACTGTTGGCCAGGTGCAGTGGTTCAGGTCTGTAATCCCAGCACTCCAGGAGACTGAGGCGGGTGGATCATGAGGTCAGGAGTTCAAGACCAGCCTGATCAATATGGTGAAACCTCATCTCTACTAAAAATACAAAAATTAGCCAGGTGTGGTGGCATGCATCTATAATCCTAGCTACTCAGAAGGCTGAGGCAGGCAAATTACTTGAACCAGGGAGGCAGAGGTTGCAGTGAGCCAAAATGGAACCACTGCACTCCAGCCTGGGTGACAGAGCAAGACCCTGTCAAAATAAAAAATAAAATAAAAAAAAAGGGCACTGTCTTTGAGAAATGAGTCCCACCAGGCACCAAATCTGCTGGTGACTTAATCTTGGATTTCCCAGCCTTTATGTCTCCATCACTTGTAAGTTACCTAGCCTACAGTAATTTGTTGTAGCGGCCTGAAGGGACTAAGACAGTGAGGGTGGGAGTGGAATATGATGTGCTAGGTTCTTTTCAGCTTTCAAATAATATAATATGCTTTTACCTCCTGGAGTTTCAGCCTCTGTGCAACTAATCTCTGACTTGCTAAAATCTTCGCATTTTTGTCTCCCACTCTCCACCTTATCAAACAACCTGTCCTATTTCTCTCTGTAGCTGCAGGCCCCATCAGACCTCTCAAAATACCATTTATAACTTCCTCTTCCGGGCCGGGCGCGGTGGCTCAAGCCTGTAATCCCAGCACTTTGGGAGGCCGAGGCGGGTGGATCACGAGGTCAAGAGATCGAGACCATCCTGGTCAACATGGTGAAACCCCGTCTCCACTAAAAATACAAAAAATTAGCTGGGCATGGTGGCGCGTGCCTGTAATCCCAGCTACTCAGGAGGCTGAGGCAGGAGAATTGCCTGAACCCAGGAGGCGAGGCGGAGGATGCGGTGAGCCGAGATCGCGCCATTGCACTCCAGCCTGGGTAACAAGAGCGAAATTCCGTCTCAAAGAAAAAAACAACAAAACTTCCTCTTTCATGTGGAGAACATAAGAGAGTGAGAGAGAACCGGGGACCTTCTATACGTTTAATGAGTGAGTCCACTTGACTGTAGGCATCTAGAACCTGGCTCTCAAACTTTAGCAGGTCACGGAATCAGGAGGAGAGCTTGTTAAAACAGAGTCTTGGGTTCACCCCAAAATTTTCCATTCAGTAGGTCCGCGGAAGGACCCAAGAATGTGCCTTTCTAACAAGTTCCCACCTAATCCTGTTGCCACTGGTGCAAGGACCATGCTTGGAGAACCACCACCCTCGAGGACGGAGACCAAGTTAGCCCACCCTCAGTAAAATCCAAATGCAGAGGGGGCAGATTAACAAGTACCAGGGCGTGCTGTCCTCTTCCTCCTCTTTTTCTTCCCCATCCTCCTCTTTATCAAGGCTTACCTGATCCCTGCCTCAGGGACCACCAAAGAAAACTTTGACTTAGACCAATGTGTCCCAGATCCAAGATCACTTTCTCTAGGAAGGCATCCATGAACCCCAGGATTAGATGTTGTGGCTTCCTATACTTCTCCTTCTTGACAGCTAACATAATTCACAATTTGCAGCTGTGGTTCATGTGATTTCTTAATCTCTCTTTCCTTCAGAGACTGTACGCTCCATGAAGACAGGATTTGAGAATTGAAGGAAAGAAGGAAGGGTTTGGGTGGGGAATGGTAGTGAGTCACCCCCAGGATTGAGCCCAATAAAAGAGAGTAAAACAACAGAAGATTCAGTCCCCAAAGAATAAAGGAAGGGAAGGGAGGAGGAAGGAAAAACGTGGCCTGGAACATCCATTTGAACTTTGGCTGCCAAGTCTAGCCCAGCTCTCTCTGGTGCCAACCAGAGGTTTGCCTGCTCTGTTTTGGCCATAGGGTGTGCATTTCATTTCTCCACACATTTTAAAACCCAAGTTGTTTTTTTTTTTTTTTTTAGCTCTGAGCTACTTACCCGCTCTAAGCCTCAGCTAGAGCACCCATAAAATAAAGAATTAGGGCAGGCGTGGTGGCTCATGCCTGTAATCCCAGCATTTTGGGAGGCTGAGGCGGGCAGATCATGAGTTCAGGAGATAGAGACCATCCTGGCTAGTATGGTGAAACCCTGTCTCTACTAAAAATACAAAAAATTAGCCAGGCATGGTGACAAGCACCTGTAGTCCCAGCTACTTGGGAGGCTGAGGCAAGAGAATTGTTTGAAACTTGAACCTAGGAGGTGGAGGTTGCAGTGAGCCGAGTTCAGTCATGCCACTGTACGTCAGCCTGGGTGACAGAGTGAGACTCCATCTCAAAAAAAAAAAAAAAAAAAAAAAAAAAGAATTAAGGCTTCAGGGCTGAAGAGACCTAAGTACAACAGCTCTGCTAATGCTGCGTTTCCATGAGTACCTGGATTAACTCCCCTAAGCTTCAGCTTCCCTGCTGAAAATGGATTCTACTCCTAACATTGTTGGGACGCTTCCAGGAATCAGTGCACATGAAGCCCTTAGCACAACGCCTGGCTCAATGCACACGAGTGACCATTGTCATCACCATCTTCAATGTCATCACCCTCCTCACCACTGTCACTGTTCCTGTCCCCGCACCCAAGGTTTCTGAGGTCCCAGTGGGCAAAGAACTTCATAACCATGAAGCACTGTCTGAATGTCAAGGGCATCCAAGTGCCCTAGCCCCTTGCCACAGGTCCTCAGTAACATCCAAGGATGCTTTCCTTCCCAAGGACGCTGGCGCAGGCTCTACCCCTTGCAAACCTTTTGTGACTCTTGATTTTATGACAAATGCATCTTTTGTCTCTTTCTGTTCTCAGGGCTTCAAATAACCAGCTGAAGAACTGTTCCCCAGAGCATTGTTCCTGAGGAGGAAAAGAGTCCAAACACCCACCCACACCTGCTTCGTGCCAAGAATCCACAGTTGGGTTGCAAGGACAGTGTATGTTGCCCTTTTGGAAAAATGAGAATGAGCCCAAGTGAAGAGCAAGCAAAGGTGTCTCAAGTCATCCCAAGGCAAGTGGGGGGTAGCTTGGGCTGTGACGCCCTCACTCCCGCATGAGACTCTCTCTGGCGTTCAGATTAAGCAGCTTCCTGTCCTTCTCTGTAAAATAAAATGAATGAAGGGATAATCTGGCAGGGCGAGGTGGCTCACGCCTATAATCCCCGCACTTTGAGAGGCCAAGGTGGGAGGATCACTTGAGGCCAGGAGTTCAAGACCAGCCTGGGCAAAATAAAGAGACCCCCATCTCTAAAAAAAAAAAAAAAAAAAAAAAAAATTAGCCTGATGTGGTGGTGCATGCCTGTGGTCCCAGCTACTGCAGAGGCTGAGGGGGAAGGGTCACTTGGGTGCAGGAGGTCAAAGCTGCAGTGATCCTGGGATCGCATCACTGCACTCCAGCCTGTGTGACTGAGTGAGACTCTATCTCAAAAATAATAATAAATAAATAATAAAAATTTAAAAATAAAGAGCTAGCTGGGCATGGTGGCTCATGCCTGTAATCCCAGAACTTTGGGAGGCCAAGGTAGGTGGATTACCTGAGGTCAGGAGTTCGAGACCAGCTTGGCCAACATGGTGAAACCCTGTCTCTACTAAAAATACAAAAATTAGCCAGGCATGGTGGCAGGCGCCTGTAGTCTCAGCTACTCAGGAGACTGAGGCGGGAGAATCAGTTGCACCCAGGAGGTGGAGGCTGCAACAGAAGTTGCCGTGAGCCAAGTTCATGCCACTGTACTGCTCCCCAGCCTGGGTGACAGAGTGAGACACTCTCAAAAAAAAAAAAAAAAAGAAATGAAATGAAAAGAAAGAGCTATCCAGCTCTCGGGATCTTAAATGGTAGATCCTGGAGTTTAAGCCCGCTTATTTTACAGATGAGACCCAGAGAGGGGCAAACACTTTCCTAGAGATACACAGTAATTTATAACTGGGCCAAAGCTCACTCTAGTTGAGCCTTTTTGTTTGAAGTGACTGAGCTAATGCCATCTATGGTTTTTTGTTTGTTTTGTTTTGTTTTGTTTTGTTTTTAAGGTAAATGCTGTGCTGATATTCCTCACAGCTTGATAACTTGTAAAATGCCTCTCTTCCTTGAGTACCCATCTGTCCTGTACTAGCTTCAGGATTTGGGACTGACACTGCAGTTGAAGGACAATGTGCCAGAGTGATTAAGAAAGGAGGAGCCTGGCCTGGGAGGCCGAGGCGGGCGGACGACGAGGTCAGGAGATGGAGACCATCCTGGCCAACATAGTGAAACACCGTCTCTACTAAAAATACAAAAACTAGCCAGGTGTGATGGGGGGGTGCCTGTAGTCCCAGTTACTCGGGAGGCTGAGGCAGGGGAATCGCTTGAACCCGGGAAGTGGAGGGTGCAGTGAGCCAAGATTGCACTACTGCACTTCGGCCTGGAGAAAGAGCAGGACTCTGTCCACCCCTGCCTCAAAAAAAAGGATGGGCCGGGCACGGTGGCTCAAGCCTGTAATCCCAGCACTTTGGGAGGCCGAGGCGGGTGGATCATGAGGTCAAGAGATCGAGACCATCCTGGCCAACACGGTGAAACCCCGTCTCTACTAAAAATACAAAAAATTAGCTGGGCATGGTGGTGCGTGCCTGTAATCCCAGCTACTCAGGAGGCCGAGGCAGGAGAATTGCCTGAACCCAGGAGGCGAGGCGGAGGTTGCGGTGAGCCGAGATCGTGCCATTGCACTCCAGCCTGGGTAACAAGAGCGAAACTCCGTCTCAAAAAAAAAAAAAAAAAAAAAAAAAAAGGGTGGTGGAGCCTGACTTCAAATCTCAGTTTGGTTAACTTACAGCCATATGACCTTGGGAAGCTATTTGACTGCTGTAAGCCTCAGTTTCCTCATGTGTAAAACTGGGAAGATAGAACTTACGAGGGGTTGTTGTGAACTAATGCCTATGAGGTATTATATTTATAGCAGTGCCTGGCAGGCAGGAAGTATTCAATAAATGCTAATTATAATGACTTCCAAGAGAGTTGCTTAAGGGCAAAGTGAAACTCAATTGAATAGTGGGTACATCCTCTCTGAAAGCGAGGCTAAAACCATGGTTTTTTTTTTTTTTCTTTGCTTTTAAAAAAAGGCATAGACCAGGCATGGTGGCTCATGCCTGTAATCCCAGCACTTTGGGAGGCCGAGGCAGGCGGATCACCCGAGATCGGGAGTTTGAGACCAGCCTGACCAACATGGAGAAACCTTGTCTCTATACTAAAAAAGAAAAAAAAAAAAAAAAATTAGCCAGGCATGGTGGTGCCTGCCTGTAATCCCAGCTACTCAGGAGGCTGAGGCAGGTGAATCGCTTGAACCCAGGAGGTGGAGGTTGTGGTGAGCAGAGTTTGTATCATCGCACTCCAGCCTGGGCAACAAACAAGAGCAAAACTCCATCTCAAAAAAAAAAAAAAAAAAAAGAAAGAAAATAGAAAAAAAAAAAAGCATTACCTGGAAAGGAACGAGAAATCCAGCTGCTAAACCAGCTGCAGCGTCTCACTCGTGTAATCTCAGGACTTTGGGAAGCTGAGGGAGGAGGATCACTTGAGCCCAGCAGTTTGAGACCAGCCTGCACAACACAGCAAGATCCTATTTCCCTTTCTTTGAGACAGAATCTTGCTCTGTCGCTCAGGCTGGAGTGCAGTGGCACTGTCTTTGCTCACTGAAATCTTTACCTCGAGGATTCAAGTTATTCTACTGCCTCAGCCCTCTGAGTAGCTGGGATTACAGGCACCCACCACCGTGCCCAGCTAATTTTTAAAGTATTTTTAGTAGAGACAGGGTTTTACCATGTTAGCCATCCTGGTCTCAAACTCCTGACCTCAGGTGACCTGCCCGCCTTGGCCTCCCAAAGTGTTGGTTGGGATTACAGGCATGAGCCACCAAGCTGAACCATGAGATCCTATTCCTTAAAAAACAAACAAACAAAAAAGAGAAAGGAACCCAGCTATTAGCAAAATTCAAATGAATGTGGATTTTTCTGTTACTAAGATGTGGAGATATCAGGATTCCTAAACTCAAGTAAATGACACAATAAGCGAAGCATCGAATTTGAAGCTGTGTTATGGTGATGCCTGTGCCAGATTTCGGGGAAGGGCAATACTTGGCTTACACAGATGCTCTAGATCTTGAGGAGGGAGAGAGGGGTACAGTTCTGCAGAGACCTGTGTAAGTAGCAGAGAGAGGGCCTGTTGCTTCCGGGGTGAGAGTGCACGGAGAATGGAACCACTAGCTGTAAACTGGCCTGCATGGTGGGCTGGTGGAACCCCCACCAATTTCTACATAACCTCTGGACCAAATCCTCTCTAGACAAAAAGCAACTCTGCTTTGAATGACCTTCAAAGTGAATGCCCTGGGCCAGTCCCAAGGGTTCCTTCCCTTCCTCCTACTCCGTCTCCTGGGTAACAACATTGTAAGCCTGGGAAGAAAGGGGGGTGATAGCATAATCTTCTCTGTCGTGTTACAGACCCAGGGAGCTTTTAAGAAATAAATACCAATGGAAAAGAGGTAACAGGCATTCTCTGTAAGTGCTTTGGTAATTCAGAGCAGTGTTTGAACTAGACTTAGGAATTTGCCTGGGGATCAGAAAGGAAGGCAAAAATGTGTGTGGAATTTGTTGAAATTTGTTAAGCCCATGTAGCATAATAAGAACGTTTTTATAAAAACAAAGTTAAATAATAAATTATGGCTGAGTGCAGTGGCTGACACCCGTAATCCCAGCACTTTGGGAAGCTGAGGTAGGAGAATCGCTTGAGCCCAGGGGTTCAAGACCAGCCTGGGCAACATAGTGAGACCCCTGTCTCTACAAAAAATTTTAAAAATTAGCCATGCGTGGTAGTTCAAGCCTGTAGTCCCAGCTGCAGAGGTTGAGGTGGGAGGATCACTTGAGCTCTGAAGGTGGAGGCTGCAGTTAGAGTGATTGCACTGCACTACAGCCTGGGTGACAGAGCAGGACCCTGTCTCAAAAATGAGCAAATAATTGCAAGGCATATATTTTATTTTTAGACCATGCTTTACTTTTTTTTTTGAGATGGAATTTCACTTTGGTTGCAATGTTGGCTCACTGCAACCTCCATCTCCTGGGTTCAAACAATTCTCCTGCCTCAGCCTCCCAAGTAGCTGGAATTATAGGCATGCGCTACCACGCCTGGCTAATTTTTTTGTATTTAGTAGAGATGGGGCTTCACCATGTTGGTCAGGCTTATCTTGAACTCCTGACCTGCCTCGGCCTCCCAAAGTGCTGTAATTACAGGTGCGAGCCACCTCATGAGGTGCCTGGCCTCATGCTTTGCTTTGAACTAGGGGACCCATCAGTGCCTCTGCAGAGGAAGCTCATAGAGAAGCCAGGGACAAATCCTAGAAGGCTTTACGCCTTCAGCCAGGGCTTTCCAGGCCAATTTGGTTACATACTCCATCAGTAAAATATTTTTGCAGACACATTGTATTAGTCTGTTTTCACACTGCTGTAAAGAACTGCCCGAGACTGGATAATTTAAAAAGGAAAGAGGTTTTTTTTTTGAGACAGAGTTTTTTGCTCTTTCACCCAGGCTGGAGTGCAGTGGCACAATCTCGGCTTACTACAACCTCCACCTTCTGAGTTCAAGTGATTTTCCTGCCTCAGCCTCCTGAGTAGCTGGGATTACAAGCACACGCCACCACGCCCAGCTAATTGTTGTGTTTTTAGTAGACATGGGATTTCACCATGTTGTCCAGGCTAGTTTCGAAGTCCTGACCTCGTGATCCGCCCGCTTCGACCTCCCAAAGTGCTGGGATTACAAGTGTGAGCCACTGAAGGAAAGAGGTTTGGTTGACTCATAGTTCAGCATGGCTAGGAAGGCATCAGGAAACTTGCAATCATGGTGAAAGGCACCTTCTTTGTAAGGCTGTAGGAAGGAGAAGTGCTGGGTGAAGGGGGTAGAGCCCTTTATAAAACCATCAGATCTTGTGAGAACTCACTCACTATCATGAGAACAGCATAAGGCAAACCACCCCCATGATCCAATTACTTCCCACCTGGTCTCTCCCTTGACATGTGGGGATTATGAGGTTTATCATTCAAAATGAGATTTGGGTGGGGACACAAAGCCAAGCCATCTCTGGCATTCCTTAGTACATGCATTTTAATTATTTTGAGATTATATACCTTTATGATTCCACTTACATGAAATGGCCAGAAGGCAAATTCACAGACACAGAAAGTAGATTAGTGGTTGCAGGGGCTGGGGTGGGGATTGAATGGGAATGACTGCTGATGGGTATGGGTTTCTTTATAGGGTGATGAAAATTTTCTGGAATTACTGATGATGGTTGTACAACCTTGTGAATATACAGAAAATCACTGAATTATACACTTTAAAGGGTGAATCTTTTGGTATGTGAGTTGTAGCTCATTTTTTAAAAAACATATATAAATAATGTGTACATTATTAAAAAAATAGCCTTAAAAAGTTATAGGGTGAGATTTTGAAAATCATAAATAGACTGAATGCAGTGGCTTATGCCTATAATCCCAGTACTTTGGGAGGCCGAAGCAGGGGGATCACTTGAGGCCAGGAGTTCAAGACAAGCTTGGGCAACATGGCGAGATCCTGTCTCTATGAAAAAATTAAAAATTAGGCTGGCATGGTGCCATGTGCCTGTGGTTACAGCTACTCAGGAGGCTGAGGCACAAGGATCGCTTGTGTCCAGGAGTACGAGCTTGAGGCTGCAGTGAGCTCTGATGGTGCCACTGTACTCCAACCTGGGCAACAGAGTGAAACTCTGACTTGGCCTTTTGGAGATGTCTTTGCTAATTTCCGCTTCCATTGAATTTCCTATCCAAAGCATGACTCTTTCTTTGGGTATAGTTATAAGCAGAGGAGGTTGTAGTTGGTGATGAAGTACCACCTCCAGACCAAGCTCCAGGGAATTTATTCTAGAATGGTATCCTGCCAGCAACCTTGACTGGGAGCAATAGCTCAGGCCTGTAACCCAGCACTTGAGGAGGCTGAGGTGGGAGGTTCGCTTGAGCCCAGGAGCTCAAGACCAGTCTGAGCAACAGAGGCTGCAGTGAGCTATGATGGCGCCACTGCACTCTAGTCTGAGCAACAGAGCAATACCCTGCCTCAAACAAACAAAACGAGAAACCTTATATCATTTTACCTGGGTTTATGAATCATCTAGAAATGTGTCTGCACTATGTCTCGGTTCTCAGTACCAGAGTATTTAGCTTTCTAATTGGTGAGAACAAAAATGGGGCTGCCAAGAACTTGACCCTGCCTTCCTTGAACTTTGCCTTTCTCCAGGTGTTCGAGACCCAGCTGTTGAGAGTAGAAAAGCACAGGAAAGGACCCGAGCTCAGCAAGTGCCTTCCCCACTATGGGGCAGATCTGCCAGCGACAATTGGTAAGCTCCCGTGTTTCTTTTCCTTTCTTTTTTTTTTTTTTTTTGGATGGTTGCCCAGGCTGGAGTGCAATGGCGTGATCTCAGCTCACTGCAACCTCTACCTCCCGAGTTCAAGTGATTCTTCTGCCTCAGGCTCCCAAATAGCTGGGATTACAGGCATGTGCCACCATGTCTGGCTAATTTTGTATTTTTAGTACAGATGAGGTTTCTCCCTGTTGGTCAGGCTGGTCTTGAACTCCTGACCTCAGGTGATCCACCTGCTTCAGCATCCGAAAGTGCTGGGATTACAGGTGTGAGTCACCACGTCCAGCAGCTCTGGTGTTTCTTTAGCTTCTCAGAGGGGTCACGTGCACCGCAGCCTGCTCAACCCACTACCCCTGGGAGATGAGTGTGTTGGGGTCCATCTTAGAGAAGGGAAAACTCTGACCAAGAGCACAGCAGGAAAGTGTCATGAGGCAAGACAGGAGCCCCTCAGCCTCAGCCTCTAAGTCTTGGTGCAGGTTCATATGCAGCAGGGGCCACGTGGGTTCTGACCAAGGAAAGCCCAGAGGATCATTCTGCAACCCCCTGGTTAATTGCTTCTTAGACAGTTATGTTGTGAAGTCATTCATGTGTGCTGGAAATAGAAGTTTGGCTTTTTTCTTCTTTAAGATAAGCCCCCTCTGGCCAAATTTTATGTTGCCATGTAAATGCAGAAGCCCATTTTAAAAACTTTTTTTTTTTTTTTTTTTTTGAGACAGAGTCTCCCCTTTGTTGCCCAGGCTGGAGTTCAATGGCATTATCTCAGCTCACTGTCCCACCTCCTGGGTTCAAGTGATTCTCGTGCCTCAGCCTCCCTAGTAGCTGGGATTACAGGCGTGTACCACTATGCCCGGCTAACTTTGTATTTTTGTGTAGAGATGGGGTTTTGCCATGTTGCCCAGGCTGGTCTCAAACCCCTGGCCTCAGGTGATCCACCTGCCTCAGCCTCCCAAAGTGCTGGGATTACACTGTGAGCTACCATGCCTGCCTAGAAGCCTGTTCTTATATCTTAAAGAGCTTTGAAGCCGGGTGCAGTGGCTCATGCCTGTAATCCCAACACTTTGGGAGGCTGAGGTGGGCGGATCACCTGAGGTCAGGAGTTTAAGACCAGCCTGATGAATATGGTAAAACCCCATCTTAAAAAAAAAAAAAAGAGCTTTGATTCTCTCCTTGGATGTTGGAATAAACCCTGGAAAATGTTTATAGGACAAATTATGCTCTTCTGAGTAGCTGGTTCATATTAAATTAATCTATGCTGCAGATGGGTCCCTCTGGAGCAAGGACTACAGCTGTTCCACCTCCCCCCCCCCACCAAGAGAACAATTTGGGAAACTGAGACACAGTTGGGGTTTGCCTCAATAACAGACACAGTGCTCAAACTAACTGAGTGCCCTGAGCCCGAAACTCTCTCAGAGCCCCATTTAAATCACTGCAGTGGCCTGGCCTGTTTCCTTTATGAAGACTTTCTCCTGGTCAGCTCTTGGGTGGCAAATTAATTTCTGATTAGTATCACAAGTGGACAATACAAGGAGTTGCTTCTACCTTGAGGCAAGAGGTGAGGGGCTTGGGCCCACCCAGGGTGGGCATCTTTCTCTCAGTCCTACAGAGTGGCTTACAATGCCCTCTTCGGCGTCTTTGAGAGGGGCTTTGCAAGGTCCAGCTCAGGTGCATCCTTCCTGCCTCTCAGGGTTTTTTGTTTGTTGTTTTGGAAACAGAGCTTTGCTCTTGTTGCCCAGGCTGGAGTGCAATGGTGCGATCTTGGCTCACTGCAACCTCCGCCTCCCAGGTTCAAGTGATTCTCCTGTCTCAGCCTCCCAAGTAGCTGGGATTACAGGTGCCCACCACCACACCTGGCTAATTTTTGTATTTTTAGTAGAGACGGGGTTTCTCCATGTTGGTCAGATTGGTCTCGAACTCCCTACTTCAGGTGATCTGTTTCCCTCAGCCTTCCAAAGTGCTGGGATTACAGGCATGAGCCACCATGCCCAGCCCCTCTCAGGCTTTTGAGAGGACTGAATTCCATCCTGTTTCTAATGCCCAACTGCAAGCTCTCAGCCTCATTCTCCTTTGTGGAATCCAAGGCTTCTGTGGTTGTCAGTGGGGAGTGGAGGTCACTGAATCCAGAAGTCCAAAATTCCTCTTGGCTGTTGGACTTCTTAGACCTCTTCCTTATCTCCTCCTTCACCCCAACCAGGGTGAGAAAAAGTTTTGCCTGCTCTGGGAAAGGAGGAGCTTTTCCAAACCCGGGAGTTTGTTTAGGATGCCATTGCCACCTCTCACGGTCCCCTTCCTGTGCCCCTGCCTGGCTTTGCCAGTCCCAGGCAGAATGCCACCAGCAGTTTAAAGTAGGCCAGGCCAGCCTTGGAGAAATGGCACAAAGCAGCCAGTGTCACAGGCGCCATGTGGCAGTCAGCAGGTTTGGACTCTGGCACCCAGAGTTCAGTGTCAATCTGACAGGCCCTCTGTGGTGCTTGGAGGACCAGGGAGAGAAACACAGGTTCTGGGATCTCAGATACAGATGGAAATCCAGCAGCTGGACATTGATTTGGTCCCATCAATTAGCCCAGGGCAGTTGTAGTTCTTACTGCCTGGATCCTCTGTCAGTTCATGGTCTTTATTATATCATCTGCCATTTACCAAGCAAGTCCTCTGTGCCCCCCACTCCCAAAGGCCCGGTGAAGAAGGTATCATTCCCATTTTACAGATGGGTAAACTGAGGCTTAGAGAGGTTACGTTCCTTTCCCAGGTTGCACAGCTGGTCCTGGCAGATCCAGGACATAAACTCAGGTCTCTCTGACTCCAGGACTGTGCTCTTTCTACTTACCCCTCAAGGTCAACGCTTAAGGTGAGGTGTGTGACCTCAACCCTATATTTCTAATGATAGATATATTTTGAGTTGTTCCAAGCTTAGAAACTCACTCTCGGGATATTGAAATGTCCACTGTTAGTCTAAGAAAGGGCCAAAAATTGCATGGTCCATTTGGTTTTCTTCTGATAGGTTTCCTGACAATTCCAAGTCCCAGACAGCATTTTTCACTGTTGCTTATTATAAGTTCTCATGTAGGCTTGCAAGTATCTGCAACAATAGAGCCATTTCAGCAGGGAGTTGGCTGCCATGGGGGTATCAGTGTAAGGCCTAGGCAGTTTTGGCTTTGGGCACATAGAAAATTTGCCTGGATTATTCTGATAGCTCAGACTTTCTATGGGATGCTATTTTTTGCTTCCCTAGTTTTCCTAGGACCATCATTTTTATTTTATTTTTGATAGATGGGATCTTGCTCTGTCACCGAGGTTGGAGTGCAGTGGCACACTGATGGCTTACTGCAGCCTTGAACTCCTGAGTTCAACTGGTCCTCTTGCCTTAGCCTCCCAAGCAGCTGGGACTAGATGCGTGTGCTCCCACGCCCAGCTAATTTTTAATTTTTTTTTTTTTTTTTTTGTAGAGACAGGTGCTTGCTATGTTGCCCAGGCTGTTCTTGGATCCCTGGCCTCAAGTGATCCTCCTGCCTCAGCCTCCCAAAGTGCTGGGATTACAGGTATGAGCCACTGCATCCAGCCTAGGACCTTGATTTCTGTGGAGCTTCTTTGACTTGGGACCTACTGAAAAGAGGGCATGGTTTTTCAGTTTGTGAACTGCAAATGTTTCTTGAGCACTTACTCTGTGTGAGGTGGGACAAGAAGTGCCGAAAAGATCATCCCTGCCCTCCAGGGGAGAAACATACATGGGTTACCCCTGGTTCTATTTTTCTTTTCTTTTCAGAGAAAGAGTCTTGCTCTGTTACCCAGGCTGGAGAGTAATGGCGTGATTGCAGCTCATTGCAACTCATTGCAACCTCTACCTCCTGGGTTCAAGCAATTCTCCTGCCTCAGCCTCCCAAGTAGCTGGGACTACAGACACGTGCCACCAAGCCCAGCTAATTTTTGTGTTTTTAATACAGATGGGGTTTCAACATGTTAGTCAGGCTGGTCTCAAATTCCTGACCTCAGGCAATCTGCCCACTGTTGGCCTCCCAGTGTGCTGGGATTATAGGCGTGAACCACCGTGCCTGGCCAGGTTACCCCTGATTCTTACAGGCACTACCTGCATGTCTGTGGGCCGCTGTGCAACCTTCCAGGAACTTCAGTCTCCTTCCCTAGAGAGCGAGTTTCCTTCTTGTGCTCTGTTACTGTGGATTCCATCTCTTCTCACCCACTAATAGTCGGGAGCAAGAAGAGGAATATTTATGCTGTGCTTTCTGGGTCCATGCACTAAGACAGGAGGCACTTTGCAGGTTGTCATTGCAGATAAAGGGCTGAGGGGGGCCTCAGTTTTCTTATTCGTACTTTCCCCCCCTGTTCCTGCCCCTCTCTCGCTCATGCTGCAGAGACACCTGCAGGGGTGAGTGGAGACTGACAATCAGAATCCTGTGAGATCTCCAAGTTAAGAGTAGAGTCCTTTGAAGTCCCTTGTTAGGACCAATATACTTGAGTTTGGGCCATATCTCTGCTGGCTTGGGGCTCCCCAGAAAGTTTGTCTCTAGCAGCCCCAGGATTGGTGGGACCAGGACCCACTGTATCCCCTGCTAGTGTTGGGTGGAAAGGTGGGGCTGGGCTCTAATCCATCTGATTCATCTCCGCCTTCACTGGACAAGACTGATTTGGCCTCTACTGGCTCCAGAGCAGGCATGCTGGCCACACGAGTGTCTCCAAACGCTCATTTCTGGAGGTGTGACTTGAGCCCATTACCAGGCATTTTTATCCATCCTCCACTCCCTATCTGGCATCTTCTGTATGTGGAGACATTTACCAACTCTGTGCTCCTTGGGTAGCCTTCTTCTGTGCCCACTGATACAGGACAGCTCAGTCCCCAGCCTCAGCCAGCTGCCCTGGACATGCCCTTTTAGGCAGGTGGGTTGGTACTCACCTGCGCCTGAGGTTCCAGCCTCAGTTCACCTCTAGTAGGTCTAGGTTTCCTTTTCCATGAAGTATTCCACAACCAGAAAGTCAAGCATCTAAACAGGCTACCTTGCACATGATTTTTGGAGGTACTGGAGGAGGAAGGAAGGTATCTCCAAGATATGTATGCACCATCATTTCTGCCTCCAACCTTGAAATCTCCCTCTGTGTCAGTTAGCTTTTGCTGTGTGTGTTGTGTAATACATCACCCCAATACTTAGTGACTTAAAACAATCATCTCTTGGCTGGGCGCAGTGGCTCATGCCTGTAATTCCAGCACTTTGGGAGGCCCAGGTGGGTGGATCATGAGGTCAGGAGTTTGAGACCAGCCAGGCCAACATGGTGAAATCACGTCTCTACTAAAAATACAAAAATTAGCCAGGCATGGTGGCGCATGTCCGTAGTCCCAGCTACTCAGGAGGCTGAGGCAGGGGAATTGCTTGAACCCAGGAGGCGGAGGTTGCAGTGAGCTGAGATCATGCTACTGCACCCCAGCCTGGGCAACAGTGTGAGACTCCTTCTCAAAAAACAACAAACAAACAAACAACAAACAATAATCTCTTATTTATCTGCAACACCGTGAGTTGGTAATTTGCACTGAGCTCAGCTGGAGTGGCTCTTCTCTGTCTCATTTACTGTCAGCCTGGCTCTCTCAGAGGACTGCAGACAGCTTGAGGTCTGTGGCTTCTCTTCTACCTCTGGCAGCTGACTGGCTATAGGCAAGGATGGTAACTGGGCCATGTGCCACGCACGTTCAGTAGCCTAACTGGGGCTCATTCACATAGTGGTGTTTGTAAAGGTTCCAAGAGCAGCTTGAGAAGTCAAGCCCCAAAGGGCAAGCACATTTCAAGTGTCTGTTTGCATGGCATTGCTATTGTCCTGAGTCAAGCAAGTCACATGGCCAATTCCAGAGTCTCTGTGGGTGGAGACTATGTAAAAGCATGGGTATGGGGAGGAGAATTAGTGTAGCTGTTTTTTTGCAAACAATTTACTATACCTTCCCTATTCATTCAGCTACCGTCATGAAGAAATTCACATGAGCTTTTCTCTGAATTGGTGGCAGCTTCCAAAATTTGTGAGGCAAGGGAAGTTATTAAAAAGCAGAATCTGCCAGGTGCAGTGGCTCATGCCTGTGATCCCAGCACTTTGGGAAGCTGAGGCAGGAGGATCACCTGAGCCCAGGAGTTTGAAACCAGCCTGGTCAACATAGAGAGACTCTATCTGTTCAAAAAATAAAAAATTTGGCCAGGTGCAGTGGCTCACGCCTGTGCTCCCAGCACTGGCCGAAGCAAGCAGATCACTTGAGGTCAGGAGTTCGAGACTAGCTTGACCAACATGGAGAAACTTCATCTCTAGTGAAAATACACAAAAAAATTAGCTGGAGTGGTGACACGTGCATGAATCCCAGCTACTTGGAAGGCTGAGGCAGGAGAATTGCTTGAAACTGGGAGGAGGAGGTTGCAGTGAGCAGAGATAACACCACTGCACTCCAGCCTGGGTGACACCGTGAAACTCTGTCTCAACAACAACAAAAACAAAAACTAGCCAGGTGTGGTGTTGCATACCTGTAGTCCCAGCTACTTGAGGTCAAGGCTGCAGCGAGCCATAACTGCACCAGCGCACTCCAAGCTGGGGAAACAGAGAGAGAGAGAGAGAGAGAGAGAGAGAGAGAGAGAGAGAGAGGGGACCCTGTGGCAGAATGCTAACTCATTTTTTGCAGACCCCGCCAAGAGCTGGTCACTGCCTGATGGCCAGGTTGCCTCCTTTCTCATCAGGGAAGCATTGCATCCTGCAGTCTAGGAGGCAGTGGGGCCAGTGGGTCAACAGGGCTTAGATCCCTGTGCTCCCACAGCTCCTCTCCAGGACTCTGCTGCAGCTCTGGTGCTGCTGTGCTTCCGTTACTGACTGGCACATCTGTGTTTCATCGTGGACTGTGGGCTCCTTGAGGGCTGAACCACAGTTGTTTTTCCATCTTGGAATCTCTAGCTCCCAGCACAGTGCCTGGGACATTTGTAAGAACCTAGTGTCTGTGTGAATAAATTCGCCAATTGTATATTACTGAGCTCTGCTGCATTTCATCCAGAGAACTGGTAATTGTGTTAGAATTTACATAGACTTTCCAAGGTTACTTGTAATTACTTTTGCTTTCACTTAGCTCATTCAAAATGTTGTGAACGCCAGTTGCTGAAATACATTTGTAACACTACTTGTCCTGTCTTTCTTTAAGGATGTAGCAGCTAAAAAGCCAAAACGACCTCCGCTTACTGAAAGTGAGGTAAGAAAGTTATTATTATTTTTTTTTCATTTCCTTCTGTAACATTTTCTGTAAAAGACAGTGCATAGCAATTCCCTTTGGGAATTCTGATCACGGTTTTAAGCCAGCCAGGCAGCTGTGGCTTCTTCGGGGTGTGGAGCAGTATTTACCTCTAACTTGCTCCCTGCTAGATTCAGTCCACCTGCACAGGGAAGGTGCTTTCAAAGGGGCCTCTGTTACTAGGAATGCTAATTGTCAGAGCCAAACACAGGGCCCTCCTGCTTTGGAGCTGCGTGGCATCCTGACCGTGAGGGACTCTGGGAGGGGAAATGGAAGGGTCTCTACCCTCCTGTCTTTTCCATTTCACAGTCAGTCATGCCAGAAACTTGGCACCCATCTGCTCTGCAATTCAATATGGACACGTGTCAGATCTTTGCTATAGACACATCCCATTTAGTTCCAAATCAGAGAATTTTCTGTGCTGTTTGTGATGACCTACCTTCTTCCTTCCCATTCCCCAAGCATACACTTTATTGTCTCTTTAAAGAGGCAACAGAGTGGATCTGAGATGGGTTGCTTCATGCAAAGGTGGTAAGGTATAGACTTTACGAATCAACTTGGGAGAAAAGCACAGAAATTCTCTATTTTCCTTGTGTCACGGGCCATTACCCAGTCCCAGGTGAGGCCCAAAGCTGGGTATGGATTCAACCTGGAGCCCTGAAGCTCTGCCCTGCTCCTCATTCCACTGATTATTTGTGTTCTTTTAAAAATAAGTAAGATGCCGGGCGCGGTGGCTCAAGCCTGTAATCCCAGCACTTTGGGAGGCCGAGGCGGGTGGATCACGAGGTCGAGAGATCGAGACCATCCTGGTCAACATGGTGAAACGCCGTCTCTACTAAAAGTACAAAAAATTAGCTGGGCATGGTGGGGCGTGCCTGTAATCCCAGCTACTCAGGAGGCTGAGGCAGGAGAATTGCCTGAGCCCAGGAGGCGGAGGTTGCGGTGAGCCGAGATTGCGCCATTGCACTCCAGCCTGGGTAACAAGGGCGAAACTCCGTGTCAAAAAAAAAAAAAAAAAGTAAGATGCTGGATGCAGTGGCTCATGCCTGTAATCACAGAACTTTGGGAAGCTGAGGTGGGTGGATCACCTGAGGTTGGAAGTTTGAGACAAGCCTGACCAACATGAAGAAACCCCATGTCTATTAAAAATACAAAATTAGCTGGGCATGGTGGTGCATGTCTGTAATCCCCGATACTCAGGAGGCTGAGGTGGGAGAATCGCTTGAACCCGGAGACGGAGGTTGCAGTTATCTGAGATAGCACCATTGCACTCCAGCCTGGGCAACAAGAGCAAAACTCCATCTCAATTAAAAAAAGAAAATAAGTAAGATTCGGGCCGGGCGCAGTGGCTCAAGCCTGTAATCCCAGCACTTTGGGAGGCCGAGGCGGGTGGATCACGAGGTCAAGAGATCGAGACCATCCTGGTCAACATGGTGAAACCCCGTCTCTACTAAAAATACAAAAAATTAGCTGGGCATGGTGGCACGTGCCTGTAATCCCAGCTACTCAGGAAGCTGAGGCAGGAGAATTGCCTGAACCCAGGAGGCGGAGGTTGTGGTGAGCCGAGATCGCGCCATTGCACTCCAGCCTGGGTAACAAGAGCGAAAACTCCGTCTCAAAACAAACAAACAAACAAACAAACAAACAAACAAACAAACAAAGATTCGGTCTGCAGCCTCAAAAGACTTAATGGCTGAGAAGTGAAGTTCCATATTTTTTAAAAAGAGAAAGTTACAACGTTGGTGTAACGTGCCTTAACAGCCAGGTGAGGGAGTGGTCAACCCTGCCTTGGGTCCAGTTGGATAGAGGTGATGAGATTTGCAGAGTCTTGAAGAAGAGGAAAGCTTGTGTCGGGTGAGGAAGGGCATTTCAAGCAGAGACAGCAACAAGTGCAAAGACAGACCTGCAAAGAATGGGAAGAAGCTGAGGAGACTGGGGAGGCGGAAGGGGGCTGGGATTGGTGGTCCAGTTGAGAAACTCTGACAGCAGGGCCTGAAGGATCTTCCAGGCTGAGGAGTCATTCGATTACATTGTTTTCTGTCTGGCAGTAGCAAGGAGCTTGAGCTGGAGGAAGCCTTGAGTATCCAGGAAACCAGAGTGGGTGTAGCGGGCGTAAGTGTAACAAGACCTCCAGGGTGTGTGCTGTGCAAGATGATCTACTTCCCAGTGGGAAGAAAGTACAGTGGATCCTGAAGCAATGAGGGGGTTGGTGACACTGACCGCCCCCACAGCATGCGGTAGAAAATCCGTATATTAACTTCTGACGCCCCCAAAACGAAACTACTAAAACTGCCATTGACCAAAACGTGACCGATAACATAAAGTCAGTTAACACAAATTTTGTATGTTTTATATACTATATTCTGTATTCTTACAGTAAAGTAAGCTAGAGAAAAGAAAATATTGCTAAGAAAATCATAAGGAAGAGAAATGGACGTACTATCCGTTAAGCGGGAGTGGATCACCATACAGGTCTTCATCCTCGTAGTCTTCACTTGGAGTAGGCTGACGGGGAGGTAGAGGAGGGGTTGGTCTTGCTGTCTTGGGTGGCAGAGATGGAGGAAGATCCAGGTGTAAGCGAACTCATGCAGTGCAAACCCGTGTTGTTCAAGGGTCAACTTTATTACAATTCTATTGTTACCACTTTTTAAAGACAGATCAATGCTGGTGGCCTTGCAGGTACGCAGGCCTCTCACGATGAGGAGGGGTTGATAGCGGCCCCCTCCTTTATTTCCTGGACCATCTTTAGCATATTCTGAAGCATGGCAGCTTTAGAATTGCTTGTGTGAGGCCCGGTGCCGTGGCTCATGCCTGTAATCCTAGCACTTTAGGAGGCCAAGGTGGGCGTATTACCTGAGGTCGGGTGTTCGAGACCAGCCTGGCCAACATGATGAAGCCCCATGTCTACTAAAAATGCAAAAAATTATCCAGACATGGTGGTGTGAATCTGTAATCCCAACTACTTGGGAGGCTGAGGCACAAGAATCGCTTGAACCTGGGAGGTGGAGGTTGCAGTGAGCCGAGGTCATGCCACTGCCCAGGCAACAGAGTGAGACTGTCTCAAAAAAAAAAAAAAAAAAAAAAAAAAGGATTGCTTGGTTGAAGTACTCTTGTGTATCAATGTATCATGTTATTTGGCTTTAATTAGACTGACTCTCACAATATAGGCAAGACAGGCAAGTGGTTTTATAGGGAAAGATTTCTGCATAAAAAATGTGGGTTGAGATGGGTGTGGTAACTCACACCTATAAACCAGTGCTTTGGAAAGCTGAGGAAAGAGGGTCACCTGAGACCAGGAGTTTGAGGATAGCCTGGGCAACATAGCAAGACCTCATCTCTAAAAAAATTTTAAGAATTAGTTGAGCATGGTGGTGTGTCTTTATAATCCCAGCTACTCAAGAGGTCGAGGGAGGAGAATTCCTTGAGCCCAAGAGTTTGAGGCTGCAGTGAGCTATGATTGTGCCACTTAACTCCAGCCTGGGTGACAGAGTGAGACCCTGTCTCTCTCTCTCTCTCTCTTTTTTTTTTTTTGACCTTGTCTCTTAAAAAGAAAAGTAAAAGCACTGGGTTAAAGCTAACACAAATGAACAATGAGAAAATAAGACTGCTGATAATTTTCCTCTCCCTGGTACAGACTATTTAGCTACATCATGGGTTTGAAAGAAGGTAAAGATCTTATTAGGTATAATGACAAGTCAGTCAAAAAATTAAAAATCAGCACGGCTATTTAAATTCTGACTTTACATATGATATTGTTAATGATGAACTAATCACTATGTGTACAGAGTGCCTTGAGAGAATTAGCTAATGATACTACTAGGTCACCACATTTAAAACTAGTTTATCTTTATCTCTTTATTTATTTATTTATCATCTTAATTTTTTTGGATGGCTCTCACTTTGTTGCCCAGGCTGGAGTGCAGTGGCGTGATCTCAGCTCACTGCAACCTCTGACTCCTGCGTTCAAGTGATTCTCCTGCATCAGCCTCCCGAGTAGCTGGGATTACAGGCACCACCACCACACCTGACCTATTTCTTTATTTTTTTAAATGAAAGTATAGGCCAGGCATGGTGGCTCACACCTGTAATCCCAGCACTTTGGGAGGCTGAGGTGGGCAGATCATAAGGTCAGGAGATCAAGACCATCCTGGCTAACATGGTGAAACCCCATCTCTACTAAAAATACAAAAAATTAGCCGGGCTTGGTGCTGGGTGCCTGTAATCCCAGCTACTTAGAAGCCTGAAGCAGGAGAATTGCTTGAACCAGGGAAGCAGAGGTTGTAGTGAGCTGAAATCACACCACTGCACTCCGGCTTGGGCAACAGTGTGAGACTCCTTCTAAAAAAAAATATATATATATATATATGTGTGTGTGTGTGTGTATACACACATATATACACACATATATAATACATATACATATATACATATATAATACATATACATATATATATACACACATACATATATATATATATATACATATAATTTGCTAGCAGTCAAATGCACAAATTCTGTCAGCTTAATAAGTTTGTTGTTGAGACAGGATCTCGCTCTGTCACCCAGGCTGGAGTGCAGTGTTGCGATGTTGGCTTACTGCAGCCTCCACCCCATGGGCTCAGTGACCCTCCCACCTTAGCCTCCAGAGTAGCTGAGACTACAGCCACGTGCCAGCATGCCCAGTTGTTTTTTTAATTTTGATTTTTTTCTAGTAGAGACAGGGTCTTGCCATGTTGCCCAGGCTGGTCTTGAACTCCTGAGCTCAAGCAATCCACCTGCCTCAGCCTCCCAAAGTTCTTGGATTACAGATGTCAGCCACCATGCCCAGCTGCTTAATAAGTTTTAACACGTGTATACACCATTGCCTAGTTCAAGATGTAGAACATTTCCATCAGCCCCCAAAATCCCTTCATGCTCTTTTCCAGTCAATACTTCCTATCTCCTGTCCTGAGATTGTCACTATTCTGATTTCTGTCACCACAGCTTTTCTGTTCTTGAACCTCATGTAAATATAATCATACATATACATTCTCTTGTGCCTGGTTTTAATATTTTTGTTACCGTATACATCAAAAAGTTATTCCTATATGATTTTGTTTTTTGTTTTTTCCATGAGCCATTTTATTTGTAAATATGTATTACATCTCTAGAAAAAGAATCCCAGGATTTTCCTTCCTATGTGTTTTCATCTTGCTTCTTCATGGTCCATGATGCCAGCTGAAATCGTCAGTACAGTGAAACCAAACTGGTGGCATGGAAGCCGATTATTCTGCCATTTCTCTAGATCTTTGAATTATACATCAAATCTGGGGCTGATCATGCCACACTTGTTTAGGCTGCCTGTGATGTTCACAACAAGTTTCCCAGCTCTGTGATCATCAATGATTTCAAATTCACCAGTGTAACCATGTTTCATCATCACAGTGGGAAACCGGATGATGACTTTGGAGCATGGCCTAAGAACCTGGCGTTTGCCTCTTTTCGGCATTGTTAATGCTCTTGAGAGCATCAGCCAGGACATTCATGTGCACCATTGCGGTGGTGTGGAAAGATGGTGAAAAGAGCCCTACGTATTTTGTATGTAGAAAATCCTAGGTAGGATATCCACAAAAGCCTATTAGAACTAATACACTCAGGCCGGGTGCGGTGGCTCAAGCCTGTAATTCCAGCACTTTGGGAGGCCGAGGCGGGTGGATCATGAGGTCAAGAGATCGAGACCATCCTGGTCAACATAGTGAAACCCCGTCTCTACTAAAAATACAAAAAATTGGGCCGGGCACAGTGGCTCAAGCCTGTAATCCCAGCACTTTGGGAGGCCGAGGCGGGTGGATCACAAGGTCGAGAGATCGAGACCATCCTGGTCAACATGGTGAAACCCCGTCTCTACTAAAGATACAAAAAATTAGCTGGGCATGGTGGCACGTGCCTGTAATCCCAGCTACTCAGGAGGCTGAGGCAGGAGAATTGCCTGAACCCAGGAGGCGGAGGTTGTGGTGAGCCGAGATCGTGCCATTGCACTCCAGCCTGGGTAACAAGAGCGAAACTCCGTCTCAAAAAAAAAAAAAAAAAAAAAAAAAAAAAAAAAAGAACTAATACACAAGTTCAGCAAGGTTATAAAATACAAGATCAATACACAAAAATCAGTTGTACTTCTTCTATACACTTGCAATGAACAGTCTAAAAATGAAATTAAGAGAACAATTCCTGGCTGGGCGCGGTGGCTCGTCCCTGTAATCCCAGCACTTTGGGAGGCCAAGGCGGATGGATCACTTGAGGTCAGGAGTTTGAGACCAGCTGGCCAACAAGGTGAAACCTTGTCTCTACTAAAAATACAAAAATTAGCCACTTGTGTTGACATGTGCCTATAATCCCAGCTACTTGGGTGGCTGAGGCAGGAGAATTGCTTGAATCCGGGAGGCAGAGGTTGCAGTGAGCTGAGATCACACCATTGTACTCTATCCTGGGCAACAGAGTGAGACTTTTCTAAATTAAAAAAGTTTTTTTTTATTTATAATAGCATAAAAAAGAACAAATTACTTAGGAATAAACAAGAGATGTATACACTTTTACTCTGAAAACTACAAAGGATTATTGAAAGAAAACAAAGAAGATCTAAATTAATGGAAAGACATCCTATGTTCATGGGTTGGAGGACACTGTTGTTAAGATAGCAAATTCCCAAATTGATATATAGATTCATCTCAATTCCTATGAAAATCTCAGCCGGCTTCTTTGCAGAAACTGACAAGCTGCTTCTAAAATTCATATGAAAATGGAAGGGTTGCCAAATAGCCAAAACAATCTTAAATAAGAAGAAAGAAAACTCACATTTTCTGATTTCAAAACTTATAAAGCTACAGTAATCATGACAGTGTGATACTAGGATTAGGATAATTATATAGATGAATGGACTGAAATTGAGAGTTCAGAAATAAACCCTTACATTTATGGTATAATAATTTTTCATGAAGATGTGAAAACAATTCAATGGGGAAAGAAAAGTCTTTTAACAGATGGTGCTAAGACAACTTGATATTCACATGCAGAAGAATAAAATTGAATTGCTACCTCATACCATATACAAAAATTTATTCCAAATAGATCAAAGACCCAAATGTAGGGCTACAATTATGAAACTCTTAGAGGAGAGCGTGGGTATAAATCTGTGTGACCTTGGATTTGGTGACCATTTCTTAACTATAACCATGTGTTGCAGGCTGGATTGTGCCCCTGCCATTCATACATTGAAGTTTTACCCTCTGATACTTCAGAATGTAATTGCATTTAGATATAAGTGCTTTAAAGAGGTAAGGAATGAGGTCTTTAGGGTGGGTCCTAATCCAATCTGACTGGTTTCCTCATCAGAAAAGGAAATTTGAACCCACAAACAAACACAAAGGGTGAGTGTACAGAGAAAAGACCCTGTGAAGAGGCAGCCATCTGCAAGCCAAGGAGAGAGACCTCAGAGGAAACCACAGATGCTTACACCTTAATCTTGGACTTCTACCTTCTGGAACTGTGAGACAACAAATTTCTGCTGCTTAAGCCATCCGGACTGTGATATTTTTATTATGGCAGCTCTAGCTAATTAATACACCACCAAGAGAACCCCAAAAGTGGAAAAAGCCAAATGCCCATCTGTTGATGAATAGATAAATGAACTGTGGTGTATTCACACAATGGAATATTATTTTCCAATAAAAAAGAATAAATATGAATCTGGCGTGTTTAAACAGAAAAAGAATAAAGTTCAGATATATACTACAACACAGATGAACCTTAGAAATATTTCATTTCTTGGCTGGTTCACATACAGTTACAACTAACTGATCATGAGTTACAGCTATCCTTGTTCCTTCTCCACTCCTACTGCTTCCCTTGCTAGCATGTATATATTTCTCTTGGGTTAATATCCAGGAGTGGAATTGCTGGGTCATATGTTGGGTAGATATTCAACTTTATTAGCAACCGCCAGTTTCAAGGCATTGTACGTAGTTATGTCATTTTATACTCCCATCTATCTCATTTGTTTTCATGGCTATGTTTTAGGTATGCTCTTTTTTCTCCCCCATTTTTAAATTTTTTGAGATGGAGTTTCGCACTTGTTGCCCAGGGCCTGGAGTACAATGGTGTGATCTTGGCTCACTGTAACCTCCACCTCCTGGGTTCAAGCGATTCTCCTGTCTTAGCCTCCCAAGTAGCTGGGATTGCAGGCATGTGCCACCACGCCCGCCTAATTTTGTATTTTTAGTAGAGACGGGATTTCTCCATGTTGGTTAGGCTGGTCTTGAACTCCTGACCTCAGGTGATCTGCCTACCTCAGCCTCTCAAGGTGTTGGGATTACAGGCGTGAGCCATCACGCCCAGCCTTAGGTATGTTTTATGACATACATAGTATGTTAGTGCAATAGTATGCATTGATATTTATAAATAAATATGCATGCTATTAGAAGTTCCATAGCCTGGGGCTGGAGGAGAGTTGACATTGGTAAGCGTCTTCTATGAGTTCCTTAGAACTGCCATAATGAATGACCACAAACCTGGTGGTTTCAACAACAGAAGTGAATTCTCTCATAGCTCTGGAGGTTAGAAGCCCAAAATCAAGGGGTCACCAAGGCCTGTGCTCCCTCTGCAGGCTCTAGGGAAGAATCTTTTTCCTCTTCTGTTTCTGGTGGCTCCAGGTGTTTCTTGGCATGGAATGGAGGTGCTCTGATCTCTACCTCTGTCTTTATATGGCCTTCCCCTTTTTCCCCTATGTCTTGTCTTTCCTCTTTTTTTTTTTTTTTTTTTTTTTGAGATAGGGTCTCACTGTGTCCCAGGCTGGAGCGCAGTGGTGTGATCACAGCTCACTGCAGCTTTGATCTCCCCAGGCTCAGGTGATCCTCCCGCCTCAGCCTCCCAAGCGGCTAGGACTGCAGATGGACGCCACCACACCTGACTAATTTTTGCATTGTTTGTAGAGACAGGGTCTTACCATGTTGCCCAGGCTGCTCTCAAACTCCTGGGCTTAAGAGATTCTTGAGGCAGTAGTGGCACTGTCTCAGCCTCCCAAAGTGCCGAGATTATAAAAGGGAGTCACTGCACTGGCCCCCTTCTGTCTTTATGAGGACATTTGTCAGTGGATTTAGGGCCCACCCTGGTAATCAAGGATAATCTTGACGGGTTTTTTTTTTTTTTTTTTTTAATCCAGGATAATCTTATCTTGAGATCTTTAACTTGGTTATATATTCAAAGACCTTTTTTTTTTTCTTTTTTTTCTTAGATGGAGTCTCCCTCTGTCACTCAGGCTGGCATGCAGTGGCATAATCTCAGCTTATTGCAACCTCTGCCTCCCAGGTCTTAAGCAATTCTCCGCCTCAGCCTCCCGAGTAGCTGGAATTATAGGCACACGTTGCCACGCCCGCTAATTTTTTTAATTTTTTTAGTAGAGACAGGGTTTCACCATCTTGGCCAAGCTGGTCTCGATCTCCTGACCTCGTGATCTACCTGCCTGGGCCTCCCAAAGTGCTGGGATTACAGGTGTGAGCCACTGCACCCGCCCTCCCCCTTTTTTCTTTTCTTTTCTTTTTTTTTTTTTTTTTTGAGACGGAGTTTCACTCTTGTTACCCAGGCTGGAGTGCAGTGGCGTGATCTCGGCTCACCGCAACCTCCGCCTCCTGGGCTCAGGCAATTCTCCTGCCTCAGCCTCCTAAGTAGCTGGGATTACAGGCACGCGCCACCACGCCCAGCTAGTTTTTTGTATTTTTAGTAGAGACGGGGTTTCACTATGTTGACCAGGATGGTCTCGATCTCTCGACCTCGTGATCCACCCGCCTCGGCCTCCCAAAGTGCTGGGATTACAGGCTTGAGCCACCGCGCCCGGCCTTTTTTTTTTTGTTTTTTGAGATGGGGGTTGCTCTGTCAACCAGGCTGGAGTGCAATGGCACAATCTCGGCTCACTGTAACTTCTGCCTCCCAAGTTCAAGCAATTCTCCTGCTTCAGTCTCCCGAGTAGCTGGAATTATAGGCATGTGCCCCCACACCCAGCTAATTTTTTGTATTTTTAGTAGAGGTGGAATTTCAACATGTTGGCCAGGCTGGTCTTAAACTCCTGACCTCATGATCTAGCCTCCTCAGCCTCCCAAGGGGCTGGGATCACAGGTGTGAGCCACCATGCCAGGCCTTTTTTTGTGAGATGGAGTCTCACTCTGTTGCCCTGGCTGGAATGTAGTGGCACGATCTCGGTTCACTGAAACCTCTGCCTCCCAGGTTCAAGTGATTCTAATTTTTGTATTTTTAGTAGAGATGGGGTTTCACTATGTTGGCCAGGCTAGTTTTGAATTCCTGACCTCAGATGATCCACCTATCTCAGCCTCCTAAAGTGCTGGGATTACAGGCGTGAGCCTGAACATATGTTTCTGAGGGCACAATTTAACCCACTATAGGACTGTTTAGCAGAATGATTAGGAAGGAGAGGTTGGATTCAAAATAATTTTTAGAAACAAGACAAAATAAAGCCCAAATAAAACCTCAGACATATAAGCATGGGCCAAACAAACAAAAAACAGAAAAAAAGAAAAAATAAGGTGGAGCGTGGTGGCTCACGTCTGTAATCCCAGCACTTTGGGATGCCAATGCAGGCAGATCATGAGGTCAGGAGTTCGAGACCAGCCTGGCCAACAGGGTGAAACCCCACTATACTATAAACACAAAAATTAGCCAGGCGTGTTGGACCTCACCTGTAATCCTAGCTACTCAGGAGGCTGAGGCAGGAGAACTGCTTGAACCTGGGAGGTGGAGGTTGCAGTGAGCCAAGACCGTGCCACTGTACTCCAACCTGGGTGACAGAGTGAGCTTCTGTCTGAAAACAGAACAAAAGTTTGTAGGTCCGGGCACAGTGGCTCACACCTGCAATCCTAATACTTTGGGAAGTGGAGGTGGAAAGATCGCTGGAGCCTAGGAATTTGAGACCAGCCTACGCAACATAGGAAGACTCTGTCTCTACAAAAATAATTTAAAAATTTGCTGAGAGTGATGGCATGCATCTGTGGTCCCACCTACTTAGGAGGCTGAGCTGGGAGGATCCCTTGTGCCCTGGAAGGTCAAGGCTGCAGTGAGCTGTGATTGATCCACTGCACTCCAGCCTGGGCAACAGAATGAGACTCTGTCTCAAAAAAAAAAAAAAGTAAGTTTGATTTGTTTGCTTTGTTTGTTTGTTCTGAGGTACATTTACAGGTAGAATCATTGGGGTTTGGTAACAGATTAGATCTGGAGCCCAGGGAGTGGAAGGAGGTCAAGGATGATGGCAGATTTTCAGCCAAGGTGATGAGGAGATAGTTCTGCCTGGAACACCCTTTTCCTAGACACTAGATTAGTGTCCCTCATTTTATTCTAGTTTCTACTGAAATGCCATATCTTCAGAAGACCTTCCCTGTCCATCCTGTCTAAATTGAAATCCCTACCCTTTATTTGTTCAACCTATGTATCCCTTAGGATTAGATTTGGCTGGCAGTAACAGAAAACTCCAAAACAGCATTTGGATATACACATTGGAATTTTGTTTTCCTCTCAAATTTTAGAAATATCGAGGTAGTGTGTGGGGCTGAGAGGGGGTACCTTGGTGTCAGGGATGCAGGTTCTATTGTATTTCGTTGCTTTGTTTTGTATGGGCATCATTCCCAAAGTTATCTCTTTTTTTAATTAGAATAACACACATGTATTTTCTTTTCTTTTTTTTTTTTTTTTTTGAGACGGAGTTTCGCTCTTGCTACCCAGGCTGGAGTGCAATGGTGTGATCTCGGCTCACTGCAACCTCCACCTCCTGGGTTCAGGCAATTCTCCTGCCTCAGCCTCCTGAGTAGCTGGGATTACAGGTACGCGCCACCATGCCCAGCTAATTTTTGTATTTTTAGTAGAGACAGGGTTTCACTATGTTGACCAGGATGGTCTAGATCTCTTGACCTCGTGATCCACCCGCCTCGGCCTCCCAAAGTGCTGGGATTACAGGTGTGAGCCACCGTGCCCGGCCCACACATGTATTTTCTAACTAATTTTGTAACCACCCTTACCGGTTCACTTTGTCTGCTGCCTAGACAGAGCTGATATATCAAGATAAGGAATTGTAGTAGAGAAAGAGTAACTCACGCAGAGCAGGCTGTGCGGAGACCAGAATTATTACTCAAATCAGTCTCCTCAAGTATTTGAGAACTGGAGTTTTGTTGTTGTTGTTGTTGTTGTTGTTGTTTGAGATGGGGTTTCGCTCTTGTCACCCAGGCTGTAGTGCAATGGTGCGATCTTGGCTCACTGCAACCTCCGCCTCCTAGGTTCAAGCGATTCTCCTGCCTCCGCCTCCCAAGTAGTTGGGATTACAGACATGCCCCACCATGCCTGGCTAATTTTTTGTATTTTTAGTAGAGGTGGGGTTTCACCATGTTGGCCGGGCTGGTCTCAAACTCTTGACTTCAGGTGATCCACTGGTCTCGGCCTCCCAAAGTGCTGGGATTACAGGTGTGAGCCAATGTGACCAACTGGGGATTGGAGTTTTTTTTTTTTTTCGAGACGAAGTTTCACTCTTGTTACCCAGGCTGGAGTGCAATGGCGCGATCGCGGCTCACCGCAACCTCACTAAACCTGGGTTCAGGCAATTCTCCTGCCTCAGCCTCCTGAGTAGCTGGGATTACAGGCACGCGCCACCATGCCCAGCTAATTTTTTGTATTTTTAGTAGAGACGGGGTTTCACCGTTTTGACCAGGATGGTCTCGATCTCTTGACCTCGTGATCCACCTGACTTGGCCTCCCAAAGTGCTGGGATTACAGGCTTGAGCCACCGCGCCCGGCCGGGGATTCGAGTTTTTAAGGATAATTTGTTGAATGCGAAGCAGCCAGTGAGTCAGGAGTGCTGATTGGTTGGGTCAGAGATGAAATCATAGGGAGTTGAAGCTGTCTTGTGCTGAATCCCTTTCTGGCTGGTGGCCACAAGATCAAATAATCCAGTATATCAATCTGGGTGGTGCCAGCTGATCCATCAAATGCAGGGTCTGCAAAATATCTCAAGCCCTATCTTAGGCTTTACAATAGTGATGTAATCCCCAGGAGCAATTTGGGAGGGTCAGAATCTTGTAGCCTCCAGGTGTATGACTCCTAAACCATAATTTCTAATATTTTGGCTAATTTGTTAGTCCTTCAAAGGCAGTCTGGTCTCCAGACAAGAATAGGGTTTGTTTTGGAAAAGGGCTATTAGCATCTTTATTTTTATTTTTGTTACTTATTTATTTATTTTTCAAGACAGAGTCTCACTTTGTCACCCAGACTGGAGGGCAATGGCCTGATCTCAGCTCACTGCAACCAACCTCTGCCTCCTGGGTTCAAGCGATCTTCCTGTCTCAGTCACCCGAGCTGCTGAGATCATACCCGGCAATTTTTTTTTTTTTTTTTTTTTTTTTTTTTTTTTTTTTTGTATTTTTAGTAGAGATAGGGTTTCACCATGTTGGCTAGGCTGGTCTTGAACTCCTAACCTTAAGTGATCCACCCGCCTTGGCCTCTCAAAGTGCTAGAATTACAGCCATGAGTCACAATGCCCGGCCTCATCTTTGCTTTAACCTATTAACTAAGTTCCTCCCATAGTTCAGCCTATGCCCAGGAATGAACAATGACAGCTTGGAGGTTAAAAGCAAGATGGAGTTGGTTAGGTCAGATCTTTCACTGTCTCAGTTCTATTTTGCAATGGGGGTTTATTTTTGTGGGTCAGGAGTTGGGACAAGCTGAGCTAGGTGTCCAGCCTTGGGTCATGCTTTCCTGTTCATTTGGTTTTTTGCAGCATTTGGTTCTTTGCAGCTGTAGGATTACATCTTGCTTCTTCTAAGAGATCTGGAGGCTAGAAGTCCAAATTCAAGGTGTTGACAGGCTCATGCTCCCTCTGAATCGTGGAGAAAAGGACCCTCCCTTGTCTCCTCCAGGCTTCTGGTGGCCCCAAACGTTCCTTGGCTTGTGGCAGCATCACTCATCCCTGCCTGCATCTTCGCATGGTCATCTTCTCTCTGTGTCCCTTCACATAGTGTTCTCCCTGTGTGTCCCAAAAGTTACCTCATAATCCAAGATGATTGCAGGATCTCTAGCCCCTCTCCCTGTACGGCAGTCAGCAGGAAGGAGGAATGGTAAAGAAGCATATTCTAAACCCACAGAATAGCCATGTCTCTTAAGGGAGGTTCCCAGAAGCTACTGAGACACTCTCACTTTTATCTCTGGCCAGACCTTGGTCACATGCCCACATCTGACTGTAGGGGAGGCTGGAAATGGAATCTTTATTCTGGGGGTCCTGAATTCACCTAAAAGTTGGAGCATCGATTAGTTTGTTAGGACAAGGGGCTATGGATATTGTGGGCTATAGCTGTTTCAGCTGCGCCTGCCTTTCCTCCTAGTGCCTGGCCTAATGTATATTTAATTAGCCATTTGTTTACCATCTGTCTCTTGTGATCAGAACGTGGGTTGTGTTAAACCAAAGAAGAACACCGAGGTACAAGTTAAAAAAAAAAAGAAAAAAAATAAGAAGGCTGGGTACAGTGGCTCACGCCTGTAATCCCAGCACTTTGGGAGGCCGAGGCAGGTGGATCACCTGAGGTCAGGAGTTCGAGCCTAGCCTGGCCAACGTGGTAAAACCATGTCTCTACTAAAAATACCAAAAATTAGCCAGGTATGGTGGTGCACATTGAAATCCCAAATACTCAAGAGGCTGAGGGAGGAGGATCGTTTGAACCCAGGAGGCAGAGGTTGCAGTGAGCTGAGACCACGCCACTGCACTCCAGCCTGGATGACAGAGTGAGACTTTGTCTCAAAAAAAAAAAGAAAATGACTGAGGCGAGTCTCAATCAATTTAGAGTTAATTTTAATTTTGCCAGGGATGAGATTATGCCCAGGAGAAAAAGACACAAGCCACAGTAGGATCTGTGTTCCACACTTTTTCTGAAGAGGGTTTGGGGACTTCAATATTTATTTATTTATTTAAATTTTATTTATTATTTTTTTGAAATGGAGTGTTACTCTTGTTCAGGCTGGAGTGCAAAGATGCAATCTTGGCTCACCACAACCTCTGCCTCCCGCATTCAGGCGATTCTCCTGCCTCAGCCTCCCCAGTAGCTGGGATTACAAGCATGTGCCACCACGCCTGGCTAATTTTTGTATTTTTAGTAGAGACCGGGCTTCGCCATGTTGGTCAGGCTGGTCTCAAACTCTCAACCTCAGGTGATCTGCCCGCCTTAGCCTCCCATAGTGCTGGGGTTACAGGTGTGAGCCATCACGCAGGGCTGGAGGACTTCAATATTTAAAGAGGAAAGGGTGAGCAGCATGGGAAAGAGGAAAGGAAAAAAAGGGAATGGTAGATAAAAGAGGCAAGGGGTTGCATTCTTTTGAGACTTTGATTAGCTTAGTGTTCCCTGAACCCATATTTTACATGTGAAATGAGGAGGGTAGAGGAACAGTCAGCTATGCATTTATACTCAGTAAATTTGCATTTTTACGTAACTAAAGTAAGCACAGAATGAAAGAAGCGGTCAAATATGCATTTGTGTTAGGTGAGGGAAGGGATGACTTCCTGTCCAGTCCTTGTCCTGTACCTGTGATAATAAGCTGTCAATGTACATTGTTTGGCTGAAATTCAACAGAATACTATTTTAGGGTAAAGATCTTAAAGGAATTTCCTTGTGAGCAAATTGTGAGGGAAGCCCGCTGGGAAGTTATGTGGCCCACCTTTGCAGCTGCCTACGTAGGGACAAAATGGGAGGCTTTTCGGGTGACTCAGTTCCCAAGCTAAACACTTCCCTTTGGCACAGGGAGTTTGTGGGATTTCCATCTTGTTCACCATATTTCCAGTGACTAGGAAAGTGCAGGGCAGATTAGGTGTTTCACAAACATGTGTTGAGTGAACAAGTGACAAGGAGGGGAATCGAGAAGAGTACATTTAAGGAGAAGAACATGACTGTGTTGGAAGATACTGAGTTTTGAGCATCTATGGGACATACAGGAGTTGATTCTCATTGGCAGCCGGAAATATGATCACAATCTTGGGAGGGAGATGTGGCTGAAGCCCTTGACAAGAGTGATTCTTTGGGAAGGGCCCAGCAAGACAGACCTATGGAGCCGGGCGCGGTGGCTCAGGCCTGTAATCCCAGCACTTTGGGAGGCCGAGGTAGGTGGATCACAAGGTCAATAGATCGAGATCATCCTGGCCAACATGGTGAAACCCTGTCTCTACTAAAAATACAAAACATTAGCTGGGCATGGTGGCACGTGCCTGTAATCCCAGCTACTCAGGAGGCTGAGGCAGGAGAATTGCCTGAACCCAGGAGGCGGAGGTTGCAGTGAGGCGCGATAGCACCATTGTACTCCAGCCTGGGTAACAAGAGCGAAACTCCATCTCAAAAAAAAAAAAAAAAAAAAAGACAGACCTATGGAAAACAGCGAAAGAGGAGACATACTTAGCCCCTCAGTGGAATCAACCTAAGCCAGAAGTCTCTACCCCCACCACCACCCCTGGGGCAGGGCAACTTCTTCCAAAGCCCACTTGTAGCCCCTCTGATCTTGCACATCTACCTCCCCGAATGGTTTGAGAATTCCCCTTATCAAGGGGATTCTGTGGAGCCCAGATCCACTTGCCACACTTTAGGAATCTAAACAAACCATGACTCAGTTTCCTTGGTGCAGGTCCTTGGACCTTTCACTAGACCTGAGTGAAATAAGAGAAATAAGGACAATATGGTAAAATAAAGATTGCATTTTTTTGGAATGGCAAGATGGGCTGGACACACACAGCAAATGAATGGAAAAGCTGAGATCCAAGCCAAGCCACAGATCCTTGGCTTGGATCTCAGCTTTTCCATTCAATTGCTGTGTGACCTTGGGAAAGTCACATAGTTACCCCATGATTCAGTATTCTTATCTATAAAATAGGAATATTATAGTATCCACCTCATTGGGTTGTTTTAAGGGTCAAGCAGTCAATAAATAAGTAAATAATTTAGAACAATGGCATATAGTAAATTGTACCTAAGTGCTAGCTATTATTATAAAGCCAAATGTATTTAGCTTACAAAGCAAACATTATTTTTACTTCTCTGTTTCAAAACATCTTTTCCTTTAGGACAGTGGTCCCCAACCTTTTTGGCACCAGGCACTGGTTTAGTGGATGACAATTTTTCCACAGACCGTGGGCTTAGGGGGATGTTTTTGGGTGAAACTGTTCCACCTCAGATCATTAGGCACTAGATTCTCATAAAAAGTCCACAATCAGGCCGGGCGCGGTGATTCACGCCTGTAATCCCAGCACTTTGGGAGGCCAAGGCGGGTGGATCACAAGGTCAAGAGATCAAGACCATCCTGGTCAACATGGTGAAACCCCATCTCTACTTAAAATACAAAAATTGGCCGGGCGCGGTGGCTCACGCCTATAATCCCAGCACTTTGGGAGGCCGAGACGGCTGGATCACGAGGTCAAGAGATCGAGACCATCGTGGTCAACATGGTGAAACCCTCTCTCTACTAAAAATACAAAAATTAGCTGGGCATGGTGGCGCACGCCTGTAGTCCTAGCTACTCGGGAGGCTGAGGCAGGAGAATCGCCTGAACCCAGGAGGCGGAGGTTGCGGTGAGCCGAGATCGCACCATTGCATTCCAGCCTGGGTAACAAGAGCGAAACTCCGTCTCAAAAAAAAAAAAAAAAAAAATTAGCTGGGCATGGTGGCGTATGCCTGTAGTCCCAGCTACCCGGGAGGCTAAGGCAGGAGAATTGCTTGAACCCAGGAGGCAGAGGTTGCATTGAGCCAAGATCGCGCCATTGCACTCCAGCCTGGGTAACAAGAGCGAAACTCTGTCACAAAAAAAAAAAAAAAAAAAAAAAAAAAAAGTGCACAATCTAGATCCTTTGCACATGCAGTTCACAATGAGGTTTGTTCTCCTACAAGAATCTAATGCTGTGGGGTGCAGTGGCTAACGCCTGTAATCCCAGCACTTTTGGAGACCGAGGCAGGCAGATCACTTGATGCCAGGATTTTGAGACCAAACTGGCCAACATGGTGAAACCCTGTCTCTACTAAAAACACAAAAATTAGCCAGGTGTGGTGGTGCATGCCTCTAACCCCAGCTACTTGGGAGGCTGAGGCAGGAGAATCACTTGAACCCAGCAGGCAGATCTTGCAGTGAGCTGAGATCATGCCACTGTACTCCAACCTATACTCCAGAGCAAGACTCTGTCTCAAATAAATAAATAAATAAATAAATAAATAAATCCTTTCTTAGCTATATAAAAAGTCAGAATCTGATTTTGGTTTTTTTGTTTACATGTTTAATTTGCTGACCTGTGACATCTCACGGCCTAGGAACCCTGCCTAGGTGTTGACATGGACTCTGTGTGAGCATTTTCCAGTATAATTTGGTGTTGTTGATAAAGAGTCAAAGTCTATAAAATATTTGAAGAGAGCCGGGCGCGGTGGCTCAAGCCTGTAATCCCAGCACTTTGGGAGGCCGAGGCGGGTGGATCACAAGGTCAAGAGATCGAGACCATCCTGGTCAACATGGTGAAACCCCGTCTCTACTAAAAAATACAAAAAAAAAAAAATTAGCTGGGCATGGTGGTGCGTGCCTGTGATCCCAGCTACTCAGGAGGCTGAGGCAGGAGAATTGCCTGAACCCAGGAGGCGGAGGTTGCGGTGAGCCGAGATCACGCCATTGCACTCCAGCTTGGGTAACAAGAGCGAAACTCCGTCTCAAAAAAAAAAAAAAAAAAAAAAATATTTGAAGAGATTATTCTGAGCCAAATATGAGCAGCCAGTGGCCCATGACACAGCCCTCAGGAGATCCTGAGAACATGTGCCCCAAGTTGTCAAGCTACAACTTTATACATTTCAGGAAGACAATAAAACATCAATCAATACATATAAGATGTACATTGGTTGGCTAAGCATGGTGGCTCACACCTGTAATCCCAGCACTTTGGGAGACTGAGGCAGGTGGGTCATCTGAGGTTGGGAGTTCGAGAGATGGCAAAACCCTCATCTCAACAAAAATACAAAAAATTAGCCAAGTGTAGTGGTGCCTGCCTGTACTCCCAACTATTTGGGAGGCTGAGGAAAAAGAATTGCTTAAACCCAGGAGGTAGATGTTGCAGTGAGCTGAGATCATGCCATTCTACTCCAGCCTGAACAAGAGAGCAAGACTCTATTTTTTTTTTTTTTTTTTTTTTTTTTTGAGATGGAGTCTTGCTCTGTCACCAGGCTGGAGTGCAGTGGTGCAATCTTGGCTCACTGTAATCTCCACCCTCTGGGTTCCAGCAAGTCCCCTGCCTCAGCCTCCCGAGTAGTCGGGACTACAAGTGTGCACAACCATGCCAGGCTAATTTTTTGTATTTTAGTAGAGATAGGGTTTCATCATTTTGGCCAGGATGGCCTCAATCTCCTGACCTCGTGATCCGCCTGCCTTGGCTTCCCAAAGTGCTGGGATTACAGGCGTGAACCAATTTTGTATTTTTAATAGAGATGGGGGTTTTACCATATTGACCAGGCTGGTCTTGAACTTCTGACCTTGTGATCCACCCTCCTCAGCCTCCCAAAGTGCTGGGATTACAGGCGTGAGCCACCGTGCTCAGCCCAGGCTACACTTCTGTATGCCTATGACTCTTGTCAGGCTCAGAGGTAATTTAATGAGGATGAAATGTCTAGAAAGGGACAGTGTGGGACTCATATTTATTTGGCTCTCCTGAGGGACTTCTACCTCCAAAGGGGAGTAGAAGCCCCCGTAGGCCAAAAGAAAACTTCCCCTTCCCACTCTGCGGATTTGCTGAAAAGTCAACAGACAAAAGGCAGATTCAGAGAAAAGGCATACACATTTTCGAATATGCATAGAAGAAAACAGAGTGCTTACCCTAACCCTTCAATGGGGTACAGAAGCTTATATAACCGTTTTTTTTTTTTTTTTTTTTTTTTTTTTTTTTTTTTTCTTGAGACGGGGTTTCGCTCTTGTTACCCAGGCTGGAGTGCAATGGCGCGATCTCGGCTCACCGCAACCTCCGCCTCCCGGGCTCAGGCAATTCTCCTGCCTCAGCCTCCTAAGTAGCTGGGATTACAGGCACGCGCCACCACGCCCAGCTAGTTTTTTGTATTTTTAGTAGAGACGGGGTTTCACCATGTTGACCAGGATGGCCTTGATCTCTTGACCTTGTGATCCACCCGCCTCGGCCTCCCAAAGTGCTGGGATTACAGGCTTGAGCCACCGCGCCCGGCCTTTTTTTTTTTTTTTTTTTTGAGACAGTCTCACTCTGTTGCCCAGGCTGGAGGCCAGTGGCATGAGCTTGGTTCACAGAAACCTCCGCCTCCCGGGTTCAAGTGATTCTGCTGCCTCAGCCTCCGGAGTGTCTGGGATTACAGGCATGCACCACCATGCCTAGCTAATTTTCGTATTTTTAGTAGAGACCAGGTTTTACTATGTTGGCCAGGCTGGTCTGAAATTCCTGACCTCAAGTGATCCGTCTACCTCAGCCTCCAAAAGTGCTGGGATTACAGGCGTGAGCCACTGTGCCTGGACATATATATACATATATATATATATATATATATTTTTTTTTTTTTTGAAGCTGTTATAGGGAATATGGTATTTCTGTAATTGTGCGTGATTTTTCTGGAGAAAGAAGGGATCAGAAAATTGAGATTAACTTATAACTTGTTCTTTTTGGAAAGTGGATGAGCCTGAGAGACAGACAAGCATCTTATCCCTCTAGGTGTGGTTATTCTTCAGTCTTCTTTTCTGCAATAGAGACACAGATAACAGGAAGGGGATGGAAAGAAATTGTTCTCGTAGGGGCATCCTTCTGGTCTTTTGGTCTTTCCCCTTTGGAGGTGGGGCAGTCTCTTCCAGTGTCAGTTGATCTTTAAGGGCCTTTCTTTCAAAATACTCATTACACAAGGGAGCCATATTTTGGGTGAATTATGTTGGTTTCCTTCTTCTCCTTGGGACAAAAGGTGGGAAACGTGTCCCTGAGGGGTAAGGGCCTCTCTGAGTAGAGATGAACAGGTGAGGGTTGAGTAAGGCTGGCCGGGGCATTTACGACACCTGAGCAGCCTGGAGCTTGGGTGAAGCAAGAGCGGCACCGATCAAGCAAGATTCAGGTACAAGATTAAAAAAAAAAAATTTTTTTTTTTTCGCTCCCTCCCTAGTACAAGATTTAAGTCTTGCATCTTAGGCATGGCTCTAGCCTCATCCTAATTCTGGCCCTGATAATAGGAGGCTTTTGCCGGTAAGATCCAATTATTAGGAGCTGCAAATGTCAATGCCTTACAGGGGCCAGTTAGCAGTGTCAGTCAGTGGGCTGGGTGAGGCCTGGGCTGCTGGAGCTCCCCTGCCCTGTCTAAAGAGGGCAGTGGCTGCTCAGCTCCAGCGGATTCGGGGAAGGAGCTAGCTGAGATAAGAGCTAGTGCCATGATGATCATATTGCTATAGGATCAAATGGGTACTGTGTGAGTTGATGTTTAGGTGCCTGAACTCTAGATTTTAAAGTGAAATTTCTTAAATTTTTTTTTTTTTGAGACGGAGTTTCGCTCTTGTTACCCAGGCTGGAGTGCAATGGCGCGATCTCGGCTCACCGCAACCTCTGCCTCCTGGGTTCAGGCAATTCTCCTGCCTCAGCCTCCCGAGTAGCTGGGATTACAGGCACGCCCCACCATGCCCAACTAATTTTTTGTACTTTTAATAGAGACGGGGTTTCACCATGTTGACCAGGATGGTCTTGATCTCTTGACCTTGTGATCCGCCCGCCTCGGCCTCCCAAAGTGCTGGGATTACAGACTTGAGCTACCGCGCCCGGCCATCTTAATTTTTTTTAAAGGCAGGCCCAAATTTATAAAATATCAAGTGGGCCAAATAAGATGTTATAGCCCACAGTTTTAGCTTGGCGGTTGCTGATTTACACTAGCCCCATTATAACGCTGTTGGAGGGCAGGATTTTGGGCAAGTGAAAGAGAAAAGGAGACAGACGGAGAATGATTTTACAACTCCAGCCTCTCCGAGGGCCAGGTGGCCTGTGACTCCTCAGCAGCCTTCTCCCGAAGGAAGCAGAACTGTCTGAAACACTGATAGGAGTCATGATAAACTTCACCCCACTATGCTCAGCTGCAGAGCCACTAAGACCCTGGAGCAATAGCCTTCAGCATCCCGGAGAAGCTGCTAAAAGGATTATGAGTCAATTCATTTTAGACATTTCTTCCATATGTTCCGTGGAAAGATAGGGTCTAAATCAGTCCTCATTCCTGGCAGCACCTGTTTCACCTGGGGAATTTTCAGAAAGTGATACTTGGACTGCAGTTCACATCAATTCAGTCTCTGGGTGGAGCTTGGACATCAACATTTGTAGAAGCTCCCCAGGTGGCTTTGGTGCAGCCAGGCTGGAAACCACTGATGCAACTAATAGAAACGCTAGGTTGGGATCTCCTCTGGGGCATTTCTTTAGGACAGGCTGTGCATGACAGTCCCACAATGTCAGGATTCCAAGATGCTCCAATGGTTTAGGCACTAGTCTTAATTTTTGTTTTCTTGCTCTCTTTGAGACCTTAACAAACTCTATAGAGCTGCACGCAGCAGCTCACGCCTATAATCCCAGCACTTTCAAAGGTCAAGGCAAGAGGATCGTTTGAGCCCAAGACTTTGAGATCAGCCTGGGCAACACAGTAAGACACCGTTTCAATTTAATAAAAAAACCAAAACATCCAAGCTCTTTAACCTTCATATCCTCATTGACTGATTAAATGCAGATAATGGTATTTGCCCTTATAACCTCACCAGGCTGTTATCAGGAGAAATGAAGCAATAAATGAGAAATTGCTCCGCAAACTGTCAACCTTATGCAAACATTGCTATTTGGAGTGTGCTCTCAGTTACAGGAGGTACAGCTGTTAACTGTTGGAGATCATTCCTGAAGTAACATTCCTAGTGCCATGGGTCGATGGGATTGGTACAGACATCCCAACTTAGAAGGCAGACTGCACTGTCTTATAGGCAGGTGCGTTTCCTGGGGTGACAGCCTGGCACTGGTCCCTCCAACCCCAACTTGTGTAAAAAGAACCACGCAGTAAATGAATATAAAGAACTCAGGGAACTTGAAGGCCATCTGGAGAGGGAGGGAACTAAGGACTCCCTGTGGGTTGGGGTCTTGCTGAGGATCTATGGAGTAACTGTCAAGGAGCGTTAGCAGGGATCTAAGAGCTATGGAACAGCAAAAAGAGGTAAATTGTGAAGTCATCGCTGGAACAACAGAGAGGGGACACAGCAGTGCAGCATGGGCTCTGGCCTCAGGAAGCTGTCTGATTGGGGCAGATAGAACCAGCCCCCTAGAAGACAGTCACCCATATCAGTTAGTCAGTCATGACTCGGTGTTACTTATCTCAGGCCCAGGCTGCATGAGGGGTTGAGGGTGGGATGGACAGAGCACTGGCTGGGCATCAGAACTAGGTTGGAGTCCTGGCTCCAAACTCTACCACAAGCTGACACTGGGCACCATGGCCCACCTGCGGCGTCCCAGGTTCCTGCCCTGTAAAGAGGAGTCTGGGTGTATATCCAGATGGCCTGTGAGCATAGCCTGAGCTTGCCCTGTCGAGGTGCTGAGGCCTGGGAGATTTGGGTGAGTAGCTGTGGTCCAGGGAAGGTGGGCAAGCTGGGACTTAGATGAGAGGTGATATTTGGTCAAGCAGAAGTGAGTAGAGAAGGCAGGACAAGGGAGGGAATATGAGCAGGGCACAAATGGAGTGGATTTGGCGGGGGCAGAGGGCGGTGGGAAGTGGCCTTGCTGCAGCCAGCATGGACGAAGAGATAAGTGGGAGAGTGGAGTCAGATTACAGAAGGCCTTGGAAACCAGGCAGAGATGTTTAAATTGGCTCTCTCAGGAAGGAGGGGGCCATGAAGGGATTTAGGGAAGGGTCATGACATGATTATGCTGCATTTTAGCAGGATTAATGTGACCTGGTGCTCAGAATGGCTTGGATGGCATGAGGCCAGGAGCCGAGGAGGACAGTTAGAAGACTCTTGTAATATTTCTGGCACAGGGAGATGAGGACTGGGAGTTGGGAGGTGGTAGTAGGTCAGGCCTAGAGATATTTCTCAGGAAATATTGACAGGCCTTGGGGCCTGGTTGCATTCAGTGGGTGGGGAGGAATGAGTCACTTTGAGAAGCAGTTTCTTTCTCAAAGGCCAGGGAAGAAAAAGCAGAGGCAGCCTCCCTGCCTGCAAACAGGACATCTCAGGGTAACCTGGCTCTTCCACGCGTCAGCTTCTCCCTGGCTCCAGCTCAGATAGGAGTTGTAACAAGGGTTTGGGCATGGGTGATGGCACTGGCTGGTGGCTGGGTGAAGGGCCATATTTTTGATTATGTGCTAGGCTCATTCAGCCTGCCAAGTGCCAGGCCCTGGGCTTGCGTGGGAGACAGAGCAATTGGCAAAACACAGCGCTCCATCTTCAAGGAGTTTCCAGCTTTGTGAGCTTGGCAGATCTGCAGAACTCAAATCAAATGGCACTTGAGAACCACCACCTTGTTCTCATTCCTTCCATTTTGCTTTATGGCCATGTAGGTTGTTCCAAGTGTTTGATGTGTGCCAGAAAATGTCTTTCTTCCTGGTTTATAATTATGGTCCAGGGCAAATCCAGATTTTGTGGGGCTTGAAACTTAACTAAATTGGGGTTCTCTTTGGAAAATAATTCAAACGTAAATATACAAATATCAAATTGCTAGGCTCTCCCAGGCCCTAGAAGGGTAGGAATGCAAGTGAGAGTCCCTGAAGCTTGAACCGCTTTAACTTCTCAGTCGGTTCTGTAATACCTACCATTCCTTAAGCCTGTATTATGTGCAGGCGTTTTGTGTACAGTATTTCACAACAGTCTGTTGTGACTGCCTCTAAGCTCCTCCTTTTCCATGACTGCTGGCAGGCCCCCGGAGTTCCTGCACCTAAGTCGTCCCTCCCTCTGATTTGAGTGTACCTTTGCTATGCCTAGTCAAGGGCTAGGGGTGTCCTAAAGTCAACAGCTAGGGTAGAGGTTGGGAGTTGGATTTCAGGGCACCCTACGGTGCAGACTTGGTTTGCAGGAAAGCGACCGATTTAGGCAGAGGGGGCTCTATACAACCGGGACCACAGCAAATCCTAGGGGTGAGCATCTGCTTCGAAGATCCACAGATCCAAGCTGTAATCCTAGCGCTATAACTTCCTGGCTGGTCCAGCAAGACTGAGGCCTCACTGAGCCTCAATTTCCTTACCTGTCCAATCAGAATAGCAGCCACTTGTTACACTTGAGCTCATTATTGTCATCTTGTGAGGAACTAAGGCTCCTGGTGGCCTCCAGAACACAGAAACAATCTAAGAATCCTAAAATTGCTGTCCTGGTAGGACCTCTAGGGATTCCTGCCATCTTACCTAACTTCCTCTGGGAAAGTGGAAAACACTGCACCTGGGAGGGGTGGCTGAACCGTGCCCCAGGTCCCAGTGGGCCCGGGTGCCCAACAGCAAGAGGAGGCCCGGAGGATGGGGCCAGGCCGCGGCCTGCGGCGCTAGTCCCGCCCAGAGGGAGTGCGCCCTGAGGGAGAGCCTCAGGAACCGGTGACTCGGGGACGGGTGCTCTGGGGTGTCGCTTTGGGTTCAGCAGTACAAATCTGCCAGCTGGAGATTAGGCCGGGCAGGCCAGGGAGGGGTGATGCACCGCCGCTGAGGACCCAGGTGGGGCGGCGCGCTCGGCTGCCGCGAGACAGGCGCGGGACCCGGGTGCGAGGACGGCGTAGCGTCCGGGGCTCCCGCTTCCGCCCGCTTTCCACGCCTACTTCTGCAAGCCCCCTCCGGCACGGCTGAGGCCGCCGGACTCCTACGGGCGAGCCCTCATTTCCCAGGAATGGGACCGCCTTCCTGTCCCGGGGGCTGCCCGTCCCTAGACTTAGCCCTAGGGGCTTCTCGTCCCGGCCGACCCGGACTGTGCCTCCAGCCTGCGCCTCGCACCTCGTCTCCTGTCCCGGTCCACCCGGCGCCGCCACGGGTCGGCTCCCTACGTGGGGGACGTGCGGGTTGATGCAGGGTCGGGGGGATTTCGCAGCGTCGCCCGCTCCCTTTCCGGTGCGGGAGGGAGCGGCCGCGTCGTCCCTGCTCCCCGGCCTGGACGCCACCGCCCGGCGCTGCAGAGGCGCGCGGCAGCCAATGGGCGCGGAGGAGGTGGGCCGGCTGGCGGCTGTCACCCTGCCGGGGTCGGGAGCGCGGAGACCGGGAGCGCGCGAGCTGCCGCCGCGCCCCGGCCCGAGGGGGAGGAGCTGCGGGAGGAGGAGGAGGAGGAGGAGCCGCCGAGCAGCCGCTGGAGGACCACAGCTCGCCCAGGCTGCGGAGGACCGACTGGCCCCACGCCTGCCGCCCCGCGCCCCCGACCGCCAGCATGATCGCCGCACAGCTCCTGGCCTATTACTTCACGGAGCTGAAGGATGACCAAGTCAAAAAGGTGAGCCCCGGCCCGCGCCGCCGCCGGCGTCCCAGCCTCAGCTTTTCGTTCCGGCATCCGCTCGCCGCCGCCTCCATCCTCCGGCGCCCGGCCTTCTCCCTGCCAGCATCGAATTGGACTGCAGGGCGCGGGGAAAGGCTTCGCCTTCGATTCTCCCAGCGTTTCACTGTCTCTGTGTGTGTGCGTGTTGGGAGGGGGGCAGCCGGGCGAAAGACCCTCGAGACTGGGCTGCCTGCTGCAGTGTCCTTGAAACGGGCCCTGGATGTCAGGCCCCCGGGCTGCGCGGGGAGGTGGCCGGTGGGGGCCGGTGGGCCCTTCCGCAGGGCCTGTTTGGGAGGGTCGGAGCGCCGTGGGAGAAGGTGTGATCACGGAGATGCTGGGGAAGTGAGCGAGCAGCAGGCGGGGGTGCTGGCTGGAGGCCAGACCTCCTATATTTGGGGGTTCCTGGCGGAGGTTGTCGGGTGCCCCAGAGAAGCTGTCACCAGACTCTTCCAGTTGTTTGAGCTGCTTGTTAATCTGAGGACGAGGTGACCCGCCCGGCTTCCTGGAATGGGGAGGGGCAGCAAGGCCACCGGAAACTTTGCTCATAGGCCTCGTGTCTGGAGAGGCTCGTCTGAGTGGAATTTTTTATTCCTCTAAAGCTGTAATTTCTAGCCAGCACAGGAGCTCAAATAAGAGACTGGTCATTTGAGTTGGGTGGGACGTAAGCTTGTGGCATGCTTGCTCTAGCACTTGGCCACATGCATCCTCCTGGCCTGAGCTGTTGCTGCCTTTGACATCTTAGTATAAACTACTGTCTGCTGGCAGGTCTTAAAGGTGTATTTGTTTCTGCCAGCTTTGCTACCATATTTTTAAGAAACAGCCTAAGCTGTAGGGAAAGACGCTGGTTTTATCAGTGCCAGGTCTGGTCCAGGCTCCAGGCCCACCCACCCTGAACGTGGTGACGTTATTGCTGGGGTTAGCTCCGATGGACTGGCAAAGTCATCTTGACTTTGGAGTTCAGAGGGGTGGAGTTCTACAGGTGAAAGGCAGGAGTGACAGGCCTTGATTTTCTGCCCTGCAAGCCACAGGGTGTTCCGTCCTGTTCCTGTCCATCTAAGATGACTTCCTCATCTAGCACAGTCAGAAACAAGTCTACTGGCCGGGCGCGGTGGCTCAGCCTGTAATCCCAGCACTTTGGGAGGCCGAGGCGGGTGGAACACGAGGTCGAGAGATCGAGACCATCCTGGTCGACATGGTGAAACCCCGTCTCTACTAAAAATACAAAAAACTAGCTGGGCGTGGTGGCGCGTGCCTGTAATCCCAGCTACTTAGGAGGCTGAGGCAGGAGAATTGCCTGAGCCCAGGAGGCGGAGGTTGCGGTGAGCCGAGATCGCGCCATTGTACTCCAGCCTGGGTAACGAGAGCGAAACTCCGTCTCAAAAAAAAAAAAAAAAAAGAAAAAAGAAAAAAGAAACAAGTCTACTGAGGGCAGCGACCTTATGAAGGTCACCCAGTGAGTTAGAGGCAGAGCCAGCGGGGCAGATGCAGGTTTCCCAGTTCCTCCACTCAGGAACTTCATCAGGGTCCCTCTGGAGGTCGGCTTCCAGGAGGCCCCTGGGATCCTGCTCTGATCTTGGATCCCATGGTGGGTGGGACTGAGGTAGGTAGGAGATAGGCTTGGGAATGGAATCTGCCACTGTTCATCATGGCTTGAAGCAACAACTCTGGGGTTGTCAAACTGTGGCACTCGAGACACTTGCTCCCATGAAGCACCCTGGAGCTTCCTTCTGGCCACTGCCCTGGGAGCCGTGTATGCCAGTGTGTGCATTTCACGAGTTTTCTCCAGTGGTGGTGTGCATCACTGATGTTCTTCCCCTTGGACCAGGGAGATAGTTCTCCCAGCATGGCAAGGCATGCCCAGAACAGGCTTCCTGAAGCCAAGAGGAGTTCACGTCCTCCTGTACATAGTGTCCTCTATAGCTCAAGACAGTGGGCTGCTGGATTGGCAGGTGCCAGGGTGACCTTGTAAACCTCCAGCGTCCACACCCACCACCTGTGTGACTGTCGGCTGCCAGTGGCCTCCAGCAGCTGAGCTGGGCTGAAGTTTGGACTGCATTCCGTGAGACATGTTTTCTAGACATATGGTGTCTAGTGTGGGCCCAGAGCTCTCCATACTCGTGGGTGGCTCAATTCACATTTATGGATGCATAGTCTATCTCCCAGACACCTGTAGGTACCTAAGTGTGTGACCCTTCCATCCCTCCTCACTCTGAGGTTGGGATTCTGATATCCTGCCCTTCTCTCACCCCAGAACCTTGCTGTAGGAGGGTCTTGAGGCCAAGGTTTCCACCAGATGTTTTGTGTCAAGGGGATTCTTAAAAACAAGATGTTTGCTTGCATTTGACCAAAGACTTCCTATGTTGCATTCCATAGGGGAGTATGTGGATTCCTGCCAGGGAGGTCCACTCCTTTTGCATAGTGGCTTATGTGCCACTGCTGTCTGTGGGTGTGGTCGTGGCTATGATTGTGCTACTGCACTTTAGCCTGGGCCTTCTAAGGACAGTGACATAGTAGGTACTTGTTCCAGTGACCTACTTGGCTTTACCTAAGTGTGCAGATGCTGGGGAACCACATCTGCTCTTCTGGGGTCCAGGACCCCTTAGAGACCAGCTCTTTCCACCTACCTGTCAGCATGGGAAAGGCCAGGTGAAGGTGCAGGACTCCCTGTTCTTCCAGGGGGCTGGACCCTGGCTGCCTCCAAGCAGGCACCTGGTGGGGATGGTTAGCACCCAGTGTGGGCGGCCATGATGATTCAGCCCTCCAGCCTTAGGCAGCCTCCTGGGTTCTGGAGACAGACCTGACATCCCTCAGTAACCCTCATCTATCTTCTTGTTCTCCGAACCAGAGGTAGGAGAAGGGCAGGTGGGGACCATGCTGGGGAAGTTTTTGTTATTGCTTCGAATCCAAATGTGAACATGAAAAAGGGTGTCATTTTTCTCCTCATTGCCTGTGAGGCACATCAATAATTCAGCTCCATAAGAATATATTCTGGGTTGAAACAGTTCAGGTGTCTGACATCCCAGCTTGGAACCCGGTTATCCAGGTGAAATCTGCGTAAATTGATTAATGAATGCTGCTGAAGAGGGTGTCGTGGCATTGGGCTGAGCTAAGTACAACACATGTATATTCCTTTCACTCTTCTAGTGCCTTTAGGAGGAAAGGGAGGCATATGTGTGCTTGTGAAGGATTCCATTCATCACAATCCTGGACATCTGCTAGTTCTGTGGCTAGAGGCTAGGTTCTTTGACCTCTATGTAACTTTAAACACTCCTCTCATCTCCCCAGCTTCTTCCACTCGGTTTAGCCATTAGGAGCTTGGAGCAGAGTGAAGGATTGCATAGTGCTCTGTTTGTTTAGAAAAGGAAGATGGGTCCAGGAAAGTCAGAACTTGGCTTCTAAAGAAAAATTAGACTTCCTTTCCTCCAGGCTTGTCAGAATGGTGAGCAGATGCCAGTGGATATTCTCTGGGTGAGATCCCTGTAACTCTAAGCGATTTCCACTAGTAGGTGAGCAAACAGGTGAGATTAGTCCAATGGCTGAACTCAGGAGTCCTTGAGTACTTGGCCCAGGAAGACAGGGGAGAGTAGGCTTAGCAATTAAAGGGCTACCCAAGGTCCATTCCTTAGAGTCCATGTGTTCCAGCTGCAAAAGCAAGCATTAAATAAATAAAAAAGGCCGAGTGTGGTGGCTCACGCCTGTAATCCCAGCACTTTGGGAGGCTGAGGCAGGAGGATCACCTAAAGTCAGGAGTTCGAGACCAGCCTGATTAACATGGAGAAACTGTATCTCTACTAAAAATACCAAATTAGCCTGGTGTGGTGGCGGGCATCTGTAATCCCAGCTACTTGAGAGACTGAAGCAGGGGAATCGTTTGAACCCAGGAGGCAGAGGTTGCGGTGAGCCAAGATCACGGCATTGCACTCCAGCCTGGGCAGCAACAGCTGAACTCAATCTCAAAAAAAAAAAAAAAAAAAAAGGCCATTCCTTATTTCTCAGGGGTAAGAGAGGTGAGAGTTAGAAAATTATAAAAAAAATCTGTGGGTTCTTGGAGTGGCAAAGAAAAAAAGAGAAAATTATGAAAAATCAGCTTGGGCAACAAAATGAGACCCCATCTTTAAAAAATAAGTATTTTTTTTTAGCCTGCTGTGGTGGCACACACCTGTAGTCACAGCTACTCAGGCGGCTGATCGAGCTCAAAAGATTGATCCCAAAACAGTGAGCTATAATGCTGTGATTGCGCCACCGCACTCCAGGCTGGGTGATAGAGCAAGACTCTGTCTGAAAAAAAAAAAAAAAATAAGAAAATTAAATGTCTCATAACGTCTTAATTCTGATGTTGTGCAAATATTCATTGAGAGCTTCTTGGTGAATCTTCACTTTATAATCCTTGCCTATTCTACCTTAGATACTCTTAGGGTTTCTCCCAAGAGAAATCCCATCACTCTATTTGATTGGATGGTTTGGGAATGTTGTGAAGTAATACACCGGTAGGTGGGGTGGCTGTGAGGTGCCTTCACATCTGGCCAAGCTGTGCCATGCTCCTACGCTCCTGCTGTTCTCCGGAGAAGACACAGGCAGCTTTCCCCTTACAAGACTGATTTGGCGTGACTGGAGTTGTCTCTGTGTGTATCTGCAGTCAGGGATTCCTGGCTGACAGATTTAGCCACTGGAATCAGCTCTGAGCATGCCTGAGAAGGCCCCAGGGAAGACATGGATAAAGACAGGGAGCTGTACACCTCTGCATCCAGCAATCAGTCTAGTGGCCAGACTGCGGGAACCTGCTTATTGATTTATTTTATTTTATTTTATTTTTTTTAAAGATGGGGTTTCACCATGATGGCCAGGCTAGTCTTGAACTCCTGACCTCACGTGATCCACCCACCTTGGCCTCCCAAAGTGCTAGGATTACAGGTGTGAGCCACTGTACCCAGCCTATTGTTATTTTTTTATAGAGACAGGGTCTCACCATGTTGCCCAGGCTGGTCTTGAACTCCTGGGCTCAGACTGCTGGCATGCTCAACTGCAACTGCTTGTTGATTTGTTGTTGTTGTTTTTCTTTTCTTTCTCTCTCTCTTTTTTTTTTTTTTTTGAGCAGTTCACCATTATATTGTTTTTTTATAGAGATAGGGTCTTACCATATTGCCTGGGCTGGTCTTGAACTCCTGGGCTCAGGCAGTCCTCCTGCCTCTGCCTCCCTAAGTGTGTTTAGTGATTTGAAAACCCTGAAAATCAAATCTGATCACAGGAGCACAATCATTTCATTAAAAAATATTTGATTTTTTAAATTACGTGCAGAGGACTGTACTAGGCTGGGGTGACAACTGTAAACAAGGCTGAAATGGTTCCTATTCTCACAGAGCATACAATATTTGCTGGCGGGGTGTGGTGACTCATGCCTGATCCCAGCACTTTGGGAGGCCAAGGTGGGCTGATCATTTGAGGTCAGGAGTTTGAGACCAGCCTGACCAACATGGTGAAACCCCCTCTACCAAAAATACAAAAAAGTTAGCCAGGCATGGTGGTGCATGCCTGTAGTCCCAGCTACTTGGGAAGCTGAGGCAAGAGAATTCACTTGAACCTGGGAGGCAGAGGTTGCAGTAAGCCGAGATTGAGCCATTGCATTGCAGCCTGGGTGACAGAGCGAGATTCTATTTAAAAAAAAAAAATACAATATTTGCTGTGTTATGTGTGCAAAGCATTAAATGGCTATGAGGGCCCACAGCGTGGTGTGGTCAGACTTTGTGGGGGAAATCCCTAGGCTAGGAACTGCTTATAGCTAGGCTGCAGATGTTAGCTTCTTAAGTGCTTCAGGAAACTGCTTCCATCCCCAGCCCTGGGGACCTGTTTGTCTGGAGTAGCAAGACAGGTGCCCACTGCCTTCTGGCCTAATAAACCTTAATAGTGGGATCTTATGAAGTCAGTTAATATACACTAGGTTGTGTTCATTGTAGCTGATCTTAAAGAAAAATAGGTAAAAAGTTTATAGTTCGATAGATCTTGTTTTCTGGAGATAACTTTGACTTTTGGTGAACAGTACATGTCAGGGATATTATACTTAGAAACTTTGTAAGGTGAAGTCAAATGAATTATAACAAAAATGCAGATTTTCTTTTTTTCTTTTTCTTTTTTTTTTTTGAGATGGAGTTTTGCTCTGTCACCCATGCTGGAGTGTAGTCGTGCAATCTCTGCTTACTGCAACCTCTGCCTCCTGGGTTTAAGTGATCCTCCTGCCTCAACCTCCTGAGTAACTTGAGATCATACCCAGCTATTTTTTTTTTTTTTAATTTTTAGTAGAGATGGGGTTTCACCTTGTTGGTCAGGCTGGTCTCAAACTCCTGACTTGAAGTGATCCATCCGCCTTGGCTTCCCAAAGTGTTGGGGTTACAGGTGTGAGGCACTGAGCCGGGCCACTTTTAAACTCTTATAAATGGTGCTATACTGTATGTATCCTTCCGCCATTTACTTTCTTTTAGCTCAACATTGTATTTTTGAGATTTTTTTTTTTTTTTTTGAAATGGAGTTTCTCTCTTGTTGCCCAGGCTGGAGTGCAGTGGCACGATCTTGGGTCACCACAACTTTCGCCTCCGGGTTCAAGCGATTTTCCTGCTTCAGCCTCCCAAGTAGCTAGGATTACAGGTGCGCCACCACACCCGGCTAAGTTTTGTATTTTTAGTAGAGATGGGGCCTTATCATATTGGTCAGGCTGGTTTCGAACTTCTGATTTTGTGATCCGCCTGCCTCGGCCTCCCAAAGTGCTGGGATTACAGGTGTTAGCCACTGTGCCTGGCCATTTTTGCTACTTTAAAAATGTTGATCTCTGTAACTGTTTCATTAAACTACTCTATGCTTTTACACAGTATAAAGGCTCCACAGGTAATTTTTCTCTTCTGCTTTTGATGGACATTTGTGTTTCTAATGTTTCAAATGACAAACAATGTCTTGGTGAACTTTCTCTAGAACAACTCATCCAGTGAATGCACAAGTTTCTCTAGGCTCTAAGCTGTGTACCTAGGGCTGGGATTACCAGGTGGAGAGATGTGTGCCTCTTCTTATATATGAGATTCTGCCAAATTACCATCGTAGTCATGCCAGTTCACACTCCCGTCCGAAGTGTGTGCAAGTTGTCTTGGTTCCACACCGACCCTTGTTATGGTGGAATCTTTGCAAATTTGTAATAGATGAGTTTTAGTCTGTTTCCTTCCCCAGTCATTTCCATTCACATCATAGCATTCGAGCTGTGTTTAAAATTAGGCCATTTCCTGAGTTACCTTATCATAGCCCTTGCTTCAGAGTCCCACTGAGTGAAGTTGACAGCTCCATGGACTGCTGCTGCTGAGATATCTGCACTGGGGAGGGACAGTTGATTCAGGGAAAGGCTTAGGTTGGCTCTCCATGGCCCCTGGTGCTGTTGGGTGACTCTGTTAAACTTTTCTGGAAATTGTCTGTTTTTTTTGAGACGGAGTCTCTCTGTCAGGCTGGAATGCAGTGGTGCAGTCTCGGCTCACGGCAACTTCTGTCTCCCAGATTCCAGCGATTCTCCTGCCTCAGCCTCCTGAGTAGCTGGGATTACAGGTGCATGCCACCATGCCCAGCTAATTTTTGTATTTTTTAGTAGAGACAGGGTTTCACCATATTGGCCAGGCTTGTCTTGAACTCCTGACCTTGTGATTCACCCACCTTGGCCTCCCAAAGTGCTGGGATTATGGGTGTGAGCCTGTAAGTAAGGCACCTGGCCTTACTTTTCTGGGAATTGAAACACATTTTGACCTTTCACTTGCACACACTTTCTCTCTTCCCGGGTGGATCTGACCCATGCAGGGCAGGCTTATCTGTCGCCTAAACATGCCCAGCTCTCTTCAGAGAAAACTCAAGCCAGCAGCCTCTCAGACTGTCTTCCGTAAAAGGAGAGGGTGGCTGTACCCACGTGGCAGGGAAAACTGAACCCTGAAGTCTGCAGCTCAGCCCTTTGCAAACAGAAGCTGAGCTGTCTTTGTGTGAGGCAGAAAATGTCAGCTCAGGTTCATCTTGAGTCTATTTCTTTTTTTTTCTTTTTTTTTTGAGACGGAGTTTCGCTCTTGTTACTCAGGCTGGAGTGCAATGGCGCCATCTCGGCTCACCGCAACCTCCGCCTCCTGGGTTCAGGCAATTCTCCTGCCTCAGCCTCCTGAGTAGCTGGGATTACAGGCACGTGCCACCATGCCCAGCTAATTTTTTGTATTTTTAGTAGAGACGGGGTTTCACCATGTTGACCAGGATGGTCTCGATCTCTTGACCTCGTGATCCACCCGCCTCGGCCTCCCAAAGTGCTGGGATTACAGGCTTGAGCCACCGCGCCCAGCCTGAATTTTTTTTTTTTTTTGAGACGGAGTTTCGCTCTTGTTACCCAGGCTGGAGTGCAATGGCGCGATCTTGGCTCACCGCAACCTCCGCCTCCTGGGGTCAGGCAATTCTCCTGCCTCAGCCTCCTGAGTAGCTGGGATTACAGGCACGCGCCACCATGCCCAGCTAATTTTTTGCACTTTTAGTAGAGACGGGGTTTCACCATGTTGACCAGGATGGTCTCGATCTCTCGACCTCGTGATCCACCCGCCTCGGCCTCCCAAAGTGCTGGGATTACAGGCTTGAGCCACCGCGCCCGGCCATCTGAATTTTTTTTTATAGACATGCTTTTATGTCTCTTGGGTGCATATATACGAATGGAATTCCTGGGAGAGCCCCTGCTTTTAATCACCTTGAGAAAGGGATCATCTCCATTCAGGAGTGAGCAAACCAAGGCCCCCCAAGTGGTGAATTGACTTGCTGATGATCACACAGCTCATGATAGGGACAGGAACACTACTGCTGGTCTCCTAACTCAGAAACCCATGTTCTTTCCATTATGACACTCAACTCTCATTTTGCAGTTTAAGGAAACAGATCCAAGGAGGGAAAGACTGGGGTGGGAGAGCGGGGAACTGGCTTGGGATCCCTCAGGTTCCCTGTCCCCCATCTCCTGCCCCTCCCCTGCCTCAGCACCACATCTCCAGCCTGTGCCTGCTGCCCCACCCCCAGCTCCATTTGCTTAGTGTCGATGGGCCCCTTCCACTTGGGAAGGAAACGGACCCAATAAGGTAATTAACAGTGAAATGTTAGGGATTTGCCCTGTTTTTCAAATCTCTTTTTTCATTTGCCTCCCTGCTCCCATCTTTGTTTGCATTTTAAAAGAGGACCCCCGGGAGGGCAATGCTTAACCTGCATGAAACTCCTGCCCACTATGCTCCTTTGTGATGCCTACGCCTAGCCTCTGCCTGTTGGCACCGTAAGCAGCTGTTGATTCCATCAACTGATTGACACATGGGGCTTGTCTTCAGCCATGTTCTACACCCAGACCTCATGCCTCTGATGTCTCCTGGTGCCTTCTAGGACCCTGTCTGGGTGGGTATGGTGAGTGAAGTAGGAGACCCAGGCTACTGCTGCGATAGAGACACCACTGGCTAGGTCTCTCACCTTTCCCCTCCCTTCTTCCCTGATACAGGTCATCAGACTCTCATTCAAGAAGGTGTCCACCCTATACCCAGAGGAAAGGGACATCCTTATCTCTGAAGATACAGGGACACAGAGAAGAATCTGAACAAACAGGCCCTGCTCCCAGTTTATCAGTATTAGATCATCCCACCCTTTCTCCAGTCACACTTCTTCATCAAACCTGGCATATAGAAATATGCAGGGTTACCTGTTTCTTTTCTTTTTTTTTCTTTATTTTGAGACAGAGTTTCGCTCTTGTTACCCAGGCTGGAGTGCAATGGCGTGATCTCGGCTCACCGCAGCCTCCGCCTCCTGGGTTCAGGCAATTCTCCTGCTTCAGCCTCCTGAGTAGCTGGGATTACAGGCACGCGCCACCAGGCCCAGCTAATTTTTTGTATTTTTAGTAGAGACGGGGTTTCACTGTGTTGACCAGGATGGTCTCGATCTCTCGACCTCGTGATCCACCCACCTCGGCCTCCCAAAGTGCTGAGATTACAGGCTTGAGCCACCGCGCCCGGCCTGTTTCTTTTCTTTTCTCTTTTCGAGACAGGGTTTCTCCCTCTGTCTCCTAGGCCAGACTGCAGTGGTGCAGTCTTGGCTCACTGTAGCCTCCACCTTCCTGGTTCAAGAAGTTCTCTCACCTCAGCCTCCTGAGTAGCTGGGATTACAGGCACCTGCTACCACACCTGGCTAATTTTTGTTATCTTTGGCAGAGATGGGGTTTCACCATGTTGGCCAGACTGATCTTGAACTCCTGGCCTCAAAGCGATCTGCCTACCTCAGTCACCCAAAGTGCTGGGATCACAGATGTGAGCCACCATGCCTGGCCAGAGTTATCTGTCTTTATGAAGGCTTCTGCGTCATCTAAAAACTTAGGTTAATTTGTATGCATTGTTCTTGTTACTCTGTCTTTTGTTATAGGGGCCTAAGCCATAACCCTAAGATGGAAAAGAAGGATGTTTCTTTTCCACTACTGTGTGTTCTACACTGCAGCTGCCTTCCTCATAGAAACGGTCACCCAAGGCTCTGATAACGGAGATATGTTGGAAATGCTAGGGCTGTATGTCCAAAATAGTAGAGCCAGTCATAGATGGCTGTTGTGCTCTTAAAATGTGGCAAGTCTGATTTTGAGTGTAAACTCCACACAGGCTTTCAAAAATTTCATGTGACAGAAAGAATATGACATAGCCTGTTAATAGTTTTCTAGTATAGGCTGGGTATGGTGGCTCACACCTGTAATCCTGGTACCTTAGGAGGCTGAAGCCAGAGGATCACTTAAGCCCAGGAGCTTGAGATCAGCCTGGGCAATATAGTGAGACTTCATTTCTACAAATAATTTAAAAAATTAGCTGGGCGTGGTGGCACACGTCTATAGTCCCAGCTACTTTGGAAGCTGAGGTGAGAGGATTGCCTGAGCCCAGGAGGTCAAGGCTGCAGTGAGCCATGACTGACCCACTGCATTCCAGCCTAGATGGTGGAGCAAGACCCTGCTTACAAAAAATTTTTTTTTCTGATATTGATTAAATACAACAACATTTTGGATATACTGGGTTTAATAAAATACATTATTTCAATTGGGAGGCTGAGGCAAAAGGATTGCTTGAGCCTAGGAGTTCGAGGCTGCAGTGAGCCCTGATTGTGCCACTGCACTCCATTCTGGGTGACAGAGTGAGATTATCTTGAAAAAAAATTATTTTCACCAGTTCATTTATTTATTTATTTAAATAGAGATGGGGTTTCACCATGTTGGGCAAGCCATTCTCAAACTCCTGAACTCAGGTGATCCTCCACCTTGACCTCCCAAAGTGCTGGGATTACAGGTGTGAGCCACTGTATCCAGCCTGGCCTCTGTTTCTTTTCCTTTTTCTTTTTTTTTTTTTTTGAGACAGAGTTTCGCTCTTGTTACCCAGGCTGGAGTGCAATGGCGCGATCTCGGCTCACCGCAACCTCCGCCTCCTGGGTTCAGGCAATTCTCCTGCCTCAGCCTCCCGAGTAGCTGGGATTACAGGCACGCGCCACTATGCCCAGCTAATTTTTTGTATTTTTAGTAGAGACGGGGTTTCACTATGTTGACCGGGATGGTCTCGATCTCTCGACCTCGTGATCCACCCGCCTCGGCCTCCCAAAGTGCTGGGATTACAGGCTTGAGCCACCGCGCCCGGCCCTCTGTTTCTTTTTCTATCAGATGAGGTAAATGACTCCTGCCTTGTTCTCTGCCACTACTTAATCAAATTAGAGAATGGACAAGGGGTTAAAAAAAAAAGAATGGACGAGGAAATACTTGGAAAGTATACAGAACAGAACTGTACCAATGTCAAGTGCTATCATTGTTACCCACCCAGCTCATATCTGTAGGCACCGTGAGTAGCCAGGTGGAGGCTGGCAGCTTCCTGACTAACAGAGTAGGCGGACAGCAGAACCCTGAGCCTGGGCAGGGGTCCCGAGTGCCATTCTGCCTTTGCCTTGGATTGTGTGAGAGCTCCTGGACTAGCTTCATGTCTGTGTCCTGGCCAAATGGACAGATGAAAATGATACCATTGTTGCTGAAATGCCATGTTCTGAGAAGTCTAAAGTGTCATGTAGCTCCTGTGTATGGTATGTGAGGCCAGAGGGCAGTTTTCATAATTGCTGTTTTACTGATAGAAATATACAAGAGGTTGAAGTGACTTGGTCAAGGTCATAGAGGGAGGCAGTGCCCCTGGCTGAGGCCTGAGGTCTTTTGATTTCTAGCTCAGTCCAGTCCCAACACTGCAGTATCTCCAAGCCACAGCGTTGGGGTTCGGTTGTCTTGCAGTGAAAGTAAACCTGTCTGGACTCAGATCCTTTTCTCCTTGTTGTCAGGAGGTGCCTGGGATAGTGGGAATTGTGAGACTGGAGGTCCAGAGGCTGGCTGTTTCCTAAGCCATCCACGAGGAGGCTGAGAAGTAAGCCTGTTGTGCCTGCCCTGCCACATTCCAGGACTGTTCTGTTCCCCCCCGCCCCCAGCCTGAGGGATTGGGGGCCTGCTTTATTTTTAGTTAGTTCAGTGTGACAGCCTTGTTCTCTTTCTGGGCAAGGACTTGGCCACTGTTATCAGCCAGAAAGCTCCTGTTAGAACCTCTAGACCATACTCAGGTCCTCCTAGAAAGAGGAGGCAAGGGAAGGGGTGCTGACGTTGGGATTGTCAGCCATTGTCACTCTGCTTGCTGGGTGCCTGAGGCATTTGGCTTAACCCCACAGCCTCAAGTGGGGTTCATAACAGCTACCTTACAGTTGTGCAGATTTGGCTGTAGGAGGTTAAAGCCCCCAGCATGGGCTCTGTCCACATTCATGTTCCTAGAACCTCAGTTTCTTCATCAAGAATGGGGATCCCATTTTCCTCGTGATTTGCTGTGCATAAACAGAGTTCACTGAAACAGAACCAACAGTTTATACCTCCCGAGAGACACTCATGAACCCGGAAGAAGAGACCCTGCAAGGCTGTGTCCCCAGGACACTGTTTTCGAGTGCCTGAGGAATGGTTTTGACTTCAGTGGTGATCTCACACAGACGTGTCACTGAGGAGCCCTGCAGTGGAATTGATGATCCCAGACACAGTTCCTTTGGTAGCTTGCAGGTGACTCAGCTTGAGTAAGGAAGTGGGAATCCTGATTATCTTTAGGCTCCTCTGTCCCTCTGGGCCTCAGCAATGCAGTGGAGAAGTGGTGAGGGGAAGGCAGGGGTTAGAAGTGCCTGGAACTCACTGTCACTTAGAGAGATCCTGAAATGAGGGGCCGCTGTCGGGGGAGAAGGGCTGGGCCATTTGGGGAAGTCTCTGGGCCTTATCTGAGCCAGCAAACCCTCTAAGACCTCCCTAGGCTAGGCGTCACCAGAGGCCTCCCGCCCAGCATAGAAGCCACCCAGCCTGGCCGGGGAGCCACCACGCGGTGCCTTCTAGGGCTCCGGGACACACAAAAGGCCCAGAGGGCATGACTCGTACACCCTTGGCGCTCATGATTTAGCTGGCTGTGTGGACCATGCATGTGTCCCTGCAACGCCCAGGAAAGACACACACCACGAAGTGTCCCCCGGGCAGATCGACTCCTACCTAGTGAACACCTAAGGCCGAGGGGATGCTGAGGAGAGGAGTGGACGGTGTGGGGTGGGGCGGATCATGGCATGTGCTTCTGAGAAGGTGAGTTGGGAGGTGAGCTTTGGGAGGAAGAAGGAGTTGGGGATGGAGAGGCTTAGGAGGCAGACTGGACAGGGCTCTGCGAGGGAGGACCTTTGAGGTGATGAACCACTGTCAGGGTGCTGGGGGTCAGTGATTGCTTTAGGGACCCCACTGGATCAGGGCTGTCTCCCCTCATGGCCAACTCCCTCCCTGCCCAGAGACCAGTTGCCAAGAGCAGGACAGAAACTAGGTTCCCAGCCGCCAGCCCTAGGACTGAGGTGGGGCTGAGCAGACACAGAAGCCATGTGCAGGCAGGAAGAGGATTGCAGGCTACTGGGCAGGCACAGACCACAGTGTGGGACCCGGCTCTCATCTTGCTGTGGCTGTCGAACTTCCTTCCCAGACTGTGAAAGGGGAAGGAGCAGATCAGAAAGCTTGTCAAGGCTCTGATCCCAGCTGGAGGGGAGAAGAGGCCTCCTGGAAGTCACACTGGAGTGGCGTGCTTTCTGCAAGGCTGGGCAGCCATGCTGTTCTGGAGTGGCTGGAGCAGTGGCGGTGATGTCCCCGTAGTACCGTGTCTCATTCTCCAGGAAGCCCCTGGCCCTGGCTCTCCCTAGACTGACAGGATAGAGCACAGGACCAGGAATCAGGGAGCTTGCTGTCCACCCCAATTCTCTGCAAGTATGTTGCCCTGGCCAGTTGAGGAACCTCCTGGCCCCTCATTCTTGCTCAGAGCGTTTTGAGTGATGGCACCTGCTCTGCTTCTGCAGACAGGATGCCGTAAGGACCAACAGGTAAAAGTGCTGTGCAAAGTAGAGCAGTCTTTATACGTCAGAGTCATAGGAACACACCCACGTGACAGATGGGAAGACAGAGGTGCCCACAGGCCCTGACTCTGACCTGTCATCAGACCGGGCAGGGTCCTGAGGAAGTCTTAAGTACAACTCTGCTAGTTTGAGTCTTAGAGACAGTGTCTGCAGGAAATAGAAGGCGGGAAGTCCGTTTTCAAAGAAAAAAGAGTTTATATGATATAATTCCGCTTTTGTAAAACAAAAAGAACCATCCATCTTTGTATGTATGAATGATTAGGTAGGAAAACAGTCCTAATACATAAAACTCTATTAGCAGGGATGTCTCTGGGAGGCTGGGGGAAGAATTAATACTTTTTATTTTTGAGACAGTCTCACTCTGTCACCCAGGCTGGAGTGCAATGGTGTGATCTCAGCTCACCGAAACCTCCGCCTCCTGGGTTCAAGCGATTCTCCTGCCTCAGCCTCCTGAGTAGCTGGGATTATAGGCATGCGGCACCATGCCCGGCTCCCAGCTAATTTTGTATTTTTAGTACAGATGGGGTTTCTCCCTGTTTGTCAGGCTGGTCTTGAACTCCTGACCTCAGGTGATCCACCCACCTCAGCCTCCCAAAGTGCTGGGATTACAGGTGGGGCCACCGCGCCTGGCCAAGAATGAATACTTTTTACCTTTTTTTTTTTTTTGAGATGGAGTTTCGCTCTTGTTACCCAGGCTGGAGTGCAATGGCGTGATCTCGGCTCACCGCAACCTCCGCCTCCTGGGTTCAAGCAGTTCTCCTGCCTCAGCCTCCTGAGTAGCTGGGATTACAGGCACGTGCCACCATGCCCAGCTAATTTTTTGTATTTTTAGTAGAGACAGGGTTTCACCGTGTTGACCAGGATGGTCTCTATCTCTTGACCTCGTGATCCACCCGCCTCGGCCTCCCAAAGTGCTGGGATTACAGGCTTGAGCCACCGCGCCTGGCTACTTTTTACTTTTATGCACTTATATGATGTTGGAATATATTTTACAATAAGTATATATTACTGTTACTGCTTCTTTGAAAAAACGAAACAGTGCAGATGTATCAGAGTAGTTTTGCCAGAATCTTTCATTTGTTATTTTTTCGGGCATATTGCCTCCCAGCTTTAGTTTTCTACCAGTGGATCAGTAGCATTTGTGGTAGATACATTTTTTTTTTTTTTTTTTTGAGAAGGAGTTTCACTTTTGTGGCCCACGCTGGAGTGCAATGACACCATCTTGGCTCACTGCAACCTCTGCCTCCCGGGTTCAAGGGATTTTCCTGCCTCAGCCTCCCAAATAGATGGGATTACAGGTACCCACCACCATGCCTGGTTAATTTTGTATTTTCAGTAGAGATGGGGTTTCTTCATGTTGGTCAGGCTGGTCTTGAACTCCTGACCTCAGGTCATCCACCCGCCTCGGCCTTCCAAAGTGCTAGGATCACAGGCATGAGCCACAGCACCCAGTGATAGATGCATTTTGTTGTTGTTGTTGTTGTTGAGACGGAGTCTTGCTCTGTTGCCCATTCTGGAGTGCAGTGGCGTGATCTTGGCTCACTGCAACCTCTGCCTCCTGGGTTCAAGCGATTCTCCGCTTCAGTCTCCCAAGTAGCTGGGATTACAGGCACCTGCCACCACGTCTGGCTAATTTTTGTATTTTTAGTAGAGATGAGGTTTCACCAGGTAGATGCAGTTTTTAGGCACTGAGGTGAAAGGAGTTAGGGGCACATGATTATGTTACTTAGGGATGGGATGGAAGGAAATGACACTTGATGCTTACTTTGTTTCTGGCACGTTAAAATCCTCCCCATAGCTCTCTGAGGTGGAGGATTTATTATCTCCATCTTAAAAGTGAAACTTAGAAAGATTGTCACTTGTCCAAAGTCACATAGCTAATAGGATTTGAACCCAGCTCTTTGTCCACAGCCCTGTGTTCCTTCCACCACATGAGAAAAATGGAAATGCTTAAGGGGAAGCCCCAAATGGGAGGTTACAAGCCCTGGAATCTAGACCCAGCTGCCATTTATAAATTCCACAACTTAGCTTGAATCATGGTTCTGTTTCCTCTCCTAGATAATGGAGCTAATAATGTCTTTCCTGCCTACTTCACTGGGCTACAGTGACAGGAGAAGGGCAACTAGCATTAAATCACCTGCTTCCTGCCTGGCACTTGGCATCCACAAGCTCATTTCACGTCTTTCTCTGCAGTTCAAATGGGATAATGTATGTGAAGGTCTGTGTCTGAAGGGCCAGTGCACGTGAGGCATTGCTAATGGTGAAGTTAATAAGCGCCCAGGCAGGACCCATTCTCTCCAAGTCAGTGTCCTTAGGAAAGGGAAGTGAATTCTGATGTTGAAATCTCCGTCCTCCCCTAAGCTAACATCCTTCTTAACTCTTCAGGGTGCACGCCACGATTTCTTTGTAAGTGGAGTATCTTGCTTGGAAAGTTCATTTGAAAGGCCTGCGTCAGCAGCTTCAGTCACACCTGCTGTTCTGGATCATCTTGATCCTCATGGGAGAATGGATGAGAGAGGGAGTGAAGTTTTCCATGGTTATGCCCTCTTCCATGGGGTGGGGTGAAAACGCCCGGGATGTTTACCAGTGGTTACTAGTGCCTCCTGCCGCGACCAGCCTTTTCACTTGGGCATGTCCAGTCTTGAGTTTGTTTTTTGTGCACGTTCTGTTGGAAGCAGGAGTGGGGGCTGGGTTTGGGCCCAGAAATGTTTGTGAGTTGAATGCAGTGCCAGGCCACTGAGTTCTTTTCTTGGCTGGAGGGCTCTGGGCCAGGGAAGCTTGGCGAGGCTGCGTGCCTCTGCCTATGATGTCTCCTGCTCTGCAGGGGTCCAACTTTGGGTGCTGCTGAGAGTTTCAAGGCCCCTTCAGTCCACAAGAAGGAGAATCCAGGACAAGTGTCTGGACAGGATTTGAGCAAGAGCACCCGGCCTGTGCTGCCAGCCTGGCTACCCTCATAGGAAGGGCTCTTTCCCCTGGGCAATGGTGGGCAGAGGCCCTGGAGGCTGGATGCGGGTTCTTGGCAACCTCAGGCAAGAGTCTGAGGGACCCAGCTTGGTGTTTGATGTCTGGTGTCTGGGACCAGGCATCGTTCCATTTCCGTATTTCCATCCCAGCCTCCCCAGAGTTCCACGTGCTTGTGTCAGGCACCGTGTTTGAGAGTGAGCATTTGAGGGCTCGAGTTCCTGTTTTGGCTCTTGGGAACCTCTGTCTTCTGATAGAGGATCCAAAGACTGAGGCTTGCAGAAGAAACAGCTGGAAGAGGTGCTGCGCAGTGTCTTCTCCATCCCCCACATGGAAGGTGGGGAGGGATTCTTCAGGCACCGATGTTTGGCTGGAGCAGTAAAGCATCGGTGATTTGGGAGCGGCATCTAAGAGAAGGGAACAGGATTATGGAGATTTTGTGTGTGTGTGTGTGTGTTTGTGTATGTGTGTAAGTGCGTGTGTGTGTGTGTGTATGTGAGAGTGCATGTGTAGAGAGAAACGGAAGAGGGGAAAAGGAAGGAGGAGAGGAAAATGATCTGGAGATGCTGTGGAGAGGAGGACAGAAATAGAAAAGTTGAAAGGCCACAGAATTTGGCCAAATCACCAAAGACCAAGAGTCAGCCCTTCTTCCTGGGTTTCTGGCAGAGATCTGAAGCAAATGGGTGGGAGTGATTTTGCCAATACCCTTCCTTCCTCCCTCTCTCCTTCTACCCACTGCCCATTCCCAGCCTCTCTTTCCCAGGAGATAAGGGTGGTCCAGCCGAGTGCCAGGAGGGGCTGGTCTGAATGAGGAAAACGCCTTTTGCTCAGAGATGCTGAGTTCTCTGGGTCCCTGGAAGTTTTCTGCAGGTATCTTTTGATATGTGCTTTTCTCTAGTGTCTCCGGGCCACTTAGAGGCCCACAGTCCAGAGAGGCATGTCTGCTGAGTCCTGCACCAGGTGCCTGCCTGGCTGGGCAGTGTGGCAGGTACCAGGGATCTGACTTCTGGCCAGTCCAGTCCCAGGCCCCAGGGTCTTTGCTGGTTCGGTGGCCCCTTCTGGTCTACCGAGGACCAGTGGAAAGAAGGGGCTTCCCTTCACTGTCTCCATTCATGTGAGATCCAGGAGTCCCCAGTTTCAGTTCCAGCCTTGCCTCAATTGTACCCCCGTTTGACCCCAGTGTCCATGTCTCTTTTGAGAGGGGTTGTACCCCACGATGACTCATGAACCTGAACACAAGGAGGAAAACCCGCCCTCCATAGCAGCTTAGGGACCAGGCCATCTTCTGTGTCAGCAGCCTCCTTTTTGATTTGAGCTTTTAGGCTTTATTTGGGTTTGGCTTGGCTGTCCTGAAACGTTGGGTTTTTTGGATCAATGTCTGTGTGCTGAGCTGCACCTTGAGTTAGAAGGCAGGATAGCTGTGGAATTACGGAGAGCTGCCTTTTCTAGAAGCTTTTCATTGTCCAGCTAGAAAGCCCTGCAGCTCTACTTGGATCTGCCTTCTGCAGAGCAGGGGAGAAGCCTTCTCTAAGGGGCAGGGATGATAGTATGGAGTAACCTTAGACTTGCAGGTATAAACCCTTATTCCCCCAGCTGTGTGCTTTGAACTAATAAATCACTTAGCTTCTTGGACCCTCAGTTTCTGTGTCTGTAAAATGGGGATTAAGAACATCTCCTGACAGTTTTGAAAGTTAAATGACACACTGGATCTTGATATACTGATAGACTGTAAACCACAAGAGAATGATTCCAGGACCCAGCATTCTTTGAATTCCTCTTTTGTGTCAAGCAACTGGGTGAGTTCCAAAGGCATATTCAATATGTTTTCTTTCCCTGGGGAACCCACGCAGTATCATAGGAGATGGGCATCTTTTTTTTTTTTTTTTTTTTTTTGAGACGGAGTTTCGCTCTTGTTACCCAGGCTGGAGTGCAATGGCGCCATCTCGGCTCACCACAACCTCCACCTCCTGGGTTCAGGCAATTCTCCTGCCTCAGCCTCCTAAGTAGCTGGGATTACAGGCATGCGCCACCACGCCCAGCTAGTTTTTTGTATTTTTAGTAGAGACGGGGTTTCACTATGTTGACCAGGATGGTCTCGATCTCTCGACCTTGTGATCCACCCGCCTCGGCCTCCCAAAGTGCTGGGATTACAGGCTTGAGCCACCGCGCCCGGCGGAGATGGGCATCTTAGTAAAGGATACTCATGATGTGTGAGGAGTGTGGTCTTCAGGGGCATGTCCAAAATGCTGGAGTAGCAATGTGCCTTTTTAAAAAGTAAAATTTAGGCCGGGCGCGGTGGCTCAAGCCTGTAATCCCAGCACTTTGAGAGGCCGAGGCGGGTGGATCACGAGGTCGAGAGATCGAGACCAACCTGGTCAACATGGTGAAACCCCGTCTCTACTAAAAATACAAAAATTAGCTGGGCATGGTGGTGCGTGCCTATAATCCCAGCTACTCAGGAGGCTGAGGCAGGAGAATTGCCTGAACCCAGGAGGCGGAGGTTGCGGTGAGCCAAGATCGCGCCATTGCACTCCAGCCTGGGTAACAAGGGCGAAACTCCGTCTCAAAAAAAAAAAAAAAGTAAAATTTAAAAAGAATTTTGAGACAGAGTCGTGCTGCATTGCCAAGGCTGGAGTGCAATGACATGATCTCGGCTCACTGCAACCTCCACTTCCTGGGTTCAAGTGATTCTTCTGCCTCAGCCTCCCGAGTAGCTGGGATTACAAGCATGCACCACTGTGCCCAGCTAAGTTTTGTATTTTTAGTAGAGACTGGGTTTTACCATGTTGGCCAGGCTGGTTTCAAACTCCTGACCTCAAGTAATCCATCTGCCTTGGCCTCCCAAAGTTCTGGGGTTACAGGTGTGAGCCACTGTGCCTGGCCTTAAAATTAAAAATTTTTTTAGAGGTGCCATCTCACTATGTTGCTTAGGTTGGTCTTGAACTTTTGGGTTCAAGAAACCCTCCTGCCTTGGACTCCCAGAGTGCCAGGACTACAGGCATGAGCCATCATGCCAGCTAGCAATGTGGCTTTATTGTATGATCTTGCTCTTGCTCCTCCATTCTCTACACAGCAGACACGCAAGTCTCATCATGGCTGTACTCAGTAAAGCCGTCCCAAGGCTCACTGTGCTTTGGGATCCTGCTTGCATTTGTTTATGTGACTCATAGGACCTGCGTGGTCGAGCTCTGGATAGTCCTTCCAGGCACACTGTCGGCTTGTTCATCACAAAAACCACCCTCCCTCCCCTTTGGCCTTCACATATGCCCTTGCTTGTGCCTGGGCATGCTCTCCAACATCACCCCTCCAGGAAGCCTTCTCTCCCATGCTTGTACTGTGGCTGTCTCTCCCCACAGACCCAGGCCACTACGAGGGCAAGGGCTGCTGATCACTGCTGCCAGCCAGTGTAGCGCATGGCTTGTCTTTCCTCCCAGGGCCATGTTTCTGGCAATTTCTTTTTTAAATAAATATATATATATACACATACACATATATATATTTAAAATTTGTGTGTGTGTGTGTATGTGTGTGTGTGTGTGTGTGTTTGTGTATGTCTTTCTTTCTTTCTTTTAAGACTGGATTTCGCTCTGTCACCCAGGCTGGAGTGCAGTGGCACAGTCATGGCTCACGGCTCACTGCAGCCTCTGCTTCCTGGGCTCAAGCAGTCTTCCCGCCTCAGCCTCCTGAGTAGCGGGGACTATGGGACTATGGGGGCATGCCACCATGCTTGGCTGATTTTTGTATTTTTTTAGAGACGAGGTTTCGCCATGTTGCCCATGCTGGTCTTGAACTCCTGGCCTCAAGCAATCTGCCTGCCTCGGTCTCCCAAAGTGTGGGGATTACAGGAATTAGCCACTCCTTCTTGGCAATTTAAAAAAATTGTTTTAGAGACAGTCTCACTCTGTCACTTAGGCTGGAGTGCAAGTGGTGCAATCATGGCTCAGTGTAGCCTCACCCTCTTGGACCCAAGTGATCCTCTTGCCTCAGCCTCCCGAGTAGCTAAGACTACAGGTGAGCATCACCACACTACACTATTTTTTATTTTTATTTATTTATTTATTTTTATAAAGATGGGGTTTCACCGTGTTGGTCAGGCTGGTCTTGAGCTCCCGACCTCAGGTGATCCGCCCACCTTGGCCTCCAAAGTGTTTGGATTATAGGTGTGAGCCACCACGCCCAGCTAATTTTTTTTTTTTTGTAGAGACGGGGGTTGTTGCCCAGGCTGGTCTCAAACTCTTGGGCTCAAATGATTCTCCTGCCTCGGCCCCACAAAGTGCTGGGATGACAGGTATCAGCCACCAGGCCTGGTTTCTCCTGGCAATTTCCTTTCAGGTTCTTGGTGGTTTCTGATTGCCTTTCTTTGAGCTGCTTTATCGTGAGGGGAAAAAGGTGGTAGGGCTAGTGATTGGGAGCGGGGGCAAGGATCAACCCTGGCTTCAGAGGGTGTTGGCAGACACTTTGGGAGGCCTAGGTGGGTGGGTCACTTGAAGTCAGGAGTTCGAGTCCAGCCTGGCCAACATGGTGAAACCCTGTCTCTACTAAAACTACAAAAATTAGCAGGGAGTGGTGGTGCGTGCCTGTAATCCCAGCTACTTGGGAGGCTGAGGCAGGAGGATGGCTTGAACCCGGGAGGTGGAGGTTGCAGTGAGCCAAGATTACATCATTGCACTCTAGCCTGGGTGACAGAGAGAGACTATGTCTCAAAAACAGAAAAGTGTCAAGGTCTTTTCAGCCTTGTGGGGCTATAAATCTGTCTCTCTATCCACCGGGAGCCTTCTGTGTGCAAGGCTCCATTCGAGAAATTGGGAAGGTCAAGTTGACACACGGAAAGCTGGGATCCAGACCAGACCCTGCCTAGGGGTCAGTGCTGAAGGAGGGGTGATAATCCAATGTGAGGGACTTGGACATCTTCAGGAGGAAGTGACAATTGATCTGAACCTTGAAGGTTAGGTGAGCTGGGAAGAAAAGGAAGGGCATTTCAGGTAGAGGTGACGGCAGAAGGAGGAGAGCCTGGGGCACCTACCAGGAATGGTAGAAGTGGTTTGGCCAGAGTTCAGAGAGCTCGGAACCACACCTGCAGAGGGTAGGTGCCTTGGGAATGGGAGGCATTGCAAGGCTTTGGGTAGAGCATGAATTGATTAGGGTTGTACTTTAAGAGCTAATGTTGCAGTAGTGTAGAAGATGGGTTGAAAGGGAGAGACTGAAGATATAGTAGACCGTTATCAGCAATCCAGGACATAGAGCAGCAGAAAGAATGGATGGTGAAACAAAAGGACCTTCCTTGGTGGGCTCCACAGGGATAGTGCCATCAGGACAGGTGTCTAGCCTAATGCCAGGCACATAGTGGGTGCCCAGTGAGTACCTTTTGGGAAAATAAATGCGAAGATACCATCAATGATGAACAACTAGTAACAGCCAGTGACAACCCAGAGTGCCTGAGGTTAGAAGCCTGGGCAGCTTGAGGAGAATGGGGAACCCAGGAAGAGGAACAGGTTGGGTCAGGCCTGGTGAAGGATGGGAGTAGCTTGACTTGGAGGTACACGTGCCAGGACACGGGCCCAGTATGGGAACCCGGGGGCTGTCTCTATACATTGAGGCTGGGTTTAAGGTTTCTGTGCTCTGGGCCTGCCACCCTGTGTTCTCGGAAAGGTTCTAGCCCTTTGGCCACCACTTTTACCTTTCTAGAAGTGTTGTCCAAGGACACCTACCAGTACTACTGTCTCATGTTAATAATAATAGCTGATGTTTATTGAGCACTTACTGTGTTCCAAGTGCTTCTCTGTCTCATTTGAACTTATCCTGTATGTTAGGTCTTATCTATCATCTCAGTTTTTCAGTTGAGGAAACTGAAATTCACACAGCTGTTAACCTGTGCTGTTAGGATTGAACTAAGTTGGCTGGCTCCGGAGCCCTTGTTCATAGCCTCTCTGTCATTCTCATCCTGGTGAGAGTGAGCCAGCCACTTCCCACAGAGGGAAGGAGGCTTGAGGTGTTCCTGATACTGGAGGAAACCTGCCTCCATCAAGTACTTGGGCGTTGAAGATCAGCTTCCATGTAATATTTGAGAGTTGGAAAGGATCTTAGAGATGTCTGGTTCATTTTACAGGCCAGGAACTCGGGCTCAGAGCATTTGCAAGCCAGCTCTGGATGACATGGTTGATGGCAGTTGAATGACCTTCCACCGTGCGACATGCCATTGTGCGTGTTCCTGTGCCTGTGGGAACTGGCTCTATTGACTGGTGGGTGCCTCACCCTACCCTGTCTTCCCCCTCTCGACATCACTCTCCTTTCTTCTCATCTTCCCCCAGATTGACAAGTATCTCTATGCCATGCGGCTCTCTGATGAAACTCTCGTAGATATCATGACTCGCTTCAAGAAGGAGATGAAGAATGGCCTCTCCCGGGATTTTAATCCAACAGCCACAGTCAAGATGTTGCCAACATTTGTAAGGTCCATTCCTGATGGTTCTGGTAAGTTTCTCACCCAGAGGTTGAACTCTGAGGGCTGAATGCTCTGTGATATCGTCCTTCTAACTTCATTTGTTCATCCATTCGCTCATTCATTCACCATTCCATCAGTCACTTCTCCCATTCATCCACTGATCCATTCATCCATCCATTCATCCATCCATCCATCCATCCATCCATCCATCCAGTATGTGTTTACTGAGTATCTACCATATGCTAGGCACTGGGGATACCGTGGTTGGACAAGGCTGACCTGCTCTCATCCACTTTACTGTCTAGTGGCTTGTGATACTTTAGAAAGTGTAGTGCTGATGAGTCTCACAGATGCTGTGTGGGTTGCTCTTATGTCTTCATGTTCTATGAAGAGCTCCAGAACAAATGAAAGGCTCATTTTAGGGAAATCACTCCATCAGGACATCAATGCTTCCCTCTCTTGTTACCCCAGATAATAGCAATCCTAGTGGACAGGTGGGTCTCAGACTTAGAGGGGGCAATTCTAGTCTCCGTTTGGACAGATTTCATAGATGCAGAATTGAGGCAGCCCCCAAAACAAAGAAATAGAAAGGGGAGGTAGAACTGAAAGAAAAATTTTATCCTTTTGCTCTGCTTCCTGTGGCTCATGCCCTGCAGTGGGGCTTTGGGGCACGGGTCCCTGAGGATTGTCTGTATCTCCTCCCCAGAGGAGGGGTATCAGCCCCTGCACTTGGCTGAGTGGAGACTGGGAGGGTGCAGTCTGGCCTGCTCGGTGGAAGCTGTTCTCTCTGGTGGACCCACAGTTACTGGTTTGCAGAGGCAAGTGCTGTGTTCACCCCAGTGTGGTGCCCTCACAGGAATCCCCTGTGAGCTGCGTTCTGTGCTCTAGGGTGGGGCTCACCTGCTCTAGGCAGCAGACGGAAGGAGAGCAGGAGGAAGTCGGGTTTCTCTTTGGGTTGTGAGTGCACACCCAGTGAGTACAGCCTTCACACACCCCTGGGATTTCTTTCCCGCTTTCGAGGCTCTTATATAAAGGAGCGATTTGGGGCATCTTGTATGCAGCCTGCAAAATGGATGCAGCTGTTGCAGCAGACAGTCTTGAAAGATGGGCAAGTGGGAGTAGACTGCTTGCAGCAGGAAAGACCTCTGCCCTCTGCCTGCAGTTATCCTGAATGAGATTTGGACATTGATAAAGAGGACATGTACTGTTTAAAGAGGCCATGGGTGGGGTCTACTTCATGCTCACATATTAGCATGTATATCTCTGATATTTTTTTTGGCTGTTTAAAAACCTACTTCACCTCCGTCCTTTTGTTTAGGTGTTGATTACTTGCACCTACTTTTAGCTTTTTAAGAACTACTAAAGAGATACTGGCCATCAGTGATTAGACTGTGGTCTGCCCTTGGTGTGTTCTCTTGTCTCTGGCTGGCGAAGAAAGACCCTTATAGTTCACTTTTGCTTTTTCCCAGCCATGGATGTCACCTACAGCCAAGAGCCTTGGAACCTTTCCAGGATGAGGAGAGCTCTGTAGCAGAGGCATGGCTCTGACTGCTTTCAGCTCAGATAAGAGGGGGGTGGGGAAGTGGGTATGGGCAGCGCCCAGGAGAGCACCTGCTTTGGCTTTGCTTAGAAGAGCTCAGAAGGATACCTGATCCCTGGCAAGGCACCTGGCCCTGTGTGACTGGCCCAGGGCAGACACAGGGGAGGAGGAGACACTTCGCCTCCTTCCCCCTGAACCCTGCTCTCAAGCCAGCCAGTGTTCCAGGGCCCTGTGTCAGTAGGGGTGCTCTCCCTCTCTACTTCACAAACCATTTCCAGGATTGAGAGTCCCAAAATGTGATCCCAGTGCAATAGAAATCTAGCAATTTGCCATATTGGCTGCTCCTCCAAAAAAGGCTCAGAACCCATACTCATTTGTGAAATTTATTTTTCACCCCCTCTTAGAGATTCATAGAAATGGTACCCCCCGTTTCAAATATTTATGGGTAGGTTCAGTTAATGTGCCCCAGAACCCACACTTCCCTTGGAATGGTCCCTACAGCCCTGCAAAGACATTGCTGTTGATGCTAAGGACTTGGATACCCAGCCCCACCCAGTCCATTCCCTGCCCTTGGAATGGTCCCTACAGCCCTGCAAAGACATTGCTGTTGATGCTAAGGACTTGGATACCCAGCCCCACCCAGTCCATTCCCTACCCCTTTGTGTTCTGCAGGCCTCCAGCTTCCGTCTTCACCTCCCCCTGCCTCCTGGCTCTGTTATCATCCAAGAATCTGGAGATCTCTGGAGTAAACAGAATTTGGGTCTCCTTAATAGTAAATCCATAGTGCTGTTCCCTTTTTGTAATGTTAATCACTGCTTCACCTGTAGTAATTAGCGACAGAATTAGTGGTAATCCCAAACCCCAGAGGGATAAATTGGCGCTCACCACGGTGGAGACAGGCCTGAGTGGTGATGTGATTTCCAAGGCAAAGGAAGAAAGCAAGCCTTTCCTTTCTCACTGCCCTCTACCCTGGTCGACCAGATGTAGAGTTTTGGAATTCAACTGACTTTTCAGAAGCATTTCTGAAAACATATCTGATACATACATTTTGATACCTATCAGCCCATTTTAAATTAATTTTTTCCCCCTTTGAACACTTCTTTATAGGCAGTGAGGTTTTTTGTTTTTGTTATTTTGCAGAGGTAGGGTTTTGCTATGTTGCCCAGGCTGATCTTGAACTCCTAGACTCAAGTAATCTTTTTACCTCCCAAAGTGCTGGGATTACAGGTATGAGCCACCACGCCTGGCTGAAGCCTTTTAACATTGGTGATTTGGTTAAATAGAATTCCCTCTTCAAAGCTACTGTAGGGGGCAAGGGAAAACTTCCCCTTTGCCCTCTGAATGTTTGCTGAAAAATCAACTCACAAAAGGCAGATTAATAGGAGAAAGGGCATGCACATTTAACATGCATGGGGGAGAATCACAGAGTGATGACCCAAGTATCCCAGTGGGGCCCAGATACTTATGTTTCCTCTTTTCAAAGGGGACGCAGGAGACAGGGAATAATAAATGTTTACTGGGGAGAATGAAGGGGTCAGGGAATAGAGATTAACCAGTACCGGTTCTCTTTGGAAATTGAATGGGAGACAGATATCTTTTTTTTTTTTTTTGGCAGTTTTTTGTTTTTTGTTTTTTTGAGACAGAGTTTTGCTCTTGTTACCCAGGCTGGAGTGCAATGGCGCGATCTCGGCTCACCGCAACCTCCGCCTCCTGGGTTCAGGCAATTCTCCTGCCTCAGCCTCCCGAGTAGCTGGGATTACAGGCACCCGCCACCATGACCAGATAATTTTTTGTATTTTTAGTAGAGACGGGGTTTCATCATGTTGACCAGGACGGTCTCGATCTCTTGACCTCGTGATCCACCCGCCTCGGCCTCCCAAAGTGCTGGGATTACAGGCTTGAGCCACCGCGCCCGGCCGGCAGTTTTTAAAAGGAGGATTTATTTGACAAGTTTCACTTAGCACAGTATACCTTGCTGTCTTGCCCAGGTTAGAGTGCAGCGGTGCAATCTCGGCTCACTGCAACCTCTGCCTCCCTGTTCAAGCAGTTCTCCTCCCTCAGCATCCTGAGTAGCTGGGATTATAGGCGCCCAGCACCACACCCATCTAATTTTTGTATTTTTTTTTTTTTTTTTTTTTGAGACAGAGTTTAGCTCTTGTTACCCAGGCTGGAGTGCAATGGCGCGATCTCGGCTCACCGCAACCTCCGTCTCCTGGATTCAGGCAATTCTCCTGCCTCAGCCTCCTGAGTAGCTCGGATTACAGGCATGTGCCACCATGCCCAGCTACTTTTTTTTTTTTTGTATTTTTAGTAGAGACGGGGTTTCACCATATTGACCAGGACGGTCTCGATCTCTTGACCTCGTGATCCACTCGCCTCGGCCTCCCAAAGTGCTGGGATTACAGGCTTGAGCCACCGCGCCAGGCCTAATTTTTGTATTTTTAGTAGAGATGGGGTTTCACCATGTTAGTTCAGCTGGTCTGGAATTCCTAACCTTGTGATCCACCAGCCTTGAACTCCCAAAGTGCTAGGATTACAGGCGTGAGCCACCACGCCCAGCCTAGGGTCCATGGACCTTTAAAAAGGTCTATTCAGGTGTGGTCACATTCTTCAGCCTTCTTTTCTGCAGTAGATAATGAGATAACAGGGAGGGTAAGGGCAGAGTTCTCCTTGGAGGGTCTGTGGGGTTTTTATGTAGATAGGAGAAAAAGGTCTTCCAGAATCTGTTGATCTTTAAGGGCCTTTAGTTCAAAATACTCATCATACCAGGCAGCCATATTTTGGGGTGAAATATTTTGGTTTCCCTCACTACCCAGTCTCTTGGGAACTGCTGTCTCTCTATGTCCAGCCTCCTCTATTCTCGAAATGTCCCTTTTTTTCTCCTTTTCTCATTTATCTCTAAGGATAAATATATGTGCTAATTAGCATGTAAGCTTTTGGAGGCTAAGTAGCATTGCATTGGATATTTCTTGGTTTCGGCTTTGTTGTTTCTAGCACAGTCTTTACCCAAAAGAGAAGTTTTCACCCAAAGGAGAAGTAAAAAAAATATTTGCTAGAAGCTTGAATGTGCCATTATCTTTTTATTTTTTTTTTTCACGCAAAACAGAGCCATTTACAGTATAGTCATGGTTATTTTGGTACCCTAAATATTCATAGTACTACTTTCCAGTCAACAGAAGAAAAATATTTACCTTCTCTTCTAGCAGCATTTGGGCTAAGTTTTCTTTCTTTTTTTTTTTTGAGACGGAGTCTCTGTCGCTTGAGTACGGTGGTGCGATCTTGGCTCACTGCAACCTCCGCCTCCTGGGTTCAAGAGATTCTCCTGCCTCAGCCTCCCAAGTAGCTGGGACTACAGGCATGTACCACCATGCCCAGCTAATTTTTATATATTTAGTAGAGACAGGGTTTTCCCATGTTGGCCAGAATGGTCTCGATCTCTTCACCTCATGATCCACCTGCCTCGGCCTCCCAAAGTATTGGGACTACAGGCGCGAGCCACTGCACCCGGCCTGTCTTAGTTTTCTTATATGGAAAGATTGTTAGGTTATCTCAGATATTCCTCTCCATTTGTGAAACCTCCTGAGTGTCTCGTGTTCCTGTCAGGTTTTTGATGAAGGCGTGGAGTTCCCATCAGGTAGCTGGATTGTAGATGGTCAAGAATGCCTTTGTATCTCATGTACAGAATTAATTCACTGAGGCTGGGCATGGTGGCTCACGCCTGTAATCCCAGTACTGTGGGAGGCTGAGGTGGGCGGATCACCTGAGGTCAGGAATTCAAGATCGGCCTAGCCAATATGGCGAGGCCCCACCTCTACAAAAAATACAAAAATTAGCTGGGCATGGTGACAGGTGCCTGTAATCTTAGCACCTGGGAGGCTGAGGCTCTAGAATCACTTTGAACCCAGGAGACAGAAGTTGCAGTGAGCCGAGATAGTTCCTCTGCACTCCAGCCCAGGTGACAGAGACTCCGTCTCAAAAAAAAAAAAAAAAAAAAAAAAGTCAATTCATTGAGCTGGACTCAGGCAGGCATTTCCTGCAGGCAGAGTTTTTGCTTGCCCTGTATTCCAGCACAGGCTGGGACTCAGACACATCTGTCCTGTGTTTGTTTTCCATTATTTGCTGGTAATAATGGCTGTCATTAGAAAGTGGAGAATTGCCAGTGGCCCTTTGGATGTTTTGCTTAATGAGCCTTCTCTTGAAGAGCGGTTCTCCCAGCTTCAGTGGAAATGGGAAATGTGAGCAGAGGTCACAAGTAGGAGGCCCCAGTAGCAGGAAGGAAGGTTTGAGACCAAAGATCGAAAGAGGAAGTTGGGAAGAAACCTATTACTGCAGAACTTGTAGCCAAAGAAAAAAGGAAATAAAAATCTAGAACACTGAATCAGTTTCTGAGTTTGCCACTCCTGACCTGTGTGACCTTGGAGAAGCCACTTAACTTCTGAGCTTCTATTTCCTCATGTGTAAAAGGGCCACAGTATTCCCTGTCCCACCTGCCTCACCAGGCTGTCACCAGGATCAAATGAAAGTCTTCAGAAAACTGCAAACCACCATGAGTTCCGGTGGGTCATCATCATCCTCATCAGTATTGTGATTTAATAACTGGCTTTGTAAGAATTCCTTGGGAAAGTCTTTCCTAACTAAAGGAGCCAGTCCAGGGACCCCACCCAGCAGGCCTAATTGTGTATGCTGAGCCCCTGCAGGAAGCGGAGGTTTTCAGGATTCACTGACATCTCTGTGATATTACAGGAGGAGGAGGCAGAGAAAAGGGGCAAACCAAGGCAGGCTGTCTCACCTCTGCCCCTGAGCTAGCCACACAAGATGTGGGTAAGCACGCAGGCTGCAACTCCAGTCTCTGCAAGGAGGTGACTGGACACGACAGCCCTGAATCAGAGCCAACTTGAGGTAAAAGGGACTGATAGGCGGGGTGCAGTGGCTCACACCTGTAATCCCAGCACTTTGGGAGGCTGAGGTGGGTGGATCACAAAGTCAGGAGTTTGAGATCAGCCTGGCCAGTGTAGTGAAATCCCATCTCTACTTAAAAAAAAATAGAAAACTTAGCTGGGCATGGTGGCACATGCCTGTAGTCCCAGCTACTGGGTAGACTGAGGCAGAAGAATTGCTTGAACCTGGGAGGCAGAGGTGGTGAGCCAAGATTGCACCACTGCACTCCAGCCTGGGCAACAGAGTGAGACTCCATCTCAGAAAAACAAACAAACAAAAATACAGAAAGACAATCACAGAATGGAAGAAAATATTTGCCAGTCATATGTCTGATAAATGATTTATATCTAGAACATAAAAAGAATTTCTCTTTTTTTTTTGAGACGGAGTCATGCACTGTTGCCCAGGTTGTAGTGCAGTGGCGCAATCTCGGCTCACTGCAACCTCTGCCTCCTGGGTTCAAGCAATTCTCCTGCCTCAGCCTCCTGAGTAGCTGGGACTACAGGCGAGTGCCACCATGCCCAGCTAATATTTTTTTTTTTGTATTTTAGTAGAGACAGGGTTTCACCATATTTGCCCAGATGGTCTTGATCTCCTGACGTTGTGATCTGCCTGCCTCAGTCTCCCAGTGTTCGGATTACAGGTGTGAGCCACCGTGCCTGGCCCATAAAAAGAACGTTTACAACTCAACGCGTAAAAGACAAAGCCAGGAGTGGTGGCTCACACCTGTAATCCCAACATTTTGGGAGCTAAGGTGGGTGGATCATGAGGTCAGGAGTTCGAAACCAGCCTGACCAACATGGTAATAAACCATTTCTACTAAAAATACAAACATTAACCAGACGTGGTAGTGCACACCTGTAATCCTAGCTACTCAAGAGGCTGAGGCAGGAGAATCACTTGAACCTGGGAGCCAAGGTTGCAGTGAGCTCAGATCTCACCACTGAACTCCAGCCTGGGCTACAGAGCAAGACTCCATCTCAAAAAAAAAAAAAAAAAGACAAGCCAAGTGTTTCAAATGGACAAAGGATCTGAATAGACATTTCTCCAAATGTCCAATAAGCACATAGAAATGTACTTAACATCATTAGTCATCAGAGAAATGCAAATTGATAAAAAGTCAGACTGTAATAACTGTTGAAGACACAGAGAATTTGAAACTTCATACATTACTGGTAGGAATGTAAAATGGTGCAGCTGCTTTGAAGAAGGGTGGTAATTCCTTGAAAAGTTCAACATGGGTAACAATTTGATGGTGATTTTAGTCCTAGCTATATACCCAAGAGAAATGGAAACATGTCCTCACAAAAACTTGGGCACAAATATTCATAGTAGTGTTGTTCATAATAGCCAAAAGGTGGAAACAAACCAAATGTCTATCAATAGACAAATGAATAAATAAAATGTGTTGTATCCATAGAGTGTAACAGGCAGCCATTAAAAGGGATAAAATCTGATATGCACTATAACATGATGAACCTTAAAAACATTTTTGCTAAACTTTTTTTTTTTTTTTTTTTGTGAGACGGAGTTTCGCTCTTGTTACCCAGGCTGGAGTGCAGTGGCGCGATCTCGGCTCACCGCAACCTCTGTCCCCTGGGTTCAGGCAGTTCTTCTGCCTCAGCCTCCTGAGTAGCTGGGATTACAGGCACGTACCACTATGCCCAGCTAATTTTTTGTATTCTTAGTAGAGACGGGGTTTCACCATGTTGACCAGGATGGTCTCGATCTCTTGACCTTGTGATTCGCTTGCCTCGGCCTCCCAAAGTGCTGGGATTACAGGCTTGAGCCACCGCGCCCGGCCCTGTTTGCTAAACATTTGATTGAAATTAGCCAGTCATACAAGGTCATATACTGTATGATTTCTTTTCTTCTTTGGTTTTTTGAGACAGGATCTCACTCTGTTGCCCAGGCTGGAGTGCAGTGGCGTTATTTCAGCTCACTGTATCCTCAGTGCCCCCAGGGCTCAAGTGATTCTCCTACCTCAGTCTCTGAGTAGCTGGGATTACAGGCGCACACCACCATGCCTGTCTAATCTTTTTTTGTATTTTTGGTAGAGACAGGGTTTTGCGGTGTTGCCCAGGTTGGTCTCAAACTCCTGAGCTCAAGTGATCTACCCGCCTCAGCCTCCCAAAGTCCTGGGATTACAGGCGTGAGCCACCTCGCCCAGCCACTATATGATTTCATTGATGTGAAATGTCCAGAATAGGTAAATCTATAGCAACAGAAAATAGATTAGTGATTGCCTGAGGCTGGAGGAGCATGAGGGGCTTGGGAGGTGATAGTTAAAGGGTACAGGATTTCTTTTTGAAATAATGAAAATTTTCTAAAATTGGCTGTGGTAGTGGTTGCATAACTCAGAATACACTAAAAACCGTTGAATTGTATACTTTAAATGGGTTAATCAATGGCCGGGCGCGGTGGCTCAAGCCTGTAATCCCAGCACTTTGGGAGGCCGAGGCGGGTGGATCACGAGGTCGGGAGATCGAGACCAACCTGGTCAACATGGTGAAACCCCGTCTCTACTAAAAATACAAAAAATTAGCTGGGCATGGTGGCGCGTGCCTATAATCCCAGCTACTCAGGAGGCTGAGGCAGGAGAATTGCCTGAGCCCAGGAGGCGGAGGTTGCGGTGAGCCGAGATCGCGCCATTGCACTCCAGCCTGGGTAACAAGAGCGAAACTCCATCTCAAAAAAAAAAAAAAAAAAAAAAAAAAAAAAAAAAAAAAAAAAAGCTCTTTCTCAAAAAAAAAGGATGAAATTCTGTTGGGGACAGGGTGGCTCATACCTGCCTGTAGACCCAGCTACTTGAGAGGCTAAAGTGGGAGGATCACGAGCTTGAGACTGCAGTGAGCTTTGATCACACCACTGTACTGTAGCCCAGGTGACAGAGCAAGACTCTTTCTCTATTAATTAAAAAAAAAAAAAAAAAAAAAAAAGTAGAGTTCTTAGAATATGGATGAACCTTGAAAACATTATGCTAAAAGGAATAAGCCGGTCACAGATGGACAAATACTGTGTGATTCTTCTTGTATGAATTATCCAGAATAAACAAGTTCATAGAGACAGAGCATAGAATCGTGGTTACTGGGGACTGAAGGTGATGGGAAATGGGAGTTATTGCTTAATAGTTCTAGAGTTTATGTTGGGGTGGTGAAAACATTTTGAAAATAGTGGTGATGGTTGCAGAACATTGTGAATGTGCTTAACGCTACTAAATAGTACACATCTAAAAATGGTTGCAGTGGTGAATTTTATGCTATGCGTATTTTACGACAATAAATACAACCCCGTGGAGTAAGTGGAGCCCTGGAGTAATCGATGTCAGAGCTGACATGGAGGGCACTGGGTGGACCTCAGATGTAGGGCTTTCTCTGAGTTGAAATGCTGTGGGATTTTTTAAATTTCAGCAATAGATTAAGAGACGAGAAACATGGGGTGGGAATTTATACTTAATTCAGTACTTCAATTCCCCTGTAGTCAGAAGTAAGAGACTGGGATTGCTTGAAGCTATTTCTGTCAAAGGACTCCTAGTCTAAGGACTAGGATAGGGTTTCTCTTGCCTACTCTGCGTATATGGCAGTGGTTGGATGAAGTTTGTGTGACTGCTGCTTTCTGGCTGATAACAGCATGTGACAGGGGGAGGCAGACAGGGCCTAGGCCCTGCCAGGAAGGCGGGCATGGTATGTGGCTTCATCTTACATCTGAATCTGATGTGATACCTGTTGTCTCCCTAAACAGAAAAGGGAGATTTCATTGCCCTGGATCTTGGTGGGTCTTCCTTTCGAATTCTGCGGGTGCAAGTGAATCATGAGAAAAACCAGAATGTTCACATGGAGTCTGAGGTTTATGACATCCCAGAGAACATCGTGCACGGCAGTGGAAGCCAGGTGGGTCCTTGCTCCCTCTGGGTCACCCCATTGGGCCAGCATCCCCTGGGATACCTCCAGGAACTAGGCCTCAAAGCACTGGCATTCCAAGCCCCTGGAAGAGGGTTGCTGGAAAGAGTCCCTCATAAATGCATATGTAAAAGGACTCCTGGGCGGAGGATGTGGCAGCCTGTGTGGGGGCTGTGCTTAAACAGAGGCCCTCCATCTGGGTAAACTGGTGCAGTGGGAGTGGGCTGCTTGGACTTGCAGAGTCTGGGTTTGAGGAGGGAGACTCCACAGCTCTGTTGGGTAAATGTACTCATTCCCTGTGGATCCTGGGGTCAGTTGCCCGGTGCAGGTTTAGTAGAGCCCTAGGTGAAAATGCTCCCCCACTCTTTTTTTTTTTTGAGACGGAGGCTAGCACTGTCGCCCAAGCTGGAGTGCAATGGCATGCTCTCAGCTCACTGCAACCTCTGCCTCCCGGATTCTTGTGATTCTTCTGCCTCAGCCTCTGGAGTAGCTGGGATTACAGGCACACATCACCACACTTGGCTAATTTTTTTGTATTTTTAGTAAAGATGGGGTTTTACTATGTCGGTCAGACTGGTCTCAAGCTCCTGACCTCGTGATCCACCCACCTTGGTCTCCCAAAGTGCTGGGATTACAGGCGTGAGCCACCATGCCCAGCCAAAAATGCCCCTTTCTTTTGGTCATTGGCCTCACCCACTTACCAGAGGCCCCGGCCTTGTAGGGTGTGGCTGTGGCCTTGTTGGGCAGGAATGAGGGCTCACAGCTATGAGCTATTTGGTGGCTTCATATTACCTGATTTAGAACAGCATTGTCCAAGCCCTTGGCACAGAAAGCAGAGGAAGCAGGGACATCACCGTCCCTTCTTTTCATTCTCCCACTGGGGCTCCCCACACTGCACCCCAGGAACAGCTGCCGTTCCTCCTTGCCCAAAGGGCTGTGCGCATGAGTAGAAAGGGCCTATCCACCTGCCCACTCCTGTCTGGGTGAGGTGAGTGGTGGGTCTATAGCTCACTGAGGATCCTGTGATCAGGGCTCAGGTATCCTCTACTGCAGGCTTTCAATCATATCTGGGTCCCTAAGCCCGTTGTAGGGCAGGGGTGTACTTCTCCTCTCTCCTGTAGACGTTCTGGCTCCTTTAGTCTGGCTCGCCTCCTGAGTCATGGCTGCCGTCCAGCATATGTTCTCAGAGCTGGCCAAATGTTTGCTTTAAGGAGGGTGTGCTCACCGCAAGGTTCATGACTAAGATCTCCAGGGAACCTGTTTGTTCTGGGGTGGACTTTGAGATGAGACCCAGGAGTCTTCTCCTCTTGACTCTGCTTTGTTCTTAAGTTCCTGTGGATAGGACCTAGAGCAAGCCACCAAGCCTTTTCTTTGTCCAAGAGACAAGGGCTAATCCTGGCTAACCTGCTCCCTTGGGGTTTGAGTTCAGAGCCCTTCAGATTATGTCACAGTGAGCATCACAGGTGACACTGTCACTAGAGCAGGTGAGCCAGTTTATATATGGTAGGCCACCAAAGCTGGGTGAGTCTCTACTGGATGGCCCTGCCCAAAGGCTCCCCTGCTACCTCTCCATCACTGGGCTGCAGAGACCGGCCCATCCATCTGGTGCCTGCACAAAGGCTGCCAGCTGGTAGGTCTCTTGACCATGCCCATTTGGCTGCTGCGTTGCTCCTCTTCACAGATGGCTGGCAGCCCAGGATTTGGCATCCTGTACTTTCTGTTTGGAACACACACTGGCCTATCACTCGCTGTTTCTCATGGCCCTTAGGTTGAGCCACCTAAGCCTGGCACTTTCACCACTGAAACTCACCCTGTGCTGCAAACATTCCCTGTGTGTTTTGGCTTGACTTTTTAGGAGCAAGGTTTGTTAATTAAGGGAGTGCCCTCACCTTCTTACCTCTGCCCCCTTTGTCTCTCCCAGTCTCTGTCCTCATCTTCCTCTCTTCTCAGTCCTAGAATCACTTCATTTCCTGCTGTCTCTGTTTCTTCCTCTGCTTTTTTTTTTTTTTTTTCTGAGACCGGGTCTCACTCTGTCACCCAGGTTGGAGTACAGTAATGAGATGTCGGCTCACTGCAACCTCCAGCTCCCAGGTTCAAGCAATTTTCCTTCTACCTTAGCCTCCCAGGTAGCTGGGATTACAGGCGCCCACCACCATGCCTGGCTAATTTTTGTATTTTTAGTAGAGACGGAGTTTTACCATGTTGGCCAGGCTGGTCTCTAACTCCTGACCTCAGGTGATCTGCCCACCTCGGCCTCCCAAAGTGCTGGGATTATAGGCGTGAGCTATGGCACCCGGCCCTTCTGTTCTTTTTAAGCAGTCTGCAAAGAGGGTGATGGCAATAATGATGATAATGTAGTATCATTATAGCAAATTCTTATCTGGTGCTTGTTATGCACAAGTCATAGAAACGAGCACTTTATGTATTAACTCACTCATCACAGCAACCCTAGGGGGTAGATATTATTTTTGCCATTTCACATGTTAGGAGAATTGAGGCTCAGCTGTTTAATAACTAGCCTCTTGGGTTACACAGCTCATAAGTGATGGAACTGGGATTTGAACCCAGGCAATATGGCTCCAGATGATAAACAGTTTCAGCAACTTCGAGTTCCTAGGCTGGGTTGTGTCTTTTTCTTTATTTGGTTATTTCAATTTTATGATTGGTGAGAGAGCAGGAGGGCAGTAGGCAAGGAGAACAGTCTCGGGGATGAGGGGAGAGGGTTGGAAAATGAAAAATGGATGAAATGGGAACCTCCTCCAGAAGTCTGGTGTTAGGTTAGAAATAAGTATTAGGTGGATACCTTCTTTTTCTTTGACATAGGGCTTTGTTCTGTTGCCCAGGCTGGAGTGCAGTGGTACAATCACGGCTCACTGCAGCCTGGAACTGTTGGACTCGAGGGATTTTCTTGCATCTCAGCCTCCCATGTAGCTGGAACTACAGGCACGTGCAATTGTGCCTAGCTAATTTTTTGTATTTTTAATGAAGATGAGGTCACATTATGCTGCCCAGACTAGTCTTGAAATCCTGGGCTCATGTGATCCTCCTGCTTTGGCCTCCCAAAGTGCTGGGATTACAGGCATGAACCACTGTGCCTAGCTGAGTGGTCCAATGCTTTTTGGAGATCTCTTATTGACCTATAGAATATTCTGGTAAAACTGGGTCCTCATTTTGTCTATGAAGCAACTTAGACTCACAGATTATGAACAGTAATAAATTCTTGGGGTTGTGATCATAGCAGATTCTTATCTTTTGCAATATGTGGGAATTTAAAAATAAATTTACAAGTACTTTTGAACTTTTTTTTTTTAAGAAATGTCATCTTACTATTTTGCCTAGGGTGGCCTTGAACTCCTGGGCTCAAGTGATCCTACTACCTCAGCCTCCCAAGTAGCTAGTATTACAGGCATGCAAGATTTTTAAACTTCTTATTTGAAATAATATTAAACTTACAGGAAATTTTTAAGATAAGCACAAAGGGCTGCTGTGTATTATCATCTAGATTCTCCAGTTAACTACAGTTTCCTTTATTACTGTCTCTCTTCCTTTCTCTACACACACCCAAACATACACACACACACACAGAGATACACACACACACAGAGATACACACACACAGAGAGATACACACACACAATCTCAAAAGTCTCAGAGCACTTTTTTTTTTTTTTTGATACAGTCTTGCTCTGTTGATCATGGCTCACTACAACCTCTGCCCACTACAACCTCTACCTTCCGGGTTCAACTGATTCTCCTGTCTTAGCGTCTCGAGTAGCTGGGATTACAGGCACGTGACACCATACCCAGCTGATTTTTGTATTTTTAGTAGAGACGGGGTTTTACCATGTTGGCCAGGCTGGTTTCGAACTCCTGACCTCAGATGATCTGTCTGCCTTGGCCTCCCAAAGTGCTGAGATTAGAGGTGTGAGCTACCGTGCCTGGCCAAGAGTACTTTTAAGCTTTAATAAATTCAGAAGCACAAATGCAACATTTAAAAAATATTACTTATTTTGTTTTGGGAATTTTGAATAATAAATGTTTAAGTTTTTGTATTGGCCATTACTTGCCATCTTTAATCAGAGTGACTGTCTTTATTTTTATTTTAAATTATTTAAAAAAAAATTTTTTTTTTTAAAGATGTGGTCTTGCCAGGTTGCCCAGACAGATCTCAAATTCCTGGACTGAAGCAATCCTCCCACTTCAGCCTCCCAAAGTGCTGGATTATAGATGTGAGCCACTGTGCCTGGCCATAGTCTGTGTATTTTTCAAATAAAGAGTATGTTGTCAGGAAAGAAGAGAAAATAATGTTTTTTAAGACACTGAAGCTTTGAGTTCAGAGCGGTTAGGTAACTTTTCTTCATAGCTGATTGCAGAGATAGCTTAGCCGTGGGGGGTAGCTTCCTGCTTCTTTGGGCAGGCTTGTCACCCTGGATCACTAGCACTCCACAGAAACGGGCTTTCCTTCTCAATGGAGCACTCTGGGGAGTTGTGTTTGGCCTGGATCCGGGAGCTGGTGACAGGCCCCATTCACGGGAATCCATTTCTGCAGGCTGAGTTCTCCCAGGCTCCTCCCTACCCCTTCCTGAGGTAGCCTTCCCTCCACCCAGCCTTCTTTCCTGAGGCTGCAGGAGAGTCTGGAGCCTCTGAGTACAGATGGCATGGGGCGTGAGGACCAACTTAGTAATGAGTTTACATCAGTCTGCAATGTAGGTCGCAGGAAGCTTAGCCGGCTTCTCCAGGGAGGGTCATGTGTCAACTGAGCCTAAGATGCCAGCTGCTGCTCTGTGGCCTGAGTAATAGTGACTCAGGTAGAAGAATCCTACATTGAAATTGACCAGGTTTTCTTTTACTCTGGCAACAAAGTCTGCCTTTAGAGCTGGCTTTGGGGGGATCTGGGGAACGATGGGAACAGCAGTAATGACTTCTGGCCCCCTCATGAGGCCCTGCAAGTAAAGCTTTAGGCAGATGGCCTTGTCTGGGAGTTCGGGGTAGGGCCACTTCACGTGACTATGGTTTGGCTCTTCTAAGGCAGCCTTCTTCTGGATTCCAAAAAACTCCATAGCTGTGTCACTCCCATGTGCAAGGGAGGTCTAGTGTCATGAGAGTCATGTGAAAGAGACAAGGGGTTAGCTAGACTGTGGCAAGGCTGCTAAATGTGTATATATATGCTCAGGTTGGATTACTAGAGGCAGAGAGATAAGAAAGGGGGGTTTTTAGTTCTGCTAACTACTCCTCTGGTTAGAACGCACATAGAATATTATCTTCTGTTCTGGTTGTATTTTGAGACAGGGTCTCATTCTACTGCCCAGGCTGGATTGCAGTGATGTCATCGTAGCTCACTGCAGCCTTGACCTCCTGGGCTCAGGGGATTCTCCCACCTCAGCCTCCCAAGTAGCTAGGACTACAGGCATGTGCCACCATGCCTGTCTAATTTTTAAGCTTTTTGTACAGATGAGGTCTCACTATGTTGCCCAGGCTGGTGTCAAACTCCTAGGCTCAAGTGATCCTCCTGTCTTGGCCTCCCAAAGAGTTGGGACTACAGATGTCAGTCATCATGCCTGGCCTGTATATATATATATATATATATATATATATTTTTTTTTTTTTTTTTTTTTTGAGATGGAGTTTCGCTTTTGTTACCCAGGCTGGAGTGCAATGGTGCAATCTCGGCTCACCACAACCTCCGCCTCCTGGGTTCAGGCAATTCTCCTGCCTCAGCCTCCTGGGTAGCTGGGATTACAGGCACGTGCCACCATGCCCAGCTAATTTTTTGTATTTTTAGTAGAGACGGGGTTTCACCATGTTGACCAGGATAGTCTCGATCTCTTGACCTTGTGATCTGCCCGCCTTGGCCTCCCAAAGTGCTGGGATTACAGGCTTGAGCCACCGCGCCCGGCCCGGCCTGGTTATATTTTAGAGATGAAGGAAATTATTAGAGAGATCCAAAAAGATTTCCTTAGAGGTGGTGAGCCTCTCATCATGGGCAGTATTCATATGGAAGCTAGGGAACCGGTGTTCCAGGCTCTTTCTGGCAGATTCCTAAGATACGTGTGCACCTGGTAAGTCATAGATAATGTGTTATAGAACAGGCAAGCTTAAGTTACAGTGCAGTAGATAAATTGAGGTATGTTCATACCAAGGAATACTGCGCAGCAATGAGAATGAACAGTTGGCAAAGACTCTCAACTCTGTGGACAACTGTCATCCACGTAATGTCGAATGAAAGAACACAGATGCCAAAGAGCACACATGGTCTCGTTTCCCTTTAGACACGCTAGACAAACAGGCAGATATAATTGAGGGTGACAGACGTCAGGACGGCTGGCAATTGCCCTTGTGCTGGGTGGTAGTGGTAGGGACTGCAGGGTCAGAAGGGGGCATCTTACAGGTGTTTCTCCATCTGGGTGCTGGCTACACAGATAGCTGCAGCTTGTGAGAACCCAGTGAACTCTACACTTAGGATATGTGTACTTTTTGGAGTATGCATAAGATACTTCTGTAAAAGATAAAATTAAGGCAGTCTGAATTGTTAAGTCACTCCAGTGGGCTAGAGGCTGTGGAATTGCCCTCAGAATTTCTGAAATTTTCAGATTGTGTGGCATCAGGAGGGGCGGGAAGGCCACTTCACATGAGTGGCTGGTGGAGACCCGTGACCTGTGTGTTACGGAGACATAGCTGATTTTCTGTTATTTTTCCATTTTTCTCAGTACCCAGATGTTGCATATTAGTGACCACTGAGAGGCCAGTTCTGTTTGAAGGCTTTGAATTGCTCCCTAAGAGCTGTACTTGCCCACAGGGCAGCTTTTGAAAAGTGACTCCTCTCTGCATTCACATACAGCATGGCTTGTCAGACAGGGCCACCAGGTCCCATGAGTACAAACACCTTTCTGTCTGTGTGGGAGGGAATCGTTTATATTTTCCTGTGAAACGCTAAGCCTGCTTTGGCCCTCCCTGACTGCTCTCTCATGCTTCTTCTAGCTTTTTGATCATGTTGCTGAGTGCCTGGGAGATTTCATGGAGAAAAAGAAGATCAAGGACAAGAAGTTACCTGTGGGATTCACATTTTCTTTTCCTTGCCAACAATCCAAAATAGATGAGGTAAGGATGCTCTGGGATTATTGGGCTCTGCAGATGCCCCGGGTTGGAAAAGCTAACAAGCCCTTTTCTCCACAGCTTTTCCCTTTTGCTTGCAGAATGGCTTGCGTGTCTGGTTTTTTTTTTTTTGTTTTTTTTTTTTTGAGATGGAGTTTCGCTCTTGTTACCCAGGCTGGAGTGCAATGGCGCGATCTCGGCTCACCGCAACCTCCGCCTCCTGGGTTCAGGCAATTCTCCTGCCTCAGCTTCCTGAGTAGCTGGGATTACAGGCACGCGCCACCATGCCCAGCTAATTTTTTTTTGTATTTTTAGTAGAGACAAGGTTTCACCATGTTGACTAGGTTGGTCTCAATCTCTTGACCTCGTGATCCACCCACCTCGGCCTCCCAAAGTGCTGGGATTACAGGCTTGAGCCACCGCGCCCGGCCCATGTCTGCTATTTTTTTTTTTTTTTTTTTTTTTGAGATGGAGTTTCGCTCTTGTCACCCAGGCTGGAGTGCAATGGCACGATCTCGGCTCACCGCAACCTCCGCCTCCTGGGTTCAGGCAATTCTCCGGCCTCAGCCTCCTGAGTAGCTGGGATTACAGGCACGCGCCACCATGCCCAGCTAATTTTTTGTATTTTTAGTAGAGACGGGGTTTCACCATGTTGACCAGGATGGTCTCGATCTCTTGACCTTGTGATCCACCCGCCTCGGCCTCCCAAAGTGCTGGGATTACAGGCTTGAGCCACTGTGCCCGGCCCATGTCTGCTATTTTTAAAGAAATGTTTGCAGAAGTTAGTGTGATACCACGAGATAATGTTTACTTTTTCAGTTACTTTAGTTATTTATGTATTTTTGGAGACAAATCATGGTATTTTTGGCTACCAGGTGGACAGAACCATTTTATTAATCTTAAGTAAGCAAAGGAAAATAAAATAGGTTTAAAGATGGTGGAGAGAGGTGGGAAAGTTATTTGCCAGAATTGCATGGTGTGTGATGTTTGTCTGGAAGCTGCCCTGGTTACCGCAAATATGCTCTGGGCCCTGTCCCTCAGGTGCCAGGGCTGCCTCTCCTGGGTCAGTGGCTCCAGCCCCAGAGATGCCCTTGGTGACCTCCGAGGTGACTTGTTGTACCCAACTTTCTGTTGGTCATCTATTTGTTTATTCATTTATTCAGCAAGGATGGACTCAGACCTTCTGTATGATAACACTGAACCTCAGCACTGCAGAAATACAAAATGAATACAAGCAGCCGCCTTCTTTTTTTTACACGGAGAGATAGAAACACATACACACCCCACACCCAAACCACCCCTGAATAAACTTCTAATAGTATGAATTCTGGGATTGGGTGCTGTGATAATCCCAGCACTTTGGGAGGCTGAAACAGAAGGATCACTTGAGCCCAGGAGTTCAAGACCAGCCTGGGCAATCTATACAAAAAATTGGCTGTGTGTGGTGACACGTGCCTGTAGTCCCAGTGATGTGGGAAGCTAAGGTAGGAGAAGCTTGGGAGATTGAGGCGGCTGTGAGCCATGATTGTGTCACTGCACTCCAGCCTGGGGGACAGAATGAGACCCTGTCTTAAAAACAAGAAAAAAAAAGAATTCTGATATATAACTATTGAGGGCCCATCTTGTCGCCCAGGCTAGAGTGCAATGGTGCAATCTTGGTTCGCTGCAACCTCTGTCTCCTGGGTTCAACCGAGTCTCCTGCCTCAGCTTCCCTAGTAGCTGGGATTACAGGCACCTGCCACCATGTCCGGCTAATTTTTGTATTTTTGGTAAATACGAGGTTTCACCATGTTGATCAGGCTAATCTTGAACTCCTGACCTCAGATGATCTGCCCATCTTGGCCTCTCAAAATGCTGGGATTACAGGTGTGAGCCACCGCACCTGGCCAGGCTCTGTTCTAATACATACTTCACAGGTACTACACATAATCTTCAAGCATCTCTGAGTTAAGTGCTTATGATTCCTACTTTATAGATGAGGAAACTGAGTCTTTGAGGGGTTAAGAACCTGTCCAAGGTCACTTAGCCAGGAAGCGGCAGTTCCCATGCTCGTAACTGGTCTACTTTGCTACAAGATAGTAGCATTTGGGCTCAGGGCACCTTCTGCACTTGCAGGTAGCACCCCTGGGTCCCTTTATGCCTTATGGTAAGCATCCTTTCTTGGGCACTGCTTCCTGTGGCTGGAACCCTTACATCTGTATAATTTGTGGAATCAGTAAGAAGGAGCTTGAGAGCCTAGCAGGCTAAGATGAGCGCAGACGTCTCCCCAGGGTCACAGGGCTTATTAATGGCAGGTCTTGGACCAGGTCCCAGGCCCCACCTCCCTTCCACTCCACCCTCCAACATGTCTAAATGATTGGAGATGTTCAGTCTGACCTGTTATGCTTTCAGGAAACTGTGGCCATATGTGGACTCCCGCTCTGGTTCTAGTATCTGAGAACACCCCTCCAAGGTGTTCAGATCAGTTCGGCCTGCAGCGTGTCCTTCCCAAACCCTTTTGCAAGGCCTGTTGTCAGTAAAGGTTTGCCTTGGCTTTTTTTTTTTTTTTTTCTTTTTTCTGAGACAGAATCTTGCTCTGTCACCAGGCTGGACTGCAGTGGCACAATCTTGGCTCACTGCAACCTCCGCCTCCTGGGTTCAAGCGGTTCTTCCACCTCAGCCTCCCAAGTAGCTGGGACCACAGGCGTGTGCCACCACGCCTAGCTAATTTTTTTGTATTTTTAGTAGAGACGGGGTTTCACCATGTTGGCCAAGATGGTCTCGATCTCTTGACCTTGTGATCCACCTGCCTCGGTCTCCTGAAGTGCTGGGATTACAGGCTTGAGCCACTGTGCCCGGCCTCCCTTGGCTTTTGAGAACTGACACATGACAGTCACTCCCCGTTCCCTGTGAGAGGTGAGCCTGGGAGGAAGAGACTTTGGTGGACTGTGTGTCACCGTTGTTCACATGTGCTCTCTGCAGTATCAACTGAGTGCCGTCCCTGTGCCGGGCATGGGCTAGGCCCTGGGAGAGAATGGCCAGAATGTGTTTATTTTGTATTCCTGCAGTGCTGAGGTTCAATGTTACTGGACCTGTTCCCTGTGAAGGCACAGCCTTCCAGGGACAGAAGTGTTGCAGGAGCTGGGAGGGAATGACCTCATGGGCATGAGAGCCTGCAGGGTGGAGCAGACATGCCTGGGTTCGGCCATTGTGAACAGAGAAGGAGCCGAAGGTGGGGAACGTCCCACTTGCCAGCCTTCACTGCATCTGGAGGATGCTTCTTAGGCTGGGTCAGGTACCTGCTGTGGTACCAGTGGGTCACGGATCCTCAATTTCCTGTCCAGAGGCTTGTGCATAGGGCTGGCTGAGACCTTCAAGATTGTTCACTTCTACATCAGCTCCCTGATTTGGAGGAGCAGAGTGAACCCCAGAGCAGTGAAAGGAGTTGCCTGGCAGGAAACAGGCAGAAAGTGTGAAGTAGGATCAGGTCTCCAGATTGCCATCTCCCCCACTCTCCCCACCATCCCCGCCATTTGTCCCATAACACCTGGTTCTCTGAGGCTTTGGAGGAGGAAGAGGGCTGGTTGAGGGGAGGCCGACAGCGTCCAGGGCTTTTGCAGTTCCTGACTTAGCTCAGTTGCTGCTGAGCAAAGAACCACCAGTTCTCACCAAGGGCTGCTCTCCCCGGTGCAAGCTGGGTCATGTGCACAGAATCCCATCCCTGGGCTGCCTCTGCAGGCCTGCAGGACCCGGACCACGAATCTTCCAGATCTGCCGCATTTATAGTGACTTTCCCCATTCAGAGGAAAGCAGCCAAGCATAACAATTACTTTTATGTTCTCATATCTTTTTAGTTTTTTTTTTTTGAGACAGAGTCTCGCTCTTTTGTCAGGCGCCAGGCCGGCATGGCATGCAGTAACATGATCTCGGCTCACTGCAACCTCCGCCTCCTGGCTTCAAGCAATTCTCCTGCCTCAGCCTCCTGAGTAGCTGGGACCATATGCGCATGCTACCACACCCAGCTAATTTTTTGTATTTTAGTAGAGACGGGGTTTCACTATGTTGGCTAGGATGGTCTTAATCTCTTGACCTCATGATCCACCCACCTTGGCCTCCCAAAGTGCTGGGATTACAGGCATGAGCCACCCAGCTCAACCTAGTTTTTTTTTTGTTTTTTTTTTTTTTAAATAAAACAAAATCAATATGTGAAACTATAGGAGTAATATAAAATTATAAAATGTTTGCCATTGGATGCCTATCCTTGATGTTTCTCTGCTAATACGCAAAGTAAAATGGAATCATTCTGTATAAATAGGGGAGTCACCACTTACAAATGGAGGTTAAGTCCTAAAGCTAGTGAAGAGGCGCAAATCATGTGTAGTCTACATTATTCCCTAACTCTCTAGGACCTGGCTCTTAAAAGCTCAGCAGCCAAGGATTATCTTAGCATTTTGTTTCTCTTTCCAGTTTGGCTCTGGCTTTCTTTTCCCAGGGCTGTGGAAGCCGGGGTCTGGTTGGGAAGCGGGGAAAGGGTCCAGGGATTTCTCTTGCCCCGTTTTTAAATAGGTCTGGCTGTGCAGTTGGCATCCAGTTAGATTGGCAAGCCATGTAGCATTACTGTCCCCACATCCACTTGCTATCTTTTGGAGTGAGCTGGATATTGTGAGCATGTTTCTCCCCGCCCTATAGCATGTTTCTCCCCGCCCTATCTTCACCCCCAGAGAAGCCCATGGTGTGGATGATCAGGAGATGGAACTGAGTCTGGGCCCCTCCAGGCCCCTCGCCCAGCCCAGTATGATCTGGGAGGAGCCACTTGGCCCCTGTGGGGCTCTGCGTCATCCCTGTCCTGGAGCAGTGCTCAGGGCCTTGGGGTGCTGGAGACCTCCCATCCCTCATCCTGTCCCTTTGATTCTCATTTGCAGGCCGTCCTGATCACCTGGACAAAGCGATTTAAAGCGAGCGGCGTGGAAGGAGCAGATGTGGTCAAGCTGCTCAACAAAGCCATAAAAAAGCGAGGGGTAATTTCTACTGGGCCCTCAGCTTCAGCCATGCCGGGGTGTGGGAAGCAGGGCTGCATTCTAAAACAAACCAGCACTCTTCCTGTGCCAAAGTCTGAACACCCAGGCGGGGGAGAGTTGAGGGTCCACAGTGTGGAATGGTAGGGAGGGATAGGGATGGTGCAAAGCTAGCTCTCGGAGGTGCTGCCCAAATACCCAGGCCCGGAGCAGGGACTGACAGGAGTGCTGGGCCATTCAGGAAGCAGGTGCCATGGATACAGGCTGCTGTGCTTAGAAGAAGAGCAGAGGGCCCGCCTTATAGCGGGCATGTGGACCTCCCGAAGAGGTTTGCAGAGGAATGTAGCTCCATGAGTAAAATCCACTACCCAAAGACTCTTTTTTTTTTTTTTTTTTTGAGACAGAGTGTCGCTCTTGTTACCCAGGCTGGAGTGCAATGGCATGATCTCGGCTCACCGCAACCTCCGCCTCCTGGGTTCAGGCAATTCTCCTGCCTCAGCCTCCTGAGTAGCTGGGATTACAGGCACGCGCCACCATGCCCAGCTAATTTTTTGTATTTTTAGTAGAGACAGGGTTTCACCACGTTGACCAGGATGGTCTCAATCTCTCGACCTCGTGATCCACCCGCCTCGGCCTCCCAAAGTGCTGGGATTACAGGCTTGAGCCACCGCGCCCGGCCCCCAAAGACTCTTAAGCCAGATAATTAAGGGAACTGTGAGGTTTTTATAATTTAATCACCGCACTCTGATCTAGTTAATTTGAGTACCAGCTGTAATGAAACCAGCACCACCCACAAAAGCAGGGGTTCTGAAAGCAGGAGCACTCCTGCCAAGTGCCGTTAAGGTGTGTGATCTCTGCTCCCATGTATGAGTGGACAGTGACACCCCGCTATCTGTTGCCAGGACTATGATGCCAACATTGTAGCTGTGGTGAACGACACGGTGGGTACCATGATGACCTGTGGCTATGACGACCAGCAGTGTGAAGTCGGCCTGATCATTGGTAACGTCTTCCCCTTTGCCCATCCATTTGTTTGGCCCATCTGCACCCTCTCCCTTGTGTGGTCACAGCTTCTGATCTTGTCCCTCCCAGGCACTGGCACCAATGCTTGCTACATGGAGGAACTGAGGCACATTGATCTGGTGGAAGGAGACGAGGGGAGGATGTGTATCAACACGGAATGGGGAGCCTTTGGAGATGATGGATCCTTAGAAGACATCCGGACGGAGTTTGACAGGGAGATAGACAGAGGATCCCTCAACCCTGGAAAACAGCTGTGAGTCTCTGACTTTGCTTCTAACCACATATGTGACTTAGGGGACATTTTTTTTTCTTTCTTTTTTTTTTTTTTTTTTTTTTTTTTAAAGAGACGGGGGTTTCACCGTGTTGGTCAGGCTGGTCTCGAACTCCTGACTTTGTGATCCAGCCGCCTTGGCCTCCCAGCGTGCTGGGATTACAGGCGTGAGCCATCGTTCCTGGCCGACTTAGGGGACATTTAATGAAAGATTTGGGATGGCAGATGAAAGGGGCATAAAGCCAAGTGATCACAAACAGAAAAGCCTGTCACTTGTTGTTGTTTTTTTTTTTTTTTGGACAATGGAGTCTCATTGTCACCCAGGCTAGAGTGCAGTGGTGCAATCTCAGCTCGCTGTAACCTCTGCCTCCCAGGTTCAAGCAATTCTCCTGCCTCAGCCTCTGAGTATCTGGGATTACAGGCATGCACCACCACACCCAGCTAACTTTTGTATTTTTAGTAGAGATGGGGTTTTACCATAGTGGCCAGGCTGGTCTCAAACTCCTGACCTCATACCTGCCTCAGCCTCCCAAAGTGCTGGGATTATAGGTGTGAGCCACCATGCCCAGCCTAAAGCCCATCAATTTTGCATTATTTGTTGCTCCGTGTTTGGTGAGATGCACAGCTGTAGAGTCTATAGCTGAAAAGCACTTTTAAAATAATCTTCTCTTTGTTTAATTATCTATGATTGTGTCCTTGTAAAACATCTTGAAAATGAAAAGCACAGAAGCATTGATGCAGCTTGGTGTGGAGTTCACAATGAACCCATGTGATGGCGAACAGGGCTAGAGTTGAGTGGGTATTGATGGCCAGGGAAGGAGATCAAGATGTGAATGGGAGTCCAGGAGCTCAGTAGCCCCTGAAAACAAAAGTCCTCAAATTATCCCCTGCTGCACAAAAATTAATAGATATTAATTGGTTCAAAAATGCTTCTCCCACAAAGCACAGAAATATTAGCTGAAATATAAGGTTTAAAAAATTTCTCTATAGTGTAGTCACGAGTGTTGCTGTTCATGGTAAGAGAGGCCATATAGTATGTGGGCCATCTTCTGAGCAAGGGAGATGAGAGTCCATTCATTCATTACACATTTATTGAGCACTTACTATATGCTGAGCTCTGTGCTAGGCTCTGAGGATCCACAATAGCAGCTTCCCTCCCAAGACTTACAATCTAGATGGGGAAGGAGGCCAGACATGCAAATAGCTGTTGTGCAGAGGAGTCAGGCTAGAAGAGTATAAGTCATATAGATGTTAGGGAGCAACCTTCTTCGATGTCAAGCATGAATAGACACATCAACATTGATAGAGAACATCAGATGTACGGGCAGGTTGTTTTTGGCTGTGGAAAGCTCCTGGTTACAGAAGTAAGTGTGATATTATTCAGGCTAGAGTGCGTATTGCTTTCTCTGAGCCACTTATATTCCTGAAGTGCCTGCTCACATTTCTTTGTGATGCTGGCATGCTGCTTGCTCTGTCTGATTGACCCAGCCTCCCAGCAGCCTTATCCTGGAATTGGACGCTGTCGGCCTATAGGGAGATGTTCACTGACTGACTCTGTAGACCTAATAGCCCTTATCCTGATGTCAGAGGGAAATAGGAGTTTACTAGCCATGTTGAAACGTATCACCCAAAAGATCTCAATACTGCAGGCTGGACAGTTGGCCTTTCCACCCAAATTAATGGATTTTCATCAGTGGCGAGCTCCCCACCACTGGAGGTGGCATCAGCGAGTAAACTAGGTTTCTCAGTGAGGGAATTCCCAAGTTCTTACACCTAGAGTTGAGTATCTCCATTGCAGGCTGAGCCTGTGGCACCAGCTTGGAGACAAAAGGCCCCAGTTCCAAAGCTTTGACAGTCAGAGGTATTTTTACCATCTCCCCACCCCGCCCAATCCATCGACCTGACCCCACTGGCATGAAGTTATTACTGTGCCTGTCTCACTGAAGAGACCTGAATGTGCTTGCTGGCATGATGCCTCAGGCACCTCTGGGGGTATTCTGTGACATGTGGCATGTATACCCTATCACATCTCTAAAGTTCTCAAATCTCCACATTCCCAAGTGCATGTGACCCCAAAGGGTTTCAGATAAGAGGTTATATACCTGTAGTTACTATCAGTCGCTTAACGAGAAGTCTGTTTTCTTAGCAGTGCAGGTGGGTCATGCCACTCTCGATGACTGAACAGGTAATGCCCAGGCCCTTATCTTTGGCCTTAGTTTGGGAACCCTGCATGGCTTGGGTGTAAACTTGTATCTCTCTGCTGTACATCTTGATGTATTTCTGAATTTTTCCAAAGAGATGAACTGTATCCCAAGGCTAAACTATAAACTGTGCTTACGGTTGGTTTGCAACAAATATTTTTGGGATGGATGGATGGATGCATTGATGCGTGGCTGATGACTGATGAGAGAGATGAGTGGGTGGCTAAATGGGGGTACAGATGAGAAACTGAAAGGCTGGGGCAGAGTCTCTTTGCTCCAGTATGTTTCTCAGTTATATTAGTCTGTTTTCACACCGCTGATACATACCTGAGACTGGGCAATTTGCAAAAGAAAGAGGTTTAATAAGCTTACAGTTCCACGTGGCTGGGGAAGCCTCACATGTGCAAGCCATGTCTTACATGGATGGCAGCAGACAAAGAGAGAACTTGTGCAGGGGAACTCCTCTTTATAAAACCATCAGATCTCGTGAGACTTACTCGCTATCACGAGAACAGCAGGGGAAAGACTTGCCTCCATGATTTAGTTACCTCCTACTGGATCCTTCCCACTACAGCATGGGAATTCAAGATGAGATTCAAGGTGGAAACACAGCCAAAGCATTATCATCAGTTTACTGCGTACTGTAAGTCAGGTTTCATTGAGAACAATTCCGAGGAAATGGCAGATTCTCAGGTTGCATCACATATTCCTGGAAATAGGCTGTAGGCTAAAGAGTTTTTTGCCTGAGCACATTTTTGCTGTGCCCCCTGGCTTTTATCTGAATCTTTGGATCTTCCCTCAGTCTTTTTTCATTGGAATGCCTAGTTCTTGAAAGCCGTTGTATACTCTGTATGGCAGGGAAAGGTGATTACTACATTTGACTGATGGGAAAATTAAGGCCCTAGGACAGGACAGAGGTGGCCCAAGACTCTTTGTTGAGGTGTGGTCTGACGTAGGTTTGGGGATTTTTGAAAGTTTGAGGTTTGAAAGTTTGAGGTTTTCAGAGTGAGCTTCTAGAATCTCTTCTTATGGGCAATAAACGATTTGTTATAAAGAGGCATTTCTTATCATTTATGGAGAAAAATCATCAGGGAGGATCTAGGGAGTGATTTTTCATCTCTGAGTACACATTAGAGTTACATAGGGGCCTTTTAAAAAAATACTGATGTCCAGGCATCCTCTCAGCAATGAATCAGTTGGCCTGGGCTGGCCAGTCTTCAGTATTGTAAAAGCTCCCTGGGCGATTCCAATTTTTAATCAAGTTTTTTTGTTTGTTTTTGTTTTTTGTTTGTTTTGTTTCACGATAAGTCTTGCCATAATGCAACCTCAGTTCACTGCAACCTTTGCCTCCCAGGTTCTAAGCAATTCTCCTGCCTCAGCCTCCTGAGTAGCTGGAATTACAGGCACACACCACCATGCCCAACTAATTTTGTATTTTTAGTAGAAATGGGGTTTCACCATGTTAGCCAGGCTGGTGTCGGACTCCTAACCTCAGGTGATCCACCCGCCTTGGCTTCCCAAAGTTCTGGGATAACAGGCTTGAGCCACCATGCCCAGCCTTTAACCACGTTTTAAAACCTTGGTTTGTTAGATTTGTGCAAAGGCTCTCAGTGCCTAAGTGGGCTCTAGACCACCAATAGCAACTCATTCCATTTGCTCTGATTGAAGTTAGCATTTAACTGAGTATCTACTGTACACAGTGGACAGGGAAGACATTTCCACAATAGCTGTGTGGCTCCTGCCTTCCTTCATTGGTGGTTACAGCATTTGGGAGGCAGCAGAGGAACCTGCTTTGAGTATTCAGGAGCCCCACCTTGCCCCAGAGCTAGAAGGTCTCTTTCTAAAAAGGATCAGTCTTTTGGCTTCCTCCCTCTCCCTCTTACATTCCAGGCCTTTGGTATTCTTGCCACATACTTGTCTTATACTGTGGAGTTAGCTCCACCTTTTATTTCATTTGTAAGTCTTCCCTTTTGTTTCCTTGAGCTTTTTTTTTTTTTTTTTTTTTGAGACTGAGTTTCTCTCTCCTTACCCCGGCTGGAGTGCAATGGCGCGATCTCGGCTCACCGCAACCTCCGCCTCCTGGGTTCAGGCAATTCTCCTGCCTCAGCCTCCTGAGTAGCTGGGATTACAGGCACGCGCCACCATGTCCAGCTAATTTTTTGTATTTTTAGTAGAGACGGGGTTTCACCATGTTGACCAGGATGGTCTCGATCTCTTGACCTTGTGATCCACCCGTCGGACTCCTAACCTCAGGTGATCCACCCGCCTTGGCCTCCCAAAGTGCTGGGATTACAGGCTTGAGCTACCGCGCCCGGCCTTTTTTTTTTTTTTTGAGACTGGGTCTCACTCTGTTGCCCAGGCTGGAGTGCAGTTGTGTGATTTCTGCTCACTGTAGCCTTGAACTCCCAGGCTCAGGTGATCTTCCTGCTTCAGCCTTCTGAGTAGCTGGGACCACAGGCAGAAGTAACATGCCTAGTTAATTTTAAAATTGTTTGTAGAGACTGGGTCTCCCTGTGTTGCCCATGCTGGTCTCGAACTCCTGGGCTCAGGTGATCATCCTGCCTTAGCCTCCCAACGTGCTGGCATTACAGGTATGAGCTACAGGAGGTATGAGGCCTGCTTGGACTTCTTGCTCTTCTGGTCTTGCTCTGTGTTGTGTCTGGAATCTCTGGGATCTTGAATCCCTTTTCCCTGTGATTCCTTATCACATCCTTCCAAATGCAGAACACCTACCCAACAGAACAGCATAGCAACAGCCATGACTGCAGCAGCAAATGCTGGTGGTCGGTGGTTGGGAGAACTTTTTGGCCTGGACGGTGATGGAGTGATGCCTTTTCTTATTGTGGTTCTGCCTGCTCCATAGAATCTCTCGGCAGGTCTGATCCTGGTTTGCTTGGCCATGAGCCTCTGTCTCTTTTCTTTCCTTGGGCTTCTAGTTGAAGCTGACCCAGGCTGCCGGGGACTACTTATTAGTGTGCAGGTCCCTGCCCACGACTCCTTGTGGTTGTTGATGCTCCCCTTCCCCATCTCAGCCCTGCCTGGGCCCACCAGCAGGCAGGGTGGCTGAAATCCCGCTGCACTGCCCCTCCTTACCTGTCTGTGGTCATAGGTGTCTGACTGCCGAGATACCTGGGCATTACCTGTTCAGTTATCACAAAGATAAGGGCCCGGGTATTAACTGTTGAGTTATCACAGGTGGCATGCCCCAAGAGGCAGATCATGACTTGCTCAATTTCATTAATTTCACTTGAACAGATGGGAAGCATGCTGTTGGAACAGAAGCTGGTCTCCATGAGCCTTGGCTTGAACAGAGAGAAGCTTGTGAGAGGTGCTATTTGCTTGTTCTGCTTCTCTAGCAGGGCCTCTAGGGACTGGGAAAGGGCAGACCCTGGCCATGGGCCTCTATCTGGAAAAGGGGGTATCAATATCCATGTATGTAATAGGCCATATAGAAAAAGGAACAGATTGTTCTGGGCGTTGTTAGAAGGCAGAGGGAAAAGCAGCGGGTAGAGGGTGCCAGGAGGCTGATGTTAGCCCATCCTAAGGGGGAATGCCCTTTCTGTTGTCACACTGCCCAACAGGGAAGGCTGCCTAGAGAGGAGAACAGGAAGAGAGGTTGGGGTAGGGGTGGTCCTACGTGGCTGCTACCATGATAGTGACAGCTAACATTGAGTGACACTGTCCATGAGACAGGTGGAAATGCGCTGTGTACACCCTCTGGTGTTACATCTAACTGAATTCAAAACTTGTTAGCCCTGTCCATGGGCAAGTTACATAACCTTTCTGTGCCTCTGTTTCCTTATCTGTGAGATAGGGATAATGCTAATGTCTCCCTCCCAGGGCTGTAATGAGGATGAAATAAGTTAATACAGGTAAAGTGCTGGGAAAAGTGTCAGACACACAGGAAGGGCCACAGGCTCTCATTATGAGCCAGATATTGTAGCACCGTCTGACCTGTATTAACCCATATCCTCCATATAAAGCAGTCAGTATCCTCATTGCACAGGTAGGGAGGCCAAGGTGAGTAGTGGCTCCACCAGGGCTCCACCAGCGCTGAGATTCCCATTCAGGACTACACAGAGGCTGTTCCCACCGGAGCCTGGGGGCGGCACCAGACTCAGAAGGGCACTCTCCTCCCAGGGATCCTCTGCGTGGCTGCAGCCAGGCAGTCCTGTCTGGTTCTTTCAGGAGCAGGAACAATGTGGTCTGTGTTTTTAAGGAGACTCTGCACCCTGTGCTGATGGTTAAGGGCCGGGTGCTCAGGTTCAGGCAGCATCCTTGGCCCTTCGGCGGCTCTGGCTGGAACAGATTGTTTTGCTGTGTCACAGCCAGCTGTGGGTGTGCCAGCTGGGTTCCCGACGAGGAGCCGCTGACCACTCTGATGTGTGCCTACCTTTTCAATCTGCCCTGTTCGGGGGTTCCTCCTGGCCCCTGGTCAGCCAGGATGTTGGGGCTGAATCTGGCTCAGATATGGCATTGAGCCCTGGTTCTCACCAGCTCTTGGCTAGGCCTGGCGAGGCCTTCTGCATTGCGTGTTGGTTTCTCTCTCGGGCTCCACCGGGCCGCCTCTCCCATGCAGCATTGGGCTCATTTTGTGATTGGCCGGTGTCTGAAGGGGCTGGAGCAGTGGGGTGAGCCGATTGGTTGTCAGTACTCAGAGCCCAGCCCTGGAGTTTAGGGTAACATCAGGAGGGGAGGAGTGAGTTTCTCAAAACAAATTCTTGGTCCTTTTGTCCGGTCGGAGAAGGAGAAAATCATGCCAGGGAGATGCCTAACAAATGTCCCAGCAGCAGCCCCTGGAGGAGTGGCTGCCTTTCCCTTCGAGAAGCTATTTACCCTTTCTGAGCTGGGAAATGGGGAGAAAGCTTCATGGCCACCTCCTTTCCACAGGGCTTGGGGTCTCCCGTAGGAATGGAGCTGAAAGTTCTTTGAAAAGTATAGCATACACCAGGTCCTGTAGCTTGCATCAGGGTCACTTGAGCCCATGAGTTCAAGACCAGCCTGGGCAGCGTAATGAGACTCCCCTCCTACAAAAAATTTTAAAAATTAGCCAGGCGTGGTGGTCCAGCTACTCAGGAGGCGGAGGTGGGAGGATGGCTTGAGCCTGGGAGGCTGAGGCTGCAGAGAGTCAAGATTGTGCCACTGCACTCTAGCCTGGGTGACAGTGACACCCTATCTCAAAGAATAAAATAAAATAAATACATAAAGGTAAAAAATGAAAATTATAGCATACAGTTTAGGAGGAGATTATCATATTTTTTTACATTTCTGTCTGGGACCTTCTTGACATCTGCAGTCTAAATCTGAACGCTCCCCCTGCCTCTAGGCAGCCTTCCCTGCCTGCTCCTGCCCATGGTGTTCTCCTAGGCACAGGCATGGAGTCTGGATGACCCCGCCCTCTCCAGAATTGGTTTGGCTTTTGATCCCTCTCCCTCTGCTGTTCAGTCATGCAAGAGTATGGTCTTGCCTGCCAGCAAGGCTGGGGTCTGCTGAGAGGTGGGTCAGGCTCTCTATTCCTTTTGTGTCTGTCCCAGCCCTCGTGTGTGGGGTGTGGAGGAAGGCTGACAAGTGCTGGTGTGCCTTTCTCCCACAGGTTTGAGAAGATGGTCAGTGGCATGTACTTGGGAGAGCTGGTTCGACTGATCCTGGTCAAGATGGCCAAGGAGGGCCTCTTATTTGAAGGGCGGATCACCCCGGAGCTGCTCACCAGAGGGAAGTTTAACACCAGTGATGTGTCAGCCATCGAAAAGTAGGTGCCACCTCCTCAAGGCTTTCTTAGGGTGTTGGGGGCAGAGAACAGCAATAGGTCCCTTGTTACTTCTTGAATCCAAGTTTGGTTGATTTTCCTTCAAGAGTGTCATGGCTTTCTGGGTCCATGTCCCCTTACTCTTAGCTGACCCATTCTGAGCTGGACTCCCTCCCTGCAGGCACTTGTGGCCATTCATTAAAGAATGACCTAGTTAGCTGCCAGTGCAAAGATGATTTTCCTGTCTAGCTGCAAGAGCAGCCTCCTCTCCCACACCCATCAGCCCGTCACCCCCACTCTCCACACACACTCAGGGTAAGATTAGCATCCAGGAAGCAGACAATTTGAGCAAGGAGCTGGTGAAGCCCAGAGCTTGGGTTTTTGGAATTCCACCTTCCACTTCCAGTCTGGAGACCTTCTCCAGACTGTGTTGAGGGCACTAAGGGTACCGTAGTAACCTCAAGATGTTAATTAGGTGCTCCTTGCTTCCTTGACCAATAGGATTGGGAATGCAGCACATTTATCTTTCATTTTATAGTATTATGGTAAAATAAATACAGACAGTAAAAAAGAATAAAAGGTATAAAGTATAAAAACAATACAGATTTATAGTATCGTCAACACATTAAAGAAAACCGAGTTCTCATTGACTGACTTGTCATTTTTCAGACTACTTTTGTGCTTGAAACCACCCTCTCCCCACCACACACATATTCTTTCAGGGGAAACCTGGTAACAGCCAGAAATGTGCCCTGGCATGCAAGTTTGGGAAACACTGGTTAACAGATGAAATGGGACAGTTGGAACGAAGGACAGAGCCTGCTAGCAATTGACTGTGGCCCCTTGGCATCACATGAGAAACCCAGAATTCTCTGTCTTAACTATAACTCACGGGCCTTCATGTAGAGAGGGAAGCAGGTAACCTTGATCACGGTGGCAGTCTGATGTAGTCTGATTCCTCCAAGTCTAAAGCACTCTTGTCTTGTTGCTGGTCCCCACGTGTAGAAGGCTCTATTCCTGGTTAAGGAGACTGCTGGTAGCCATGTGAGGCCACCTGGATAAAGATAAGCTAGCTTGCCGCTGTCTTTGGTGCAAGGAATGCCATTTTATCTCTGCACAAAGCCGTCATTCCCGTTTCTCTCTGTGTGGTCCCAGAAATTTGGATAGAACCAGTGCTTCATAGCTCTGCTTCCTGAGAAAAAAGATTTGCATCATCTCTCTTCGAGGTTCGAGGAGGCAGCTGCTGGAAGAGGAAAGGGGTTTATCTGGACCAACTCTTCGGCCAAATCCATGTGTTGGAGTTTGTTCGGTGATCCCTCTCCTTCAAGAACAATAGACGCAAAGCTACAATTACCAGGGAGCCTTGCTACTGCATTTCTAGGCCTCTCTTTTCTTTCTTTTTTTTTTTTTTGTTGAGACAGAGTTTCGCTCTTGTTACCCAGGCTGGAGTGCAATGGCGCGATCTCGGCTCACCGCAACCTCCGCCTCCTGGGTTCAGGCAATTCTCCTGCCTCAGCCTCCTGAGTAGCTGGGATTACAGGCACGTGCCACCATGCCCAGCTGATTTTTTGTATTTTTAGTAGAGACGGGGTTTCACCATGTTGACCAGGATGGTCTCGATCTCTTGACCTCGTGATCCACCCGCCTCGGCCTCCCAAAGTGCTGGGATTACAGGCTTGAGCCACCGCGCCCGGCCTAGTCCTCCCTTTTCATGAGTCTGTCAGTGGCTGGGAAGAAAAGGGAGCGGAATACTTGTGGCTTGTCTTGAAAGTCACTGGCCAAGTCAGGAAATGCATGCCTTCCTTTTGGTTACCAAGAAACACAAACCCAGCTAGCGCAACAAAGCATGTATATTGTAATAAAGGCTATCTCCAAAAAAACTATTAAAAAGATCCTATAAGAACAGATGGTAGAGGCATTCTCTAAAGTCAGGCGTAAGACATTATCACCACTTTCTATTTGGCATTGTACTGGAGTCTTAGGCAGTGGTTTTTTTTTTTTTTTTTTTTTTTAAAGGAAAGAGAGAAATTAAAGAGAATCAAAAAAGTGAAATTAGGCCGGGCGCGGTGGCTCAAGCCTGTAATCCCAGCACTTTGGGAGGCCAAGGCGGGTGGATCACGAGGTCAAGAGATCGAGACCATCCTGGTCAACATGGTGAAACCCCATCTCTACTAAAAATACAAAAAAATTAGCTGGGCATGGTGGCGCGTGCCTGTAATCCCAGCTACTCAGGAGGCTGAGGCAGGAGAATTGCCTGAACCCAGGAGGCGGAGGTTGCGGTGAGCCGAGATCGCGCCATTGCACTCTAGCCTGGCTAACAAGAGTGAAACTCTGTCTCAAAAAAAAAAAAAAAAAAGTGAAATTGTCGTTATTTGCAAATGGTAAAAGTCTATATGGAATACCCTTAAAATACAGACAAATGAAAAGGACAGGAGAGGTTAAAAAGATGTCTGGAAATATGATACAGAAGTCAATTGTATTTCAGCAATAATAAAAATATGTACATATTTTAAAATACATTTTATTTTAGAATAATTTTAGGTTTACAGGAGAGCTGCAAAGACAGTGTATATGTGTGTTTTTGTGTATATATATATGTACATATATGAATGTTTATTTTAAAGACATCATTTACAGTAATAACAAAAAACTGTAAAGTACTTCACAATGAATCCAATAAAAGATACACAAGACACATATATAGAAAATTGAAATTTGAGAGACATTAGGAAGGATGTGTAAGCATCCAGGGGCAGCTGACAGACCCAGCGAGTGGGGGATTCTCCCGAGCCTCATGAGCCCTGGATGGTAGCAGCCATTCTCCACCTGTTCAGAGGCCACACGGGTTTACCTCTCCACTTCTCTTCATGGTGCTGGCCTGCCATAATGGAGCCTGGTGCAGTTTTTCCTATTACTACCTGGCATGTCTTAGGGAGGAGAACCCTTGTCAGGCTCTTCTCAGGCACAGTCTTCATCTCATGCCACACACACGGTTAAGTGGGACTCTCCCTTTCCAGCACCTTCAAGCCTCAGTGCTTTACACTGCCTGGTGTGGTCCTTAATGCATCAATATTGGCCTCTAACTTCACAGGAATAAGGAAGGTCTGCACAATGCCAAAGAAATCCTGACCCGCCTGGGAGTGGAGCCGTCTGATGATGACTGTGTTTCGGTCCAACACGTGTGCACCATTGTCTCGTTTCGCTCGGCCAACCTGGTGGCTGCCACGCTGGGCGCCATCTTAAACCGCCTGCGTGATAACAAGGGCACACCTAGGCTTCGGACCACGGTTGGTGTCGACGGCTCTCTTTACAAGACGCACCCACAGTGAGTCTGCCCTTTGCCATCATTGGCACTCTGTACCCATTGTGGGTAGGGACCTTCTCCAGAGATCAGACTTTTGTACCTAGTGAATGTTTTTTGGAAGACAAGACAATGCTGGTCGGGGGCTTTGGCTCATGTCTGTAATCCCAGCACTTTAAGAAGCTCAGGAGGCCGGGCGCAGTGGCTCAAGCCTGTAATCCCAGCACTTTAGGAGGCCAAGGTGGGCAGATCATGAGGTCAAGAGATCGAGACCATCCCGGCCAACATGGTGAAACCCTGTCTCTACTAAAAATACAAAAAAAATTAGCTGGATGTGGTGGCGTGTGCCTGTAGTCCCAGCTACCTGGGAGGCTGAGGCATGAGGACTGCTTGAATCTGGGAGGTGGAGGTTGCAGTGAGCCAAGATCGTGTTGCTGCACTCCAGCCTGGTACCTGACGACAGAGCAAGACTCTGTCTCAAAAAAAAAAAAAAAAGTGGCTCAGGAAAGAGGCTTGAGCACAGGAGTTTGAGACCAGCCTGGGTAACATAGTGAGACCTCATCTCTATAAAAAATTAAAAAGAAAGAAAGAAAGAAAGAACATGCCTAGTTCTGGGCAGTAAGGTCAGCGTTGCCCCCTTGGGAAGTATCACCCTTAGCTGATTCTTGCTGATGTTGCTTCTGTGCTGTTGTTACCTCACCCTTTCAAAAGTCGAGATGGAGATTTCTGGAGCTGCCAGCCCTGCTGGGTGGAATATGTCTGTCTCTCATCCTCATTTCATCAGGAGGACCTTGGGTCATAGGTGCGGCACCTACATTCTTGTTTCAGAAGCTCCTGTTAAAATCTTCTAAGCCCTTATACTTTACTTTTTAAAATGGGCAACTTGTTGGTGCTTGGCCTCTGAGAGTCAGAGTGGCAGGAGCTGTAAGTTGTGCCAGTTGGCGAGGAGGGGCTTTGTTCCCCACGCCGCCTTCTGGTCTGTCAGTGGCCCCAGCCAGTCCTCATGCCATCTCACCTTAGTTTCAGGGGCCTCATTGTCCTGTGACAACATGGGTTGTACTTTTTTTTTAAGATGGAGTTTTACTCTTTTTTTTTTTTTTTTTTTTTTTTTGAGACGGAGTTTCACTCTTGTTACCCAGGCTGGAGTGCAATGGCACAATCTCGGCTCACCGCAACCTCCGCCTCCTGGGTTCAGGCAATTCTCCTGCCTCAGCCTCCTGAGTAGCTGGGATTACAGGCACGCGCCACCATGCCCAGCTAATTTTTTGTATTTTTAGTAGAGTCGGGGTTTCACCACGTTGACCAGGATGGTCTCGATCTCTTGACCTCGTGATTCACCCGCCTTGGCCTCCCAAAGTGCTGGGATTACAGGTTTGAGCCACCGTGCCCGGCTAAGATGGAGTTTCACTCTTGTTGCCCAGGCTGGAGTGCAGTGGTGCGATCTCAGCTCACTGCCATCTCCCACTTCCACATTCAAGCAATTCTCCTCCGTCAGCCTCCCGAGTGGCTGGGATTACAGGCATGCACTACCATGCCCAGATAATTTTGTGATTTTAGTAGAGATGGTGTTTCTCCATTTTGGTCAGGCTGGTCTTGAACTCCTGACCTCAGGTGATCCACCTGCCTTGACCTCCCAAAGTGCTGGGATTACAGGTGTGAGCCACCATGCCCGGCTAAAATAATTCTGAAGTATTTGTAAAATTCTTAATAATGAAATTATTTTATTAGTCATTTCTTTCTTTTTTCTTCGTAATTTCTTGGCTAATTTTTTGGTCAAGAAAGCTTAGGGATTTGCAGTATCACATTAGAAATTTTTTTAGATTGTGGTAAAATACACATAACATAAAGCATATCATTTTAACCATTGTTTTTTTTTTGGAGACAAGGTCTTGCGCTGTTGCCCAGGCTGGAGTGGAGTAGAGTGATGTGCCCTCAGCTCACTGCAACCTCAGCCTCCCAGGTTCAAGCAATTCTCCTGCCTCCACCTCCCTAGTAGGTGGGATTACAGGTGCATGCCAGTACACCTGGCTAATTTTTGTATTATTATTATTATTTTTTTAGTAGTGATGAGGTTCCACCATGTTGGCCAGGCTGGTCTTGAACCCTTGACCTCAAGTGATCCGCCTGCCTCAGCCTTCCAAAGTGCTGGCTCAGACATAAGCCACTGTGCCCGCCCGGCCCATCTTAACCATTAAGTGTACGTTTCAGTGGCATTAAGTACATTCGTATTGTTGTGCAGTCACCCCTACGAGCCCAGAACTCTTTTCATCACAGTTTAAAAAATAACTTTGAGCCGGACGCGGTGGCTCACGCCTGTAATCCCAGCACTTTGGGAGGCCGAGGCGGGTGGATTATGAGGTCAAGAGATTGAGACCATCCTGGTCAACTTGGTGAAACCCCGTCTCTACTAAAAATACAAAAATTAGCTGGGCATGGTGGCGCGTGCCTGTAATCCCAGCTACTCAGGAGGCTGAGGCAGGAGAATTGCCTGAACCCAGGAGGCGGAGGTTGCGGTGAGCCGAGATCGCGCCATTGCACTCCAGCCTGGGTAACAAGAGCGAAACTCCGTCTCAAAAAAAAAAAAAAAAGAATAATAAATAACTAAATAAATAACTTTGATGAAATGTTTCTTATTTCACAAGTAATATTTACTCAGTATAGAAACTTTAGCTAGTTCAAAAAGTGATGAAAATATCCCACCCCTTGGAGTTGACTGCTGTTAATGTTTTGGGGAAACCATTTTGTTGGCCTTTCCTCCACACAGCAGAGCACAGGCTCTGAGGAAGTTCTGTCTCACGCCTGTCCCAAAGCTCTCTTCTAGCCACTAAGTAACCTGCAGACTTTTATGTGGTGAGGGAAAGAGACAAGTGAAAATAAAAAGCAAGAGTGATTATTTATTGAACCCTTTCTCAGCACGTTACTAATCTGAGTATTTTAATGAGCTCGGTTAGTCCCTCCCATGTCACTGCCACCCAGATACTGAGACCCTCATTTACTCCAGGGTCAGTTGCTCAAGGTACCTGAGTTGGAGCCAGGGGGAGCTTGCCCTTGTTTTCCTGTCTTTTTTTTTGGGGGGGGAGACAGAGTCTCTCTCTGTTGCCCAGGCTGAAATGCAGTGGCTCAATCTTGGCTCACTGTAACCTCCGCCTCCCGGGTTCAAGCGATTTTCCTGCCTCAGCCTCCCAAGTAGCTGGAATTACAGGCATATGCCACCATGCCCAGCTAATTTTTGTATTCTTAGTAGAAACTCCTGAACTCAGGTGATCTGCCCGCATCGGCCTCCCAAAGTACTGGGATTACAGGCATGAGCCGTCACACCTGGCCCCATCTGACTTTTGAACAGCGTACTTTTGAACCACTGTGCTGTATTATCTTCTTGTCATGGTGGAGGGCAAAAATCTTTTAGACCTGAATTTTTCTTTTTTTTTTTTTTTTTTTTTGAGTTGGAGTCTCGCTCTGTCACCCAAGCTGGAGTGCAGTGGCATGATCTCGGCTTATTGCAGCCTCCGCCTCCTGGGTTCAAGCAATTCTGCCTCAGCCTCCTGAGTTAGCTGGGATTACAGGCGCGTGCCACCACACCCGGCTAATTTTTGTATTTTTTTTTTTTTTTTTTAATTTTTGTATTTTTAGTGGAGATGGGGTTTCACCTTGTTGGCCAGGCTAGTCTTGAACATCTGACCTTGATCCATCCGTCTTGTCTTCCCAAAGTGCTGGGATTACGGGTGTGAGCCACCACACCTGGCCTAGACCTGGAATTTTTTGTATGTGATACTCATGTGATAATGAGAATCTTCTCTTTTTATGAGTGATTATGAACGATTTCATTTTTCCTTTTTACCTCTCTGCATTTGCTAACTTTTCTACAGTTCGCACTATTTGTGTAATGTGTAATGTGGATGTGTATTTGTGTAATGAAAAAAGCAAGTGTACAAAGTGGAATTAGGCTGGGCACAGTGGCTCATGCCTGTAATCCCAGCACTTGGGAAGTTGAGGCAGGTGGATTGCTTGAACCCAGAAGTTTGAGGCTAGCCTGGGCTGCATGGCAAAACCCTGTCTCTACTAAAAATATAAAAAAATTAGCTGGGCGTGGACATGCACACCTGTGGCCTCAGCTGCTCAAGAGGCTGAGGTGAGAGTGTCACCTGAACCTGGGAGGCTGAGGCAGCAATGAGCTCCTGTCCCAAAGCTCTCTTCTAGCCACTGAGAAACCTCCAGACTTTTATGTGGCGAGGGAAAGAGACAAGTGACAATAAAAAACAAGAGTGATTATTTATTGAACCCTTTCTCAGCACCCGTTACTAATCTGAGCATTTTAACGAGCTCAGTTAGTTCAAGCGATTTTCCTGCCTCAGCCTCCCGAGTAGCTGGAATCACAGGCATATGCCACCATGCCCAGCTAATTTTTTTTATTTTTAGTGGAGACGGGGCACTGTACTCAGCCTGGGCGACAGAGCAAGACCCTGTCTCAGAAACATAAAATAAAATTTAAAAAAATAATTAAAGAGTGGAGCAAGAAAGGGTGGCCAGAGGTCCCCAGTAGATGCTCAGTCCAGCTGTTGCGGCATGCCCCCCCCCCGCCCAGGTATTCCCGGCGTTTCCACAAGACTCTGAGGCGCTTGGTGCCGGACTCCGATGTGCGCTTCCTCCTCTCGGAGAGTGGCAGCGGCAAGGGGGCCGCCATGGTGACGGCGGTGGCCTACCGCTTGGCTGAGCAGCACCGGCAGATAGAGGAGACCCTGGCTCATTTCCACCTCACGAAGGACATGCTGCTGGAGGTGAAGAAGAGGATGCGGGCCGAGATGGAGCTGGGCCTGCGGAAGCAGACGCACAACAATGCCGTGGTCAAGATGCTGCCCTCCTTCGTCCGGAGCACCCCGGATGGGACCGGTGAGGGCCTGCAGGGGGCTGACAAGCGTGTCCTGCTTCTGCCAGGGACTGAGCCACAGCGAGGGAGGTTGGATTCAAAGTGGATGCCTTTGCACTGGTGATGCATGATTTTGTAAGAGCTAGAAACTCCCTCGGGTCTCTGTTTTCCATTTTTATTAACTGATTTGTCGTATGTGTGACTCAGGGAGGTTAAATGCTCCTGGTCAGGCCTCCCTGGCAAGTGCTGTTTATCTCTAAAACCAGCTCTGCTCACGATAGTGCTCTTACTGGGCAGGGTGGTGCTTGCCTTCCATCCCAGCCACTCAAGAAGCTGAGGTGGGAAGATTGTTTGAGCCCAGGAGTTCAAGATCAGTGTGAGCAACATAGCAAGACCCTGTCTCAAATGAATGAATGAATGAATGAATGAATGAAAAAGAAGTTTTCTTAAAAGCTGGGCAAATGCCACAGTACTGATTAGGTTCTCCCACAGCCACGGTGAGCCAACAGAAGGAGAAACACTCAGTGTACCCTTCTTAAATTTGATAAGAGTATGCATGAGGCATTCAGGGCCTGGGGAGTGTCGCATTCAGGGAAACTGGAGAACAGAACCCAACCCTTTATGCTAACCTTGGTAGTTTTCACTGGAGCTGAGCATTATGAGGAATCTGAAGAGCTTTTCAGGTGGGTCCTTGGAGTAATGAATGTTTGTGACAGGAATGTGTCCTATGTGTAAGTTACTTAATACTGCATCATAAGCCACCCTCATACTTAGTGGCTTGAAACAACCACCCTTGATTATTGTTCACACATCTATGGGTCAGTTGCATGGTTCTGTTCATCAGGGCCAGGCTTGGCTGACCTCTGCCGGCCTCATTCCTGCATCTGCAGCCAGCTGGTGGGTCAGCTGGGAGGCGGATCTCAGACACCCTTTCCCATATGTCCAGCAGTTGGCTGTCAGCTGGGGTGCAGGGGCACCTGGCCCTGTGTCTCATCTTCCAGTGGGCCACCTGGCTGTTTAAGTGCTAGCAGCAAGGGTTACAAGGGAGAGGGGAAGACCTCAAAGCCTTCTGCAGGCCCAGGCTGGGGGTAGGCTCAGCTTTGATTCTGCCATACTCTGTTGGCTTAAGCAATCCTAGGGCTGGGCCAGATCACAGGGGAGGAGAAACTGACTCCATCTTTTGGTGGGAGGAGCTGCAGTCACATTGCAAAGGATTTTGCACATTTAGGGAAGGGAACGGTGCGGCTGTTTTTGCAAATACCCCACACCCTGACATAGATACTAATTTTTTTTTTTTTGAGACAGAGTTTCGCTCTTGTTACCCAGGCTGGAGTGCAATGGCGCGATCTCGGCTCACCGCAAACTCCGCCTCCTGGGTTCAGGCAATTCTCCTGCCTTAGCCTCCTGAGTAGCTGGGATTACAGGCACGCACAACCATGCCCAGCTAATTTTTGTATTTTTAGTAGAGACGGGGTTTCACCTTGTTGACCAGGATGGTCTCGATCTCTTGACCTCGTGATCTATCCGCCTCGGCCTCCCAAAGTGCTGGGATTACAGGCTTGAGCCACCGCGCCCGGCTCATAGATACTAATTTTTGTAGGAGGTTTCATTGTTGCAGCCCTGGTGAAGTCTGTGTATTGTAGCAGGTGATCTACTCACGTGCTTCCCTCCCAGTGTGGCTGGAAGTCTGTGGTGGTCAGGGATGTAGTGCCGCTCTTCCTCTAAATCTGTGCCGTGCACTAAAGGGAGGAGCTGCAGCTTCTCCACTGCGTTTGCTATGGCGGTTCTCCCCTTGAAAGTCTGGAGTCTGAGGGTTACTGGCTTCCAAGAGGCACTTGGCTTTTCCTGTTCCTGACATCCTTTACGTTTTTGACTGCAACAGAGCATGGCGACTTCTTGGCCTTGGATCTTGGAGGAACTAATTTCCGTGTGCTGCTGGTGAAAATCCGTAGTGGGAAAAAGAGAACAGTGGAAATGCACAACAAGATCTACGCCATTCCTATTGAAATCATGCAGGGCACTGGGGAAGAGGTGAGATTACAGAATCACAGTGCGTGTGTGCCACACGACCAGTGGCACTGGCAGTCACCTGATGACCAAAATCTTCCCACAGCCATGCATTTGTGTAATTGCATGCATGCATGTGTGTGTGTGTGTGTGTGTGTGTACACACTTGGTCCATGTCCACTGATAAAACCACAGAGAGCATGGGTGATCCTTTCTTTTTTCCTGCAGCTGTTTGATCACATTGTCACCTGCATCTCTGACTTCCTGGACTACATGGGGATCAAAGGCCCCAGGATGCCCCTGGGCTTCACGTTCTCATTTCCCTGCCAGCAGACGAGTCTGGATGCGGTGAGTGTCTGTCCTCAGGGCTGAGTCGTCAGGCAGCACTGAGTCCCCTGTGGCCCGGGTGGGCTGGCCCTTGAGGCTTCTCCAGCCTCAGTGTCATTCCTAGATGACAGTCACAGTCACAGTGGGTTGAGCCAGGCTTTCTTTCACAGCCTACGGGACATCCTGAGACTTCTCTCTCTTCTTTTCTTTTTGAAAGTAGTCACCTTTCCTGGGAAGTCTTCTGATCCTCCAGGCAAAAAAGAACCTCATCTTCTTCTGTGCCCTCTTTTCCTTTGATGGTTGCCTTGCTTATAACACTTCTTACACAGTTAGTTATTAGTGACAGTGTCTTGTTTCTGCTAGTGGTATTCCATGAGCGAGGACCTGTATCTCTGCACACCCTAGCACAGGGTCCAGTCAGACAAGATAATAAATGTTTGTTCAATATATGGGATGAATCAGGGCCCAGGATCACAGCTTGAGCACCTGCTGACTGCTGAGTGCTGAGCTCAGAGCTGAAGGTTACAGCCCCTGTCCTCTGGGAGCCCACAGTCTAGTTGGGGAGCTGAGTCCTTAACACCAGTGGCTCCAGCTCCATGCAGTCAGGGTTGGGGAGTGGATTCCGGGCAGAAGGAACTGATGGTGCAGAGTCACGGAGGCAAGAGCCAGCCAGTTATGTTGGAATAGCTGCAGGTAGCTCTGGGTGTCACAGGTGGAGAAGTGACCCGGCAGGAGTCCTGGAGGTAGATTTTAGGCCAGGGTTTCAGGCTTAATGAGCAGCCCTAGGAGAGCTAGGTAGGGCCACCTGCCTCTTTAAACCAGTTATTCCAGTCACATCACTGGCGTGGGACTTTTTTCTTCTGAAACCTTTTTAGATCTCAGCAGTTAAATCTATGAAAACTTGAGGGTTGTTTTTTTGTTTGTTTGTTTTTAAAGCACTTCTCTTACACCTTCACCTTGGATTCATCATAGTGAGCACACACCCAGGGTACTTTTTTCCCCAGCAAGTGCTGTAACTTCAATCCCGTGAAACCTAAAGTGTACTTTAGGTAGTCACAGTGTTGCTAAACTCTTGGGATCCTTTAGTAATAGCATCAGCAGACTCTTCGGTACAGCAGGTTATGCCTGTGGCAGCACCAGAATCAGGATCTGGGCTCTTGTCCAGGAAAGCCGTCTGCTGAGTGAACTTAAGACATTGCTATTTACCTGATGTGCCTCGTTTTCTTCATCTGTGAAGTGGGATCATTTCAGACCCCTGTGAGGATGGTCAGGAGGGTCTATTCATATTTTATTGGTTTGTCCTCATATGTTTGAACTCTGTCTCTGATGTTGTAAGCCCTCAGCAGTTGTTGGCTCAGGAGGGAGGGTTGGAATTTTGTATTCTCCCCTTCTAGGTTAATTACACAGGACTCTCCTGGTGCTTTTTATGTTTCAGGGAATCTTGATCACGTGGACAAAGGGTTTTAAGGCAACAGACTGTGTGGGGCACGATGTAGTCACCTTATTAAGGGATGCGATAAAAAGGAGAGAGGTAACTATTAAAAGAATGTTTTTCAAAACCTTTACTGTTTTTGAAGGTTCTAAAAGTTGTATTTGCCTGTTGTAAAGAATTCAGGTTGGGCGCTGTGGCTTACACCTGTAATCCCAGCACTTTGGGAGGCTGAGGTGGGCGGATTACGAAGTCAGGAGTTCGAGACCATTCTGGTCAATATGGCGAAACCCCATCTCAACTAAAAATACAAAAATAAGCTGGGCATGGTGGCGCATGCCTGAAGTCCCAGCTACTTGGGAGGCTGAGGCAGAAGAATCAGTTGAACCTGAGAGGTGGAGATTGCAGTGGGCCGAGATCACACCACTGCACTCCAGCCTGGGCAACAGAGCAAGACTCCGTCTCAAAAAAAGAAAAAAAAAGAATTCAAACGATACAGAAGCAGGTGACCTGGCCAAGAAAAACTCCCTACGGTATTTCCTCACTCCACTGCTCACAATAAAACACGGGCTCATATGTTTGTGTTGTTAAAGGATGATTTTTTTTTTTTTTTTTAAGAAAGGTAAATCATGACTCTCATGCAAATTGAAAGAGAAGTAGCCCCTGACATGTGGGCACAGCCTGGCACTCTCAGTTAGGCCTTGGTGTTCTCCTGTGGAACACAAACAATTTCACAGAGTCCACAAACAATTGCAGAGCGCAAACATCAGACACAGCCACTCCATCTGGGACTATGATGGAGTTAGACAAGAATAAGACCAGTCTGTAGGCCGGGCGCGGTGGCTCACGCCTATAATCCCAGCACTTTGGGAGGCCGAGGCGGGTGGATCACGAGGTCAAGAGATCGAGACCATCTTGGTCAACAAGGTGAAACCCCGTCCCTACTAAAAATACAAAAATTAGCTGGGCGTGGTGGTGCATGCCTGTAGTCCCAGCTACTCAGGAGGCTGAGGCAGGAGAATTGCTTGAACCCAGGAGGCGGAGGTTGCAGTGAGCCGAGATCGTGCCATTCACTCCAGCCTGGGTAACAACAGCGAAACTCCATCACCCAAAAAAAAAAAAAAAAAAGAATAAGACCAGTCTGTAAGCGTAGAATTGCCCTGGCTCCTGACAATATCCAATCCAGAGCAAAGCCCTACTTCTTTAAACCTTCCCCCAAACCGTAACACAGACACTGATCCAAATTTAAAAAAAAATTTTTTTAATTTTTAGAATTTTCAAGTGTGTTTTTTTTTTTTTTTTTTTTTTTTTGAGACACGATCTTACTCTGTTACCCAGGCTGGTGTGCAGTGATGCCATCTTGGCTCACTGCAACCTCTACCTTCCAGGCTCAAGCAGTCCTCCTGTTTCAGCCTCCCTAGTAGCTGGGACTACAGGTGTGTGTGTACACCGGCTAATTTTTTGTATTGTTGGTAGAGATGGTGTTTTGTTATGTTGCCCAGGCTGGTCTCTAATTCCTGGGCTCAAGCAATCTGCTCACCTTGGCTTCCCAAAGTGTTGAGGTTTTTAAATAGAGGTGGGGTCTTGCTATGTTACCCTGGCTGGGCTTGAACTCCTGAACTCAAGTGATCCTCCCACCTCACCCTCCCAAAGTGTTGGGATCCCTTCTTAGTATGGGCCACCACACCCAGCCACTTTCTGAGATGCCTCCTGGGGTGTGTTCTCCAGTTTTGCGATGAGTCAGTCAAGTCCAGCTTTGTTCGATTATAGGTGTGTTTCTGGTGGTCTTTGGCTGGAGAACGTTGAAAAAATATAAAATGAAAAATTCCAAAGATTTCAATTAACTTATTAATTAATGAGGGAGTCAGTAAGAGACTGTTTTCAATTTTTTTCTTTTGACTTTTTTTCAAACCCCATTGCACTGAGCAAAGTAAGAAATTTAAAAAACAAAACAAAACAAAAACAGTTCAAATGACAGTCTAAAGAGCAGATACCTAGGCAGTCAGGGAAGCTGAATGAGTGTCTGAAAGAGGGCTGATTTGTCTGCTGTCTTTTATTTTTTTATTTTTTTATTTTTTGAGACGGAGTTTCGCTCTTGTTACCCAGGCTGGAGTGCAATGGCACGATCTCGGCTCACCACAACCTCCGCCTCCTGGGTTCAAGCAATTCTCCTGCCTTAGCCTCCTGAGTAGCTGGGATTACAGGCACGCGCCACCATGCCCAGCTAATATTTTGTATTTTTAGTAGAGACGGGGTTTCACCATGTTGACCAGGATGGTCTCGATCTCTCGACCTCGTGATCCGCCCGCCTCGGCCTCCCAAAGTGCTGGGATTACAGGCTTGAGCCACCGTGCCCGGCCGTCTGCTGTCTTTTATAGTTAAATTAAAAAAAAAAGAAAGGGCTGAGTTGCACCGGGAAGTGTGTGCTAGACAATGTACGATATTGCATTGAAAAGATAGCTGCAGGTTGGGTGCAGTGGCTCACACCTGTAATCTCAGCACTTTAGGAAGCCAAGGCAGGAGGATCGCTTGAACCCAGGAGTTGGAGACCAGCCTGGGCAACATAGTGAGACCCCATCTCTACAAGAAATTAAAAAAAAAAAAATTAGCCAGTCATAGTGGTGCATACCTGTGGTCCCACCTACTTGGGAGGCTGAGGTGGGAGGATTACTTGAGCTCAGGAGGTTGAGTCTGCAGTGAGCCATGGTTGGAGTAGTGCACTCTAGAGTGGGTGACAGAGCAAGACTCTTATCTCTTAAATAAGAAAGGATGGCCAGGCGCGGTGGCTTAAGCCTGTAATCCCAGCACTTTGGGAGGCCGAGGCAGGTGGATCACGAGGTCAAGAGATCGAGACCATCCTGGTCAACATGGTGAAACCTCGTCTCTACTAAAAATACAAAAAATTAGCTGGGCATGGTGGCATGTGCCTGTAATCCCAGCTACTCAAGACGCTGAGGCAGGAGAATTGCCTGAACCCAGGAGGCGGAGGTTGTGGTGAGCCGAGATCACACCATTGCACTCCAGCCTGGGTAACAAGAGCGAAACTCCATCTCAAAAAAAAAAAAAGAAAGGATACCTGCTGATCTATTTTTGCCTGTTTCACAACTATTAGTGTTAATTTTTCTAGCTTGCTTTCCATGCATACACACACACACACGCTCTCTCTTTCTCTCTCTCTCTCCCCCCCCCAAAAAAAATACCAAATATGCAACATTACAACTTGCTTTTTTGATTTATTATGAAACAGATATCCTTTCTCATCATTGCATTTAGACCAGCCTCATTCTTTTTCCTGGCTGTGCAGGATTCCAGCATGTACCTGAACTGAGGTTTATATAGCCCATTTGACCTACATTTGGATTGTTTTCCTCTTTCGGACTATTGAAGATCACACAGTAAATATCCTTGTATGTGTGCCTTTGTGCACCCACATGACTATTTCTCAAGGACAGATTGCGAACAATGGATTTGATATTTTCCATTTTGCCCTCTGAAAGGCCACAATGCTTTAAACTCCAAGGGAGGAAGCTATTTGGCCACTGCCCCTTGTCTTTCCTATTCTATGATTCCCTCTAATAGTATCATCCATAAATGGGTAGAATATTTTCCCTTCCTTAGATCTCATATTTCAGATACATCTTTAATAGCAGGGGTTTAGTCCATGAAGGAATCTTCATTACCTTTTTGTAGACTGGTAGGAAAACCATCTTAGATGATGACCAGTGGCTCTCTGACTGCAGTGCAGCAGAGAGAACCAGCAGCATTCAAGCCAGGCATAGTGATCCTGTTCCTAAAGCTGTGTCCCTTTCTTTGCAAAGGAATTTGACCTGGATGTGGTGGCTGTAGTCAATGACACGGTGGGCACCATGATGACCTGTGCTTATGAGGAGCCCACCTGTGAGGTCGGACTCATTGTTGGTGAGTGTCTTGGAAGGTCTCTCTCCTGGTGAAGGGAGGGCTGGGGTTTTCCTGTTTGTGGGGCCTTGGCCCAGAAGCTCTGTCCTCTGTATGGGGTAGTCTTACCTGTCAGTATTGTTCCATGACCACCTTCAGAGTTCAGGGCTGGACAGAGCGGGAGGGGGGTCCCCTTCCCTAATGTACATTGCTTGTGATCCGACAGTCAAGAACTGAACTCTCCAGGAATGAGGCCCTAAAAGGCTCACGTGGCTTGAGTGGGAACAGGCACCTGGAGTAAGCCTGGCGAGCATGGCAGCTCTCTGGGCCTTGTATGGAGGGGCTCTGGGCAGGTATTGCAGAGGGGTGGGGTGGGGGGAGTCTGAGGCTGGAAAGGAAGTAGAGAGCAGCTCCTGTGCTGACTCTGCTTAGAGCATAGAAAGGGGCAGGGTAGTCTTGGGCACCATGTTGCCTTCAGCAGCCGCTGTTTGTGCATGGTCCCGGCCACCGAAGGGGATTGCAGAAGGTTGTCTCTGCAGCTTGTTGCCTTGCAATCCAAACACTTGAGGGGTCTGGGCCTCGAACACATAATTCCTGAAGCATATTGATTTGGGCTATGAGGAAACCATTTGTCCTGCTGATCCTGCTCCTGGTGTCAGGGGATGCTGGGAAAGACCCGAGTCTCTTGACCAACATCTGCAGACTCTACCTGGCCAGTGAGCAGTGACACCCTTGCTACTGGATCAGTCGCTGAGTGTCTAGAGCTTGAGAAGATGCCCCAGCACTGGCTTCAGGTGCCAGGGAGACCTTTTCATTCATTGTTAAGCCACTTTATGCTTCTGTTGAAACTAAAAAAAAAAACTAGGGAGCAGCTCCTGGTGAAAGGTTGTTGGGGCCTGGCTTTCTCCACCCAGCCCTTCCATTCTTTCTGTGAATGGGCTTAGGTATGAAATGCCAAGTTAGAATGACACAGCACGTCTCCTCTTCCTGCAGGCCCCACCTTTCCTCCTGGGGAGGTCAGGCCCGCCCATCTCCTGGCACAGCCTCCAGCGACATTCATAGCTACTTCTTTCCTCCATCAGTTGATCTCTTTGCTCAGGACTCCCATAGGCAGGATGTATGGTTTCCATGTTTTGGCTTTGTATGCATCTCCCACCCCCATCATCTTCCATTTCTCTCAGTTTTAACCTTGGGTGAAAAGGGAGCTGAGAAAACAAAGAACAAAAAGTGTCCAGATGCTTGAACTCTACTTCATTTTCTTCAAAGTTTTTGAACTCTACTTCATTTTCTTCAAAGGGACTGAAAACCGCCAAAGCCCTGTTGTTCTGGTCAGGGGGTGTGTCTCGTGTCCTCCTGACGAAAGTTCACCTACATCCCACCCTGGACAGGTGGACGGTGTTCCCAGGCACATCATTAGCATCTCCTGGGAGCTTGTTAGAGACGCAGATGCTCAGGTCCCTCCCAGGCCTCCTGAATCTGGCTCTGCTTCTTAGGGTGCCCGGGTGATCCAGGTGCATATCAAAGTATGTGTATGAAGCACTCCTCCTTGGTTAGTTGGTTAGTTTTTAAATTTCCAGTGTATTCAGTGAGACAGGTTCAATGACCACAAGCTTGGATATCATGGCAATTAAAACTACTGTGAAAGTTGCAGGATGCTTGCCTTCAGTTTCTTAGCACCTCAGTGCAAACAGTCTGTGGTCCTTCTATTTTAATTTTATTTTTATTTTTGAGACAGAGTTTTGCTCTTGCTTTCTAGGCTGGAGTGCAATGGTGTGATCTCAGTTCATTACAACCTCCGTCTCCTGGGTTCAAGCGATTCTCCTGCCTCAGCCGCCTGAGTAGCCAGGATTACAGGCATGTGCCACCACACCAGGCTAATTTTGTATTTTTGGTAGAGATGGGGTTTCTTCATGTTGGTCAGGCTGGTCTCAAACTCCCGACCTTAGGTGATCTGCCCGCCTTGGCCTCCCAAAGTGCTAGGATTGCAGGCGTGAGCCACCGTGCCCGGTGGTCCTTCTATTTTGAGTGACTCTGCTCTAGAGAGTTCAGGAAAGGAAGTCAGAGATCCCTGAGCCCCTGGAAAGCATATGCCAGGTTGCATGTGTGCAGTGTGTGGGTACACCCAGAGAAAGGTGCCTTTTTCATAGAAGAATCCTCTGATCTTCAGAAGTCTGATACAAATAGGATGAAAAACCATTGCTTTCGAAAGGCCCCCTTGAAATGCAGAAGTAACTGTGGACTTCATTCGAAGACATGTAGGAAAGTTTATTGAGCAGGCATAGTCCATGTGTGTGGTGTGTGGGTACACCCAGAGAAAGGTGCCTTTTTCACAGAAGAATCCTCTGATCTTCAGAAGTCTGATACAAATAGGATGAAAAACCATTGCTTTCGAAAGGCCCCCTTGAAATGCAGAAGTAACTGTGGACTTCATTCGAAGACAAGTTGGAAAGTTTATTGAGCAGGCATAGTCCATGACCAACCATCCTTGTCAAGAAAAGATAAATGGGGCTGGTGTGGTGTCTCATGCTTCTAATCTCAGCACTTTGGGAGGTTGAGGCAAGAAGGGTAGCTTGAGCCCAGGAGTTTGAGATAAACCTGGGCAACATGGCAAAATCCTATCTCTACTAAAAATTTTAAAAAATTAACTGGGCATGGTAGTGATGCCTGTAGTCCCAGCTACTTGGAAGGCTGAGGTGGGAAAATTATTTGAGCCCTGGATGTGGAGGTTGTAGTGAGCTGAGATTGTACCACTGTACTCCAGCCTGGGTGACAGTGCCAGACCCTGTCCTGAGGAAAAGAAAAAGAAAATAAGTGAATATCCATGGTATAGTAGAAGACAATCCCCTAATGTTTTATCCACATACATGTAGGCACGTGTAACTTGAGTAGGCATGTGTGCATGTTTTTGTGTGTATATGTATATATTTTTTTCTGGTCTGAATGTTGCCTAAACTTCCACCATTGAAGCTTCATCCCTTTGCTATATATAAGGCCATCTTCTAATAAAATGAACATAATCCTACCTGGACAGGTAAACACATAGGCTCTTGGTCAAAGGTCAGCTAAGCAGATACTCTCTGGGTGATGTGGTTCAAACTCTCGGTTTACATTTCAGAAATTTCCTGGAAATCACTGGGAAAGCAAAACTGTTAACTTTGTTCATCATAAAAAAAAAAAGTGCCCCCTGTCTGTAGAACCTCAGGCCCCAGACCCCAGACCCAGTTGCATGACCCCCAAATGCAAGACCACTGCTCCTCATTGGCCCCTCGTGTGTTCCAGGGACCGGCAGCAATGCCTGCTACATGGAGGAGATGAAGAACGTGGAGATGGTGGACGGGGACCAGGGGCAGATGTGCATCAACATGGAGTGGGGGGCCTTTGGGGACAACGGGTGTCTGGATGATATCAGGACAAATTATGACAGACTGGTGGACGAATATTCCCTAAATGCCGGGAAACAAAGGTAACCCCGCTCGGCGGAGAGGACACCCACAGTCGGGGTGGGGACAATACTTGACTGCATTTCTTGCAGTGGAATATGTTTCTAGGAGGAGAGAGCTGAACACAGGCTTCAAGACTGGGCCCCCTGGCTCAGTCCTGACCTTGGTGGCTTTTTTGTCTACAGACAGCAGAGAACGAGGGAGGATAGACCCCCTGTGTGGTGCATGGTGGCTTAGGGTTGATGCCTGTCTGGGGGCCGCCTGGAGGATTCTGGCCTTCCAGTCCTCTTGCTGTGTTTCTTACCCATCAGAGTAACAAGCGGGTGGGGTGACGGTGGCTGGGCGGTGGGTTACTGAAGCAGAGGCCCTGGCCTAGTCGTCCTTCCCTCCGTGAGCCTCCTGCACCACCTAGTGGCCACGTGGAGCTTTGCAGCTCAGGTCTCATGTCTGAAATCGCAGTGTCTACCATACTCCAAAATGAGACAAATGACCCTTTGTCTCAAGCCCCCAGGAATCAGGCCATCCTCTGCCACAGCCAGGACAAGTTGGTCCAGGTTGTCTCTCCAGGAGCAGAAAGAAGGGCTGGAGTAGCACCCAACATGAATTATTTCCTAGGAATTAGTCCCCCTCAAGGTTTTTGCCTTTTCTGAATACCACCTATGCTGTTATTTACTTAGCGTTTTTCTTTAAATCACCTTATAGTCTTTTTATTTTTTTTGAGATGGAGTTTTGCTCTTGTTGCCCAGGCCGGAGTGCGATGGCATGATCTTAGCTCACAGCAACCTCTGCCTCCCAGTTTCAAACGATTTGCCTGCCTCAGCCTCCTGAGTAGCTGTGATTACAGGCATGCGCCACCACGCCTGGCTGATTTTGTATTTTTAGTAGAGACAGGGTTTCTCCATGTTGATCAGGCTGGTCTCGAACTCCCAACCTCAGAATATTCACCCGCCTCGGCCTCCCAAAGTGCTGGGATGATAGGCGTGAGCCACCATGCCTGGCACTAGTCTTTACTGACATTTAATGAAGATGGAAAAAGAGGGAGAACCAGCCGGGTGCGGTGGCTCAAGCCTGTAATCCCAGCACTTTGGGAGGCTGAGGCGGGTGGATCACGAGGTCGAGAGATCAAGACCATCCTGGTCAACATGGTGAAACCCCGTCTCTACTAAAGATACAAAAAATTAGCTGGGCATGGTGGCACGTGCCTGTAATCCCAGCTACTCAGGAGGCTGAGGCAGGAGAATTGCCTGAGCCCAGGAGGCGGAGGTTGCGGTGAGCCGAGATCGCGCCATTGCACTCCAGCCTGGGTAACAAGGGCGAAACTCCATCTCAAAAAAAAAAAAAAAAAAAAGAGGGAGAACCAGTATTACCATAAACAGTAACAGTAAAATGAGTATAGTGAAGAACTATGTGACTCATGTCTAGCTAGATGCTTCGTCTATCAAAAGCTCTGAACTAAAACCCCCTTTGGGCTGGGTGCTGTGGGTCATCAAACTGATCCTAGCACTTTGGGAGGCCGAGGCAGGCAGATTGCTTGAATTCAGGAGTTTGAGACCACCCTGGGCAACATAGCGAGACCCCATCTCTACTACAAATTACTAACAATAATAACAATAACAGTAAGGCCCCTTGGTTAAAAAGGGGGGATCAGCAAGTGTTGGAAGGGGTTAAAGACATGTCAGCACCAAGCTGGGGTGGTCTGAGTGGGATGAGAAGGACTGGATGGAACTTGGTAGTGGCGCCCACCCTCTGTGATTCCATGCCGTTTCATGTTCTTCCATGGACCACGTGAAATTGGAGGAATCCTGGAGGATCTGAATTCCAGGGGACTCATCTCAGCTTTGGGACACTGGGCTTGCACATGTGCCATGGAAGTAAATAAATCCTCTGTTATTTCTTGAGATCCTTGAGCATGGAGAGGGCAGGAAATTCAAAGTCCCAACAACAGGTTGACCTCCAGTGTGTTGTGGCCACTGAATTCTCCTTCCTGTGTGGCCCCGTCACTCTGCTGTGGGCTTGACCAGTAGTCTAACCTTCAGAAAAATCTAGGAACTTTCCTTTTTCTGTCTTCTTGTTCCTTTAAGACCTAGCCCAGTCATTTGCTTATTCTGCAGATATTTTGGGGGCACTTTACTGAGGGCCCAGTGCTACGCTGTGCTGTGCCCTGGGGACTCAGAGCTGAACAAGACACACATGACCTATCCTCCTGGGACTGTCCCTGCAGCAGTGGTTGTGGAGCAGTGGGCTCATGTGTGTTGTGAAGGAGGAGAATGGGGAGGTGTGTGGGAAGCTGAAACAGGCAGGTAGAACCCAGGATGGAGGAGGAGGACAGGCTCTCAGGGAAGTGGCTTTGGGGCGAGAGCTGGAGGTTGGCTGAGGAGGGAGATCAGTCTAGCGGGTAGGCATGAATGCCGGTGGTTCTGTTTCTGATGTGAGAGAGTGGAGGACTCCCTGGTCCTTCCTGGTGCTCCCACTCTGCCTCTGCAGCAGCACAGGCTGCAGGGCACATGGCTGTTGGTGATGTACTTGAGGGGCAGTAAGAGATGCAGAGTGACCATGAGACCAAGGGCTGACAGTCCTCCTGGCCACTTCCCATAGACACCCTAGGCCCCTCCTCCTGTCTCAGGTTCGAGAAGATGATCAGTGGCATGTACCTGGGTGAAATCGTCCGCAACATCTTGATCGACTTCACCAAGAAGGGATTCCTTTTCCGAGGGCAGATCTCTGAGCCGCTGAAGACCCGGGGCATCTTTGAGACCAAGTTCCTCTCTCAGATCGAGAGGTGAGTGGGCAGTGCCTTCCCTGCCAGCACCCACCCTTCAGAGGTCACCTGGTCAGTGGATTGTGATGGGGTGGTAGGGACCCTAGGGGGCATTTTGGCCATTTGTGAGGTTTTTTTTCTCCTCTGGAATAGCAGACCCGGGGCATTTGCATAGTGAAATCATATAATTTTATTATAAATTACTTTTCCTTTGATCTGTCCTTTATGTTGGGGCATTATATTGATTTATGTGAAATGATGTGTGTAAGAAAGCTACATGGATTCCATTTCAGATGGTAAAGGTGCATTACACATGCTTATATTGGGGGAGCATAGGGCCCACCCTGGATTTATCTGAAGGGCAGCCTGGGGTCCAGTGCCAGCCACCCAGGAGCTAAAGTCCTTTGGCAAGTTGTTCCTCCTTTCTACTTTTCTCCTTGCCTCTGCTGTCTTCCAAGGCACGCTGTGTGAGGAGGAGGAGGAAACATGGTCAGAAAAACAAAAGCACTGTACAAATACCGTCTTCTTAGAATGATCATAGTAACCTCACGCAGGCTCTGTGTGAGTGACCTAGCAGGCCGGGTGTGGTGGCTCATGCCTGTAATCCCAGCACTTTAGGAGGCCGAGGCGGGTTGATCACTTGAGCTCAGGTGTTCAAGACCAGCCCAGGCCACGTGGCAAGACTTCATTTCTACAAAAAGAACAAAAAGTGGCTGGGTGTGGTGGTATATTCCTGTGGTCCCAGCTATTCAGGAGGCTGAGATGGGAGGATGGCTTGAGCCCAGGAGGTGGAGGTTGCAGTGAGCTGAGATGGCACCACTGCACTCCAGCCTGGGCGACAGAGACTGACCCTGTTGCAAAAAAAAAAAAAAAAGAAAGAAAGAAAGAAAGAAAAATATTAAATCTTAAACAAACAAACAAAAAAATCCTAACAAGCCTATATATTGCTTACCCAGGCAAAATATTTTTTAAGTGTTCAATTCAGTGGCATTAAGTACATTCACATAGTTGTGCAGCCACCACCGCCATCCATTTCCAGAACGCTTTTCTTATTTGTTTTTTTAAAGATGGGGTTTCACCATGTTGGCCAGGCTGGTCTCGAACTCCTGACCTCAAGTGATCCACCCACCCCAGCCTCCCAAAATGCTGGGATGACAGGCGTGAGCCACCATACCCAGCTCTTTTCATCTTCTCAACTGAAACTCTGTATGCAGCAAACACTAGCTCCTCATTCTTCCCTCCCCCCACCCCTGGCAACCAACATTCTACTCTCTGTCTCTCTGAATTTGACAACTCTGGATACTTTATGTAAATAGGATCATACAGCATTTGTCCTTTGTGACTGGCTTAATTCACTTGCATAATGTCTTCCAGGTTCCCCCGTATTGTGGCACGTGTCACAATAACCTATTGTTAAGGCTGAGTGATACTCCACTGCACGCACACACTGCATTTTGTTTATCCACTCGTCCCTCCATGGACACTTGACTTGCTACCACTTTTTGGATATTGTGGCAAATGCTGCTGTGAACACGGGTGACCAGTATCTCCTTGAGTCCCTTCTTTCAGTTTTTGTGTGTGTATACGCACCCCAAGTGGAATTGCGGGATCATATGGTAATTCCCTGTTTAATTTTTTGAGGAACCACCATATTGTTTTCCACAGTGGCTGTAACATTTTACATCTCCCCCAGCAGCCCTTGAAAGCTCTAGTTTCTCCACATCCTCACCAACACTCGTTATTTTCTGGGTTGAGAATAGCCATCCTAATGGGGGTGAAGTGGTAGCGAACGTCTTTTTAAGCATAATAGCAAAGAAAGAAATCATAAAGAAATACTGCCAAATATAGCTACATAGCATCTGTAAGTTTAAAAAAAAAAATAGTAAACTTAAAAGGCAACGGTAAACTGAGGAAGACATTTGTACCGCGTATGACAAGATGCCTGGCAGGGCATGGTGGGCTTTGGCAGGTCTGCCATAGACCTGCTCTTTTCCACCGGCTGTGTGCTTTGAGTGAGATACTCCGTTTCTCCCAGGCTCAGTGTCCTTACCTTTAAAATGTGAATAGTCACACCTGCACTGGTTGGTTGAGGAGTAAGGTAATGTATGTGAAACACATGTTATGTGGTCAGTCCTCCGAGCAGCGTGGTTGGTCTTCACTGTTTCCATACCAGTCATCATCATCTCTTTCCATTTAATATAAACCAAACAAACATCCCGGGAGAAGAGTCTTGCGACATAAGAAGTTTATATGAGTTTATATGAGACATAAGAGCTTATATGGTCAAAGAACAAATGAAAAAAAAAATCATCCTCACTAATAGGGAAGAATATAAATTAAACCACAGTGTTGTGATGCCATCTTATAAAACTGTCAAAAGTTGTAAAAAAATGGTCTTTTCCATTGAGTATAAGTGTGGCGAAATCCTCTGCTGAGGAGAGAGTAAATTGGTGCAATTTTCTGAAAGGCATCTGGCAATGTATAGCAAAAGCTCTTTCACCCAGAAATTTATCCTAAGGAAAAAAATGAGAATTGCACACAAAGGTTTATAAACAAACTTCATCAAAACGTTTCTTTATAATGGCAGAAAATTACAGTTAACTTGAATTTCTCCAAACTGGCTAAAGAAAGCATGGTATGTCCCTAGTATGGAATACTGTGGCAGCTGTTTGCAGTCCTGTCTGCAGATAAGGCTGTGGGAAATTGCCTAATTGGGAAATGGGAAAAGGAAGAAAATCACATCTTGATGTCAAGCCCATTTTGCATATCGTGAGAAACATACCAGCTAGGAAAAGTAAACGGGAAGGAAATATATATTAAAATGTGAATAGCATTTTCCTAGATATTGACACAGTGGTTTCAATATTTCAATTTTTATTTTGCTAGATTTGCCAGATTCTCCACAATTTAACATGGAATGCTTGCCCTTGACTCTATTTGTGGCTGGGTACAGTGACTGGGGGCCTGTCCTTTGGAGGCGGTCCCCAGGCTGCTCTTGTGGGTCCCGCTTCAGCCAGCCCTCCGGCTTTTGTCCCCCACAGTGACCGATTAGCGCTGCTCCAGGTCCGGGCCATCCTCCAGCAGCTGGGTCTGAATAGCACCTGCGATGACAGTATCCTCGTCAAGACGGTGTGCGGGGTGGTGTCCAGGAGGGCCGCGCAGCTATGTGGCGCGGGCATGGCTGCGGTGGTGGATAAGATCCGCGAGAACAGAGGACTGGACCGTCTGAACGTGACTGTGGGAGTGGACGGGACGCTCTACAAGCTTCATCCGCAGTGAGTGGGGCTTCCAGTTGGGATGCACAGAGCTTACTGGGATCCCTTTGGGTTACGGGATATCAGGGTGTGGTTCACACTGGGGAAATTCCCTGCCAGAGTCCAGCCAGCTGGAAGGCTGTGCGTTCAGGAACTGGGGATTATCTGGGACAAGGTAATGAACAGTTTGTAGGGTTTGACTGGGATCCTTAGGGAGACAGAGAAGTGGCTTCACTTCCCCACCTCACACCAGTGACATGATGTGACCCTCACTCCACTCCTCCTGGGCCCCCTTAGGTGGGGGCTTGGTAGTGGGAGAGGAGGTGAGGGTAAGGGTGGGCATGGGCTCACTCATAAGCCTGGTGAGCTGTGGTCAGGCCAGAGGCTATGTGGGTGAGTGGGGAGATGGTGTTAAGAAAGGGGAGGAGCTGGTGCAGTGGCTCACACCTTAATCCCACATTTTGGGGAGGCCTAGGTGGGAGGGCTGCTTGAGTCCAGAAGTTTGAGACCAGCCTGGGCAGCAAAGTAGGACATTCTCTCTACAAAAAGTTTTTGAAAATTAGCCAGGCGTGGTGGTGCACTCCTGTAGTCCCAGCTACTTGGGAGGCTGGGGGTGGGAGGTAGAGGTCGCTTGAGCCTCTACCTCCCAGCCTCAAGGAGGATTGCTTGAGCCTGGGAGGTAGAGGTTGTAGTGAGCCCAGATCACACCACTGTACTCCAGCCTGTGCAACAGAGTGAGACCCTATCTCAAAAAATAAAATAAGAAAGGAGGAGAGCCACTGCCTTGTTCAGCTGCTGAATCAGTTCGCTAAGGTTGGAAGGGCGGGAGTGGTGTCGGCCCTGGGCTTCCTGGCAGGGAGGGGTAGGGAGTGGCCTCTCTCTGGTCATGCGTCTGACCCCCCCATGCCAGAAAAGGACACGTTGACTCCACTTGCTTTGTGATTGTGATCCGCATGTCTCAAAGCTTGGCTCTTAGGAATAGGGTGACCATATTACTTATTTATTGTCTACACTAGGGTACTCTTGCCAGTCAAGACTGCTAGTAATGATTACTCTGGGACTGTAGGCAAACTAAGACTGTCCCAGATAAACAAGGCCATAATGTCACCCTAATTAAAAGCAACCTCACCTGACTCAGTGTAGACATGACCTGCTTACCTCGTGGCCACGGCTTGGGATGGAACCATCTGTCTTGCTCCATCCTCACCTCTGTCTCTTCACCTTAACAGCTGTCCTTGCCGTCAGCTGAGGGCAGCACACAAGCCTGGTTTAGAGCTAGGCTTTGGAGCCACATGCTCTTGGATTTAACCCTGGCACCGACACTTAGAATCTACGTGCAATTGCTTACTCCCTGCAAAATCTCATCTTCCTCATGGGATGGCAGCCTCTGGCAGGACTAGAAATTAGATCTATAAAGTAAGAGGCACCTAGTAGGTCCTCAAACTTCTTGGCTTAAGTGATCCTCCCGCCTTGGCTTCCCATAGTGCTGGGATTCCAGGCATGAGCCACCGCACTCAGCCCACCTGATAGGTCCCCCACCAAGAGCAGTGATTACTTTTGAGAGCCCCTCGCCCCAAGCATCTTGTCTTTGGGGGCCAGGCTGTTAACGGTGGGGGTCTGGGGGGGAGTCTCAGGGCTGCAGCTGGGGTGGCTGATATTCATTCCTGCATAGCCTCCTGATCGGATCCAGTGCTTGGCCGGCTTGGACCTGCCTCCGTGATCCATGCTGGCCCCTAACATCCTCCTTGGCTTTCAGGTCCTCTTGGAGCCTCAGGCTCCGATGTGGGGTGTGTGCGAGTGTGATTCATGTCCTAGCCCTCATAAGCCATACAGAGCAGTTGTCTTTGGGTTCTCGTTGGGCCTCCCTGCTGAAAATTCTGACAGCGGGATTGACCGTAGGCCCACTGTCCTCCCAGCCGTTCTCAATTGGCCGAAGCTGCTTCTAAGCAGCCTCCCTCCCAACCGTGTTCATGCCCCTTATTGTCGGATTCAGAGTCTCTTTGACTTAATGCTTATGCCCCGATAAAACCCTTCACAAAGTTAGAGAATCCTAAGTGGAATCATCACCAGTCGGGGGGGGGTCTGTGTTTGCTTTGGTGTTTCCGGGTGAGCCCCGCGTCCCTCATCTTCCTCCAACTACCCTCTTCTCTTTTCTCGTCCTTTTTAGCTTCTCCAGAATCATGCACCAGACGGTGAAGGAACTGTCACCAAAATGTAACGTGTCCTTCCTCCTATCTGAGGATGGCAGCGGCAAGGGTGCTGCCCTCATCACGGCCGTGGGCGTGCGGTTGCGCACAGAGGCAAGCAGCTAAGAGCCCGGGACCCCCACCTGCTGCCCCTCCAGCACTTCTCTCTTCGAGCGGCAACCCCTACCCTCCCAGCGAGTCGTGCTGGGAGACGCTGGCACCGTGGCCCCCTAGCGTGGGGAGGAAAGCAAATTCCAACTAATGGTGTATATTGTAGGGTACAGAATAGAGGGTGTGCTGTTGATAATATTTCTCACCCGGATCCCCCCTCACCTGCCCTGCCACTCTGCATGGTTTGACTTCGACCTGGTCCCCCACATGTGAAGTATACTGGCATCCATTTCTAATGTATGCATTCATCCAACGGAGTTATTTATTGGCTGGAGATAGAAAGTCGCACCACCTGACAGGCCTTCTGGGCCTCCGAAGTCCATCCTTGGGGTTCCCCATCCCCGTGTGAAATGTATTATCACCAGCAGACACTGCCAGGCCTCCCTCCCGGGGGCACTGCCTGAAGGCGAGTGTGGGCATAGCATTAGCCGCTTCCTCCCCTCCTGGCACCCACTGCGGCCTGGCGTCCCATTGTGGTGTGTCAATGCCACAAAATTGTGTGTCTGTGGAACCAGTCCTAGCTACGTGTGACAGTCTTGCATTCTGTTTGTCTCGTGGGGGGAGGTGACAGTCCTGCGGGAATGTGTTTTGTCTCCATTTGGGTAAAAGGAACCAACCAACGAACAATACCATCACTGGAATTTCCCACCGCTTGTGAGCCATGTCGTATGACCTAGTAAACTTTGTACTGATTCAAAGACCTGAGTGATGCTTACTGGCTGGGGACGGGGCAACGGGCTGGGGGGCGTGAGGTTTCTTACGATGTGTCAAAGACCAAACACGGGAGTTTTATGGCCTTCTGCGTGGAGGAGGTGTTTTTTTTGTTTTGTTTTTTTTTTTTTGAGACAGATTCTTGCTGTGCCATCTAGGCTGGAGTGCAGTGGTACAATCTCAGCTCACTGCAACCTCCACTTCCAGGGTTCAAGCAATTCTCCTGCCTCACCCTCCCTGGTAGCTGGGATTACAGGCGCCCGTCACCACGCCCAGCTAATTTTTGTGTTTTTAGTAGAGATGGGGTTTCACCAGGCTGGTCTTGGTGGCCAGGCTGGTCTTGAACTCTTGATCTTGTGATCTGCCTGCCTTGGACTCCCAAAGTGCTGGGATTACAGGCGAGAGCCACTGCACCCAACCAGAGTTTTTTTTTGTTTTTGTTTTTGTTTTGAGACGGAGTCTTGCCTTGTCATCCAGGCTGGAGTGCAGTGGCACAACCTCAGCCTACGGCAACCTCTATCTCCTGGGTTCAAGCGATTCTCCTGCGTCAGCCTCCTGAGTAGTTGAGACTACAGGTGCTCGCCTCCACGCCCAGCTAATTTTTGTATTTTTAGTAGAGATGGGGTTTCACCATGTTGGCCAGGCTGGTCTTGAAGTCCTGACCTCAGGTGATCCACCTGCCTCGACCTCCCAAAGTGCTGGGATTACAGAACAAGGCCACTTGATTTCCAGAAACTGCTTGGGTTCAATGAGAGTACTGCAACACTGGTCCCCTCTCTGCCATCCCCACATGGATCCTGCCTTCATCTTCCTCTCTGCCAACTCTTAAGACAAAGGATGAGATGTGCCCTGCCCCACCCAAACACAGATGAAATCTTGAAGCAGCCCAGGGTTGCTGTACTCTCCCCGTCCAGGATCTTTTTTCTTTCTTTTTTTTTTTTTTGGTCATCAGTTATCATTAGTTTATTATAAAAGAGAGATATGGAAATTATTTACATGATGAAAGCTTTCAGAACTTCAGTGGAATGGGCAGCTTCACATTGATGCCATTTCAATAGTGACTTATTTCAGTCTACGTACTTTCCAAGAATGTCACCATCTCTAAATAGGAAAGAATCCTTGTCATCTAGAACTACTTTGGTGCCTCCATATTCTGGGGGAAGAACTTTATCTCCAACTTTCACACTAACTGGTTGAATCTCTCCACCCTTTCCTTTAGAACCCGATCCAACAGTGACTACTGTTGTTTGCAATACTTTTCCTTGAGATTTTTCTGGAAGCATAATGCCTCCTTTGGTCACAGTTTCAGCAGCACTCCTTTCAACCAATACCCGGTCAAAGAGTGGGAGAAACTTTCTAAACGCCTGTCCTGCCATGACTCCCTCAGCCTCAGACTCGTACTCTGCCCGGATCTTTTTTCTTTAAGTTTTCTTTATTTTCTGTAGACAGAGTCTCACTATGTTGCCAGGGCTGGTCTTAAACTCTTGAGCTTATGCAATCTGCCTGCCTTAGCCTCCCACAGTGCTGGGATTACAGGCATGAGCCACCATTCCCGGCCCACCCGCTCCTGGATCTTAGATTTACCCACTCCCTAGGAAATTAACCCTTGTCTGACCTTTTTACTCTCCTGCCCCACCCCCACCTCAAGAGATTGCCATTCCATCCCCAGACTCTCATTTTGGATTCTCCCCAAGCTTTTGGTGAGTTCCATGTTACTCTGCACCCAAGCACCCTGTGATGTCCCATGCCACAACTGCTTTAAGTGCCTTCCTGCAGGACTGACTGCAAGACCACCTGGTTTGGTGAGATCAGAGTCCCTTTATTAGGGGCATTGTGATTTTTACGGAGAACACAGATAACATTACACCTTGCAATATGCATTGACGATGTTATGTGGTTCATCTACGGGGGAACCAGGGCATGGAGGCTGAGTCGGCAAGCAAGAGGAGGTGTACCCTTGGGATGGGCTGGGCCAGACCTGGAGCTTCCTGGGAGTTGGGACAGTTGCTGCTCTCTGCCCTCCAGCTTCTTGCTGCGGTGGGAGTGGGAGCTGTGCTGCTGCTTTGTAGGTGGCTTTTGTGTAAAATAGTTAAAAGTCATGGCTAACAGCCAGATGTGAGGGCTGACGCCTGGAATCTCACCACTTCAGGAGACAAGTGGGAGGAATGATTGAGCCCAGGAGTTCAAGACCAGCCTGGGCAACATAGCGAGACCCCGTATCTACAAAAATCTTAAAAATCAGCTGGATGTGGTGATGTGTGCCTGTGGTCCTAGTTACATGGGAGACTGAGGCAGGAGGATCCCTTGAGCTCAGGAGGTTGAGGCTGCAGTGAGCCCTGATGGTGCCACTGCACTCCTGCCTGGCTACCATGTATATTGGGCACTTACCTGGTCTGGCCGGCTAGTTTATAGGTATTACTGCCATTGTCCTCACAGCATACCTGTGAAGTAGTCTTGATACTGGGCAGAGGAACCGGCTCAGGTGTGACTTGCCTGAGGAAACACAGCTGACTCTTTGGACTCTTAATCCCCATCTACCTGGGCTGTATCTGACGTCTTAGATACTGAGGCAGAGGGGCCCTCGGCTGACTCACAGTCACGGGGCTTTGTGAAATAAGAAGTTTCCTCCCAGGCCGGGCGCGGTGGCTCAAGCCTGTAATCCCAGCACTTTGGGAGGCCGAGGTGGGTGGATCACAAGGTCGAGAGATCGAGACCAACCTGGTCAACATGGTGAAACCCCGTCTCTACTAAAAATACAAAAAATTAGCTGGGCGTGGTGGTGCGTGCCTGTAATCCCAGCTACTCAGGAGGCTGAGGCAGGAGAATTGCCTGAACCCAGGAGGCGGAGGTTGCGGTGAGCCGAGATCACGCCATTGCACTCCAGCCTGGGTAACGAGCAAAACTCCGTCTCAAAAAAAAAAAAAAAAAAAAGAAGTTTCCTCCCTTGTATCCACAGCCTGATGGTGAATCAGTGTCATGGTTGCATTGCCCACAGATAACGTTTTGTCTGGCTTACATAAAGCTTATGAAAATGTGGGTCAAATTCAACAGATCTGGAGGACTCACATACAGATCTGGATTGACAGCTTCTCTGAAAAGACGTAGAAGATCTGGGCTCCCATTACCACGTGGTAACGTTTGTCCAGAGCTGGGGAGTTCCTGGCCCCTTTGAATGCCTGTTGTCTCCGGGTTGCCATGGCCCCCACCATTCCCTAGTCCCTCAACACTGAGGCTGGAAGTCAGTCGCCTTTTATTGTCACATTTGCAGTTTTTCTTCTGTAAGTATTCTTGTACGCTCCAGGAAGGCATTTGAGCTTGCCTCTCCTAGATTAGGTAAATACCAGCTCACACGGTCTTTTCTGACCTTGACTGGATCCCTTGAGGTGCTCTCTGAGATGAGGGGCTGAGTCCTTGTAGAGTCAGTGTCCTTTCTGGAGTTCCCGGCCCCATCTTGTTTTTGCATTGGGCTATTGAAGCATAGGGCATGCGCTGAACTTGCAGATCTGGTCTTGATCGGCTAATTCTCAAAGGGTGCTACACCTCATTCCGCAGCCAGGCACAAGGCTTCAGGGTTCAGTAGGCATCTGTCTTAGTCCATTTGTGTTGCTTTCATGGAATACCTCAGACTGCGTAATTTATAAAGTAAAGAGGTTTATTTGGCTCATGAGTCTGGTGGCTGGAAAATCCAAGATTGGGCAGCTGCATCTGGTGAGAGCCTGAGGCTGCTTCTAGTCATGGTAGAAAGTGGAAGGGAAGTGGTTGTGTGCAGAGAGATCACATGGTGAGAGAAGAAGACAGGGAAACTGAGGACACCATACTCTTTCTAACAACTTGTTATCTTGGGAACTGGTCCATTCCCACAAGAGTGAGGATTCACTCCAGCTGAAGGGCATTAATCTATTTATAAGGGATCCACCCCTAATACCCAAACACCTCCCACTAGCCTCTGCTTCCCAACTGTGCCACATTGGGATCAAATTTCAACATGAGTTTTGGCGGGGAAGAGCAAACCATACCCAAACCATAGCCCTGATCCATTTTGGGGATGCCCCACCTCCCCATTGGTAGCTTCGGAGGGGGCTGCATCCCCAGCCATGAACAAAGTCTCCTTAGTGTGACACCTGTTGACTCTCGTGGAGAGGGAGGGCGTGGGAGTCAGCTCGACCTTATCTTCCTCAGTGGGTGTGACCCATGGGCAGCAGCGGAAGGCAAGCCGGAATCCAGAGCGAAACCTAGGGGAGCGAGGGGCACAGCAGCTGTGATGTGACTGCCCCCACCCCCAGGAAACTGTCTCCCTTCCAGAGGAAAGTCACTGTTTCTCTCCAAGAGCCTCCCATGGCTCGGGGGCTCTTGAGAGACGCTCTCGTGGCTGAGTTTGATGTGTGGAAACTGCCAGTGTTCTGGAGCTGTCTAGTGAATGCAGTGGGTGACTGAGCTGAATTAGGTCATCTGTTATTAGAAACAAACAAACAAAAAACTGCCCCAGCATAATTATAAACAAAAAAACAAAACAAAACAAAAACCCAGCAGATGTTCCCGTTTGACTTGTTAATTGGCTTCTAATGAAGGAATCAGAGAAGAACCTGTTAAAACACAATGGAGGCTTTGGCAACTCCAGAGAACAAGGATGCTTTCCCAAGGGAACTGCTTTGACAAACCCACACTTGGTGCTCTGGTGCATTTGCCTGAAAAGAAACAGCTCTCCCCATGGCAGCACGGAACAGGAGTTCAGAGGAAGCACACACGGTGAGTGGAAGAAATCAGACAGCAGAAAGGGAACATGGGGTGCTCAGAGAGGGAATGGTCCAGAAGTGATGTCAGGATCTTATAGAGCCTGGGGTGTTGTTCAGACTCCCAGGGACTGTATCTCCCTTGGGTAGCAGAAGAGTGACCAACCCACAGACACAGTGGGCTGGTGGCCCCTCCCTGATGTCAGATTCCCTGTCTCCGAGTTCTCAATCCCACAAGTCTTTACAGGCTCACGCCTGTAATCCCAGCACTTTGGGAGGCCGAGGCGGGTGGATCACTTGAGGTCAGGAGTTTGAGACCTACCTGGCCAACACAGTGAAACCCCGTATCTACTAAGAATACAAAAAATTAGCTGGATGTGGTGGTGTGCACCTGAAATCCCAGCTACTTGGGAGCCTGAGGCAGGAGAATTGCTTGAACCCAGGAGGCAGAGGTTGTGGTGAGCCGAGATCTCGCCATTGCACTCCAGCCTGGGCAATAAGAGCAAAACTTCATCTCAAGAAAAAAAAAAAAAAAAAAAAAAAAAAAAAAAAAAAAAAAGCATGGTGTGGCGGTAAGATGACAGGCCCTGGAGATACCTGGAGTCCTGGCTTTACTGCTTGTGGTTTGAGTTTGGGAGCATCTTCCTTTCTGAAGCTCAGTTTCCTCATCTGTAGAATGGGGATGACACCTGCTTCTCTATTATCTACTTCCCTCTCAGGAGATAGAGGGAGGGTTCTGGCCCGCAGTGGGCATGCAGAAAATCATTGCTCCTTACTTCCGTTTGGCTGGCCCCAGGTGGGTGAAATGTCTGAGCAATAAAGACCCCAATGGCATTGTGAGTAGGCTGGCTACCTGGCCAGGGAGGTGACGAAAAACACAAACTAAGAGGTCCAAGGCCAAGCTCGGCCACATCATTGCCTTAGGCAAGACTGTCCACCTCTTGCTGCCCCTGACTTCCCACCTTCAGGGTTTCCTACAGCTGAAAGGCCTGCTCTGCAGGAGGTCTCCTGGGGCTGGGGTCCTGCCTGGCTCGTCACCCCCCACCTCTCCAGGTGCCCCAGAGCAAGGGCAGGCCCCTCTCGGGGACTCATTTCCTCAGAACCACAAGGGCTAGGGAAGCCAGATGATGGCAGAAGGAGAGTGAGATTCTGGCCCTCTCCTTCCTGACTGTCTCTGCCAAGGTCGCTTCCCAGCTGCCCTGAAAGCCCCTCGAGGACAGGGCATGTACTGTGCCCTTCCCAGGGAGGAGCCTGCCCCATCCCTGTGCTGCCCCCAGCCCCCGTCCACTGCTTCCACTGCAGGACGGGCACTCACTAGGCTCCAGGAAAGCCCTCAGTAGGAAGCTCCTGAAAATACTAGAAGTCAGTCCCTCCTGTTACCTGGCTCTGCTTTCCTCCGTCTGTCTGTCCTGCCCGCTCTCTCTGCCTCTCCCCTTCCCTTCGTCTCTGGCCCTGCCTTCTCTCTTCTCCTTGCCCCAGTTACAGAACCCAGAAGAGCCAGCAGGGACAGGCGGTGAGAGCTACAGCCGGGGAGACTGGGCAAGGCTTTGCGGAGGAGTGGGGCTGGTGCTGGGGGCTGAGTGTGAGGACAGCTTTCTCGTGTAGGCTGGGGGCATTGGGGAACAGGCTCCGGCAGGAGCGAGGGTGGACGCTTGAGCTGTGCAGGGGAGCCCAGGTGGGCCCGGCAGTGGGGCCCTGAGGGCAGAGGGTGGGGCTGGAGGGGGGCTCACCTGTGGTTGAGGCAGCAGTAGATGATGGGATTGTACATGGTAGAGCTCATGGCCAACCAGAAGAGTGCCAGGTAGACCTGCTGGATGAACTTGTGGCAGTAGATGTCCTCCTGGAAGCTGCCCAGGAGGAAGTAGAGGTGGTAGGGCAGCCAGCAGACGGCGAACGTCACCACCACCAGCACCATGGTCTTCACGAACTGGTCCAGGAGAGGCTCAAGTTACTTCTCAGTCCCCAAGCCCCAGCCCCAGCCCTCCAAGGTCAGATGCAGAGCACCCCTGGTACCCACCTGGGAATCTCTCCATACTCAGAGTCCATTAGTTCTGTTACTCAGGCCCCTGAGCATCTGATGCCCAGACATTCCTGAGGCCCCAGCCTCAGGGGCTTTTGCTCAGGCTGGTCCCTCTGCCCACGCTGCCATCCTTCCTTTGAAGTCCTCACTCCTGGAAGCCCAGCTCAATGGCCACTTCCCGAAAAGATGTGGCTTGTATTCACTGCAGCTCTCCCTCCCTAGAGAGTGGCGGAGCTCTCTCCCTGAACCCCATCCCTAGGGGATCCCATGTCAGCTATGAGTTCCCAGGCCGCCCTCTCTCCGGGATCCGTGTCTACACAATCCTTCTCTCTGTGGGCTGTGAGGCTCCAACCAGGGACCTCAGCCTCTGCCCAGGGGTCAGCTCCAGTACCCTCCCATCCTCACAGCCTGGCCTCTGCAGCACACTCCTGTACCATTCAGCAGCCCAGCATGCCAATTACAAAAGGTCTGGGGCCTCTGGGCACCCTGATCCTCATGTAGGATCTGGGTTGAGAGCCCTAGTGTGGAGCAGGTGGAGGCCAGTGCTCATGAGGGGCACGGGATGGTGCCCAAGTCCAGCTACCTTCCCGAACTACCCTGGGAAAGATGCCTACTGTTGGGTGAGAAGCCTTTGACCTGGCAACATGATATCATTAACCCATTACCTCCCCTGTTGCCTGGCACGGAGGGGGCAAGGACAAGCTTGGACTGGGGGAGAGTGAAGGGCCTGGGGCACCGAGTGCTACATCAGGACCTTTGGGGGAGTCTGGATGGCAGGGAGTAGGGGGCACTGGCACTTCCAGAAGAGGCTGGAGACAGATTTGATGAAGGTGGACAATCCTCTGAGGTCCACAGTTCCAGCCTTGGAGGCTCTCCTGTGACTGTCTAGGCACCTCTGTAGTTCCGTGGGGCTTCTTAAATTCAACATTCTGATTATTCACAAAGTCTAAGATTTTAATATTTTATCATTCTAAGATTCTTGGAGGTATCTGAATTCTGCGGGGCTTTAGGAGTCCCTGACTCCCCTAACATTCTGGGAAGTTTCTTTAATTTTGTATTTGGTCAAAGACCAAAGGCAAATCCACCTGCCTGGGAGGAACGCAGTTAGACTCTGGTCCCGGGCTTCCAGCAAAGGCAGCTTCCGCAAGTGTCTCCCGGGCGCCCTCTTGTGGGCGGGTCTTGAGACGGCAAGGGCGGCTCCCCAGGGCGGGCTCAGGCCCCGCCCCGGCCCCGCCAGGCCCCGCCCCCGCACCCACCTTCTTCTTGGCCTGCAGGTGGCGCAGGTTGGCACCGTGCGCCTGCTGTCCCGGCACTGGGCGCCTCCAGAGCGTGAGGCCGATGACGCTGTAGGCGACAAACATCACTGCGAGCGGCAGGAAGTAGATGAGGGCGATCACCACGAGGTGGTACCTGCGGAGACAGCCGGAACCTGGGCAGCAGGCGGCCCGGGGGGGCAACTCCGAAGGCTGCCGGCGCCCGGTCCTGCGACCCCGCAGGGACCGTGGAGCTGCCCCCTGCGGGCCCACCCTGGGCGCCGACTAGGGCCTTGGTTTGATTTAAACAAAAATAAAGGGGACGTTGGGTAGCCTGTGTGCCAAGAAACGGCTTCCCCTGCAAAAGGAACGGCAGCAGTAGCCCTGCGCCCTAACATGTGATAGACACCTGCTGAAAAAAGAAAAAAGGAACGAAACAAATTTAAAAATAATTTGGTCGGCCGGGCACGGTGGCTCATGCCTGTAATCCTAGAAATTTGGGAGGCTGAGGCGGGCGGATCACCTGACATCGGGAGTTTGAGACCAGCCTGACCAACATGGAGAAACCCCCATCTCTATTCAAGCTGGGCATGGTGGCGCAAGCCCTGTAATCCCAGCTACTCGGGAGGCTGAGGCAGGAGAATCACTTGAACCTGAGAGGCGGAGGTTGCAGTGAGCCGAGATCATGCCATTGCACTCCAACCTGGGCGACAGGGCGAGACTCAGTCTCAAAAAAAAAAAAAAAAAAAAAAAAAAAAAAAAAATTAATAATTTGTTTCCAATTTAAAATAACATTAAGCACAAAGGAGGATGTAAAATTATCCCACTCCCACCACTATTAATATTAGCATTAACAATTAATATCTGGCATGTTTTATCCAGAATCATATGTATGAATAGTAGTCATCCCCCTGGGGGTTTCACTTCCCCAGGTTTCAATTACCCCTCTCAACTGCCGCTCCAAAATAGGGGGGACAGTGCAACAAGATATTTTGAGAGAGACCTCATTCATAGAACTTTAATTACAGCGTATTGTTATACTTGTTCTGTTTTATTAGTGTTATTGTTCATCTCTTGCTGTGCCTAATTTATAAATCATACTTTATCATAGGTATGTATGTTGAGGAAAAAACATTGTGTGTGTGTGTGTGTGTATATATATATATATATATATAGAGAGAGAGAGAGAGAGAGAGAGAGAGACAGAGAGAGAGAGAGAGAGAGAGAGAATTCTATCTGAAGTTTGAAGCATCCACCAGGGGTCTTGGAGTGTATCATACAGTATAGCCATATATGTATATGTATGTGTACGTATATATTAGATTTATGTATATATGTAATCTGTCTGGATGGATAGAATCGCTGGTGTTAATAAGGCTCCATCTGTACCAACATTGCTATGGAGGAAGGGGACAGTGGAAGAGTGCCCTGTGTCACATGCTGCTGTATCATCTGCTTACGGCTCATCAGCGTTTGTCTGGGAACCTCGTTTGTGGCAGCAAATGCCCTTTCATTCCACCTTTGAGCAAGCGGTGCTGAGTACCATTGCGTGGCCTCTTATCCCGTTCCCGGGGGGACGCTGGGTTGTGCTGAGGCTTTTCATTTCCTTTTGGAAACAGCATAGGCTGGCATGGTGGTGCATGCCTGTAATCCTTAAACTTTGGGAGACCAGAATGGCAGGCTTGCTCAAGCCCAGGAATTTGAGACCAGCCCGGGCAAGACAGTGAGATCCTGTCTCTGTAAAAAAAATTTTAAAAATTAGCCAGGCGTAGTGGGGCACGCCTGTAATTCCAGCTGCTCAGGAGGCTGAGGCTAGAGGTTCACTTGAGCCCAGGAGATTGAGGCTGCAGTGAGCTATGATTGGGACACTATACCCTAGCCTGGGTGACACAGCAAGACCCTGTTGCCAAAAAAAAGTGTATGTGGGGGGGACAGTGTTCCCAGCTCTCAGCTCTCTGGTTTCTGAGTGACGCTGGAGAGAGGAGACTGACTCCCAGGCAGGTCTGCAGTGGGAACCTGTGGAGACAAGAGGGACTCCATCTTGGATACCGCTCCGCCATGTTGCCTTCTGATTCGCCCCAGTCTTGTGAATGGCTTTGATTTCTACCTTATTTACTGTCCCTACTGTAAGAGCATGTCAACCTTGATGTTATTCCACAGACCACAGGCTGTGATGCACGTGGCGTTCTTGCCTGTGCTGGAGCACGGAGACCCTTTCCCTATTGTATACAAGCCTTGCGTCTGGGGAGCGCGAATGCGGATGTGGAGTCCACCTGTCTTGTGGCCACCCAAGTTTCCGCTTCTGTCTGTAAATTCCCTCAGTAAATCACCCAATACTGACAAACTAGGTGTGTCTGCCTCCTTTTTTGGGCCTCGGCTGCTTTGGCATTTGGGGGCCCCTGTCACCGACAGAGTTCTTGGAGCCTTCCTCCAATGGGCCTGAGACCCCTGGTCCTGCCACGTGACCTTTTTCTTTCTTACTGGGAGGACCGAGGTGTTCCCAAGCACCCTGCTTCTACCTGCCATGTGCTAGCCTTGCTGGGTCCCTTTCTAGAGGTGCTGCCACCCCAAGGGAAGGGGGCCCATGGTGAAACTGCCTTTGCAAAATTATAACTGAGGAAATTATGACAGTGAAAGAAATCAGACCTAACTGACTCTTTCTTGCTTCTAATCTTTAAGCGGTCCTTGTTTATTCCCGGGCACAGGCCGAACTAACTTTGGGAAGGAATTTAGTTCATGGTTTGACTCTGAAACAAAACTGATAACAGCCCTTTCCCAAAAAGACCCCCTTCTTGCCCGGGGACCAGTCTGCCTTTGCAGGACTAACAAATGAGCTACAAGATTAGAAATGACACTTTAGGGGCTATGCAGCCTCTGGCTCCAAGAGTCTGAACCTCCCCACATTCCTGGGGGTAACATCACTGTTATGAAACCTAAGATTAGTGCTTGAGATATTTTGCAGACCCTGTATTCAGTGGATCAGCTGCTACCATCCAGACCACGTAATCTGACTCAACCAATTCTGCCATTGCACCCAAGAACAGAAGACAGCAAGAAAACCTCTTTGACCCCCTGTGATTCCACCTCCAACCTGACCAATCAGCACTCGCCACTTGCCAGGCTCCTGGCCGCCAATTATCTTTAAAAACTCTGAATGCTAAGGGAGACTGATTTTTTTTTTTTTTTTTTTTGAGATGGAGTTTCGCTCTTGCTGACCAGGCTGGAGTGCAATGGCAGGGTCTTGGCTCACCACAACCTCCACCTTCCAGGTTCAAGCAATCCTCCTGCCTCAGCCTCCCAAGTAGCTGAGATTACAGGTGCCTGCCACCATGATCGGCTAATTTTTGTATTTTTAGTGGAGACACGGTTTCACTACATTGGCCAGGCTGGTCTCAAACTTCTGATCTCAGGTGATCTACCCTCCTTGGCCTCCCAAAGTGCTAGAATTACAGGCGTGAGCCACCACACCTGGCCTGATTGGAGTAATAGTAAAACCCTGGTCTCCTGCACAGCTGCCTCTGCATGAATTACTCTTTCTTCACTGCAATTCCCCCGTCTTGATAAATAGTTCTGTCTAGGCAGCAGGCAAGGTAAATCTGCTGGGCGGTTACCATGGCTCCAGCAAATCTCTCCTAAAGCCTTGTGTTTAGGATTCCGCTTGGGTGCTTTTGGCAAGCATGCCAATTACAAGAGATTCAGGGGCTCCGAGACTCCCTGATCCTCAAGTAGGCTTTGGGTTGAGAACCCCAGTGTGGAGCAGATAAGGGAGGAGGGCCCACAAGGACAGGCCCTGTCGCCTTACAGAGTGAGGATCAACTGAGCCACCTGTCTCAGTGTCCAGATGGGGAAACTGAGGCCCAGGAAGTCTGTTATATCAGTCTGCAGATTTAATCACGACCCAATTTCCCTTTTCCTGAGGGTCAGCACCGTGGGAGTCAGAACAGGGCTCTTGTCCAGCCTCTTGTTTAAAGCACGGTCATAGGCAAGTCAGGTCTTTCCCTCAGACTCAGTTTCCCCATCTGTAAAAGGAGGAGGCCATCTCCAAGCCCTTCCTTAGTAGGAGCCACACTCTTCTGCTGCTTGCTCCCAGGATGTCGTGCTGGACAGGATTCACCCTGGGCTAGGTCTCCATACAGAAGGCAGAGGGGAAGAGTCCTGGGGGCCGCCTTTTCGTTTTGTTTTGTTTTGCTTTGCTTTGTTTTGAGACGGTTTTGCTCTTGCCGCCCAGGCTGGAGTGCAGTGGTGTGATCTCAGCTCACTGTAGCCTCCGCCTCCCAGGTTCAAGCAGTTCTCCTGCCTCGGCCTCCTGAGTAGCTGGGATTACAGGCAACCACCATCACACCTAGCTAATTTTTATATTTTTAGTGGAGACAGGGTTTCACCAAGTTGGCCAGGCTGGTCTCAAACTCATGACCTCGGGTGATCTGCCCGCCTCTGTCTCCCAAAGGGAGTCTTTTTGTATTTTGATTTTGGGGGTGTGAGCACACGTTCCTGGAGAGGGCATCTTTAATTTCATCAGATTCCGACTTACACACAGTTATATGAGCCTGTGTGGATGGAGCCCTCATCCTAAATCTCTAAATTAGGCATTCCCCCAAGTAAAACAATAGCACATGCTCACACTTAAAACCAGGCTTTCCCCAAATCCTTTCGGAATTTTAAGTAACACCAAAGTGTGGCTTCCCTAGCCCGCCCTGCCCGCCTGTTTTTCCTGGTTGCCTGAATCTGGGTTGGAACTCGCTATTCCCAGAGAGCTAGCTGGTGCAATGGTCCTGTATTAAGGTGGAGAAACACTGCCCCCAAGTGGCCAGTCTCAATATGTTCTGCTCTCCCTCCTCCCCTGAGCCGGAAAGCGGGGCACTCCCCCCATATATGGATATTACCCTCGGTGAGATGGTGGGGTGCAGGGAAGGGGTAGAGACCCTGGGCAGGGACTGCCCTCGAGACTCGTCGGTCCCCAGGAACGGCTTCTTAGAGGAACGGCACCTTCCCTAGCCCTGAAGCCCACAAGAGCAGCCTTCTCCTGGCAGGTGCTCAGGACAGATGGCAACCAGGCAGGGAGGGTGTTGGAGGAGAGGTGTGTTGCCATGGCTACCTGGCAGCCCTCAATCAGACCATGTACACCTTCATGCTTGGGGCAGCGGGGCTTTGTGAGACTGATCTGCCACCCCCAGGTGTGTTTTCGTGTGCCCCCTGTTTAAACTACCACATCCTGGGTACCAGTTCTGTGCTAGGCATGGTGTGACGGGCTTCACGTTCACTGTCTCACTTACGTTCACAACAACACTTTAGCAAGGTACTGTGATGAATCCTCATTGGAGAGAAAGCCAGAAGTTCAGAGGTTACGTGGCTGTGAGGCATACCCCGGCCAGGCGGGAACAGGCCGCGACTTGTGCCTGGCTGCTGACCCCAGAACCTCAGTCAGTTCTTTAGCCTCTACCAAGCAATGGCTCAGTGTCTGGGGACCACAAAGACACATGGTGAGATCCTCGAAAACTGAGGCTGGAATGGAGAAAGGACTCACCCAGGGTCACATGGTAGCTGGGCCATGCCTGAGTTCCTCTACCCCAGTCCTCCCTGCCTCCAGCCCGTGATGCCCACCTCAGCGTGAGGCAGACACCAGGCCTCCTCCTGAAAATGTCCCAGGCTCCATCATGGACCCTTTCTGCCTCAGTCTCCTGGCCCTTTGTGGCCTGAGCACACAGAGAACCTCCTCCCCACACGTGCCTACGCACGTCCCTAACACGTGCCTGTGTGCACACACATCTGGAAAGATGCCCACACACTTGCACATGAAATGGGTGCTGCATGTGCATGTGACATGTACAGTCACACACACGTGCGCATGCGTGCCTGTCCTTATCTGAGGATGCACGGGTACGTATTGGAGTAGCAGAGTGGTGAGGAGATTGGGCCCTGAGCAGGACTGCGTGGATTTGAATCCCTAGCAGGATTCAGATGACTAGGAGGATTTGAATTGCCAGCTGCGTGGTATTGGGCATGTTATTTAGTTTTTCAGTGCCTCAGTTTCTTCATCTAAAAAATGGTAAGAAGAATAATATAATATATACCCCATATTGTTAGAATTAAATGGATTAGTAGATGTAAAGTACTAAGAACAGGTCTGCTACTTTGGGCATGTTGCTTACTAAGCATAGAGGTGTAGTCACATAATCCCACGTACACTCACTCATGTATAGCCATGCACACACACGACACATGCATAAACGCACGTGCACGCACACATACATACACATGCTCATACACACACACACACACACACACACACACACAAACACACACAGAGCTGCCCTCGACAGTCCCCCAGAGGCCTTACAGGAGTAGTGTCTTGCCTCCGCTGTCTTCGGGCCAGGCCACCACACACTTGGTGGCACCCTGGTCCATGGTGATGGTGGAGTAGAAGCACTGGGGGGAGGCCAGGGCCAGAGCCACCAGCCAGATGCCAGCAATAACCGCCTTGGTGCTGGGGGCTGAGAGCCGAGGCTGGAAGGGGTGGACAATGGCCATGTACCTGTGAGCAGAGGGCAGCATGAGTGGCAGGGGCTCTCCCGTTAGCTCAGCTCCCTTGTCCCTGTCTCCCTCTCCCCTAACGCAGGCCCACACCCTGTAGCCCTTCCCTGCACTGCTGCCATCTGCCGAGGTCATAGTCTCACCCGACCTGCAGAGAGCCTGCCGGACTGGTAACTCTCCCACAGCCACACAGCACACTGATGCCTTAGCCCCAGCCCAGGCACCTCAGCCCACCAGTTCCCTCTGGGCACGGACATGCCTGTGAATGGCCACAAGAAAGTCATGCTGGAAGTCTATCTCGGGGCAAGGCTGAGCATCTAACTTTAGCCTGAAGCTCAGCCCTGAGCAGCATCAGGAAAATAATTGGCCCTATTAAATGGTAATTGCATGCAATGTTTTCAAATCTTTTTAAAATTTTTTTTGAGTTGGAGTCTGGCTCTGTCACCCAGGCTGGAGTGCAATGGCATGGTCTCAGCTCACCGCAACCTCTGCTTCCTGGGTTCAAACAATTCTCCTGCCTTAGCCTCTTGAGTAGCTGGGATTACAGGCATGCACCACCACACCTAGCTAAAGTTTGTATTTTTAGTAGAGACAGGTTTCACCATGTTGGTCAGGCTGGTCTCAAACACCTGACCTCGTGATCTGCCCACCTCAGCCTCCCAAAGCGCAGGGATTACAGGGGTGAGCCACTGCGCCCGGCCTGCATGCAATCTTAAACTTCTCCCCTTTTGTAATCTATCTGCAATGAAAACAAAAAAACAGTATAAGACTTTTTCTTGGAGTGGAAGAAAGACAGCAAAACAAAAATCAACTCCAGGAAAGAACATTTCAGAAGGTTTTTAAAACACGGCCCACTTCCCCTACAGACTTGAACAACCCGTCTAGTGCAAAGTCCCTCTTTGTGTCTAACCCTCACTCTACCTGCTTCAGTTCCACAGTCCCTTCACCTTCCAGATTCATAGTTTTAGACCATGACCAGATTTGGGAGGCCATTCCCTTGGTTCTACCTGAACTTCGTGTGTGACCACAGACATGTCACCACCCCTATCTGAGCCCTGGCTTAGTGAGGAGGCTCCCCTCGCCACCCCAGCTTCCCGAAGGCCACTCTTGCCTGTCAGCGGCGATGGCAGTCATGGAGTAGATGCTGACAAACATGGCTGTGATGGGGAAGAGGTTCTGAAAGTAGCAGAAGGCGCGGCCAAAGTACCAGATGTTGTGGCTGGCATAGACAAAGTTGAAGGTGGCGTTGAAGGCAGCCATGCAGAGGTCGGCCAGAGCCAGGTTGACGATGAAGTAGTTGGTGACCGTGCGCATCCTCCGATGGGCCAGGATGATCCAGATGACCGTGGCATTGCCCGTCACGGCCACGAGCACGAGGGCCAGGTAGGCTGTGGCCCACAGTGCCAGCTGCCAGCCGGGCATGGAGAAGGCTGTGGTGCCTGTGGTATTGCTCTCAGGGTCAGATGAGACATTGGCCTCAGTCACAACATCACAGGTCCCCATGGCTGCTTCTGGGTCTGGAACAAAGGGCCTGGTTCCTCGGCACCTTCCGGATTTGCTATGGAAAAGAGCTTCCTTTCGGAGCATGAGTATATGGGGGCAGGGAGAGGAGCAGATGCCAAGGGTGGTGGCACGTCAGGAGAGCCGGGGGCCACTCCTAGGTCTCAGGCAAAGATGAGTTGGGCTGAGCACAAAGCCCAGTTCAGAGCCACTGTCATTTCAGATTCCATCCTGCCGGCCAGACTTCTGGAATGTCACGTGGAAATAGAGAATTCAAATTACAGTGTCAGAGCAGAAAACATCCTTATAAATCAACCCCTTCGCCGAAGAGGTGGAAGACAGAGATTCCGAGAGGGGGCGGGACCAGCCCAGGTCACTCAGGAAGCTGGTGACAAGTCAGGACTCAAACCCAGGTTTCTCCTCCAGTAATTCAGGAAACCTTCCCCATCAGAGGAGTGCACAGCAGGAGTCTCTGGAGTCCACAGGTCAATGGCGTCGCAGTCTCTCTCCAGGCTTTGGGGTGCGAGCCGTGCGAGGGGCTGGCTGCCCAGGAGTCTGCCAGCTGCCAGCCCTCGCTGCAGCTTCCTTGCCGCTCTCTGGGGCAGGGCTGGTGGGGGCCATGGCAGAGGTGCTGCCTGCTCACGAGGTGGGGCTTTGGCTCCCACCCCTGGTCCCACCCCCTGCTTGGCCTTGTCTCTTGAAAGATTTAGGACTGGCTGCCAAGGCAGGGAGAGACATGGGGGAGATGGGGCTGGTATGGAGGGCACAGCTCTCGGTGGGTGTTTACTTTCAGCCCAGGACAGGAGCTGCATCTGAAGAATGATTCTGAATGCAGGCGGAGTTTGAGCCTGGTCTGGGGACTCCAGGCAAGTCTCAACCTTTCTGAGCTCTGTCTGCCCCATCTGAAAAATGTAGGGAAAAAATGGTGTGCATCTCATGGTACATTTGTGAATTTTTTTTTTTTTTTTTTTTTTTTTTTGATACGGAGTTTCGCTCTTGTTACCCAGTTACCCAGGCTGGAGTGCAATGGCGCCATCTCGGCTCACCGCAACCTCCGCCTCCTGGGTTCAGGCAATTCTCCTGCCTCAGCCTCCTGAGTAGCTGGGATTACAGGCACACGCCACCATGCCCAGCTGATTTTTTTGTATTTTTAGTAGAGACGGGGTTTCACCATGTCGACCAGGATGGTCTCGAACTCTCGACCTCGTGATCCACCCGCCTCGGCCTCCCAAAGTGCTGGGATTACAGGCTTGAGCCACCGCGCCCGGCCAAAGCTAGAGTTCTAACCCCTGAGAAGCTGCTCTAGGTTTGCCCCATGATACCTGCACAGTCATTGACTGTGTGCACGTGTGAAGCTGTGACAATGTTTTTGAGTGACTGTATGTGTGGCTGACATGTTAAGATCACACACGTGCATGAACCTGTGCACACCCGTGGTGTGTGGACCCGAAGGCAGGGCAGACTTAGTGGGAGTGACGGGGTGAGTGTGTTCTTCATTAAAGCACAGGAGGTCTCTCGTTCACCAACAAACCCCGCCACAGCAGCCTCTGTGCATCCAAGGCTCTGCCTTTCACAGCCTGAGCTTCTTGTGGCTGAGCCGTGGCTCCCGCACCCCATCGCTTTCCTGCTTCTCATTCTGTGTCCTCTTGCTCCCTGGGGTGAGCTGGGAAAGACCTTTAAAGGTCTGTAATGCTGAAAAGATTATGCCACCCATGGAATCCAAAATAAAAACAACACTAAACCATAAGTCATGAAACAAACATGCTGAAATTGAAAGAGCTTCTTTTCAGATTTTTCTGATTGTGAACGTCTGGGTAAGTTCACCAACAATCAACTCTGAAATTGTATCTATTGTTTGGTGTTCCTGCTGTGCGGATGTGAGGAGCATGTGCTGGAACCCCATCCTTGCCCCTGGGGAGGGGGTACTTCCTGGGTCCCCACCCCTCCTGTGGGTATGGGTGCGTTTCCTCTCTGGAGTGGCCTGTTTGGACTTTGGACCCTCGCAGAAGGGTCTCTGCCTTTGATCTCTGCTGGTGGTGGCCAGCAGTACTTTAGGACGCCCTTCTGTCTCCTGCCCATCTGGCCAGGGTCCCGAAGGGCAGAACGTGCGGAGATAAGAATGGAAGCCCAAGACAGCCTGCTCTCTTTGCTGTCCTGGCCTCCTGCTCCCAGGCAGCAGGAATTTGTTGAGCTTCAGGTGCAAACCCAGTGCAGGGCTGGTGTTGGGAATACCATGGACCCCTCAGTGGTGACTGAGCAACCCCAAGCTTCTAGAAGGATTGGCAAAACCCGAGCTATCGGAAATAACAAGAAGAAATTTTTGTTGATTTTTAACCTGTAAATTCTCTTAGAATTTGGTTTCCCTGAAATGAGTTATTTGCTTTGTGATGCTTGTTACTTACTATTACATTTGAGAAAACGAAGAATAATATGAAAAGCTGAGAGGTGACTTGTAACTTTGGCTTTGCTAAGAATGTAACTTGTAACTTTGGCTCTGCTGAACTGTTCTGGTAAAAACAGGAATTCTGTGAAAGGGAATAACCACCCAGCCTGATTCCCGGAGAGAGATGACAGTGCTTAATGGGCTACTCGTTGCGGAGAGCCTATAAACAGACGTGTAATGGAGAGGCTTATTACCCGGGTTCCTTTCCCAGGAAAGGCATATTGATTAGGTCCCTGGAAAGGGAATGCGATCCTTATGGAGAGCCTATAAACGGACGCATGAGGGGCGTCTGTCTCTGTGGTTGAGATAAGGATGTAAACATCTTTCTTCTCCCACTGCTCCTCCAGCCTGCATGGAGGCCCTCCTCTTGCCGTTTTGTGGTCAGGCTGCTTGTCCTGTGTCAGATCCTGTTCCCCCTGCAGCTGTGAGCCCAGTATGTTCTTGCTGATAATCGTAAGTTTATGTTTAACCTCTATTCTTGCTAAGGTGTATGATTTCTATGCTGATACACAGAAAAGTTATCTTTACATTGTTCTGCTTTTATAATACCACGTTGTGATTTTTGCGCACTAGTTTTTGCAAATGTATTCTTTTTGTATAATTATCAGTGAAACTTTGCGTAACCTCTCTCCCCGTCCCTATTGAAAGAGCACAATAAAAAACTGAGGCTTTCAGGGGAATGTCAGACATCCACAGAGCAGCATTATGTGGTGTCTCCCCTGGGCCCAGCTTTAAGGAAAACTTTTTCCTTGTCTCCTTTTCTTTTTCACTGACCACTGGATCACTTTGAGACATCTTGACTCCACGTTGATATATTGGGAGCTGGGCTGCCTACATGCATGTCACCATCATAGAAACCCAGCACAGTTCAAGTTCCTCCCTCCCACAACATCCCTCCACTGTGCATGTGAAGGGGATTATATTTTGGAGCTTGTACATCGAGCTTTTATTTCCCCCTGAAATTATCTGCTCTTGCAGCTTTCCAACTATGTGCTGTGGTTTGAAGCTTCGTGGAAGCGGAGGGTGCAGGCCACCCAGGACAAAGGGGTTCCTGATCAGCTTTGCTGCTCGGCACTGGCCTTCTGAGTCCATAGCTAGACAGTGGTCCCAAAGGCCAGTTCTTTTCTTTTATTTATTTTTTTGAAGATGGAGTCTCACTCTGTCTCCCAGGCTGGAGTGCAATGGTGCGATCTTGACTCACTGCAACCTCCGCCTCCCGGGTTCAAGCGATTTTCCTGCCTCAGCCTCCTGAGAAGCTGGGATTATAGGTACACATCACCACGCCTGGCTAATTTTTGTATTTTTTAAGTAGAGACAGGGTTTGACTATGTTGGTCAGGCTGGTTCCTAACTCTTGACTTCAGGTGATCCATCTGCCTCGGCCTCCCAAAGGGCTGTGATTATGGGCATGAGCCACCACGCCTGGAAGGCCAGTCCTTTTAAAAGAGAGAGAGAAAAAAATTCTAAATTCTTATAGCTCGTTGACACATCATCAAGGCTTGTGTGTGGGATGTCCCAACTGGGCAAGAAATGAAGGCGGAAAGGCTGCCTTTGGTTGGAGCTGGGATCACTGAGCTGATGGGGCCGGTTGGGTGCGTCTGGGAAGCAGACCCTGATTCAGAGGCTGCTGTGTAAGAAACACACTAGCTGTTTCTCAGGAAGCTGCCATTGGGGTCAACACCTGGGGCAGACAGGGCAGGAAGCGGGCGTGGCTGAAGCATGGCACCATCTGTGGTCCAGGCCCACAGCAGCCTTGGTAGCCCCGTGGCTAATTGGAACTGGAACAGCTTGAGTTGCCCTGTGTGGGGCAAAGTTAACCAGGTCTTTATATTTCCACATTGGTCACTGTCACTGGGCATGGGCCACCCCAAGAAAGTACGTGATTGTTGTCAAGGCAGCTGAGGTGAGGCCTGCAGCAGGGGACGCTAAACATGGTCCTGGGGCCGCATACCTGCCCGGCAGCTTGAAGGGGACTTGGGAAGCACAGGGTAACATCCACCACAGCTGGATGGCAGCCGCTCCTTCAGACGGGCGTGCGCTGGGAACTATGCCTTGCTGGTTGCTGTAATTGTGAACTCTGGGCTAGAGGTTTAAAGATCAGAGTCGGGAGAGGAATGATCTTCCGGGGAGTTTGATGAGGAAAAGGTAGGAGAGCTGTTGTGTGTGAGGGAAGTGGGCGACAGAGGAAAGGGGGCTCCAGGAAGCATTGCGGATGAGAAGCCGTCATCCGTGCCTGGGGGACACTCTTAGGAGAGGCCCGTCTCTGTCACGGAGGCTGCTCTGGGCCCTGGCTTCAGTGGTCATAGGCAGCATCTCAGGACACTAGCATTGAGGGTCACCCTGTCACTAGGGCAGTGCCGGGGTGCCAGGAGTGCCAGGAGGTGGCAGAAGTGAGAGGAGGATACAGGGTTGGCAAAGGGTCGAGCCCTCTGCTGAAAGGCTCCAGACCTGTGCCCTGCGGTGGGTCTGACCCTGAGCAGCTGCTCTGATGGTCATCCCAGAGACAGGAGGAAGGTACACATCTGTATTTGCAGGGAGCCCCTGGTGGGGCCAAATGAAAACAAGAACAACTCAGGGTGCTTTCCATTCTGCTAGACGAGTCTGGTTCCACGGACCATCCTTTGTTCTGAGACCACGCCCTTCCTGCTTTTTGGGTTCTCTCATGAAATAATGGTCATGGCAGATGGTGGTTGTTGACCTGGTTTTGCTTTTTCTTTACAATTCCTTACTTGGTGGAATAAAAAGTCAGTGACCTGTACGGTTCCCTCAATAGGTTGGTTTTCTTATTGTTGTTGTTGTTTTTGAGACAGAGTCTCACTGTGTTGCCCAGGCTACAGTACACTGGCATGATGTCAGCTCACTGCGCCCTCTGCCTCCCTGTTCAAGTGATTCTCCTGCCTCGGTCTCCTGAGTAGCTGGAATCACAGGTGCACATCCCTATACCTGGCTAATTTTTGTATTTTCAGTAGAGATGAGGTTTCACCATGTTGGCCGGGCTGGTCTTGAACTCCTGACTTCAGGTGATCTATCTACCTCAGTCTCCCAAAGTGCTGGCATTACAGGTGTAAGCCACTGCACCCAGCCCCTTCAATAGGTTTTTAATATTTTATTGGCCCATGAAATTCAAAGACTTAGGAGTCCTGGTCTATTTCCTCATTTAGAGAAGAGGAGTGAGGCTGGGCATGGTGGCTCATGCCGGTAATCCCAGCACTTTGGGAGGCCAAGGTGGATGGATCACCTGAAGTCAGGAGTTCAAGACCAGCCTGGCCAACATGGCAAAATCCCGTCTTTACTAAAAACACAAAAATTAGCCAGGTGTAGTGGTGGGCGCCTGCAATCCCAGCTACTCGGGAGGCTGAGGCAGGAAAATCACTTGAACCCAGGAGGCAAAGGTTGCATCCAGCCGAGATGGAGCCACTGCATTCCAGCCTGGGCAACAGATTAAGACTTCGTCTAAAAAAAAAAAAAAAGAGAGATAGAGAAGGGGAGTGGGAGCTCCCAAGAGGGAGCAGGGCGAGACCTCGTTTCATCCCCAGCGAGGTGGGGCTCAAGACTCTGTGTTCTGCCTTCACTGTTCTGTCAGCCTCCACTCCCTGGAGGCCCATCTAAACTGCTTCCCTGGTCGCCTCCTTGTCACACCGATGGGGGCCAGGGCTCTTCCGGTCTCAGATCATGTCTTGTTTGTGTCCACTGTCTAGGAGTGGCCAGAACGTCATCAGTGTTCTATTAAGGTTGGTTGAACAAAAATGATGAATAAAATTTGAAGTAGTACTCTGGTAATGGATGGGGAATCTTATGCATATATTATTTATTTATTTATAGCTATGTCTATGTGATATAGATATGAAAGTTCGAAGTTAATGGTGAGATTTCGAGTGGGCAGGGTAGTATAATGCCTGGCACACTGGCACATGGGAGATGATCAATAAACATCAAATGAATAAATAAATAACAAAGGATAAGTAAAGTCTAAATTTTCACCTTGTTGGGGTGAATGGGTAGCATTTTTATTTTCACAGGCCCTAAAGTTTAAAGTAAGAGAATATTTCTCCATAAGTCCGGGAGGGCTTTTGTAGAGGGACATCAGAGTTTGTAGCACTCCTGGATTAATTTCTCATAGATAGTCCCTTCCTAGTCTATAAATCAGAGAGCCTCAGGCTGGCCCCTTTAGGGGGTGAGCTCTGTGCCCCCTGCCCCTTGGCCTGGGCATCAGTGGCCCAAAATTTGTGACTTCAGCTGGGAGAGGGAGAGTTGGCCTCTGCCAAGAGCGCAGGCTGCCGCTGACATCTTCTTTAAACACTGAGAGCGTGCTGGGGGCAGTGCCTCACCCTGAAAGCCTGAAGTTTATCTAACTGGAGAAGAGAGGCTAGAGTGTTTACATCTGCCATGGTCTTGGTGCACACAGAGATCTTAACATAAAATGTGCTCATTTCTCAACATCGGGCTCCAGCACAATCTGCCCATCTATGGCATGTGGAGGAGGAAGTGGGTGAGCCTTGTCTTAGGAGAGGACACCCTGACACCCACTGGCTGGTTGCATCACGGGGGAGTCATCCCAGAGCCCGCCTGGATATTGCAGACAGAGGGAACTTGGTGTCTGTTCTGGCTCTTGGCGGATATGGCAACACGTGTTGCGGCATGGCTGAGGGGAGCACAGGAGTTGGCAAAGGGCCTGCCTGCTGAAAGGCTCCAGTCCTGTGCCTTATGGTGTCTCTCATAGAGCAGCTGCTCGGAGGCTCAGCCCAGAATTAGGAGAGGGTCATATCTCCTCCTTCAGGAGGCTTCTTGACAAGCTGGGTAGCCAAGATCCAGCCTTGCAGCGAGAACTCATCATACCCTTCTGTCAAATGGGTGACGCTTGAGCTTCAAGCTTCAGAGGAGGAGGAAGGGGCCTTTAGGGGTGGCAGAGAGTGAGCTTGAGTGGCTCTGGGGAGTCATGAGGGAGGGGACATGGGAATGAGCCCCAATCCTGAGAGAAAGGTCAGAGTCGTCAGGGGGAGCCCAGGGTTCCTTCACAAGGGTAATGAGAGACGTATCGAGTGTAAATCTTGGTCACAACCCCAGGAGTGCAAGAAAAGCGACTTAACCTTGACTCTGAGTCCTCAACTCATCCAGCTGGCAGGGAAATCCAACTTATTACTTACGGGCTCCCACTGTCCCCCTCCTGGTGCTGTCCATAGTGCCAAGGCCTTTACTGGTCATTAATCTACACAGGTCACTTTGGAGATGCCTGCTGTCCATTTCTGCAGGGTTCTTAAGGAAGGAGATGGGGGCTTTTGTTTATGAGACAATCCTGGGACCTGGGAGTTTGGGGCTCAGCTGGGCATTGGGTCCCGGAGGCCCAAATTCCCAGAGCTCCCCACCTTTCCCCATCATGGTCATTCCTCTCAGGGCTTTGCTAGGGGGAAAAATGGAACCCCCACTGGTCCTGGCCCCATGGTCCTCTCTTCTCCCTGCCCTCTCAAGGAAGTACTGCTTCTGTCAAAAATTCAGCCTCCAGCACTTTGGGAGGCCGAGGCGGGCGGATCATGAGGTCAAGAGATCGAGACCATCCCGGCCAACATGGTGAAACCCCGTCTCTACTAAAAATACAAAAATTAGCTGGGCATGGTGGTGCACGCCTGTAGTTCCAGCTACTCGGGAGTCTGAGGCAGGATAATTGCTTGAACCCAGGAGGCGGAGGTTGCGGTGAGCCGAGATCGCTCCATTGCGCTCCAGCCTGGCGCCTGGCGATGGAGCGAGACTGTCTCAAAAAAAAAAAAAAAAAATTCAGCCAAAAATGTGTCTGGACCCATAGGCTTTTCTTTCTATTCCCACTGGTCCATGTCACCATTGTCACTAGATTTGCTGCGATAGCCTCCTAGCTACCTTTGCATTCTCTCACTCCCCTCCGCTCCATTCTCTGCTCACAGTGTTTTCTTTTTCTTTTCTTCTTTTTTGAGACAGAATCTCGCTCTGTCGCCACCTCGGCTCACTGCATCTCACGTCCTAGGTTCAAGCAGCTCTCCTGCCTCAGCCTCCCAAGTAGCTGGGACTACAGGCATGTGCCACCACGCCCAGCTAATTTTTGTATTTTAGTAGAGACGAGGTTTCACCATGTTGGCCAGGATGGTCTCAATCTCTTGATCTTGTGATCCGCCCGCCTCAGCCTCCCAAACTGCTGGGATTACAGGCGTGAGCCACCGCGCCCGGCCACAGTGAATTTTCTTTCTCTCTTTTTTTTTTTTTTTTTTGAGCTGGAGTTTCACTCTTGTTACCCAGGCTGGAGTGCAATGGCGCGATCTTGGCTCACCGCAACCTCCGCCTCCTGGGTTCAAGCAATTCTCCTGCCTCAGCCTCCTGAGTAGCTGGGATGACAGGCACGCGCCACCACGCCCAGCTAATTTTCAGTATTTTTAGTAGAGACGGGGTTTCACCATGTTGACCAGGATAGTCTCGATCTGTCGACCTCGTGATCCACCCGTCTCGGCCTCCCAGAGTGCTGGGATTACAGGCTTGAACCACCACGCCCGGCCCACAGTGGGTTTTCTAAAAACACAACCTGACCAGGTATTTCCTGCTTTGAACTCTTCAATGACTCCTCACCGTTCCCACAGTTAAGAGGAAGTAGCCCCGCTCCTTCAGCGGCTGTGACCGCTCACTCGCCTTCAGCACCACCTTCCTCCTCTCTCCTTTAGAAACAGAACCTCCCTGGGCCGGGCGCGGTGGCTCAAGCCTGTAATCCCAGCACTTTGGGAGGCCGAGGCGGGTGGATCACGAGGTCGAGAGATCGAGACCATCCCGGTCAACATGGTGAAACCCCGTCCCTACTAAAAATACAAAAAAATCAGCTGGGCATGGTGGCGCGTGCCTGTAATCCCAGCTACTCAGGAGGCTGAGGCAGGAGAATTGCCTGAACCCAGGAGGCGGAGGTTGCGGTGAGCCGAGATCGCGCCATTGCACTCCAGCCTGGGGTAACAAGGGCGAAACTCTGTCTCAAAAAAAAAAAAAAAAAAAGAAACAGAACCTCCCTGCGTGTTAGCTGCCACCCGGCAGATCAGCTGGAGTCTGCCTTCCCCAGACTCCCTTCCAAGCGAGATGTGGTCACATGATTAAGGTCTGGCCGATGAGATGTGGGCAGAAATGACATGCAACTTCACGGTCTCATCTTTAAAGAGGGAGCTGATGACTCCCCCCTTCCTGTTGGTGGGCAATGGCAGCAACAGGGGCTGCCATCTTGAATGCACAGAGGGAAGCCACGTTGAGGATAGCAGAGCCTCGGCAGGTCCCAGCGCTGTTACATGAAAAAGAAAAAAGAAACAGAACAAAACAAACTTCTCCTTTATTTGAGGCACTGCATTTTGCATCTTGGGGTCCCTTTATGACAGCGTGTAACCCTAAATAATCACTAGCCTTCAAGAAGGTCTTTGATGCTTCCATGGGTTAACTATCTTTGTTTTACATTCTAACAGCATTCCTGGGCTTTTTTTTCTTGTTACCATTCTGATCCATCACATGCATTCAAAGCGTGTTTTCCCTACCATACTAGGAAATCCATGAAGCCGGAATTATGTCTCCCCGTCCTCCACCGTGACTGGCTCAACCATAACTTCTTCTTTTTTTTTTTTTTTTTTCCCTGACAGGAGCGGTGGCCAGAAAATGATAACTTATCATTAAATAACGGAATGATTGTGCCGATGAATGAACACACTGAAACAACTTGGATATGATACCATGCATAGTTTTTGCTGTAAGTAACAGTAATTTAAACAAATATTTTTCTCACATAACTAGAAGTCTGGAAGTAGGTGATTCCATGAGAAACAGCTCGGTGATATGAAAAGCTCTTTGGGAACTTTGATTTTTCTTGGCCCTCCCGTCATAGCTACAAGATGGCTGCAACAGCCCCAGTGACCTTGTCCTTATCTAACTGCACTCGCCTCCCAAGAAAGGAGCAGGAAGGAAAAGTAGCCTCCTTCTAGGCTTCTCTCTTTTGGTCAGGAAGGAAAACCCCAGGATTCCCTCCAGCAGATGCCCCTCACATCTCATTGGCCAGAACTGGGTCACATGGCCACCCCAGGCCACATGGGAAGCTGAGAAAGGGAACTTCTTCCTTCTTCAAGGCCCAGTGGGAATACATCAGTTCTAAGAGCCCTTGCCCCTCCTTGCCCAGGTGGTCCCATTTGGGAAGCTCCAGGAACAATGGCGTATCTCGATGTAGTCACAAAAAGCCATGCCTTGTGCTTGATGCTTGCTGGAGAATGTTGCGTTCTGTCTCTTGAAATGCTCTTCCTTGACACTGGCCCACCCAGGCTTTCCCTTGATTCTGCGCATGAGCTCACCTGTTTCAGTTACTCTCAGTGATTGTCATCTCTGTGGTCACAGCATAGCTGATATTTACCGCACCAGGCGCATGCCTGGGGATTGAACAAGTTGCATAACCTCTTCGTGCTTCCTTTTCCTCACCTGTAAAATGTGTACTACCTCATGGGATTGTTGTGAGGATTAAATTAGTTAATACAGATAAAGTGCTTACAACAGTACCTGACCCAAAAGGCTAACTAAATATTTGCTGTTGTGAATTGTTTTTTTTTTCTTCATATTTCCTCAGTTTTCCGTAAAGAACATGACTTGTTTTTTCTTGTTGTTGTTGTTGTTTTTGCTCTGAGATGGAGTTTTGCTCTGTTGCCTAGGCTGGAGTGCCATGGCATGATTTTGGCTCACTGCAACTTCTGTCCCCAGGTTCAAGTAATTCTCCTGCCTCAGCCCCCACCAATAGCTGGGATTACAGGCGAGTGCCACCACGCCCTGCTAATTTTTGTATTTTTAGTAGAGATGGGGTTTTGCCAAGATGTGGTCAGACTGGTCTTGAACTCCTAATCTCAGATGATCTGCCTGTCTCAGCCTCCCAAAGTACTGGGATTACAGGAATGAGCCACCATGCCCGGCTGTGAGTTGTTTATATTCCCATTTCACAAATAGGAAAAAAATAACATGTCCAAGGTCACACAGCTGGGGAAACAGTCAAAGCCTGTTGTTTCCAACTCCAGAGCCCACAGCCTTTCTTCTCTTACCGCCAGGCCTTGCTGTGCCTGCAAGTTTCTCCTGAGTGTCTCAAAGGTGGGATGTCTTGCCACAGACACTATTTATTATAATTCACTAATCCACCTCCTCCTGGAAGCCTTCCGGGGCACACGTGCTCTCTGCCCCTCACTGGAACTGGAAAGGCCCTTCTGGAGAACATGAGGAGCTTCCTCTTCTCTTTTCTGGAGGGCTGGGAATGTCAGTTGTACCTGCTGCTGTGGTCAGCTGCAAAGACACCCCACCATCCTCTAGAGATGTCCAGTCCTGATGGACACTGAAGGCCAGGAAAGGCATTCCCTCCTGGTCAGACAACCAAGCACTAGGCGAGCCATGACTGGAACTCAGGCCTCCAGGCTCACTCCGCAGCGCCCATTCCCTGCTCCTGGCTTCCTCCGTGTGAGCATTCCGCAGAGACAGCGGCTCATCCAAAGGAGACCCTTACTCACAGTAGGGCCAGGAATGGGGCTTGCCTGGGAGATCCTGCCCTGAGCACAAAAGCGGAGACCATGCCTTACTCATCCCTGACCCTCCAACCCCACTCTGGCTCCTACTGGGCCCAGCCTCGTCCCCTGTAGAGAAATACAGACTAGCATGAGTGCCTGAGTGCCTGTAATACACAGATTGTGACAATAGAGGGCAGGCTTGCTGCTCTAATCCTTGTGATCACAAAGGCTTTTAAGAAGCCTCCGCCAGATTGATGATGATGATGGTGGTGGTGGTGGTGGTGGTGGTGGTGGTGGCGGCGGCAGCGGCAGTTGAGGCTACTATTTATTGAGCCAAGATGATTTATCATCTCTAACCAGCAGGTCTTTCTGTGCATACCACATCCTGCTGTGTTCTAAATCTCAGAAAATGGGCCATCTCCACCCAGTTACCCAAGCCTGAAACCTGGGTATCACCATCAGTTTCTTCCTCCCTCCCTCTCTCCACTCTGCCATCTATTCCTGTCCATTCTATATCCTAAATCTGGTCCCGTCCCCATCTCTGCAGTCTCACAGTTTGTCCTTCTAACTTCCCATTCGATTTACAGAGAGCCACAGGCTCCTGCCTCAGGCCCTCATGCAGGCCAGTGGTTCCTGAACTTTGCTGCACATTGGAATTATCTAGGGAGCCTCAAAAACTCCAGCTGTCCACGCCATACATCAGACCAATGAAGTCAGGACGTCTTGGGGTGGGAGCCAGGCATTAGCACTTTTTTTTTTTTTGAGACAGAGTCTCACTCTATCACCAGGCTGGAGTGCAGTGGTGTGATCCCAGCAACTTCCGTTTTCTGGTTTCAAGCAATTCTCCTGCCTCAGCCTCCCAAGGAGCTGGGACTACAGGAACGTACTACCTCGCCCAGCTAATTTTTTGTACTTTTAGTAGAGACAGGGTTTCACTATGTTGGCCAGGATGGTCTCGATCTCTTGACCTCGTGATCCGCCTGCCTCGGCCTCCCAAAGTGCTGGGATTACAGGCGTGAGCCACAGTGCCTGGCTCCATTAGCACTTTTTTTTTTTGAGACGGAGTTTCGCTCTTGTTACCCAGGCTGGAGTGCAATGGCGCGATCTCGGCTCACCACAACCTCTGCCTCCTGGGTTCAGGTAATTCTCCTGTCTCAGCTTCCTGAGTAGCTGGGATTATAGGCATGCGCCACCATGCCCAGCTAATTTTTTTGTATTTTTAGTGAAGACGGGGTTTCACCATGTTGACCAGGATGGTCTCGTTCTCTTGACCTCGTGATCCGCCCGCCTCGGCCTCCCAAAGTGCTGGGATTACAGGCGTGAGCCACGGCGCCCGGCTGCATTATCACTTTTTTTTTTTTTTTTGAGACGGAGTTTCGCTCTTGTTACCCAGGCTGGAGTGCAATGGCACGATCTCGGCTCACCGCAACCTCCGTCTCCTGGATTCAAGCAATTCTCCTGCCTCGGCCTACTGAGTAGCTGGGATTACAGGCACGTGCCACCATGCCCAGCTAATTTTTTGTATTTTTAGTAGAGACGGGGTTCCACCATGTTGACCAGGATGATCTCGATCTCTTGACCTCGTGATCCACCCGCCTCGGCCCCCCAAAGTGCTGGGATTACAGGCTTGAGCCACCGCCCGGCCACTTTTTAAAGGTCCCCAGACAGTTCCAGTTTGCAGCCAAGTTTAGGCACCACTGCGCCCCCTGTCTGAGACTCTCTTCCATGCCCTTTTATCTGGGCAATGCGATATCAGGCAGGTCTCTAACATTGCTGCTGAGCCTGGACAGCACAGAGCCATCGACTGCTCCTCCCATGGCTACACTTAGCACGCTGCATTGTGACTGCTTTTTCTTCTGCTTCTTCTTTTTTTTTTTTTTTTGAGATGGAATTTTGCTTTTGTTGCTCATGCTGTAGTGCAATGGCCCGATCTCAGTTCACTGCAACCTCTGCCTCAGCCTCCTGAGTAGCTGGGATTACAGGCATGTACCACCACGCCCAGCTAAATTTTGTATTTTTAGTAGAGATGGCGTTTCTCTGTGTAGATCAGGCTGGTCTCGAACTCCCAACCTCAGGAGATCTGCCTGCCTCCACTTCCCAAAGTGCTGGGATTACAGGCGGGAGCCACCGTGCCTGGTGTATAAGGTTTTTTTTTCAAACACCTGCCTCCCCGACCCCTCACCTCAGCCCTCCCTCCACTGAGAGAAACGACTGGCCACCCTGCTGCATGTATGTGTAAACACGGGAGTGAAACACATCTTTACAAGAACACAAGAAGGGAATTTTATCACTTTTAGCAATTTTCAATTGTGCCCCAGGTTTTAATTTTTGCAATGATCTGTTTACAGCACTTAAAGAAGAAAGAGACACATTTTCTTTGCAAATATGGATGTAGATATAAAAATACCTGTACTTAATAGTCTCAAAGCCATCTTGTTCTCTTTTCTACTTGAAATGTTCAAGCTGTGGCTAATCCTTGCCCACGGGCTTTGACACTATGGAAAACAGCCCCAAATGCTTATGGTATATGGAAAACCAAAACCAAAACAACAGTTTTAACCAGGAGGTGAAAGCAGGGGGCAGATGGGCTGAGTTAACCCACAGGTGTCTGTGGCTGGGGGTCCTGCCTGAGCTGGGGTAGGGGTGGACAGTGATACAGGGTTTATCTCGAGGGGCTGGAGCCCAGTGTTGTCTCTCCTATAGGGGCTGTACAGGTCAATGTCCCATTTTATGAAGGAAGAAAAAGCTAAATGAATTGCCCATGATCCCATTACTAATAAGTAATAGAGGGAAAATTCAAACTTAGCTTTAACTGACTATCCATATTCTTTCTAGTATATCAGGATGGGTCAAAGTTCCAGAGCCGGCTGGAGGCGGTGGCTCATGCCTATAATCCTAGCACTTTGGGAGGCTGAGGAGCCTGGATCGCTTGAGGTCAGGAGTTCTAGACAAGCCTGGCCAACATGGTGAAACCCTGCCTCTACTAAAAATACGAATATTAGCCTCATGTGGTGGCATGTACCTGTAGTCCCAGCTACTCAGGAGGCAGAGGCAGGAGAATTGCTTGAACCTGGGAGGTGGAGGTTGCAGGGAGCTGAGATGGCAACACTGCACTCCAGCCTGGGTGGCAAAGCAAAACCATATCTCAAAAAAAAAAAAAAAAAAAAAAATCTGGGCACAGTGGCTCACGCTTATAATCCCAGCACTTAGGGAGGCTGAGACGGGTGGATTGCTTGAGGTCAGGAGTTTGAGACCAGCCTGATCAACATGGTGAAACCCCATTTCTACTAAAAATACAAAATCACTGGGTATGGTGGCATGTCCCTGTAGTCCCAGCTACTTGGGAGGCTGAGGCAGGAGAATTGCTTGAACCTGGGAGGTGGAGGTTGTGATGAACCAAGACTGAGTTACTGTGCTCCAGCCTGGGCAACAAGAGCGAAATCTGTCTCAAAAAAAAAAAAAAAAAAAAAAAAAAAGGCATACCTCAAGTGATTTCCACTGCAGGCATCTGGGAATGCAGTGGTGCCTGGAAGTTTGAGACACCAGGAACCACAGAGCCCCAGGAGGCCTCCTGCCATCATCTACCTGTCATCCATGGCACCCAGGCTGTTCCTGCTGAGGCCTGGCAGGCCAGCGGGCGCATACCAAACCACCCTCAGCCCACCTCAGCCTCCCTCCCATGTGTATTCATTCAACGAGGGTGTCACAGCCCTGGCTTGGGGAGCTCCTAGGTCTGGGCTCCCCAAAGGGCTGCAGCTCTTCTCTCCTTCTCGTCATCCACAATGTGGCAACCCAGGGGGTGGGTGTGTTTCAGCCCTATTTGTGTTATAGCTCTTTCAGTCCTGCCATTAGACTGGGTCCTGACTTCTTGTCCTGTGTCTGGGAAGAATAAGGTACATGGTCAGCTGCAGGGTGGGCAAGGTGAAGAGATGATTTATTGAGCAATAGTGCAGCTCTCAGGAGACCTAAAGTGGGTAACTGCTTTTCATAGGCAGGTTGTCCCAACGAGTGCAGCTCTCAGCAGAGAGGAGATCTGGAGTAGCTCCTATCCACAGTCTCTATGAATCTGGTTGAGTCCAGGGTTTTTATGGGCTTTAGAAGGGAGGACCTGTGTGCTGATTGGTTCATGGGCAGCCACGAGTGGGCCTGGAGAAAACACCATTAAGTTCTCACTTGGGACCGTGGCCTCTACCCTGGCCCCATGCTTTAGGCCATCCCTGGATGGCATCCCTCAGCCCCACCTCAGCCTCCCTCCCATGCTTATTCATGCCCAGAGTCTGGAGGGAGCTGAGGTGGCAGGGGGCTGGCAAGCATGCGCACACTCGGTTGGGTCAGGAGAGTACCTGGACTTGGCCACAACTTTGCTTTGAAATTGGAGCAGGCACTGGGAGCAGGGAGAGGCCAGGCAGTGGGAGCAGGTGCTTCAGAGCCTGCAGGGGCAGGAGGCTTCCCCAGCTCCCCAGAGTGCAGGGATGCCCGGTCTGTAGCTACGGCTGGGTGGCTGCAGCTGTGCTCAGGATGGCAGGCCTCTCACCTCGCCAACTCAGAAGGAGGCAGGGCTCTCATCTGTTCCCAGCTCCCACCAGCTCTGCAGAGCACGTAGCCCTGGCTGTGCCTCTATTGCAGCTGGCGTCTTCACAGCAGCTGCTCCAGACGGGCCACTGTTGCCATCACTCATGCCCGTCTCAGCACTTTGGGAGGCTGAGGTGGGATCACTGCAGCCTAGGAGCTCGCTCGAGACCAGTCTGGGCAACATGGTGAAACCTTATCTCTACAAAAATTACAAAACATTAGCCAGGTGTGGTGGCATGTGCCTGTGGTTCCAGCTACTCGGGAGGCTGAGGTGGGATGATTGCTTGAGCTCTGGAAGTGGAGGCTGCAGTGAGCTGAGATTGTACCACTGTACTCCAGCTTGGGTGACTTGAGTGAGATCCTGTCTCAAAAAAAATTAATGATTTAATTACTTGTCATTTGGTTAGAATACTTGCTGGGCTATTCTACTTATGTATGATAGACACATGCATAGTATTATCTCACATCCTGCATGTCCAAAAACATTTTCTTTTATCCTTCAGATGAATAACAGCTTGGCTGGATATACATTTTTAGATCATGGTTATTTTCTCTCAATAACCTATTGATATTGTTTCTCTGTCTTCTAGTGTTAAGGGTTAAAAATAAAAAATCCAATGCTTATCTGATACTCTTTTATTTACGGAACATTTTATTTCTGCAGGAAGATAGATTTTTCTTTTTTATCTTTTTTTATCTTAAGTATTCAGAAATTCACCAATTTATACCACTGGTTTCAGAGTATATGTTTTATTTAAATATACCAGATACTCAGTGACTTCTTTCAATGCGAAAACTGTTTTTCTTTACTACAGGGTACTTTTCTTTAATCAGTTCTTCAATTATTACTTCTCATATTAGGGACACTTTCAGATGCAAGAGCAGAAAATTTGAGTATAAAAAAAAATGACTTGGACAAATAGGTACTTATTTCACTTACTTTAGAAGCCCAGAGGCCAGGCATGGTAGCTCATACTTTTTTTTTAAGACAGAATTTCACTCTTTTTGCTTAGGCTGGAGTACAGTGGCACGATCTTGGCTCAGTGCAACCTCCACCTCTCAGGTTCAAGCTATTCTCCTGTCTCAGCCTCAGCCTCCCCAGTAGCTGGGATTCCAGGCACCTGCTATTATGCCTGGTTAAGTTTTTGTATTTTTAGTAGAGATGAGGTTTTGCCATGTTGGGCAGGCTAGTCTTCAACTCCTGACCTCAGGTGATCCGCCCACCTCGGCCTCCCAAAGTGCTGGAATTACAGGAGGGCTCATACTTTTAATCCCAGCACTTTGGGAGGCAGAGACGGGAGGATAGCTTGATACCAGGAGTTCAAGACCAATGTAGGCAACATAGGGAGACTCGGTCTTTACAAAAAAATTTAAAAATTAACCAGGCATGGTGGCGCATGCCTGTGGTCCCAGCTACTCAGGAGGCTGAGGAGGGAAGGATCGCGTATGCCTGAGACATTGAGATTGTAGTGAGCTGGGATCACGTCACTGGACTCCAGCCTGAGTGACTGAGTGAGACCCTGTCTCAAACACCAAAAGCAGCCTAGAGACGCAGTTGATGGGTTTGGTTCAATTACTCAACAATGCCAGGGTTTGGGTTGGTGTCTCTCTGATTCTCTTGGCTTCTCCCTTGTGCTCACAGAATGGCTGCTGCAGCTCCGGGTATCATGCTTGCATTCAAGGTAGGAAGAAAAGAGGAAAAGTGCTGCACCAATTGCATATGCATTTTATATATTTTTTAAACCCAGAAAATCTTACTGGAAGCTTATGTCCCAGTGGCCAGAACTGCATCATCCAGCAAGGAGAGCGGATAATGTGTATACTTTACTCTTCCGGTCTCCATAGCGAAGTCAGAGAAGGGAGCAGGTGGGAATGGGGTTGCGTAGCCAGCCAACAGCACCTGCCACATTTCTTCTTCTTGGATTTGGCTTCTGCATCTCCTCTTTTCTTTCTGATTTCCACCTCACTGTGTTTTTGCTCTATACTGTAAGATGTCTCTCTTGCAGTATCGTCCCGACCCCTGATTTAATCCTCCGCATTGACTGTCTTCTAATGAATTGCTGCTATATTTGAAAGTCATACATTTTAGTTTGCAGGAATCTTTTTGACTGTGCTCTGATCACATCTTGAGAATTCCCATACCCTTTTCCCTCCCTTTTCTTTGAGGTCGTCTTCTGCCTTTCCTGCTAGTTCACCTAGGGCTTCCTCCTTCAAGTTACTGAGTCCTTTTTTTTTTTTTTTTTTTTTTTTTTTTTTGAGACGGAGTTTCGCTCTTGTTACCCAGGCTGGAGTGCAATGGCGCGATCTCGGCTCACCGCAACCTCCGCCTCCGGGGTTCAGGCAATTCTCCTGCCTCAACCTCCTGAGTAGCTGGGATTACAGGCACGCGCCGCCACGCCCAGCTAATTTTTTTTGTATTTTTAGTAGAGACGGGGTTTCACCATGTTGACCAGGATGGTCTCGATCTCTTGACCTCGTGATCCACCCGCCTCAGCCTCCCAAAGTGCTGGGATTACAGGCTTGAGCCACTGCGCCCGGCTACTGAGTCCTTTTAAACAGGTGTGGTTTTTCTTGACTTGCTCATGTTTTTTCCTCTTGGTCCCCCACAGGGACAAGGCTGTTGATATTTCTGGAGTAGGGCAAACACAGTAAGTGCTGGAAGACCATTTGCCTTGTGCACTTTTGGGCCCATAGCAAGGAAAAGATCTGGCAAACTGTCACTTTTTTTTTTTTTTTTTTTTTTTTAAGACAGAGTCTCACTGTGTCACCCAGGCTGGAGTGCAGTGGCACCACCGTGGCTCACTGCAACGTCTGCCCCCATGGTTCAAGTGATTCTACTGCCTCAGCCTCCTGAGTAGCTGGGATTACAGGCGCCCGCCACCATGCCTGGCTAATTTTTTTGTATTTTAGTAGAGACAGGGCTTCACCATCTTGGCCAGGCTGGTCTTGAACTCCTGACCTTGTGATCCACCCACCTCGGCCTCCCACAGTGCTGGGATTACTGGCGAGCCACCGTGCCCAGCAAACTGTCACTTCTTCACTCTCTCATCCCAGTTGTCCTCAGACCAGCTGGGATCCATCAGTTGGCGAGTGCAGTTCTCCCACTCCCCGGCCCGTCCACAGAGGTCAGGTGGATAGGGTAGGCCCCCAGGGACCACACATAGCCTGCAGCAGAAGCAGCCCCTCCCCGAGAAGAGTTCTGGTGGCGTCCTCTCCAGTCACCAGCGATTCCCTGCCATCCGATGCTGAAAGGAGGATGTGCCTTCTCTCTGGCCACTGGCCTTTCAGCTTTTGTTCAGGAGACAGAAGCCCAAATTCTTGTCCTTGGAGATGTAGGAGCTCTCCTGGGCTTCAGGTGCTTCTCCAGCCTTCCTGATTATGTTACTCAAAGAGTGAGTGAACTCACAGGGTGAGGGAGGTGAGGAACATAGGCACTTAACTTGGAACTTTCATCATGGAACTTTCAGGATCACTGGAGCCATATTTATAAATGTTTGACTTTTGCTGAACCCCTCGATATTTGCTGTGCAAACATGTTGTAAATCCAAGTACATCTTTCCTGTCGGCTAAAAAGGGCCTAGCAAGGCTTCTTTGGAGGCATTCTGTCAGCAGTTTGATTGAATTAGATGAGTGGTTTCAAACAGTGGGTTGTGACTACAGTTCAAACAAAAGGAGTGCGTAGAAAATGAAAGAATGCATCACATGGTAAGGGTGAGTCTGTTTCAGGCTCAGTTATGTGATTCGTATGCCCATTGGCTCTAGTATGTCACGCATTTCTGGGTAATGTGAAAAACATATGAGCAATGCTAAGTTAGAGGACAGTCTAGGGGCAGTTGACATGGCTTCCCAAGAGAGTGAAATTGGAGGGAGTTTAGATGCTTTACTAAAAGAAGTCTAGGCTCTCTCCACCCCCAGCTGACTTTAATTACAAGGTACCCTCACAGCAGTTACACTGCACTATAACTAAGCACTGAATAGTAGGTGAAACTGCACCACAGTGAATTTTTCAGCAGCCCCCAGCAGTGGTCTTTCCCAGCCCCCCTGCTTCTATCCCCCAGGAATGCCGGGCTGACTTGGTTTCTCTGCAGTCGTTGTGAAATGCTCAGGGCTGTTTGCTCTGGCAGAGTGAGAAACTGGGCAAAAAATCTGAGACTGTCTCCTCCTGGGTAAACCCGGGAGAATCCTTCCTGCCTTTTTCTCCATGCAGAGTGGATGATGACCTGTGAGAAAGAAAAACAGTGATTCAGTCCACACAGGTTGTAACAAGATGACATTTTGTTAATGAAGGGCCTTCTGTTTTTTCTGAACAAGGCTGAGAGGGACTTGGGTGTGCAAGATAGAAAGTAGGTGCTGCCCGTGGAGCTGAGCTCAGTCAGCAGGAAAGAGGAAATTCAAATGCCCCAAGGGAAAATACAGGAAGTGGGAGAAAGCAGCCAGAAAGTCTGGGAGCAGAGAACTGACCCCTTCCGGAGACCCAACAAGACTGTCATCAAATGGTAACTGAATTTCAGGGGGAAGCCTGGGGAAGGATAGAATTCTGCTGAATTCTGCAGAAGTCTTCTGCTGCCAGAAGTCTGAGGTGGGGTGCCGGAGAGGCAGCCCTCATGGCTCAGGGGACAGCTGGCTTCCATATTTAATTAGCACCTACATATGTCCAGCACCCCCAGGCACCCAGACACTGGGGTGGTATCTGGAAGTAAGACGGTCCGTCCCACCGATAGTGCCGACAATCCAGAAGGAAGGAGACACTCTCCAAGTAAATCTGCCTGTGGAAAGTGCTCTGATATGTGAGGCGAAGGTGCTTTGTCAACTGCAAACTGTGAGATCCACCTTTAAGGGTTGCTGGCATCCCGTAGCAAGCAGCACATGGCCAGACACTCTGGCTGGTTGACTGCTGCTCATTAACCATGTGTGTTTTTGAGTGTAAAAGCCTCCCAGCCCTTCTTCTGCCCACCTTCCTCTATAGCCACAGGCTCAAGTCCAGACCCCATGTCAGTGTCCCCTTGCCTTCCATCCTTGGTACCTTGGACTGCCCTGGGAGTCCAGCTGACTCTTCTGAGATTCCCCTCCCCCAGCAGCATGCAGCCCTTCCCAGAGCAGCTGCCCGGCCCTCCTGAGTGACAGGTGGAGCTGCTTGGGGCATGATGCCCCGGCACCAAGGCAACCAACCTCTTCCAGTGTGAGTCAGGCAGGCCTGGTCCAACATCCCATCAGCCAGTGCTCCCCAGCTGCTTCCCGGAATGCCTGGCTGAACCCTAACAAGGCCAGCCTCTGCAGGCAGATGGCTCTGAGACTCTTCCTCTGTCAAAGCTCTGCAAGATGGCTGAGTGTAGTGACTCATGCCTGTAATCCCAACACTTTGGGAGTCCGAGGCAGGTCGATCACCTGAGGTCAGGAGTTCGAGACCAGCCTGCCCAACATGGCAAAACCCCATCTCTATTAAAAATAAAAAATTAGCCAGGTGTAGTGGCAGGCACTTGGGAGGCTGAGGCAGGAGAATCGCTTGAACCTGGGAGGCAGAGGTTGCAGTGAGCTGAAATTGCACCACTACTGCACTCCAGCCTGGGCCAGAGAGACTTTGTCAAAAAAAAAAAAAAAAAAAAAAAAAAAAGGCTCTGCAAGACCAGCTTGGAGTCTCCTCAGCTAGAAGGGCCCCTCTCCTGTGGAGACAAGAGGCATGAATGGCATTTTCTCAGCCTGCCAGCCCCATGGCATTGGCCACTTACAAGAATCTCTGGCTGAGCATGGTGGCTCACACCTGTAATCCCAGCACTTTGGGAGGCCTAGGTGGGCAGATCACGAGGTCAGGAGTTTGAGACCAGCCTGGCCAACACAGTGAAACTCCGTCTCTACTAAATATACAAAAATTAGCCAGACATGGTGGCACATGCCTGTAATCCCAGCTACTCAGGAGGCTGAGGCAGGAGAATCGCTTGAAGCCACGAGGTGGAGGTTGTGGTGAGCTGAGATCATGCCACTGCACTCCAGCCTGGGCAACAGAGGGAGACTCCGTCTAAAAAAAAAAAAAGAGCTAGACCGAGTAACCCCCTACCAGCAACCGGTTCCTGCTATGACCTTTTTATGACTTTAAGAATAAGTTTTAACCTTTACTTACCTAACTGCCTTGTACCCTAGATAATGGTTTAACTGTTGATATTTGCAAAGAAAAATGCCACCATAAGGGATAGCTTGGATTCCTGACTCAGAGATTCCTGAATAATGTTTTGATATAAACAAGTCTCCTGAATAATGTTTTGATATAAACAAGTCTTGTGGACAATGTTTTGATATAAACAAGCTTTGTGATTGTAGAAAATTTTGTTACTTTTTACAACCATTGATCGCATATCTGACTTCTCTATTGTATAGGCCATGTGAGGCATACATTTACATTCCTCTTACTATGACGTAGATCAAAGCCAAGAAAGTGTATTTATTCCTGGCATTTGAAAAATAAAATTTAGCCGGGCACGGTGGCTCAAGCCTGTAATCCCAGCACTTTGGGAGGCCGAGGCGGGTGGATCACGAGGTCAAGAGATCGAGACCAGCCTGGTCAACATGGTGAAACCCCGTCTCTACTAAAAATACAAAAAATTAGCTGGGCATGGTGGCGTGTGCCTGTAATCCCAGCTACTCAGGAGGCTGAGGCAGGAGAATTGCCTGAACCCAGGAGGCGGAGGTTGCGGTGAGCCGAGATCGTGCCATTGCACTCCAGCCTGGGTGAACAAGAGCGAAACTCCATCTCAAAAAAAAAAAAAAAAAAAAAAAAAGAAAAATAAAATTTGCTGTTTAGGCACAGCCAAAAAAAAAAAAAAAAAAGAATCTCTGAATTGGAAAATGTGCAAAGGATAAAAACAGGAAATTTGCAGAACTGTATATACTCCATCTGACTAATCATCATAGACGTGCACATTAAACAGGATATTTTTCATTTAGAAAACATTTTATTGTGCAATACAGCACATAAATAGAAGAGGACACAAACTTAAATATATAGCTGTGAGCAACATGCCGCCCTCTTTTAGCTTGAGTGTCTCTGTCCATTCATGTGGATGTTGGACACAATCATGTCTCAAGATCCTCCCAGCCCTGGGACTTCTTGAATCACCACTACTGTCAGTCTTGGTTTACTGCTAATTCCCTCCATGACCTGGGGAAATAGTCGAACCTGTTTTCTCATTTGTAATTGGGCATACAAATAGCTACCCGTGGCCAGGTGTGGTGGCTCACACCAGTAATCCGAGCACTTTGGAGGCCAAGGTGGGAGAATTACCTGAGGTTGGGAGTTCAAGACCAGCCAGACCAACACGGTGAAACCCCGTCTTCAAACAAACAAACAAACAAACAAATAGCTATCCTCCTGCCTCACAGCACTGATTTAGGTGTCTCCAAAGAAATTTTAAAGTCAATTTTTAGGTATAATAAACTATCAAGCAATACAAAAAATGTTGACAAAGAAAGCCAGTCAGAAGACAGATGTCTTATAAGGGTGGATGCCAAGCACAGGGCCAGCCCCGGACTATGAGGAAGGGAAGTGGCCCTATGGTTCTCTGAGGCTTTGCCCTGTAGGTGAGGGAAGATTTTCTCTCTACTCTCTGAGGGTATATATGTGTATACACACACACACACACACACACACACACACGCACACACACATATACTGCCAAAAAATGAACAAGTCCCAAAGGATGTGCAGTTGCACCTGGGGTCCAGGCTGGGAAACTAGTTATATGGGAGAAGAGTGGACATCTACATTTCTCTCTCTCTCTCTTTTTTTTTTTTTTTTTTTTTAGACAGAGTCTCCCTCTGCTGTCCAAGCTGGAGTGCAGTGGTGGGATCTCGGCTCACTGCAACCCCCTCCTCCCAAGTTCGAGTGATTCTCCTACCTCGGCCTCCAGAGTGAGATTATAGGTACCAGCCACCAGGCCTGGCTAATTTTTTTATATTTAGCAGAGACCGGATTCCACCAGGTTGGCCAGGCTGGTCTCAAGCTCCTGACCTCAAATGATCCACCTGCCTCGGCCTTCCGAAGTGCTGGGATTATAGGCATGAGCCACCATACATCTGCATTTATTATTTGAAGAGAAATTCCTTCCACCTTCTTCTCAAAACAGCTCCCCTTTCATAGAGGTGTGACCTCATCCCTACAAATGGAGCGGTAGTATGTTTTGGGAAAAAAGTTTTTTTTTTTTTTTTTGAGACGGAGTTCCGCTCTTGTTACCCAGGCTGGAGTGCAATGGCGCGATCTCGGCTCACCGCAACCTCCGCCTCCTGGGTTCAGGCAATTCTCCTGCCTCAGCCTCCCGAGTAGCTGGGATTATAGGCACGCGCCACCATGCCCAGCTAATTTTTCGTATTTTTTTAGTAGAGACGGGGTTTCACCATGTTGACCAGGATGGTCTCGATCTCTTGACCTCGTGATCCACCCGCCTCGGCCTCCCAAAGTGCTGGGATTACAGGCTTGAGCCACCGCGCCCGGCCGGGAAAAAAGTTTTTATGATATTGAACTTATGTTGTGTGTTCTGCCCCACGTGCCCTCCCCACTACATCGTGAAATGGCTCAGCACCCTATGTTTAGTGACCCGCTAGCCTCCCCAACTCATGCATCCCACCGTCACCGAGGGGCAGTGTACAATCAGAGCCTGTTGCCTCAAAAAGGCTCACAGGACACAGTAGGACTCTAGTAGACTCTGCCAGCTTCTGATTGCATTCCCAGCCCTGGGACCCCAGCCTGCAGTGACCATCTCCTGCAGCATGTATCTACTTGCCAGATTCAGGACCCTCTAGTTTGGTTCTTTGTCATCTGGCCTGGGCCACTGTCCCTAGGACTCCCCAGAGGTCTGCTTCTGAAGGCTGAAGATAGTTCCTATTTGGGCTTCATAGTCTCCACACACCTGCTGGTATCGCCTCTCTGTTCCCACTACCAGTATAGGCGATAAAGGCCCAGAAAGCCTGCGGAAGTCTCAGAACTTAAAGAACCTGACTTATGTCCCACTTCCACCCCCAAACACACAGACAGAGCCTCAGGGTATGAAGGGCAGTTCCCAGCACCCTCCAAACCTTTCTGTATCACCTTGGATGGCTCACTGCACGGCTATGCCAATCACTCAGTAACAGTCACTGTGCTTGGTCAGTTAGGTCATCAATATATGCCTGAGGCTATCCACTCTCCCCAGCTGGTGGTGAGGGGCAGCCTTTCAGCAGGGACAGCAGGGGACAGGAGGAAGGACAGGAATCCTGGGGTGGAGGCTGCAAGGAGGACTGGACTGTTCGGTAGCCAAGGGTAGCGATGGGCCCTGGAATGCATGGAGGAGGGCCTCATCAGTCGGCCTTCCATGGGGTCAGTGGTGAGGGCTGGGGAAAGGAAACCAGAAGGAGCGGGGCTTTTAGGCAGCTCTTCAGGGGATTTCCAGAACAGGAAGCCTCTGGGGTGACCCAGGCCCTTCTGAATAATAAGCATTTTGCATGTCCTTGGAGGCTGTTGTCTTGAGTCCCCTTGAGCCCAAAGTCACTAATGTGTGCCCATGACCCCATGCAGGACCCTAAGAGCTGTGATCATAGCCTAGTCCGGTTGTTTGACAATCACTGCAGAATAAGTTGTGTAATTTGCAAAGTCAAGAACAAAATATAAATAATCACTGTTGTCTTTAATTTTCCTCGAGTATAGAGCATGAAACTTTGAGGAGGTTGCTTTGAACTTCAGAAGAATTAGTAACTAGTGCCATGGGACAGCATTTCCCAAAGTACATTTCAAGATATGCTAGTTCCTTGAGATGTTAATAGCTGGTGTCTGGGGAAAATGTTGTGTCCTCAAATACAGTTGAGAGAGGCTACATACCCTTATTCCCTCATTCCCTCTTAGAGATACACAACTGTATCCATTCTAGGTAGTAGAGAGATATTACTCTGTCTGTTCTCACCAAAGGCTATGAAGAAGTTCTGCAGTATTTCCCAGATTTATTTAATGGATCCTTAAAACACACACACACACACACACACACACACACACACACACTCTTAAAATCTCTTGGAACTGCTATTTTGCAGTAACCTACAATAACTCCATGTAAAGTCTCAACTCCAAAAGTCAATATTTGAGCTGAGCGTATTGTTCCAATTCGCTTTGTAGCCATTTAGTTAAATCATTTCATTCTAATGTAGCTGGGGCTACGACTGCATTGAAGTAAAAAGCACATTGCTTGCTGGGTCAGGGAGCACTTTAACTTTTTAGTGAAGAAAAATCAGTTTACTTCTCTGAACTTCAGTTTCCTCATTTGCCATATTCCATGGGTTGTGAGATTAAGAGGTCATTATGTGAAAGCTCCCAGCTCAATGCCTGATGCTAAATAAATAACTGGTAGAGAATGAACATAGAACCTTGAGAGTTGAAAGACAGAAGTCATGGAAAACTTGGATGACTGAAGTCCTTTTTCTTTTTCTCCTTTCCTTTCTCCTGTCTCTCTTCTCCCCTCTTCTCCTTCCTTCCCTCCCTCCCTCCTTTCTTTTCTTTTCTCTTTCTTTCTTTCTTTCTTTTTCTTTCTTTCTTTCTTTGTTTTCCTTTCTCTTTCTTTCTTTTCTTTCTCTCTTTTTCTTTCTTTCCTTCTTTTTTCTTTCTTCTCTCTCTCTCTTTCTCTGTCTTAGTTTTGTTTTTTTTTGAGACGGAGTTTCGCTCTTGTTACCCAGGCTGGAGTGCAATGGCGCCATCTCGGCTCACCGCAACCTCCGCCTCCTGGGTTCAGGCAGTTCTCCTGCCTCAGCCTCCTGAGTAGCTGGGATTACAGGCACATGCCACCATGCCCAGCTAATTTTTTGTATTTTTAGTAGAGACGGGGTTTCACCATGTTGACCAGGATGGTCTCGATCTCTCGACCTCGTGATCCACCCGCCTCGGCCTCCCAAAGTGCTGGGATTACAGGCTTGAGCCACCGCGCCCGGCCCTCTGTCTTAGTTTTTTAGAGATGAGGTCTCACTATGTTGCCCAGGCTGGTGTCAAACTCCTGACCTCAAGCAATCGTCCTGCCTCAGCCTCCCAAAGTGTTGGGATTACAGTCTTGAGCCACTGTGCCCGGTGAAGTCCCTTTTCTTTCCCTCTTTCTTTCTTTCCTTCTTTCTTTCTTCCTTTTTTTAACTCACTACTCTACTAATGAGGATGAAGTCCCATTTCAAGAATAAATATATAGATTCAAAATTACAGTATTTGGGGGGAAGAACTAGAGGAAGAGGAAAGAAGGGGATGGGTATTTGAATTTCTTTCTTTTTTTTTTTTTTTAAAGGATCTATGAGGTCAAGTACTGTGGCTCAGGCCTGTAATCCCAGCACTTTTGGAGGCTGAGGCTGGTGGATCATGAGGTCAGGAGTTCGAGACCAGCCTGGTCTTGATGGTGAAACCCCATCTCTACTAAAAATACAAAAGTTAACTGGGTGCAGTGGTACATTCCTGTAATCCCAGCTACTTGGGAGGCTGAGGCAGAAGAATCACTTGAACCCAGAAGGCAGAGGTGGCAGTGAGCTGAGATCCCACCAGTGCACTCTAGACTGGCCGAGAGAGCAAGACTCTGATTCAAATAATAATAAAAAAAGGATCTATGAATGTAACAGTCAGCTTTTGCTGTAAGACAAATTACCCCAGAATTTAGTGCCTTAACACAACAGTCATGCATCCGTTCATGATTCCGTGGGTTGACAAATTTGGGCTGGGCTCAGTTGGGTGGTTCTGCTAGTCTTGCCTAGATCCAGCCACATAGATTTAGTTAGCTGTTGGGTTGATGGGCTGGATGGGCTAGGATGGTTTCGCTCACACGTCAGGCAGTTGGTGGCTGTCAGCAAGGAGCCATGGCTCTACTTCATGTGGTGTCTCCAGCAGGCTACCTCAGAATTGTTCTTATACAAGTCAAGACATCTGATTTCTAGGCTTAGAACTCAAACCTCACTTCCATCACATTCTGTTGGTGAAAACAAGTCAGAAGTGCAGCACGGATTCACAAGGTGGGGAAACAGATTCTACCTCTTGTTAGAAGATGCTGTAGGGAGTTCATGGTCATTTAAAATCGCTGACACAGAGATGACTCTTGTATGTTTGGTGGGTTGGGAAGAAGTCCATGTGCAAACTCCCTTGTGAATGGTTTCACAGCTGCTTGAAGGAGTGTCTTCTTCCCCGTGTTTTCTGTACTTGGTTTCTCTACTTCTTGCCCTTTCTCTCCTTAATCCATTCTAATAAGGCTTCCACCCCCATGCTCTGAGGAAAGCGTTCTCATCAGGCCATTGTGACTCACATCTTGCAAAGCCAATGGTTGATTTTCTGTGCTTTCCCCACTTGACCTCTCAGGACATAGCAAGAAGCCTTGGTGCAGGTTCGAAGGGAAGTTCCCAGGACACTTAATCCTTTTCCACATCTCTTTCACCTTCCCCAAGCATCCCCCTCCCCTCACTGGCCTTGTTTTCCTTCTTCCTGACTGTACCTTCTCTGTTTTCTTGCCTGCCTCTCTCCCTCTCAGTGGAGGAGGGCCCAGGGTTGGCCTTTGTTTCTCTTTTCTCTTCTTGCTCTACTTTCGCCCTAGATGACCTCATATAGGCTATTGGAAATAGATGCTGGGTGCCGCAAAGAAAAATCAGCACTGGGACAAAGGATTTTTCAGCCACACAATTTTTACTTCCTGGACTGCAAGAGGGGTACCCTCGCTAGCCATTGGGCCACGAGAGTACAATGAACAAAGGAAAACAGACCAATTTATCCCTTACGCATTTGGGGTCATCCTTACTGCTGTGTCTGATCTCTGTTGGTTGGAGCCAGACTTCACAATCTAAACTAAAACCTGATTGGCTAATAACTTAAAACTTTTCTAAACAGGTAAAAGCAATGGAGAGCTGGGACATGCCTGTGAGCACGTCCATCACAGATATCTCGGTTAAAGTACAAGGACATAGAATGTACTACATGCCTGTGAGCATGGCGTGTCTAACAGCTACATAGGATAGGGCTTAACAAAGTTATTAGTATGTTCATTCCTTAACAAGAAAGGAAACTTTAAAAAGGAACTTTTCTTCTTCCCACATAGGCCAAGGTTTTTTTTTTTTTTTTGAGACGGAGTTTCGCTCTTGTTACCCAGGCTGGAGTGCAATGGCGCGATCTCGGCTCACCGCAACCTCCGCCTCCTGGGTTCAGGCAATTCTCCTGCCTCAGCCTCCTGAGTAGCTGGGAATACAGGCACGCACCACCATGCCCAGCTAATTTTTTGTATTTTTAGTAGAGACGGGGTTTCACCATGTTGACCAGGTTGGTCTCGATCTCTCGACCTTGTGATCCACCCGCCTCGGCCTCCCAAAGTGCTGGGATTACAGGCTTGAGCCACCGCGCCCGGCCTAGGCCAAGGTTTAAATGGATCAAATGACTCTCAAATCTGTATCATCCAACCCAAACCTTACCTCTGAGCCCCCAGACAACTGCACCTGGCTTTTGAAAAGACATCTCAAAAAATAAAATGGCCAAATAAAGAAATCGAATTTTTTTTAAAGCATATGTGCTACTGGAGCAAGCATAAAAGTTATTTGAGTTTTGGCCCAACCTCCCCTGCCACTCTGCTTTATCTGCCTCGCAAATGATGGCAACACCTACCTAGTTGCTTGAGGCAAAAGAATTTGGAATCATCCTTGGTTTCTCTTTTTCTAACACTCCACACCCAATCCATCAGTAAATCCTGCTGGCTTTACCTGTAATATATATCCCCAATGCAACTGCCTGTCACTATTTCCAACGCTGTCCTCCTAGTCCAAGTCAAAACCTTCTTGCACTGGGACTCCCACAACGACCTCCTCACCAGTCTTCCTCCCCGCTTCCCCTCAGGTTTCCCCCATTCCTGCCCATCCTCCATACAGGAGCCTGCCAAAGCACAAATCAGACTCCACATCACCTTCCTGCTTAAAACCTACCAGTGGCCCTCACTGAAACTAGAAATAAATCTAAACCATTTTCTTTCTTTTTTTTTTTTTTGAGATGGAGTTTTGCTCTTGTTGCCCAGGCTGGAGCGCAGTGGCGCAATCTTGGCTCACTGCAACTCTGACTCCCTGATTCAAGCTATTCTCCTGCCTCAGCCTCCCGAATAGCTGGGATTATAGGTGCCTGCCACTGCGCCCAGCTAATTTTTGTATTTTTTTTTTTTTTTTTTTTTAGTAGAGACAGGGTTTCACCTTGTTGGCCAGGATGGTCTTGATATCCTCTCGTTGTGATCTGCCTGCCTCAGCCTCCCAAAGTGCTGGGATTATAGATGTGAGATCTAAACCATTTTCTAAAGCCATTGGCTCTTTCCTACGTCTCTGACCTCACCTCCTTCTGAGGAGCCCCTTGCATGAGCCACACGGATCTCTCCAAGGCCTTTCCTGTCTCCTGCCTTTGCACGTGCTGTTTCTTCCACTCGAAAGCTGTGCTCTCAGGCCGGGCACGGGGGCTCACACCTGTAATCCCAGCACTTTGGGAGGCCAAGGTGGGTGGATCATGAGGTCAGGAGTGCGAGACTCCAGCCTGGCCAACATGGCAAAACCCCCTCTCTACTAAAAATACAAAAATTAGCTGGGCGTGGTGGCAGGCACCTGTAATCCCATTTACTCAGGAGGCTGAGGCAGGAGAATCACCTGAACCCAGGAGGTGGAGGTTGCAGTGAGCCGAGATTATGCCTAGGTGACAACAAACAGCAAGACTCTGTCTCAAAAAAAAAAAAAAAAAAAAAAAGCTCTGCTTTCAAATTAGCATGGATCCATATCTAAACTTATACTTCTCTCTCTCTCTCTGTGTGTGTGTGTGTGTGTGTGTGTGCGTGTGTGTGTGTGCGTGTGTGTTTCAGGCAGGGCTTTGCTCTGTTGTCCAGGTGCTCACTGAAGCCTCAAACTCCTGAGCTCAAGCAGTCTTCTTGCCTCTGACTCCTGAGTGTCTGGAACTGCAGGCATGCACCACCCTGCCCGGATAGTTTAAAACATTTTTTTTTTTTTTTTTTTTTTTGTAGAGATGGGGTCTCACTTTGTTGTCCAGGCTGGTCTCCAACTCCTGGCCTTAAGCCATCCTCCTACCTCGGCCTCCCAAACTGCTGGGATTATGAGTGGGCCACTTTGCCTGCTGAAATGATACTTTCCATGTGTTGCATGTTCCTACAACCCTCCACCCCAACAGAATGGAACAGAAGCTCTCGTGTATCTTGTTTACAGTTGTACCCTCAGAGCTTGGGCGGGACTCATAGTAGAAGCTCATTATGCATTTGCTGACTCATTTATTGGCTGTGAGGATTATAGCTAAGACTGTTAGAGCTGGAAGAGAAACAGGCCAACCTCATTGTTTCACAGGTGGGGAAACAGAGGCACAGCCAGAGTCCGTTGCCAAGTGGTATGAATACAGACATACCCAAGTCAAGTTGGTCACACATAATTGTTAGCTCCTCTTATAAACTGTAGTAGCCACTGAAGGCAAAGGTTAGTCATTTCCCCCTAAATCTCACTGCCAAGTTATCATGAAAACAGATCTCAGGACAGATTCTGCTGCCCATACAAATGTCTATAAAACAAACATTTATTAGCAAGCAGCCACAAAATTGGTTCCTACCTCTTCTGTGAAACCCAAGAAGGCCTAGCTTTCTGTACTTTTAGGAGCTCTTCCACCTTGCAAGAAGGGTCTGCTGGAGGAAAATACAATATTCTTTTTTTTTTTTTTTTTGAGATGGAATTTCGCTCTTGTTACCCAGGCTGGAGTGCAATGGCGTGATCTCGGCTCACCGCAACCTCCGCCTCCTGGGTTCAGGCAATTCTCCTGCCTCAGCCTCCTGAGTAGCTGGGATTACAGGCACGCGCCACCATGCCCAGCTACTTTTTTGTATTTTTAGTAGAGACGGGGTTTCACCATATTGACCAGGATGGTCTCGATCTCTTGACCTCGTGATCCACCCGCCTCAGCCTCCCAAAGTGCTGGGATTACAGGCTTGAGCCACCGCGCCCAGCCTGGAAAATACAATATTCTAAAGGCAGGATTCAGTTCGATTGATGGCTACACTGGAATACTTTGGGACAGAAGCAGTCTCAAGCCTTTAGCTTAGTGTATTATCCTTAAGTGAGAATTAGCAGCTTCCCAAGATTCTTTGACACTGAACGAGGAATGGGTGGTGCCAAAACTATTTTAGCTAATCTAAGTAACTTGAATGCGGTTAATTTCTCCAAAGGAGACTCATTTCTAATACCTGTTATGCTAATTAATAAGCCCAGAATTTTACCAATGCATTCATTATGCTAATTAGCAGAGCCTTGGAGTGGATGGAGATATGGATATTTGCACCCGATACTGAGCAATTGTTCCAGACTCTGCACGCCTCTGAACTCCCAGGTTCATTGACTTCAAGTTGGTAACATAAAATCAGACATGGTGGAAGTATTTACATTATGGAAGTTGGAATTCCCCACCCCACCTAATTTTTAAATATTTACCAGTACACCATTGGATAGCTGAGTCAGTGACCTCTGGAATGTGGCTTTCTGATAAGATGTTGGCTGACAACCTTACCTTTATGACTACCTCTGTACCAGTGATGCTTAATTTAGAAATTACCTGAAGGAGGCCAGGCATGGTGGCTTAGGTCTGTAATCCCAGCACTTCGGGAGGCTGAGGTGGGTGGGTGGATGATTTGAGATTAGGAGTTCAAGAGCAGCCTGACCAAACATGGTGAAAACCTATCTCTACTAAAATACAAATTAGCTGGGCGTGGTGGCAGGTGCCTGTAATCTCAGCTACTCGTGAGGCTGAAGCAGGAGAATCACTTGAACCCAGATAGCAGAGGTTGCAGTGAGTCAAGATCACACCACTGCACTTCAGCCTGGGCAACAGAGTGAGACTCCCTCTCAAAAAAATAGAAATAAAACATTACCTGGGGAGTTTAAAAATAATAGTGATTACCAGGTCCCTGTTGGTGGGGATTTTGACTTGTCTGCAGTGGGGCTTGAATATCAGGATACATTTAAAGCTCACCAGGTGCTTCTAATCTGCAGCTAGAGCTGCCTTCACACCTGTGTGTCACACTATGCCACACATTCTAACAGTCCTACAAAAAGGGAATGGCAAAACCAGGACTTGCACCAGGCCTGCTGGCCCCTAGCCCAGAGTTCCTGGCTAAAGGAGGAACAGAGGGAAACAGATTGCCATTTCTTCTGAGGTCTCAGTGTTTGCCAATGTAGTTCAGGGAGGAGCTCTAGTGCTTGGGGTCAGGGTCAGGGCTGTAGCTGGGGAGGGACAATGAAGGAGCCCAGGAAAGGCTGTGCCGTCCCCAAAGAGCTCCGAGACTCTTTTTAGGGATGGTTGACCTCAAGGGCTTAGGGAGAGCTGAGAGGGCCTGCTAAGAAGCTTGTGCGTCACCAGGGAATATTTGAAAGATGAAAGAAATTGCATCTGGCTGGAGAGGCCAGAAGGGAAGAATAGAAGTCCAGGGGCAACTGGGAAGGAAACCCGATGGGGGAGGTGTGTGGCAGTGGGGACCGTAGTTTAAATATGGAGAGTGGAAGGGAACTAATAGGCTAAACTGGCCTTCCAGGGTATCAAGAGGGCTCCAAGCTTCTATGGGTGGGGAAGAGACTAGCACCCCAAATCATGGGTGTGAGCTTAGCTCTGCAGTGCTGGGTAGAGGCTCTAGCCCCCAAAGAGGACAGAAAGTCTTCCTCCTCAAAGGACAGAAAGGATAACTTTTTTTTTTAGATGGAATCTCGCTCTGTCACCTAGGCTGGAGTGCAGTGGCGTCATCTTGACTGGGTTCAAGTGATTCTCCTGCCTTAGCCTCCTGAGTAGCTGGGATTATAGGCATCCATCACCACCCCTGGCTAATTTTTGTATTTTTAGTAGAGCTGGGGGGTTTCATCATGTTGGCCAGGCTGGTCTTAAGCTCTTGACCTTGTGATGCACCTGCCTCAGTCTCCCAAAGTGCTGGGATTATAGGAGTGAGCCATCGCGCCCAGCCAGGAAGGACAACTTTTAACACTATAATAAGATGTCTTCTTGGCCCTCAGATAATCATTTCAGGGCAACTTGCATTTGCCTCTGATTCTCTTTCTACCTTTTTTTTTCTCCTGTTTTTTTTTTTTTTTTTTTTTTTTTGAGACAGGGTCTTGCTTTGTTGTCCAGGCTGGAGTGCCATAGCACAATCATAGCTCACTGCAGCCTCGATCTTCTGGGCTTAAGAAGTGATACCCCTCAGGGACTCAGGAAGATGGAACTACAGGCACAAGCCACTATGCCTGGCTAAGTTTTTTGATTTTCATCAGAGACAAGGTCTTGCTAAGTTGCCCAGGCTAGTCTGAAATTCCTGGACTCAAGCAATCCTCCCACCTTGGCCTCCCAAAAATGTGCCTGGCCCAGTTTCTATTTCTCTACCCTACACAAACATCCTCCCAAGGTTTGTTTTTTTTTGTACCAGGAAACTAGCTTCCTTTTACCCTTCCAAGCATGGCATTGCCTCTCTCCCCACCCCCACTCCTCAACACTGCTTTCTTCCTCCTAGGGCAGAGCCCTGGGTGCGAGAGCCAGCCCGGACTCAGTCTCTGAGCCTATCCTTCTCTGTTGAGTTTGTGTATGCGGGAGCCCTGGGAACCCAGGACTAGGGACTTGTATTAGAGTGTCATTCCTGAAATCACCACCAGGGACCCCACCCAGCACTGCTTGAGCTCATGACCTTGTGCCATGGATTTAGTTACAGAAGGCCACAGCAGGGATTGTCTGGCTCCCAAGTCCCAGGCTGAGGAGGGGCAATGAAGCTGGGGAGGGACAAAGCTGGGCTCCCAAGTCCCAGGCTGAGCTAGGCGCAGGAGACAGGAAAACCACAGTGAGTAAAACTGGGACCATCTAGCATGAGATAGACTCACAGCCACTTCTGCTCCCGGGCTGAGAAAAGGCCAGCAGGGAAGAGACTGGGTTAGTTGTTGGCTATGTGCAGTGACAGAGGGAGCTGCCTCCCTCATTGGTAGTTTTTTTTTTTTTTTTAATTTGTTTGTTTGTTTTTTGAGAAGGAGTCTCCCTCTGTTGCCCAGGCTGGAGTGCAGTGACAGGATCTTGGTTCACTGCAACCTCCGCCTCCTGGGTTCAAGCGATTCTCCTGCTGCAGCTTCCTGAGTAGCTGGGACTACACGCACGCGCCACCCTGCCCGGCTAAGCTTTTTGTATTTTTTAGTAGTTTTACCATGTTGGCTAGGTTAGTCTCAAACTCCTGACCTCAAGTGATGTGCATGCCTTGGCCTCCCTAAGTGTTGGTATTACAGGCGTGAGCCACTGCACCCGGCCTTGTTTTTGCTTTTGTTTTGAATAGACGGTCTCACTCTGTCACATAGGCTGGAGTGCAGTAGCACAATCACGGCTCACTGCAGCCTTGACTTCCCCCGACTCAAGTGATCCTTCCTCCTCAGCCTACCAAGTAGGTGGGACAACAGATGAGCCACCACGTCTGGCTTTTTTGTTTTGTTTTGTTTTTTGTTTTTTTTTTAAATAAATTATAGAATCAGGGTTTGGCCATGTTGCCCAGGCTAGTCTTGAACTCCTAGGGCTCAAACCACTCCCCAGCCTTGGCTTACCTAAGTGCTGGGATTACAGGAGTGAGCCACCGCACCAGGCCTTCAACCTACTTTGAAGATGGGGTTTCCTGGGAGGAACGCTTCTCAAGGCTGGGTTATCACTTGGCAAAAGAAGGGGACTTCCAGGTTCCTTTGGTGAAGGCCTTCAGCAGTTCTGTTACAGAAACAAACTTCAGACTCCAGTTTCCTGGGGGCCTATTGGCCCCACCCTGGTCTGCCACACCTTCCAAGATGCCGTACTCCGCCTCCCTTAGGCCGAGCAACTCCACTTCCTTATTCCATTCACATTTTGCACACTCATTTGCACTTTCAACACCTTGGCGGTTAATTCCTCCCCCTTTCCCATAGTTTTCCCTCTTGGCAACAGTGGAAAGCTTCCATTTCTTTGTACCCCGATTAGGCACGCTCGCTCTTTCCCTAGGGCACCTCTGGTTCACACTCTCCCACGCACCCCAGCATTAGCACAGGCGTTTCCAGAGTTGCACGCGAGTTCATTTGCAAGACCGTCACCCCCTCCCCTCTCCTCTCCTCCTCTTCCCTCCCTCCTGGGTCCCCTCTCGGGCCCAGGGCAGCAGCCCCGCCCCTGGCCCGCCCCTGGCCCGCCCCCGGCCCGCCCCCTGCTTGAGGCTGGGCCGCCGTGGCATCCCATTGGCCACCGGTGCTGGCAGGCTCCCCGGCTGGGGCCGTGATTGCCGCGCGCCAGTGTCAGTCCCGAAGAGAACGGCGGTGGCGGGGCTGGTAGCTCGGCAGCCGCAGGTGGGGCCTCGGGCGCTGGCGGACGAACCGAGCCGCAGAGCCCCGGAGCCCCCGTAACCCGTGCGGGGAGCGCCCAGGATGCCGCGCGGGGACTCGGAACAGGTGCGCTACTGTGCGCACTTCTCTTACCTTTGGCTCAAGTTCTCACTTATCATTTACTCCACCGTGTTCTGGGTGAGTGACCCCAGTAGGGCCGGGGGATGGGGGATGAGGGTGGGGTCTCACATTCGGACCGCCCCTTCACTGGCTGGGGGTTGGGTCCAGAGTTGCCGCTCCAGGGAGGGTGCGGGGGAGCGCGCGGGGGCTCCTCGTCTTTCTGCTCGGGAACTGGAAGATTCTCGAGGCAGGCTCGAGCTCAGCCTGAATTTTCAGCCGCCCTGTCGGCAGCGTTAGAGCCGGTTGCCGACCGACCGAGTGCCACCTGGCTTACTTGTGTGCACCTGGTGGGCTGTTTGCCCGCTGTGCGTCCGCTGGCTGGCTGGCTGGCTAGGCCCTGGTGACCGCCCTGGGCGCACCCACCACGCCTACCCCGCAGGACTGACTTTGCCTCTGCATCTACCTGTGAAACTTAAGTAGTCAGGCTTTGCAGTCGGGGTTCGGAGACCTGGATTCCGGGTCTGGTCCCTGCCAGTTATTTGCTTACGCCGCTGAGCGTCTTAGTTTCCTCTTTGGTGGAAGGAGGATGCGCGTGCCTCCTGCATGGCCTGGAGGATTCCACCGGACGACGTCTCCTGCACTCCTGGGTGCTCAGTTACTGTTGCCGCTGCCGCTGGGGCTTCACCTCCTCCTCTGCCTTGTTAGGGGGCAGGATGGTAGTGGTTAGACATGAACCAAGCTTTGAATTCCGTCGCTCTGTGTGATCTTTTATTTTCTATTTTAATTTCTATTTAAAACATTGCTAATCTCTGGATCGTTCCAATTTTAGTTTGTGTGCTTCTGAAGTGAGCACTAGCTGAGTGATCTTGGGGAAGTTACTTCATCCCTCTCGGCCATGGTTTCTTCGTCTGTAAATGGACACTGTAATTATTTTCAACTTGTAGGATGCTTGCGGAGAGTCAATGAAATAGGCCGGGTACAGTGCCTAGCGAAGAGCTCAAGAAGTGTGAGACATTATTACTATCGTGGGCAGGGAATCTGGACACCAGCGGTATAAGCAGCCCCAAGAGATTGGGTGTCTGTAAGGGCATTTCAATTAGGCTGGGCCCTAGTCTAGAGATGAGGATATCTTCCTTTGGGCCGGCTCCACCCCTGCCACTCTAGATTAGCTCTGTGCCTCCAGTATGCTACAAGAGCAGACTTGCCCAGGGACCCCAGGTGTTCACTGACACCCCACTCCCACCAAACACACACACTCTCCCCTGGTGTCCTCCTTAGCTCCGTTGCTGGGTCTATTCTGCTAGCAGGAGCTGCTGGATTTTCCATCAGGAGTGGCTTCCTCTGTGACCCCTTTGTGAGTGGGGGCCTTGCCAGTAACAGAGATTCTGCTCTGTTACTGACTTATGGATATCTTAGGCAAGTCACTTCCCTGTTGTGGGCCTCAGAATTGTTCATTGACTTTTCCACCTAGAAAACTAGCTTGAGGCCAGTTTCCAGTTCAATTCTCTCACTCTAGGTAATGTGGAAGAGAGATGAGCAGCATGTTTAGGGACCGGAGGATGGAGCAAGGACCTGATGGTGTGAGCTCCAGGGAGACAGAAGGTCATATGTGGGATGGGAGTGGGGGTGATTTGAGCTATAATTCAGCAGTTGCATCAAAATCTACAGATTCTTGTGCCCTGGCATAGGTATTTATTTGAATTTACTTGAGCTTAATTCTAGTAAATTACCTACTAGAATGAAGGTAATTCTAGTGTGCAGTCAGTATTGAAAACGGATGCCCTAGATAGTCTTATAGATCCCTTAAGTCCCCAGGCATTCTGTGCCTGAATTATCTGGGTTTGTGAGCTCTTCTCTCTAGATCAGAGTTGAAAGAGGAGAGCCTAAGATTGTTGGGTGGGGAGGTGGGAAGGTGGGAGTTAGATTTCTGGCTTCACCCCTTCCCTGATGTATAATCACTAACTAGTCGGCCGGGCGCGGTGGCTCAAGCCTGTAATCCCAGCACTTTGGGAGGCCGAGGCGGGTGGATCACGAGGTCGAGAGATCGAGACCAACCTGGTCAACATGGTGAAACCCCGTCTCTACTAAAAATACAAAAAATTAGCTGGGCATGGTGGTGTGTGCCTATAATCCCAGCTACTCAGGAGGCTGAGGCAGGAGAATTGCCTGAACCCAGGAGGCGGAGGTTGCGGTGAGCCGGGATCGCGCCATTGCACTCCAGCCTGGGTAACGAGAGCGAAACTCCTTCTCAAAAAAAAAAAAAAAAAAAAAAATCACTAACTAGTCTCCCAACTTCCTCACACTTCCATTTTCTCATCTGTAAAACGAATAAGTGAATCTCTGCCCTGCACCTCACTGAATTGTTTTAGGATTAGTGATATGGGGAAAGAGTGACATATGAGGAAAAAAAGTACAGTGTAAACATGTATCATGCAGTTAAATAAAACTGAACTCTTATTTTTTTTTTTTAAATTTGAGATGGAGTCTCACTGCGTCACCAGGCTGGAGTGCAGTGGCTTGATCTTGGCTCCCTGCAACCTCCGCCTTCCAGATTCAAGTGATTCTCCTGCCTCAGCCTCCCGAGTAGCTGGGACTACAGCGTAAACCCCCATGCCCGGCTAATTTTTGTAGTTTTAGTAGAGACAGGGTTTCACCGCGTTGGCCAGGCTGGTCTCGATCTCTTGACCTTGTGACCCACCACCTCAGCCTCCCAAAGTACTGGGATTACAGGTGTGAGCCATTGCTCCTGGCCAAAACTGAACTCTAATTTTTAAGGCTTTGCTCTGTTGCTGTCCTTTGCAGCCCCAGAGCAGCCCACCCAATGGCCCTCGACTTGCTTCTCTTGGGCAGGCAGGGTGGTTCTCAGAAGTTGGAGTCCCTCCTCTGCCAACTGAGCTTGCCTTACCAAATAGCTCTCATCCCTGGAAGTATTTCTGCTTAAAGTCTCCACATCCAGGCCAAGAAAGCCACCTGCCAACTCTGCCAGGGCAGCTCTAGGTGCCAGAGTTTGACTGCAGGGCAGGGCCCAGTTGTGAGTAAGTAATTTGTCCTGGACCAGGTTTACTGTTATTTGGAAACCATTTACAGGAAAGCCCATTGCATCTGGTGCCATCTCCGGGGTTGAGGGAAGAGTTACTTGCTTTATAAGTCCAAAGTGCTAACAATTTACCTGTCAGTTTTTAGGTCTGGAGGAGATGTAAGTTTTATGGCAGGCTTGTACTTTCTGTAAGACTTTTTGCTTACTTTAAAAATTACTATTGAGGCTGGGTGCGGTGACTTAGGCCTGTAATCCAGGCCCTTTGGGAGGCTGAAGCAGGCAGATTGCCTGAGGTGAGGAGTTTGAGACCAGGCTGGCCAACACGGTGAAACCCCGTCTCTACTAAAACTTCAAAAATTAGCTGGTCATGGTGATGCAGTGCTTGGGAGACTGAGGCATGAGAATTGCTTGAACCCAGAGGCAGAAGTTGCAGTGAACTGAGATCATTGCCACTGCAAGACTCAGCCTCAAAAAAAAAAAAAAAAAAAAAAAAAATTACTATTGATGGAGATGCATGCCTGGGCTTGGTACAGAATTTAGAAGTAGAAAAGGGTAACCCCTCTCTTCTGGCCTGCCCAGTCCAGAGGGACCCTTTGTTATCAATTTTCTGTCACTCTTTTCTGATGTATCCTAGGCAAAGGATGTCCTAGGCACAAACCTATGTATATGTAAAATAAGGTGGCACACTATACACAGAACTATGTACATAGCCCTTCTTTCACTAAATTTAAATCCACATAAATTATGGAGATCTGCCAGGAGCTCATTCTGTTTGATGGCAGCATAGATTCCGCTCTAGGCTATGCCAAATTTATTTAATTAGTCCCCAGCTGGGGAACTCTTAGGTTGTTTCCAATCTTTTTCTTTCTTTCTTTTTTTTTTTTCCTGAGAACTGTGACATAGTGAGTATCTCTGAATGTGTCATTTTGCATGGGTGTATATGTCTGCGGAGTAATTTCTAAAAGCGGGATTGTGGAGTTAAGGGGTATGTGAATATATGCTGTACATACAGATACATGCCTGTCATGAGCATATACAGCTTGATGAGTTTTCACAGAGTGAACACACCTGTACACTGAGCCCCCAGGTTAACCAAAAGAATGGAGGGTGGAAGCCAGATACCCCCTCAAGCCCTCTTCTAGGCAGTGTCTCTTACCTTTGGGGATGATCACCATTAGATTATCTAGCAGTATAGAATAGCTTTGCCTGTTTTTGTATGTGCATTTAACATTTTGATGCTATTAAATTGTCCTATATAGAGGTGATACCAATTGTAATATTATTTACTTAATATGTTTGTTTAAACTTACTTTTTAATTTATTGTTTTTTTTGAGACAGAGCCTTGCTCTTTCACCCAGGCTAGAGTAGAGTCGTGTGATCTTGGCTCACTGTAACCTCTGCCTTCTGGGTTCAAGTGATTCTCCTCCTACCTCAGTCTCCCGAGTAGCTGGGACTATAGGCACCTACTACCATCCTGGGCTAATTTTTTTTTTTTTTTTGAGACAGAGTCTTGCTCCGTCACCAGGTGCCAGGATGGAGTGCAGTGGCGCGATCTTGGCTCACTGCAACCTCCGCCTCCTGGGTTCAAGCAATTCTCCTGCCTCAGCCTCCCGAGTAGCTGGGACTACAGGTGTGCACCACCATGCCCAGCTGATTTTTGTATTTTTAGTGGAGACGGGGTTTCACCATGTTGGCCAGGATGGTCTCGATTTCTTGACCTTGTGATCCGCCCGCCTCGGTCTCCCAAAGTGCTGGGATTGCAGGCTTGAGCCACCGTGCCTGGCCTAATTTTTTAATTTTAGTAGAGACCCGGTTTCACCATGTTGACCAGACTGTCTCGAACTCCTGACATCAAATGATCCACCCTCCTGGGCCTCCCAAAGTGCTGGGATTACAGGTATGAGCCATGGAGCCCGGCCTAATCTTACTTTTTAAACTATTTATGTTTCTTTTTTTCCCTTTTTTTTTGAGACGGAGTTTCGCTCTTGTTGCCCAGGCTGGAGTGCAATGGCGCGATCTCGGCTCACCGCAACCTCTGCCTCCTGGGTTCAGGCAATTCTCTTGCCTCAGCCTCCTGAGTAGCTGGGATTACAGGCACGCGCCACCATGCCCAGCTAATTTTTTGTATTTTTAGTAGAGATGGAGTTTCACCATGTTGACCAGGATGGTCTCGATCTCTTGACCTCGTGATCCACCCACCTCGGCCTCCCAAAGTGCTGGGATTACAGGCTTGAGCCACTGCGCCCGGCTCTTTTTTTTCCCCTTTTTTTATTTGTATGTATTTTTTATTTCCCAGGCACATAGATTCCAGTTGCCCTGAATATACACACCTTTAGGTTTATTTTTCAAAGGGGGCTTTATATCACTATTACGAATGAGAAACCAAGACCCCTCATCATAAATAAATAGCAGGTAAAGGTTTAAAGTAAATATAGTACAGGGAAAACAAAACATGGTACTAAATCCTAGTTAGATATCATGGATGCTGAAGGCTGTGACCCTGACGCCCACCCTCTCTGTTCAAAAGGTAGGTGGGTGAGTGCTTGAGGGGCTTAAAAACAAACTAGCACCCAAACTGAGACCCGCTGGGTTGAAAGGATGCGAGCAAGGAAAGCTCCTCAGTCTGCAGGTCCCTCTGAATATGCCCCTAAACCACTTATGGTTATCTGTTCCACATTCAGGTCCCTCTTGTTTTCAAAAGGGAGCTTTGGGGCTGCAAGAGGGTGTGTTTGACGGTCACTCAGCAGAGCTGGCATGCACCCCAGGTCTCCTCATCCTCAGTCCAGCGCTCCTTGCCCCTTCCAGTAAGTCATGGAGATGTCTGCGGGAGAAATGAGCTCACATAGAGCCACTTAGAACCTCCTCTTCCCTCCACACAGGGTGAATCATTCTGACACAGGCGCCCTCAGCCCGTGGGGGACACACCTCTAATTTTAGCATTGTCCATGGGGTGTCCTGGAGATCCGCTTACAGGACTGCTTTTCCTTGCTGGACTGTGGGCTCCCAGAGGTCAGGATTGTAGCTCATCCATATTTTCCTTTGAATGCTGGCCCTGGGGCCTGCGCACACAGTAGGTGCTCAGGGGAGGCTTGTTGCACGATGGTGATTGAGTCCCACCTGCATGTATAAGACAAGGATCCAACTTGGGGCAGAGGTCTGGTTGGGGGTGTAACCCGTAGTGGTCAGGTCTGCTGAGCCTTGACTTTGCAAAGTGGGCAGAGCTGATCATGGCTCTATGGGCTCTCCACAGAGCACCAAGCCTGTTTTCTTGACAACAGGGTAGGATTTTCAAATGGGTAAAGGTGTCAGGTCTGGGGAGCGTTGGCTAATCAGGAAGAAAAGCACTTGGTGGGGCTGGGTGCCATGGCTCATGCCTGTAATCCCAGCACTTTGGGAGGCCGAGGCAGGTGGATCATGAGGTCAGGAGTTCAAAACCAGCCTAGCTAACATGGCGAAACCCTGTCTCTACTAAAAATACAAAAAATTAGCCGGGCATGGTGGCATGCACCTGTAATCCTGGCTACTTGGGAGGCTGAGGCAGGAGAATCACTTGAACCTGGGAGTTAGAGGTTGCAGCCAGCTGAAAATGCACCATTGCACTCCAGCCCGGGCGACGGTGTTAGACTCTGTCACAAATTAAAAAAAAAAAATGAAAGAAAGAAAAAAAAGAGAAAAAGAAAAGGACTTGGTGGATGTTGGGGGCAGGTAGGGAGGAGCTGAGGGTGGGTAGGTGGTAAGGGCAGGGAATGCCAGAGACAGTAGGAACTCTTTCTGGGCCTTCTTCAAGGATGAACCTGCTTATCAGAGCTTGACCTGTGATTTCTTACATTTCTTATAGTTTAATGATTAAGAGTGTGGGCTCTATACCAGGTTTCCTGGGTTCAAATCCCAGCTCTGACACTAAAGGTTAAGTGGCCTAGGCACTCACTTCCATGCCCCTGTCTAAGATGTGTATTATGGCCCTACCTGAGAGTTGCTGAGAAGATTAAATGGATTAGTACATCTGAAGCGCTTAGAGCGGTGCCTGTCACCTGACGAACACTCCATCAGCTACTCATGGATTAGCCGTTCTTTACCTGCCTCCTCTCTAGCCCTGGTACTCAAGAGCCATAGACTGAAATGAGAAGGGCCGTTAAAGACATCTCTAGTACAGCCTTTTAAATTTACCCAGGAGAAATCAGAGGCCTGAAGAGAAGTGAGTTGCCTGAAAGCCCGCAGCAAGTTAGTGACAGGTCAACACCAGACCCAGGTTGCCTGACTCCAGTTTCTTCCTTGGGCCCCCATGGCCTTTCCATGTGCATGTATGTTCTGCCCTGGTGTCGGGGTGAGGGTGGAAGATGACCTTTCTGAAAGAAGCCAGGTATCTGGCCTTCCAGTGAAGCACTAGATGAAGCCAGGCAAAAAAGAATTTACTCTTCTGGAGACAGTTTCCAGGAGGAGACTTTTACTTTGATTGATTGATTGATTGAGACGGAGTTTCGCTCTTGTCTCCCAGGCTGGAGTGCAGTGGTGCGATCTCAGCGCACCACAACCTCTACCTGGTAGCTGGTATTACAGGCACCTGCCACCACGCCTGGCTAACCTTTGTATTTTTAGTAGAGACGGGGGTTTCTCCATGTTGGTCAGGCTGGTCTCGAACTCCCCACCTCAGGTGATCCACCAACCTTGGCCTCCCAAAGTGCTGGGATTACAGGCATGGGCCACTGCACTCGGCCTGACTTTTACTTTTGAGAAGAGTTTTATTATTTTTGTGAAAATAATACATGCACATAGCTTTAAAAATTCAAGCAATTCAGGAAAGTACAGTGAAAACAATAAAGGCCACTGGGATTCAACCACTGTTATGTTTTATTAAACATCCATCCAGACTTCTTGTACATATATGTAGACATTTTAGTTCTTGGATTCTTTTTTCTTACTGTGTTTGATTCATCAAGGGAAGTTCATTTTCTGGTTCTAGGTAAGCATTTCAAATAGTGAAACTCAAGCTGAAAGTGGGGCAGCCTTCATATTTGCGAAGTGGTCAGCTGTGCCTAATGGGCTGTCAGAGATGATCTCACAGCATCAAACTGGGCTCAGGCCTCGGGCACAGAGAGGTCCTCCCCTCCCACAGTCTGGCCACAGAGCCTTTAATATCCAGAGAATCAAGCTGGCGGCCCTGCTGGGGTTTGGAGAGCCTTCCAACACCTTCCTTTTTTTTTTTTTTTGAGACCGGAGTTTCGCTCTTGTTACCCAGGCTGGAGTGCAATGGCACGATCTCGGCTCACCGCAACCTCCGCCTCCTGGGCTCAGGCAATTCTCCTGCCTCAGCCTCCTGAGTAGCTGGGATTACAGGCACGTGCCACCATGCCCAGCTAATTTTTTGCACTTTTAGTAGAGACGGGGTTTCACCATGTTGACCAGGATGGTCTCGATCTCTCGACCTCGTGATCCACCCGCCTTGGCCTCCCAAAGTGCTGGGATTACAGGCTTGAGCCACCGCGCCCGGCTTTTTTTTTTTTTTTTTTTTTTGAGACAGAGTCTGGCTCAATCGCCCAGGCCAGAGTGCAGTGGCTCGATCTCGGCTCAGTGCAAACTCCACCTCCCGGGTTCAAGCGGTTCTCCTGCCTCAGCCTCCCGAGCAGCTGGGACTATAGGTGCCTGCCACCACACACGGCTAATTTTTGTATTTTTAGTAGAGACGAGGTTTCATCATATTGGCCAGGCTGGTCTCAAACTCCTGACCTTGTGATCCACCTGCCTTGGCCTCCCAAAGTGCTGGGATTACAGGCATGAGCCACTATGCCCGGCCCCAACACCTTCATTTTATAGATGAGCAAACTAAGGCCCTGAGAAATGTCCTTCGCTCTTAGTCTAGACGTTTGTGCATGGTCTCGTTCCCCCTGTAACAGAGGGATTGGCTTATGTCATAGGACTGGACCTGGCTGCCTTTGGGTTCGTTCCTGGAGAAGCAGGAATAACCACCTGCCCTCATGCCCGGAGCCCTTTCTCCCCAGATGACTCACACTGCCACCCTGGGGTGGGGCTCACAGTAAACATGATAAGGGACTGATAATAAAATTTCTGTACCAACTGGCTCCACCCAGGGGAAAGATGTGTTCAAGTAAGTCTGGTCACAAGAGGTTGGGGTGGGGTGGGGCAAACAAACAAATAAAAAACCCCAGCCTTTCCCGGAGAGAACTTGGAGATGTGAATGGGTTTGAATCAACTTCTTGTTGGAAGGCAGGAGCGTTCAGTCTTAACCAGCCATGCTCTCTGGTTGGTTGGTTTGTTCATTAAGTGAACAAATAGTTACTTGATCGCTAGTGAATGCCAGGCGCGGTGATACTGTGATAGGTGTGGGAAAGAACTATGAACAACACAGGCTTAGTCCAGGCCTTGGTGGACAGACAGAGTAATAAATAAATATCACTTTTGATAGGTGGGAAGGAGAAAATTAGGGAGCAAGTCGGGAGGGATGGGTGTTTCTACGTTCGATGCTATAGTCAGGGAAGGCCTTTGTGAGGAGCTGATATTTCGGCTGAAGCTCAAATAGAGAAGGAGCCAGCCATAAAGACTTGTCTGGACCATCCCAGGCAGAGAGAGCAGTGAGTGCAAAGACCCTGAGGCAGGTCGCCAGCATGGCTGCAGCAGATGAGGAAGCCTGGGAAGGGACGTGCTGTGGGTGGAGACGGTGGCAGGGCCTGGTTATGCGAGGAGTTTGGGGTCTGAGTGATTGAGAAGCGGGGTCTCATCGTCAGGCCCTGTGGTGTTGCCATCTGGATACCTAGATCAGGCGCTGGCTCTTCTGTGTGACACTGGGCATAGGACCAGCTCTCTGAGCCTCTGAGATGCCCCCTCTGTGGGTACCCCAGAGGGCGGTGGGGAGGCTCCTGTGAGATGAGAGGTGTAAAAGCATGGGGTCTCCTCTAGGGCCCCTGGCCACGGAGGGAGGGAGACTTATCTGGGAGCCTTGCATTGCTCAGGGGTAGCTGGGGAGATGAGATGAGAACGTCTTGTCAGGGGAGGCTCCTTTCCCCCTGGGGGTGCTCATCCTGCCTAGAACAGATGGCTATGGAACCAGTTCCTCCAGCCAGCTGGTCTGATCCCTTGGGCATGCATGTGGTCTTTTCCAGGGGCTGGGCCCTTCCCACCCCTTAGTTTCTGGGCTGCCGTGGCATATCGCCAGAGGCACTGGGCCACAGCGGGCATGTGGGGCCAGGCAGGCCATCTGAGAAGTGTCCTGCCAGGCTCTGAGAGGTCCCAGCACTTGGCCAGCACGAGTTGTTCAGTGCCAAGCTAAGCCCCTGGGCCAGGGGGAGGCGAGGAAGAGAAGTCTACGGTGGTGTCACGTTCCCTGCCTAGAGGGTCAGCCTGTGAAGGAGATGGCAGCTGAAATCAGGCAGCGGGGGCCGGTCTGAGCTGGGCTGCCTGATGGTGGTGGCCCGACTGCCACATTTTGTTTCATCTCTCTGGATTCTCAGAGTGACTGTTGAGCCGGGCAGGACAGGGACTCTTGTCTTGTTTTAGAGGAGCCCTTGGGAGGACTTTGAGGGCTTCACTGGACAGGGAGGCCTGGCAGAAAGGAGAGGAGATGAGTGTTAGGAGAGGGAGGGCAGGTCCCCGAGGAACAGAATGCTTCTTGGGTCTGCGTGTTGAGGTCAGAAACGCCCTCCTGGAAGAGCGGGTCTGGAGCCAAGCAGAGGTGAGGGGCCGAGCACTTCTTGGCTGGTGGGTGAGGAGCAGGTCCTGTTAGCTATGTGACAAGCCATGGACAACTCTCTGTGCCTTGGTTTTCTTGTCTGCTGGGAGGGGATAACTGTTGTGCTGCCCACAGGGGGGAGGCTTGGATGGGGCAGTGCCCACAGAGCCCTTAGTGGGTGTCTGGCTGGGTAGACCTCCATGCAGGTGCTGGGCGGAGACGCTGTCTGCTGTGAGTCTCGCCACACTTTGCTTCATCTCTTTGCAGTCTCAGGATGACCTGAGTGCTGGGATGGACAGGGGCTCTTGTCCCATTTTACAGAGGAGGAGACTGAGGCCCTGAGTGGGGGAGTAACTTCTTTGAGAACCATTACCGGCGTCTGTTCCAGAGACAAGAACTGTTTTGCTGTGGGAAAGGTGCCTGCTGGGTTTTAATTTTTTCCAAAAGGGACTTTCTCACCAAGGAAGACATTTACATCTGGACCTGCGGGGAAGCACATGTTTTCCTGGAGGGTGGAAGGGAGACAGCCTTGGCCCAGACTGGCTTGTTTTTCCCTCCGAAGAGCCCTCCTGCTTCCTGCCTGGGACAACGAACCCCCAACTCCTGGGGCCACTGGAAGTCCCTCCCAGGATGTTGCCTGTGACCTTGTATGAGTGACACAGCCTCCCCAGGCTGTTGCCCATCTCCTGTCAGAGGGTTGGCTGTGCCTGCCTCTCGGACTTTGCTGGGTGCGGTGTGGGGAGACCGCAGGGGTGCTTGGGGTCAGGGTGTTCATTTCTGGGCACTCATGGTGTGCCAGGTGCTGGGTGCAGGCATGGGCATACTGTGGCTGGTAGTGGGCTGGCTGAGGCCAGCCTCTGGTCACTCTGTGGCAGATTAGGACCATCACCTGGGTGCATAAGGGTAGGATGTCGGCTGCTAAGGCTGCACAGGACTCTGAGACTGAGTCACTTCCCAGAGTCAAAAGACAGGACCTTCTAGGCCAGTGGACGTCAACTTCATGGCTCAAGGCTTCCTACCCTGGGAGGATTTCACAAGGACACATGTTCACCCCCTGCTCCCCATCACCAGAGCTTCTGATTCAGTGGGTCTGGGGTAGGCCCAGGCACCTGTAATTTTTATTTTTATTTTTTATTTTTTTAATAGAGACGGGGTTTCTCCATGTTAGTCAGGCTCGTCTTGAACTCCCGACCTCAGATGATCTGCCCACCTCGGCCTCCCAAGGTGCTGGGATTATAGGTGTGAGCCGCTGCGCCTGGCCTGTAATTTTTATTTAAAAGATTTTTAATGACAGGGTCTTGCTGTGTCACTCAGGCTGGCGTGCAGTGGTGTAATTATGGCTCACTGCAGCCTTGGCCTTCTGGGCTCAAATGATCCTCCCACTTCAGCCTCCCGTGTAGCTGGAACCACAGGCATGTGGTTCCAGGCTAATTTTTAAGTACTTTTTTTTGTTGTTGAAACAGGGTCTTGCCATGTTGCCCAGGCTGGGCTTGACCTCCTGGGCTCAAGTGATCCACCTGCCTCTACCTCCCAAAGTGCTGGGATTATGGACTTGAGCTACTGTGCCCAGCATTACCTGTCATTTTTCAACTCTCCTAGGTGATTCTAAGGTAGAGCTTGAGTGGAAACCGCAGCTCAGGGTGGTATCTGTAAGAGAATTCTGATGGTACTGGCAGGTTCCAGGACACCTTTCTCTGCAGCTGAATCCTGAGTGACGTGAAACTTTCTTCTGACCTCTCTTACGATCTGGACAGGTTCTCTGAGCTGGGGAAAGTTAGCAAACACAGTTGGGAGAGGCCCAGAATGAAAGAGAGCACTTTAGCCAGGGCTTTGGGAGAAGTGCAGAGGGAGTTGGTGGGACTCCATATGGGTGAGGAAGGGTTGGTGGAGATGTGTGGAGACCACCGGCCTGTGGATGTGGGAGACTCTGGGAGCTGGATTCTCCTGCAGGGAACCAGATGTATCTTGTGGGAGAGAGGGGAGTCTGTGAGTTCTAGAATTTTGCTTTCCTTTTGGTTATCTTCAAAACATTCTTTAATGTGGTCTAAAGGCAAGGTTTCTGTGCAGTTAACTTTGTAACTAGAAGTTTCTATAGAATCAGGCTTGAGTTTTATGAGTCAGGGATTCAGAAACTGGCGGGGTGGCCTGTGATAATTTTTCATCCTTAAATGATATTCAAGTTTGAGAACTCTCGATGCAGGATTATTGTGTTGGAAAGCTGGCTGTGATCTCCAGAGGAGTCACGTGTGGTTCTGGCCCCCAGTAGGAGAGGTGAGGCAGGTGGTGGTCCATCCCCTCTTCACAGATGGTGAAAGAGAGCCAGAGAGGGGAGAAGACCTTGCTTGGGGTCATGGTGATAAGCTAGGGGCCAGTTAGCAGAAGGATGAGGCCTTGATTTCCCACTGTGACTGGTGAGCTCTGTTGTGGGTTGAGTCGGTGCCTCATTAAAAAGGTATGTTCTTGACTGGGTTCAGTGGCTCCTGCCTATAATCCCAGCAGTTTGGGAGGCTGAGATGGGCAGATCACTTGAGGTCAGGAGTTCGAGACCAGCTTGGCCAACATGCTGAAACCCTGTCTCTACTGAAAATACAAAAATTAGCCAGGAGAAGTGGCGCATGCCTGTAATCCTAGCTAGTTGGGAGGCTGAGGCAGGAGAATCGCTTGAACCTGGGAGGCGAAGGTTGTAGTGAGCCAAGATAGCACTACTGCATTCTAGTCTTGGCGACAGAGCATCTTTGGGGGAAAAAAAAAAAAAAAAAAAGGGCCGGGCGCGGTGGCTCAGCCTGTAATCCCAGCACTTTGGGAGGCCGAGGCGGGTGGATCACGAGGTCGAGAGATCGAGACCATCCTGGTCAACATAGTGAAACCCCGTCTCTACTAAAAATACAAAAAACTAGCTGGGCGTGGTGGCACGTGCCTGTAATTCCAGCTACTTAGGAGGCTGAGGCAGGAGAATTGCCTGAGCCCAGGAGGCAGAGGTTGCGGTGAGCCAGGATCGCGCCATTGCACTCCAGCCTGGGTAACGAGAGCGAAACTCCGTCTCAAAAAAAAAAAAAAAAAAAAAAGGTATGAAGGTATGTCCAGGTCCTAGAACCTGTGGATGTAACCTTATTTGGAAAAAGGGTTTTTGCAGATAGCATTCCATTCAAAATCTTGAAATGAAATCATCTTAGATGACTTGAGTGTGCCCTAAATCCAGTGTCAAGTATATCTTATAAGAGAAAGGTAGAGGGAGATTTGAGACGGGCAGACGAGGAGGCCACAGGCACACAGAGGGAACTGAGTACACGGCCTCTGTGTGCAGATGGAGGAAGCTGAGCAACTCTGGCGGAGGCCAGAGGGCTTCTCCCCTGGAGCCTCTGGAGGAAGTGTGGCTCAGCAGACACGTTGGCCTCTGGCCTCTAGAACCGTGAGAGAATAAACTTCAGTTTTAAGCCACCCCATCTGTGGTGGTTTGTTCGGGCAGCGTTAGGAAAATGCAAGCCCTTCTGCCTCCCCAGATGGCCTCATTAGGGAGAGGCCCAATTGAGCAGGGCCTTGAGAACTGCCTTCCTTATGTGGGTTGTGCTGAAAACAGAGGGGGAAGGAGGGGGTCGAGAACAGAGGGGCTGAGGGATGAGTGAGACGTGGGGAGTGAGGCTTCTGGTAGCCCCTCAGGCCAGGGGGCCATGCCCTGCAGCTGGCTTCTTGGGGCTTCCTCTCTGCAAGGAAAACCTGTTGGAAAAAGGTTAAAACCGAGGAAGGTGGATACAGTCTAGCTCTCAGGAAGGACTTACCGGCTGTGAAAATAGTTAAAACTGCTTGCCAAGCTGAGCTATAAAATGTAGGATTGCCTTACGGCCCTCAGAACAGGAGGGTCACCCATTGTGTGGGGCAGCTAGCATGTGGCCTGGACTTCCAGTGGGTTGAACTTTGAGAGGCTATAGAGGGCATCTAGTGCTACCCCTTCCTTTCGGAGAGAAGGAAACCAAGCCCCAGGCCACCCAGCACGTGCCCTGGTTCTAAAACTCTGGCCAATGGGATATTCTCTAGTGTGCAGGGGGAACAGTGGACACTACCCAGTGGTTTCAAAGCAGGAGCTTCCTCTCCAGCCGGGGCGCGGGGACACAGGCCTGACATGTGACTTCTCACAGAGAGGGGAAGAATGTTCCCTGTGGTGTCAGAACCCAGGCTCCAGGAACCCTGTTCATGCCTCTGGCTTGGTTCTGATTCAGCCTCTGATCTGGGAGGGACTGGCTCACAGGGATAATTGAGCCAGCTCTGTCCCTGTCCCCTTCAGAAGCTGGCACTCACCGAGTCCTAGCAGCGTGCTCCGACAGCTGCAGACATTCTGTGATCTGGGTGAGGCAGGCAGGCCTGGCCAGCGGCTCCCAGGAGGCTGTGGCAGAGACACTCAGCTTCAGCGTGTTGGGCTCTGGGCTCCCCTGGGGTGGCAGTGGCCACGTGGCTTTCCAACCGCTAGGCCGGTGGACTCATGTTCAGAGCAGAGGCAGGATGAGGGCAGGAGTTGTTCAGGGACCCACAGACGCTGAGATGTCGTGGGGCAGACTTCCAGCCTGTTCGTTTCTATCCGCTGTGGTCTCCTGGTGCCGGCCTCACGTGGAATGAAACTTGACTTTTTTTTTAGCCAGGACTTTTCCCCAAGCTTTGTCTAGCTGGGTTGTGCCTTTTGCATTCTCCTGGGTTGTCCTCTGTGGTCTTTAAAGCTAACAGTTACCGAGCCCTCCGTGTGTTCGGGGCTCTGGGCTGAGCTGTTTTCTAGACATTCTCTTATTTCGTCCTCCAGCAGCCTAAGAGGCAGTGCTGCTCTTGCCCCGTTTGCACTTGGGAAGGAGATGCTCAGAGTTAGGTAACGTACTCGTGAGAGCTGGAGGTGGGGTGTGAAGCCTCTCTCTCTTGGCAGACTTACCCGCTTCCTTCCTGTCCTAGATGCTTGTTCTGCTTTTATGGGAGAACTTTTCTGTCTTAGAGAGACGGACTTTTTTGGGGATGGGTTGTTTGTCCATTAGTTTGGTCATTTAGTCACTCATCAAACATGTTCTAGGCATGAGGGCACCTCTGATCCTCCCCGAGGCTCTGCTGGAGTGGCACCAGCTCCCCAGGGCAGAGGCCACAGGCTCCCCCAGGGAGGCGGGCCGGTGGCCACATTGTGTGCAGATGGAGGGAGCAAGCTGACCCAAAGCGGCACGAGATGCCAGGGCCCAGGGCCCAGGTCCCATTGGCTCTCTGGAGCCGCAGGAAGGCAGAAGTGGGCCCGTCATCAATGTCCTTCGGAAATGCAGCCTTTAATTTTTCTGTTTTTGGAGAGGATATGCCAGGGCGTGAGAAGTCTTGTTCCTGTTGAGGGAGGGCTGCTTGTGGCGGACAGAGCACTGGTCTGGGAGCTGGGAGTCCCGGGTCGCAGCTGCTGAGTGAGAACTAATTTCCACTGTGACCTTGTGGGAGTGCCAGCCTCTCTCTGGGTCTCAGATTCCCATCTGGAAAGTCAGGGGGTTGGGCAAGATCATCATCCCTCCCCACCATCCCGCGCTGATTCCTGATGGTGCACAAGATGATTATAGGTGGGCCATGGGGGAACATTTAAACATTTTTTTTTTTTTTGAGACAGAGTTTCGCTCTTGTTACCCAGGCTGGAGTGCAATGGCGCGATCTCGGCTCACCGCAACCTCCGCCTCCTGGGTTCAGGCAGTTCTCCTGCCTCAGCCTCCTGAGTAGCTGGGATTACAGGCACGCGCCACCATTGCCCAGCTAATGTTTTGTATTTTTAGTAGAGACGGGGTTTCACCATGTTGACCAGGATGGTCTCGATCTCTCGACCTCGTGATCCACCCGCCTCGGCCTCCCAAAGTGCTGGGATTACAAGCTTGAGCCACTGCGTCCGGCCACATTTAAACATTTTAATATGCATGTGGGAAGTGTGATGTGTATTAAAAAAATAATTAGTACCTCAAACTTGTGATTGTGTAGATCTTGATTAGTTTAGGTCAGGACCATATTTACTAGAGTAAGAAAAGCCAGCTGGTTTAAATTAAAACATCAAGTTAATAATAGTGCAAGTAGCTGGTCAACCGGACCATGTGGAGACCGTGGTAAGAGAATGGCTGGAACTTGGGAAACCCTGGGAGTTCTCAGTGGTTTCTTCCAGCTCCTTTCTGGGAATTTAGGCAGTGTGGCACCTCCTGGCCAGGTGTAGACACTTAACACAGTCTGTGTCCTGCTGACTGTTACAGAAGGAAGTGGCTCCTCATGATGGTGCAGTGTCTCACAGTTTATAAAGGAGTTTCGCCGTCTCAGGGTTTCCTTTGTGTGACCATTATATTCCCATGTCACAGCAGAGAGGCAGTCGGTGCTCAGAGGGAGATGGTCTGTGCAGCATCACGCAGCTCCTTAGTGGTCCAGCGCCTCCAGCTGGCCTGGGCTCTTTGCCGGGTTGCATCAGCCCTAGCCCTCAGGGAGCCCTGTTCCTTACCTTTGCCTCCTTTCCCGGCTGCCACTTCTGCACAGGGTTTCATGGTCATGTTGGCCTGTTGCCTGCATCTTTTCTTGTCCTGATTTTCTTAAAGCAGAGGAGAAAAGGATTTAAGGTGACAAGGGACCCTCCCTTCCCCTCCCCCAGACCTCTTCCCCAGGTCGTGAGGGGTGTGTTCCAATGCCCTTCGAATCCTGCTTCCTAATAGGTGCACTTGGATGCCATAGGTAGTTTCCCACTACAGCATGTATTTGGCTCCAGGTAGCAGTGAAACATCTTGTTTGGATATTAATTCCAGGCCAGAAGAGGCCACCAGACCCAGGCCTCTGGTGAGCTGACCCTTGCCTGTGGCCACTGAGACTTTCCTGATGGCACTGAATCTAGAGCTTTAGACAAAGGAAGACTCAGACCTGTAGTAAACAAACCTCTTCCTTTAGCCAGGTGTGGTGGCAGGTGCCTGTCGTCCCAGCTGCTTGGGAGGTTGAGGCAGGAGGATCACTTGAACCCAAGCGGTCGAGGCTGCAGTGAGCTGTGATCACACCACTGTACTTCAGCCTGGGTAACAGGGTGAGACCTTGTCTCCTCTAAAAAACAAAACATCAACAAAAAGGATGTCCATACAAAAAAAGAAAAGAAACCAAAACACACACACACACACACACACACACACACACACACACACACACAAACACATAAACCTCTTTTTGGAAAACATAGAACTTACTTGCTATAGAAAAGGTAAAAGAATGTTTTTGGATATAGATATAGCCACAACACCATTATGCCTAAGAAAATACTAAGTTTATGCAAAAACTTATCTAATTGTCCCTAAAACATCTCTCACAGTGCATTAAAAAAATCAGGATCCAGTATCACAGTTTATACATTGCATTGGGTTTCTTTTTGATAAAAAATGTCTCAGTGCCTCTGAAACTTGAGGGGTGACCTCTGAGGCCCTGAATGTTACAGGTTCTGGGGTCCTGGTGGGGACGGTGGTGTGTTACTTGCCTGTATTGTACCTGATCCAAGACTGGGGCCAGCTGGTTCCTTTTGTTGCTTAGGGAAATTTAGAAAGCCGATTAGGAAACGCTTGCCAGGAAAACTGCCCCCACCCATTTGACCCCAGCCTCCCCTCACACCTCCCTGTCATCCTTACTAGGAGAGCTGATCCTTGTCTGGAAATCAGACCCAAGGCTTCCTGAATGCTCACCCTTAATCACCAGTTGCACACACTGGGCCCTGTGTCAGGCACTGGGAGGAGATGCTCTAAAGAACTGAACGACTCCCAGCTGGCTGTCCACAGCCTACCTGGGGAGACTTGACATACCCTGGTATGGCCCGATGATGGCTCTTAGGAAGTTAGTGCACTGATGTGTGGGGTAGTGGCTCTTTGTTCCTTGGTTCTGATGCTTGGGGTAGGCTGGGGTAGGGCCGAGGAGTCCCCTTCTCTCATACCAGACAGGGAGCATTACCAGGTGGCTGGATATCCCCTCATCAGTAGTTCCTATATCAAGCTGCGATGGGAGAAATGGACTTTGTGTTTTTTTTTTTTTTTTTGAAAAAGTTAAACCCACGGAAAAATGGAAAGAAGAATTCAAAGAACATCTGCCCACCTTTGAGTTATCAGTTGTGAACATCTTCTCTTAACAGCTGTCTCTAAATGCACCATTTCTTTTTTTTTGCCAACCCAGCTGCAAGGAGGCTACAGTCATTGTGACCCCATTTCTCTGAATACTCCAGCATTCAGTTTCCCAAAAAGGGCATTCATTCTTCCTCATACCACTGCTGTCCATGTGATTTAAAAAAAAAAAAAAATCACCATTAAGTCAAACTTTTGAGTCCTATATGCAAGCCACGTTTCTTACGATATCCCTGTGTTATAAGAAATATGTTTGGTCTTTGTCCCCAGTTCCTGGCACAGTGCTCTTAAAACCCTTGGAATTTCCTGATGGGAATGTCTTTTGTTATTAATAATGAGTCCATTTCGTCACACCTGAGGTTATGCTGATGAGATGACTTAGGGTAAGGCCCCGGATGGCCTTAGGGTGGGGCGTATCACCAGAAACACCACGTAATTAGAGGGCTGGACGGTTCAGCCCGCCTGTGGGCTGGGCAGAAAGGGTGGGGTGGAGGCTGGGGGCTGGAGATTGAGCTCTCTGTAAAACTTTTTTTTTTTCCCAACCCTCCAGCAGTAGAAGAGAAAAACTCTTGAGCAATGAGATTTGATAAGCTTCTGGGTTTGGGAACTCACTGAGGTGCATGGGGGCTGGGTTGGGCCCAGAGAGGGCCTGGGAGCTCCCCCACCACTTTGCCCCTGCATCTCCTACCTCTGGCTGTTTCTGAGTTGTATTCTTTGTAATAAACTGGTTAATATAAGTAACCCTGGGTTCTGTGAGCCATTCTCGCAAATTACTCAACTTGGGGAAGGGGTTGTGGGAACCCCTGATAGCCAGAGTTTGAGTCCTGGACTTGTGATTGGCATCTGAAGGTCAGGCAATCTTGTAGGCTCTTTTTTTCTTTTTTTTTTGAGACAGTCTTGCTCTGTCACCCAGGCTGGAGTGCAGTGGCTTGATCTTGGCTCATTGCAACTTCTACCTCCCAGGCTCAAGCAATCCTCCCACCTTAGCCTCCCAAGTACTAGGTTGGTGCAAAAGTAATTGCAGCTTTTGCTGTTACTTTTAATAATAATAGTTTTTTAAATAGGTAGGACTACAGGTGCACGCCACCATGTTCAGCTAATTTTTGTACTTTTTGTAGAGATGAGGTTTTGCCATGTTGCCTAGGTTGGTCTCGAACTCCTGAGCTCAAGCAGTCTGCCCACCTCAGCCTCCCAGAGTGCTAGGATTACAGGCATGAGCATTGTGCCCAGCCTAATCTCATTAACCTGTGGGATCTGATGCTAACTGCAGGTAGATGGTGTCTGTCAGGCCTCCACGTGCAAGCCCAGACTCAGAAAGTCTAAAGTCCTGCCTGCCTGATCACCCGCTACCTGCTGCCTGTGTTGCCATTATCCCTGATCACCCAGGGGAGCTTTCCCCAGACTAAGCCTCTTACTCAACCCTGCCATCTAAACTGTTATTATGATCATATGAATACTCCTTACCCCACCCCGTCTTAACTGTTCTTGCTCTGTGAATATCCCTCCACCCCACCCTACCATCTTAACTACTCTTAGGCCTTACCCCACCCGCCATTGTAACTGAACTTATGGTAATGTATACTCCTTACCCCTACCCCTACCACTGTAACCAATCTTACTCCGTAACACCCCTGCCCCCACCCCAAAAGATTTGCCCCGACCTATAAAACCAACTCCTATCCCACCGCCCTTCACTGACACCGTTTTTGGCCTCAGCCCACCTGCTCCCAGGTGAATAAACAGCCATGTTGCTCACACATAGCCTGTTTGGAGGGTCTCTTCATTCAAAGTGCATGTTTTAACAGTGTCAGAGCTGAATTAAATTGTAGGACATCCAGGTGGTCTCTCAAGAGAATCAAAACTGGTTGATAGTGTTGGAAAGTACCTCGTTCCCCAAATGTCCTTTGTGGTTGATATTTTGCCCACTCCAGGATCCACCCAAGGTTCATACATTACTTTTGGCCCTACTCTGTCTCTTTGATCTCCCCCAGCCTAGACTATCCTTATTTCGAGTCCTTTGAAGCTTCCAGGCCACTTGATCTGTAGAATGTCTGGATTTGCTTCACAGCTTCACAGCTTCCCCAGGATTACATTCAGGCCACACATTTCCCGCAGGAGCATTTCACAGGATTTGATAAGCTTTGGGCTTGGGACCTCATTGAGGTGATGAGGGGCTGGGGTGGGCCCAGAGAGGGCCTGGGAGCTCCCTCCCCACTTCTGGGGAAAGCTCCGCTGGGTGATCAGTGATAATGGCGAACACAGGCAGGGGGTGTGGGGTGATCAGCCGACGCAGCGAGGCAGACTGGACTTCAGACTTTCTGGGTCCAGCAGGAGGTACGGAATATTACATGAGGTGTGCTATCTGGCCACACCATGGTTGGCCATCCTGAACTTGATCAGCCCTCTCCTTTGCCAAGGCACCTTTCCCCATGATGATGAACACATAGGCTGATGTGAAATACCCTGGTGAAAGAACTTTTAAAAGTTAATCTGACTGTGAGACTCCCTCCTCTGCTTAAATGATTTCAGTTATTTCCCTATTCCAGCTTCAAAATACACTGCCTGCTTCTGGACACCTTCAGGTGCCCACTGTGATCCAGGCGACTGTCACCTCGCATTGATCACCGCTCCCTGACTCCATCTCCCAGTCTCTTTGCACAGCAGTCTGAGTAACTCATTTAAAGGTCGCAGCCAGGCGTGGTGGCAAGTGCTACTTGGGAGGTTAAGGCGGGAGGATTGCTTGAGCCCAGGAGTTTGAGACCAGCCTGGTCAACATAGCAAGACCCTGTCTCAATTATTTAAAATTAAAAAAAGATCACAGTTGGAACAGAGCACTTCACTGCAAACTTTTCAGTGCTTGCCACCCACTCAGGAAAAGTCAGTCTTCTCAGAGGCCTCAGAGTCCCCACCTGATCAGCCCGCTGCCTCATCTCCTCCATGCTCTCTCTCCAGCAGCCCCGTTCCCCTTGCTGTTCCTTGAACACACAGGTACATCCTAAGGCCATGGTGCCTGCTTGGATGCTCATTCATGTATCCATGTGGCTTGGTCCCTCCTGTACTCTAAGTCTTTGCTCAGATGTCACCTTCCCTGGCCACACTGACACTCCCTTTCCCCAGCTTTCCTAGTCCTTCTTCCCTGTTTTATTTTTCTTCGTAGCACTTATAACCATAACACAGTATCTATTTTTCTTACTTATTTGCCTCTCCCAAAGCTGGGATTTTTGTGGTGTTCTTTTCATTGCTCTCCTTCTATACCCAGTTTTTAAAATAGTAGCTCCCAAAGTGGGCCTAGGGACCTCTGGGTTCCCCTTTCAGGGGCTCTTGCATTTAGAAGCACTTTCATAGTAATACTAAGACTCCCATCCTCACTCTCTAGGGAGCATGTGATGGAGTATTCCAGAGGCACCTGAACACTTGATGTGGCAGCGGAGCCAATGAGGAACAGATCTGAGAATCCAGCTGCCTTCTCAGCAGCTAGATGTTAACATTTATGAACAGGCAAATCCCACACCACTCTGCCCATTCAGTTTTTGTGGATTTTTTTTTGAGAATGTTTAAATTAAAAAATATGCTGTTTAACATATAAATCTTTCTTCCTTTCTTTTCTTTCTTTCTCTCTGTATCTCACTTTTCTTTTCTTTTTCTTTCTTTTCTTTCGACAGGGTCTCACTCTACCCGGGCTGGAGTGCAGTGTTGTAGTCACAGCTCACTGTAGCCTTGACCTGAGCTCAGATCATCCTCCCACCTCCGCCTCCCAAGTAGCTGGGATCGCAGAGTCATGTCACCATGCCTGGCTAATTCTTCTTATTTTTTGTAGAGATGGGGTCTTCCTATGTTGCCCAGGCTGGGTCTCGAACTTCTGGACTCAGGTGAACCTTCTACCTCCCAAAGTGTTGGGATTACAGGCATGAGCCACTGCTCCCAACTGTCTCTTGTTATTTCTAAATGAGCCAATACATATTTAAAAGAAGTGTCAGTTTTAATTTATGGTAAATAATTGAGGGATATCATCATAAACAAAAGCTCTAGAATCTTCAAACATTTTTAAGAATGAAAAGGAGTTCTGAGGCCAACAACTTGGAGACCCAGTGGCTTTCAACAATGCCTAATATAGAACAACCACTCAGTTGATAGATGCCATGTGAATAAATGGACTTCTTGGCTTAACCCATTAGACCTGGCCTTGGTGCTCTGGCTTCTGTGAACCTCCCTGGCCTTGTTCTCTGCCTGTCCTTGATTTCAGCTCTGCTGACCTCCTGTTCCTGTGGTACCTTCATGGGCATCTGGAGCTCCCTATCGCTCTTGTTCACCTTAGGAATTCTTGCTTGTTCATTAAATGGACTCAGTTCAAACATGACCTCCTCCAGGAAGCCTTCCCTGATCTTGCCCTTCTGATTTAGTGTCTCCTTCTGTCTGGCCCCTTTGCACACTTGATTACGTCTACCCCAGGGTTTTGCTTACTGCCACGTGTGTTGGTGTGCTGGTATGTCTCTCACCAGACAGAGCTCCTTGAGGACAGGAACTCCTCTGCTTATTCCCAATGTACACAACAGGTGCTTAATGTATGTAGAATCAGTGAGTTACCTTGGAATTCAGAATAGGGACTCCCCCCTCCCTGGGAATTAACTCTTGACCAAAGAGGCTCTGAAGGGGAAGCAGTTTCTGGCTTCTGACTTGGGTTTTGAAGTGTCAGCATTGTAACAGCGCCACGTGGTTACTGGGGAAGAAGTGACATTTACAGGCCACAGGGCCTGCGGGGTGCCAGGAGCTTCTGCGTGGCATCTGGCTTCAGGACATTGTGGTTGTTTTGGCCATTGTGAACTGGCTTGGGCCCTAACCACTTTCTGTCTGGCTTCCGTGAGAAGTGTGTGGTCTGGTAGCTAAGTCACCAGACTTCTATGAACTTCTGGGACATCCTAACGCATTTGCGTAGCACCTGCAGACTGTGAAGTTGCTGAGGTCAAAGTTGTATGTGTGTTGCTGGATCTTACCACCATGCCCTGCATGCTGTTCATAAAAGATACCTGGAATTCTCTGTCCAAAGGGCGTAGTTCATACTATAAATATCACTACCAGCAAGGGCTTCCCATTGTTGGCTTTATAGATATTCAGAAGTGGAGAGATGTCCTATAGCTGGGGTGATCCAGGAAGGCTTCCCAGGGGAGGAGGGCGTGTTGTTTTTAGACAGAATCTTGCTCTGTCACCCAGGCTGGAGTGCAGTGGCGTGATCATGGCTCATTACAGCCTCAATCTCCTGGGCCCAAGCGATGGGAGGAGAGCTTTGAGCTGAGCTTGGAGGATGAGTATAAGCCCCTTTTGGCTTTATTATTTCCAGAAAACCATCTCCTTTCTAAGGCTGCTGTGGGAGGCGGTGCTGGAGGTGTGTGCCTTCATCGAGGCTGGGGAGGGAGGGCATTGCGGTCTGCTTTGGGGTTTTACCCTTGCCGAAGTGTGACATCTTTGGGCTGGGTGGGAGAGCAGGGGGCAACCCGTAGGAGTCAGAGAAGTGTGTGGGGCGAGAGGAGGAGACGGGCCGCCCGCAGTCTGCTGATATGCCAGGATTCGAGGCGAGTTTCCATGTGCTCTCAGAGCAGTAGAGGCACCCTCGGGGTTGTCATGCCAACTGGGAAACTGAGGTTCAGAAAGAGTAAGGGACTGTCCAAGGTCACAGAGTTGGTGGCAGAGCTGAGATTGGAGCCTAGGATGCCCATGTGGCCGCCCAGTGCTCCTTCCCTCTCCCCTTTGTCCTCTTTGGAGACATGAGCCCTTGGGCTGGGGCACTTCATCTTCCTTAAGACCCTGTGCATTCCTGACACTTGAGATCTGATTGCCTCCTCTGCCTTCTATCAGGGGCAAAGGGTGCAGTTCAGATGTGGGATTCTGTGCAAAGGGGGAAAGAATTAAACCAAGGGCCACATATATAAAAAGTGATTTGACACATTTCTCTTTTTTACCTAGAAAACGACATCTAGCATTAAAAGCAAGAAACATGAAATACTTAATAATAAGCCTTAACATTGTCCAAGTTGCGCAGAGATAGTTTATACACGCCTGACTCAGCCAGGTATCCCCTGGAGCCAGCAGTCCTGGCTGAGCCTCACATCCTCGGCTCCTGCTGTTAGAGTTTCCTTCATCTCTGCCCACCCGCCTCCCCTGCCTGCCTTCCCCACTGCCTGCTCCTTTTCAGATGGCTCTCCCTCATGGTGGCTTCTCCCCTCAGCAGCCCAGAGAGGTCAGGAGAGTGAGACCACAGGGCACCCCGGACCCCATCCCTGGAACTCCTCTTGCCCTCACTTTGGGCCCCGCGAGGGTAACTCTCAGGCAGTCTCTGGGAAAGACCCCAGGCCAGTGGAGGAACAGGGGATGCAGGGACCAGTTTCCAGACGGGGTGGGCTCCGAAAGGGTGCCAGGATCTTGGACTGGAGGCTGTTGTATAGGACAAAGGCCTCCTGTCACCTCTGTGAGCCCCTGTCCGCTTTCAAAGGGTCTGAGAGAAGGAAGACCTGGTCATTTTACTCACTTCTGCTGGCGGCAGCCTAGAGTTACGAGTGGTGGAGGCTTAGCTGATTGGGTGCTGTAGGCCGCAGAGGGACACAGTCCTGGCCCGAGGAAGGAGGAGGAGGGGTGCCCAGCAGCACTTTGGCATAGGAATATACCCCGGTGTGGTTGCCCTGGTAGGAAGCAAGCCCCACCCCCACCCCACCCAGCTCTTCATCCTGGGGCTCCCTAAACCTATACCCAGAATCCCAGTCTCCATTCCCATTCCGACCCCCTCAGCTGGAGCTCCAACCCCAGACGGAGGCTGCTGCCTGCAGTGGCCTGAGCTGGGGGCTTCCTGTCTCACCGCCAGGGCCAGATGTCCAGGGTTTATCTGGGAGCACTGTCTTCTGCTCTCATTGACCTCTGGCTACCGAGTCAGCTGGGTCTGGGGGCTGGCTGGAGGCCCACCAGGGCTGAGATCTGGGAACAGAATCACCAGACACCATTGCCCGTGAGCACTGGGGACACAGCCCTGAGAGGCAGGCTCTTGACTCTCTTGGTTCAGACACATGGAAGGTGGGGAGAGAGACAGAGAGGTCTGGAGAGCGAGGGAGAAAGAAAAGCAAGGCGAGGAGGTTGTTGGGTGGGGATGAAGTTGCTCTTGCCTCTTCCTCCCATGGCTGTTTCTGTGGTTCTCTGATTAACCATGAGTAGTTCTTATCCTTAAGCCTTGGAAGGCTCTGTTCCAGACTGGGATCATCACAGAGTTCCTTCTTTGTACTTACAGGCATCTGAAGCCATAAAGCATTTCTCAGATTCATTCTTCCAGCAGATATATTAGGCCAGTCCCTGTGCTCAGGGAGCGTCCAGTTGCATAAAGTCAAACTCTGTGCATCCTTCAAAGTCCTTCTCTGGTTTCCCCAGGAGGAAGTAATTGCTCTGTATCTTGTCTCAGAATGCCTTGGTCAGTTGTTTGTTCTACCATTCCTATGTGCCTGTCCCCAAACTCTTTTCCCAGAGCAGCTCTGGGCATGCCACCTGCCACCCCCACCCTGTGCTTCATTCATCGGTGGTTGTTGTTGATTAGAAATTCCACCCTCCGCCCTGGCTGGATTGAATAACTGAGGTTTGCAAAACTGCCAGTTTAGCTCCTTTACAGCTTGGAATGTGCTGTGTGCCTGTGGGAGTCTTTTAAATCAAGTTTCTGTAACTATTGCCAACAGGAGGGGTAGCAAAACAGTCTGCTGTGCCCACTTTGCTTCCTAGAGAGGTCTATTTTCCAAAGGCCATGTTTGTCACCCTTGGACTGGCAAACCCAAGACTTTTAGCTGTCTTTCTCCAGCTCTACTCAGACAACATGGAAAGCTTGAGGAAGACAATGAGAACTGTTGTTAAAGAAGTCATAAATTAGGAAGGGATTATTTATTTAATAATATTAATGAAGGGTTGCTTATAGCCATTACTGGAAGAATAAAAATTTTTAAAAGTAATAAAATAATATTAATAAAGGGATAATTTACAAACAATAAATATTTATTATTTATTCCATTTAGGAGCAGGAAGATCTGCTAGAGTAGAAATGCCATTTCTCCCCAAAAAGATCTATAGATTCACTGTGGTTCCAATCAAAGCCCAGTTGATTTTCTTTTTCCTGAGACTTGAGAAGAGGATTCTGAAATGTATGTGGAAGAATTGGGATCTAAGAATATCTGGGACACTTCTGAAGAAGGCAGGAAGCAGAGTCTTGGCCTACCAGATGGCATGATGTGTTGTTAAATTGAAGTCATTACAATAAGGAGGTTTGTTTAGGGACAGACAGAATGACCAATGGAAGAGATAGCCAGAAGCAGCCCCAGGCATATGTAGAACCTTAGGATATGACAGTGGGGTCATAGCAGATCAATGGGGACAGAAGGACTGGTTGATCAATGGCATTCTGACATTACTATCGGTAACAAACAGGCACATTCATCTGTGGTTGAACACCTATAATCCCAGTACTTTGGGAGGCTGAGATGGGAGGATCACTTGAGCCCAGGAGATCGAGGCTGCAGGGAGCTATGCCACTGTACTCCAGCCTGGATGACAGAGTAAGACCCTGTCTCAAAGGGTCTCAAAAAAAAAAAAAAAAGAAAAAGTAAAAAAAAGCAGGCTGTGCCAGAAAATTTCAGGGACCAAGGATTACAATTAACCAGGTTCTCTGTACTTGATGTCCAGGTTTTTTTTGTTTGTTTGTTTTTTGAGACTGAGCCTTGCTCTGTCACAAGGCTGGAGTGTAGTGGTGCGATCTTGGCTCACTGCAATCTCTGCCTCCCGGGTTCAAGCGATTCCCCTACCTCAGCCTCCTGAGTAGCTGGGACTACAGGCTCGCACCACCATGCCTGGCTAATTTTTTGTATTTTAGTAGTGATGGGGTTTCACCATGTTGGCCAGACCTCTCCTGACCCTGTGATCTGCCCACCACAGCCTCTCAAAGTACTGGGCTTACAGGTGTGAGCCATTGTGCCTGGCTGATGTCCAGTTTTTATAAAGGAAGAAGTCCTATCCAGAGTCAAGGCAAGGTTGACAGCAAAGTACTAGTGACAAAGACCAGTGAATGCTCCTTTCCTGGCGGTGGGAAGCAGCCTCTGCTGCTTTCTCAAGAGCTGGCTTTGATTTGGGGTTGTGGGAGAGCCCCATTCCTCAAGCACAGGTAGGACCAGGTCAGTGGGATGGAGGTTCAGTGTAATGGGCTGTATAGCAGTTGGGTTGGGGGCATTGCCAGGACCTCCTATCCCTGATCTGTTTTGCTTTCCTTATGAGAAAGGGGAGTGGGATGGCAGGAACCCAGCTACCTTGGGGATGTGGGAGAGAAGAATTTTTTTTTTTTTTAAAGACGGGGTTTCACCATGTTGGTCAGGCTGGTCTTGAACTCCCGACCTCAGGTGATCCGCCCGCCTTGGCCTCCGAAGTGCTTGGATTGCAGGTGTGAGCCACTACGCCCGGCCCGAGAAGACTGTTTTCTCCTGAGTAAGTTGGTGAACACTTACTGAGCCTTCCCTAGCTAGTGGCAGGAGGGTTGGAGCATGTGCCTTTTCCAAAAGGATGGGCTCTACCTTCAGAAAGGAACCTTGTAGGAGTGGTGAGGGGCAGCACCAGTGAGAGACACTCTAGACCTGTCCTGTCCAAAATGTGGCCACCAGCTACCTGTTGTCGAATTTAACTTAAAGCAAAATAACACGGGACGTTCAGTTCACCAGGCACCAGGGCCCCATTTCAAGAGCTTGCTGGCCACACGTGGCCTGTGGCTACCGCACGAGGTATTGGCATCATCTAGGAAGTTCTCTCAGCAGTGTCGCTCTGCTGTTGTCGACTTTGTATTTTGCAAAGCCGTTTCATACCCTCTTCCCCACAGTTCTTCACAAAAGGCCCGTCTGGTAGCCTTAGTGGCTGGCCAGCCAGAGGAGTTTTGGTTATGAATCTTGACTCTAATGGGTTCTGGGCTGCTTAGCCTCTTTGAGCCTGGTCCATGAAACGAGGTTAGTCATTTCTTGGTGTGTGTGGGGATGTGTTGATGAAGGGGGTTGAGATGATGCAGGTGTGACCCCTGACAGGATAATGTCACAGCATAATCACTGTAAGAGCCAACAGGCTTTACTGTTTGACAGGTGAAAAATGAGGCCCATAAGCGGGAAGTGACATGGCCAAGGGTACTGAGCTCACTCATGGAGGCCCAGAACTCCTGCCTCCTTCTGTTGCCTCTGCCGCTCCCGCCAGCACCCTGCTCTGCAACAGGAGAAGCTGGGGCTGCAGCATCCAGAGCAGGTGGCTGTCTGCAGGTGGGCATGGCCCGGGGCCAGGCTGGATGGGCCTGGGGCAGAGGGCCTCCAAACGGGAGGTGCAGGGTTTTTCTGGGCAGGAGGAGGGGGCCCTGCTAGTCCCACTTCATTCAAAACTTCTCTCAAACCTTGGAGTTTTGCTCTTCCCCACTCCATTTCAAGCTAGAATCTCTGCAAAGTGCTTTGTTTTGGTCCAATACGGAGCCCCGGACCTTGAGAGCTCCATGAGACTGTTGCGAAATGAAGTGGTTCTCAGGGCCTTCCAGGAACCGCAGGCTCGGACAGGGGCTCATCCTGATGTTCTGCTCTCTCCCCTTCCCTGTCACTTTTTTTTTTTTTTTTTTGAGACGGAGTTTCGCTCTTGTTACCCAGGCTGGAGTGCAATGGCGCGATCTCGGCTCACCGCAACCTCTGCCTCCTGGGATTACAGGCTTGAGCCACCGTGCCCGGCCTCCCTGTCACTTTTGTTCAAATTCCTACAGCCCTCTTCACCTCTCTGTGGCAGAAATGATATTCGCTTTGTGTAGCACAGGGGTTCTTCATTTCTTTGTGCCAGGGACCCTTTGGTTCTCTGGGGAAGCCCGTGGGTCCCTTCTCAGAACAAGATATTTAAATGTATGAAATGAAATACACACGGTTACAAAGAAACCAATTATAGTAGGATGCAATTTTATACAACCAAGTATTTGATGTAATAATGTGCTGCTTTATCAGTACATTCAATCACAAGATCTAGCAGTGGGAATACTATTGTAATTTTGAAGTAATGAGGAATGTAAATGACATTTTAAGATATTCAAAATAATTGTAATGTGATTTGTACTGGTGAAAAGTTGCAGGCGCTGTTAATACTTCTTCAGTTTGTTGCCCACATCCCATATGGAAGGGATATTTCAGTTGGAGGTAAACAAAAGTAAAGATGTGAATTTTTCTCTTGTCTCCAGTTGGAAAGCTCCCTAAATTCCATCCATGGGACCATCAGTTCCAGCCTCTCTTACTCTGCCTTCTCAATAGTCTTCTGGTCCCTTGTGAGCCTACAGAGTGTAATATGGGGCCTGGAACAGAATAGAGCAGGCGTCCCCAAACTACGGCCCGGGGGCCACATGCGGCCCCCGGAGGCCATTTATCCACCCCTCCTTCCCACCCCCCCGCCCCCGCCGCACTTCAGGAAGGGGCACCTCTTTCATTGGTGGTCAGTGAGAGGAGCACAGTATGTGGCGGCCCTCCAATGGTCTGAGGGACAGTGAACTGGCCCCCTGTGTAAAAAGTTTGGGAACGCCTGGAATAGAGCCTAGTATTTGCCTTTTGTGGGTAAAAATAGGCCTTGCAAGTCCTCATTAAGCATTAAGCGCAGACTTGCCCCAGCTGGGGTGAGCCAGCCGGGATGGGTGACCAGATGCTTCCTTCAGGAGACACAGGTGCTGGAATGCCTCACAGATCCTCCGCTTCCCAGCAGCTGCCTGGAGCTGGGCCCCTCCCTGCACAAGAGGAAGCAGGGTTCCAGGATGCAGGGCTAAGAGGGGACCTTCAGGCCTGATTTATCCTGGGCCACAGGGTTCCTCTGCAGCCTGTTGAAGACGCCACGTGGTTCACAAAGCTTGGGCTTTTGGGCTTGGCCTGTGGGCTGCCAGCAGCACGCACTTTCCCTCTTTGGCCCCAAATGGGCATGGCATGTGCCCCCCACCCCACCCAACCCTGTTTAGCTGAGGCTGTCCTGCTTGACAGATGGGCCATTTGCTTCTTGCACTAGAGCCGAGTGGCCGGCTGCCTGGTGGAACGCTATAATTAGCAGAGTGGAGCGGATGGGATTGCATGCTGGCATTGACAGATAATTTTATCCTCAGATGGATAAACTGATGTCATCGGAGATGTAAATACCATTTGGAAATTTTGAAGTCCTTGGGAAGGTTTATGCCGGCCTCTCCCCATGCCCACTGCTCTTGGGAGCATTTGAATGGGGAGGCTGGAGAGGTCTGTGCTGTATGGGGAGCTGCCTGGGAGTTGCCTGCCAGGCTGCTGGGAGGGTTGGGGTGGCAGCTCCTTCTGCTGGACCAGGAGAAATAGGGCCTTGGATGGCTTGAGGGAGTCCTGGGTTTACATTTGCTTTTGGGAGCTTTTCCCATGGTGTTTGTGGTCTGGAAATGTCTCAAGGGTAACCAGCAAGGAAATGGCAATGCTTTATAATGGCAGAGTGAGATCAGAGCAGGGGAAGTTTTGTTTTCTGCCAGCAAGGCTGTTCTGGAGTGGGTCCCAGGACTCTGGGGAGCTTGTAAAAGTAAAAGAAGCCACTGACTGGCTTTATGGAGAGGGCTGGGGTCAGTTCTGCTCAGCACTGGGGTCAGCGGCAGCTCTGGTGTTTGGGGGATGGTTGCCGAAGCAGAATACCTTAACTCAGAAGCACAGTCCCAGGCTGTGGAAGGAGGAATGGGAACAGGCTGGGACAGGGGATGGGGGAAGGATGTCAGTTGTCCTCATCCTGCCAGCGAAGAAGGATTTTTTTTTTTTTTCACAACAGGGAACGTAGAATTTTAAAAGTATATCGGTCCAGTTCTGAAAATGTTAAGATATAATAGTTGTGTTGGTTCTGCGACAGGGTGAGAATTACGCTTTTCATCAAGATGGAAGAAAAAAACCCTACCTCTGCCACCCTGGAGTACCTGAGTCCTTGAATATCTTATTCACTCCATGCCTGGGCAACTTCCATACTCTGCGGGCTTCTTATGTAACCATGATTCTCTGCATTGAGGTAGATGAGCCTCAGTTCTCCTGTGCTTGTCCGGGGTTAGAGTTTAGTGGGTGATTCCTCATGGGTGGAGTCATTGAGGAGGGGGACTTGGCTTTTTTTTTCTTTTCTTTTCTTCTTTTTTGAGATGGAGTCTTGCTCTGTCTCCTAGGCTGGAATGCAGTGCCACGATCTCGGCTTACTGCAACCTCTGCCTCCCGGGTTCAAGAGATTCTCCTGCCTCAGCCTCCCAAGTAGCTGAGATTACAGGCATGTGCCACCGTGCCTGGCTAATTTTTAGTAGAGTGGGGTTTCGCCATGTTGGCCAGGCTGGTCTCGAACTCTTGGCCTGAAGTGAGCTGCCCACCTTAGCCTCCCAAAGTGCTCAGATTATAGCCATCAGCCACCTTGCCCAGCTTGGACTTGGCTTTTTTTTTTTTGAGATGGAGTTTTGCTCTTGTTGGCCAGGCTGGAGTGCAATGGCGTGATCTTGGCTCACTGCAACCTCCGTCTCCCGTGTTCAGGCGATTCTTCTGTCTCAGCCTCCCGAGTAGTTGGGATTACAGGCACCCACTGCTATGCCTGGCTAATTTTTGGTATTTTTAGTAGAGACAGGGTTTCACCATGTTGTTCAGGCTGGTCTCGAACTCCTGACCTCAGGTGATCCACCCGCCCCAGCCTCCCAAAGTGCTGGGATTACAGGTGTGAGCCACCGTGCCTGGCCGGATTTGGCTTTTTAAAGGCTGCTCACCATTGCTCTCCAAGGACCTGGGGCACTTAGCCCATCCTCAAACAGTGATTTCTCCATGTTTTGGGTTTTGCAGAATGACTGACCAGTTAGTCTCTGGTTTGCCTTTCTCTACCAAAAGTAGGTATTTTTCATGGTCTCCATTTTCCTGTAGGGAGTAAGTGTGTGTGTGTGTGTGTGTGTGTGTGTGTGTGTGTGTGTCCTGCCTTATAAAGCTAACTTGTTAGTAAGTGGCTGGTGGCTGAGCTTGTCAGTGTCTTGAGCCCCTCCTGGCCCCTGTGTTGGAAAGGCATCCTTCTAGACTCAGGGGAAGGGTCTCAGTAATCCTGGATTAATTTTTCAAACCGGGGAGAATGGCTCTTAGCCTGGAAACCGAGCAGAGTACTGGATCCAAAGGAGATGATTTCCTGGTAATCCTCTGTTATCCAGTGTTTCTGCATAAGCTCCGTCTGCTTGTTTGACTTTTGGCATCCCTGTCACGCATCAAAGCTTAGGAGGAGCCAGTCACTTCCCTTTACTCAGGACTTAGCCCTCTTTAGAAGGAGGTCACGGGCATCTACTTGAGGACATGGTGATAGGTAAGGAGACCCATGAAGTCAGTTTATGGGTCTGATTGGCTGGAGGGGCGGCCTGCTTAGTGTTCTTTGTGGTGACACTGGGTGGCTATGCTCATGCCACCTCCCGCCAACATCCATCTGCATCGTCTCTTCCTTTCCTTGGACCCTAGCTGACAGAGCCATGTCTTCCACTTACTCTCCCATGCTGCCTTCAGCTTAGTGGAGAAGTCCAGTTATCTGATGATTTGTCCCTGCCCTCCGGAACATGTGGCCAAGAAAGTCAGAATCCTTGGACAGGCAGGGGACTGGGTAGACAGTGCTTGACTTGAACTCAAAGGGTCTGTTGGAAAGTCCGGGTCTTGTTCATTCGGCAGACATTGATCATAAATGCTGATAATACTTCCTCAGGGTCAGGATGTCTGGGTGCTGGGGATGCCTGAAGCAATCGAAAAATCCCTCCTGGAGCTTATGTTTTAGTGAGAAAGACAAATTAAAAAAGAAAAAAAAAAAACCAAAAAAAAAACCACAACAGAAATAGTGTAGTATGTTAATTACTGGTAGTGCAAAGGAGAAAATAAAAAAGAAAAAGGAGATCAGGAGTTTCACAGGGAGGGACTTTCTACCTATAAATAAACTGGCCCTGAAGGGCCCCCCTGAGCAGGTGGCAACTGAGCAAAGAAAAGAAGGAGGTGGGAGAGTGAGCCATGTGGGATCTGGGGCAGTCAGAACTGCCTGTGCAAAGGCCTTGGGGTGGGCAGTTGATAAGCAGCAAGGAGCCTGGGTTTTCCTGGTGGAGAGTTACAGGGTGTTCTAAAACAGTATTTCCACTGTTAGAAAAGTTGAGAATGGCTGGGTGCGGTGACTCACTCCTGTAATCCTAGCACTTTGGGAGGCCAAGGTGGGTGGATCACCTGAGGTCAGTAGTTGAAGACCAGCCTGGCCATCATGGTGAAACCCCCATCTTGAAGAAAAAAAAAAAGGAGTTGAGAGTGAGTTTTGGAGGTTAGAAGTCCAAGATCAAGGTGGCAGGGTTGATTTCTTCCGAGGCCTCTCTGGCTTGTAGACACTGCCTTCCCCTGTGTGTTCACACGGTCTTCCCTCTGTGCGTATCTGTTTTAATCTTGTCCTCTTATTTATTTATTTTTTATTATTTTCCCACCCCCTCCTGTGTGGTCCTGTTGCCGAGGGCCGGGGAGGGGGAATCTCTTCCTCTTGTAAGGACACCAGTCATATTGGATTAGGGCCACCTTAGTGACCTCATTTTGACTTTAATTAGTTCTTTAAGAGCCCTGTCTCCAAATATAGTCACATTTCGCGGTACCGGGGGTTAGGATTTCAATAGAGGAATTTTGGGCAACACAGTTCAGCCCCTTACAGGGCCCTTTCTGTGCTGTAACCTGGGGCAAGCCTCCCCCACAGCAGGTACCATAACCCCAGATGATTCTTTGCAGGAAAATCAAGTGACCTCAGTCTCTCTCTCACCCTCTGTTTTCTTGCTACAGCTCATCGGGGCCCTGGTCCTGTCCGTGGGGATCTATGCAGAGGTCGAGCGTCAGAAATATAAAACCCTCGAAAGTGCCTTCCTGGCTCCGGCCATCATCCTCATCCTCCTGGGTGTCGTCATGTTCATGGTCTCCTTCATTGGTGTGCTGGCATCCCTCCGTGACAACCTGTTCCTGCTCCAAGCAGTGAGTGGACCGCCCTCAGCTGGGACTCCCCAGGAGAGCTGGGGTGCCTGCCCGTGTGCCCTTGGGCAGCTCAGTTTCTGTTGTCCCTGCCTTAAACCAGCTCCTCTAGAGAGTTCCTTAGATCAGCCCTTCTGACCACATTGGCCTAAGAGTGCCCAAGGCCACCTCCCTTTCTGCATGTAAAAGCTGATTTGAATACTGTTCTTACTTAAACTCTGTGTTCATCGGGACCCTCAGTTGCAAATAGGAAAAAACACTCAAATGAGAGCAAGCAAAAACAAAAAAAGGAGGTGGTGGTGAGTTGTTAGCTCATACAACCAGCAAACCCACATTGGGTCCAGAGGTTTAGATGGTGCCCCTGGGCAGGTTGGGCAGTCTCCCCAGCCCCTCCCAGCGGGGGCTGCTCCCTTTGCAGTAGTCACGGCCTGCCTTGGGCCAGCAGAGTTCTTATGGTTGATCCCAGGAATCCTTCCTACCAGCTCTGGCCAAAGTCCCAATACTCTGGTGGGCCTGGCTTGGGCCATGTGCCCATTCTGGGATGGGGCATGGCGAGTCAACCCTACCTGCATCCCATTGTTGTGGAGTGAGGGATGACTCCGCAGAGCTGGGGGTAGGGAGGAGGCAGATCCCTTACCCTGCGCTCGTGGGTCTCTTGACCTCACTGTCTGTCCTCACACGGGAATCCCCTACCAGAAGGGTTTCGGTACTGCTTGAGGCTGGAAGTTGCTGAAATCAGTTTGGACAATGGCTGCTTTCTAGTAAAGGGCAGAGGTGAGGTGCATCTCCTCTAAGCTTCAGGCATCCCCCTCACCCACTCTGGGGGATCTGGGAAGTCATATCTGAGGGGTCTCTGTGGGGAGCTGGAAATACTGCCCCAGCCTGCCCATTAAGCCAGGCCTGGCCCCTCTGGCTCAGTGGCAGTGAAGCCCAGCTCCCCTCATGGTGGTGGGGGAAGGGTGTGCTCTCCCACATAGACCCCTGGGACAAATGGAGGTAAGGCTCTGGCTGGGACAGCTGAGTCACTCTTCCTGCCCTTCGGCTCCAGAGACGGGTTTTCCTGGGACATGCCTGTCCACGTCCACGTTCTTACAGGAGGAAGGGGCGGAGGCCTGGGAGCCGAGAGGAGCTCCCCAGGGACGCTTCTCCGTGTGCTTGCACGGTCTTCATAAACCATCCTCCCACGATGGGCAGCAGTTCCGGTTTCTAGTGCACTGCTGCCAAGGCCATTCGATTTGTCATTTCCCAGTGCCCTGCAGAGAGTACGCCCTCTGCCCTGCTCCAGGTGAGTCTCTGAATTCTGTTTTCCAGTTCATGTACGTCCTGGGGATCTGCCTCATCATGGAGCTCATTGGTGGCGTGGTGGCCTTGATCTTCCGGAACCAGGTAGGCCTGTGGATTTGTGTATCGGCCACGTGTATAGGAAGCACCCACTCTGGGTGCCTTGGGCGGTTAACTGTGGGTGCAGCAGTGAGCAGGGCAGATAACCCCCATGGAGCGTTCCTTCTGCTGAATGAGAATGATGGCCACTGAACAAGTAAAGCGGCGACTAAGAAAAGGAAGCAGGCTGACTGAGAGTGCATGGGGAGGAGATGGGAAGACGATGCTGAAATGGTGAAAGGGGCCCGCTGAGTGAGGTCCCAGCAGAGGGAGGCTGAGCAGCAATGAGCTTGGCATGTGAGCAAAACAGCATGGAGGCCACGTGGCTGAGGGTGGGTGAGGTGGAGAGGGGTGGAAGGTGAAGTCGAAAGGGCTGGCCAGGTAGGTCCCAGAGGTCCTGGCAGGCTTTGAGTTAGGAGCGTGGAGTGTTTTCTAGAGGTGGTAGGAGCCTTTGGAGAGTCTTATGTGGGAAGTGATGTGACCCAGTTTCTATTTGACCCTGGCTGCTGAGTTGAGGAGTTGAGAGTTGAGGAGCGGGGAGTTGAGAGTGTACCTGGGGGCCCAGCTGGGAGGCTGTAGGGGCCATACTGGGAATGGGGTAAGACGGCTTGGACCGAGGCGGAGGCGGTGGGGCTGGGCCAAAAAGGTGATTTGTTGTATGTTTTGGAGGCAGTACTGGCAGAGGCTGTTGTGCTGGCCGGAGGAGTGAGGGGAGGGGCAGGTTGACAGGGTGATGCCTGGCGTCCCAGCCCTGGCAGGGCTTGCAGAACCAGGACCCCTTAGAGCTGGAAAGGCTCTCCTGGCTCCCGGTCCTCAGCTCCTTCAGGCAGGATGTATGCGCCTCCTACTAGCTGGGCCACCTTGGGCAAGTTACCTGGCCTCTGGGATTATTAGGGGACACCTACTAGCTCACAGAGTTGGTGAGAGAATGCATGTGAAAGACCGGGCATGGTTCTGGCACATAGTGGTCAAGGCCCCCCAAGAAGCTGGTGGTGGAGCAGGGCTGACTCCAACCCAGGGCTCCGTCTTCCTCCCATCACCTGCCTTTGGCCTCATCCCACACCGCTGCCGTAGGTGGGGCTTGTGGAGCAGGGCATGTTTGCAGAAGCCCCATTCCCTGTGTCCACTGCCTGGCCTGCACCCCTCCCCACCCCAGACAGCTTGGTCCTGGTGCATCAGGACAATCACTGCTGAGACATGCGCCAGGACCGTGGGCCAAATTATCCTTTAAAAAAAAAAAAAAGAAAATTTATTTTTTTGAGATAGAGTCTCTGTCGCCCAGGCTGGAGCAGTGGTGTGAACATAGCTCACTACAGCCTGGGACCCCTGGGCTCAAGCAATCCTCCGGCCTTAGCCTCCCAAGTAGCTGGAACTACAGGCTGCACCCCGTGCCCAGACAAATCATTTTTCTTGTCAGCAGTTGCTGTCAAGGCAGCAGGTGCTGTCCCACACTCTGGGTTGTGCAGAGCTCTCAGATGGCCCAGGTTCTGGCCCTGTGAGAATGTTCATGGGAGCGCCTGTCATTCCAGCCCAGGTGGGAGCAGGGACCACACCTGTTCTGCCGGGGCCTCCTGCAGCAGGACCTAACCGCAGGCAAGTCTACACCCCTGGAGTCCAGGGGCCTTCCTGTTTTATGAGTCTCAGGAAACGGGCTTTATTCCATTTGTCCGTGGGGCTGCTTCTCCCTTTTCCTCTATTCTACCTGCTCCTCCCTTTGCCTCGTTTCTGCTTATCAGATCCTCTGCTTTGAGCTGGCAGATCCAGGATGCTGCTTTACTCGCCAGCATCTTCAGGGGAGAGATCTTTATTCCATTTGCCCATGGGGCAGCCCCTCTGTGCAGACAGCAGAGCTTCTGGCCAGCCTGCGGCTTTCCAGGGGCTATGGGTTAGTGCTTTCCTGGCTGGAGCCCAGGCCCAGTTTATGGCCAGCTAAACAGACTCCTGGATATAAGGAAAAATCTCCCCCAGCCCCTGACCCTGGGCAAGGTTTCTGCTGCCAGCATGGCCTGACAGTTGGACTGGAGTGGCTTCTCCACTCATACAGGGGCAAGTGACCATGCACTGGGGATCCGGGCACAGAGCAGGCCTTGGGAGCAGGAGAAGTATGATGCCCTGACCCCAGCCAGGGGCTGGAGGAAGATCTGAGTGACTTCCCCAACTGTCTGGGTCTCAGCCCTCTTGACACCTGCTCTTGTCCCAGCTTGTTCTGGGTCTTCTTGTGAGGGCGTCAGGTGTCAGAGGTGGGCAGCTCCTCATGCTCCCAGCCAGGTGCAGCTGAGTGTGGACACTTGGAGGGTCTGGGCACTAGCGGGTGTGTCTATACCCCCATCTCAGGTTTCGTCTCTCTACTACCAGGGCAGGATGAGTGGGCGTTGTGGTCCTACCTGACAGTGTGGTCAGGGAACAGCGGGGAGCACCAGCCTGCCTATTTTATCCTGGCACTGGCACAAGCTGGCTTGGGGCACAACCTTGAGGCCAGAGGCAGGAGAAAGTAGGTGGCACCATGGCTCTCTCGGCCAAGCACCTGGATATATACAGTTGCCCTTGGTGTCTGAGGGGATTGGTTCCAGGACATGCCCCTCCACCCAAGGGTACCCAAATCCATGCATGCTCAAGTCCTTTATATAAAACGGCGTAGTACTTGAATATAACCTACACTCATCCTCTGGTAAATCACTTCTAGATTACTTACAAATACCTAATACAGGGCTGGGCATGGTGGCTCACACCTGTAATTCCAGATCACTCTGGGAGGCTGAGGCAGGTGGATTATTTGAGGTCAGGAGTTTGAGACCAGCTTGACCAACATAGTGAAACCCCATCTCTAGTAAAAATACAAAAATTAGCCGGGCATGGCAGTGGGCACCTATAATCCCAGCTACTACGAGAGGCTGAGGCAAGAGAATCACTTGAACCTGGGAGGTGGAGGCTGCAGTGAGCCAAGATCACGCCACTGCATTCCATCCAGCCTGGGCAATAGAGCGAGACTCCGTCTCAAAAAAGCAAAACAAACAAAAAAACCAAATACCTAATACGGTGTAAAAGCTGTGTAGAAAGTTGTTTATGGTACATTGTTCTTCAATTTGTATTAGTTTTTAACTTTTGTGTTGTTATTTTTATTGTTCCTTTTTTCCAAATATTTTCCATCCACTGTTGTTCAAATCTGCGGGTACAGAACCCGTGGATGTGGAGGGCCGGCTGTGTATCCTGCCCACCTAAAGCAGAGCTGCGGGCCGTCCAGAAGTAGAGAGTGCTCCTTGCTGATCTGGCCAGACACCCCCCGAGGTGTGCCCCACTGTGGACGGCCGTCGGGGAGTGAGGCTGGAGACCCCAGTCCTGGGGACACTGCAACATAACCCTCCCCCACCGTGGTTATGAACCTGTGACTCCGGCCAGGTCTGAGGAGGGGTCTGGGAGCTGCTCACTCCACATGCCCCTTCCCACATACTCTTTTCTTCTGGCTTCCTGGGTTCTCTTCCACTCCAGGTTGGCAGATTGGGCTTCTACTGGGACTGGAGCAGAGGCTAGGGTGTGGGGTCAGTGAGAACAAGTCCCCATTCTAGAGGGACTGGGGAAAGGCTAAGATGATGGCTCAGCTCCAGGCACAAAGGAAGGAGGAAAATCTTAGGCCACGCACCTCTCCTCCAAGTTTTTATTTTGTTTTGTTTTTGAGACAGGGTCTTGCCCTGTCACTCAGGCTGGAGTACAGTGGTGTACCCACAGCTCATTGCAGCCTCAGCTCCCAGGCTCAGGCGATCCTCCCACCCTTAGCCTCATGAATTGTTGGGATTACAGGTGCATGCCACCCATGCCTGGATATTGAGTGATTGATTGATTGATTGGTGGAGATGAGGCCTCGTCATATTGCCCAGGCTGGTCTCGAACTCCTGGACTCAAGTGATCTTCCTGCCTCGGCATCCCAAAGTACTGGGATTATAGGCAGCAGCCACTGTGACCAGCTCCTCCTCCAAGTTTGAGAACTAGGTCCTCACTAGGCCAGCAGCAGGGCCTTCCCAGCCTCAGGTCTCAGGCTGAATGGAAGTGGTGTTAGCCAGAGGCAGCCTGGAGGAGCCCCGGGCTGCTCCTTTCTCAGAGGGGGTCTTGGTCCTGTGCAGGCAGCTGGCCTGGTGGGAGGCTCCAGCTGCGGGCCCCTCCACTCGTTTTTCTATCCCTCTGGCCTCTGTGGAGGAGATGCCGCTACATGCCCCACCCACTTCAATTCTTCGTTCATTAAAAAACCCTGAGAGAGAGGTGATGTGTAGGCTTCAGATTATCTTTAAAACTAGATTTAAAAGACAAAGCTGGAAAGGACAGTTCTTCATAGCTTTCTCTGGTGCTTTAAACAACCTACTTGCAAACCCTGTGGGCTTTGATGTTTGCTTACTCTTGGCTTAATTTAGCCTGGTTTAGTCCTCACTAGAGCTGCCTCTGCTGGCATGGGCTGGCTTAGAGGGGAATTGGGTGAGGGTGGTGGCACCGGGTATATTGGGCCTCTGGGAATGGCAGAGGAAGCTAGAATTCTCTCTTTCCTGTCCTCTGAGTGGCTCCCTGGTCTCTCTGAATGTTACCAGTGCTGTCAACATTGGCATAGCCTTTACAGGTAAACTGCACAGCCAGCTCACCTCATGGGATCTTGTCACGCACACAACCCGCCCCCCATCACCCCCACAGAACCATCCTAGTGTCCTCCTCGTCTCCTGGCACACATGCACACGTGCACACATGCACAAGTAGCGCATACTTGCAAGAGCCCCAAAGAGCTCCCTGACGGGCGTTGGGGGCAGCTGCTGTCCACGAAGCCCAGGGACATCTGTCGCTCCTGCCCACTTAGAGAGGCCTCCATTGGGGGCGCCCTTTCTGCAGCAACTGGGCTCAGCTTACCAAATGCAAGGCCTAATTTTCAGAGGCCCCTCTGGAAATCGAACCTTGGAAAGTGCCCAGGAGCCGGGAGGGTTTGGGGAGGCAGGCTGGGGCTGCTCACCAGAGAGAGCCAGAGCCTTTCCCCATGGCCACAGAGCAGACTCTGCTGCTTCTCTTCCTTCCTGCCCTGGGCTTCCGACCTTCATCCCACCCGCTTGCCAGCTCTGGGGGAGTCCGAACAGCATAGTGGCCAGTGGGGGTGCTGTGAGTAGGCCAGTGGGCCAGGGCAGGTGCAGAGGGACATGGTGGGCCAGCACTGTGTCTATGTTGCCTCCAGAGTAGGGGGAAGCCGCCTGGCAGGAACCTCCTGACATGTGGCCTTCGGTGAGGCCCTGACCCTGGCGGCACCCCATGTGTACGTAGCTCAGCCCAGGGTGCCGTTCCATGCTGTGAGCTCATTCCCCTGCCCCACCCTGGCTGGCAGACTGGCTCCACCCTGGTGTCCTGTTTTTTAGGCACCCTCAACCATACCCCAGCCAGCTGTCCTGTCCCTTCATCATCCAGAGGAGCAGGCACCCAAGGGTGGAAAAGCTTCATGACCTGGGGGCATCTGGGAGGGTGGACCTGGGGCCACGAGAGTCCTTGTTCTGCTTGAGCTGCTCAGCTGGAAGGCAATCCTCCCACCCAACTTCTGCCTCGGGCCCAGTGCCAGGCCCTCGAAGGGCCGTGAGCTGGTGCTTTGAGAGCCGCTCACAGATGCCTGCATCTCCTCTCTTCTCTTGGGGCTGACTCCAGTCTTCCGCAGTCCCAGGCCTGTTCCAGGGCTGCTGTTTTATCATCGGCAGAGGGCTTTCCTTCTGGCCGGGAAGGCCGTTTTCCCTGAGTCTGTCTCCTTCCTTACCTTGGCTTTGAGCAGAGGGAGGCTCAGCGGGGAGCCGGGTGCTGCAGTCTTCATGCCTCGTTTCCTGATCCTGGAGATAATTTTGGGAGATGGTCCCAAAACTGAACCTTGCTTTCTTATCTTAGCACCTTCAAGTGTGTCAGGCTGGGAGTTTAACACCCTGGTCCCAGCGTCTCTTTGCCAGTGATGAGCTGGGTGACCTTGGACCAGCCACCTCACTCTCTGGGCTGCAAAATATTTGTGAGAGTGGGGGCCAGGATTTGTGCCCTAGAGGCTGTCTCCATTGCAGTCAGTTTTTTGAACAAGAGTTGGGGCCTCAGTTTCCCATGGGATTTGTTTTCCACCAGTGACATGTGGGTGTGAAGTAGTGCCAGAGGGTATTTGTCTCCTGGAAGAATAGACACAAATCTAGAACAATAACACCAGGACTACGATATGCCTGGTGCCCTGCTAAACACCTTCGGAGGCTTTTGTTATTGCAATCTCACAACATCCCTATGAGGCAGAGTGTTTTCCTCCTGATTTTGTGGGTAAGCAAACAGGCTCAGAAGTTAAAAGAAGTGGCTGACACCTGGGTGCCTGCAGGGACGGTGTCCTTGATTATGAGGCTTGACAGCCCCTCTGGGACTTGGTTTTTGATCCTCAGAGCTGGAAGTTTCCTTAAACAAAGGCCTATAGGTTCACAGTGGGGAAGCTGAGGCACAGAGAGGAGAAGTAAGCTGTGATGGGGCCTGAAGCCAGGATTCTGTTGTCCCAGTGTACCCTGTGGTACCACCCCTGGGAATTGTCTGGCTCTTCTGTCTGGCCCCAGAGCTGAGAATGCCCTCTCTGTCTGCAGTCTCTGCTGATATTCGACCTCCCGTGCTTTGAAAGCTGCGATTGTCACAGCGAGCTGGGCTGCCCACGCTCCTGCCCCCACCCCTTCCAACTGTGGGGCCCTTTGTGCTCCCGGATCTCAGCACAACAGCTGGGCTGTTGATCCAGAAAGTGCAGTGTGACTGGGGGAGGGCAGCCTGCCGTGTTCCTCCGGGGCGGGCGGGCGGGGACTGTCCCAGCCCCAGCCCCAGCCGAGGGGGACTGAGCGCTGCAGTGACAAAGACGGCAGCCCCTGAGGGAGATCAGCAGACCCGAATTCCAGCCCTGGCAAGACCCCACCCAGTGTGCTCTGTGACCTCACTCCTTCTGCAAGCCTCAGTCTCCTCATCTGTAAAACAAGATGTTGGATGATAGAGGAGTGTGGAGAGGGGCTCTGGAAGGCAAAGGGAGGATTCCAGTGTGGGCCCATCCTGGGCCGTAGAAAGAGCACCAGGTCCGGAACCAGGATAGCCAAGTCTCAGCTCAGGCATGGCTGCATCAGAGCTGCGTGTCCCCAAGCACGGCCCCAACCTCTCAAGGCCTGGGCTGTCCGGTCTGTAAAGGGAGTGGAGTGAATTACTCCTGCTGGGACATAGCACAGAGACTCAGGCATCAGCTGAGCACTGGAGGCATGGGAGGATGTGTGGGCAGGGAGGTCACGAGCAGGCATTCAGGGTGGGGAGTGGAGGGGGCGCCCCATGCTGGCAGGGCTTTCTCTACCCACCCAGTCTTCTGGGAAATCTTGGGTTGGACTCTGGTAGTGTGTGGTTCTTTTCCTTTGTAATTTCTCCTTCTGAATAGACCATTGACTTCCTGAATGACAACATTCGAAGAGGAATTGAGAACTACTATGACGATCTGGACTTCAAAAACATCATGGACTTTGTTCAGAAAAAGGTGAGCCAGGCACTTCAGGGTAGAGATGCTCCTCCCATGCCCTTAACTTCCCGTCCGGGCCCCTGTTCAAGAAGATGGGGTGAGGGGTAACTTATCCATTCCCAAAGCTGGTGGCTGGCCAGGCTGGGTGGCAAGGGTGGCCGTGGACCGCCCACCAAGGATGGCGAGGCCAGGGCCCAACCTTCTTAGCCAGTCCTCTGTCCACATTCCTGGCGCCACACCTTCTTACCCTTCTGTCCCTCTCCAGTTACACTGGCTTCCTGCCCCCCATCCCTAAACACAACAAGGTCAGGTGTTGCTATAAGCAGCCTTGCAGGGTCCCAGGACACCACCCTCCAATGGGTGAGGATCCTCCTTCCTTGAGGCAAGCGACCTCCCCCCGTCCAGAGCCCCTCTGCTAAGTCCCTTCAGTGACAAGTCATTCCTTGTCAAGTTAAAGACAGCGCTGATGGGGAGAAAGCTCTTCACTGATTACAGTTTCCCCCAAATATGGGACACTGAACCAGACTCCTTCCTTCCATGACACTTCCTTGAGTGTGATGATGATCCTGTTCCTTTTGGGACACCATCTCTCCCCTCTAGGTCCATCTAAATCTGTTGGTGCAGTAATTAATAATAATAATAATATAAACAGTAACAATCGCAAGTGGTAGGGCCAGCTTCTGTCCTTGGGTGGCTTTTGTACATCAACTTCACCTGAGCCTCAGCTTTCTCACCTGCATAAGCAGAACAATGACAGGAAGCTCTTGGGGCGTCGTCCTGAGGATTACCTTGACTTAATTCAGGAGACATGTTTAGAACAGTGCCAGGCACAGGGTGAGACCACAGCGCTAGCTGTGGGGATCATTGGTACATACTCCAGGTGAGGACAAGCAGAGTGGGGGCTGCAGGCCCACTCAGCCGGGGCAGGACTTCCTAGGATATAACCTTGGGGGATTCAGCTGGCCTGGGCCCCTGTGCCAGCCCTCAGTGGGGACCAGTCTCTCCCCACATGCAGGGCTGCTTGCTGTGGCTGCTCCCTTGGCCCAGACCTTCCTTTCAGTCACAACAGGTGCAGCCTCTGGAAAGCCTTTTTCTGCCAGGGATGTGCCTGCCAGCTTGGGCTGGGAGAGCTGAGTTCTGCTCCGGGTAGAGTGAGATGTTTTTATTGGAACCCGCCTTTAGCTGGCTTAGGATTTCATTTTTCCTGGGGTGGATGGAGGTAGGAGGTGATTAATGCTGAGTGAGCACTTTCTTGGTGCCAGGCCCAGGGCTGAGTGCCTCATGTATGACAGTCTACGTCATCACAGCTCAGCTGTGCAGAGCTGCCATCCTTATTATTGCTTTACGGACAACTATCTGAGGCTCCAAGAGGCTGCCCAACTTGCCTGGGGTTGCACAGCAGGGAGTGGTGGTCTGAGGATTTGACCTTGGGTCTGGTCTGTTCCATTGCAAAGCAAATGCCCTTTGAACTGCATTGCAGAAAGACACTTCCACGTCCCAAAACCTGGTAGCTTAAGGGGTACCGTGGGGACTCTGGAAGGGTGTCTGGCTTCCAGAACGCCTACCACAGCCCTGGTTGAACCCACTAGTCCCAGCTCCCTGCTTCAGCTGGCTGGCAAAGGAGGTCACGTGGTCCAGCCTGTGCCCGCCTCTCAACCTCATGCTCTGCACTCTCTCTGTTCCAGGCTTGCTGGTCTCTGCACCTGCTGCTGAAATACAAGCTTGTTTCTGCGTGGGGCCTTTGCATGAGTCGGCTGGCTTCTTCTGTTTCCATGTTTCAGATGAAATACCCTCTCTACAGAGAGCCCTTTTGTGACCTCCCAACCTAGAGCCGCCCCTCCCCACTCTTCCCTTATTTCTCCATTTCTGGGGTGCACAGCAAGGCCTCCCTGACCTTTTCATCCAGTGCTCGCCCTCTGTCCCTCCACTGGAATGCATGCCACCTGAGCAGGGGCTGCGTTGCTTTGCTTACCCTGTCTCTCCAGTACCCGGAACAATGCCAGGCACATGCCACCCCTCAGGAGGGTCACCAACTACTTCCTACAGGAGCAGGGAGGGGAGGCAGGGAGGGGTTTGGCTAAGGGGAGAGCCCCAGGCAGGATGTGAGGGGCAGATGTTCTCCTTACTAAGGGCAGGGCCAGCCAAGCTGGACGGGGCGGCTCCTAGGGCAAGTGCGAAGGGCTGTTGAGGTGCAGGGACTTTCACAGAATCATGCTTGGTCTCTGGGACTTTAAGGGCCATCTTTTCCAGCCCAGTACCTGCACTGGGGACACGAAGATGAAGGCAGAGGCCAGTGGTCAAGGAAGGACTTTTCCTTCCGGTGTCTAGTCACCATCCCGATATCCCAATAAGGGGCAGCCGGGCCTTGGCTTGGACACCTCTCCAGTGACGGGGGGTTCGCTACCCTCTAGGCAGCCATGCCACACTTGGACAGCTCCGACTTGAAAGTGTACAGCCTCTCCCTGCACCAAGGTGACCCACGGAATAAACCACGTCCGTCTGTGGGCAGGGCCCCTTCCCGTCGTCTGAGCAGGGCCTGGGCGATGACGGCCGCTCCTCTTTCCCGCTTGCTTCCCTCCTCAGTTCAAGTGCTGTGGCGGGGAGGACTACCGAGACTGGAGCCAGAACCAGTACCACGACTGCAGGGCTCCCGGACCCCTGGCCTGCGGGGTGCCCTACACCTGCTGCATCCGGAACACGGTAGCCGCTGCTCCTGTGGTGGGCGGGGGGCTGTGGGCACCCCAGATGGTCCAGCTCTTCTCTTGTCTTTCTTCCCAAGTTGAAGATGGGTGGTGTGGGTGGAGGTGGGGAGGCAGGAATTGGTGGCAGAGAGGAGGCTTTCCTGATTCTCACGGGCTACTGAAAGTGGAACTTCTGGGGGTTGGGCATGGGAAGGCCATGACTTTTTTTTTTCTCCTTTTTGAGACGGAGTCTGCTCTGTCGCCAGCTGGAGTGCCGTGGCGCAGTTTTCTCACTGCAACCTTTGCCTCCCGGGTTCAAGCAGTTCTCCTGCTTCAGCCTCTGTAGTAGCTGGGATTACAGGCACGCGCCACCACACCCAGCAATTTTTGTATTCTTCGTGGAGACGGGGTTTCACCATGTTGGCCAGGATGGTCTTGATCTCTTGACCTCATGATCCGCCCGCCTTGGCCTCCCAAAGTGCTGGGATTACAGGCGTGAGCCACCGCGCCCGGCCCTGGCTGTGTCTTTCTTAGTGGTGTTGGTTACCATCCACTGAGCACCTGCCTTGTGCAGGCCTGCTCTGGGCACTTCAGTGGTATTTACTCATTTCGCCTTCACAACCCTGTGAGGTACGTACACTTATTTTACCTACTTTACAGATGAGGAAACTGAGGCACCCAAAGGCTGGCTGTCTTGCCCAAGGTTGGCAGAGCTAGGATGAAGTGCAGGCAGGCGTTGCAAAGCTACACTCTGGAGAACTGTGGGGGCCAGCTGAGGGCAGGAGGGAGAGGCGTCCAGGCCAGGGGAGCTTCGTGGGGGCAGCTGGCTCTGCAGTGTTGGTGGGAGGCAGGGCAAGACCCCCACCCTGGGCATCTCCATTGGTCTTTGGCCTTGAGGACCTGGTGCTCAGCAGCAGCAGGATGCTTGGAAGGGAGTCAACGACGTAAATGCCAGCCTCCTCCTCTCCCCAGCTTGATCCTCTCGGCTCTGTCATGTCGGTCATTTGGGATGATGTCCTGTGTGGTCAGCGCTTAAGTGAAAGGCTTCATCAGTCCTTGTGTTTGACAAATGTGTCCAGAAACCATTTCAGGCTTGGAACGAGGTGGAGAGCTTTGCAATTACTCATGGCTCAAATAGTCATGGAAAGTTTCTCTCCTGACATCTCCACCATTCTGTGCCCACTGCCAGATTCTGTAAACTGAGCAGCTGCGGGTGGGGGCCTTGCCCATGAGTCAGAGAGTCAGTGCCAAGTGCACTAGCTCTAAAAAAGGCTGGGCCGGGAGGGAAGCTTTGTTTGGAAATGTTAGCTGCCATTTTAGGGTAGTTCTCTGGGAAGGGGGGATGCTGAGGAGGAGCAGAGTTTCCAGAGAGGCCTGCATGGGGCGATCCTGCACTTGACCCAGGGCAGCAGCAGCTGAATGCCCAAGCTGAGCTGTGCAAGCCGAACTCGTATTCATTCATTCATTCATTCATTCAACAAATATTAGCTGAGAACCTACTCTGTGCCAGACACACTTCCAGGTTCTGGGGGTATAGCAAATGAAGTCTCTGCCCACATGGAGGTGACATCCTAGTGGAGAAAACTGACAAAATAAGTAAAAGATAGTTAGAGGGTCATAAATGCTAAGGAGAAAAATTAAGTAGGGTATGGAGGATTGCGGTTTTGGATACTGAGAACGGTGGGATCTGGGTGAAGCTCTGAAGAAAGTGAGGAAGGTGCCCGGGGGTGGGCATTCCTGGCAGAGAGAACAGTGTGTGCAGCGGCCTCGGAAGGGAATCACCCCAGGGTGTTTGAGAAACGGCACAGAGTGGCTAGAGCAGAGGAGCACGGGGAGGATGGTAGGAAGTGGAGTCAGGGAGGTCGTGGGCACCCTGAAGGCCACAGGCAGGACTGTGGGGTGCCCTTGAGTGACAGGGGCCCTACTGGGCCACAGTGGAAGAGTGGCATTCTGACTTGGTTTTACCAGGATTGGCCTGGCTGTGGTGCAGGACACGGTAGATGCAGGGGTAGGGTTAGGGGCTGATATGCAGTGATCCAGGGGTCACAGGTCAGCTTGTCCAGGAAGGTGCTCTTGGACCAGCACCTGTGGAAGGAGGGAGCCAGAAGCAGGCGTGGGCAGTGAAGGGAGGTGAGCAGTGATGCAGCCTCAGCTCAGTTTGACTGGGGGCCTCAGCCACATCTACGAGGGCAGCCCTTCAGAGTTGTCCCCTACTGGGGTGGGGGCCAGGCCTTCATGCTCCCACACTGACCAGGCATTACATGAGTCCGGTGGTCTACCCAAGAAGGGATTTGCTGGCTCTGTTTAGCCAAGAACAGAATAATACAGCAAGAGGAAAGAGAGATTGATGGATGATAAGGAATTGGCTTGTGTAATTATGGAGGTGGGCAAGACCCAGGATCTGCAGGGTGAGTTGGCAGGCGGAAGACCCAGGACAGCTGATGGTGTAGTGCCCATTCAAAGGCTGGTCAGGCTCCAGAGCTAGGAAGAGCCAACTTTCAGTTCAAGCCCAAAGGTAGCCAGGCAGGGAGAATTCTCTTAGGGTCAGTGAGGGGAGGGTGGTCTTTTGTTCTGTTCAGGCCTTCACTGATCGGATGATACCTTTTCCCCTTGGGCAGGGCCATCTGCTTTACTCAGTGCTGATTAAAACATTAGCCTCATGCAGAGACACCCAGAATAATGTCTGGCCAAATATCTGGGTGCCCCATGGACCGGTCACGTTGACGTATAAAATGAATGATCACGTGAAGTACTTACTGCAGGGGGCTGACAGCTAAGGGCTCCCCACACCATCCTGGCCCCAGGCAGGAGAAGACAGATGCTTGGAGCTGGGTGGTGGTGGCGGTGGCGGTGGTGGAAGTGGCGAAACGTGGTGACATTCTGGCTATATTTTACAAGTAAGCCTACAGGATTTGCTGGTGTATCAGATGTGGGCGGTGAGTGAAAGAGCGAAATCAAGGAGGTATCCAGGTTTTGGTCTGAGCCACGGGAAAGGCGGGGCTGCCACTGCCTGAGAGGGGAGGGCCACAAGGAGGCAGGTTGAGTGACCAGGAGCTCAGTGTGGACCTGTGGGGTTTGAGAGCCTGTTCAGCATCCCAGCAGGGAGGTCAAAGATACAGTTGGATATAGGAGTCTGAAGTCCTGGGGATGACTGGGCTGGGGGTGTGAACACGGTCACTGTCTGCAGAGAGGGTGTGAAAGAGAGCACCGGGGCAGGGAGGGGCCTTCTCCTGGCCAGGGTTATCTGACCCTGGGTTACACACTACCACTGAATCTCCCTGTGCCACCCCAGCTGGATGAGTTTCTCTAAATGTGAAACAGGGTGTTCCCTTCCTTGGTAGAGCTGGTTGATTTGTGTCCTAATTGTTATTATTATTATTATTTTTTTTTTTGAGACGGAGTTTCGCTCGTTACCCAGGCTGGAGTGCAATGGCGCGATCTCGGCTCACCGCAACCTCCGCCTCCTGGGTTCAGGCAATTCTCCTGCCTCAGCCTCCCGAGTAGCTGGGATTACAGGCACGCGCCACCATGCCCAGCTAATTTTTTTGTATTTTTAGCAGAGACGGGGTTTCACCATGTTGACCAGGATGGTCTCGATCTCTTGACCTCGTGATCCACCTGCCTCGGCCTCCCAAAGTGCTGGGATTACAGGCGTGAGCTACCGCACCCGGCCTGTGTCCAAAGTATTTATTTTATACTACACCATTCAACCTGGGATTTGAATGAGTACACAGGAAATAATGTAGTGTAAAAAACTAAAATAACATTAAAAATCAGGGCTGTGGAAATTGTATTCTCAGATAGGAGGCCTAGACAATGGAGAAAAATATAAAATACTGTCATGTAAACCTCAGGGCCTCATGGACTCACTGGAAGGAGCTGAGCCCAGTGTCTGCTGGCTTGGAGCGGGCTCCTCCACCTCCAGGCGGTGAACCGGTACCAGTTAGGAAGCAGGTCACGCAACAGGAGGTGAGCAGCGGGTGAGGGGGCATGCCTGCCTGAGCTCCGTCTCCGTCACAGCAGCAGCGGCATGAGAGTCTCATAGGAGCGCGAATCCTATCGTAAATTGTGCGTTCAGGGCACCTAGGCTGAGTGCTCTTTATGAGAATCGGGAACAGTTTCATCCCGAAGTCATCTCTCTCCACCCACCCCTTACCCCATCCTGTGGAAAAATTGAAACCCGTTTCTGGTGCCAAAAAGGTTGGAGAGTGCTGGCTTAGAGTTTCCTGGCAGCCAAAGGGAAAAGGGGGACATGGTCTCATATTATTACTGTTCAGCAGAACATCTCAGTTCCTCAGGGAAAGTAACTTTTTCCCTAACACTCATCTTTAAAAGACATGTCTTATGTGAGCTTCCAATAGAGGATTTGGGCCATCGAAGTTCACATAAGCCTGTAAAATCTGGTTACACCAGGATATAGCCCTGGGAGCTGTTGGTGCAGAGGGCAGCGTGCTTCTACGTTAAATGGCTCCATGTGCTGTACCTGCTGAGCTCTTGGGACCAATTTTCATGCATCTCCCCTCCCTTGTTGTTGGCTATCCCTTGGGGACCTGTCCCGAAGACCCCTCTCCTCGTCCCGTGAGCTGCTTAGTCTGCTCAGGGTGAAAGGATACACACGCAAACGCTGCTGTGATCTTTTGGCTTCCCAGGAGTCCTCTTTCTGATTTCCTGTCCTGTGGCCCTGTGCAGGATAGAAGAGGCCACTGGACCCTGGTTTTGGGACCTGTGAACAAGAGCCTCCTGTAGAATACTGATTCTATGGTCAAACCCAGGCAGGCTTTACTTTTGGAAAGACCATGGATGCATGGTATCCCCCTGCCCCTTGGTGAGGGGCTCTCCTGGCAGGGGGAGGTGAGTCCTTCCTGGGCCTGGAGAAAGATTCTGGGCTCTGGTGCCAGAGAGGCCTCTGCCAGTTGCCTGTCTGCTGAGAGACTCACCCCCCCGCCCCCGCCACCGAGGTCACCGGAGCTGGCCCAGTGAAGTCACTCTTGTCACCTCCTTACCTACCATGCAGCTTAATTGTTATGTTCATTATCTCCCTTTTTACTGTGTAAGTTCCATGAAGGCAGGGACTTTGTCTTGTTCTGTATTCCAAGTGACCAGAACTGGGGTTGGCATGCAGTATGTGCTCAGTTAATATTTGTTCAGTGAATGAATGAATGAACCAATGAGGCAGAAAGCATCACTCCCATCATGTGCTGTGCACCTGCACCCCAGGCCTGACCCTCTCCATAGGGGTCATGTTTATGGTCTGGATGGGCCAAAAACACTGGCTGACTGATGCCCAGTGGGTGCTAGGCACGGCTGGGTCTGAGGCTACCTGGAGAACCGGCTAGATTGAGGGAAGTTTTCTTGTCCGCACATTAAGCGCTGACATTTAGAATGACCTCGATGACATCTGAGGCCCAACCCTCTCTCTTGAAAGGAGATAAGATGCCCTCCCTTACCTTTCCAGGGGCTGGAACTGCGAACAAATCATTCCAGCCAGTGTTCCTGTACTTCTCCATGTGCACAGCCCCGTGATAAGCACTTTACATGTGTGTCTCACTTATTTTTTTATTGCATTTTAGGTTTTAGGGTACATGTGAAGAACATGCAAGATTGTTGCATAGGTACACACATGACAGTGTGATTTGCTGCCTTCCTCCCCATCACCTATATCTGGCATTTCTCCCCATGCTATCTCTCCCCAACTCCCCACCCCCCACTGTCCCTCCCCTATTTCCCCCCAACAGACCCCAGTGTGTGATGCTCCCCTCCCTGTGTCCATGTGTTCTCATTGTTCAACACCCGCCTATGAGTGAGAACATATGGTGTTTGATTTTCTGTTCTTGTGTCAGTTTGCTGAGAATGATGGTTTCCAGGTTCATCCATGTCCCTACAAAGGACATGAACTTACTGTTTTTGATGGCTGTATAATATTCCATGGTGTATATGTGCCACATTTTCCCTGTTCAGTCTATCATCGATGGGCATTTGGGTTGGTTCCAGGTCTTTGCTATTGTAAACAGTGCTGCAATGAGTATACATGTGCATGTGTCCTTATAGTAGAATGATTTCTAATCCTTTGGATATATACCCAGTAATGGCATTGCTGGATCAAATGGAATTTCTATTTCTGGGTCCTTGAGGAATCGCCACACTGTCTCCCACCAACAGTGTAAAAGTGTTCGTATTTCTCCACATTCTCTCCAGCATCTGTTTTGTCCAGATTTTTTAATGATCGCCATTCTGACTGGCGTGAGATGGTATCTCAATGTGGTTTTGATTTGCATTTCTCTAATGACCAGTGATGATGAGCATTTTTTCATATTTTTTTTTGCCTCATGTATGTCTTCTTTTGTAAAGTGTCTGTTCATATCCTTCGCCCACTTTTGAATGGGCTTGTTTCTTGTAAATCTGTTTTAGATTCTTTGTAAATTCTGGATATCAGCCCTTTGTCAGCTGGGTAAACTGCAAAAATTTTTTCCCATTCTGTTGGTTGCCGATTCACTCTAATGACTGTTTCTTTTGCTGTGCAGAAGCTGTGGAGTTTGATTAGGTCCCATTTGTCTATTTTGGCTTTTGTTGGCAATGCTTTTGGTGTTTTGGTCATGAAGTCCTTGCCTACGCCTATGTCCTGAATGGTTTTGCCTAGATTTTCTTCTAGGGTTTTTATGATGTTAGATCTTATGTTTAAGTCTTTAATCCATCCGGAGTTAATTTTAGTGTAAGGTGTCAGGAAGGGGTCCGGTTTCTGCATTCTGCACATGGCTAGCCAGTTTTCCAAACAAACACCATTTATTAAACAGGGAATCCTTTCCCCATTGCTAGTTATTGTCAGGTTTGTCAAAGATCGGATGGTTGTAGATGTCTTGTGTTGCCTCTAAGGCTTCTGTTCTGTTCCATTGGTCTATATCTCTGTTTTGGTACCAGTGTGTCTCACTTTAACGTACAAAATAGCCCTAGGAGGTGGGTTCTCTGATCATCACCACCCATTCAGTCATTCATCCATCCATCCATTCATTTTCTTGGTTAACAAATACGTGTTGAGGACCTCTGGTTGCGGGTTTCTTGACAGCCCACCTAAGGTTGGTCACAGTTCCTAAGTGGCAGAGCAGGATCTGGACCCAGGAAATATGGTGCCACAGGGCATGCTGGGTGCTCTGCCTTTGCCCCTGAGTCGTCACTGGTACCCGCGGCACTCATCCCCCACAGCAGTGTTCACTTAGATGTAGAGCAGTGGGGCTGGTAAGGGTTATGGGCTGGACCACGGGTCTCACTCTCTTACCTGGTGGTGGGAGAAGGAGACCCTGCAGGGCACAGGCGGTGATGGGAAGTGCTCACACCAGCCTGTGTGACTTAGGGCCTGCCCTGGGAGGGATTTGATGAGGGCTAGGGCCTAACCACAGCTTTCCCTGTGCCTAAGTGAATCAGTAGTTGGGAATTTTGGAGAGCACCTCTCTTCCCAAGAAGGAAATTTTAGCAGCACCCTCTGCTGGTGGAGCAGGGTCTGTGGAACAGGGAAGCGTGGCCAGGTTTGTAAACCACAGATGTGGTCTGAAGTTTTCCTCCCTAAGAGCCCCTGGAGCAGGAATAGCCGCACCCTGACCTCTGAGACGTGCATTACGGTGTGAGGTGAGTGGTGCTCTGGGGCGGCCACAGCCAAGGAGCCTGGGCAGCGTGCCTCTCTCTGGGGTCCTGGTCTGCTGCTACTCGAGGGGTGGTTCTCCCACGTAAAAGCCATGGAACTAGCATTCCTACAATTTTTTCACTGCACATTTCTTGGAGGATGAGGTGGTTATGATGGAGACTCAAGCCAGACTGCCTGGTTGGAATCTCAGCTCCATCCCTGCTGGACAGTGCAACTCTGTGCCTCGGTTTTCATCTGTAAAATGGGTAGGATAATAGCGCCTTTTAGAGTTAGAAGCATTATAAATATTAGCTATTATACGTTTCCATTTCAGACAGAAGTCGTCAACACCATGTGTGGCTACAAAACTATCGACAAGGAGGTAAGTCTTTGAAATCCCTGGACATGTTGCTCCACCCTGGGGTGATTGGAGATTTTCCAGCACACTTGGCTGTGGCCCAGAGCCAGGACTCCTGGGGTTTTCCACCCCCACCCAGACACAGAAAGGCTCAGGGAACCAAGAATTCCCCCAGGCTGGGAGATGCCACCTGCCAGGGTTTGCTGAGCGCCTACTGTAGGCTGGTCCACATGAGCCACCATGGCCCTTGACGGTACCCCCAGCAGCTGTGTGCCCAGCCATGCTCAGCACCAGTTTGCCTCTGCCCCTGGGGCCACCTGGGACCCAGCAAGCCTTCTGGGGGTTGCCCCTGGGTCAGCTTCCTGGGCAGCTCCCCTGGACGAGGAGAGAAGCGGGGTGGTGCTGGGAAGGGACCTGAAAGGAATGGTGACCTGTCATGCAGAGCAGTGGCTTGCAAAGTGGGGTCCCCAGTCCAGCAGCAACAGCATCCCCTGGGAATGTGTTAGAAATGTATGTTCTTGGGGTGGGGCCTAGTGGGTGATTCTGACACATGTTGGAGAGCCACAGACCAGCAGTGGTTCTCGACCCCTCAGCACCAATGGCCATTTTTATAACAAACAGTGGTAATGTCCTACTTTTTATCCCCAAATGAAATTCACATATAACCTACCTACATGCCCAGTTCCAAAACAATTAACATAGTGATCTGAGATAAAGGGAGAAATGAAATACAGCAGTTTGCAGCTGTGTAACATGGCTTATCATGTGGGTCCTCAGGCAGTGGGTAGTGAAGTCCGGTGTCTGCTGATGTGAGGGATCCCTGAGGCTGCAGTAGCTACAGGACAGCTTATAGGGCATCGTGCTGGTGACCACATACGTGGCATCATTGTTGCTGCTGGCATGGTTTTTAAAACTGGTCAACAATTCTTGATAAAGTTCTGAACTAAATAATGTATTATCATTCCTTAATTTGCCTAGTAGTGGTTCTGGAAAATTCATTGTACATTAAAAGTAATGTAGAAATGTTTTTTTTTCCCTTAAGAAACAGGGTCTCACTGTTGCCTAGGCTGGCTTCAAACCTATCAGGCAGTCCTCCCAACTGAGCCTCCACAGTGGCTGGGACCGCAGGCACATGCCACCATGCCAAGCTCTGCTTTGTTTTTATATATACCTGAAGTGAGGCTAAGTATAGACTTTGTGTGCAGGAAAACACCTGTGTAAGCTATTTTTTCCGCCTCCCCTCCTCTCCCTTCTTCCCTCTCTCCCTTTCCTTCCCTTCCCTCTTCCCTTCCCCTTTCCCTCTCCTGCCTCTCCCCTCTTCCTCTCCTCCCTCCCTTCCTTCCTCCCTCCCTCCTCCCTTCCCTTCACTCCTTCCCGTCTTCCTTCTCTCCTTCCCTTCCTGCCTCCCTTCTCCTTTCTCCTTCCCTTCTTCCCTCCTTCCCTCTCCTCCATCCCTTCCCTTCTTTTCTCCCCTCCTTCCCTTTCCTCCTCCTCTCCCTCTTTCCCTTCTTGCCTTCCCTTTCCACTTCTCCTTCCCTTCTTTTTTCCTTCCCTCCCCTCCTTCCCTTCCCTCCTTCCTTCCCTCCCCTCTAACCTTTCCCTTCCCTTTTTCCTTTCCTGTCTTTCCATTGCTCCTTCCCCTCCCTCCCCTCCTTCCTTTCCCTCCTTCTCTCCCCTCCTTCTCTTCCCTTCCCTTTTCCCTCCCCTCCTTCCCTTCTTCCCTCCTTCATTCCCCTCCTTCCCTCCCTCCTCCCTTTCCTTTCTTCCTTCCCGTCTTCCTTCTCTCCTTCCCTCTTCTCTCCTTCCCTCCCCTCCTTCCCTTCCCTTCTTCCCTTGCCTCTGTCCCTTCCCTTCTTCCGTCCCCTCCTTCCCTTCACTCCTCCCTTCCATCCTTCCCTTCTCATCTCTCCTTCCGTTCCCTTCATCCCTTCCCTTCCCGAGTTCACTTATCATCGCTACTTCCCTTCCTTCCTTCCCTCCTTCCCTCACCTCCTTCCTTCCCCTCCTTCCCTCCCCTCCTTCCCTTCCCTCCTTCTCTCCATCTTTTCCTCCCTCCTTCCCTTCCTGCCTTCCCTTCTCTTTTCTCCTTCCTTTCCCTCCTCCCCTTTCCCCTTCCTTTCCTTCGCTCCCCTTTCTCGTCTCTTCCCTTTTTTCTTCCCTCCCCTCCTTCCCTCTTTCCCTTCTCTTCGCTCCCTTTCCTCCCTCCCTTCTGTCCTCCTTCCCTCCCCTCCTTCCCTTCCTTCCTTCTCTCCCCTTTCCCTCCCTTTTCCCCCCCTCCTTTCATCTTTTTTCCTTCTCTTCCCTCCTTCTGTCCTTCCCTTTCTTCCCTTGCCTCCATCCCTTCCCTTCTTCCTTCCCCTCCATCCCTTCCTTTCTCTTTTTCCCTCCTTTTCTTCCCTCCTTCCCTCCCCTTCTATTCCCTCCTTCCCTTTCCTCTCCTCCTTCCCGTCTTCCCTCCCTCCTTCCCTTCTTCCCTCCTTCTGTCCCCTCCTTCCCTTCACTCGCATCCTTCCCTCTCCTTTCCTTCCCTTCCTTCCTTCCCTTCTCTTTCTTCCCTCCTTCCCTGCCCTCCTTCCCTTTTCTTTGCTTTTCTTCCATTCATCCCTTCCCTCCTTCCTTCCCCTCCCTCTTTCCCTTCCCTCCTTCCCTTCCCTTCTAATCTTTTTGTTCCCTTCATCCCTTCCCTTCCCTCCATCCCTTCCCTTCTCTCCTTTCCTCCCCGCCTTCCCTCCCTTCCCCTGCATCCCTTCCCCTCCCTCCTTCCCTTTTTCCCTTCCCTCCCTCCTCCTTTCCCTTCCCGTCTTCCTTCCCTCCTTCCCTTCCCTCCTTTTCCCTTCCTTTCTCCCCTCCTCCCCTTTCCTTCCCTTTTCCCTTCCCTCCCCTTCTTCCCTTGCCTCCATCCCTTCCCTCCATCCCTTCCCTCCTTCCCTTCCCATTCCTTTCCCCCTTCCTTTTCTTCCCTCCCCTTTTCTCCTTCCCTTCCGTCCCCTCCTTCCCTTCCCTTTGCTCCCTCCCCTTTCCTCCTTCTCTTCTCTCCTTCCATTCCCTCTTTCCTTCCCTTCTCATCGCTTCTTCTCCCTTCCCTCCTTCACTTCCCTCCTTCCGTTTCTCTCTTGCCTTTTCTTCCCTCTTTCCCTTCCCATTGCTCCTTCCCTTCCTTCCATCCCATCACCCCTTCCCCTCCCTTTCTTTCTTCCCTTTCTTCCCTTCTTTCCCCTCTTCCCTCTTCCGTCCTGTTTTTCTCTTCCCTTCCTCCCTTCCCTTCCCTCCCCTTTTCTTTTTACCTTCCCTCCTTCCCTTCCCTTCTCTTCACTTTCCTTTTTTCTTCCTTTCTCCCCCCTTTCCCCCCTCCCCATCTCCCTCCCTTCTCCCCTTCCTCCTTCCCTTACTCCCTTCTCCCCTTCCCTTCCCCCTTCCCTCCTTCTCCCTCCCTTCTTCTCTTCCTCCCTTCCCCCTTTCCTCTTCTCCCTTCACTTCCTCCCTTCTCCCCTTCCCCTTACCTCCCTCCCTTCTCCCTTTCCTCCTCCTCCCCTTCCCTTTCTCCCTTCCCCCCTACTCCCCTTTCCCCCTTCTCCCCTTCCCCCTTCTCCCCTTTCTCCTTCTCCCCTTCCCCACTTCACTTCCCCCTTCCCTTCCTCCCTTCTCCCCTTCCTGCCTTCCCTCCTTCTCCCCTTCACTTCCCCCTTCCCCATCTCCCTCCCTTCTTCTCTTCCTCCCCTTCTCCCTTTCCTTTCCCCTTCCCCTTCCCCCCTTCCCCCCTTCCCTTTCCCCCTTCTCCCCATCTCCCTCCCTTCTCCCCTTCCTTTCCCCCTTCTCCCCTTGCCATCTCCCTCCCTTCTTCCCTTTCCCCTTCTCCCCTCCCCTTCCCTCCTTCCCCTTCCCTCCTTCCCCTTCCCTCCTTCCCCCCTCTCCCTGTCCCCCTTCCCCCCTTCCCCCTTCCACCCATCTAACCTTTCCCCCTTTCCCCTTCCCCGTTCTCCTCTTCCCTTCCCCCCTTCCCTCCCTCCTTCTCACCTTCTCCCTTCCTTCTCTCCTTCCCCTTCTCCTCATCTCCCTCCCTTCTCCCCTTCCCTTCCCCCTACCCCCTTCTCTCCTTCCTCCTTCTCTCCTTCCCCCCTTACCTCTTCCCTTCCCCCTTCTCCTCTTCCCCCACCCCCTTCTCTCCTTCCTCCTTCTCTCCTTCCCCCCTTCTCCATTTCCCTTCTCCCCTTACCTCTTCCCTTCCCCCTTCTCCTCTTCCCCCCTCCCCTTCCCTTCCCCCACCCCCTTCTCTCCTTCCTCCTTCTCTCCTTCCCCCTTCTCCATTTCCCTTCTCCCCTTACCTCTTCCCTTCCCCCTTCTCCTCTTCCCCCCTCCCCTTCCCTTCTCCCCTCGTCTTCTCCCGTCTCCCCTTCCCCCCTTCCCCCTTTTCTCCGCCCCCTTCCTCCCTTCCCTTCCTCCCGCTTTCCTCTTCTTCCTTTTGCTCCCTCCCTCCCTCCCTCTTTCCTTTCCGCTTTTGCGGTTTTGCTCGTTGCCCAGGCTGTAGTATAGTGGCGTGATCTCTGCTGACTGCCGCCTCCACCTCCTGGGTTCAGGTGGTCCTCTAGCCTCAGCCTGCGAAGTAGCTGGAACTGCAGGTGCCTGCCACCACACCCAGCTAATTTTTTTTTATTTTTATTTTTAATAGAGACAGTGTTTCACGATGTTGGCCAGGCTGGTTTCAAACTCCTCACCTTGTGATCCACACACCTCGGCCTCCCGAAGTGCTAGGATTACAGGCGTGAGCCACTGTGCCCCGCCGACATCTGTGAGGCTTTTCATGCAGGGACTTCTGAGAAGCATCAGGCAGGGCAGTTGTTTGTGGAGTAGGATTACCCTGAGCTCAGCAGTCCCTCAGTCCCCAACCTCGATTGCTGGGGCAACCAAAAGTGCCACCATGTGTCCCCAGCCCTCTCTAGAGAGCAGTTCTGTCCATTAAGAACCAGCACCGGCTGGGCGCGGTGGCTCACGCCTGTAATCCCAGCACTTTGGGAGGCCGAGGCGGGTGGATCACGAGGTCAAGAGATCGAGACCATCCTGGTCAACATAGTGAAACCCCGTCTCTACTAAAATACAAAAAAATTAGCCGGGCATGGTGGCGCGTGCCTGTAGTCCCAGCTACTCAGGAGGCTGAGGCAGGAGAATTGCCTGAACCCAGGAGGCGGAGGTTGCGGTGAGCTGAGATCGCGCCATTGAACTCCAGCCTGGGTAACAAGAGCGAAACTCCGTCTCAAAAAAAAAAAAAAAAAAAAAAAAAAAAGAAAAAAGAACCAGTACCTAGGGCCACCTTCTCATGCTGCGTATGGGAAACTGAGGATCAGAGCGGTTGAGGGACTAGCCTGGACCTGGAATAGAAGGTGGAGTCATTTACCTGTGGCTCCTGCCAGGCGAGGTGCTCCGCTGTGCTGACCCAGCTCCTCCCGTGCAGCGCCTCAGTGTGCAGGACGTGATCTACGTGCGGGGCTGCACCAATGCCGTGCTCATCTGGTTCATGGACAACTACACCATCATGGCGGGCATCCTCCTGGGCATCCTGCTTCCCCAGGTGGGCAGGCCGTGGGTTCAGAGACAGTGTGGCTGGGTGATTGCAGAAGGGCAGAGAAGGTGCAGAGGGGGAGGTGAAGAAGCTGTTCTCATAGAGTCCCCGGCTTGACTGGAGTGGAGGGGGCTGCATGTCTGGAAGAAGGGGGCGAATGGCAATAGCGGTGGTGGCGAAGCTCTTCTGAGTGCTACGCAGGCACGGCTGCTCCACCTCTCCCTGTGAGGAAGGCACTGTTACAACGCCCACTTCACAGAGGAGGAAACTGAGGATCGGCAAGCTTCAGTGGCTTGCCAGGATCCCCTAGAGAGTCTGGCAGAGCTGGGGTGGAGACAGGAATCCCAGGAGGGAGGGGCCCTTGCTGATGAGCACAGCGGGGATTTCTGGGATTTCCTGGGAAGGGGAGAGGGGACCCAGGTGGGAGCTTCTTGGGCAGTGTGGGTGCCGGAAGTTTCTGCTGTGGGTGTTGCCCAGGTCACACAGAGCCATGAGGGCTTGAGACTGGCAGCGTGTGTTTCTGGGAGCCGGGAGCTGCAGGGAGGCCCTCACCAGCTCTGCCCTTTCTTCTCAGTTCCTGGGGGTGCTGCTGACGCTGCTGTACATCACCCGGGTGGAGGACATCATCAGGGAGCACTCCGTCACTGATGGGCTCCTGGGGCCAGGTGCCAAGTCCGGTGTGGAGGTGGCGGGCACCGGCTGCTGCTTGTGCTACCCCAATTAGGACCCAGCCTGGGATGGCGCTCAAGCAAGGACCATCTGGGACAGCACCTCTCAGTCCACGTCATGGGGCTGGGCAGGGCTGCCGGCCCTCTGCCCACACTCAGGACTGACCACAGCCAGGGCTCTTAGTGTGTGTGTTTTTGTGTGTGTGTGTGTGTTGGGGGGGGGGGTCCCACAGCCGTCGCTGCCTCCCCAAGGGGCGGAGCCTGGGCCTCCCTTTAAAGACTTACCCAAGGCGGCTCCGGCTCCAGAATGTGTGCCCACCTGGGGCCTGGGGAACGAGGCCCTCTCTTCTTCCAGCCTGGACTGCAGGGGAGGGAGAGCCTGGGGCTCCTCTCGGGTCCATTTCATCTCTGGCAGTGCCTTGGCCCGAGGTATTCAAGGCAGTTTTGTAGCACTTGTAACCCGGGAGAGGGGAGGGCAGGGTGCCCCTGGGGCGGGAGGGAAGGGCTGTCCCCGCCGCCACGCCCATGGCCAGGTTGGCCTCTTCTCAGCCTGCCAGGTGCCTTGAGCCCTCTTTTTTGCAAGGGCGGCTGCTTCCTTGATCCTAGTTTTTTACGTGATTTTTGTAACATTCATTTTTTTTGTACAGATAACAGGAGTTTCTGACTAATCAAAGCTGGTATTTGCCCTCATGTCTTATTCTTGCCCTCCCCCCAACCAGTTTATTAATCAATAAAAACGTGATTTTTTTCTTTCCTGTGTGCTGTTTTGTTGGGGCGGGGTAAGGAAGGTTGCAGCCTGGACTTGGAAACCCTTTGTGGACGCGGGGATGAAGGGGGTTTATGGGGTGAAGATCTGGGTAGCTAGGGACACCGGCCCGGGGAAAGCCTCAGGGCCAGAGGTGACCACGCCTATTTTACCGACAACCGAGGGAAACAGGCTGGGCCAGGTACAGCAGGAGGCTCCACCTCCCAGAAGCGGGGCGGACGGGGGACCTGGGAAACGGAGCTGGGGAAGCAGCGCGCCCACAGTTTCACCTGCAGTGCTCCCTGCGTCCCTCAGTGTGCCCAAGTGCGACTGCGCACCTGCAGAGCGCGGTGTCGGTCGCCCCCTGCTGGAGATGCCGGGACTTGCGTGGATCAGTCCACCCAAACCTTTGGGCCCCAAGACATTCTGTGAGGCTCTTAGTAGCCAGGACACTAGAAATAAAGCAGCAAGAGCCCCAGACCTGAAGAACTCTCACAGTGAGAACCGTCCATACACCCAGAAGTTAAGTGGTCAGATGCTTGGTCTGCCATGTGTGCCAACCCCAGGTATAAGAAGGGGCAGGAGGAGGATTTTTCAAAGTATACAATAACATAACGACAACAAATATGCCATAGAGCATAGTTTGCCAGGAACTTGTCTAGACACTTTAGATACTAACTCCTTTAATCCTCACAACTAGGGCAATTCTTATCTCCATTTGATTAGTAGGGAAATCGAGGCAACAGATCAAGACTCTCTCTCTTTTTTTTTTTTTTTTTTTTTTTGGAGACGGAGTTTTTTGCTCTTGTTACCCAGGCTGGAGTGCAATGGTGCGATCTCGGCTCACTGCAACCTCCGCCTCCTGGGTTCAGGCAATTATCCTGCCTCAGCCTCCTGAGTAGCGGGGATTACAGGCACACGCCACCATGCCCAGCTAATTTTTGTATTTTTAGTAGAGACAGGGTTTCACCATGTTGACTAGAATGGTCTCGATCTCGTGACCTCATGATCCACCCACCTCGGCTTCCCAAAGTGCTGGGATTACAGGCGTGAACCACCGCACCCGGCCTCTCGTATTTTCTTGAGCAGTAGTTTGTAGTTCTCCTTGAAGAGGTTCTTTACATCCCTTGTAAGTTGTATTCCTAGGTTTCATTCTTTTTTTTTTTTTTTTTTTTTTGAGACGGAGTTTCGCTCTTGTTACCCAGGCTGGAGTGCAATGGCGCGATCTCGGCTCACCGCAACCTCCGCCTCCTGGGTTTAGGCAATTCTCCTGCCTCAGCCTCCTAAGTAGCTGGGATTACAGGCACGCACCACCATGCCCAGCTAGTTTTTTGTATTTTTAGTAGAGACGGGGTTTCACCATGTTGGCCAGGATGGTCTCGATCTCTTGACCACGTGATCCACCCGCCTCGGCCTCCCAAAGTGCTGGGATTACAGGCTTGAGCCACCGCTCCCGGCGTGGTTTCATTCTTTCTGTAGCAATTGTGAATGGAAGTTCACTCATGATTTGACTCTGTCTGTTATTGGTATATAGGAACGCTTGTTATTTTTGCACATTGATTTTGTATCCTGAGACTTTGCTGAAGTTCCTTATCAGCTTAAGGAGATTTTGGGCTGAGATAATGGGGTTTTCTAAATACACAATCATGTAATAGGAGTGGTGAGAGAGGGCATCCTTGTCTTGTGCTAGTTTTCAAAGGGAATGCTTCCAGCTTTTGCCCATTCAGTATGATATTGGCTGTGGGTTTAATAAGAAACAGCTCTCGCCGGGCGCAGTGGCTCACGCCTGTAATCCCAGCACTTTGGGAGGCCGAGGCGGGTGGATCACGAGGTCAAGGGATCGAGACCATCCTGGTCAACATAGTGAAACCCCGTCTCTACTAAAAATACAAAAAAATAGCTGGGCATGGTGGCACGTACCTGTAATCCCAGCTACTCAGGAGGCTGAGGCAGGAGAATTGCCTGAACCCAGGAGGCAGAGGTTGCGGTGAGCCGAGATCGCGCCATTGCATTCCAACCTGGGTAACAAGAGCGAAACTCTGTCTCCAAAAAAAAAAAAAAAAAAAAAAAGAAACTGCTCTTATTATTTTGAGATACGTTCCATCAATACCTAGTTTATTCAGAGTTTTTACCATGAAGGAGTGTTGAAATTTATTGAAGGCCTTTTCCACATCTATTGAGATAATCATGTGGTTTTTGTCATTGGTTCTGTTTATATGATGGACTATGTTTATTGATTTGCATATGTTGAACCAGCCTTGCATACCAGGGATGAAGCCGACTTGATTGTGGTGGATAAGCTTTTTGACGTGCTGCTGGATTCAGTTTGCCAGTATTTTATTGAGGATTTTCACATCGATGTTCATCAAGGATATTAGCTTGAACTATTCTTGTTTTGTTGTGTCTCTGCCAGGTTTTGGTATCAGGAGGATGCTGGCCTCATAAAATGAGTTAGGGACGAGTCCCTTCTATTGTTTGGAATAGTTCTAGAAGGAATGGTACCAGCTCCTCCTTATACCTCTGGTAGAATTCAGGGGTAACTACATCTGGTCCTGGGCTTTTTTTTTTTTTTTTTTTTTTTGGTTTGTAGGCTGTTAATTACTGCCTCAATTTCAGAACTTGTTATTAGTCTGTTCAGGGATTTGACTTCTTCCTGGTTTAGTCTTGGGAGGGTGTATGTGTCCAGGTATTTATCTATTTCTTCTAGATTTTCTAGTTTATTTGAATAGAGGTGATTATAGTATTCTCTGATGGTAGCTTGTATTTCTGTAGGATCAGTGTGATATCCCCTTTATCATTTTTTATTTTGTCTATTTGATTCTTCTCTCCTCTTTATTAGTTGGGTTAGTGGCCTTTCTATTTAGTTATTCTTTTCAAATAACCAGCTCCTGGATTCGTTGATTTTTTGAAGGGTTTTTCCCATCTCTATCTCCTTCAGTTCTGCTCTGATCTTAGTTATTTCTTGTCTTCTGCTAGCTTTTGGATTTGTTTACTCTTACTTCTCTAGTTCTTTTTTTTTTTTTTTTTTTTTTTTTTCCTCCTGAGACAGAGTTTCGCTCTTGTTACCCAGGCTGGAGTGCAATGGTGCGATCTCGGCTCACCGCAACCTCCGCCTCCTGGGTTCAGGCAATTCTCCTGCCTCAGCCTCCTAAGTAGCTCGGATTACAGGCATGTGCCACCATGCCCAGCTACTTTTTTTTTGTATTTTTAGTAGAGACGGGGTTTCACCATATTGACCAGGACGGTCTCGATCTCTTGACCTCGTGATCCACCCGCCTTGGCCTCCCAAAGTGCTGGGATTACAGGCTTGAGCCACTGCACCCGGCACTTCTCTAGTTCTTTTAATTGTAATGTTAGGGTGTCAATTTTAGATCTTTACCACTTTCTCCTGTGGGCATGTAGTGCTATAAATTTCCCTCTAAACACTGCTTTAGCTGTGTCCCAGCGATTGTTACATTGTGTCTTTGTTCTCATTGGTTTCAAAAAATTTATTTATTTCTGCCTTAATTTCATTATTTTCCCAGTAGTCATTTAGGAGCAGGTTGTTCAGTTTCCATGTAGTTGTGAGGTTTTGAGGGAGTGTCTTAATCCTGAGTTCTAATTTGATTGCCCTGTGGTCTAAGAGACTGTTATGATTTCCGTTCTTTTGCATATGAACAGACACTTCTCAAAAGAAGACATTTATGCGGCCAAGAAACATAGGAAAAAAAGATCACCATCACTAGTCATTAGAGAAATGCAAATCACAACCACAATGAGATACTATCTTATGCCAGTTACAATGATGATTATTAAAATGTTAGAAAACAACATGCTGGAGAGGATGCAGAGAAATAGGAACGCTTTTACACTGTTAGTGGGAGTGTAAATTAGTTCAACCACTGTGGAAGACAGTGTGGTGATTCTTCAAGGATCTACAACCAGAAATGCCATTTGACCCAGCAATCCCATTACTGGATATATACCCAAAGGATTATGAATCTTTCTACTATAAAGACACACGCACACGTATGTTTATTGCAGCACTGTTCACAATAGCAAAGACTCGGAACCAACCCAAATGCCCATCAATGATAGACTGGATAAACGAAACGTGGCACATGGAATAGTCTGCAGCCATAAAAGATGTGTTCATGTCCTTTGCAAGGACATGGATGAAGCTGGAAACCATCATTCTCAGCAAATTAACACAAGAACAGAAAACCAAACGCGGGTGTTCTCACTCATAAGTGGGAGTTGAACAATGAGAACACATAAACACAGGGAGGGGAACATCACACACTGGGACCTGTCATGGGGTTGGGGGATAGGGAAGGGATAGCATTAGGAGAAATAACTAATGTAAATGATGGGTTGATGGGTACAGCAAACCACCATGGCACGTGTATACCTATGTAACAAACTTGCACGTTCTGCACGTGTATCCCAGAACTTAAAGTATAATTTAAAAAAAAAAAAAAAAAAGAAAAGAGAAAAAGAAAGAAAAGAAAATGAAATGGAAGCAGAGCGTCTGGAGAGGGTTTTGTTCATCCTGTGGTTGGGAACTCCCTTGCCATGACACCATTTTGTGCTTCAAAGCCAATGACATTATCTTATTCTCCTGTCTCACAAAGATGGAAGAATGACCCACAAACTAGTCCTTTCCCACACCACGGCACACATAGAAAATAATATTTGTGCAGCCTACATTATTTGTAAAATTGGGAGGTCTATGGGATTTGCTTTTCAACTTTTTTGTTATGTAATTATTTTTATAAGACACATTAAGGAAGACTGATTTTGTATAAAAATGTCCAATACAATATTCTCAAAATACATTTTTAACAAACTTATGGAGGTATACTGGATATAAAATAAACTGCGTGTATTTAAATTGACAAATGTGTCAATGAAATCACCACAGTCAAGATAATGAACATATCCATCACTCTAAAAAATGTCTTCTTGTCCTTTTGTAATCCATTTATTATAAGCCATCCCTACCACCCACGCCCTATCCTTGAGCAACCAGAGACCTGCTTTCTGTCTCTAAATTACTTGTATTTTCTAAAATGTTATATAAGTGGACTCATACATACAGCATGCACTCTTTCTATCTGGCTTCTTTCACTCAGCAATCATTCTGAGATTCATCCATTTTGTAGCATATATCAGAAGTTCATTTCTTTTCATTGCTGAGCAGTATACCATTGTATAGGTATACCGTGGTTTATCCATTCACCTGCTGATGACATTTGTTTCTAGTTTTTGTTGCTGTTGTTACAAATAAAGCTGCTATGAATACTTGTGCTTGTGTCTTTATAAAAACACATACTTTCATTTCTCTTGGGTAGATAGGAGTGGAATGGCTGGATTATATGGTAACTATATGTTTAACTTTTTTTTTTTTTTTTTAAGACCAAGCCTCACTCTGTCACCAGCTGGAGTGCAATGGTGCGATTTCAGCTCACTGCAACCTCCGACTCCTTGGTTCAAGCGATTCTCTAGCCTCCGCCTCCTGACTAGTTGGAATGACAGGCACATGCCACCACACCCAACTAATTTTTGTATTTTTAGTAGAGACAGGGTTTCATCATGTTGGCCAGGATGGTCTCGATCTCCTGACCTCATGATCCACCTGCCTTAGCCTCCCAAAGTGCTGGGATTACAGGCATGAGCCACTGCACCCAGCCTATATGCTTAACTTTTTAATAAACTGCCAAACTATTTTCCAAAGTGGTTGCACAATTTTGTCTCCCCACTAGTAGTGTATGAGAGTTCTGGTTTCCCTACATCCTTGCCATCAATTGGTATGGCCAGTTTTTCTTAGTGATGCTATTGGGTGTATGGTGATACTTTAATTGTGGTTTTTGTAAGGCCGGTTGCCTCGCAGGGAGTTAAATGAACACACCCATCCTTGCTTGCACCTGATAACTGTGTCATCATTCTGAGCACATTACTCAGCATCTGGCTTCTCCATGTGAATTCCCCACACCCACCTCTGCTACCGCACCCAGATCTACATTCAGCACCAAACTAAGCGCTCAACCCTGCCTGGCCCGCCATTGAAAAACCTCACCAAAAAAATTTTAAAGAAGCCCCACCAAACCCTGCCCAATAGCCCCCGGCCGGCCCACTTACTCAGAGTCCCGCCCACCTACCAATGACAGCTCACTCCATGCACATCCTGTTTCCCAACAGCCAATAAAGCTGCCTTCACTTTGTTTCCCCAACAGCCAATCAAAGCCCACTTACCCAGAGTCCCGCCCACCTACCAATAACAGCTCACTCCATGCACATCCTGTTTCCCAACAGCCAATAAAGTTGCCTTCGCTTTGTTTCCCAAAAGCCAATCAATTGCCTCCCCTCCCCATAAAACCCCATGCCCTAAACAGCCAGGCGTGACTTCTTTGGCCCCTTCTTGGACCACAGAACCTGGCCCGGGGGCTAAATAAATTGGCTTCTCATTTTCTTATACTTGCCTCAGTTTCCTCATTATACCCCAGCAATAAAACTTAACAGTTTTGATTTGTATTTCCTTAGTAATTATTCATATCGAGTCCTTTTCATGGACTTATTCGCCATCCACATAATTTCTTTGCTGAAGTGTCTGTTGAAATATTTTCTTAAAAAATTAAATTGTTGGCCACCGCTGCTGCAGCTGCACTGACGGCGGTTGCCCACGCCTCAGAGTTACCGATTTATTCTTGAGACTCCTCTACTCTCATCTGTCCTCATGGATGAACTTCAGGATGTTCAACTCACAGAGATCAAACCGCTTCTAAATAAGAATGGTACACGAAACTTCCAGGACTTTGACTGTCAGAAACAACTCATGGTGTGGTCCATGTCACTATAAGAGGCTTACCCAAAGGAAACAGACCAGTTACACTAACATATCATGACATTGGCCTCAACCATAAATCCTGTTTCAATGCATTCTTTAACTTTGAGGATATGCAAGAGATCACCCAACACTTTGCTGTGTGTCATGTGGATGCTCCAGGCCAGCAGGAAGGTGCACCCTCTTTCCCCACAGGGTATCAGTACCCCACAACGGATGAGCTGGCTGAAATGCTGCCTCCTGTTCTTACCCACTTAAGCCTGAAAAGCATCATTGGAATTGGAGTTGGAGCTGGAGCTTACGTCCTCAGCAGATTTGCACTCAATCATCCAGAATTTGTGGAAGGCCTGGTGCTCATTAATATCGACCCTTGCGCTAAAGGCTGGATTGACTGGGCAGCTTCCAAACTCTCTGGCCTGACAACCAATGTTGTGGACATTATTTTGGGTCATCACTTTGGGCAGGAAGAGTTACAGGCCAACCTGGACCTGATCCAAACCTACAGAATGCATATTGCCCAAGACATCAACCAAGACAACCTGCAGCTCTTCTTGAATTCCTATAATGGACGCAGAGACCTGGAGATCGAAAGACCCATACTGGGCCAAAATGATAACACATTAAAAACATTAAAGTGTTCTACTTTACTGGTGGTAGGGGACAGTTCGCCTGCAGTTGAGGCCGTGGTCGAATGTAATTCCCGCCTGAACCCTATAAATACAACTTTGCTAAAGATGGCAGACTGGGGGGGGCTGCCCCAGGTAGTTCAGCCTGGGAAGCTCACCGAAGCCTTCAAGTACTTTTTGCAGGGAATGGGCTACATACCATCTGCCAGCATGACCCGGCTTGCCTGATCACGAACCCACTCAACCTCAAGTAGCATTGGCTCTGGAGAAAGTCCCTTCAGCCGGTCTGTCACCAGCAATCAGTCAGATGGAACTCAAGAATCCTGTGAGTCTCCTGATGTCCTGGACAGACACCAGACCATGGAGGTGTCCAGCTAAACAGATGCTCCTCCCCTAGATCATTGCAAGTCCATCCTTCTACAAATGACCACTCCATAATATAACATTTCATCCAGTAAACTGGCCTCTACTATCTTTAACTCATGCATGGCCACTCTCTCTAGTAGCCTGAATTTATCATTCTCTCTGCCTGCCCACCCCTTTTTTGTATATCCCAAGAACCACTTCCATGCCATACTGTAACATTCCAACGTCTTTAGCTGATCAGGTCTCTCCATATCCTCTCTTGCCAGCTTTTTTCCGTGCTCCCTCAACTATGTATCAGATAAGATTCTTTGATCCCGACTCTGTGTGTGTGCGAGCACGCGTGTCTGTGTTTGTGTGTGCATAGTTCTGTGGTTTTAGACATGTTTTCTTGTAGTGCTTCTGCAAAAAATGAAAAAGGGACTTATTTTGCATTCTCAATGGTTTTTTTTTTTAAGGGAATTAGGCAGAACAGATTTCTAGGTTGGGTAGGCCAACTGCATTCTCTTTTGTTTGCAAATTGGTCAACAAAATTTGCAGAGTGATTTCAGGAGACAGCAGCTCTGAGGAATGTGGAAAATCCTAACTACTGCCTGGACCATTGATTGATTGTGACCAGTAGTAGAAGGCTGCCTGTTACATAGAGAGGCTCCTTCTGTCCAAATGAATTCCTGTAGTCTACTCTATAAATAAAAGGGAGGAATATATTCTGCTGGAAGCCCATGAACCATCGGTGAGGTTCTGATACCACATAAGAGTTGTTTCCAAGGAGTGAGTGTGGCTTAATTACTGGACTCACTTAGCACAGGAAGGTGGAAAATGAAATGCCAGGCCTCTGCTCTGCAAGAACAAAACTGCTATTGCTGCAGTATCTGATACCAGACATCCACATATCCACAAGAAGTGCCTCTTAGGTCTATGATGAGAGTATTTCTCCATTCCTCGCTTCCCGGAAAAGGGAGAGAGATGGCTTAAAAAGCATGTAGATGGTGGAGAAATGGGTGGGGGGGAAAGGAACAGCCATTAACATTGTATCATGTTTAATAAGCTTGATTTCAGCAGCCATATGGAAGCCAAATTAAATTAATACAGAACTCATTTATCAGAAAGAGTCTTCTTTTTTTGTCTGACACAGAGTCTCGCTCTGTCGCGCAGGTTAGAGTGCAATGGCGGAGCTTGGCTCACTGCAACTTCCGCCTCCAGGGCTCAAGCAGTTTTCCTCTCAGGTGGCTGAGAGGAGAACTCTTGTCTCAAGTGGCTGTGTCATCCTTGCCTGTGAGCTGGAACTGCAGGAGGAGCTGGTACTACAGTCACCTGCCATCACACCTGGCTAGTTTTTGTATTTTAGTAGAGATGGGGTTTCGCCATGTTGGCCAGGCTGGTCTCAAACTCCTGACCTCAGGTGATCCACCCACCATGGCCTCCCAAAGTGCTGGGATTGTAGGTGTGAATCATTGTGCCTGGACGTCAGAAACATTCTTTATCTTATGAACTCCCTTTTGTAGGAAGGAAGGGGCCCATCTGTAGAGGCAGCCCTGTTCAGGTAAAGTTGTTTTCAGCCTCCTGTCTACTGTTAGGTGAGGGAGTCACAGCCAGCCAGAGAGTATCACTGGAGGGTGAGAGAAAGTACTGTGGATACCAGCTGCCACATAGCAAGAGCCCAGCTCTCGGGAGCATTGAGATGTAAGCTCAGGGTTACACGGTTCCAAATCTTGGGAAGGGGCTTTTCAGACACATTGTTTGCTTTCTGCTGAGATAAGGAATGCATCACTCTGCCAGAGTATGACTTTTTACAGATTATTAAATAAAGCTGTATATGTCTCCTTGTTAAAAAAAAAATAGATTTTTTTTGTGTTATTGAATTTTGACAACTTTATATATTCTGGATACAGGTCCTTGATTAGTGATATGATTTGAAAGATTTCAGCCTGTGGCTTGTCTTGTTCTCGTTCTCTCTCTCTCTCTCTCTCTCTCTCTCTCTCTCCCCCCCCTCCCCCTCCCCCTCCCCCTCCTCCTCCTCCTCCCTCTCTCTTTCATGTAGAGATTGGGTCTCACTATGTTGCCCTGGCTCCCCTTGAACTCCTGGGCTCTGGTTCTTCCCACCTTAGCTTCCTAAAGTACTGTGATTATAGGCATAACTCACACGTGCCCAGTCTGTGGCCTGGCTTTTCAGTTTCTTATTGGTGTTTTTCAAAAAGCAGGAGTTTTTAAACTTGATGAACTCCAATTTATCAATGTTTTCTTTAATGCATGATGCTTTTGGTGACATAGCTAAGAAACATTTGCCTAAACCAAGGTCACAAAGGTTTTTGCCTACATTTTCTTTTAGAAGGTTTATAGTTATGTTACAATTATATAAAACTCTTACATTTAATTCAAGGATTCATTTTGAGTTAATTTTCTATATGGTACAAAGCACGCATCAAAGTTAATCTGTTTTGTACATGCATATCCAATTGCTCCAGCACCACCTGTTGAAAGCAGAGATGAATTTCCACTGAATTGCCTTGGCACCTTTGTTGAAAAACGATTGTCCATGTATGTGTAGGTTTATTTCTGGATTTTTCACTACTTTTTGGTGAGTGTTGCACAGCAAATGTCAGAGCAGACTTCCTTGACTTGATCCTGATCTTAGGGAAAAAGAGTTCAGTTTTTATCATTAAGTATAATGTTAGATTTAGGTTTTTCATGGATATCCTTTACCCAGGTCGACTAAGTTCTCTTGTGTTTCTAGTTTACTGAAAATTTTTCTCAGGACTAGATGTTGGGTTTTGTCAAATGCCTTTTCTGCGTATTTTAAAATCTGCAAATATGGTGAATTTCATTGATTGATTTTCACATGCTGAATTAACCTTGCTTTCCTGGAATAAGCCCCATCCAGTGATGATGTGGTACCCTTTTAATATATTGTTGGATTTGGTTTGCTAAAATTTTGTTTAGGATTTTTATACCTTTGTTCAGGAGGATTGTTTTCTTGTGAAGTCTTTGTCTTGTTTTGGTATCAAAGTAATGCTGGCTTCATAGAATTTGCTGAGAAATATTTCTTCCTTTTCAATTTCCTGGAAGAGTTTGTAGAATTGGTGGTATGTCTACCAATAACCTTCACAGAACTAGAAAAAACCACTTCAAACTTCATATGGAATCACAAGAGAGCCCGCATAGCCAAGACAATCCTAAGCACAAAGAACAAAGCTGGGGGCATCACACTGCCAGACTTCACAGTATATTACAAGGCTACAGTAATCAAAACAGCACAGTACTAGTACCAAAACAGAGACATAGACCAATGGAACAGAACAGAGGCCTCGGAGGCAACACCACACATCTACAACCATCTGATCTTTGACAAGCCTGGCAAAAACGAGCAACAGGGAAAGGACTCCATGTTTAATAGATGGTGTTGGGAAAACTGGCTAGCAATGTGCAGAAAGCAGAAACTGGATCCTACCTGTTACTTTACGCTAAAATTAACTCCAGATGGATTAAAGACTTAAACATAAAACATAACACCATAAAAACACCAGAAGAAAACCTAGGCAAAACCATCCAGGACACAGGCACAGGCAAGGACTTCATGACTAAAACACCAAAAGCAATGGCAATAGAAGTCAAGATAGACAAATGGGATCTAATTAAAATTCAGAGCTTCTGCACAGCAAAAGAAACCATAATTAGAGTGAATTGACAACCAACAGAATGGGAAAAATTTTTGCAATCTACCCGTCTGACAAAGGGCTAATAACCAGAATCTACAAAGACCTAAAACAGATATACAAGAAAAAAAACAAACAACCCCATTCAAAAGTGGGTGAAGGATATGAACAGACACTTTTCAAAAGAAGACATACATGAGGCCAACAAACATTTGAAAAAATGCTCATCACTGGTCAGTAGAGAAATGCAAATCAAAACCACATTGAGATACCATCTCATGCCAGTTAGAATGGTGATCATTAAACAATCTGGAGACAACAGATGCTGGAGAGGATGTGGAGAAATACGAACACTCTTACACAGTTGGTGGAAATTAAATTAGTTCAGCCACCGTGTAAGATAGTGTGGCGATTTCTCAAGGATCTAGAAATAGAAATTCCATTTGACCCAGAAATCCCATTACTGGGCATATACCCAAAGAACTATAAATCATTCTACTATAAAGATACATGCACGCTTATGTTCATTGCAGCCCTGTGTACAATAGCAAAGACCTGAAACTAACCCAAATGCCCATCAATGATAGATTGGACAAAGAAAATGTGGTACATATACACCATGGAATACTATGCAGCCATAAAAAATGGTGAGTTTGTGTCCTTTGTAGGGACTTGGATGAATCTGGAAGCCATCATTCTCAGCAAACTGATACAAGAACAGAAAGCCAAACACCGCATGTTCTCACTCATAGGTGGGTGTTGAACAATGAGAACACATGGACTCAGGGAGAGAAGCTCTGAGGGGGGCAGTTGGTGGGGGTAGGGGAGAGACAGTGGGAGTGGGGGTGGGGAGGGAGGGGAGGGATAACATGGGGAGAAATGCCAGATATAAGTTAAATAAATAAATAAATTTAAAAAAATCAGTGGTATTTCTTCTTTAAAAGTTTGATAAAATTCACTAGTGAAGCTACCTGGAATATCTTCTTTGTAGGAATATTTTAAACTTTACGTCTAATTTATTTCATCAATATAAGACGACTTATTTCTTCCTGAGAACTTTGGTAGTTTTGTCCTTCAAGGAATTTGATCATTTCATCTAAGCTGTCAAACTTATTGATATAAACTTGTTCACAACACTCCCTTATTATTCTAGAACTCTTAGTGATTTCATCCCTCTTATTCCTGGGTATTGGCAATTTGTCTTTTTTCCCCTTTTTCCTAGTCTGGCTAGGGATTTATGTATCTAAATGATCTTCTCAAAGAGCCAGCTGGACCATTCTCATTAGCATATGGATAAGCTCTTAGTACTCTCATCTTAAGCAAGCACACACACAAGCACAGCTCTCCTGATGGCTTCTCTCCAGCCCCTGCCCTCTCTTTCCCTTCACAGCAACTGCTTTGAAAGAGTGTCTGTCCTGTTTCTGGTTCCTCTTCTCCCATCATTCTTGGAATTCCCTGATTAGACTCTTGTCCCACTCGCCCCAAATGGCTCTCATCAACATCACCAGTGACCTCTGCATTGCTAAGTCCTGTGTCCACGTGGCATTACCAGCTCCTTGACTTCTCTGCCACATGTGGGCCTGTTGATCATTCTCCCCTCCTTGAAATGCCTTCTTGTTTTTCCTCCAAGACACCAACCTTGCCTAGCTTTTCTCTTACTTCTGTGGCCACTTCTTATGAGTCTCAGTTGCTGATTTCTCTTTCTCAGCCTCTTAGCATTTGAGGGCCTCATCTGTCTTTTCTATCCACAATCCCATGGTGACTTCATCCAGCCTGGAATCTGAGGTCTTATCCACCACTCTAGCCTCAGCCCCGGGTCCCTGCTCTAGTTGGCAGGTCACCGGGGCTGACTCGGTTCATTCTTAGTTCACACAGTTCCATCTGTCCTCTCACCAGAAAGATCCAGCTCCCAACACTTTCGCATCCTCCCCCACCCTCCCATCTCCTCTGAGGCTCATTTCAATTCGGTGTGTGGAGGGACTTCTTTTATGATCATCCACTTTGCAGGAGAGGAAAGATAAAGGACCAGACTAGCTTAGTAAGTTGCAGGCCAAGAGACCCTGCCAGCAACCCCAGAGCCTGGCTCCTTCCGAGTTCTTGCCTTGCCTACCACCTTCCTGGGGCCTGAGAAGCACCTGGAAATATTATGGGGCCACGGGCTCTGGCACAAGGTCCTGGCTTTCCACCCTTGGAGGGAGCCTGATTTGCAGTCCTGAGAACCCAGGCAGAAGGCACAAGGTTCCCAGCAAGAAAATGAGCAGAGCTGACAAGGGGGAATGTGGTCGCTAGGTGGCGCAGCTGACCCACCGCTTAGCACCCAGCATTCAGCAACTCCAGCCTCTCCACCCCCTAGAGCCTGAGCACCTGCCTGGGCACAGCAGGAGTTTACCATTCACCCCATGCTCCAAAATGGCAGACCACAAGGTTATGGAGCCAAAAAAATACTATACCTCCTGATTATAGTAGGTGCTCAATAAATGTTGACTAAAAGAGTGATCGTTTTGTGACACCTGCATAGATGAGACTTTTCCATTCCTATTTCATAGGCTGGGAAACTGAGGCTGGATACTAACAGTCGGAGTAGCAACCAAGGTTACTGTTATCAGCTCTTGTTTGGTCACTATGTTCCGGGCATTTGCTTAGTACATGTCATTCTTCATCCCATTTAGTCATCACAGCAAAAAATCACGGCCTTTCTGATTTGCATTTGGCAGGTGGGGACATAGGCTTAGAGATCAGTTGACATATGCAAGTCATACAGTTGGTGGAATAAATGGAAGAACCAGGATTTGAACCCCTCTGCCTGCTTCTGAGCAGCTGAGGAGGATCAGGGCCACCTGCTGGCCCAGTGCTGCCTCCTTCCCCCACCCTAAATAGGACCCGAGGTGAAGTGCCCCGAGCACTGCCTCCACCTGTGCATCATGTGGCCACCAGAGGGAGGCGTTGGCCTTTAGACAGCTGCAGAGGTGCCTGGACTGAGGTTGGGGAGGGTGGCCACGTCTTGGATGCCAGAATGAGACGTGGGAGTACTAGGGCTCTGGAAGGCTGGTTCTTCATCTGCAAAAGCAAGAGGATGATCCCCACTTGGCTGAGTCTCCGTGTGAGGAGGACATGAGATCATGCATGGAAAGTTCTTAGTCCCTGGCAGGGCTCAGCACCGACCCCTACCCAAGCACTTGCCTTGCGCTGAACAGGCTATAGTAACAGGTCACGATAAGAAGCCGCAGTGGCTGAAGGTATCTGTTTCACTGATTTGTTTGTGTATGGTCAGTCTCCCCCACTGGGGGGCAGGATCATGATCTGCTTTCTGCTCTGCTGTCTCCCGAGAGATGAGATCATGGTGCCTGGGGCATAAGGGGTGCTCACTAAGCAGGTGCCAACCCAGGGAATGGAAATGGCCTGGAGCTGTGGCCCCTGTGCTCTCTGGGCCCCCCCCCTACTCAGTGATTCACTGCATCCCATGTGTGAGCCCCAGAGGGCCAGGCTCGGTGTGTTGCACTCCTTACAGGCTGTGGCCAGATCTTTGTCCCTCTCTGGCCTCTACCTTCTCCTCTCCAGAAGGGACATCTAGGCTTTCTAGGTGTGATGGCTCAGGGAATGGCTGTACCAGATGTACGGGTGCCCTTTAGTGGCACCTGCCACCTCGCTGGTGACTCCCTTTCTCTCACTGCTCCTGTGTCTTCTCCTCCATCTGCCAAAGTCAGCATGCCAGGGCTGCCCCCCAGCCCCAATATCCAGTGGAAAAACCTAGAGGAATCAGACAAATAGAACATATCCACAGCAACTTGAGAAGCTAAGGCTGCGCTTGAGGCAGATCTTGGAGCAGCTTCTAGCAGGGGCCCAGGCCAAGGAGCTGCCGGGGCTCAGCCTCCTGAAGGGGGTTTTTATGACTGGCCTTAGCTGCCCTCCTGAGGCTGACACGGGCTTCACTGGGGAACCTCTGGGAAAGTCAGTCGGGGGCCCCTTTCGCATCATCTGGGCCTTGCTGGCAGCAAAAGTGGGTCTCAGAAACCAATTCCCATGAGAGGAGCCACCAGAACAGAGAGTGGGCAGAGGGAGCAGAGCAGCAGAGCCACGCAGAGGCTCCTGGCCCACGGTGTCTGGGGGGTCAGAAGGTCTCACACCTGGAAGGGGAACGAGTCTGTGGAGAATGTTCCCCTGGCCAGGACCCAGCTGGCACCACGTGCCCCAATATCCCTGCCTTGGCTCTGTGAAGAGGGCTCTGCCAGGGTATGAGGGGCTTGCGTGGGAGCTGGGGCAACCCATGCATCCAAGCGCCTGTGGAAATAACTCTCCATGAGAGGAGCCACCAGGAGGAAAACTGGGCCCGTGGGAAAAGGGGCAGCTACACGGAAAGGAAAACAAGAGGGCGAGGTTTGTGTCTTGTGATCACTGTAGCTCAGGCACCTCCCAAGACACATAGTAGGTGCTTAGTAAATCTTTGTTGACTGGACACACAACCCAGAGTATAACCTTCCTCAGCTCTATATTGTATTGGCAAAGACAAAATATTTGCACTTCAGTCTCTATGTATGGTATAAGAGAATACTTCTATTAAATAAGGACAATCCATGGTAAGAGAGAGTGATAAACAAAAAAATACAGCAATGGGGCCGGGCGCGGTGGCTCAAGCCTGTAATCCCAGCTACTCAGGAGGCTGAGGCAGGAGAATTGCTTGAACCCAGGAGGCGGAGGTTGCGGTGAGCCGAGATCGCGCCATTGCACTCCAGCCTGGGTAACAAGAGTGAAACTCCGTCTCAAAGAAAAAAAAAAAAAAAAGAAAAGAAAAATCTTGTGGGCCGGGCACGGTGGCTCAAGCCTGTAATCCCAGCACTTTGGGAGGCCGAGGCGGGTGGATCACGAGGTCGAGAGATAGAGACCATCCTGGCGAACATGGTGAAACCCCGTCTCTACTAAAAATATAAAAAATTAGCTGGGCATGGTGGTGCGTGCCTGTAATCCCAGCCACTCAGGAGGCTGAGGCAGGAGAATTGCTTGAACCCAGGAGGCAGAGGTTGCGGTGAGCCGAGATCGCGCCATTGCACTCCAGCCGGGGTAACAAGAGTGAAACTCCGTCTCAAAGAAAAAAAAAATACAGCAATGGACTTCAATTTGCATTGAATGCAACAAATAGCAGACCTGAAAATGTAAAAATCAAATACAAGATATCAAAGGACCAGATGGAGAAACGTTCTCAGGATGCAAAGGAAAAGGTTATGGACAGAGCATCACTGAGAACACACAGGACAGGGGTCATGGGAGTCTCACCCGAGTGCCTGGCGTGCTCTCCCCCATCAGCATCCCCACCACCCCAGAATAAAGGAAACAGAGGAAAAACTAAAAGTCATTAAAGAATAAACTCTTGATTCTTTTTTTTGAGACGGAGTCTCGCTCTGCCGCCCAGGCTGGAGTGCAGTGGTATGATCTCTGCTCACTGCAACTGCCTCCATAAGCCTGTATTTGCCAAACTGTGTAGCAGTTAAGTAGGCACAACAACATTTTTTAAAGCTGCAAACAGAACTTACAAACTAGAAAAAAAAAAAAAAAGGAAAACTACAATCATAGTGAGTGATGTAAACATAAATTTCAGATTTCAACAATTCAGTAGACAAAATAGGCAAGGAAATTGGGGGGTTGAAAAATTAAAATAACAAGATTCTATTTATGCACTTTTTTTTTTTTTTTAAAGAGACAGGTCTAGCTCTGTTGTCCAGGCTGGTCATGAAGTCCTGGCCTCAACTGATCCTCCTATCTCAGCCTCCTAAAGTGCTGGGATTACAGACGTGAATAAACACTATTAAGTAACCTCTGTATTTTTAGTGTTCATAAAATGTGAAATTTAAAATTATTAACAAAAGGAGAACAAATGATATAAAACTTGCATGATGCATTCAAAACTTCACAAGAGAAAATATATAGACATAAAGATTTTTATTATTTAGCATAAAAGACTTAAACCAGGCTCGTGCCTGTAATCCCAGTACTTTGGTGGAACTCAGGTGAGAGATTGCTTGAGCTCAGGATTTCAAGACCAGCACTGGCAACATAGCAAGACCCTCATGTCTCAAAAAAAAAGAAGACTTTAAACCAAGTTAATTAAGAATTTAACCTAAGATAAAGATACACTGATAATTAATAATGATGAACAATATTAAGCTCTGATGTAATAAAATAGATTAAGCTCTGATGTATCTAGAAAAAAGACGAAGAAGAAAAGTAATAAAATAGATAAGACACTACAGGGAATTTCTAAAAGATAAAAGTTGAAATAAACAAGTAGAAAGGAAAAACTGGTGAAAAAATTTAATAAAACCAAACTTCATCTTCTATAAAAGATAAAGAGTTCACCCCCAAATGAGCCTGGGTATGATTGAGAGGGTAGAACAGAAGCTAAAATATACAACATTAGAAAGAAGAGATATGATATAACCACAGACACTGAAGAGATGAAAAGAATTATAGGTGAGTATAATGTGAACTCTATGGCAGTAGATTTGAAAAACTAGAGAAGCGAACCATTTTCTAGAACACTATAAGTTACCAAAAGTAATTTTTAAAATGCCTCAAGTAAGTCTATAACCATATGCAAGATTAAAATGCGATTAAAAATCTATGACTCAGTACACATATGTTCATTGTGGCACTGTTTACAATAGCAAAGACCTGGAACCAACCCAAATGCCCATCGATGATAGACTGGACAGGGAAAATGTGGCACATATACACCATGGAATACTAGGCAGCCATAAAAAATGATGGGTTTGTGTCCTTTGTAGGGACATGGATGAACCTGGAAACCATCATTCTCAGCAAACTGACACAAGAGCAGAAAATCAAACACCGCATGTTCTCACTCATAGGTGGGTGTTGAACAATGAGAACACATGGACACAGGGAGGGGAGCATCAAATACTGGGGTCTGCTGTGGGGGAACTAGGGGAGGGACAGGTGGGGTAGGGAGTTGGGGAGGGATAACATGGGGAGAAATGCCAGATACTGGTGACGGGGATGGAGGCAGCAAACCACATTGCCATGTGTGTACCTATGCAACAACCCTGCATGTTCTGCACATGTACTCCAGAACCTAAAGTGCAATTATCTATATATATGAAGAGAAATGTGAAAAAAAAATCTATGACTCAGTACAATTCAATAATAAGACAAATTAACTCAATTAAAAATTGGGCAAAGAACCTGAAAAGATATTTCCCCAAGGAAGATAACAAATTGCCAATAAGCACATGAAAAGATGCTCAACATCATCAGAGAAATGGAAATAAAACCATAATGAAATGCCACTTCACATCCACTAGGATGGCTAGAATCATAAAGCCAGACAGCTGGGCACCATGGCTCGTGCCTGTTATCCCAGCACTTTGGGAGGCCAAGGTGGGCAAATGGCCTGTGCCCAGGAGCTCGTGACTAGCAAGGCAATATAGTGAGACCCTGTCTCTACAAAAATAAAAATTAGCCTGGGTGGTGATGCATGCCTATAGTTCCAGCTACTCAGGAGGCTGAGATGGGAGGATTGTTGGAGTCTGGGAGGTTGAGGCTGCTGTGAACCATGATTATACCACCACACTCTAGCCTGGGAGACAGAGTGAGACCCTGTTTCAAAAAAAAAAAAAAGCCAGATTATAACAAGCATTGGTGAAGATATGGAGAAATTGGAACCTTCATACATTGCAGTTGGGAATGTAAAATGGTGCAGCCACTCTGAAAAACAGTCTGGCAGTTCCTCAAATGATTAAATACAGAGTTTCCATATAATACAGCAAATTTACTCCTAGGTATATGCCCAAGAGAAATGAAAACATATGCTCACGGAAAAATTTGTACACAAATGTTTATCGCAACATTATACATGATGGTCAAAAAGTGGAAACAACCCAAATATTCATCAGTGGACACATGGATAAATAAGTTGCGTTATATACATACAATGGAATGTTATTTGGCCATGAAAACTACTGAAATTCTAATACATGCCACAGCATTGAATGAACCTTTAAAATAGGACTGTACAAACTTTTGGCTTCCCTGGACCACGTTGGAAGAATTGTCCTGGGCCACACATAAAATACACTAACATTAATGATACCTGATGAGCTGAAAAATTTAAGAAAGCTTAGGAATCTTTCGGCCGGGCGCGGTGGCTCACAAGCCTGTAATCCCAGCACTTTGGGAGGCCGAGGCGGGTGGATCACGAGGTCGAGAGATCGAGACCATCCCGGTCAACATAGTGAAACCCCGTCTCTACTAAAAATACAAAAAATTAGCTGGGCATGGTGGCGCGTGCCTGTAATCCCAGCTACTCAGGAGGCTGAGACAGGTGAATTGCCTGAACCCAGGAGGCGGAGGTTGCGGTGAGCCGAGATCGCGCCATTGCACTCCAGCCTGGGTAACAAGAGCGAAACTCCGTCTCAAAAAAAAAAAAAAAAAAAAAAAAAAAAAAAAAAGAAAAAAGAGTTTAAGGACTCTTGTCTTTGCCGGGCGCGGTGGCTCAAGCCTGTAATCCCAGCACTTTGGGAGGCCGAGGCGGGTGGATCACGAGGTCAAGAGATCAAGACCAACCTGGTCAACATGGTGAAACCCCGTCTCTACTAAAAATACAAAAAATTAGCTGGGCATGGTGGCGTGTGCCTGTAATCCCAGCTACTTGGGAGGCTGAGGCAGGAGATTTGCCTGAACCCAGGAGGCGGAGGTTGCAGTGAGCCGAGATCGTGCCATTGCACTCCAGCCTGGGTAACAAGAGCGAAACTCCATCTCAAGAAAAAAAAAAAAAAAAAAAAAAGAAAGTTTAGGAATCTGTGTTGGGCCACATTCAAAGCCATCCTGGGCCACATGCAATGTTTAAGCCATGGCTTGGACAAGCTTGCTTTAGAACATTATGCTAAATGAAATAAGCAAATCAGAAAGACCACAGAACTACGTGATGAGATTCATATGAAATGTGCAGAATAAGAGTTTCTGGAGATAGAAAGTGGATTCAGGAGTGCTTGGGACTGCAGGTGTGTGGGAAAGTTATGAAGCTTCTTTCTGAGGTGATGAAAATCTTTTAAATTTACTTTGATTAACTGCTGCATGTATCTGTGACTATACTAAAGACCAGTTTGTTGCGGGATCTTTGGGGTGTCACTTTTCTGGCTGGAATCCTCTGTGGCCAGTGGCGCCTTAGCCCAGGTTTTGCTCAGGTTCACTTGGCCTGGCACGCTGCACTCATGCTCTCCCCACCTGGATCCCATGCCTGCCAAGGGCCACTCAGGCGGAGCGGCCAGGAGTATGTGAGCGAGCATGGGGTCTGGCCACTGTGCAGTCGGACACACTGGCTGCTGCTGTGGAGCAGGCAGCTCCAGGTGCCAGCTTTCTGCAAGGCTGTGGCTGGACCAGGCGCACTGCAAGAAGCTTCCCTGGCTGGCATTAGGGGAATACAGTGTCACCTGGAAGCTTGGAGATACCAGGCACTGCAGAACCCCATAGAGGGATACACAGCTCTGGCTGCGGGGAAGCTCCCAGGTCTGGGCTCCCCAAAGGGCAGCGGCTATTCTCTCCTTCTCTTCACACACAACATGGCAGGCAAGGGGCCCGCCCTGTTGGTGTTACAGTTGTAGCCCTGCTGGGTTACAGCTCTTTTAGCTCCACCATTTGGTGGATTTCAGGTTCTTGTGGGTATGCAGACAAGTGGAGGATGAGCGAGGTGAAGAGGAACTTTATTAAGTAATAGAACAGCTCAGAGAAGACCCGCAGAGGATCGCTCCTTTCTGCAGCTGAGGTGTCCTGATGAGAGCATTGATCCTCTAGCTGAGGGGAGACTCTGGAGTGGGTTGCTCCTTTCTGCAGCTAGTCATCCCTTTTGTCATATGCTTAGCTCTGGCTGAGCCTGAGGTCTCAGAGGGGAGGAAGTACATTCTGACTGGTTCATGGGCAGCCATGGGCAGGCCTGGAAAAGGTGCCACAAGTTCCCACTCCAGTCTGTGGGACTGGCAGCCCAGCCTCCAGCTTTCAGACCCTCCCTGTCCTGAAGGTGGGACCTCACTAGGAATCTGCCCCCTTTCACCCAGGAATCTGTCTGCCGTTCATGATGTCCTGGCTCTGCCAGCCTTTTCTCCGAGATTGGAGTGGGTGCCAACAGCGGGGGGTGGGGGAGAAGCCAGGCGGAGGGAGCAGGCACTTCTGAGCCTGCAAGGGAAGCGGGGGGCCTTCCCAAGTTCCCTAGAGTGCCGAGGTGCCTGAGTCTGCAGCCACGGTTTGGCCGGCAGCAGTGACACCTGGAGAGCTCCCACCCCAATGCAGAAGGGGTAAAGCTTCCACTTGTTTTTGGTTCCCACTGGCTCCAGGGAGGTGCAGCCGCATGGTGCCTCCCTGCTGCAGCTGGTATGATGGCCACTGCCATCAATTGCACTGCACAATTTTTTTTTTTTTTTTTTCCCGAGATGGAGTCTTGCTCTCTCACCCAGGCTGGAGTGCAGTGGTGCAATCTTGGCTCACTGCAGCCTCTGCCTCATGGATTTAAGCAATTCTCCTGCATCAACCTCCTGAGAAGGCGGGACTACACAGGCATCTGTTGCCAGCCTGGCTAATTTTTGTATTTTTAGTAAAGACGGGGTTTCACCATGTTGGCCAGGATGGTCTTGCTCCAGACCTTGTGATCTGCCCACCTAGGCCTCCCAAAGTGCTGGGATTACAGGCGTGAGTCACCACGCTTGGCCACACTGCACATTTTAAATAGGTGAATTGTATGGCACATGAATTATATCTCAATTAAACTGTTAGAAAATCCATGACTTAGAAATGTATCAGGTCTGGATGATTTAACAGTTAATTTTAGTATTAATAAGGTAATACTAATGCCTGTAACTTCCCTCCTTATACCTCAGGGGCTTAGCACAATTGAAGTTTACCTTCTACTCACATAAAGACCAAAACAATGTTTCTCATTGTTAGGTGACTATCTCCCAATGGTATTTCAAGATTTCATGTTCCTTTCATCTTATGTTTCTACTGTCTTTTTTTTTTTTATTAGTTTACTTTATTTCAATCATTTTTGGGGAACAGGTGGTTTTTGATTACATGGATGAATTCTTTGGTGGTGATTTTCTAACAGATCTTGGTACGCCCATCATGCAAACGGGGTGCACTGTACCCAGTGTGCGGTCCTTTATTCCTCCCCCCCCACCCTTCCCCAAAAAGTCCCCAGAGTCCATTATCATTCTTATGTCTTTGCATTTTCATAGCTTAACGCCCACTTATAACTGAGAACACATAACATTTGGTTTTCTTTTCCAGAGCTATTTTACTTAGGATAATGGTTTCCAGTTCCAGCCAGGTTGCTGCAAATGCTATTATTTCATTTTATTTATTGATTTATTGATTTTATTTTTTGGGGGCTTGCTGGCATAAAACCGGAAAGCATGCTAGACAAACTCTAAAAGAGCTGTAACACTTATTATTTCATTTTTTAAATTTTTTTTTATTTTTAAATTTTTTAAATTTTTTTATTTTTTATTTTTGAGATGGAGTTTCGCTCTTGTTGCCCAGGCTGGAGTGCAATGGCGCGATCTCGGCTCACCGCAACCTCCGCCTCCTGGGTTCAGGCAATTCTCCTGCCTCAGCCTCCTGAGTAGCTGGGATTACAGGCACACGCCACCATGCCCAGCTAATTTTTTGTATTTTTAGTAGAGACAGGGTTTCACCATGTTGACCAGGATGGTCTCGATCTCTTGACCTCATGATCCACCTGCCTCGGCCTCCCAAAGTGCTGGGATTACAGGCTTGAGCCACTGCGCCTGGCCGATTTTTTTAAATGGCTCAGTAGTACTCCGTGTGTGTGTGTGTGTGTGTGTGTGTCTCACATTTTCTTTATCCACTCATTGCTCGATTGGCATCTACTGTTTTTAACAGGTGGTTCCAAGGTCATTGCAATAGAAGGTGCAAGGAGGATGGAGAATGCTTCCTATGGCCTAGGTCTGGAAAGGATCTGCTTCTGCCCTGTTCCATTAGCCAGAATTCAGTCACATGGTACCCTAACAACAAGCAAGGCTGAGAACTGTAGCCTAGCATGGGCCCAGGAGATACAAGAAATGCTGAGTTCTTATCAAATTTTAACAAATGGAAACTTTGTTATTCTGACTATTCCAGATGGTTGAAAAACATTGTTAGCCACTTTGTAAAGCAAACATGACCTTAATAACAAAATCTGATGAATAAGTTATCAAAACATTATAGATCTGAAGTCCCTAAAATGGTCTAAGAAATTACAGACCAGTTTCACTTAAGAATATAGATGTGGCTGAGCATGGTGGCTCACACCTGTAATCCCAGCACTTTGGGAGGTGGAGGCGGGTGGATCATTTGAGGTCAGGAGTTCAAGACCAGCCTGGTCAACATAGTGAGACCCCCATCTCTACTGAAAATATAATAATTAGCCAGGCGTGGTGGCACTTGCCTGTAATCTCAGCTACTTGGAAGGCTGAGGTATGAAAATCTCCTGAGCTCAGAAGGCAATTTTCAGTGCTCAGCCTAGGCAACAGAGAAGTATATATATATGCAAACATTCTCAGTGCACACAGTTTAAAAGTAGGAAATCTGTCAGCATTAGGGAAGGATACTTTAAAGACAAAGATCACACAGTTCTTTTTTTTTTTTTTTTTTTTGAGACGGAGTTTTGCTTTTGTTACCCAGGCTGGAGTGCAATGGCGTGATCTCGGCTCACCACAACCTCCGCCTCCTGGATTCAGGCAATTCTCCTGCCTCAACCTCCTGAGTAGCTGGGATTACAGGCACGCGCCACCACGCCCAGCTAATTTTTTTTGTGTGTTTTTAGTAGAGACGGGGTTTCACTATGTTGACCAGGATGGTCTCGATCTCTTGACCACGTGATCCACCCGCCTCGGCCTCCCAAAGTGCTGGGATTACAGGCTTGAGCCACCGCGCCCGGCCAGATCACATAATTCTATCAATAAATGCTAAAAATACTACTTACAAAATTTCTTAGTGATCTTTTATAACAACTCGAACATAGGAATACGAAGATTATAACTAGATATAATTAAGGCTGGGGTTGGAATAAAAACTGCTCAAAACAGGAGCGATAAAGATGAATTAAAGAGCTGATCTCGGTAAGAATGGGGCAAGGGAAACAGAACTAGAAAATCTGAGCAAGCAAGCCACTATATTTTTAACACTATATAAATACAACAGAAGAAACTTAAGTAGTCATAGAAAATATCTTAACTATTCCTTTTCCTGAAAGTTCAGGAAAACCAATTTCACATAAAATAACAGTCAAGAAATACTGAGGTCAAATTTTATTCAAAAGTATTATAGGCTGGGTGTGGTGGCTCATGCCTGTAATCCCAGCACTTTGAGAGGCTGAGGCCGGTGGATCGCTTGAGCCCAGAAGTTTGGGACCAGCCTGGGCAACATGGCAAAACACCATTTCCATTACAAATACAAAAATTATCTGGGCATAGTGGTGGGTGCCTGTAGTCCCAGCTACTCAGGAGGCTGAGGTGGGAGGGTCACCTGAGTCTGGGAGGTCAAGGCTGTGGTGAGACGTGATTGTGCCACTGTACTCCAGCCTGGGTGACAGTGAGACTCTGTCTAAAAAAACACACAAACGAACAAAAAACCACAAAGTATTGTAAGAAAAAAGAGAATAAGGTGGAGAGTAATATTGCTACAGACAATAAAACATGCCAGAAAGATATACCTACACAAAAAGTCAATTAATATGATACATCACATAAATGGAATTAAAAACAAAGATCACATGATTCTCTTAATAGATGCCGAAAAAGCATTCAACAAAATTCAGCATCACTTTACAATTAAAACTCTGAGCAAAATCTCAATGTAACAAAAGCCACCTATGACAAATCAAGAACTCAACCCCTTTTACAATAGCTGCAAAAAAACAAAACAAAACAACAACTTAGGAATATACCTAACTAAGGTGGTGAAAGATCTGTACAAGGAAAACTACAAAACATTGCTGAAAGAAATTGTAGATGACACAAACAAACAGAAACACATCCCCTGCTCATGGATAGGTAGAATCAATGAAAATGACCATACTGCCAAAAGCAATCTACAAATTCAATGCAATTCCCATCAAAATACCATAATCACTCTTCACAGAATTAGAAAAATCAATTCTAAAATTGTTTTAGAATTGTTTTTAGAATATGGAACCAAAAAAGAGCCAACATAGCCAAAGCAAGACTAAGCAAAAAGAACAAATCTGAAGGCATCACACTACCTGATTTTAAACTATACTATAAGGCCATAGTCACCAAAACAGCATGGTACTGGTATAAAAATAGACACATAGTCCAGTGGGACAGAATGGAGAACCTAGGAATAAACCCAAATTCTTACAGCCAATTGATATTTGACAAAGCAAACAAAAACAAAGTGGGGAAAGGGGAAAGGACCCTTTTCAATGAATGGTGCTGGGATAATCAGCAAGACACATGTAGGAGAATGAAACTGGATTCTCATCTCTCATCTTATACAAAAATCAACTCAAGATGGATTAAGGACTGAAATTTAAGACCTGAACATATAAAAATTCTAGAAGATAACATTGGAAAAGCCCTTCTAGACGTTGGCTTAGGCAAAAATTTAATGACCAAGAACCCAAAATCAAATGCAATAAAAACAAAGATAAACAGCTAGGACTTAATTAAATTAAAGAGCTTTTGCAGGGCAAAAGGAACAGTCAGCAGAGTTAACAGACAACCCATAGAGTTGGAGAAAATCTTCACAATCTGTACATCTGATAAAGGACTAATATCCAGAATCTACAATGAACTCAAATAAATCATCAAGAAAAAAAAATGGTCCCATCAAAAAGTGGGCTAAGGACATGAATAGACAATTCTCAAAAGAAAATATACAAATGACAAACATATGAAAAAACGCTCAACATCACTAACCATCAGGGAAATGCAAATCAAATCACAATGTGATGCTACTTTAGTCCTGCAAGAATGGCCATAATCAAAAAACAGTAGATGCTGGCATGGATGTGGTGATCAGGCAATACTTTACTGCTGATGGGAATGTAAACTAGTACAACCTCTATAGAAAACAGTGTGGAGAGTCCTTGAAGAACTAAAAGTAGACTACCATTTGATCCAGCAATCCCACTACTGGGTATCTAACCAGAGGAAAAGAAGTCATTATGCGAAAAAGATACGGGCACATGCATGTTTATAGCAGCACAGCTCACAATTGCAAAATCATGGAACCAACTCAAATGCCCATCAATCAATGAGTGGATAAAGAAACTGAGATATAGGTATATGATGGAATAATACTTAGCCATAAAAAGGATGAATTAACAGCATTCACAGCACCCTGGATGAGATTGGAGACTACTATTCTAAGTAAAGTAACTCAGGAATGGAAACCCAAACACTGTATGCTCTCACTGACGTGTGAGAGCTAAGCTATGAGGACACAAAGGCGTAAGAATGATACAATGGACTTTGGCGGCTTGAGAGGTAGGGCGGGAGTGGGCAAGGGATAAAAGACTACAAATAGTGTGCTGAGGAGGAGGTAGCCTAGAAGCTTCCTTTTCTAGGTAAAGGGGGGAAGCAGTGTGGATTCTTTGGTGTGTTCTGATAGCCATGTGTCACTACACACTTCTCTGTGTCTTTACATCTCCTCCTGCTGCATTCTAAAGCATTTTTATAGTATAAGGTTCTGCCTAATCAGGTGACGACTGCACCAAAATCTCACAAATTACCACTGAAGAACTTACTCGTGTAACCAAACACCACCTGTACCCCAATAGCTTATGGAAAAATAAAAAATTTAGAAAAAAATCAAACCCAAGGAGGGATCATGGGAACCCCAGTTTATAGTCAGCTGGTCAGAAGAACAGGTAAAACAACCTAGGGCTTGTGATTGGCAATAAAAGTGGGGCGCAGTCTTGCATACTGAGTGCTCAGCTTGTGTTATCTGATGCTTATTGAGGTAGATAGTGTCAGAATTGAATTAGTGGACACCCAGACGATGTCTGCTGCAGAACTGATTTCTTGTTTGGTGTTCTGGGAAAACCCACAGACATTTCGTTATAGATGTATTCTGCATTAAATGTGGTATGAGAGCAGAGGAAAAACAGTTTGTGTTTTTCACACAATACTCTAGGAAAATTACGAAGCTTTGAAGAAAATGAAAAATTCTCTGATCATCTAGGCAAAAACACCTCAAGTTAGAAGGGAAACAAAACTGGATTATTTTCAAACTTTTAGACAGTAATACTTCATGCCAGAAGAAAATGAAGTCACATAGTTAAGATCTCCAGTGAAAGAAAGTGTAAACCAAGGATTTCGTATCCAGCAACACTGCCTTTTAAGTACAAAAGCAGAGACAAACTGTTACCAACATGTGGGAACTCAGGGAATATTGTTTCCATGGCCCCTTCCTGTGGAATCTACTAGAGAAGGAGCTTCAGACAACCAGAAAGAATAAAAAAAACACCAGCATAAAGACTGATGGTGACTGTTAACATATAGATACTTGTAGAGTGTAATGATCAAATATATGATCTGATTGTGTAATTGTGGCACAATCCCCCAAAATGATGGGGGCTCAAGGAGAATGGAAGAACTTATCAGAAATATTTAAAATATTTCCAATAATCATATTGGTGGTGATAGTATTAGTATGGCTATTCTGATACTGTTGTGCGTACAATGTGGAATAAAGCAAATGAGTGTTTATGGGACTTCTTTCTTTCTTTTTTTTTTTTTTTTGAGACGGAGTTTCACTCTTGTTACCCAGGCTGGAGTGCAATGGCACGATCTCCGCTCACCGCAACCTCCGCCTCCTGGGCTCAGGCAATTCTCCTGCCTCAGCCTCCTGAGTAGCTGGGATTACAGGCACGCGCCACCACGCCCAGCTAGTTTTTTGTATTTTTAGTAGAGACGGGGTTTCACCATGCTGACCAGGATGGTCTCGATCTCTTGACCTCGTGATCCACCCGCCTCGGCCTCTCAAAGTGCTGGGATTACAGGCTTGAGCCACCGCGCCCGGCCGGATTTCTTTTTTTTTGAGACGGAGTTTCGCTCTTGTCACCCAGGCTGGAGTGCAATGGCTCGATCTCGGCTCACCGCAACCTCCGCCTCCTGGGTTCAGGCAATTCTCCTGCCTCAGCCTCCTAAGTAGCTGGGATTACAGGCACACACCACCATGCCCAGCTAATTTTTTGTATTTTTAGTAGAGATGGGGTTTCACCATGTTGACCAGGATGGTCTTGGTCTCCTGACCTCGTGATCCACCTGCCTCAGCCTCCCAAAGTGCTGGGATTACAGGCGTGAGCCACCGCGCCCAGCGTTTATGGGATTTCTAATCAGTTTGTCCTCTGTGTACTGATAACCAGGACTCCTGGCATGGAGGAAAGAAGATACATATGTAATACAGTAGAGGTTAAATAAAAACTCTATAATATTGGGCCAGGTATAGTGGCTCATGCTGGTAATCCCTGCACTTTTGGAGGTCAAGGTGGGAGGATTGTCTCAGGCCAGGAGTTTGAGACCAGCCTGGGCAACATAGGGAGATCTTGTATCTACAAAAAAAAAAAAAAAAAAAAAAAAGCAGGATGTGGTGGTGCACACCTGTGGTTCTAGCTACTCAGGAGGCTGAGGTTGGAAGATTGCTTGGGTCCAGGAGGTCGAGGCTGCAGTGAGCTGCGTTCATGCCAGTGCACTCCAGTTTGGGTGACAGGATGAGATTCTGTATCAAAAAACAAACAACAAACCCTCAAATTCTAATGTTGAATTTGAATTGGAAAACTCAGTATGAACTGTTGAGGTGTTTTATCTTAAAATATTTATGTATTTTATTTCCGTTATCTAGTTCTGTTGACCAAAAACACCTGGGCATATTGACCACTCAAATGCAGTGAACATTCCTAGGACCCAGATTATAGCACTGAAATATCCTTTCCCATGAAAAGAAACCAGGCTTTTAGAGAAATATTGTGAGATGAATCCAGAATATCTTGTCATACCAGATAGAGAGGAACTTCTTAAGCCACAAAGGTTGTGTCAAAAGGACCCAGGAGTCAACTTGAAAACACTCCCAGTAGCCAGAATCAGACAATTTGAGCTTCGATGAGGGTAATAATTATAATGGACCAAAATCTATCAGATGCTTAACCCGTAAGTTCATAATGATACTAAAAAAATAAAACCCACAAACTAATTTGTCTTTTTTGGAGGTTGACAGAGAAGCAATTCATTGTCTTAGATCCTGGTAATTAAAGAGAAAGAATCAAGCCTTTATTCCACTTCTCTTATAAGAACAGTACCATGGAGTAACTAAATAATAAATGTCTTACAAAATTATTCTAGCTAAAAACTGGAGTATCTGGTGTGATTTGAAGGCTTTCACCCCTGGTGTCTAGGGCCAGCTTTCTGCCCCTGGCACCCACACCCAACTCCTTGAAGCTATGGCTCCATTTCTTTCTTTCTTTTTTTTTTTTTTTGAGACGGAGTTTCGCTCTTGTTACCCAGGCTGGAGTGCAATGGCGCGATCTCGGCTCACCGCAACCTCCGCCTCCTGGGTTCAGGCAATTCTCCTGCCTCAGCCTCCTGAGTAGCTGGGATTACAGGCACACGCCACCATGCCCAGCTAATTTTTTGTATTTTTAGTAGAGACGGGGTTTCACCATGTTGACCAGGATGGTCTCGATCTCTTGACCTCGTGATCCACCCGCCTCAGCCTCCCAAAGTGCTGGGATTACAAGCTTGAGCCACCGCGCCCGGCCGGCTCCATTTATTTCTATGCATCCTGGCCCTCACTCTCCTCTGAAAGCCCTTGCATTCAGGAGATGCTCAATAAATCCTCCCTAGAGTGATGTGAACCCAGTCCAGAGTGAGACTTGGCAGATGTGTGGCTTTGGGGGACAGAGAGTCCGCTTGCTGTCCATCCCCCATCTCAAGGAAGGGCTGCAGAGATTTTTCTCCCAACTCTCTCCCACTGTCCCAGGGGTTGTGGGGGTAAATCCTGTGCCTATTCCTAAAACCCAGACCCAAAGGAGTCCAGAAATGGCAGGGATGGAGCATCTCTGAACCTGGACCCACTTAGTAGGAAGGAAGGCCAGAGGTCACTTAGTCTATCCCACTGCCACCAGTTCATGTACAGGATTGAGGAAGCCACTTATTTGGGAATAAAAATGTTTGTCATCCTGTCATCAAGCACTGGGCCAAGAGGACTCAGTGAACAGATTCTCTCTGACACTTGACTGTAACCTGTCCCTTCCTGACTCCAGCTGCAGATCGACTGCTACCTCAATCATAGAAATTCTTGCCCCTGACTGCAGGAGAGTGAATTGCAGCATGTGAATGACTACATGGGAGCCATCTCCAGGTTCTGATTCGCATCTGACCAGCATTATATTGTCATATAGGAGTCATGCATGCTCACTGACCATTCATTCAGATAGTAGGTTTTGGTCAACTACCAGATACCAGACACTATGCTAGGCACTGAAATAGAGGGATGAAGAAACGGTTTCTGTCCTCAAGGATTTCATAGCCTTCTGGGGTAAAGAGATGGTACAGTGGGTGTATTCGTCTACTAGGGCTGCCATTACAAAATACCAGATTGGGGTCTTAAATGACAAACATTTATTTTCTCCCAGTTTTGGAGACTGGAAGTCTGAGATCAAAGTGCTGGTGGGTTTGTTTCTTCTGCAGTCTCTCTCCTTGGCTTACAAACAATCACCATCTTGCTGTGTCCTTTTCTTTGTACACACCCATTCCTCACGTCTTTCTTCTTATAAGAACACCAGTCCTGGCTGGGCATGGTGGCTCACGCCTGTAATCCTAACACATTGGGAGGCCAAGGTGGGTGGATCGCTTGAGGTCGGGAGTTTGAGACAAGCCTGACCAACACAGTGAAACCCCATCTCTACTAAAAATACAAAATTAGCCGGGTGTGGTGGCGCACACCTGTAGTCCCAGCTACTTGAGAGGCTGGGGCAGGAGAATTGCTTGAATCCGAGAGGTAGAGGTTGCAGTGAGCCAAGATCATGCTGCTGCACTCACTCCAGCCTGGGCAACAAGAGTGATACTCCACCTTACCACCACCACCAGTCCTATTCGATTAGGGTCCCACCCGTCTGATCTCATTTAGCCCTAATTACCTCTTAAAGGCCGTATCTCCAAATACAGTCACATTAGGGATTAGGGTTTCAACATATTAATTTTGGGGGAGAGGTTGGGAGGATACAATTCAACCCATAAGAGTGGGTTTTAAGAATTATAAGGCTGGGCGTGGTGGCTCACGCCTGTAATCCCAGCACTTTGAAAGCCTGAGGTGGGTGAATCATGAGGTCTGTCTTCTGAAGAATGGACCCAGGGAAGAGACCCACAAAGGCCCTGGAAGTGGGCAGGGAATTCTGGGACCATGGGTACCCAAGTGTGTCATGTAGCAGAGAGGCAGACTCCCAGTGGGCACGTTTCCTAGGTCCAGGGCTCCTTGCCCTGAAGGGAGATGTTCAGCCATCAGAGGGCACGGGGAAGGGGCTCTGTTGCCATCCAAGGGCTGTCTTAAATAAAGGCATATATGTACTGCAGTGGGCAGAGAGGGGCGCCTTAGGAAGCTTCACCAAGGAGGGACCCCAGACCCATGCGTGGGCAGTTTTCACGAGGGAGGACCCTGCGGTGTTGCAAACACTGAAGGTGTGAAAAGCAGCACAGCACATCCAGGAACTCTGCATTTTTTTTTTCTTTTTTTTTTTTTTTTGCCACGAAAACACTCTATGAGGTCAAACTACCCGCTATGAAAATGCTTCAAAATGCAGCAGAAGATGCAAAGACTCAAAGAAGTGTGTAGTGACAACGGCCATCAGAACACACCAAAAAAATCCACACTGCTTCCCCCTTAACCTAGAAAAGGAAGCTTCTAGGCTACCTCCTCTTCCTCAACATACTCCTCAAACTTCTTCTCCTCAGCTGTGGCATCTTGGTATTGCTGGTATTCTGACACCAAGTCATTAAGGTTGCTCTCGGCCTTTTTTGAAAATAAAGTGCTTTATTGCTGAGGATCCCACAGAGCTTCAAGGCGGCCGTCTAGGGGCTAGGACTGAAGTCCCCTCCCTGTGGTGGCTCTGGTGAACAGAGACAGTTGAGACTTCAACATTTCAACCCCATAGAAGGCAAGGAAGTGTGGCTGGAGGCTGGGGAGGCAGGGAAGAGGTATGAGGTGTGCCGGGAGAGCGGATGATGAGCATCTCTTCCCAACTCTGAGTTCCATGCATTCAGTGATGCTGGTAGCAGGAAAAAGGCCACTGCAGGAGGGCTGACACCACAGAAGTTGCCCACAAGCAACAAATCAGGGCTTCTTTTCCCTCCCAGAGAACTGGTTTACCATCACTATAGATGTGTGACACGCTCTTCTGAGCCAGTGCTGAGCTCGCCCAAGCCTGGCTACTGTGATAAGCTATCACCCCCCAACTCGGGGCAGTGCCAGCTCCCAGCTCTGCACATCCCCACAATCAGCAGAACAGAGCGGTCTGAGCAAAGGAAAGGGACCAGAACTGAGCAAACCAATTCCCTGCCTGGACTCTACTTCGCCTCAGCGGGGATGGCTTTCAGCCCCAAACGAAAGTGATGTCCAGCAGAAAGGCAGCTTGGGGCTTCAGAAACCCTCCCGTGCAGTGGCTCATGGCAGGGGGTGGGGACTGGAATCTGGATTACAGAGGTATAGGGAGGGGAGGGCATGGGGTGAGCTGGAGTCCTGGGTGGGCCTAAGTCACACTGTGGAGCTTGGACATGAGAGGCATGGGAGCTGCCAGTGAGTGCTGGAGCAGGAGAGAGGCTGGGTCAGGCCTGTGCTGTTGTCCATCCCTCTGCTAGCTGGCAGGAGATAGCTAGAGAAGAGTGAGGCGGGAGGCAGGGGGACCAGTGGGAGTGTATTTGCATCCTAGGGCTGTGTAACAAAGCACAGCTGCTCCTCTATTTACCATAAAGCCACACCCCTGTAAACCCACAGTAAGTTAAAAATGTTGAAAGCCAAAGAGGCATGGAATGTGCCTAACCTATTGCACATCATAGCTTAGTCTACCTTATCTTAAACGTGCTCAGAACACTCCATCAGCCTACTGCCTGGTAAGATCGTCCGGCAACACAGCACACTGCAGAGAACCTGTTGTTCACCCTCATGACTGTATGGCTGACTGAGACCTGGGCTGTGGTGTCGTGAAAGAGTATGGCACCATGTCTGGCTGGCCTGGGAAAAGATCAAAATATATTTGAAGTATGATTTCTTCTGAATGTGCATTGCTTTTGCAACATTGTAAAGTTGAAAAAATCATTAAGTGAAATATCGTAAGTCAGGGGCCATCTGTGCTAAAAATTGGGTGGCTTAGAACAACAGAAACTGATCATCTCACAATTATGGAGGCTTGAAGTCTGAGATCAAGGTGCTGGCAGAGCCAGGCTCCCTTGCTCCAGGCCTGTCTCCTAGCTTCTGGTAGTTGCTTGCCTGTGGCAGCAGAAATCTATAATCTTCACATGGCATGTCCCCTTTTTATAAGGACACCAGTCATATTGGATTAGAGGCCTACCCTGCTCCACTATGATCTCATCCTAAATCAGTACATCGACAATGGCTCCATTTCAAAATAAGAACACATTCCAAAGTTCTGAGAAGTTAGGACACCAGCATATGAATTTCTGGGAGGAATGCAATTTGACCCACAACAGGAAGCTCTGGAAAGAGTCCTGGCATGATCTGATGGAGGCTGAAACTAAGGAAGTGGTGGCATGGATCCTGAGGGTGGGGACTGGGCATTTCTTAGGTCAGGCTGTTATAACAAAATACCATTGACTGGGGGCCTTAAGCAGCAGACATTTATCTCTCACAGTTCTGGAGGCCGGACATTTGAGATCAAGACCTGCATGGCTGAGTTCTTGTGAGGGCCTCAGGCCAGGTGCAGACATTCTGTCCTCACGTGGTAGAGAGGAAGCCGTGCAATCTCTTCTTATAAGGGCACTAATCCCATTGTGAGGACCCCAGCTTCATGACCTCATCTAAACCTATCGCCTTCCGAAGGCCCCACGTCCAAATACCATCACATTTCATGTTAGCACTTCAACACAGAAACTTTTAACAGGAATGGAGTTAAAAGTTACCAATATGGGGGTTTGCCTGGTTTAGTGATGGCTGAATGTAAGTTGGAGAAAGAGGTGAGAGGTGAGGACCCTGCCTCCAGGACCCTGGCTTTACTGAGGGTGTGAATAGTGGTACCTCTGATATGCAAAGGGCTGACAGAGGAGCAGGGGGTTTATTTCAAGTTGTTGAGTGCTTTCGGGCACAAGCTCTGGAGCCAAACTCCTGGCTGTGAATCCCACCTCCCCCACTTACTAGCTACAGTGGCCTTGGGTAGCCCCTTAACTTCTTGATGCCTTGAGGGGAAGTAACAGCACCTGAGTCACAGGAGTGTGGGACTCCATGGAGGGTGATAATCCACATAAAGTGCATCGACCAGCCTGGTTCACAGTCAGCATTCAGTGAGGTCACTCATGACCATCACGATGATTGATTAGAGGCTCCATAGGCAGCTGGCACGAAAGGAATTCTGGTTTGAGAGATCCTAATCAGCCTGAGAGCTCTTTTCCTACCTCCGGTGCCTTCCTGTGTGTTGAGAGCTTGCATGCACGTGTGGATGTCCCAGCCTGTGTGTCCGAGCTCTGTCCACAGCCCCCTGCAAAGAGCCGGATTAACTCACCCTGCAGTAGTGTGCAGTATGAGGAAAAGGGAAGCCCTTCCTGGTGAGAATCTTGAGGGAGGACTAGTCAGAGAGAGGGGGAGGACACGGAGGAAGGGATAGAGAGAGTCCAGATGAAGAAGGTGGTCAACAGCCTCCACTATTGAAGAGACCAGGAGTTAAATGAAGGCTGAAAAGTCCTAAATTTAACTCATAGAGGTCCTTGATGACATTGGCAAGGGCAGTCACTTGGAGACAGAGGGCAGTTGGTAGAGTGGGAACCAGGCCTGGGGGCTTGAAGGCCCCTGTGAGATGGAATGCAAAACCATATATTGTATATTCTCACTTATAAGTGGGAGCTAAGCCATGAGGACACAAAAGCACAAGAATGATCAAATGGACTTTGAGGCCTTGGGGGAAAGGGTCGGGGAGGGATAAAAGACTACACATCGGGTACAGTGCACACTGCTCAGGTCGTGGCTACACCGAAATCTCAGAAACGACCACTAAAGAACTTCATCCATGTAACCAAAAAAAAAAAAAAGGAGCAGGCCCAGCCCCCACAGCATCAAGGAATGGAAAATTCAAAGGAAAAGGAGCAGGGCTCAAACCAGACAGTGTGTCTCTCCTGCTGAAGAAGTCTCCAAGTCCCTGGAAATCAGCGTGAGGCTGATTCCATGGGGAGAGGAGCTCAAGTTTCTTCTACTGTGTTGCTCCCAAAGGAATAACCTCTGTCTCCACATTTACCTCAAGACCAAGAGAGGCTTCTGCGCCAGCCCTCAATCATGTTCCTGTTCATATTCTGGCTAACGAGAAGATGAAAAAGAGTATACAACACCCTCCTTTAAAGGAAAAGACCCAGAAACACAGAGATCACTTTTACGTATGTTGCATAGGCTAGAGCTTAGCCCTCAGCCACACTTTGCTGCAGGGGGATGTTGGAAAATGTAATCTTTTTTTTTTCTTTTTGAGACAAGGTCTTGCTCTGTCCCCCAGGCTGCCACAGCCTCCTGAGTAGTTGAGATTACAGGTGTGTACCATCACGCCCGGCTAATTTTTGTATTTTTAGTAGAGATGGGGTTTCACCATGTTGGCCAGCCTGGTCCATAACTTCTGACCTCAGTGATCTACCTGCCTTGGCCTCTCAAAGCACTGGGATTACAGGCATAAGCCACTGTGCCCAGCCAAATGTAGTCTTTATTTTGGTGCCCATCCACAGCTTAAACTTCTCCCAAGATGGGAAAGAGGAGGATGGGCATTGGGAAATAGTTATTTGGCCATCACTTGTAGGCAAGGGGCGTGAAAGTAAGGAGACTTCAATCAGAAGGCTTCTATTGTTTTCTCCATTAATTATGAGGTGAGGTCCCCAGTGATGTAATGCAGTGAGAGGGTTGAACGTGGCACCTGAAGTTTTCAATTCTTGCTGAGGAAAAGGGAAGCAGGCTGCCACAAGCGGCAACGGAGGCCTGGCTGAGAGTGAAGGCTGTGTGTCTGCTCCATGGAGGATTTACCCCAACATGCTTGCATGCTGGAGGGCAGAGCTGCCACAAGGTGGACTCTCGGAGTTGGAGGTCTGGGGATCTGGGCACATGGTTAGAGATGTTCAGGAGATGGACCTTCGGGTCTGGGCTCTGTAGGGAAAGCAGTGTGACCAGGAGGAAGGGATGAGGTCTTGGAGAAGGGGAGGGAGGTTAATGGGGATGTGTCCGGAGTTTAAGAAGGAGAACTATGGGGCCAGGAGGCTGCCGCTGGCAGGAAGACTCCAGCATTTGCAACCTCACAGTTGATGGCCCTGGATGGTGTCAGCCTCCAGGATGTGAGCTGCTGAAAGGAAGCAAAGAAGAACATGCCCAGGCTGAGGAACAGAGGTGCCAGGTGAAATTTCCCCAGGATGCTAAAGTTTCCCAGAATGATGGCAGATGGAGGGGAAGGAGGCAGTGTGATACAGGTGCCAATGCCCTTGTAAATATGGTGACATCGCTATGTCAATCAGACAGTTACCATGACTGATCACTGGGGGGGCAGTTCATACTCGAGAGAATATGCAGGAAGGGTTTGAGGGGGTTCAGAGGGAGGAGGGTAAATTAGGGGCAGAGGAGGTCAGGCCAAGAGAAGGCCAAGGGGAGGCAGAGGTCCCTCCCATGACACATGGGGATTATGGGAACTACAATTCAAGATGATAGTTGGATGGGGACATAGCCAAACCATAAGATTCTGTCCCTGCCCCCTCCCAAACTTCATGTATTTACATTTCAAAGCATGATCATGCCTTTCCAACGGTCCCCCAAAATCTTAACTCATTCCAGCATTAACTCAAAAGTCCAAGTCCAAAGTCTCATCTGAGACAAGGCAAGTCTCTTCCACCTATGAGCCTGTAAAATCAAAAGCAAGTTAGTTACTTCCTAGATACAATGGGGGTACAAGCGTTTGGTAAATACACCCATTCGAGATGGGAGAAATTGACCAAAACAGAGATGCTACAGGCCCTATGCAAGTCCGAAATCCAATAGAGCAGTCATTGAACCTTAAAGTTCCAAAATGATCTCCTTTGACATCCAGGTCATGCTAGTGGACTCCCATTGCCCTAGGCAGCTCCACCCCTGTGGCTTTGCAGGGTACAGCACCCCTCCTGGCTGCTTTCATGGGCTGGTGTTGAGTGTCAGCAGCGTTTCCATTTGCACAGTGCAAGCTGTCAGTGGATCTACCATTCTGGGGTCTGGAGGATGGTGGCTCTCTTCTCACAGCTCCACCAGGCAGGGTCCCATTGGGACTCTGTGCAGCACCCCACATTTCCCTTCCTCAGTGCCCCAGCAGAGGTTCTCCATGAGGGCTCTGCCCCTGCAGCAGACCTTGGCCTGGAGATCCAGGCGTTTCCATACAGCCTCCGAAATCTAGGTGGAGTTTCCCAAACCTCAATTCTTGACTTCTGTGTACCCACAGGCTCCACACCTGTAAGCTGCTAAGGCCTGGGGCTTGCATCTTCTGAAGCAACAGCCTAAGCTTTACGTTGGCTCCTTTCAGCCATGGCTGGAGTTGAAGCAGCTGGGATGCAGAGCACCACGCTCCTGCATAAAGCAGAGGGGCCTGGAGCCTGGCTCACAAAACCATTTTGCCCTCCTGAGCCTCTGAGCCTCTGATGGGAGGGGCTGCTGTGAAGGTCTCTGACATTCCCTGAAGACATTTCCCCCATTGTCTTGGTGATTAACATTCAGTTCCTTGTTACTTATGCAAATTTCTGCAATGGGCTTGAATTTCTCCCTAGAAAATGGGTTTTTCTTTTCTATCACATTGTCAGGCTGCAAATTTTCTAAACGTTTATGCTCTGCTTCCTCTTGAACACTTTTCTGCTTAGAAATTTCTATCAGATACCCTAAATCATCTCTCTCGTGTTCAAAGTTCCACAGATCTCTAGGCCAGGGGCAAAATGCCACCAGTCTCTCTGCATAGCAAGGGTGACCTTTACTCCACTTTCCAACAAGTTCCTCATCTTGATCTGATACCACCTAGCCTGGATTTCATTGTACATATCACTCTCAGCATTTTGTTCAAAGCCATTCAACAGGTCTCTAGAAAGTTCCAAATTTTCCCACATTTCCCCGTCTTCTTCTGAGCCTTCCAAACTGTTCCAACCTCTGCCTGTTACCCAGTTCCAAAGTTGCTTCCACATATTTGAGTGTATTTATACTAGCATGTCACTCCTCATAGCAATTTACTGTATTAGTATGTTCTCATGCTGCTAATAAAGACATACCTGACACTGGGTAATTTATAAAGGAAAGAGGTTTAATTGACTCACAGTTCTGCAGCGCTGGGGAGACCTCAGGAAACTCACAATCATGATGGAAGGGGAAGCAAATACCTCCGTTCTCACCTGGCGGCAGGAAGGAGAAGAATGAGCAAAGGTGGCCGGTGTTGGGGTGGGAAAGCCCCTTATAAAATAATCAGATCTCTTGAGAACTCGCTTACCATCACGAGAACAGCATGAAGGTAACCGCCCCCATGCTTTAATTACCTCCCACTGGGTCCCTCCGATGTCAAGTGGGGATTATGAGAATTATAATTCAAGATGAGGTTTAGGTGGGGACACAGCCAAACCGTATCAAGCAATAAACCTGACAATTAAGATACAAAGGCTTTGTAACGAGACAGACCTGGGATTGAAAGCGCTGGCTACTATCAGCTGTGCAATTCTGAGCAAGTATTCAACCTCTCTGGACAAAAGTTTCCACATTTGGACAGTAGGGGTGGGGTGGGGTATTTATCTTTCTTCCTTTAGGGGAAGTCTTTCATGGTTGAAGATACACATCCATGACTTTCCATCCTATTTCCCCCCATTTCTTTGCTTTGCCCACAAGGCCATGGGGGAAGGACTCTGGAAGATGTCTGAATACTCGGAATCCTGAGGGCCAGGAGAATACATTCACCTGTTCAAGCTAAGAATGGCTAGTACCAAGATGGTTTCTGATTTGGTCTCCACCACGTACAGTGATTCCAAAGGTGTGCCAAGACGTCCTTCCTCCTGCCCCAGCATCAGTCCTTTGCAGTCAATCTCGGTCTGCTTTTCAAGTACTCCTAATATCCTGGAACTTCCCCCATGGTGAAAAGTCTCCTTCTCCTCCTTTCTGCCCCCAACCCTGTCCCCAATGCCCAAAGAACATTTGGAGGAATGCTCTTAAAATCAAATCCCCCCACTGTCTTTTTGCCGAGATAAGTGGTGGTGACAACAGCAGTCCAAGGGGACTATTGGCAGCCTCAGAATCCAGCCACCCAGCACTAGCCTTGTCAGGGCCACTCCTGGGCTGGGCACGCTGGTAGGTGGGGAGGGAAGGGAGGCATTGTCAGGAAAGACAGGCCACGCCGCAGCTGCCCAACTGGGAGGCTGGGAGGCCTGAATAGCTTCACAGCTCTGGGCCCTCCCTGCTTGCTGAATGGGGGCTTGGCTCCTCCCTGGCGGTGGCCCGGAAAAGATGACATTTTCATTGCAAGCTAACAAGGGGAGAAATCCAATTACTTCACAAAGAGACTCCCAAAGGGGCCTCACAGCCTGGAGAAAGAAGGGGAGGAGAAGAGGGGGAGAGGGAAGGAAGAAGGGGAGTGTGTGTGTGTAGGGAGGCTTCCACCCAGACTATGAAAGGAACAAAGCCCTCAGGCCTCCAAGACACAGCCTCCTGCATGCAGGCAGGGAGATGGAACTGAGGGCTTTTCACTGATTTCCAGTGGGTCGGAGGGTCTGCCTGGAAGCTCCAGGCCCACCCTGTGGAACAACCTGACTGGTACAGAAGAGGCCCCCCTTGGGGCAGGTCTCTCTGCCTCATCAGACTATGGTTTCCCTGACCTGAATCATCAAGGACCCGTTATATTGTTTTTTTTTTTTTTTACCTTTGCTGCATCCACCTAAACTGTTAATCCCCTTTAAAACATTTATTTAAAGTGTATCGTTCAAGCTTAGTATTTTGAAAGTGTATATTCTAACTGCAAATAGAAAAAGTAGAGGCTAATTCTAAAAAGAAATACACTTCAAATACCTGTAACCTGAAGTTGTTGAAATTCAGGGAGCTGAAAGCCTGAAGGAGGACGGGAGTGGTGCGGTGATGGGGTCAGCAAATGTTTGCAATCCAGATTTCTCCCACGTCTAATCCAGGAGGAAGCAGGGGGTTGTAGAGGCAACATCTCTCTCCCGAAGCGTTCAAAAGCTGCTCCAGGCAAGGCTGTGCCTCCAGGCCTTCCACGCCTGCTCCCAGGGCAGTGGGTGTGGCTTCACGGCCTGGATGCCCTTCACCTGGGCTGCCCAACAGCTTAGTCCTCTCTTTTCTTCTTACAGAAAAGAGAGGCGAAGTGAAGCTCAACGGCCTACTGGATAAACCTACTTTCTGTAAGCTGGAGGGTGGTCACTGAGTCCCAGAAAGTGAAAGGGGCCTGGGGCAGGTGGAGGATGATGGCAGTTCCAGGCCACAAGTGTGTCCGGTTTCCCGCTCTCCCTCCCCTTCGACAGGGGAGGAAGGGCTGCAGACCCCCTCCAGGAGGAAATTAGCATTGACTTCCTCTGGCCCAGCCAGAGCAAATCAGCCTTCAAAAGCCAGTGGCCTGGAGCCACGCAGTGAGCCCCTTTGCGGCTCCCACCCTGCCCCCTCTCCCCCAGCTGACCGAACTCCCCAACCCAGAAGAGAGCAAATGGGAGTCTCCTGAGGCACAAGGACCTGGGGGTGGGCTGAGGGGATAGGGGGTCGTCAGGATTTTTGAGACTCTTCCTCGATGCCCTCTCCAAATTGGGGGTGCTGCCGGCTTCTCCTGTCCCGTGGAGGCTTTTTGGTGAGCTTTGGTCTCAAAGGAGTTTAGGCCCCAAGGATGGCACAGTGCTAGTCCTCACTCTCCCTTCACCCCCGCTTCCCTCAGTGATTCAGGCAGAGTGGGGAGGCTGAGGGAGGGACAGTGCTTGCTGCAGGGTGTGGCTCAGATTAAGCCCCACCCACTCAGATTTGTGTCCAAAAGTGGACAAGGACCACCCCGGGCTTTGGGGATGTCCTGCTCCCCTCTGATCTCCCCAGGCCATCTCTGCTCTCAGAATGCTGGAGGAGAGGAGACTAGGGAAATGTGAGTCTGATCCAGAGACTCAGAGGCAGGCACCCCCAAGTCCTCAGGGGGCTTGCCAGTCAAGTCAGATGCCTGTGGAGGGAGGCCGAGGGGAAAGGCGAAGGTGAGGATGATCTGCACAGTGGGAGGCAGTCCAGGAAGCTTAGAGAAGGTGAAGAGAGAATAATCCTAGCCAACCAGAGCAGGCACCAGGATTTCCTAAACACCTGAGGGATTAACTGCTTTACCCTCTGCTACTCTAGGAGGTAGCGGAGGCTGGGGAACTTGCTTAAAAATCCCAGCTAGTGGGTGGCTGAGCTTACTTTGTATTTCCTTGCTTTCTACCCATTTCTAATCCGTATTCTTCACCTCCTTGTAGCATTTGACTTTGTTGAGAGTCCATCTTTTGGCTCCCAGGACTCCACTCTCCTACTGGACTCTTCCTAACTCTCTAAGCATGCCATGTGCGTCTTCCTAGGGGCCCACCCAGGGCCTCTGCTGCCAGGGCAGTGTGTATATGTACAAACAGAGAGCCCGCATAGTCCCTAGATTCCAGACACTCTCTGGAGTAGCGCAGTTTGGCAGTGTTGGCCCTACCCCTTGAATGTGCATGGGATTTATTCCTTGGCCTTCTCACCTATAACTAGACTCATTGTTTTAACATTATCTCTTCCCTGATGACTCCCAGACTTTTGTCTCCATCCTTGACAAATCCCATGGCCTATGGGACACATTCACCTGGATGTCTCAACTCAAAAACACAGGAGCCCATCAACTGAACTCCTCTAAACCTTCTTGACCTGGAATCTCTGTCCTAGGCACATCCCCACATTTCCCTTCCTCAAGTGCCCTAGCAAAGGTTCTCCATGAGGGCTCTGTCCCTGCAGCAAACTTTTGCCTGGACATCCACAGTGGAAACTCTTGGGTTCTCATTAATTCAACTCTGCCCTGACACCCTCGTCTCCCTTTCTGACCAAAAATCTCCCCTGCCCCATTGTTTTGCCAACCCAACATCCAGTCACTAAGGTAATTCTGCCTTTGAAATCTCTCCTGTATCAGCCTTCTTCCTCATCCACTAAGTCTCTATTATCTCATACTTGGACTATTTTACATAGACATCTAACAAATGTCACTGCTCGGTCTTCCTGCTGCAGACAAAGAGAGCCCTTCAAACCCAGTCTCAGCACAAACATCTCCCTGCTTAAAGAGTTCTGTGAGCCAGGCACGGTGGCTCACACTTACAATCCCAGCACTTTGGGAGGCTGAGGTGGGCAGATCACGTGAGGTCGGGAGTTCAAGACCAGCCTGGCCAACATGGTGAAACCCCATCTCTATTAAAAATACAAAAATCAACTGGGCATGGTGGCAGATGCCTGTAATCCCAGCTACTTGGGAGGCTGAGGCAGGAGACTCACTTGAACCTGGGAGGCAGAAGTTGGAGTGAGTCAAGATGGTGCCGCTGCACTCCAGCCTGGGCAACAGAGTAAGACTCCATCTGAAAAAAAAAAAAAAAAAAAAAAAAAAAAAAGAGTTCTGTGCCTTCCCTTACCAAAACTCCTGTCACTTGCTCTTCATCATTCATGTGCTATGTACCCTATACCCCAAAATAGGCACTTATCTAAACATTCCTTGTCTTTTCACATTTACTCATTCATATGTCTCATAATTTTTTATTTGATATCATTTACAAGTCAGGCGCTGTGCTCACTGCTGGGAGAGAGAAACATGAATTGGACTCTGGCCCTGCTCTCTGGAGGATGGAGTCTAGTTTCCATATTGTTGCTATTCTGCCGTTTTGATATACCCTTTTCCATTAGAAAATGTCTACTCTCATAAATAGGAGGTCTTATATTTTTCCCACCCACCGGTGCATCATTTTGTGAACGCGCTCTTTGGAATATATACAGTGCACTTTGAAGACACCTGGACTAAGATCTAGAAATAGGAAATAGTCAGTTTTTTGGTTGAACGTGACAGAAAACCAACTCAAACCAGTAGGAGAGGGAATTTATTGGTTTGCATAGGCAGGAAGTGCAGAAGTAGAGCTGACCTTAGAGACTCCAAGAACACATCACCTGTCACTCCCTTTGCTTCCCTCCTCAGGCCTTCTACCCCGATATCTTCTACTGTAGAGATGGGTGAAAAGTGACAGTAGATCTGGTGGCAGAAAGCTGTGAGCTTATTTCAATCCAGACTAGTGATGCCCTTGGAAAAATGTGTTCTTTCCTAGCATGCATCTAAAAATCTTAAGAAAGGGTTGTCATTGACCCAATTTGAATCATGTATTCGTTCCCAAACCAGTAACTGAGGCAAGAGGGATGAACAGCTCTGAATGGATAGGCTTGGGTCACATACTCATCCCTGTGGTCTGCAGGGCACTGTGACTGGCAGCCGAAGAAGAACCATATGGAATTAGGGAAGAGCAGTTCTCCAAAGGAAGCCGAGTGCTGTAATCACAAGTGGGGAAAGGAGGGGGAGCAGACAAACAAAGAAACTGCCACTACAGACGGTGTGGAGGCAAGACTAAACCCCTGATCCTTGATTCTTTCCATTGCATCACAGTATTGTAGCTAAAGGATCAAACCACATAACTCTCAGAAGACAGGTATGATCCTAAGATGGTCCAGTCCTCATTTTTATACAGGAGCTGCACAGGTAGAACATTTCCTTACTCCTGATGTTTCTTTCTAGACTTCTGCTTCCAGTTGTAAGGGAAGCTCCATAATTGAGACAGACTTACTATTCTCCTGTAAACAGAAGACTTGACAAAACACATGAAATAACAGTTTTCAGACAATGGACAATAGGCAGCACAGGACTGTGATCCTTGAGAGAATGGAAACAAATGAGGTGAGCCCTGCGAGCACCTGGCTTTCTGCCTGGAGGAGATTTCTGGTCTGTGATGCAGGGATGGGGAACCCAAACAGAGCCTGGTGGTCTTGCTGAGTTGAGGAGACAGAGAAGAGAATTCAGGAGGTTGAGGCAGCTAAGGTTTGCAGGTAGTGGAAAGATCTTTACAGAGAAAGTTTCAGAAACATGTATAGAGCTCTCTTGAGTCTCCATGAGGACAACTTAAAAAAAAATCCAGGGAAAGGGCAATTACTTGGGAGCAGTAAGACAAAAAGATTCTTGGAGTTCACACAGGTTGGGGAAATCATTTGAGGTTCTACTACCAGGATGGAGAGACATTGCTGAATGTATGAGCCTTTATATATTTGATGAAAGATTCTAGAAGGGTCATATTTCAATAGTGGGGCTAAACTATCTCTAGAGTGAAGGTTACTGTAGTCCCATTTTTAAGAGCTTAAAAACAAACTTTAAAAAGATTATACTTGTCTTTTAATGACCTCTGGAACAAAATACAACTCTAGAGGAATACAATAAAATCACTCAATGATGTAAATTTGCATTGCCCAGCATCTAATCAAGAATGACTACAAATCCACAGAATCAGAATTATGTCACCAATAATTAGATGTGGAGGCTAAAGCAAGTTTAACTTGGATGCTAATCTGCCATGTTGACTTCTGATGAACCTAGTTCTGGAAATGCCTCTAAGATTTCTACTTTATCTACTGTTATCATAAGCATTTCCCAGAGGTCCAAACAACCTTGATCATAAATCCTGCTTCTCTCAGGCAGACTAACACAGCATTCTTGCCTTTCCCTGAGGAGGCAGCTTCGACCGTCTTATATATTCCTTCCCTGTGATATATAAGCCCTGAGTCTGGGGGTGGGGAGTAACAGTGTGGGGATCCATCATCTTGTCTCACCACTATATGAGACATGGCTTCTTTTCATAAGTGCCTATTAAATTTTTCTTTCTGATAAACTGGATTTGTCAGCCTCTTTCTTTGGGTTCTCAGCTTCCTTGGTCTTTGGGGATAGGTTTGCACAGACCTGCTCATTACAGAACACCAGGAGAAAAAGCAATCAATGAAAATATAACTGGAAAGATATTAAAATGGTTCTTACAAATATACTGATGCTCAACAATTTAGAAACAAAGCATGAACATAATGAGGAAAGAAATGGAAGATAAGAAGACTTAAATAGAACTCCTAAGGAAGGAAAAATATAGTGTTTGAAATGAAAATGTTAGCAGATAGGATGAAAAGGTAATTACAAACTGCAAAATAAAAGATCTTGAAGTGAACTTGAAGACATCACCTTAGAAACTATCTCAAATGAAGCATAGAGAAAAAAAAGATTGAGATAAAAACCAACATTAATGACCCAAGGGACAATGACAAGCGGTCTAAAAGACATAACATTGGAGTCACAAAAGGAGGTGTGGGGGCAGAAAAACATTTTGAAAAAATAAACAACAAACATTTTCCAAATTTGATGACAGTTATAAATCCAGATCAAAGAATCTCAAGGAACTCAAGCATGATAAACAAAAATAAAATGACAGCAGACTTCTTATCAGAAACTATGCAAGCTCAAAGACAATGAAACATCTTTAAATGCTGAGAGAAGAAAAACCCCAAAGCCTGTTAACCTAAAATCATATTCCCGGTGAAAATATCTTTCAAAAATGAAGCTGAAATAAGGATCTTTTAAAAATGCAAGCTAAAAGTAGTAGAATTTGTTTCCAGCAGACTTGCTGTACAAGAAACATTATAGGAAATTTTTTAGGAGAAGGAAAATGAAATTATGTAGAAATTTGGATCTACACAAAGGAGTGAAGAAAGCAAGAAATGACAGAGAGGTAGGTACATATAAAATACATGTTGACTGTATGAAGCAAAAGTAATAATGATATATTTGGCAGTTTCTAATACATGTAGAAAGTGTATGACCACAGACAAAGGATAAGAGAGAAAAATGGAAGTATGTCGTAAGGTTCTTGAAGTACACATGAAGTATATGATATACTATTATAATCTTATTTGATGGTAGACTGTGATAAGTTAAGCAAGTATATTGTAAGCCCTACAGCAACACTAAGACAGTAATGAAGAGGCATAGCTACTAAGCCAATAGCAGGGATAAAATGAAATCTTGATGTTTCCTTCTGTGCATAGGGGACCCCTTTGGTATAACACAACTGGCCTCTCCCTGCTCTCTCTTTGATTCTGCTCAAGAGAATCATGAGTGACTTATCTGATCAGTGACTTACCTGATCACTTATTATTCCAGAGAATAATCGGTGACTTATCTGAGTTTGGCAGGAGCAGTCAGGGCTACTGGGTAGCTCAGCCCCATCCTTGGGTATAAGCTACCTGCAATGTAAACACATTTCTGCTCTGTCCTTGTGAGTAGGAGAGGCTAATAATGGTCCAGTGTTGCCTATGACTTGCGGGCATGTCTGACTAATTCTAGGTTTCCACGTTTAGCAGTCTGCATGCCTGCAACTGTAAGCCACGTTCTTTAAAGTCAGCATCATTGGTAGCAAATGTGATTTGGTCTCTATCTGTCTTGCTTCTTTGTCTAATTTCTTAACTGGTTTAGAAATCAGTATTCATGGAGATACTACCCCCCACCACAATGGCTGGCTTGACTGCCAGCTCCTGGATAGAAAAAGGATACTGGACTCTTTGCCTACCTATCATATGTGATTGACCATGGGAGCTTGAGCATGGGGTCCTGGAATGGGGAGGAATCAATGGTAAGACAAGGGAAAGAGAAATATTAATGCACAGGTGCCCTGTGAAGTGTGCTGGACCTCTGGGCTCAGAAAGGACCAAGGGAGCCTCAGATGAGCCCAGTGGGGCGGGACAGTCTCAGCTTTCTTCTTCTCACTCCCCTGCTTAGAATCTGCAATATCTCTGTCCCACCTCAGCCAGGCAAGTTATGGCGATGACACAGGCTGGGGGAAGAAGACCTGGATTCCTCGCCTAGCTGGGCCACTCATTTGCTATGTGACCCTAACTGAGCTATGCTCCTCCCCACTTCCACCTCCTTATTCTGGCCTCAGTTTCCTCATCTAGAACAAAGAAATTGTGCTAAATATCTTGCAGTGGTTCCTTCTGGCCTTTATGGTTTCCTTATCTAGATTAGAGATTCCAGCATAGGGCTACGTACAGACTTACTTCATTTGGTCCAAGCTGTGTCCTGTGTTCGTTCGTTCTTCTTTCTTTCTTTCTTTCTTTCTTTCTTTCTTTCTTTCTTTCTTTCTTTCTTTCTTTCTTTCTTTCTCTTTTCCCCAGTTATATGCTGACATTAGGAAGATTTCACACACAAATCTGAATTTCCAGTTTCTCTTGAAAAATTCTAAGTCTTAATTGCTGCATAGAAATACTAAGCTGGATTTAAGTGGCTGTTGGGCCTTTAGGGGCATGGGACCTCTCCAGGTGACCACAGCTCCCTCTGAGCCACTGCCACTCATGCATGTTGGGTAGCTACTTGCTACCAACTGAAGCACTTGCACTGGGGTCTCTGCACAGACAATGGGGCAGCTGTGATATGAGCCCCGGTCTCTGGGATCCTAGGCCAGTGTGATTTCTGCTATATTCTGCAGCCAGTCAAGCTGTCTCCAGATGGGCGAAGAGAGGAGTGGCAATATTTCAGAGCTGCCTGCGTTTATCGTAAGGGAAGCTGGACCTAGGATGGAGGATAAGACAAAGAACTTCATGGGCGCAGCAGGTTTCTGATGTTGTATGGGAACAAAAGCAGAATCAGAAATTCCCCTGGCCTCTCCCTGGGTCCTGTTTTTCCCACCCCCAACTAGTGGCCGAGCCAAGAGGCTGGAGCTAAAGCCCCTCCCCAGTTGGCAACTTTACCTATCCCTCCCCTAAACTTTCACTCCAGTGGTTAAATCATTGTCAGATACACAAGGTCAGGCCACCAGCTGGCTGCCCCATGCAGAGGATGCTAGCGGTGGTATTAGTGTGTGTGGTAGCCTGCGGGACTACCTGCTTCACATCTCTGCAGCCTCAGATCCCGCATTACACAGCCCTGGGGATCCCAGTTGTAGGCCACAGGATTCCTAGCCCAAGTGATGCTGAGAGGTAATCTCAGTTCTGCTCACACCTGGCCCAGGGAAGGCTCAAGATCTCTGGGGTCAGACAGACCTGGAGTGGAGTCCTGGCTGCCCATCAGCTGTGTCAACCAGGGTCAACTGAATGCTTGGCGCCTCAGCTTTTTCATCTGTCAAATAATAAAACTCCTGCCTCACTGAGATGTTGTAAGAATGCAATGACAGAAGGAGGGTAGAGGGGCAGCACTTGTAGGCTCTCAGTAATTGTCCATTGTCTTTCCTCCCCTTGGCTCTGAGGGATCTGATCCTGGGAGTCCTGGGTGTCAGTGTCCTGCAGGCAGGGAAGATCGTCTAGAAATCAAGCATGAGCCGGGCGCGGTGGCTCAAGCCTGTAATCCCAGCACTTTGGGAGGCCGAGGCGGGTGGATCACAAGGTCAAGAGATCAAGACCATCCTGGTCAACATGGTGAAACCCCGTCTCGACTAAAAATACAAAAAAAAAAAAAAAAAAAAAAAAAAAAAAAATTAGCTGGGCGTGGTGGCGCGTGCCTGTAATCCCAGCTACTCAGGAGGCTGAGGCAGGAGAATTGCCTGAACCCAGGAGGTGGAGGTTGCGGTGAGCCGAGATCGCGCCATTGCACTCCAGCAGCCTGGGTAACAAGAGCGAAACTCCGTCTCAAAAAAAAAAAAAAAAAAAAGAAATCAAGCATGAAATATAAAGCTATTCTTTTGCTTTTAGGATGGCAATGAGAAAGTAGCTCTACTTTTTAAGGATTAAATCCCTTAGACTAATCATAATTTACAAAGGATGCAGCCCCCTCAGTCCCCACAGCTATTGTGTGAGAATAATATAACTGTGGTCCCCACTTGCAGATGGGAAAACTGAGGGGCAGAATGGCTCGGTGAGTTGCTCACGGTCACAAAGCTAGTAAGTGTGGGAGGTGGTTTCTGTTGTTGGTTGAGATCTGGCCATGGGGCAAGGCTTTGGCCTTTTGAAGACTCAACTCACATGGTAGGGGGTTGTCGCCTCAACCCACTCCCACTATGAGAAGTGGACCACTTTTTTCTGGCTCTTTTTCACCTGGAATACTCACAATAAATAGTCATATTCTTCTCCTTTTTCAAAGTTAGTAGAAATTTTGCTGCCTCTGGGAAGTCTTCCCTGATTTAATCTCCTGCAAAGATTTTTCCGTCTTCACCCTGACTTCTATGCTTCTCCCAGGGTACCCACTCCCAGGAGCAGGGGGTTCCTTACCTGCCAGTTCAACAACTCCTCTCCCTGGGTGGAGGGCCGGATGATAAACCCCTGGAGGAGGGGATCCATTGCAATATTGGCCTCCCTTCCAACCTGCAGCCACTGACTGCCCTCCTCCTCCCCTTCCTCCTCACCCCCGTCTGGAATGCACAGTCTACAGGCTTCCGTAACACAAGTGCAATCCTCTAGCAGTATGTAGCAAAAACCTTAACTAGCACATAGATAGCCTCCGACCTAACAGTTCTATTTTGAGGACATTTTCCTAACAAAATAATAAAAAGATAGGCCGGGCACAGTGGCTTACACCTGTAATCCCAGCACTTTGGGAGGTTGAGGCAGGTGGATCACCTGAGGTCAGGAGTTCGAGACCAGCCTGCACAATATGGTGAAACTCCGTTTCTACTAAAAAAAAATACAAAAATTAGTCAGGAGTGTTGGTGTGTGCCTGTAATCCCAGCTACTTGGGAGGCTGAGGCAGGAGGATCACTTGAACCTGGAAGGCAGAGTGAGCCTTCATGTTCAGTGAGCCGAGATCATGCTACTGCACTCCAGCCTGGGCAATGGAGCAAGACTTTGTCTCAAGAAGAAAAAAAAAAATTTGTATAAAAATGTTCATCTTAACCTTATTTATAAAGGGCAAAAATTGGACATGACCTACATATTCAATAGGGGATTTTTGGTTAAATATGATACTTTGCCTCAGTACACAGAATATATGTAATGATTAAAATGAGGAAGTAGGTTTGTATTTCATTAGCACCAAAAGAGGTTCATAAGCTATTAAGGGTAAAAAGATTATAAGACAAAAAGTATAGAGTGATCTCTCTTTCTCTCTTTCTCTCTCTCTGTCTCTTCATATGTGTATGTGTGTGTGTAGATAGATAGATAGAGATATAATACGTACCAAATATAAACAGTGGTTCTCTCCGGGTGGTAGGATTAACAGGTGATTTAAAATGTTTTACTAATCTATACTTTCTGCAGTGAGTTACTTGAGAAATCGAAGAAACAAGGAAAATATTTATTTTAAAGCTGGATGCCACAAGTTGGGCTCCAGGAACTTTTAGGTAGCACCCGCCCCCCCACCTCTGTGGAAGACCCAGTGAGGCTAGGGGAAGCCGGAGGGGCGTGGAGTGGGCATCAGGGGCATCAGGCTTGGTTCCTGGCCTGGATTGGGCATTCACTCTCCATAAGGGACCTTGTCAGGCCAGGTGACTGTCCCACCCCCGGCTGCACCTGCTCCGTTAATCTTCCCTGTCCCAGCCAGGTCGACAGAGCCCACTGTGTCTATTGATCTAAGAGGAGGGTGTGAGGCCCCAGGAAGGGCTCCTGCCCCATGCCTGTACCTGCCGTTGCTCAGCAGCTGGGGCCTGGGGCAGCAGCCCTCAAGGGGGGGTCGTTTGTCAAGGCTGATGGATGAGCTGCTGCAGGAAGTGGGAAGGCTGCTCTCTCCTGCCACTTCTTCCCACCTCCCTGGTCCAGGCTGTTCCTGTCAGCGTTAGGCCCCTAGGCAGGACAGCTAACAAAGGAAGCCAAGTTCTTCCAGCAAATGTCTGTGAACCACCTGTAGACCCCAGCACACATCTGCAGTAGCAAAAGCATTCCCATTTTAACCTCCCCTGAGCCCAGGAACATAGGCAAATCAGATACTAACTTTGTTACAGATGAGAAAGGGAAAGCAATTAACATAGAATTAAAATGGGAAGATAGGTCTATATTTTATTGATATTAAAAGATGTTCAGAACATCTTAAGTGAAATAAGAACAGTATGACAAAAGTATAGTTTGTTTATATATATGTCTGGAAAGATATCCACCAAATGTTAACAGCAAGTGAACTGGGATTTGACCAGATCTTTGGGTTCAAATTCCATGTTCATTTCACCATCTGTCATTGTCTCTTCATCCTGAAATTCTTCCCTTCTTAAAAGTTCCACCACCTCCAGGTAGCCACCTGGGACTCCTTATTCTGCTGTGGCTTGGACCACCTCAGTCGTTCTAGAAATCCTCTTCCCTCACAAGCACTGAGGCTAAGAGCTCTGCCTGAGGTAGCAAGGTTTCCTCTACTCTGAAATGTGTACTTAAGAGAGTCCCCCAGCTGATACAGTAGACCCTGCCCCCACCCCATTATACGAGTCCTCTTTCCTTCCCATCTTCTGGCAAGGTCCTGATGGTGCAGAGTCCAAGACAGGAGGCTTACACATGTCATTCCCAGGGAAGGCTTACGGGTCCTCACCTAGATTCCATTTATTCTTCTTTTGCACACAGTCGCACTGAGCTTGGCTAACTGGCTCCCAGGCCATACCTGATGAGGGGCAGCACACTAGAAAGTGAGTGATCAGCTGCCGGAGCCTGGCAAGCTAGAGTAGCCAAGGCAGAGAGCAGGGGCTTGTTTTTGAGGATACACAGGATGGACCAGGCGGAGCAAGGCTCCAGATCAGATCAGTTTCTAGATCTGCAGCAGCTGCTCTTAACTTATATCAGTGAAATGTGTGAAGCCATGCACAGGACCCTGGACAATGCTCAGCTATAGCAAATCCAGTTTCCCCGAGGGCCTTCCAGAAGCAGGGTCCTGTCAAGGCTGCACCTTGACAGTCGCATTACCAACACTTGTATGGCAGGCAAGTCCACTAATCAGGTGAGAACCATATTGCTTTTTGCATCTCAATGTAGTAATCTTAGCAAATTGTCAAACACTTTTTTTGACAGCCAAGGGCAGCAGGGAGAGAGGCTCAGGCCCCACAGCAGTTTGGGACATGTGACGAAGGGATGAGCACATCACAGGAGATCCGGGGGTGCACGGAGTTGGGCCAAACACAACGTTTGTTTTTTTTTTTGAGACGGAGTTTAACTCTTGTTACCCAGGCTGGAGTGCAATGGTGCGATCTCGGCTCACCACAACCTCCGTCTCCTGGGTTCAAGCCATTCTCCTGCCTCAGCCTCCTGAGTAGCTGAGACTACAGGCACGCACCACCATGCCCAGCTAATTTTTGTATTTTTAGTGGAGACGGGGTTTCACCATGTTGACCAGGATGGTCTCGATCTCTTGACCTCATGATCCACCTGTCTGAGCCTCCCGAAGTGCTGGGATTATAGGTGTGAGCCACCGCGCCCGGCCCACAATGTTTGTGATAGCTCCCTGATCACCAAGGCAGGCAGACACAGGAGCTAACACTTGCTGAGCTTTCGTTATTTGCTACACACTTGAGGATGGCATGTGCTCTAGTTAAGCAGGTACAAAATTATGCAATCCATTTTTTTTTTGGAAACGGTTTTCTATTGGTATCGTAGCCTATTGTGTGCTACATAAAATAATATCATCTGTTCTCCATGGTTGGATATTTCTCTTTGTATCTATTTTTTCCCCATTATAAAAGATAATGCTATGAGTACCTTTGTTGACACATTTTAATGGAATTTCTGATAATTTCCTCAGGAGGATTGTCTGGGCCAACCAATTTGACTATTTAAAGGCATAATACTGAAAACAAAGGCTGGATCAATTCTAAAATACTTAAAGTAATAAGTATTAGTAATAAGACTCCAGTCTCATCCTGTCACTTAGGCTGGAGTGCAGTGGCATGATCTCGGCTCACCGCAACCTTTGCCTCCTGGGTTCAAGCGATTCTCCTGTCTCAGCCTCCGGAGTAGTTTGGATTACAGGTGCGCACCAACAGGCCTGGCTAATTTTTTTGTATTTTTAGTAGAGATGGGGTTTCACCATGTTAGCCAGGATGGTTTTGATCTCCTGACCTTGTGATCTACCTCTCTCACCCTCCCAAAGTACTGGGATTAGAGGCATGAGCCACCTTGCGCAGCCTCATGCAATACTTTTTTTTTTTTGAGACGGAGTTTCGCTCTTGTTACCCAGGTTGGAGTGCAATGGCGCGATCTCTGCTCACTGAAACCTCTGCCTCCTGGGTTCAGGCAATTCTCCTGCCTCAGCCTCCTGAGTAGCTGGGATTACAGGCACGTGCCACCATGCCCAGCTAATTTTTTTGTATCTTTAGTAGAGACGGGGTTTCACCATGTTGACCAGGATGGTCTCGATCTCTTGCCCTCTGATCCACCCACCTTGGCCTCCCAAAGTGCTGGGATTACCGGTGTGAGCCACCGCGCCCGGCCTCTTTTTTTTTTTTTTTTTTTTTTTTGAGATGGAGTTTCACTCTTATTACTCAGGCTGGAGTGCAATGGCACGATCTCGGATCACCGCAACCTCCGCCTCCTGGGTTCAAGCCATTCTCCTGCCTCAGCCTCCTGAGTAGCTGGGACTACAGGCATGCGCCACCATGCCCAGCTAATTTTTGTATTTTTAGTAGAGACGGGGTTTCACCATGTTGACCAGGATGGTCTCGGTCTCTTGACCTCGTGATCCACCCGCCTCGGCCTCCCAAAGTGCTGGGATTACAAGCGTGAGCCACCGCGCCCGGCCATCCTTTTTCTAAACACGGTCTCATTTACAATGCCCCGGTGGATATTTCTATTGGAGGGCCACTATTCAACTCCTGAAGAAAGATTCGTATCTAAAATGGTTACATGTTTTTTGAAAAGTACCACCTTAATGTTGAACCGATTAAACTGCAGTTTGGGCTAAAGGTTTTTATAAAGAAGAGCGCATTTTCCAAGCAGGCCAAGTGTGTGGGACCCGGATCTACTTAATTCCCGGAGTCTCCACCACAGATCAGGGTACAGAGAGGAACTCAGCAAATGTCAGGATGATTGGCCCATTCAATTTCTTTCACACCCCTTTCTCAAACTCCACATGGTACAGTGGGAAATGAGAGAGAAAAGCCTTTGTATTGGGAGGCAGGAGTTCAAATCCCTTTCTGCTCCTTGCTCACTCACTTCCCAGACTCTGAGCGCCACTCCCAGGCCTTTCACATCCACACTTCCCACACCTGGCTTTCACCAGTGCAAAGTGTTCCACGCCAAAGAAGGTATTCCTGCCATTCCACCAGAGGCATTTAAAAAAATTGAAGTACCACCGTAGCCAGGAGCAGTGGCTCATGCCTGTAATCCCAATACTTTGGGAAGCTGAGGTGGGCGGATCACCTGAGGTCAGGAGTTCGAGAGAAGCCTGGCCAATGTGGCGAAATCCCATCTCTACTAAAAATATAGAAATTAGCCGGGTGTGGTGGCGAGCCACTGTAATCCCAGCTACTGGGGAGGCTGAGGCAGAAGAGTCGCTTGAACATGGGAGTCGGAAGTTGCAGTGAGCTGAGATCACACCAGTGACCTCCAGCCTGGGTGACAGAGCAACAGTCTGTCTCAAAACAAAAACAAACAAACAAAAAAAACAAAAAACAAAAAACAAAACAAAACAAAACCCAAAACCACAAAAATTGAAGTACCACTGTATTCATTAATTAAAGCTTTTAAGTGATGACATTTCCCTCTAACTCGAAGGTAATACAAGCTCCATGCAAAAAACTAACAAAATTTAGAAGTGAGAGGAAATTCTGCAATTGCACAGCTTAGTTAATGAAGTTTTTCCTAATCATAAACATGCCTGTATCTTTTGTACAAATGGTTTCATTCCATACCTCTAAAGAATGTTTATCATCTTTTATCCAGAATGTTTAGCTATTTTCTGGTGAATGATTTGCATGTTACCTTGCCTGTCATCTTGATTAAAATCTTTTTTTTTTTTTTTTTTTTTTTTTGAGACGGAGTTTCGCTCTTGTTACCCAGGCTGGAGTGCAATGGCGCGATCTCGGCTCACCGCAACCTCCGCCTCCCGGGTTCAGGCAATTCTCCTGCCTCAGCCTCCTGAGTAGCTGGGATTACAGGCACGTGCCACCATGCCCAGCTAATTTTTTGTATTTTTTAGTAGAGACGGGGTTTTACCATGTTGACCAGGATGGTCTCGATCTCTCGACCTCGTGATCCACCCGCCTCGGCCTCCCAAAGTGCTGGGATTACAAGCTTGAGCCACCGCGCCCGGCCGATTAAAATCTTGCTTGTTTTTTCTACTAAGCATTATATAGTGTACTAAGCAAATATGAACATTTCCCATGTCAATAAGCATGACTTTACAACACCATGTTCTATGGGTATCGTAGCCTATTGTGTGATGAATAGAATAATATCATCTGTTCTCCTTGGTTGGACAGTTAGTTCTCTTTGTATCTAATTTTTTTCCCATTATAAAAGATAATGTTATGAGTACCTTTGTTGACACACTTTAATGTAATTTCTGATAATTTCCTCAGGATTGTCTAGGCCAACAAATTTGGCCATTTTAAGGCATTAGATCAGGCATCCCCAAACTTTTTACACAGGGGGCCAGTTCACTGTCCCTCAGACCGTTGGAGGGCCGCCACATACTGTGCTCCTCTCACTGACCACCAATGAAAGAGGTGCTCCTTCCTGAAATGCGAAGCGGGGGGCGGATAAATGGCCTCAGGGGGCCGCATGCGGCCCGCTGGCTATAGTTTGGAGACGCCTGCATTAGATAATACTGAAAACAAAGCCTAGATCAATTTCTAAAACACTTAAAGTAATAGATGGGTATGGTAAAAATTTTAAAAGTACAGAAGATCCATAATCATGACCATGGCAACAATATCATCAACAACAACAGCTAACATTCACTGGTGGCCTCATGCAGTCTCTTACTTTTGTATTTTATACAGTATATACTTACCATATATTATATTACAGATTCTATTCTTCATATAGCATACACTTACATATATTATATTACAGATTCTATACTTAATCATTATAGCTATCCTTTGAGAGAGGTGCTAGAATTATTCCTATTTTACAAATGACTCTGGGGTTTAAAGAGGTCTCCTACAATTACCAAGCTGGTAGGTGGCAGATTTGTCACCCAAACTCAAGGAGCCTGACTCTGGAGCCCACGCTGTTGAGCGCTACAACCTGCTAAGGAGGGAAGCAGCTCAGGCCTTCTGGAAAGTTCTGCGCAGAGAAGAGACAGGACTGCAGGCAGGAAGATGAGGCTATGGGAGGAAGAGGTGGGGGGGAGGCTCCAGGCAGGGCCCCCTGTGTGGCTGGGGGACAGTGCACTTCCAGAGGCAGGACAGAGGCGGGATCCACAGGCATGGCAGAGGAGAGTACACAGGTGGGCGAGGTGAGGGTGGCACCAGGGTTCTAGTTTGGGCAGGTGGGTGGCTTGTGGCTCCTTTCACACAGGTTGCGGAGGAGAGGCCCACCTCCACAGGGAAGTGCTCTTGAACTTGGCCTATGCCTCCTTCTGAGGCCTAGGTGGCTCCATGCTCAGAGGCGCTCACTGAGGTCTGTGGGAGCCAGATCCTGTCTCCCTCCCTCCTGTTTCATGTTGTCACAGATTAGATGTCCGTTGCCACCACCCTCCCCTTGCAGGGGCGCGTTGGGGGCATCTGAGGTTTCCTGATCTACTTTTCTTGTCCCTGAAGAAAAGGGGCTCACCTCTCTCCTTTCCCCCAAGTATTGATTGTTCTCACAAGAGGCAGTGACTGGGAAGGCTTCTGCCTGCTAAACATATACCACTTTCTTGCCTCCCCTCCCCTCCTCTATGATTCCCTAGGCCTATAGCAAAGCCATGGTCCATAAAGTGTCCAGTAAGAGGCCCAAAGAGCAGGGGGAAGCCTGGACCCCACATTCCTTCAGTTCGGTTTTATTAAAAACACCACCACCACCACTGAACACCTACCACTTGCTAAGTATTCAAGGGACACAGAGATGTCCTAGACATGGCCCCTGCTTTGAAGCCATGACTCTAGACCCAGGCAACTAGAGTCCTATCAGGGGCATAGAGTCTGTGTCAAGGGGACAGAGGTATAGCCATCCATTCTAAGTGGGGGAGTCCAGGCTGAGCCCCTGGCACACTGGGGGCTGGACCCTGCTCTGCCACTATCTCTGCTGTGACCCAGGGCCAGCCTCTTCCCTTCTCTGGCCTTCAGTCTTCACAGCTGTGAAACCAAGGGATGGGACTCAGTGGTCCCTGAGACCGTTTCCAGCCTGGGCTTGAGGGAGTTTTGTTCCTGGAGTCCTTTTGAGCTGTTGCTGGCTTTTCGCAACCACTTTAAAGCAGTGAGTGAGAAGAGGCGGGGTGGGGGTGGAGAGCAAGGGAACTGTAAAGAAATTCTCAGACTGGTCTGTTGCTTTTTGTGTGTGGACCAGGGACTGGGAAGTGCTGGGGGAGGGCGGGGGGGAGAAGGCCAGGGATGGAGTAAGGAGGGGGAGAGGAGGGTGCCTGGAGGGAACAGAAGAATGAAATAAAGGCAACCAACAAAAGGAAGTGAAAAGTGAATGACAAGTTTGAGGCTGCAGGCCCTAGGCCGGCTAGGCCTTTACGGGGAAGAATGAAGACAAACGAGCTGGATTTTCATGCTCGGTGGACGTGAATGAAGGAGCATCTTTTAAAACCCTATCAGGAACTCTTTGGATTGTCATTAGATCTGGAGAGGGGAAAAGACGGAGGGAGGAGATTGCTGAATTTGGCCCCTGGGTGTGAAAAGCTCCCAGATTCTTCCCTGGAGGCTGGGGGGCTTCATGCCCTCTCTTTGCCAGAGCTGGGCATGCCTGGGCCCATGAAAAGCTTTGGTAGATTATTTGGGCCCTCTGTCATTCCGAGGGCCCTTGAAATTCAGCGGTGGTCTCCTCCTGCTCTCAGTGGGTGACCCCACACTGGAGCTACAAGAAAGTGGGGGTTGGGGGGAGCTCCAGGCTTCTGGCTCCTCCAAGGGTGACCAAACATTTGGATTTGCCAGGGGCAGGGGACTTGCAGTGCTAACACCAGAAAAGTCCCTGGCAAACCAAGATGACTGGTCTCCATACTTTTGGGTGGGGGCTGGTAGGGACAAGAGGGGAGAGAATTGAATTGGTCCAGGCTGGTCCCACCAAGCCCTGGGGTTAGGCTGGTACTGGGGCCTTGGTCCTGGCTTCCAGCAGGCAGCTGGAATCCAGGGTGGGAGGTTGTTTGTTTGTTTGTACGTTTAAAACAAAGACAGTTTGAGACTTTTGCATATGACTGGATATTAGATCATGTTTCAGAATTTCTCGTGTGTTATAAAAATGATTTGGTGATTATGTTTTAAAAAATATTCTTATCATTTAAAAATGGACACTGAAGACTTCACCAGTGGGATGATAGATAGCTGGAATGGACTTTAAAATATTCCACAAAAAAAAAGTCTGCAGGTTTGGGGTGGAGGCAAAACTGATGAAATGAGGTTGGTCATGAATTGATGGTTGCAGAAGCTAAGGGATGGTGCTTGAAGACACATTATTCTATTCTCTCTACTTTTGTCTATGTTTGGAAATATCTAAAATCCAAGCTCAAAAACAAAGAAAAGAAAAGGAGAGCATGTCAGTGCTGCAAAGTAGCAGTGGTTAAAAGCACTAGCTCTGGGGCAGGACAACATGGGTTCAAGTCTAACTCCACGTCTTACTGGTAACTGATAGCATGTTATTTAACCAATGTCAGAGTCATCATTTGTAGAATGGAAATAATAATTCTAGGCCAGATGCAGTGGCTCATGCCTGTAATCCCAGCACTTTGGGAGGCTGAGGTGGGCGGATCATGAGGTCAGGAGATTGAGACCATCCTGGCTAACATGGTGAAACCTTGTCTCTACTTAAAAAACAAAACAAAACAAAACACACACACACAACACACACACACACACACACAGACACACACACACACAATTAGCCAGGCATGGTGGCAGGTACTTATAGTCCCAGCTACTTGGGAGGCTGAGGTATGAGAATCCCTTGACCCCAGGAGGCGGAGGTTGCAGTGAGCCGAGATAACACCACTGCACTCCAGCCTGGAGACAGACTGAGACTCCATCTCAAAAAAAAAAAAAAAAATCTAATTATGAGTCTATGATCTCAGAAACTCACAAATGGAAAGCGCTAGCAGTGTACTTAGATATAGTAAACACTCAATACAAATTAGTTGTCATTAAGAAAAGATAGGTGATTTGTGTGGAGGACATGCCCTTTCAGCCAGGAGATCCCTTCAGAGCTTGGATCCTGGAGTGTGGGTGATTTCCTGGAATAAACCTCTCCTGGAGAGGTCAGCTCTCGGAACTCAGGCCTCATCCAAACAATGCACCCAGGCAGGCTGCCTCCCTTTCCATGCCCACAGCCCACACAGAGCCTTCTGCCTGCCCCTCTTTTCTGTTCTCAGTCTCATGTGTTTGGCAGAGTTTTCTCCCTATCTCTTGCAGGAAGTCTCAGTGGCTATGCTTATACCTTCATGCCTTTGCTTGACCAGTTTTCCTCTGTCTGTCAGCCAAGCAGAAACTGTAAGAAGGTAGGTCACAGGCTGGGCACACGGAAGCTCTGGGATGTGCTGGTTCACACGAAGTGGCAACACACACACAGAGACGAGTACACGCACGTGGGCACGCATACGTACAACCCTCAGGCAGGTATGTCAGTATCTGCTAACAAATGGGATCAGTAGCAAAGAGGCTAGAAAGCCTGAGATACAAGAACAGAAGAATGAGGGACCTGGCTTTGTTCACTGTGGGGTTCATGCTGCAGAATTGAATACACTGTAAGCAGTAGCTGCTAGGGGCTATCCGCAACTGGAGCCAGGTTCGCTGTTGAGATCTGTGTTGTCAGAATTCAGTGCCAGGTAGAGGGTCATGACGAGGCACTTGCCTTCATTTCAGGGGACTGCACCAAGAGACCTGGACACTGGAGGTCAAGAGCTGACTCCCTGCCAGGATGACAGTCATTGCTGGTGGTGCCATGGTCACAAGAATGGACATCTTAAAAGTCACCATTTATTCTGCACAGGTGCTGGTACTTGCCTTGTGTTATTTTATTTAATCTTGACAATTACCCTATATGAAAGGTAACATTGTAGCCATTTATAGTTGAGGAAACTGAGTCTCAGAGACATTAGGCCATTGGCTGAATGTCACACATCTGAGAAGGGGCAAGGCTTGGATTTGAACCCCAGGCTGTCTGTCTGTCTTTGGATTCAGTACTCTCAGCTACAGCATTATATATTCAATTTCTGCTGAGCAAAAAAGGATACTGGGGGAAGGATTTACTGTGGAAGTTACATGCTATCTGGAATTTGTTTCAAAATGATCCATGCAGAACGTGCTGGGGAAAACGGGTGGGGATGTAAGTGAAATATGATTGGCTCTGAGTAGATAATTCTTGAATCTGGGTGATGAATACCTGAGAATTCATTATGCTCTTCTCTCTACTTTTGAAATATTCCATAGTACGTTTGACTTGTTTGGGTTCTACCATGAGTGTATCATCACTGGGTGACCTTGAACATGCTGCTGAACTTCTATATGCCTCCATTTCCTCACTAGACTTTACCCCATCTATCCCCAGCTAATTGCAGGACTGCAATGCCACTTAATCTATGCTCAGGGAATGAAGAATGAAGGGTTTAACCACCCCTGGATCTGCTGAGACAGGGGTCCCCCTATTTCTAAGGGCAGCCACAAACTCCTTTTAACGGAAGATCGTTCGTTTGCCTCCCACTTCCCAGAAAGAAAAGGTCAGAGAGCTGCCGGTGCATTTGGTCTGTGTCTGAACTCCAGGAGTGGAAAATATGAAAATATAAATAAGTGTGTGTGTGTGTGTGTGTGTGTGTGTGTGTGTGTGTGTGTGATGTGGTGTGGTGTGGTGTGGTGGGGGATTATGCAGTGTGCTGCTCACCCCACCTGTGGGGGTCTCCCCTTCTCCCCTTCCAAGTCGCCACCTGTTCATTACTCGTTCAAAAGGGGCCTGGGGGCCCCAGGCAGAAGGGTGGTGCCCAGACCCTGGGGGAGGCAAATGAGGCTCTGGGCCTCCCAAACACTGGGGATGATAAATGGGGTCCGAGTCTTTCAGGCTTCATTATAGAGTCTCCATGGGTTTGCCCAAACCATGGCAACCGATTCAAGCAATGATTAACCTAATAAAGCAGAGGCAAAGGGGAAAAAGATGCATTCAAGACCCCAAGTCAGGCCCTGGTTCTCCAGAGGCAGTAAATTTCCCTTCAGTGGGTGCGGTGTTCAGACCCCAGACATCCTAAATCTATGCCTCTGGGAGTGGGGGCAGGGAGGCCTGTGAAAGCCTCTGTGAATGGATGTCAGGGATCAGCTGGGGTGGCTTAAATGCACACATAGCAGTCCCCTCTTGGGCCCTTTTGGGAAGCCAGCCCAGTACTGGGGACATGGAGACATCTTTAGCCCCAGGAGTCAAATTACCTGGGCTTTCGTTTTTTGAACTATGGTATATTTGACCCTGAGGATGTAGAGGTGTGTGTGTGTATGTATGCACGTGCACGTGTGCATGCATATGTGTGTGTGTGTGTGTGTGTGTGTGCACCTGTGTCTATCTGTCTGCCTGTCTCTGGGGTGTAGAAAGCAGGTAGCAAAGATTTCTATGTTAGATCTCAGCCAGAAGGCCGAAAAGCAATTGGAAGCAAAGGTTTTTGTTACTGCCAATGTGATGGGCACCCTGTAAAATACCCACCATGGTCTCTGCCTCCTGGTATTCATGCCTCTGTCTTGGATGTCCCCCCTTCACACCTTGGTTGCTTGCATGGAGGAAAGCCAGTTGCCATGTTGTGAGCCGCCCTATGGAGAGGTCCAGCATGGCAAGGGAATAAAGGATGCCTCTGGCCCAAAACCAGTAAGGAACTTGGACCCTCATTGCAACAGCCCTTGAGGAACTGAATTCTGCCAACACCCACACAAGCGGGCTTGAAAGTGGCTCCTACCCTAGTCAAGCCCTCAAGTGAGACCACATTCCTAGTTGATCCCCTGACTGCAACCGCATGAGACACCTGAACCAGCTAAGCCCAGCCTAGATTCCTGACCCACAGAAGCCACACATGATAAATGTTTCTTGGTTTAAGTAGCTAAGTTTTGGGTAATTTGTTATGCAGCAATAGATAACTAGTACAACAGAGACAGTGTAGCTGGTGATGATGTTACAGTAGCAGGAGCCTCAGTTTGTCTCCATAGTGATCAGGTTTGGGTACTTGGGCAAGTCCCATCACCCTTGCCCTTGATCTTAATTTGGGAAGGTCAGTCCTGGGCCATGCTTTCTTAGTTAGTCATCTGTAAGAATAAGATGGAGACGAGACGAGTGCTATAATGAGTCTGCTTCATCTTCATCTCATGAAATCCTGTGAGGTAAGTGAGGTTTTCTCCATTTTTGTAGCTGGAGAAACTACAGTTACAGCAAATTACTTGAAGAGGTTAAGTAATTTGCCCAAGGTAATAGAATTAGGAAGTACTGGAGTTGAGATAGATGCCAGAGCTTCATGCTCTTTCCACTGACTTGTGGATCTCCCGAATTTCTCAGAAGGGATCACCCACATAGAAATTACTTGCATCATTGCCTGTGATCTCAGAAACAGCAATATGATACAGTACTGTTGTGATAACCTGTTCTCACTTAGTCAGGTGCAGCATCTTCTAAAATAGATTTATAGGCAGACAAGGATAGGTTGTTTTTGTGCAGAGGAGGACATGAAGCAGACTAGTGGGTCTCTGTATGAATCATTCATTTATTCAACAAATATTCCTTGACCTTTATGTACTAGCCAGTGCGGGGAGGGATAACAGTTTCTAAACAAATAGTTGCAATGCCTTTTGTTCATTTATTAGTAGGCAATTCACTCACTCATTAATTCATTCTAAAATCATGTGGCATTTGGGCCAGGTGCAGCGGCTCACACCTGTAATCCCAACACTTTGGGAGGCTGAGGTGGGCAGAATCCTTGAGTCCAGGAGTTTGAGACTGGCAACATGGCCAAATCCCATCTCTACTAAAAATACAAAAAATTAGCTGGGTGTGGTGGTGCACACCTGTATTCTCAGCTGATCAGGAGACTGAGGTGGGAGAATCACCTGAGCTCAGGAGTTTGAGGTTGCATTGAGCTGTGATCATGCCACTGCAATCCAGCCTGGGCAACTGGAGTGAGACCCTGTCTCAAAAAACTAAAAATAAATAAATAAATAAATAAATAAAACATGTGGCATTTAGTCCAGAATGGGTAATCAGTGTTCCGCTAACTGGAGACATGAAGATGAACACAGTTCCTGCCCTTGAGGAGATCTCACAGATCAACGGAGCGTGCAGGTAAACAATCACTACACTACCTGGAAAATGCTACAATATTCACATGCACAGGATATTATGGGAGCAGAGAGCAAGGAGGGAGGCACAGTACAGAGAAAGCTCCCAGGCAGAGGTGATATTCATGCTGGAGACAGACAGAGCAGTGTGTGGGTGGGAGGTGGGGTCTGGGGAAAACATTGAAGGGGTACCCAAGTGTATGTAAGGGGAAACCTTCAAGCAGGTCAGTACTTCTGGAGGGTAAATATCAAGGCAAATGAGGCATTGTGAGAAAGAGACTGGTGTGGAGCAGGACACTGGCCATAAGCATAATGATAAAATCCAATAATAATAGCATATGTAATCCAACGTGATCCAAACCATGATGCTGTGGTAGAGTCTGCCCATTGCCTGCCGGAAGCCATTCTTCACTTCTTGCTAGGCACATAGTCCCTCTTCCAGCTAGAAGAGGCCACCTGATCATGTTCTCTTTGTGAAATGTGAGCAAAGTGATATGTGCTACTTTGGAGCATAAGTTTCAATACTGCAGGTAAGCCTCTTCCATGCCTTATTTCCCCTTTCCACTGGCTGGGACTTATGGCAATGCAGCTTCAACCATTTGATCTGGGAGCTGGCTGAGGAAGATTAAAGGATCCCAATCCCAGAATGGTGTCATGGAACAGAGCTTACTACCCACCTGGAACGTTCACCTTAGATTGAGTTATTAGAGAGTCTTTGCTACAGCAACCTAGCTCTAAGCTTACCAGAACCCTGAAAGGTAATATTGCCATCCCCATTTTATAGATAAAGAAATGGAAAGAGAGATAAAGGAATTTGTGCATGTTTATGCTGATTGTTAGTGGACCAGCTGGAAACTGAGCCCAGATTCATATAAATCCGCAGCTCCCACTATACAGTTCTTCCCATTTAGAACATGAGTTTTACCTTGTGGAATGATTGGAAACCATTTGAAGATTAAACAGGAGAGTTACAATATTATATCCACATATTAGACGAGAACTCCGACTACTGCATGGAGGGTACAGTGGTGAGTGTCAAGATTAGAGGTGGGGCCAGAAATGATGGCTTATGCCTGTAATCTCAGCACTTTGGGAGGCCAAGGTGGGAGAATCACTTGAGCCCAGGACTTCAAGAACAGTTTGGCCAACATAGTGGGACCCTATCTCTACAATTTTTAAAAAATTATCTGTGCATGGTGGCATATGCCTGTGATCCCAGCTACTCAGGAGGCTAAGGTGGGAGGATCGCTTGAGCCCAGAAGATCAAGAATGCAGTGAGCTGTGATCGTACCACTGTATCCTGGCCTGGGAGACAGAGTGAGATCCTATCTTAAACAAACCAACCAACCAACAAACCGACTAGAGGTAGAGAGATCAGTTAGTTGGTCTCTGCAGATAAGTGATAAAAGCCTGAACTAGGGCAGTGGTTATAGCCATATTCAAGAAAAAGTGAGAAGAAAAATGAGCAGGACTCGAGGATTAACTAGATATGGGTAGTGAGAGATCAAAACGAACCCCAGATTTCTAGTTTGAGGGATGATACTTAGTGAGATCAGGAAAAGGGGACAGCATTAGCTTAGGGAATCAGGAGAGGAACTCCATTTTGGACTCCTCGTTTTGGGGTGCCCTAGGGACATGTGGACATTTGATCTTGGAGCTCAGGAAGGGTAGGGTTACCAGGAAGGGATGGGTGACTCTTTGGCCTTTGTCCTAGTTTACCATACACAGGGGTACAGAGAAAATTCAAATTCATACAAAAGCTCTTTCCTTCCCAAAAAAGGATGAGTGACTCTTTAGGCCTTTGTCCTAGTTTACCATACACAGGGGTACAGACAAAATTCAAATTCATACAAAAGCTCTTTCCTTCCCAAAAAGGGGGAGAATGAGAAGTTTTTTTTTTTTTTTTTTTTTTTTTTTTTTTTTTTTTTTTTCGAGACAGGGTCTCACACTGTTGCCCAGGCTAGAGTGCAGTGGTATGATTTTGGCTGTCTGCAACCTCCACCTCCTGGGTTCAAGCAAGTCTCATGTCTCAGCCACCTGAGTAGCTGGGATTGCAGGTGTGCTCCACCATGCCTGGCTACTTTTTTTGTTTTTAGTAGAGACAGGATTTCGCTATGTTGGCCAGGCTAGTCTGGAGCTCCTGGCTTCAAGTGATATGCCTGCCTCAGCCTTCCAAAGTGCTGGGATTACAGGCATGAGACACCATGCCCAGCCAAGAATGAGATGAATTTGAGGCAAATAAAGATGCTAATTGTAGTAACTTCCATTTATGGAGGCTTGGAAGGCTAGATAAGCATATTTAATTAGTACAACTCAATTAAGTGGCTACTATTTATTGTCCCATCTTCATAAATGAGGAAAATGTTTCTTAGGAGAGACAAGGGAGTTTAATTGAAAACCACTAGTTTCTGGCAGCACTGGGACTTGACCCTGTATCTTTGGTGTTGTAAAGTCATATCTCTTAATCACTCTGATCTCCTGAGTATGCATCTGGAGGACTTCTTTGGGCTTTGTTCTTGGAATAACTAAATCTTATAACCCAAAGAATGAGAGCCTGATAGAGGACAAAGTTCCAAACCAGTTCTCATAGCTAGGGCTGCCTCAGTTTAAACTTCAAAAGTTGTTCACCTCAGACCTCTCAGCTGCTGTCATAAGTTCCTAAGCTAGTTACTTAATTCTAGCTCCATAATTTATAAGTGGGGGAGTCATAAGTTGCACAGAGAGAAGGGCAAGTTAGTAGCAACAGAGCCCTTGCTGTCCTCATCACATTAGGGAAACCTGACAGTCCTCTGGGTCTGCAAGTCCACAGGGGCCTCCCTAGGACTATGGACTAAAAACGTGGGCAGAAAGGGTTGATAGATGGTTTTCAGTTTGAGAGCGCCTCAATCCCAGACGCATCTCTCGCGCTGGAGCTACACGGTCGTTTCAGCACCATGGTCAGGGGCGCGCAGCTGCCTGTCAGGATCTCAGAGGAATTGCTAGACAGGCTTAGCTAGGCAGGCGTCCGCTCCCTCGGCCTTGGCCGACGGATCCTGAGGCAGCAGACAGGAGCCTGGAACTTCGTCAGAGGTCCAGGGAGGTCAAAGCTCAGGATCCTGTGGACCTTATAAGACCCAAACCCAGTTCTAGCTAAAGGACGTATTACTATGGACTGATTCGCAGTCTCCAACACTCCTACCTACGGGCACAGAAGAAAGAGTTCCAAACTGTTAGAGCCATGGTGTCAGTCCTCGTTTGTTGCAATAACTCGCCTAGTGATCGAGGGCCTTGGGCAAGTCATCTCTGTTCCATGGGTGTGACCACACGGCCTTGGCCACCTCACTGTCTGTAGGAGGGTAAGGGAGATAAAAAGTGTCTAGCCTCAAGTCACTCACTGCTCATTCGGTCCTTTGAAGGCAGAACAGCCAAGTAAGGTTAGCAGTGTCGCCACCCCCCACCCCACCTCTCCACTCCCTCACACTCTTGATGAAATCTGTCTGCAGGGATTCTTAAAGGCGGAAGATGAAAAGGTACACAACAGAGAATATTCTTTGCATAAATGTAATTGCAATGTGCCCAGCGCTTGTTCTGTGCCACATTCTCAGGTGAATACCCCATACCCTCCCCACACTGTCTCTAGTATCAGGTCCTGAAGGGTCTTTTCCGCGGCTTCCGGTCTTGGGGGTGTGGGCTGTGATGTGGTTCATCGCAAGCACAGCCTTGTGTTAGGCACACAGAAACCCAGCGAAAGGATATTAAGAACTCCTTTCAACTTCTCTTGTGGCTAGGAGACTTGTCCAAGATCACACCGCCCAGTAGCCCGCGAGGGAAATAAGGGATAGTGTGGGCTTGCGGGGTCGCGTGCGCCCCGGGCTCCGCCTACCTTTGTGCCAGCCCAGCGGCCTGGCTCCCATACATTAGCATTCCAATGGCCCCGGGACGCTTTGTCCTCCTACTGAGGCCGGCTGGGGGTGGGGTGGGATGGGGGCAGGGCACCATAAATCTACCTGCTTGTGTGCCGGCGCGGCTGGGCTCGGGGGAGGCGCAAGATTCATGTGCTGTTTTTCTGGAAGCCAGTCTTGGGCTCAGACAAAAGCAGAAGACGAGGGAGGAGCCATTCGACCCGAGGGCCTTTCCTGTCCAGGTTTCGGACACCGTTAGGAGTTTCTGGGAGCTTGGGCGCAGGCAGCGATCTCAGACTGCAGGAGAGGATCCGCAGTGGAGAAGCGCGGGCTGACGCAGCAGAGGCGGGCTCCGGGCAGAAACCGCTGGCAGCGCGGTTTTAAAAGCCCCTGGACCCAAAAGGCCCTCAGGAGGTGGAAGGCGCGGGGGCAGTGGTGCAGAACTAGTTGGATAGGCCACTCCTAGAAATGTTTCCGAGCCCTTCTCGCCGAGGGGTTCTTTGGAAAGAGGCATGGAGGAGGTTTTCCATCCCAGCCTGATTCTACACACCTAGATGAAGCTCATCCAGCACCGAACCCTGAACTTTGCCTCCGTGATTCAACCAAACCCTAAACCTCCTCCGCCTTCTCCAGACTTGGAGAGTGGGGCTGAGAGCCCCGGGGGTCTAATCCGCCCCGACCCAAGGTGGCGACCCAGCAGCAGAGTTGGTTAACCCGTACGAGTGTGTTTTAATTTGTGGGGCGGAGGACCAGTCTGTGTGTGTTGGGTGACTAATGGCTCCTTAATGAGCGCCCTCGAAAGCAGGAGAGGAACTGGGCTGTGGGACACACTTCACCCGGTTGCCTCCTGGAGAACGTTAGTTCAGCAAATGCTCCTCCAGCTTCTAGGGTTCGTTCGTACCCAGGAAGTCCCCTCCCTAGATGATGAACACTACCTCACACAGCCTTACACAGGAAGAAGAATCTGTCCACTTGAAGAATTCCTCTCCAAACCTTTAGTCCTGGCTCAAATGCCGTCTCCTCCTGCAAGCCCCCAGCATGGCAGCCCCAAGATAACAGTATTATGGTCCATTCTGTGGCTCATACCTCACCCAATCACCAATATTTCTTGGGCTTTGATTTTGTCTATATCCTTGCTGCTGTCCTGCGAGGACAGAGAGACCTTTTTGATTTTTATGTCTGCCCACCTCCTCCCCCCAATGCCCAGCAAATCACAGGTGTTTGCTTGGTTTGCGCAACTCCCAGACTGCTGACACCTGGCCCCGGGCGGTGCCCCAGGTGGAAAGTTGGCTATTGCAGAGGTTACCAATAACCCATTAATCTCCTCTCAGATTAAAGCCACAAAATGAAACAACACCTTCGTTCATTCGTTTGTTTGCTATGTCCCTCTTCCCGCCCCCAAATCCTGCCCCTGATAACTGAGACAAGTCTCCTCCAAGCTAACTTCAGAGGTTTGTGATAAAGAAGAGGAAAATTTCAATTTGAATTGGGTAGGGCAGAGGAGAAAAAGAGAGATGCAAGAGGCATTAACCCCTGAGAAGACACCACATTTGCACTCTAATGTGCTGGAAAAGCAACCTCTCCACCAGCTCCCGGGAGCTGGGTTGGCCCACTTCTTTTCAGGACATCCCTGGCTGACTCAAGAAGGCCTCTGGAGTTCAACTAGCAGGTAGGGTGCCCGCATTCCACTTTCCTCTTCCCAAGCTGCAGGCAAATTCTGTGGATCCTTACAGCTTAGATCATATTCTCTGAGGTCTTAGGGGGTCCCTGAGGTCATATAGGGGTGCTCTATTGGCACCCCTGGAACTGATTTCAGTCCCCATGCTGACTAGTCCTATTTCACCTTGACAGAGAGATAGTGTGGCTGGAAACCTTCAACAGTTTCTTGGTAAGTTTTCAATCAAGGCTTCCAGGTGATGAGGGTGGAGGCATTGCCAGAGATTCCAAGCAGACACTCCGCTTTCTTTGCTCCTGGCTGCTCAGCTTCATGAATTTAAGACACAGCCACCCCAGTGCCCGGGGAGTAAAATATGCTTGGGGAATGTACTAGGCCTCAAAGCACCTTGGGAAAATTCCTAGGACGCTCAGCCTGGCAGTTGTGTTTCCGAGGACTCTGACTGCAATTGAATTATTACTGTCTCCCTCCCCCAAGTGCAACCAACAGTTGCTCTAGAGCTAGGCTGGTGGAACTGGGGAAGGAGCCCGCAAAGAGAGTCAGTAGTCCTAGTTGGAGGCTTGTCTTTCTTCTAAACTGCTCTTTGAAATAAAAGGAGTCATTGCCCCATATAGAAAAAAAAGGGGCTGGATCAATAATTACTCAGAAGACTTCCATCACTCCAAATGCAATCTGCCCTGCCTCTGGCCCAGACCTCCGGAAAAAGTGTCATCCCTCTCCTTGCTTGGACAGAGGGGCTCTTCCTTAGCTGCAGTGACCGTGACCCTCCTCTTCTTGGGGCACGATGGAGTCACCTTGCTGAGCCTTCTTGAAGGTCCCCACCTTTTTTTTGTTGGCTTAAAATCTCATCCAGCAATCCCTAAATAATCTAATATGCAAAATATAGAGTTTTCCCTGCGGTGAAATCTCATTAATAAGTACAATTGTGTAAAATGGGGGAGGGGCCATATAATTTACTGTACCAAAATTCATTTCTAAAGACATCATATAATTTACATACCGATTAAAAAAAAAAAAAAAGATGCTTGGTGCTCCAGGCACCTGCAGCGCCGCTCACGTTTCAGGTGCAGTTCGCAAGGAGGCTGGGGAGGTGCTCCCTGGCCCTACTAGCGCTTTCCCAGTTCACAGCCTGGTCTTCGCCCCGGGAGGGCAATGGCTCCGAAAAGTGCACGAGGAGAAGGCAGAGGATCGCCTTCTTGGCTTTAAGGCAGAGTGAAGCGCTCTGAAACCCAGGACCTGATTGGGAGTAGAGGAGAAGATCGGCAGCGTCTTTGGAGCCTGACAAAGGGAGCAAGCGCTAAGAGACCAAACATCGGATTGAATAACTTTGGAGGAGGGGTGGTAAGAGACAGAGAGGCAGACAGACTCGAGCGCGGGTGGGGCCACCCGAGACGGTGGGCGGCTCCGGCCGGGTAGTGCTATCATTCTCATATACTTTGCATGAGATTTTGGGGTGGTGGCAGGGAGGAGGCCTAAAATGAGCTCAGCTTGTAATGCCCACTTCGTGAGGGCAGCAGCAAGGTTTGCGTGAGTTGGCGCGGCTCGGAGGGCCCGGGAATGAACCCAGCCTGCCGCCCTCGTGGGTCCTCTAGGGTTCAGCCAGCGAAAAGCAGAAGGAACAAGTGCTCTTGAGGGCCGCCGTCACTCACCCTCGACGGCTCCGCCTCCCTCCCTCTCCTTTACCCTTAACACCCACAGCCCAGCGACCAGCAGGGCCCTTCACAGAAAATCTGAAAAAGCCATAGTGCCTGGGCGCAAGTAGCCAGAAGAGGTGGCCACCCGCACCCCGGGGCTCTCCTCCAGCGATGCGACGGGGCTCAGGCTACCAGCCTGGGAGACTGGAGAGTAGAGGGAGCCCCAGTCCCCGGGGGAGCCGCCTTCTGGGCTGCCCAGGTCCCCGCAGTGCGACGCAGGCGACTCCAACGCGTAGAAGCTGTGGTCTGCTATGCGCAGCGTTTGAGTCAGCGCCCAGATGTAGTTGTGGGCGAAGCGCAGCGTCTCGATCTTGGTGAGCTTCGCGTCGTCTGGGAAGGTGGGCAGGACACCGCGCAGCGCGTCCAGCGCAGAGTTGAGGTTGTGCATCCGATTGCGCTCGCGATCGTTGGCCTTCTTGCGCCGACTCCGTCGCTGCTTGCTCAGTGCCAACTCGCTCTTAGGACGGCTGCGCCCCCCGCGCCGCGCCCGGAGCTTCCTTGGGGCCCCTCGGCAGCCTCCCCCTTCCGCCTCCGCGCAGTTCCCCCGCCTGAGAGTGGGGCTGGGCGGGGCTGACGTGGCGCAGGTCACTTCGTCGTCCAAGGCTTTGGGGAAGGGCAGCTCCGTCTCACCGGTCACTTGGACAGTAGGCGAACCCGAGGGATGAGGCGCCATCCTGCGGCGGGGTCAGAGGGAAGGGTAAGCTTGCGTTGGTCACCGGGCGCAGCCCCCGATTCCGAGGCTAGGTGGGAAAAAACAAAAAGAGCCATCCTCCCAGCCCCCGCCGGGTCAGAGGATCCCTTTTTCCCCCGCTCGTCCCTTGGCGACCTCCAAATGTTACCTTTCTACCGGCGCAAAATAATAGAGAGCGGTGAGCAGCGAGGGCCGTGGGGAGCTGAGCAGGCTTCTGGTCACCAAGTTCAGCTGAGCTGCAGGCGCCCCCGACTGGGAGTTGCCCCAGCCCCAAAGAATAAAAGAGCGAATGGGGTCCCGGGCCTCTGTCGCCCTCTCTCTTGGTGCGGCGGGGAGACCTCGGGGATTTACTGAGCAGCAAGTCGTGTGCCCCTTGGCACGCTTTATCTGCTCGGCCCGGGCCTGAAGCGTGCCTGCCCGGCTGCTGCCCGCGCCACCGGCCAATCAGCGCCAGGGCCCGGGGGCCGCGCCACGCGAGCCCGCTCCTCCCCTGCAGGGCACAGCTGGATTCTGGACAAAGGGCCGAGGTCGGGGGAGGGGAGTGCCGCTCTGTTTGCTCTCTCGCCGCGGGCTGGGTCCCAGCAACTCTCGGTTCCTCAAAGAGCCTCGCCCAGCGAGAAGAGCCTTGTGTGGCTCTCCTCAGGCCACTCCAGACCGCTTTGCTCCTAGCTATCTTACCTTGGCATCTGTCCTGGAGGGGACTTTGACGCCTCTAGGGTACAATGCCCCCACGTTAGACAAGGGGAAATTTAGGCTCAGTGAGGGAGATGACTAGTCTGAAATCTCACAGTAAGGTAGTGGCAGAGACAATCAGGAGCTTGTTGTCCTGACTAGCAGCCTGGAGAAGGGTCCAGGAATTCTAAAGGGCACCCTGTTCTCCTGGTGCTCTTTAGAATTGCCTCTCTTCAACTTAGAAGGGAAGTCAGGGGCCATATCACGGAGAGCGACACAGCCTATGTTCCTTCCATGCACAGACCTTCTTTGAGGGTGTCCAAGCCTCTGCTATAGCCTGATATGCTACCTCACACTCTCCAGAGGCTCTTAGAACCCCACCCCCATAGATCCCACTCCAGAGGCAGAAGCTGGCTGTGGGGGACCCCTCAAGGGGACATTCCATTACTACAACTTGTGGATAGTATCCCAGGGTTCTGGCTAGGAATTGTGACAGGAAGAGTTCTGGGAAGTGAGGTGTGTGGGGTGTGTGTGTGTGTGTGTGTGTGTGTGTGTTTCAGGGTCTCCTGTCGCCCAAGTGTGACTGCAGTGGTGCAATCACAGCTCACTGCAACCTTGATCTTCTGGGCTCAAGCTATCCTCCCACCTCAGCCTTCCGAGTAGCTGATGCACAGGTGTGCATCACTGTGCCTGGCTAATTTTTTTATCTTTATTTTTTTTTTAGAGACGGGGGTCTTGCTTTGTTGCCCAGGCTGGTCTTGAACTCCTGGGCTCAAGCGTTCCTTACACTTCAACCTCCCAAAGTGCTGGGAAACAGAGCCACTGTGCCCCTCCCCCTTGTGTATTTTGAATCACCACGGTGTGCAGGCACTAGAAGCAGACAGACAGCGGCTGCCAGCAGTCACCTGCTCCAGCCCCCTGCCTCAGAAAAACTCAGGCATCGCACAGCGAGCACAGGGCAGGAACTCTCCAAGGCCCTCGGGTTGTCCCTGGTAGCGCTCTCTGGAAATCTTTCCAAAGTGAGTCTGAATGCATCATCCCTCCTTTCTTCCCCAGCCCATCCTTCTTGTCCCCACCTGGGACACCCCGTGGTCTTCTGCTTCCGGTCACTCAGGGTGAGGGGTTGCAGCTTCCGCTTCTCTCTCTTGACCCGGTCGTGCCTGGAGGAAGAAGCCGAGGCTGGGGGTGAAGTCTCCTGGTTTAAGTGTCCTTAGGCGATGAAGGCTTCATATTCTATTAGGTCCAGATACCCTGAGTCTTCCAGAAACTGCCGGAGGGTACAGGACCCAACTGCGGGGCTGAAGGGTGGGGTGAGGGGAAGAGGTAGGTCTGTGAGCCTGCCCTAGTGATAGCCTCTTACCACCCAGGCTGCTTGGGAGGCAAATTTTCCTCCAAGGAAGAGGGCAATATGCCCAGGAATCAGCAAGAGGGAGTCAAGGACTGGGCGGGGGTGTGGTGAGGTCCTGCTGGTCTTACCTGGTGCTCTGCGAGCAGAGGCTCCTTCCCTTTCTGTGGGGAAATAAAGCCTGAGGCCAGGGTCAGAACCAACAAAGGGACCCCCTGGGACTCTTCGGTTAGCATTTGCTGCAGCTCCTCTCTGTAGGTCACCACTTGCTAGGAACTTGTCTTCTTGTGTGGGAATAGGAATTCCAGGCCCTCTTTAAAGATGAAAAAGTCAAGGCCCAGAGAGGGGGAGTGACTCTCTCAAGGTCGCACAGCAATTTCTAGCTGGACCACATAGAAGTCATATCTTAAGACTCCTAGTCCCAGATTTTCCCTTGCACCAGCTACCGCTCTTTGATTTGGGGAAAAACTTTTTTTTTTTTTTTCAAGGCAAAACAAGAGACCCAAAATGCAAAAAATAGAAGTAGTCCTGGGTCTAGGGGTCAAATTAGAAAAGGTGTAATGGTCCATTTTCCAGGCAAGGGGAGCCAGTGTCCATTCCTCCTTCTCCTCTTCATCGTCCTCCTCCTCTTCCTTCTCCTGCCCTTCCTCCTCCTCCTCTTTCTCCTCCTCCTCTTTCTCCTCTTCTTCCTCTTCGTCCTCCTCCTCCTCCTTCTTATTCTCCTCTTCAAACTTATCTGCCTCATACCCCAGCCTTGCTTGATTTATTCACCTGCGAATTAGAAACTGGGAGAGAACTAACTTAAAGCTTTTTTGATTTGGGAGGAAAAAATCCAAACCATGCTCCTCTAGGGCCTCCTGACTTGGCTAAGCTCCATGGAGGGAACCCTGACCATGAGGGCATCGCTCTGGTTTCCCAGAGGCCTGAAGAACCTCCCACAGCGAAACTTTTATCTGGCGGTGGACCTCAGATGGGTTTGCGTGGACCTCAGATAAGGGTGGGTCTCGCTCTAGCTGGGGTCTGCTTCGAGCGGCTAATGGATAAGGACAAGGTTTGCAGGGCGAGCTTCCCATTCCAGGAAAGTCTCTGGGGATTCTTTCAAGCTTTCTTGATAGGTAGAGAATTCTAGGACCTGCTTGGAATTCTTATCCAGCCTCCCCTGAACCTCTCCGGCTCAGGGCCGTCCAAGGCTTGCAGGTCTCCATCACGCCTGCTTTGCGCAAAAAGCAGGGCGGGGAGCGCACGGCGTCTGGGGGCAGCCGCCTTCTTGAGAGAGGCAAGGACGTTCCGCAGCCCTCCTCAGGCCAGGAGGCCAGGGCAGGAAGTCGAGGAGTCCTAGGGGATTAGAGATTGAGGATCCAAGCCCTCTCTCTCAGCTGCAAGGGCGCACAGACCCCTCTCCAAAGTTAATTCCTGTGCCTTTGGCTGCGGAGGCGCAGGCGGTGATGACTCCGTGCGCACCAGCAGTGTTTGCGAAATGGCTCTTCCCGAAGAGAGCAGTGTCTGTTCCTGTAGGTCCTGGTCATCCACTGCCCCTAAGACCTCCGGAACTCCCGCACTTCTCCGTCCCCTGAGATCAAAGTTTGCCTAGAAGCTTAAGGGGCTCAGGAGAAAGGCGGTAGCCAGACGCCTGGAGACCGCGGGCATATTGGAAGAGAAGGCAGGCAGCGGCCAGCCCTCCTGCCTTCTAGTCGGAGGGGGTAGTTTTTTAGCATTGCCTGGGGGCTCTTTGAGAATTGTGCAGGGAAGGAGGGGGCCATGGGAAGCTGAATAGCTAATGGCTTGCCAGAGGAGGGGGATCCTTTCTCTCGCCTTCAGCTCCACACTGAAAGAGGGGAAGACAAAAATCTGGCGAGCGAGCTGCCCGGGCCGAGACTGGCCACTTCAAACAGCCCTTCAAACAAAAGGAGACGACGAAAAGAAAGCCCCACCTGTCTCCAGTGTTTGCTAAAATAATAATAAATAGATTTCGTTTAATAAATAATTACAAGAGATTGTAAAGTGGAGTGCTTTGGAAAACATCTACTGCGGGAGTCCGTGCAGCCAGCCATCACCTGCTCCTAAGGCGAACAACTTTATTGTTAAGCCACCCCCCAACTAGTTCGCCTCTGATAAACTCTCCCTCATTTTCACAATGACTGTTTACTCATAGTTAGCACAATATTACCTTTGCCGTGATAAACCCGGAGGGGGGAGACCTGGCCCCTGGCCCCTGGGCACACCTGTCCTAGAAGCTGACACATGGATTTGGCACCGAGCAGGCCTCCCCCTGGGGGCCCTGCCCCCGTGTACATTGGCCCAATTGCCACTCATTTATAACAGGTTGGCTGCAAGGCCTATCTCAGTCCTATTTGTCTTTTTTTATTGAAAGCATATGGTCTCCAGGGGCTCACCAGACCCATATTTCATCTGCCAGGAGCTGGAGCGCTTCCGCAGGCTGGTGCTGCCCAGCGCGCAGCTCCCCACCCAACGGCTGCTGCGCCAGCTGAGGGGATGGTGGAGGCAGGGTGGGGAGAGATAAGGCGGGCTCCTCACCCATTTTCGGAGAGAAGCCGTTTCCTCCGAGACTCCCCCTCCCCAGGCTCAGGGACCTCTTGCGCTCCTGAAAGGGTGGCTGGTTCTTTTTCTTGGGTAGGTGAGAGGGCGCCATATGCCACCCCCCAGGGCGCACGAGGGAGCTCCGGCCCAGGGAGTCTTTGAACAAAGGGAAGAGAGGGCTCGGGCGCTCAGGAGCGCCCGAGGTCTTTATTTCCAGATCCCCCCTCCCTGCTTAGGGCTGCCTCCCCCAGGCGTTCGCAGCTCGCGCGCGGCGCCTGGAAACAAAGTGTCCACATTATTCCTGCCGGCGGCGGAGACCGTCAATGCTTGAAAAGGTGCATTGCGCACCAAGACACCTGTTGAAGCGGCGCCGCTTCTCAGCGCCTCTCCGCTCTGCGCTCTGTCAGGAGCTCCTCCGGGAGCGGGGGGTGGGAGGAGGGAGAGATACTGTGATTTGTGGCAACATATGTTGAGCAGATCGGTGTGTACTCTTCACAGGGACACATGCACCCTCGCTCCCATACACACCCCGAGAGAAGGAGCAGCTGCTCTCCTCACCTTCCCCCAACATAATACCTGGGCCAGGCGCTTTGGCCTCGCCTTTTGAGAGTTTAGCTCTCCTCCACCCCCCTGTCTTCCGCCCCCACCCACCGCCCCAATCTTGGCAGCTTCGCTGTACGACTTGATTGTCAAATTTAACAGATGCACGTTTGTTCCCAGCGCCTGGCCCTAAACACACACACACGTACACACACGCAGGCATCCACAGAAAACGAGACTGATGACACAGATGCAGAGCGCGAGATGCCCATATGTCCGGCTCTGCTCCCGTCCCGGCTGGGGAAACGAACAGGCCGTGTGATTTTCCCTCCCCAGGAAGAAATAAACAACAGAAGTCGGCAGGGGCGGGAAGGCCACCTCCAGGCGGCTCCAATCTGGAGCTCTTGCCCTCTGGCGCGGTGCGCCATCACGCAGTATTGGCAGCCTCGAAAGCGCAGGGCTTCGGAGGAAGAGCGCGGCCCAAAAGCGGCTGGGACGGGGGCCCCTGCAAGGAGTGGAGAGGGTTAGAAAGTCTGGGGGTGTCCGCCGGGCAACTCCTGACCTCTGGGATCCTGAGCTCTGGGATAGTGAAGACTCTCCCGTCCTCTCGGGTTTCCTAGGAGTTGGCTTCCACCTGAGGCTCACCAGGGGAGGGTACACGGGAGGAGTCCGCTTGGCAGCTTCTCCGGCCTGTTTGTCTCCTTAGCAGGTTGCACGCAAGTTTCCAGATGCGAGCATCGGTGACAAAACTTAGTGAGAAGCGCAGTAGATGTGCCTGAGGATTGGGGGGTCCGGGTAGGGGGTGGTGGAGGGGACGGCCTGGCTCTGGCTACTCCTGTGCCATATCGTTCCTTTGGGCCTCTGGTTCCCCTCTGTTAAAGGAGAGATCCGTGAGGGAAATCCTTGGTAATTTCCTCTTCAACTTTGCAAAATTTGGAAATTTTGGACATCAATAGGCCTTCTGCTGTGAATAGGGGAAACTCAAAGAAAGAGTGCCACTCTCCTTCTCTCTCTCTCTCTCTCTCTCTCTCTCTCTCTCTCTCTCTCTCTCACACACACACACACACACACACACACACACACACACACATTTTCTTCAGTCTGAGTTTCTGGCCAACTGGCTTTTCATCAGCAGTTGAAGGGCTGGGGGTAACGATGGTAGTGGGGAAAGATAGGTTTGGCACTGGGGATTTAGAAAGCCATCCTCTGCCACTTCCATCTTTTAGCTCTTGGGTCACAAGCAGCTCTTGGGCCACCTGTGACACTAGCAACAGGTCAGGTGTGCTTGCTGAGAGCAGGCTTTCAGACCTTCTTGTCTTCAGGTGCTGGACTGGAGCTGGGGAGCTGGGTTGTGGGTGTGTGGCTGCTGAGCTCCTTTTTCCTCCAAGCCTGTTTCTGGGAAAAAAATGTGCCCCATCCACCATCTGTGTAAGCTTCGATGCTCTTCTCATTCCCTAAATAGGGGCAGCCTCCCTCAGCCATACACACATTGTATTTACTTTCTCTGTGCGAACTGATTTCAGTGAAGGTGGTACATGCATTTCCCATATCCACTGGCCCAGAGCAGGGGACATTCATTCTCCTTTGGGAATTCCTCTGTAGAAGTCAGACTTGAGAAGGCAGATGATCTCTCTGCCTGGCCGGTCCTCTTTTCCCCAACCCTGGTGCCTCCCCTGACACCCATGGTGATTCTGTTTAGCCAGCAGCAGTAAGAAACAAAGGGTTCTGGCCGGGCGCGGTGGCTCAAGCCTGTAATCCCAGCACTTTGGGAGGCCAAGGCGGGTGGATCACGAGGTCAAGAGATCGAGACCATCCTTGCCAACATGGTGAAACCCCATCTCTACTAAAAACACAAAAAATTAGCCGGGCATGGTGGCACGTGCCTGTAATCCCAGCTACTCAGGAGGCTGAGGCAGCAGAATTGCCTGAACCCAGGAGGTGGAGGTTGCGGTGAGCCGAGATCGCGCCATTGCACTCCAGCCTGGGTAACAAGAGCGAAACTCCGTCTCAAAAAAAAACAAAAACAAAAACAAAAACAAAAACAAAAACAAAACCAAAGGGTTCTGAGCTGCTGAGTTTGGGGTGACAGTGGGAGAAATCTAACTACCTCAGTTCTTTAGGTCACCATGGATTCGATACACCTCCAGTTCCAGTTACCAGTTTGGAATGGCAGGAAGGGGACAGACGTGGTAGGTGGGGAGAGTCCAGAATGAATTCTAGATTAACCCAGTGGAAAGGCAATAGAACGCAAGGCAGTGCAGTTTTCCAAGCAGTACTAAGCTACTCCCATGTTCATGTGGAATTTTGAAGGTGGTGCATCACCCTGTCACACAGTCATATAATCTGCAAGGGAGCCAGAGAGAGATTTTTATTTTTTAATTTATGTATTTAGTTTTTCTTTCCAACTTTTATTTTAGGTTCAAGGGATACATGTGCAGGTTTGTTACATTGGTAAATTGTGTATCTCGGGGATTTGGTGTACAGACAATTTTGTCATCCAGGTAATCAGCATAATATCTAAGAGGTAGTTTTTCAGTCTTCACCCTCTTCCCACCCTCCACCCTCAAATAAGCCCAGTGCCTATTGTTCCTTTCTTTGTGTCCATGTGAACTCAGTGTTTAGCTCCCACTTAAAAGTAAGGACATGCAGCATTTGGTTTTCTGTTCCTACATTAATTTGCTTAGGACAATGGCCTCTAGCTCCATCCATGTTCCTCCAAAGGTCATGATGTCATTTTTTTTACAGCTGCATAGTATTCCATGGTGTATATGCACCACATTTTATCTAGTCCACCAGTGAGGGGCACATAGGTTGATTCAATGTCTTCGCTTTTGTGAATAGTGCTGTGATGAACATACGCATGCACATGTGCCTTTATGGTGGAATGATTTTTATGCCTTTGGGTACATACCCAGTAACGGGACTGCTGGGTCAAATGGTAGTTCTGGTTTAAGTTCTTTGAGAAATCTCCAGACTGCTTTCCACAGCAGTGGAACTAATTTACATTCCCACCAGGAGTGTGTGAGCATTCTCTTTTCTCTGTAACCTTGCCAGTACCTGTTATTTTTTGACTCAGAAAGGGATTTTTATTTTTTATTTTTGAGACAGTTTCACTTTGTCACCCAGCCTAAAGTGCAATGGTGAGATCTTGGCTCACTACAACCTCTGCCTCCCAGGTTCAAGCAATTCTTGCGCCTCAGCCTCTTGAGTAGCTGGAATTACAAGTGTGCGTCACCATACCAGGCTATTTTTTTTATTTTTGTCTTTTTAGTACAGGTGGGATTTTGCCATGTTGGCCAGGCTGGTCTCGAACTCCCAACCTCAGGTGATCCACCCGCCTCAGCCTCCCAAAGTGCTGGGATTACAGATGTGCACTACCATGCCCTGCTGTAGAAGTTTTACTATGTCTCGGTTCCTGTGCTGCCTACTTTCATGCAACACACTTCAGAGCCTGCAGTCTTTTTTTTTTTTTTTTTGAGACGGAGTTTCGCTTTTGTTACCCAGGCTGGAGTGCAATGGCGCGATCTCGGCTCACTGCAACCTCCGCCTCCTGGGCTCAGGCAATTCTCCTGCCTCAGCCTCCTGAGTAGTTGGGATTACAGGCACGTGCCACCATGCCCAGCTAATTTTTTGCACTTTTTTTTAGTAGAGACGGGGTTTCACCATGTTGACCAGGATGGTCTCGATCTCTCGACCTCGTGATCCACCCGCCTCGGCCTCCCAAAGTGCTGGGATTACAGGCTTGAGCCACTGCGCCCGGCGCCAGAGCCTGCAGTCTTAAGCAACTGCTCTAACAGTATCATCCATGGTTATGATGTAGGTTTATATTTGGGTGGCATTTTCTCACTCTTTGTTTCTCATCAAATCAGTGAGGTATCATCATGAAAGATCAGCCTCCCGTTTTGCAGATGAGGAAACTGAGGTTTCAGTGGGGTGATGTGACTTGCTCAGAGGCACGCAGTCTGTGTAATATAATGGAGTGGGAATAAGAATACGTGTTCTGGCCTCAAGTCCACGCTGGCTCTGTGTCACACTGTGGGTCCCACTGGTGAGCCTGTTGGAAAACCAACCCAACTTAGGCTCCTTGCTGAACAACTGCTAAAGAAGGAGTTGCAGGCTTATGAATGAGGCCAGCTGGTGGTGTGTGCTCAGTCACTCCTTTCTACCAGAAACCAGAGCAGGCTTGGAGGCTCCCTGGCATGTGACCTTATTTGGTAGGTGGGGTACACTTTGCAGATGCTAGTGCAGAAGGCAGCACTTTTTTTTGCAGAGCTTCAAGTCTGCACAGGAAACCACAAATCAAATTCCTGTCAATACAATTGCCCAGACACCAAGATGCCCCATGTCAATTAGGCACGCCTTACCTCTGTCCCATGAATGTTTATGAAGGATCATTAAGACAGTATGGTGGCCAGCTGTTCCTCACAGAGATTAGACCCAGAGGAAGTGGTTTGAATTAGAAAAGCAGGGATTTGGGCTGTTTATGACCATGTCTTTCCTAGCAGATGAACGCTGAGAGTCCTCTTGAGATGAGGTTGAGTCCTCTCTGTAAGGACCTCCTATTCTCTGGCCTGGAACAGTTGTACAGCCTGCACAGGAGGGTCTGTCTTCCCCCGGGATTTCATCCCCAAGAATTATAGAAACCTTGTGTGCCTGCTAGCCCAGAGTAGGCCCTCTTGTAGCCCAGAAGTCTGAAAGTTTAAAAAGTGTCCCCAGTGACTTTGATATGAAAGCAGAGTTGGGGCCAGGCCATAGATGATGAGTATATTATAAACGTTTGATAGAGTCACTGCAGGCAAAGCTGCAGGAACCAAAGCTGGCAAAAGGAGTATGGGGCTCTTGATCCTAACTCCAGCTCTGCAGAACTGGAGACTGCTTCTCTGTTAAGTGGAAATTATCAACTACCCATCCAAGAAGAGGCAGCATAAGGAGTGATCAAGAGCACCAACTCCAATCATGTGGGTGGGTTTGAATCCAGGCTACGTATGAACTTACTCTCTTGTGAAGTTGGACAAATTACTTAATGTCTCTGGCCTCACTTCTTTTATCAATAACATGGAGAAAATAATAGTACTCATTCCTAGGGTCGTTCTAGGATTAAATGAGCTAATACATGAATAGCACTTAGAATGATGCTCAACTTATGGCAAGGTTAATGCTTTATTGAGGGTTACTATGTGCTGGCTACTGGGTCAGTGGTAGGGTTGAGCAAAACATCCATGGTCCCTTACAGGGCAACAGTCAGTCTGCTTGTGGAGTCAGACATTAACAAAGCAATCATACAAGTAGATGATGACACTCTGATGACAGCTATGAGTGAAATGCTTTAGGGTACAATGAGAGCTTACAATAGGAGGATCCAGGGGTCAGGGAAGGTGGTCTAGAAAGGGGATCAACCTACATAAAGGCCTGAAGCAGGAAAGATCATGGCACATTTGGTAAAGTAAAAGGACCTTGTGGAGGGAATACAGAACAAGAGAGAGAGGTTCACGATGAAGCTGGATACGCTGGTAGCACTGGGGCCTGCAGAGCTTTGTGAATATTTCCTCTGAGAGCAACAGGAACATGATGTGGTTTTGAGCTGGGGATGACATTTCATAATGAACTTTTATGAAGAGACCAGTGTGTATGTGAAGAGCAGATTGGCATGAACAGAGGGGAAGACAAGAGGCCTATCCAGTGAGAGAGGATGGGGCCTGACCAGGGTAAGAGCAATGGGAAAGAAGAAAAGCGGGTAGATTTATCTGCAAGAGGGGGAATGGGCAGGTCTGGTGATAGAAAGAATATGAGGCATTAGGGAGGGGATAGTACAAATGGTGCCTGTGGAGGCTAAAGTGACTTCATTGTGGACGCTAATCCACCACGCGGATTTCTGATTAATCCCAGTTCTGGGAATGCCTCTAAGATTTCTACTCTCACATACTTACCATATATCCTGCCCTTAGGTCAAAACGACCTCGATGCTATGATAAACACATACTTAATTCTGCCCTTAAGCAAATTCCATATGGTATATAAGCACTGGTCTGGGGTAAATAGTCGGGCATCTACCATCTCATTTCGTGACTGTTCAAAATGTGCTTCCGTTCGTAAGTACCCATTAAATGTTTCTGAGAAACTGGATCTGTCAGCTTCTTTCTTTGGTCCCTCAGTTTCCTCAGCCTTTGGGGGCAGGTTTGCATGGACCTGCTCACTACAGATCAGTGCCTTTCAGTGAGATGGAGGTTTCTGGAAGACACATTCAAGTGGAGATGTGGCCAAGTATGTGTGTGAGTGTGTATGTGTGTGTGTCAGAGACTAGAGCTGAAATGGAGTCTGGGGTGGAGAAGCAAGACAGAATCCAAGTCTTCAGGATGACTTTGTGGAAAGCTGAACCTCAGCATGGTACAGAGGAAGGTATGCTGACCTGGGAACCCAGATGTCAGGCTTGAGTACACTTGGTGACTCAGCTGGTGGCCATTTGAAGAGGGATTATAGGATGAAAAAGAGGAGCCAGACTAGAAGCAGAAGGCCCTCCAGAGTTGGGGTAGAAAGAAAACACGGCTGGATTTTCATGAGCTATACTGGGTGTGCCATCATGTACGTGTCTGGTTGTAATGTTGGCTGTTAACTGTACAGCTAGTGCTATTTGTTGAATAAAAAGGTTAATAGTTTCAATGATTACTAATATAGGGATAAGTGGGATAGGTGTGCCTTGTGGTAGGAAGTCGGCTAAGGAAGCCTTAGTTTTAAAGTGAAAGTCAGTGATTACTGCTCCTACCCACAGAAGGCTAGCTATTCCTAAAGTTATTGGCAGTTGAGTAGTTGGTGTGAATGAGTGGGGTAGAAGATGTAGAAGGTTAGCTGAGTCAGTAAAAAGAATAAGGGAAATTAACATAAGGGATCAGGTTCATCTCTTAATACTATGCATTATTATAATTTGTTTCAATACACGTTGAAATAGTTACTGTTGAATGGAAGTCAGTCCATTTTTTACTAAGCAGTTGGGGATGGGGAATAAGATAACTAAGGTCATTATGGGTAGGCCTACTACTGTTGGGGTAATGAAAGAGGTGAATAAATTTCTGTTCATTGTAGTTCTCAAGGAGTTTCATGTTTTTGTGTTTCAAATGCTTTTGGTGCAGGGTTCACAGGATAAATAAATTTTGATATTTTTAATTGAAATAAGCTAAATAATGGCCGAGCATGGTGGCTCATGCCTGTAATCCCAGCACTTTGGGAGGCCGAGGTGGGCGGATCACGAGGTCAAGAGATCGAGACCATTCTGGCCAACATGGTGAAACCCCGTCTCTACTAAAAATATACAAATTAGCTGGGCGGGGTGGCACGCACCTGTAGTCCCAGCTACTCCGGAGGCTGAGGCAGGAGAATTGCTTGAACGTGGGAGGCGGAGGCTGCAGTGAGCTGAGATCGTGCCACTGCATTCCAGCCTGATGCCTTGGTGACAGAGCGAGACTCTGTCTCAAAAAAAAAAAAAAAAAAGGTTACAATTATGGATAAAATAGTAATAAATCATATGGCTGTTTCTAGTTGGGGCATCTCACTGTAGGATAATTTAAAATCCTCAGTCTTTAACTTAACAGGTTAATGACAACTAGCTTTACAGTGATATTATAGTATAGATGCTGATCAGCTTTCAAAATATTTTAGGGGAACTAATCCGAGAACAATGGATATGATGCTGTGGTTGGACCTGCAAATTTCTGAGCACTGGCCATAGTATAGGCCTGGTCGTGTGGAGGTTAAGGTTGCTTGATTTAAGTGCCCAGAGACTGCATCTGTTCTGAGACCCAGTGATGGGACAGCTTCTGAGTGTAGAACATCTGATGAAATTAGTATGCGGATGGGGATTTCTATTGGGAGAACTACTCAATTATCAGCTTCAAGGAGTCGTAGTTGCCCTGGATTTAGGTCTGTCACTGAGATCATGTAGGAATTAACGCTTAAGTCTTCGTAACCTGTGTACTCCTAACTTCAGTATCATTGATGTCCTATGGTTTTGACAGTGAGAGAGGGGTTATTGATTTCATCCATCATGTACAGGCTGCGTAGAGACGGGAGGCGATTAAGATGAGGGTAATAGCGGGTAAGGTAGCTCATACAGTTTCTACTTCTTGGGCATCTATAGTGCTAGTATGCATTAGTTTTGTTGTTAATATGAGGGAAATAATATGGAGAACTATAGAACTGATAAGGAAAACGACTATGAGAGTGTGGTCATGAAAATGGAATTGTTGTTCTATAATAGGAGACGTAGCATCTTGGAGACCTAGTTGAAATAGATGAACCATGAAGACATACAGAATTCTAATGTATGAATTAACTTTGACGAAGTTATGTAATTGTTTTACTAATCTTCATAGAGAAAGTCATAGAGGTTATGAGGTTGGCTTGAAACCAGTTTGGAGGGGTTTGATTCCTTCCATTGTCACTGGCTGGCTCTTTGAATGTATGACAGGGTGGTGGGCAGATGTGAAGTCACTCTTGGTTTGTAGTTGGGAGTTTGACTATTAGTACTTCCTGTTTTGAAGCAAAAGCTTCTCAGATTGTGAAGATTATTAGTGTTACTGTTGTTAGTGAGATAAATGAGCCTATAGATGAGACAATATTTTATGCAGTGTATGCATCAGGGTAATTAGAGTATTGTCAAGACATTCCAGGCAGTCCGAGGAAGTGTTGTGGGAAAAAAGTTAGGTTTATGCCTACAAATACAACAGTAAAATGAACTTTGGCTCAGGTTTGGCTAAGTGTATAACCTGAAAATAGAGGGAATCCATAGACGAAGGAATGGATTCCTTCTCCTATAATGGCGAATACTGCTCCTACTGATAAAACCTAGTGGAAATGTGCTATAACATAATATGCCATATAGAACAATGTCTAATGATGAGTTGGTTAATACAATACTGGCCTACCCTCTTACTGTAAAAAGGAAAATGAATCCCAGTGCACATAGCATTGTAGGGGATCATTTGCTGTTACCACCATGCAGTGTGGTTAATGAGCTAAAGACTTTGATACCAGTGGGAAGAGCAATAATTATGGTGGCAGATGTGAAGTATGCTCAGTTATCAACATCTATGCGCACTGGAAATATGTGATGGGCTCAGACAATAAACCCTAGGAACCCAGTGAACATTGTGGCTCATACTATGCCCATATAACTCAACAGTTCTTTTTTCCCAGAGTAGTATGTTACAATATGGGAAATGATTCCAAAACCTGGTAGAATAAGGATATAGACTTCTGGATAGCCAAAAAAATCAGAACAAGTGTTGATATAAGAAAGGGTCGCCTCCACCGGCAGAGTGGAAGAAAGTGGGTTAAGGTTGTGGTCAGTTAATAGCATGGTGATGCCAGCAGCTAGAACTGGAAGAGATAAAAGTAATAGGACTGCTGTGATAGAACTGGTCAAATGAAGAGGGGTGTTTGATATTGAGATATAGCTGGGGGTTTTATGTTAATCATGATGGCAATGAAATTAATAGTGCCTAGAATAGAGGACACACCTGCTAAGTGGAGTGAAAAATGGTCAAGTTAACAGAGGCTCCTCCATGTGCCAGGTTCCCTGCTAAGGGAGGGTAGACTGTTCAGCCTGTCTTGGTGCCTGCTTCGACTATTGAGGACGCAAGTTGGAGTAGAAAAGATGGGAGAAGAAGTCAGAAGCTTATATTATTTATGTGGGGAAATGCCATACCTCGTGCACCAATTATTAGGGGGACTAGTCAGTTGCTGAAACCCCTGATTATAATGGGCATAACTATGAAAAAAATGATAACAAATGTGTGGGTAGGGACAATAACATTATAAGTTGATCACCTCCTAGTAGGGTCCCTGGTTGACCCAGTTCTGCTTGGATTAGAAGACCTAAGGCAATACTTGCTATCCCAGCTCAGGCACCAAACAGTAACTATGTTCCGATGTCTTTACGGTTAGTTGAGAATAGTCAACGATTGATGAACATAGGTATAAGGGTAATATGGCTGAGCATGCATTGGACTGTTAGTCTGAAGACAGAGGTTGAGCCATCTTTTTAGCAGCCCTGAGGTGATATTTCAGGTTGACTTGCCAATTCAAAGGAGCAGCTTCAGTCCTGCCTGGGCTTCTCCTGCCTTTCCCCACCTCAACAGCGGGAGAAGTAGATTGAAGCCAGTTGATTAGGGTATTTAGCTGTAAACTAAATTTTCATGGATTTAGTCCCACCAATCTAGCAAGGGCTTAGCTTAAGTAAAACAACTGATTTGCATACAATTGATGTAGGATAGAGTCTTGCAGTTCTTAAATTTTATTATAGAAATTAAGTATAGTCTACTTACTAAGGGCTTTGAAGGCTCTTGGTCTAATTTAACCTAAATTTTTAGGTTATAGCTAAGAGTAGTGGGGAGATGGGTAAAGGAGAGCAGAGAAGATAATGAGTGGGAGGAAGAGCAGTATATATATACATATATTTTGAAGTGGAGTTTTGCCCTCATTGCACAGGCTGTAGTGCAGTGGCACAATTTCAGCTCCCTCTGCCTCTGCCTCCCAGGTTCAAGTGATTCTCCTGCCTCAGCCTCCCAAGTAGCTGAGATTACAGGTGCATGCCACCATACTTAGCTAATTTTTGTATTTTTAGTAGAGACAGGGTTTCACCATGTTGGTCAGGCTGGTCTCAAACACCTGACTTCAGGTGATCTGCCTGCCTTGGCATCCCAAAGTGCTGGGATTACAAGCGTGAGCCACCATGCCCAGGCCAGTTTTGTTTGTTTGTTTGTTTGTTTTTGAGATGGAGTCTCTGTCGCCCAGGTTGGAGTGCAATGGTTCACTTGGCTCACTGCAACCTCTGCCTCCCGGTTCAAGTGATTCTCATGCCTTAGCTTCCCAAGTAGCTGGTACTACAGACATGTGTCACCACACCCGGCTAATTTTTGTATTTTGCATTTCGTATTTTTAGTAAAGACAAGGTTTCACCATGTTGGCCAGGCTGGTCTTGAATTCCTGACCTCAAATGATCTGTCTGGCTCAGGCGAAGTGCTGGGATTACAGGCGTGAGACACCACACACAGCTACAGTATATGTTTTGTATTCTTGAATTGTCATTTTATCTTTATATTATTAGATGTAGGTAATAGTGTTAGTGAAGTAGATTAGGCACATATAAAAGTACAGATTGAGTAGGGCGGTGGTGGCTATAATAGTGGTTATAATAAGGCTACTGTTTTTTATAAATTCTTGAATAAAAGCCCATTTGGGTGGGAACCCTGTTAATAGGGGTAAGCCTCCTAGGGATAGCAGAGTAAGTAGGACTATGGACATTAGTTATGGTAACTTATTTAAGGCGTGGGATAGTGATAGAGTTGGAGTGCTTATGCTTGTATTAAGTATTATAAATATAGCTATTGTCAGGATAAGATAAATAATTAGGTTTAGGATAGTAATGTTTGGGTTATACACTAAGACTATAATTATTCAGCCTATGTGAGCAATTGATGAGTAGGCCAAGATTTTTCACAGCTGTGTTTGGCTGAGCCCTCTTTGGCCACCTAACAGAATAGACAATATTGTGGCAGCTAGGAAAGTGTTTGGGTTTATTGAGGAGAACATTTGAAATATAATGGAAACAGGAGCTAGTTTTTGTCATGTGAGAAGGATTATACCAGATGTCAATGAGATTCCTTTAGTTACTTCTAGGACTCAAAAATGAAAAGGAGATATGCTTAGATATCCTTTTTAAATTAAAATCAGGATCATGGCTAGTATATTTGCTTCTAGGCCCGTTCAGATGAGAAGGCAGTGTGAGCTTATTGTGATTAGAGTCCCTGTAAAGATAGTGAAAGATGGCTGGGTGCGGTGGCTCACGCTTTTATTCCTAGCACTTTGGGAAGCCAAGGCGGGTAGATTGCCTGAGGTCAGGAGTTCAAGACCATCCCGGCCAACATGACAAAACCCTGTCTCTACTAAAAATACAAAAATTAGCTGGGTGTCGTGACAGGTGTCTGTAATCTCAGGTACGTGGGAGCCTGAGGTGGGAGAATCACTTGAGTCCCGGAGGTGGAGTTTGCAGTGAACCAAGATAGCGCCACTGTACTCCAGCCTGTGTGAGAGAGTGATACTCTGTCTCAAAAAGAAAAAAAAAAGATAGCAACAGAGATAATAAGTTGGGATAGAGGATTATCTAGCACAGAAAGGGTAAGAAGAAACATTTTGGGGTAGGGGCCTCATAGCTTATTTACCAGACCTCACTGCAGGATATGGTATATTAGGCAGCATAGAGAATTTTGGATTCCTAGGGTTAGGTTCAACTCCTATAATTCTAGAAATAAGAGGATTTAAACCTCTATTATTTACTCTATCAAAGTAACTCTTTTATCAGACATATTTCTTATGCTTGGGGTGGAATATTAGTATAGGCTTAGAGATATGTCATACGCAAAGTGCTAGTGTGAGTGGTGAGAAGTTTTTTCACAGAAGATGCATGAGCTGATTATAACGCAATCGGGAATATGATGCTTGAATTCATAAAGAGGAGGTTGTTAGAAGGACAGTTTTGGTGATGAAATTTATGGTGTAGAGTTCTGGTTTATAAATATCATGTAATGCTCCTAGAAAAATAATAGTGGTTAGGGCATTTATTATAATGATACTTATATATTCTGCTGTAAAGAACAGGGCAAATGGGCTGGGCGTGGTGGCTCACACAATAACTGGAGATTGGAGTAACAGGGAATTGTAAAGTAAGAGTTAAAGAGGGCCCTAAAGAAGATAGGGGTAGCAAATACAAGAAGCAACCACTATCCCTAGGGCTGAGCTAAGAGTAACGAAAAAAGACTCCTTCTTCCCGGACTGCGATTCAGAACTCATTTAAGAGGGCATGGTATGGCTCACTGGATGATGGAGAAGTCACTGGGGTGCCTGAGATGCCGTGCTGGTGTGACTTGGTGGAAGTATGCCCTCTAGGATGCTAAGTCCACAGTGAGGTGCTGTGCCTCAGATCTTGCCGCAGAGTTGCTAAATTGGTTGATGGGCTGGCCATTCATGGGAGGTGCCTCATCAGCCGCTTTTTACTATGAAGCCACCTGAGAAGGTACCCAGTCTGCTATACCCAGCTGGCTGTCACATGCTACAGGACTACAGAGCTGGAGAAGCCACTGCTATGGTTTGAATGCTTTTGTCCTCTCCAAATGTCATGTTGAAACTTAATCTCCTATGCAATGGTATTGGGAGGTGTGGCCTTGGGAAGTATTTAGGTCCTTAGGGCGCTACCCTCATGAATGGATTAATGCGGCTATAAAAGAGTTTGTGAGAGTGGGTTCTCTCTTCTGCTCTTCTGCCACTTGAGGGCATGCCATTCCTCTCCTCTGGAGGAAACAACACTCAGAGTGCAGTCGTAGAAGCAGAGAGACTGAGCCCTAAACTGCTGGTGCGTTGATCTTAGACTTCCCAGCTTCCAGAACTGTGAAAGAATAAATATCTGTTTTTTTACAAATTACCCATCTCAGGTACTCTGTTATAGCAGCACAAAACAGAGTAAAACAGGCACCATGCTGAACTAGCCAGGCACTGAATAATGCTCACACTACAGGAAGAGGAGACCCTTTACTCCTCAGTGACCCTCAGCATCCTTTACTAATAAGATTTCTTTTTTTTTTTTTTTTTGAGACGGAGTTTCGCTCTTGTTACCCAGGCTGGAGTGCAATGGCGCAATCTCAGCTCACCGCAACCTCCGCCTCCTGGGTTCAGGCAATTCTCCTGCCTCAGCCTCCTGAGTAGCTGGGATTACAGGCACGTGCCACCATGCCCAGCTAATTTTTTGTATTTTTAGTAGAGACGGGGTTTCACCATGTTGACCAGGATGGTCTCGATCTCTCGACCTTGTGATCCACCCGCCTCGGCCTCCCAAAGTGCTGGGATTACAGGCTTGAGCCACCGCGCCCGGCTACTAATAAGATTTCTTATGGTGCCAGCTGACAAAGGAGAAATAGCCACATGGTCCAGCTCCTTCCCACAGAGCAGGTAAGGAAGGGTGGAGTTGGAGATGAGAGGCAATAACTTCATTTGTATATGGCTAGAAAAATTCTAACAACAAACCTGACAGAATACATGAGGAAAGAAAATTATAAACCCGTATCTTTTCTGAATATGAAAGTTCTTAACAAAATATTAGCTATCAATTACAGCAATGTGTTTAAAAAAGGTAATACATCATCACCAACTGGAGTTCATCTCAGCAACTCAAGGTTAGTGTAACATTTAAAAACAATATATCAAATCCAGGCCTGGTGGCATATGCCTATAGTCCCAGCTACACAGGCGGCTGAGGCAGGAGGATTGCTTAAGGCCAGGAATTCAAGGTTACAGTGTACTATGATCGTGCCTGTGAATAGACATTGCACTCCAGCCTGGGACATATAGCAAGATCCCATCTCATTTAAAAAAAAATTAGTACAATTGGCCACATTAAAGAATAAGGGAGAAAAAAACACACATTGCAACAGATGCACGAAAAGCATTTGACAAAATTCAAACTCCCTTCAAGATAAGTGAACTACAAATTGAAGGGAACTTCCTCAATCTGATAAAGGACATCTATGAAAAACTTACAGCTTACAACATACTTCATGGTGAAAGAGCCGTAGAAGAGAAATAAAAATGTGATCGGTAAATCTGCTGCTAGAGATGTTGCCTTAGGCAAAGAGAAAAGAGAATAAATATTTTGGTTTCTCTGTCTTCCTACCCTTTAATCTCCACCAGTGTCTCCTTTTTGTTGATTCCAGCCAGAAACCAGTTCTCCTAAGAGCTTGGGAAACACAGACCATGGGGTCCGTTCCCTGCAACTCAGAGCAGAGCCAGGAAAAGGCAAAAAGCTTAAAACCAAGTCCTAACAAAATGTGCAATGAAGACAGAGTTTAGAGGCTGACTCCTTCAAGTTAGACGGTCTTGGTATGTATCCTGCAATTTCTTTATATCTGGCCTAACGAAGTGTAAAAGCAAGCCAATGCAATATCAAAGTCAGAGGTCAGCAAACTATGGCCTATAGGCCAAATCTAGCCCATCAACTGCTTTTGTATATATTAAGTTTGTTGGAAGTGGGGGTTGGACATGTTTCATTATACCCTCTCCCTATTTAAATTGAGGCACAGCTGACCAGCATTTAACATTAAAACAAAGATCTTAAGACAGATGAAACAAGACTTTCTGTAGCAACATGACACCAAATTCCAGCCTGACTCTGGTATAGCATCCATGGTAGATAGTAGGCCCTGAAAGAAATTAAAGTATTTTACCCCCAAATATATTTCTTTGACATATTTTGAAATGGCCTTGCAAAGCTTTCTCTTCTGGGGAAAATCTACATTTGGTAGAGCATCGCCTTTTTTTTTTGGGTCTTTTCTCTGATCCAGGAGAGAAATAAATGAGTCTGCCACCTTTTTAGGTCTGATAAGCACTCTGAAGCCGGCTACTTGGAGGCTTCAACTGCATTATAAAACCTTAGTCTCCACAACCCCTTATCATAACCCTGACATTCTCTTCTACAGATTCCATGTCCTTAAACAAGCTCTTTCAACCAATTGCGAATTGGAAAATATTTGAATCTGCCTATGACCTGGAAGCCCCCAACTTTCAGTCGTCCCACCTTTTGGGACTGAACCAGTATACATCTTACATGTATTGATCGATATCTTATGCCTCCTCAAAATGTATAAAAGCAATCTGTAGCGCCATCACCTTGGGCACATGTTCTCAAGATCTCCTGGGGCTGTGTCACAGGTCAACGGTCCCTCATATTTGGCCCAGAATAAATCTCTTCAAATATTTTACAGAGTTTGACTCTTTTTATTGACACCAACAGCAACTGGTTTCCCATTTTGACAACCAAAAATGTTTTCTTCTTCAAGGAAGCCTCAGTTCTGATTTTGAGGTCTTTCAAAGGACTGAAGCAGGCCCATCTAACCTAGGATAATCTCTCTTGCCTAAGTCAACTGATTAATAACCTTAATCACATCTACAAGATATCTTCACAATAGTATTTAGTGTTTGAATAACTGGGGACTGTAGTCTAGCCAGCTGACATATAAAACTGCCCATCATGGCTGGGTACGGTGGTTCACGCCTGTAATCCCAGCCCTTTGGAAAGCTGAGGCAGGTAGATCATGAGGTCAGGAGTTCAAGACCAGCCTGGCAAACATAGTGAAACACTGTCTCTACTAAAAATACAAAAATTAGCCAGGCGTGGTGGTGGACACCTGTAATCCCAGCTACTCGGCAAGCTAAGGCAGGAGAATCACTTGAACCAGGGAGGTGGAGGTTGCAGTGAGCTGAGACTGTGCCATTGCACTCCAGCTTGGGTGACAGAGCGAGACTTCATCTCAAAACAAAACAAAACAAAACAAAACACTGTCCATCACAAGAAGTGTCCATTTTTCCAGCTCAAAGGAATGGTAGTACGATTCCTGTCAGTAATTTGTTTGGTCGTGGCCATGCCATGAAAGTCTGGTCGATGATGTAGAGGGGAAGTTTGCTGAGTCAACTATGGAACGGCTTTGCTCTTTTACAATGAGACTCTAGAAAGCCATTGTTTCTTATTCTTCTGTTGGTTACTGTGTCTGGATGTTTAAAACAGGAATGACTGTAGCCAACTTTAGCCTGAAACCATAGCTGACACATTAAGGATGCAGAGTGGAAAGATAGAAAGAATATAATCCCTTGATGAAATCACTGAAGGCACCATACCCGGAGCTTTCCTTACCTTGAAGATCTTTTTATATGAATAACATGTTTTCCTTGTTATTTAATCTGCTTTATGGTAGGTTCTCTGTCATTTGTAGCAGCGGAAATGATTTCTCCTGACACACAAGCTTTCCCCACATTGTGGAAAAGATGGCCACCACTAGCAGCACAAGCTTGTTTCTTTTGATTTGTTTCCTTTTTTGAGATGGAGTCTCACTCCGTCACTCAGGCTGGAGTGAAATGGCGCCGGTCTCCGCTCACTGCAACCTTCGCATTCCGGGTTCAAGTGATTCTCCTGCCTCAGCCTCCCCAGTAGCTGGGACTACAGGCACGCGCCACCACACCCGGCTAATTTTTTGTATTTTTAGTAGAGATGGGATTTCACTATGTTTGCCAGGCTGGTCTTGAACTCCTGACCTTGTGATCTACCTGCCTTAGCCTCCCAAAGTACTGGGCTTATAAGCGTGAGCCACCGTGCCCACTGGTTTGTTTTCTTTTTACATGAGCTTAGCAACCCCAGTGGAAAAGGGCACGTTTTCTCTAAAGTGTCAGTAACAGTCCCAGGAAGGCTCCCATTGGCCCAGCTTAGGTCACATGTCCATCTCTGAACCAACAGCATAGCTGGAAGAACCGAGTACATTGTTGGGGCAGATCTGGTCCACATGGCCACCTCTGGAGCTGGGAGTGGGATTAGTTCCACCTGGACTATACGGACCAACAGTGGAGAACGGCTCGTTTTCTGAGGGAAAATTGGCATGCTGACATCAGAAGGGGAGGGGGGCAACATATGCCTGGCAGGCTAAAGCAACAAGTGACTTCTCAAACATCCTTCATAGGCTGGCCTCAACTTGTCTCTTCATAGGGATTTCTTATTGCTCTCCATAACTATTGATCCAGAACAAACTCTTCTACCCACAGGCAGCTCAATTCAACAGATTTGGGAAAAAACTCCTGCCAGGTAGTGGGTGGGTCTGAATACTCAAAAGGGGAAGCCAACACACTTCTTGACTTTGGGGAGCTCTCTGCTTTTGATATCACCCCGTCTGCATGGATGCATTTCCCTCTTCCAAACACAAAAGTACTTCCTTGTCAGTTCCTTTTTTTTTTTTTTTTTTTTTTTTGAGACAGAGTCTTGCTCTGTCACCAAGCACCAGGCTGGAGTGCAGTGGTGCGATCTCGGCTCACTGCAAACTCGGCCTCCCAGGTTCAAGCAATACTCCTGCCTCAGCCTCCCAAGTAGCTTAGGCACGCGCTACCACACCCAGCTAATTTTTGTATTTTTCAGTAGAGACAGGATTTCACCATGTTGGCCAGGATGGTCTCTATCTCTTGACCTCGTGATCTGCCCGCCTCAGCCTCCCAAAGAGCTGGGATTACAGGCATGAGCCACCGCGCCCGGCCCCTTGCCAGTTCTTTAAGTCCTTCTGTAATCTCAGCTTCTTTCCAGACTTTGTGCTCATGAAGCCCTTCTTACTGCCTGCTTTGAGCCAATCATTTATCAGGTGTTGTGGACTGAAGAGTTGTATCTTGAAGCCCAGTCCCCAGTGTGATGGTATTTGGAAATGGAGCCTTTGGGAGGTAATCAGGGTTAAATTAGGTCATGAAGGTAGGGCCCTCATGATAACATTAATATCCTTATAAGAAGACACACTAGAGAGCTCACTTTCTCTGCCTCCCACCTTATGCACAAAGAAGTCATGTGAGCACACAGAGAAATGGTGGCCACCTTCAAGCCAAGAAAGGAGGCTTCAGAATGAAGCCTACTTTGCCAGCTCTTGATCTTGGACTTCCAGGCCTCCAGACTGTGAGGAATAATTTCTGTTGTTAAATCCACCTAGACCATGGTATTTTGTTATGACAGCCTGAGAAGACTAAGACAATTGGTCTTATTTTATGGAAGTGTGAGACTCCCATACTTGACTGAAAGCTCCTTTTATATAATTCTATTAATTCTTCTCAGTCTTTGGCAGTGGGGGCCACTCACAGGGGCCAAACAGTTGTGAGAACCCTGAGCCAGTGCTCAGATTTGAACCCATTTTCTTTCTGTCTTAGCAGCCTGGCCATGTAGAATCAATTCTGAAATCCCTTCCCGCTTATGAAAGCTTGTGCCACATAAACAGTTCAGTTGATCCACTTACTGTTATGTAAAGAGAATGTGTAGAGTACTTTATTCACTTGCATTTTGAAATACAAATCCATACCTAAGAGTGCATGGAATGTGGATGTATAGTTGAAGAATAATGAAGGAAACATTTATATAGCCCCATTATGTTAAGACAGAACATCATCAGTACCTGCAGGTCCACTCCAATCACATTCCCTTCTATTTTTTTTTTTCTATTTTGAAAGAATATATATATCTGTAAATAATGTATTCTTTTTGTCTGGAAAACGGAGTAGCAAGCACAAACCTAACAGCACAAGAAAATAACAATGCTATCACTCTTAGGTGAGGGCTCATGGTCTAATTTCAGCTTCTTTGGGAGTTTACCAGAGTCCTCCCGGAAGAGGTCAGTGGGCCAGGCTATGGCACATTCTTGGAAGCGCTGCATTCTTCACAGCTGGGGTGTCTGCAGGGCCCTAGTATGGGCTGAGTCTGTGCATCCAGCAGGAATGTGGTCAAAGGAGCTGTTCTATGTTTTATGCTTCTCAACCCAATATGCCCAGCCCCCAGCTCCCAGGAGTCTGTCCAATCAGGACACTTCGGGAGTTACCTTAAGGTCCTCACTTCAACCAGGCATAGGGTGTGGAGGGGAGAGAGGAGCTTCATCATAGTAGGGGAAAGCCATGTTTAAAAAGGAATTTGGGACAGATGCACCAGGGCATGTACAGGTTAAAAAGAGAGTATGATGACAGAGGATCTTGGTAATGACATGTTCAACTTTTGAGACACATGACTTTGATCTGGTCAGCTGCCTCTTCCACCTGGTGCACTGCAGTAATCCTGGTGCCTCCCTCAACCATTGTCAAAGGGATTATCTCAGTCTCTTTTCTCCATTGCATCTCTTGCTTCCCACTCAAACCATGTGTGATCAATAAGAGGCAGCCAATGACAGTAACGGAGGGCTATTGTTTCAGAATAATGTTCCCACTGAGGCAAAATACAATGGACACCATATAAAAACGAGATCTAACTTCCAGTCGGACAAGATGGGATACACTTATTTCTCCACGCTCCTCCTCACTAAGTGTGACTGCAGCCCTAGAAATAATGCAGGACACAACCAAAGGAGAACTGCGAAGGGGAGATGGAGGAAGGCAAACCAGCTGCCTTCCCAGGGCTGCCAGAACAAAGCACCACAAACTGGGTGGCTTAAAACAACAGAGATGTGTTAATTCACAGTTAATGTGAGGCTAGAAGTCTAGAATCAAGGTGTCAGCAACGTTAGTTCCTTCTGGAGGTTCTGAGGGAGAATCTGTTTCATGCCTCTCTCCTAGCTTCTGCTGGTCGTTGCCAGCAATGTTTGGCATTCCTTGGCTTGTAGATGCATCACTGTAATCTCTGCCTTCATGGTTACATGGTGTTCTCTCTTGGTGTGTGTCCCTGTGTTCAGAAATACTCCTCTTATCAGGTCACCACTCATTGGATTAAAGCCCACCCTAATTCAGTACTATTTTATCTGAACTAGTTACATTTAAAAAGACCTTTTGTTCCAAATAAACCACAAACTGGCTGGGGTGGTGGTGCACACTTGTAGTCCCAGCTACGTGGGAGGCTGAGATTGGGAAGAATTCTTGAGCCCAGGGGTTCAAGTGTTCGAGTCCAGCCTGGGCAACATAGTGAGACAGTATCTCTAAAACAATATTAAATTAAGCCCAAATAAGATAACATTTTGAGGTTCCAGATGGACATGAATTTTGGGGAGACATTATTCAACAGTTAGGGACCCAGGAATGACATAGCAGCAGGGTGCCTTACAAACCTCTACCTAACAGAAGAAGAAAGGAAGAACTCAGAGTCCTTTCTTTCCCTGTAGGACCTGAGAGTCTGTTCCCCTACCTAGATTTAATGGGTGGTCCCAAGCAATTGCAAGGGGGATCTGGCCACACAACAAATGCCAAGCTCAGGAACCTTTTAGTACTGTGAACTTGAGACTTTCTTGCTTCCTTCAGAGTCACCAGGCAGTTAGGAAGCATCAGCAAGGGGCATCCTGCCACAACAGAGGCCATCCTGGAAGTACTGACGGTGCCCCACAGAAAGAAGAGATCCTGCCACAACAATGCCTAGCTCGGGAAGTGCTTTTTATAATCACAGGTCAGAGGCCTCCTTCCTTTACCCACAGGCAGCAGGTGGCCTAGCCTGGGGAAGTTCCTTAACTCTATGAATCAGCATCAGCAGGGACAAGTGGAGCCCCAGCAGCACAAGATAAACCAAACAAGCAAACCAAGTAGCACCACATAGGCTATTTGAGGCAGTGAAAATTAGATGGTCATTAAAAATACAGCCCACAAAAGTAGATCAGAACCTGCATGCTAAATCTAAATGGGATGACGGCACCTTAAAATAAAAATTTAAATAGGAACTAAAGTCTCTTAAATAATAGTCAAAATGTCCAGGATAGAATTGAAAACCATCCACCATATCGAGAACCAGAAAAACTGTAGTTTGACTGAGAAAAGAAAATCAATGGATACTAACACCAAGATGAATCAGATGCTGAAATGATCCAATAAGAATTTTTAAACAGCCATCATAAAAATGATTCAACAAGAATTTATAAATTCTCTTGAAATAAATATCAGCAAAAAAGTAGAAGCAAATGAAAATTATAAAACTAAAAAATATTATAATAGAAATTAAAAGCTCACTGAATTTTAACGTAGAGTGAGGAGTACAAAGGATAAAATCAGTGATTTTAAGAATAGTTCATTAGAATTTACATAGTCTGAGTGACAGAGGTAAAACAGAAGAATAAAGAAGAGAGCGAGAAAGGCGAGAGAGAGTGAAAACAGTCTCAGGAAGCTGTGGGACAGTTACAAAAGATTAAACATTTGTATCACTGGAGTCCTAAAGAGAAGGGGAAGACATAGTTTGCGGAGTATTCAAAGAAATAATGGCTTAAAACTCCCCAAGCTTTCTAAAAGACACACTGATGCAAGAAACTAGGCTAACCTCAAATTGAGTAAACCTAAAAAAACTATGCCAAGACACATCATAATTAAACTTCTGAAAATGAAAAACAAAGAAAAAAATCTCGAAACAAGCCAGAGATAAATGACACATTAATCTATAGGACAGAATCAATTCTAAATAAAACAGTTTTCTTATCTGAAACATGGAGGCCAGAAAAAAGTGGCAAAACACTTTTCAAGTGCTAAAAGAAAAAACTCAAACAGGCCAGGTATGGTTGCTCACGTCTGTAATCCCAGAACTTTGGGAGGCCAAGCTGGGTAGATGACTTGAGCCTAGGAGTTAGAGACCAGGCTGGGCAACATGGCAAAATCCCATCTCTACCAAAGAAATAAAAAAATTAGCCAGGCATGATGGTGCATTCCTGTAGTCCCGGCTACTTGGGAATCTGAGGTAGGAGGATCACTTGAGCCTGGTAGGCGGAGGTTGCACTGCCCCAAGATTGCACCACTGTACTCCAGCATGGGTGACAGAGCCAGACTTTGTCAAAAAGCAAAACAAACAAAACAAAACAAAAACCAAACTCAAACATAATTTCTATGTCCAGTGAAAATATCCTTCAGAAATGAAAAACAAAGGAAAACAAAAAGATTTGTCACTAGAAGATACATACTTATTTAAATAATCCTATTATAATTAAAGAAATTGAATTCATAGGTAAAAGCTCTTGAAAAATAAATCTGCAGGCTCATACAGTTTCAATTAAAAATTCTGCCAAACATTTAAAGAAGTAATACTAATTATTACAATAGTTTCCAGAAAATAAAAGAGGAAACACTTCCAGACTCAACTTATGATGTCAGCATTACTCTGACACTGAAATAAGACAGAGTATAAAACAAAAATAAACTACAGACCAATATTTCTCATGACTTAGACAAAAGAGTCCTCAAAAATATATTAACAAATGAAATCCATCAATGTATAAAAGTAATTATATACCATGGCTTGGTATGCAAGATTTCTTCAATATTCAAAAATCAATCATGTAATTCACCATATCAACAGACTAAAGGAGGAAAATTATATGATAATATTATCAACTGAGAAAGAAAAAGTATTTGACAAAATGCAATGCCCAATAATGATACAAACTCTTAGCAAATTAAGACAGAAGGGAACTTCCTTAAGTTCAAACAGGACAAGTATTGATGTCTTTCTAAAAGTGAAAGTTCTAGCCATTACAATAAGGTAAGGGGGAAAAGGCATATAAATTGGAAAGAAAGAGATAAAATTGTTCTCATTTGCAAATAATATGATTGTCTATACATAGAAAAACTCAAGAAATGGAGAAGGGATTCAATAAGGCTTACTAGCTGCATCTAGTACTTGCCTCCTCCACAGAAAGGAACCAGAATAGCATGTAGATAGTCACACTTGGAATAGATCATCTAAAAGAGGACACTGGAATTCAACAGAGAAGCGGTGGGAAGCATAAAAAGCAAGGAAGGGGAGGGAGGTCAGGCAATCTACTCTGCTGGGATTGTCTGGGAGTCCGGGGAGGCTCCCTGATGTGGGTAAAGAGTATATGACAGACCCATAATGGTCCACACCCCTGCCACTCACATCTACAATACTAGCCATGGGACAGCCCCTTGATCCTCCTGGGCCCTGAGAAAATAAGGGAGCCTGAAGACTGCCCAACATTAAACCAAAGAAAGCTCACAGTGAGTCCCACAAACCTCCGAGGCCTAAGCTGCAGCAGCACATTTTGAAAGTCCAGCTCCCACCAGGCTGCATCCTGCCCTGGGGCTCAACAGCCTCTGCATCTCCACATCCCTGGAGCCCCCTTGACATTACCCACCCACAGCCACCACCAGGGCTGAGGCAGAAGCCACTGGCAGCAACTCTGACCCCACCCCCATGCCAGCAGGGGTGTGGCTGTGCATTTTCGTATGCTCTGAGGACAAACTCCACTGCCTCCAACTGCTGCTGCTGAAGGCTGCTGTGGGCTGATATGGTTTGGGTCTGTGTCCCTGCTCAAATTTCATGTCAAATTGTAATCCTCAGTGTTGGAGGGGGAGCCTAGTGGGAGGTGATTGAATTATGGGGACGGTTTCTCAAGAATGGTTTGATACCATACCAACCTGTTAGTTGGGTAGAGCACTAACATACACTTAGTACTGTTAGTTGCAATAGTGAGTGGTCCTCATGAGATCTAGTTGTTTGAAAGTGTCAGCACCTTCCTACCCCATTTCTTGCTCCTGCTCCCACCATGTGAGAAGCCTCCCTCCCCTTTGCCTCTGCCATGATTGGAAGCTTCCTGAGGCTTCTCCAAAAGCAGAAGCCACTATGCTTCTGGTACAGCCTGAAGAACCATGAGTCAATTAATCCTTTTGTATATATAAATCACCCAGTCTCAGGTATTTCTTTTTATCAGTGCAAGAATGGACTAATATAGGGGTCCAGGTACAAGCACAGTGTGTGTCCCCTACAACCTGCCTATAGCTTCTCCTACTGAAATCAACACTGCCCTCAGTAGCAGGGCCACAGCATAGCCACTGTTGCCCCTACCCAAGCATTCCACAAGCAACCTCGGGGTCATCCTACCCCTGCCTACAACTGTCAGTGCCTGCATGCACCTCTGGGGCATTTGAGAAAAGAGCCACTTGGCCTAGCTATGAGCCCCCATCCCCTCCCAGTACACAAGCACACCATCCAGGGGCCTGGGCATTTCCCAGCTCAGGCAACCACCATTGTCACCAGAGCACCCCTCCCAGGATCTGAGGTTGGGCTCACTCACCCTGCTGCTACCACCACAGCTGGCACCCACCTGCATGCACCACTGGCAGGCCTGGAGACCTGCCTGCCCAGCCCATTGCAGCAACTGCTAACACCAGCAGAGATTGCTTGGGTCCGAGGATTGTCCCAACAATGCTACTGCCATTGCTCATACCATGCCTGCAGCCCAGGAGCTAGAGAACCTGCTCACTCATACAATTCACTGCTGCCATTCCTGACACTGGAGCGAACCACTTGAAGGCTGAGGAATCAGCCTTCCCAGACCACTAACACCATTACCAGCATATGCCATTCTGGTGCCCAAGGGCAGGCATACTTAGCCTACTGCTCCCAGTACTGGGGCCTAAAGACTGGCTCACCTAATGTCCCAGTCTCCAGCAAAATTGCACCGCAGCCTCCACTAATAACTATACCGTAAGCTGTTGAGGAAATCATAAATTGATGCTGGTGTTTACAGCCAAATAAATCATACAGAAACTCCAATCACGCAAGTACACAAAAATCAAAGCCAGAGTGCTCTACCCAACTAACACTATGGATACATGTTCAGGAAACAGTCCTCCCTGTGAAAGCAAATTTTACAAAATTGGAAGAAGCAGCTGGGCACGGTGGCTCATACCTGTAATCCCAGCACTTTGGGAGGCCGAGGCGGGTGGATCACTAGGTCAAGAGATCAAGACCATCCTGGCCAACATGGTGAAACCCCGTCTCTACTAAAAATACAAAAATTAGCTGGGCATGGTGGCGCGTGCCTGTAGACCCAGCTACTCGGTAGCTGAGGCAGGAGAATTGCTTGAACCCAGGAGGCAGAGGTTGCAGTGAACCGAGATCGTGCCACTGCACTCCAGCCTGCACCTGGAGATGGAGCGAGACACTGTCTCAAAAAAAAAAAAAATTGGAAGAAGCAACTGTTACACCAGATACACAGGTATCTGGTAAGGACACAAGAAACATGGAAAAGCAAGGAAATATGACACCTCCAAAGGAATACAGTAATTCTTCAGCAATAGATCACAATCAAGAATAAATTTATGAAATCCCAAAAAAAGACTTCAAAATATTGATATTAAAGAAGCTCATTGAGATACAAGGAAATACTGAAAAACAATACAAATAATCAGAAAAACAATTTAGGATATGAATTAGAAATGTGTTAAATAGATAAATATCATACAAAATAGACAAACAGTAATTCTGGAACTGAAAAATTCACTGAATGAAGTACAAAATACTTGAAAACTTTCACATTACATCAGATCAAGTAGAGAAAGAATCTCAGACTTTCAAGACAGGTCTTTTCAATTAACCCAGTCTGACACAAAGTAAGAATAAAAAGGAATGATAAAAACCCATGGAACAGCATAAAGGAACAAATATTCAAATTTTTGATGTCCCAAATGTGAAAAGAAAATGAAAGAGTTAGAATATGTATTTAATGAAATTATAGATGATGACTTCCCAAGTCTAGCAAGAGACTTAGACATCCAAATATAGGAGTGAAAGTGTATGGAAAAAATGCTCAACCTAAGTAATCATCAGTGACATGCAAATCAAAATTACAATGAGATCGTCTTCCCCAATTAGAATGGCTATTATCAGAAAGATAAGAAATATTGCATATTCTCACATATATGTGGGAGCTTAAAAAGTTGATCTCATGGAGGTAGACAGTGGAATGGCAGATACTAGAGGGTGGGCAGGGTGTGAGGTTGAATGGGGGGATAAAGAGAGGTTGGTATAGGTACAAACATATAGTTTAATAAGACAGTATAAGTTCTAATGCTTGATATGAGAGATGTCTATGGTTAGTAACAATGTATTATGTATTGAATGTTTCAAAGTAGCTAGAAGAGAGAACTTGAAATGATAACAACACATAGAAATACACAAGATGATGGATACCTCAAATACCCTGACTTGATCATTATATATCCTCTACATGTAACACAATATCACATGTACCTTATAAGTATTTTAAAAATTATGTATTAATCAAAAAGAAATTAATTTATAGTAAAAATTTAAAAGGAAAATCTCAAGGAATCTCCAAAAAAAAAAAAAAAAAAAAAAAAACCTTCCTAGAACCAATAAGTGAGTTTGGCAAGGTTGCAGAATATAAGACAAACATAGGAAAATTAATTGTATTTCTATACACTAGTAATGACTATGTGGACAGTGAAATGAAAAGTACAATACCATCTATAATCACTCCAGGAAAAAAAAGGCATCAGTCTAACAACAACATACAGAACTTTTGTATACTGAAAAACTACACAATGCTCATGAAAAAGATCAAAGTATTAATAGTTCTAAATACATTGGGAAACACACACCATGTTTATGAATGGGAAGATTCAACATACTAAAGAGGTTAATTTTGCCCAAATTTATATACAGGTTTAACATAATTCCTATTAAAATCCTAGCAAGATTTTTTGTAGATCTACACAAAAATTATTCTAGAATTTAAATGGAGAGGCAAAGGAACTAGAATAGTTAAACAATTCTGGAAAAAAAATAGCAATATCAATTAAGCCTATTGGATTTTGAGATATTATATAGCTATAGTAATCAAGGGTGTGTAGAGACACAGATCAATGAAACAGAATAGAGAGCTCATACAAATGACCCATACAAATATGCCTGATTATTTATTTATTATTATTATTATTTTTTGAGACAGAGTGATAGGCTGGAGTGCAGTGGCATGATCTTGACTCAATGCAAACTCTGTCTCCTGGGCTCAAGTGATCCTCCCACCTCAGCCTCCTGAGTAGCTGGGACTGTAAGTGTATGCCACCATGTCCAGATAATTTTGGTATTTTTACTAGAGAAAGTGTTTTGCCATGCTCCCCAAGCTGTTCTCAAATTCCTGGGCTCAAGCAATCCACTTGCCTTGGCCTCCCAAAATGCTGGGATTACAGGCATGAGCCACCACTCCCAGCTCTAACTATTTTCTTTAAAAACATAAAGGTACAAATGCCATTAAATGAAAGAAAGGTAGCCATTTCAACAAACGACACTGGAGCAAGTGGATGTTCACAGGAAAAAGGAAAGGAAAGAAAAGAAACTCATGACTTATGCAGAAATTAAATCAAGAGATTCTAGACCTAAATGCAAACATAACATTGTAAAATTTATTGAAAAAATTATAAAAATTCTTCAGATGTAAAGATAGACAAAGAGCTTTTAGACCTGATGCTAAAAGCAAGATCTGTAGGAAAAAAAAAAAATGGATAAATTGGACTTTATCAGAATTCAAAACCTGTTCTCTGTTAAAGTTCTGCTAAAAGGATGAAAATACAAGATATGGAGTGGGGAAAATATTTGCAAAGCATATAGCCAGCAGAGGACTAATATCTAGAATATATACAGAACCCTCAAAACTAAACAGTAAAATCCCAAACAATCCAATTAGAAAATGAAGACTTTAGGTTCACACAGAAACTTGTATGTGAATCTTTAATAGCTTTATTCCTAATAGCCCAAACTGGAAACAGCACAGTTGTCATTTAATGGATGAATGGTTAAATAAATGGTGGTACATCCATATTATGAAATACTACTTAGCAGTGAAAAGAAATAAACTATTGATAGGCACAACAACCTGAATGAATTTGCATAGAATTGTACTGAGTACAAAAGCCAACTCCAAAAGGTTACATACTATATGATTCCATTTATATCATACTCTTGCAATAATAAAATTATTGAAATGGAAAAACAGATTAGTGGTTGACAAGGATTAAAGATGAGCTGTGGCTATAAAAAGGCAATATGAGAAACACTGTGGTGATGAGAGTGTTCTTTATCCTGATGGTGTCGATGTCAGTATTCTGGTGTGATATTGTACTATAGTTCTGCAAAATATTACTACTGGAAGAAACTGGTTAGAATGTAATGAATTGCTGTGCATTGTTTCTTACAACAGAATATAAATATAAAATTATCTTAAAATATAAAACTTAATTTAAAAACACAACATCTGCTTGAATTTGCTGGGGAGCTAGCAAGGTAGTTATGGTAGACTGTAAGATAACTACAAATTCATCCCATGCGTATCCTCATACAGCGTGACATAGCTGTGCTTGCCATTCAGAGATGCATACCTTGAAACTGGGATAAAGAGTGTATTTCTCCATATCTTAAAATGAATGTGAGCCAGGTACAGTAGCTTGCACCCATAATCCCAGCACCTGGGAGGCTGAGGTGGGAGGATTGCTTGAGGCCAGGAGTTTGAGATCAGCCTGGGTGACAGAGCAAAAATTTTAAAAAAATTTAATAAAAGAAACTGATGTGTATTGATCAAAGGGACATGAACAAATATGATTCAAGCATAAGTCTGAAAAATACTTCTTCAGAAATAAGGAAAGGATATCCCCTCTCACCTCTCACCACTGCTTTTCAACATCATACTGGAAGTCCTAGCTAATGCAATAAGAAAAGGAAAAAAAGGTATAGAGATTATTAAGGAAGAAGGAAAACTCTTTGTTGCATATGACTTGATCATTTATGTGGGAAATCTAAAAGAACTGACAAAAAAGTCCCTCCTAGAAATAATAAGCTTTATAGCAAGGTTGTAGGATACAAGGTCAATATAAAAAATTCAACTCTCCTATACAACAGCAATTTGTATTGCTGTTGTAGAATTTAAAATTTAACAAGTAGAATTTAAAATTAAAAACATAACATCATGTACATTAGCATTCCCCCCAAATAAAATACTCAGGTATAAATCTAACAAAATACATATAAGACCTGTGTGAGGAAAACTACAAAACTCTTGTGAAAGACATCAAAGAAGAACTAAATAAATTGAGAGATATCCCATGTTCATGGATAGGAAAACTCAATATTATCAAGATATCAGCTCTTCCCAATTTGATTCAACACAATCTCAATGTAAATCCCAGCAAGTTGTTTTGCAGTTACTGACAAACTGATTCTAAAGTTTATGTGGAGGGGGGGCAAAGGACTCAGAATAGTGAACACAATATTGAAGGAGAATTAAAAAGTTCAAGGACTGACACTACCTGACTCCACGACTTATTATAAAACTAATCAACACAGTGTGGTATTGTTAATCAAGACAGTGTGAAAGAATAGACAAGTGGATCAATGAAACAGACTAATGCAGAAATAGACCCACAAAAATATAATCAGCTGATCTTTGACAAAAGACCAAAAAGAGTACAACAGAGAAAAGATAGTCTTTTCAACAAATGGTGCCAGAACACCAGACATCCCCAGGCAAACAATAACAACAACAACAAAAACAGAAACTTGACACAAATCTTATACCCTTTATAAAAATTAACTGAAACTGGATCACAGATCTCAATGTAAAACAAAAAATAATAAAAATACGAGAAGAACATAGGAGAAAATCTAGATGACCTTGGATTTGAGGATGATTTTTTAAATGCAACACTAAGGCATGATCCATGAAAGAATTGGGTTGACTTCTTTAAAATTAAAAAAATTTGTTCTGTGAAAGACCCACCAAGAGAATGAAAGATATGCCACAGACTGGGAACAGACATTTGCAAAAGATATTTTTTGATAAAGGAGTTATCCATAATATACATCGAACTCTTGAAACTCCACAATAATAAAACAAACAACTCAATTTAAAAATGGGCCAAAGACCTTAACACATACCTCACCAAAGATATACAGATGGCAAGGAAGCACACGAAAACATGCTTCACCTCACATTATCAGTGACATGCAAATTAAAGCAACCCTGAGATACCACAACCCTGAGATACCACTATACATCTATTAGGAATGGTCAAAATCCAGAAAACTGACAATTCTAAATACTGGCAAGGAAGATTTGGAACAACAGGGACTTTCATTCCTCACTGGTAAGAATGTAAAATAGCACAGCCACTTTAGAAAACAGTTTGACAGTTTCTTGCAAAACTAAACACGCACTTAATATACAATTTAGCAAGCACATTCCTTGGTATTTATTCAAAAATGTCAAAAACTTGCGTCGACACAAAAATCTGCGTGTGGATGTTTAAAGCAGTTTTATTCATACTTGCCAAAACTTGGAAGCAACCAAGATGTGCTTCAGTAGGTGAATGGGTAAATAAACTAGCAAAATAGAGGAGAAGGTCCATTCCGACAATCAAATATTATTCAGTGCTAGTAAAAAAATGAGTTATTGGTCAGATATGGTGGCTCATATCTGTAATTCCAGCAGTTTAGAAGGCTGAGGCAGGAGGATCATTTGAAGCCAGGAGTTCTAGACCAGCCTGGGCAATATAATGAGACCTCCTCTACAAGAAAAGAAAGAAAAGGAAGGAAGAAAAAAAGAAAGAAAGAGAATAATTCATTTTTCTGAGCACTGATAAATGAGTTGAGCATTTAACTTGCCTTTCCCACACTCTTTATTTCAGGGTCCACTAATTGAAGCTAACTCACTCACATCTTGGGAAGTTTGCAGGCAGTTGGCCAGGGTGCCTTGCTTCTCCTCCACATAAACTCCAGCAGACTAGAACAGGTCTGTGCACATCATAGTCTCACAGTTCTAAGTTCAGCAAAAACAGCAACTCCTAATAAATAAGTGATTTTTTCAAAATAGACTTTATTTTTTAGAGTAATTTTAGTTGCCTAGCAAAGTTGAGTTGAGTAGAAGATCCAGAGACTTCCCGTATGCTCCCTTCCCCCACACTTACATAGCCTCCCCCATTACCAACGTTGCCCAGGAATGGTACATTTGTTACCATTGATGAGTCTACATTGGCACACTGTTATTACCCAGAGTCCATACTTTACTTAGGCTTCACTCTTAGGGTTGTACACAACCTGCAGAGTTCCAGGTTAGTGTCCATCACCATAGATATTTTGCATGAGACTTGGAAGGCAGAAGTGATGCAGCAGCCATATGTAATTGTTTATGCTCAGAATATAAACAACAGAAATTTACTTCTCATAGTTTTAGAGGCTGGGAAATCCAAGATGAAGACACCAGCAGATTGGGTGTCTCGTGAGAGCCCGCTTCCTGTCTAATAGAGGACACCTTCCTGCTGCATCCTCTCATGGTGGAACGGGTAAATGAGCTCCCTTGTGCCTCTCCTATAAAGGCACTAATCCCATCCAAGAAGGTTTCAGCCTAATGAACTAATCAGCTCCCAAATTCTCCAACTCCAAATACCATCAGCTTGGGGATTAGGTTTCAATGTATGCATTTTCAGGGGACAAAAACATTGAAACCATAGCACCCAAATAATTCTCCAAACCTCCTCTTCCAACACTCCCGAGACGATCTCCATCTTGCTAGGTCAGCCTCTGTCATCATACATGTCGTTTAAAGTCCCAGCCTCGCACCTCTGCCAGTGCCACTTCCATCACCTGAAATTACCTGCATTGACTTACTTGGGTTTTGCAAGACCTTCTCCTCTCCAGAGCTCATTCTTCATCTTGAGCTCCTGCAGCCTAGATGGGCCTGTGCTGTGGTCCTCTCTGATCGTCTAAATTTTTACTTGACTCTGAATGTCCTTATGGAATTGTGTTTCTGCTCTTCCACACCAGGGCTCCAGGAGGGGAAGGGTCACTAGTAATAACAATGAGTTGAATATAACAGCAAATGCGGATCAGGCAGATCAGGCTTCATGTGCTAAGACCTTGACATTATTGTCCTCAATTCCCATTGCCAACATAGAGGATGGGAATTATCACCTTCATGCTATAGATAAGGAAACAGGCTCAGAGGGACTGAGTCACTTGCCTAAGGTGACCCAGCTGGTGAGCCATAGAGCAAGCATCTGAATGGAAGTGTGACTGACCCTGAATTCTAGTCCTTTAATATTGGGCCATCTGGTCGTGTGGGTAGCTCCTGCTCACAGTGGTGGTAGGTACTAGTGACTGCCTACTTTCCCAGACAGCCTCATCTGAATGGCACACATGGGGAAACTGAGGCCCACTGAAGGTCACACTGCCTAAGCACCGAGCTGGGAGGTAGAGGTAGTTCTTGCCTTACCCCACGGACACTGCCTCACACTGGGGTGAACGCTTTGCTACCTTTCCTGGCCATTTTATTTCCTGCTCCAGCAGAAGGTGATCTGGGAGTGGCTGGGCGGAAGGCACTACTGGTTCTCATATGGCTTAGGGACTGCTGACCCCCTCCTCCTGCAGACCATAGGGCCTAGCACCATTGAAATTTCAGTGCCAAACCTCAGCCAGGCCCTGAACATATGTTCCACCCTGAAAGAAACAATGAAGCAAGCCTCCAGGCTTAATTAAGACCCTACAAAAAGCCCTTCTGGGCTGGCCTTATTCTCTGCTTTTGGTTCCTTTTTCTCCCACCCCACCCCGACTCTTCTGTTTCCTGCTACTTCCTCTGTGGAAGGGATGAAAGGCGTCGGGTGTCTTCCATACTCCCTGGTCCTCTTTTCTTCCAGTCTGCCCTCCCTCCACGCTTCTAAGCCCTGAAGCAGGAGAGGAGGCTGCTTGGGTTCTGGTGCCAGGCTGCTCTATACCCCCAGGACCAGCTGCAGAAACAGGCAGGCAGTGAGAGCCTGCCTGGCCTCCAGTGCTCGCAGGGCTGCCCTCCCTGGGCTGGGACCCTTTAGCTAAGTTGTGGGCTCAGCCTGGCCCAGGTCTGCAATCTGATCTGGATTTTGGAGGAAGATTCTGCAATAGATGTCTGCACTGACTTTAAGGTGAAGTCCCAGTTCTGAGGGCTCTGTAGCTGTACCCTTGGGTCCAGGTCTGCTGGCCTGTGAAGGGTCATCAAAAGGCCAAGCATGGCACAGGGATACAAATAATTTTTATGTTGAATGACTATATGATTTTTAACTTATTTAACAAAGCTTGCGTACTGTGTACTGGATGCCTAAGACCTATTAATCCTCACATTAGGTATTATCATCCCTATTTTGCACATGAGACAATCAAGGGACAGAGAGATTAAGCAAACTGCACAAGATCACACAGCAAGTAGAGGATTCGAATCCAAGTGAACTGGCCTCAGAGGCCGTACACTTAATACCTGCCTAGGTTGCTTCTAATGAAAGAACAGACCCGTTTGACCACCACTAGATCAGCTGACTCCTTCCTCATTTCTGTTCCTCCGAATTCCCTGTGAAGTTCAACAAATTATCATAAAGTGAAAGTCTGTGTAACCACTAGCCAGGTCAAGAAATGGAGCACCGCCAGCACCTCATAGTCCTCCTTGCCTGTTGTGTGCAAGCCCTTTTCTGGGCACAGCATCTCCTGATCCCCTAGAGCTAACCATTACATTTTCAGTAGTCATTTCTTTGCTTTTCTTTGTACTTTCACTAGCCCAGTATGCATCCTTACACAATATAATTCAATTTTACTTTCTTTTGATCTTTATATAAAAGAAACCATGCAGTAAAATTTATTTTGCTTTTGATTTCTTTTGTTCAATATAATATTTTTCTAGTCAACTACAGTATTGCATATAGCGGTGTTCAGAGCCTTTATTACTGTATAGTATTATATTGTATACTCTACTATAACTTATCCATTTTACTCTGATGGACATTTGAATTGTTTTCCAGCTTCTGTTATGACCTACACATGACCTAGTGCACAGGAGCATTCATGTTTCTATACTGGGTCATAAAGAATGCAAATATTCCCACTTCCTAGGCAATTCTAAATGGTTTTTCAAAGTGGTTGTACCAACTTACAGATCCACTGGCAGAATATAGAAACTCTCATTGCTGTATATCAGCACCAATACTTGGTATTGTCAGATTTGGTCATTAGAGTCTATCTGTCTGATGAGTGTGTGGAAGTATCTCATAAAGGTTTTAGTTTGTATTTCTCTGATTGTTAATGATGCTGAGTGCTTTTTCAAACCTTTATTGGCCATTTGGGTTTTTTCTTTTGTAATGTGCCTGATCAAATCTTATGCCCAGTTTTTTTACTGATTGTCTATTTTCTTATTTATTTTAGGGGCTCTCTGCAAATGATTCATTATGGATATGAATCATTTGTGGCTATATGTATTGCAAAAAACTTTTCTTGGATATTGAGCTTGGCTTTTCACTTAAAAAAAGACTTGATCAATGAGTTCTTAATTTCAATGTAAATTTAATGTAATAAAATTTATCCATCATTTTCTTTATAGTTGGTATTTCTTATAATGCGTTCAGAAAATTTCCCCTACTCTGATGTCTAGAATGTCTATGCCTATATTTATACATACAATTTATTTTCTAAACTCTTTTTTGTTTTGCTTTTCATATTTCAGTCAATGATATACCTAGAATTTATTTTTGGCACATGTAGAAATATATTAGGAAGGGGTCCAATTTCATTTTTTCTTATGGGAATACACAATTATTACAGCATTGTTTATTGAAAAGATTCTTTTTCCTATGTTCTACACTTGTACTTTGCCATCAATCCCAGTTTATGGGTTTGTTTTTAGACCCAATCTACTGATTGGTCATTTTGTTATTCCTGTACCTAGGTCACAATGGCATAATCTTTTAATTTCTATAACTTTAAAATTGAATGCCTGCTTCAGGAAGATGGAGAAAAATACACTTTTAAAAAATTCCTCCTAAGTACAACTAAAAACCCTGAACATTAGGTATAAAACAAACATAAGAAGACTTTGAAAGATGGACAGAAGGCAGGCAGTTTGGGGGCTTTGGGTCTGAGGAATGACACAACACAGGGTGAATTCTGTGTGTTTCCCTTTCGCTCATATATCCCAGATTAGTAGCAGAAGAGGCTAGCAACCTGGAAGCAGCCAAGAGTGTAGACAACAAAAGCCCCTAAAAACCAGCTCTTTCTAGCCAAAGTACTAGGAAAGGCACCTAGCAACACTAAAAGCTTTTAGACAATAGCGTTTTACTCTAGCCAAACACCAAAGGAAAAACTCATACTTGCAAAGACCAAGTGCCAAGCCTAGACTTACACCTTGTAAGGCCATACAAGGCGTCTAGTACCCCTGCTGGAATAGTGTCAGAAGCTGAATAGGAAGTCAGCACCTTCATCTCCATTATCTGGTAATGGACTTCTCCCCCACCATGATGTTGGTGGAGACAATCTGGGGAATAGGAATTCCCATAGCCCTTAGCAGTGATGAAGAGCACTCCCTTCCCATAACTTGGGTGCCATGAGGCTGAGTGGGAAACCTGGGCTTCTACCTTCACATATCATTAAAGATGCAGCGTCTCTCCTTCCCCTGATGGAACATTGACAGAAAAAGCTAGCTAAAACAGAAAGTTTAATAACAGCCAGAGTCTTGTGACATAATGCAAAAATGTCCAGACTTTATTAGAAAATCATTTGTCAAAACTAGGAACTAGGAAGACATCAAATTGAATGAAAAAGACAATTAATAAATACTAACGCTGAAAGATTATCTGACCAAGGTTTTAAAGCAACCAAAATATGAATGTTTTATTAAGCAATTATGAACACACTTGAAGTAGTGACAAATGGAAAGCCTCACAATAGAGTAGAAGATATAAAAAAGAACTAATGGAAAGGAGAAATGGAGAAGTATAATAATCAAAATAAAAGGCTGAGCAGATGGTCTCAGTAGCAGAATGGAATCAGTGTGCTGGAAGATGATTAATAGAACAATACAAATTGCCCAATCTGAACAATACAGACTAAAACCAAACAAATAAACAGAAAAACCGAGAGCCTCAGGGACCTGTAGGACTACAACAAAAGATTTAACATTTATGTCATTGAAGACACAGAAGGAGAGGAGAAGGAGTGTGAGGCTAAAAAAGTAGTTGAATAAATAATGCCTGAAAACTTTCCAAATTTGGCAACAGATATAAATCTACTGATTCAAGAACAGAGTGAGTCCCAAATAGGAAAATTCCAAAGAAATACATCTGAAACACATAATAATTAAACATATGAAAATCACAGACAAAGAAAATATCTTGAGCAGCCAGGGGAAAAATGACAACTTATTCATAGGTAAAAACAATTCAGATAACAGCAGATTTTTCATTAGAAACCATGGTAGCTAGAAGGAAATGGTACACTATCTTTCAAGTGTTGAAGGAAAGAACTGTCAACACTAGTGAAAATATTTAGTCAACACTAGAACTTTCTCCCTAGTAAAAATATTCTTCAGGAATGCAGAGTATATCAAGACAATCTCAGATGAAAGAAAACTAAAATAATTTGTTACCAGGAAACCTACCAAAAAAAAAAAAAAAAAAAAAGCTAGAGGAAGTTGTCCAAATAGAAAGGAAACAATACCAGAAAGAATCTTAGAATATTAGGAAGAAAAAAATAACATGGTAAGCAAAAATATGAGGAAGTACAATAAACTTTTCTTTTACTCTTGAATTTTATAAATTATATTTGTCAGTTAAAGCAACATTATAACACTGATGTGGCTCTAAACACATGTGGAGGGAATATTTCCATCAATTACAGTATAATGGGGAGAGTAAAGAAACATAAAGGGAAGCAGGTTCTTATATTTTACCCAAATGAATAAAATTTTGACCCCAGTAGAACGTGATAAGTTGAGCATATATTATACCTACAGAAACCACTAAATAAGCTATACAAAGAGATATATTTAATAAAATACTATTAATAAATCAAAATGGAATTTTAAAAAGTGTTCAGTAACCCACAGGAGCACAGGAATGAAAAAAAAAAAAACAAAACAAAAACAGAGAAATGACAAACAACAAACAGAAACAAAAAATAAACTGGCAACTTAAGCCCTAATGTATCACTAATTTCATTAAATATAATGGTCTAAATAATCCAAAAAAAGGCAGTCTGGCAGAGTGGATTAAAAAACATGATCTACCCATATTCTGTGTACAAGAAATTCTCTTTAAATATAACAATTTAGGCAAGTAGAGAGTAAAATGCTGGAAAAAGGTATATTATGCAAACATGAGTTAAAGAAAAGCAGGACTTCAGAGCAAGAAAAATTAACAGAGATGGAAAGAGACATTATGTATGATGAAGCAATCAATCCACCAAGCAGACATATCAAAACTAAATGTGTACGTACCAAACAACGGAGCTACAAAACATGTGAAGCAAAAACTGACAGGAGAAATAGACAAATCTCTAATTATTGTTAAAAATATCAATATATCTCTCTCAACAATTGATAGAACAACTAGTCAGAAAATCATAAAGAATATATCACTCCATCAAACAATAGCATGTAAACAAGATTTATGGGCTGGGCATGGCAACTCATGCTTGTGATTCCACCACTTTGGGAGGCCGAGGCAAGAGAATCACTTGAGCCCAGGAGTCAAGACCAGCCTGTGCAACATAGCAAGAACCCGTCTTCATAAAAACTCTTAAAAATTAGCTGGGCATGGTGGCACGTATCTGTAGTACCAGCTACTTGGGAGGCTAAGGCAGGAGGTTGAGGCTGCAGAGAGCTGTGGTTGCCCCACTGCACTCGAGCCTTGATGACAGAGCCAGACCCTGCCTCAAAAAGAAAAAAAGAAAAAGAAAGATTTATGGAACATTCCATCCCAAACCATCACAATGCACATTCTTTTCAGCCTTCTATTAAACAAACCTCAACAAACTTAAAAGAATTGAACTCATACAGAGTGTGTTCTCTGACTACAATGGAGTTAAACTAGAATCAATAATGGAAAGATAACAGAAAATCTCCAACACTTGTAGACTAAATGATATCCTTTAACATAATCCATGGATCAAAGAGGAAGCCGCAGAAGAAATTTAAAAATACATTTAATTAAATGAAAATGAAAACACAGGTCAAAGTGTGTGGGGCACAGCTAAGAATGCTAAGAGGGAAATTTACAGCACTAAATGTTTACATTGAAAAAATCTCAGGTCAATAATCTAAACTCCCACCTCAAGAACTTAGAAAAAGAAGAGCAAAATAAACCCAAAGCAAGCAGAAGAAAGGAGATAATCAAGATAAGAGCAGAAATCAATGAAATCGAAAACAGAAGAATAGAAACAAAACAATCAGTGAAGCAAAGCTGGTTCTTTGAAAAGATCAATCAATAAGATTGACAAACCTGCAGCAAAAGTGAAAGGCACAAGTGAGAAGACACAAATACCAATATCCAGAATGACACAGGGCTCTCACTGCAGGCTCTGCAGCCTGCCCGCCCTGTACCCATGTGACTCGTTCCTGACAATGGAATGTGAGGGAAGTAATGTGTGCTACATCCATAACACTTTCTTTAAAAGAAATCACTAGCCCTCCATTTCTTCTCTCTCACCTTTCCATGAGCTGCATACGGTGAAGAAGTTGGCAAGGCAGTTTTGACCATGCAAATAAGGGTGGCATCCTAGGGAGTAGGGGAGCAACAAGCTAGGAAGAGAGGGTGTCCTTGGCTGGCCTTGTGAAGCACAGCTGCCCATCTACTTGTTTGAGTCACTATATTGAATTTTTTCATTCCAGCAGCATAGCCTGTACTCAAGCTAATATATTATAACTACGGTGGGTTTATGTCTTAGGGGACTTACATACTTACAAAAAAACCAGGATATTGTGGGGCCACTCCAGTCTTTGGACCATGCAAGGTGTTTTCTGAGGCCTCCATCAATACTATGGTCCCCCATCATCTGTCGATGGATGAAGGCCATCACTGAGCCACCCTTACCTGTCTACCTGACCCTTTCGAATCCAGCAATTTTCCCACTATTCCCTTGTCATCGCTGGAGCACAAGAATCCTTCTACCACACCTCAGCCACAATGGACCCAAGAATTTCCACAAGGCCATATAAGGCCCCACCTGTCATATTCACTATCTGGCCATTCCCTTTCCCAAGCCTCATGACCACCTTTAAGATCCAGCACACAGGGGCCGGGCATGGTGGCTCATGCCTATAATCCCAGCACTTTGGGAGGCCAAGGCAGGTGGATCATGAGGTCAAGAGATCAAGACCATCCTGGTCAACATGGTGAAACCCATCTCTACTAAAAATACAAAAATTAGCTGGGCATGGTGGCGCGTGCCTGTAATCCCAGCTACTCAGGAGGCTGAGGTAGGAGAACTGCTTGAACCCAGGAGGCGGAGGTTGCGGTGAGCTGAGATTGCGCCATTGCACTCCAGCCTGGGTAACAAGAGCAAAACTCCATCTCAAAAAAAAAAAAAAATATATATATATCTCCAGCACACAATACCTATGCTCCTGTCATGTTCTCCTCTCCCAGTGTTTTCTCTGAAGAGGCCCCTGACATGTTCTCTTCCATGGCCGCAGGCCTTCGGAGGCACCAACAGTGGACACTGGCAGGCTAGTGCTGCTTTTCTCCTGCACCATTCTCTGAGTAATAAACACAGGCATATTGTTGCCAGAGTGGGGGGAGGACACGGAGGAAATAGCAGGAGAAAGAGATAGATTAATGTATATAAAAGGACATCACCGTTATTACTGTCATCATGCCATTCTCTTTTCAAGGGAGAAACAATTGTTTTCACCTGTAGAGTCAGAGATGGGGCCAGTACACCTGACTTAAAAATTATGAGTTCTGCAATGAACAGAAAACCAAAAGCACATTTTTACTGACCACGTGTTGGGGTTAAGACATGACCCAAAGCCCAATTTTGTGCTGATGGCATTGGGGAAGGCGGAGGCTGCAGAGCTGAGACGAACTCAGGGGAGGCTGTTTGGTGGATGCAAAAGCCTGGAATGCAGAGCCTGAGGACCTGCCTTCATTTGAACCCTGGCTCTGTCACTGACCTTGGGCTGGTCATCTACATTCTCTCTCAGCCTCAATTTCACTTCGGTAAAATGCGAACACTAACACTCACTCTTTCTATTTCATAATCCAAGAAAGAACGAAGCGGTTTCTGGGAAAACGCTTTGAAAGTAAGGACTCTGTACACATAGGGGTTATTATGATTATTACATGAAACAATCATGTTTGTGGATGCAGGGATTTAGATAGGGTGGGGACGGCCTTCCAGCAGTTATTCAGGCCCAAGCAAAGCAGGCCTTTGGGTGATCCACTTCGGGGAAAGCACAGGCCAGGAGGGCAGAATTGAGGGAAGGAGTTGCTGAGAGTGGGTTAGGGCAGGCTGGAGGGTTGTCAAAGCCTTGCTAATGAGTTGGGCTTGTTGGAGCAGAGAGTAGGAACCATGGTAGGTTCTTGAGCAGGGTAGACGAGACACCTGAAGGAGGTGGAGAGACAGCAAAAGTGGCATGCTGCCTCCTTCGGATGTTTTAGTTGGTAATAATAGGCTGTTCTAAGTCCAGTGAAACACTGTCACTCCCTATCCCAAAGCTGGTCTTGACTTCTCTGGAGGGACTTGCCTTTTCCTCTGGACTCTTGGTTCTCTATAGCTGGAGTGTATCTCTTTGGCACCAATTATACCAGCTCAAATCTTCCTGAAAACGTTTACGATTTTCCGCCTGTATCCCCTGGTTTCCGGGCCCACAGAGGTTACCTCCTTCTTGGGGTTCCTGACTTCTGTGACGTACTTACGGGGCTCTGTTCATGGAAGGCAGTGTTTCTTGGCCCTACCTGTTCATTAGAAGACTGGTTTTTAAAATGTCTCCACGCCCAGATTGTAACTCAAATCAATGACATCATGATCTCCGGGGTGGGACTCAGGCATTGGGATGGTTTCCAAATATCCGAGGTAATTCCGAAGTGCACATTGAGATTTGCAATCACAGGCCACCTCTGACAATCGGGCATCCTGCCTTGTGATTACTGCTTCCAAGCGTGCACTTGGCATACCTGGAACACATTGGGGTGCAGGGAGAAAGCGCTAGGATTTTGGTTTGTATTTACTTTAAATCCTATGCTTTTAAAATGTGCATGCTTTGCAATGGACTTCATAGTAGAATAGGAGCCCTCCAGCACTCACTGCTGCAAGGCTGCCATTCAAACACTTGACACAAAAGTGCCAGAAAGCAGTCACACCAACATGCAAACACAGGCTGGCTCCAGTAGCCACCTTTTATCCGTAATGCCAATCTGTTCTCACAGTACACACGTATAATCTAGAAACAAAAATAATAACATAAATAAGATGCAGACATCAGGGTGACCTGAAACAATTTTTGCTGCTAAGGTTTCATGATCAAATAGTTAGACTGTGTTGGCTGACTGTGAGCCCTCCAGGCGAGGTCTAAATCTCTCTCTTATCTTCGTTCCTTCTGCCCAGCAGCTAGCGGAACCAGGGTTCGAATGAATGCTCAATATAGGTGTGCCCACTCCCAGAAACATTTCTTAAATGATAATCAACATTGCCGATGTGCCAGAGACATCATACTTAATCTTCGCAGCAGCCCTTTAAGCCTATGATTACACCTGTTTTGCAGATGAGGAACCCCCTAAGCAGCTCAGCAACTTGCCAGAGTCCAGACCCTGAACCCGGACTGCGGGACAGCTCACTCTCCCGCTCTGGCGAGCAGGTCCACAGGGAGCAGCCGACGAAGGGGGTGGGGGAGGGGTGGATTTTAAAACAGCAGGAAGGAGGCAGAGGTAGATTGCTCGCTCCCTGCAGGTGGTTCTTTCTGCCAAGCGTGTCCTCTGTCTCTACCTACCCTCCTGCCCCAGCTCAAATGTATCTTCTGCTGGAAGCCTACAGAAGGGTCTGCCCCGTTCCTGCCTCATCTTCCCCACTGGACTTGGAGCTCCTCGAGGGCAGGGTTGGGTCCTACTCAAGGGGCATTCACGGAGCTGGCTCAGCAAGCTTACACCGGTCTTCTGAGCCTGCGCCCGCCCTTCCTCCCAGGCCGGGGCGCCTCCACCCTCTGGGTGTTTCCTCCTTGGGCTCTGCTTACCTTTCCTTCTTTGCCCTCTCCTCCTTCGTCTCCTTGTGCTTTCTCCTCCCAGCTTCTCTTCTCTCCATGCCCACGGTCCCATCTCCCCCAGCCCCGCAGCCCGCGCCGCCCCAACACCCGGGCCGGTCAGCTGCAGTTCCGCAGGCGGCCGACAGAGGGCGCTGTGCGCCGCCGCTGGGCTCCGTCTCTCCGGCGCGCGCTTCCTGTGAGGTCAGGTGGGAGGAAGCGGCCTGGAGCCGCCGGGAGTGGACGCCGCCGAGGCCTGGAGCCGCGCCTGCAGGTGAGTCGCCGCGCATGGGAGGCAGCGCATCCCTCGCCGCAACCCGGGCCGGGACTCGGAGCGGGTGTCGGGCTCCCGAGGCTGGGGCTGGCGGCCCGGGCAGCGCCCCTCCGGCCCCCCGCCCGGAATGTCAGGTGCGCCGCAGGCCGGACGCGCGGGTGACCCACCCGGCGGGGGCGCCATGACGAAGCACAAAGGGACTGCGCACGACCACCACCCGCTCGGCCTGCGCCAGGGCCGGGGGGCTTCAGGAGGGGGACGCGCCTGTCCCGGGCTCCAGGCCACGGGCAAGACGACGGGGGCTCCTGAGCGTTTTTTGGCATGTGTCACCAGTGCTTTCGACGATGTAGCTGGACACTGAGGCTCAGCTCCTGAGAATGAATGGCCTTTACCCAGACTCGAGGGGACGCGTGGAGGGGTCCGCGGAGTGGAGCCTTTCGAGAGCCACCGCCGCAGCCCCATCCCGCGTTTTGGGAAGGCTGGGCCCCGCGCCCGTTAGCCAGGGTTGGACTGGTGTTCCCTGCGAAGTGAGGGACAGCTGAGGGGCGTGCCCTCCGCAGCACAGGTGTGCTCTTTTGAGCCAGTGCAGGGGTGCATGGTGGCCAGTGTGGTCTGCTGCTGCCAGGCAGCGGTTGTAAAGTAACCCCGAAGGGACCCCCATCTCCCTGGGTGTTCCTGGGGAAGGCCCGGGTGGTGACATTTACTCCCTGGGGGAGCAGCACACTCACCCCATCTTTTAGTGGAAGGGAAATTGAACCCCACTAGGGATCCTGGTGCCCTGGACTCCCAGTTTAGTACCCAGAGAGGGCCCTAGAACCAGAGCTCCTGGCCTCTTGTTCTTTCTTTGCTGCCCATAGGTGTGACCCTGGGCAGGCCACTTAAGCCTCCCTGTGTCTTCGCCTGTACCCTCCTTGCGGGAGTGTTAGGAGCTTGAGTGAGGTGAGCCTTGCAGGATGGGCTTTCCACGGGGCGTGGGCCGCAGTAGGGGCTCTGGTCCCAGTTAGGCTGCAGGCAGTGTAGTGATTAGCAATAAAACTTCCTTTGCCAAGGATCCTTTTGATAGTTTTCCTGGTGGACTCGGTGTCTGAAATATTTGTGCCTGGCAAACAACTTGCCTTTATTTCTCCCCTTTTTATTAATCAGACACAGCACCTGCTCAGCGTGGGTCACCTCTTCGAGCACCACTGACTGCAAGCCTCCCTCAATTTCTGGTAAATTTTTTTCCTTCAAGCTTTTTGAAGTCAGGGGAAGAATCCTCCTCGGGTCTTCCTGAGTCTGGTCTGGATCACGAAGAGTTGAGGGTTTTGTGGTGGGGAGAAATTCTGTACCACTTGGTTTCTGTTAGCCTGCCCACCCTGACCACACGATGCAGGTGCAGCCCATCAGGGACCCGCAGTGCCTGGGAGGATGGTGCGGATCTTGGCCAATGGGGAAATCGTGCAGGATGACGACCCCCGAGTGAGGACCACTACTCAGCCACCCAGAGGTAGCACTCCTCGACAGGTAGGTACTCATTCCCTGTGGAGTGGGACAGAAGGCCTCCTATGTATTGGCTATTCCTAGCTTCCAGAAGTCTCTCTTGCCGACAAAAAGTCACTAACCTTTTCTAGCCTGAAACCTTTTTTGCAGAGAGCTGAGTAAGACTTGGGGTAGGTGCAGTGGCTTATTGTCAACCTCCCTAGATCTCCTTCCTCCAGGCAGCCTTCCCAGACTTCACATCCAAGAGCTCTTTCTCCTTTAACTTGGTTAGCAAACCTCACTGGAGCTAATGTCTTTTTTTTTTTTTTAAGAGTTGGTTGGATCAGAGAGAAGCTGGAGAGAACTGGAGGGGATGAGCCCTGGGCACAGAATACTTGTTTTAAAGGCGTAAAGAAAGGCGTGATGATGAGTATTAAAAATGCCTGCCCAAGAGCCGTGCCCTGTAGTCCAGCCTGCCTCAGCTGCTCTCTCTCTTCTCTGACCTGGGCATGATGTGGGGAATAGAGACTGACATTTTTCTGCACTCTGAGAGCTTGTGACTTGGTTGTTGGGATTCTTATGGGTGACATGGGGGATTGCTGAGAAAGGAGGGTGTGACCCTGGGTGGCTGCAGGGAGGGCGGGGTGCACCCTAGAGAGGTTGCCTCCTGGCTTCTGCCTCAACTCGAGGATTTGTTCATCTCTCTCTGTCTTCACATTCCAGAGCTTCCTCAACAGGGGCCATGGTGTGCCCCCAGGCGGTCCCGGCCCCCGCCAGCAACAGGCAGGTGCCAGGCTGGGTGCTGCCCAGTCCCCCTTCAATGACCTCAACCGGCAGCTGGTGAACATGGGCTTTCCGCAGTGGCATCTCGGCAACCACGCCGTGGAGCCGGTGACCTCCATCCTGCTCCTGTTCCTGCTCATGATGCTTGGTGTTCGTGGCCTCCTCCTGGTGGGCCTCGTCTACCTGGTGTCCCACCTGAGTCAGCGGTGACCTCTGGGGGCTGATGGGGCGGGCCTTTTGAGAGGGACTTGCTGGGCCTTGGTGTGAGAGCAGGCATATTTGGTTGGAGGGGATCTGGTGGTGCCTTGAAGGTGTGATCAGAGAGGGGACCACAGGTGTGTGTTTCCCCCTTGTGTTAAGCATGAGGCAGAGGAGACTCTAGTCCAGCATTTCCAGAGTGTGGGTGGATCCCTTGGTTCCCTCTAGATATTTTTAGGTGGTATGGGGCCTGTGTTTAGTGGCACAGAATCAGAGCAAGAAAGGGGTTCCCTTCCCAATTCTCTCAATCCTTTTATGCCCAGAAGAAAATCTCAGCTGGGTGCCAGTATGTTCCGAAGCCTCTGGAAGACGTGCTGGCTTCTCCTTGGCCTGGGGAGCACGACTTGGGCTTAGGGCAGGTGGGGAAAATTCCAGACTTTTATAGCACTGTTTTTGTTTTAATGGTCTATTTTTATTGGCTACCTATTGTTAAGGACAAGTGGTACTGGCATTCTATTTATTGTGACATTTTCAATAAATAGATTTAAGTAAAAATGAGTCCATTGAAGAAATTTGTAAATACTCGTACACCTGCACGCTGATCTGGAAACATGGTAAAGAGGGATTGGTTTCGGGGAGCAGGCACAGCGAGCCTTTGACCTCAGAGGGTGGTTTCTAAGATTTTCTCAGTAGGATTGCAGAGCTAGGAGAGAAGGTCCAGATGAAGTCTAGCTTGGACCCTTGCCTGATGTGTGGTTAACTGCCAGGCTCACTCTGAGATGCCAGACGTGATTCCAGTCAGCTTTGTGGAGGGGGTTCCTCTGGCCAGAATGGCTGGTGAGGCTGCAGGGTTGGGAGAGCTGGGGTACAGGTCCGAGGTTTCCCTTGCCCAAGGAGACCTCCCTGACCAGAGGCTGCTCAGCCTCCTTCACCCTCCAGAGGCTCCCGTCACCCCTGGCTGCAGCGCACTCTCCTTAGAAAGTGGTGCACATGGGACGAGGATGCCTGCTTCTCGGCAGAGGAGCCCTTGCATTTTGGCACGTGAGCCCTGGGTCTGCGTGGAGGCCCTGCCGGGGGAGGCACTGGGTGGCTGAGGCTCTGGGCCACTGCAGGAGGAAGGTTATTTATCGGTTGGAGGGAAGCTGGCTGAGCCGAGGACTTGCCTGTCCTGGTACCAGGTTACCAGGTTTCTCATCCTTTTCTCGGGATCCGCCGGGTTTGGTTGGTTGCGGTGAGGAAGGCATGTTTTGGAGTTTCCAGGGCTGGGGGAGGATGGGAGAGAGAAGGAGCTTGAGGCCACCTCTCCTGAGAGTCTGCCGTGCTGTCTGGAACAGAAGCCTCTCACCTGGGGCCTGGGCAAAGGGAGGTGGGCCCAGCCCTGCTGGTGTCCCAGCTGACCCCTGTGGCATCTCCCGTCCTGACCTGACACTTCTGCCCACCCACTCACACGGCTCCAAGCCCCCACAGCTCCAGCCCGCCAGCCACAGGGATGTTCCTGCCCCGTACGCCACTCTGCTAACTTCCTTCTCCCTCAGCTTGTCTCTTAGGGGCTGGGGCTTTTCCCTTTCTTTTCCTCTTGCAAAGCGGCAAGACTCTGAAAAAATAAATTACTAGTGGAAACCCTCAATATATAAAATACCTTGAGGGGCGATGAATCTGAGTCCTCAGATTCAGGGTTGAGCACAATACCTTTTTCTAGAACTCGCTTTGCATCCCTAAAGTCCAAGCCCTTTGAGAAGGCAGGGTGCGCAGGGCTTCCCTCTGCGCCTGACTAGAAAGAGTGGGAGGAGAGGGGCCTTCCTGGCTTTGGGCAGGAAGAGGGAGGTGGGCAGGGGCCACAGCGGGCAGAGGTGGCTTCTCCTGAGGCTTGCTTGGTGCTTAGCCAGTCTAAGAGGCAGGACTGGGGGCTAGAAGTCGGTTGGTGAGGACCAAGAGGAGGTGACGTCTTGCTCTGCTTGTTGAGAGCAAGACTGAGCTCAGGCCCCACAGAGCTGCTCTGGTTGGATTGGACTCTTGAGCCACCTGCCTTCCCTGTGCCCTTTGGTCTCTGGGTAGCCTGCTGACCTGTGCTCTGCCTCACTGCCTAAGCCCAGTGTCTGAAAGGTGCTGGGACAGGCTGTACGCAGACAGCCTAGTGTGGGGAGGTGTCCCCGGGGGTCGTGCAGCCTGCAGCTGGGGGTGGCCTGGGGCTGCGGACATCAGGCCTGCGTGAATGCCCTCAGCAAGCCTCTCACCTGCACCCTGTGCATGCAGAGCCTGGGTCCCCCGGGAGGCCAGATGCAGAGCTGAGGGGCCTGAGTGAGCCTCTGCCTCGGTCTACTCAGCATCCTAATCAGAGGCTCTCTGAGGGGGTGAGCTCTTCCACTGCCCACCGCCTCCTCTGCCCACTGTGTGACAGGACTCCCTAGATTAAGCTGCCTGACTCATTCTAATCCTGCACAAGAGGGCAGATTTCCAGGGAGGTTTCTGCGGGTCCTCGAAGCCCTGTGTCTCCATGGCAGGCTGGATTTCCAGCCCGGCTGCCTGGGGAGAGCTGCTCCTACTCCCACCCGTGTGAACCACAGCTCAGTCCCACTAGGCCTCTGCCGCCTCTGTGGGGCTGGAGAGGGGAGTGCCCCACTCGGGGGGGTTGCTTTGACTCCTTGGTTGGGACCACTTGGTGAGTAGAGCTGCTGGGGGCTGACTCATCTGTTCTGCTCAGTCTCTGGGGACCAGCCAGCCTCCTGGTCCCCTCCACAAATTCCAAGCCCCTGGCTCCCTAAGCTCCCCTCTCTCCACCCTCCAGCTAATCCTGGATGTGGGAACCAAACTATCGTCTCCCTGAAGGAGACACCAAGCCTGAGATCCCGTGAAAACAGTGACTCTGATTTTGCCAGTTCCCGCAAGCAGCTGTCTCCCAGCTCTGCCTCCCTGCGACTAGGGCCAGAATGGGGCCTTTTAGCATGGGGTGGGAGTGGGGATGTCGGGCTCCCCGTCTGGAGCCTTTCTAGCTCTGTGAGTCTGAGGGGAAGCCCTGAGGCAGTGGTCAGGGCCTCTATCCACCTGGATGCCTGAAGTAGAAGACAGGGGAGGAAAGCCACCCCTGTGTTCTGTGGCTCACCAGGTGGCACGGGAGGTCTGTTTGCAGGCCTGGCTCTGCTCTTTGTGGGCAGTTCACTTAGCCTCTTGAGCCTTGGGTTCCTCAGCATGGTGAAGGGATGACAGTCTGGGCCCTGCCCACCTCTCAGAGCCTGGCAGGGGATCACCTGAAGTGTGGTGGGTGAGAGGTGGGCAGGCGGCCATGCCAAGGGGGACTGCACCAGCCCCGGAGCTGCCTCTGCACATGCTCGGGACCAGCCAGCCTCCTGGTCCCCTCCACAAATTCCAAGCCCCTGGCTCCCTAAGCTCCCCTCTCTCCACCCTCCAGCTAATCCTGGATGTGGGAACCAAACTATCGTCTCCCTGAAGGAGACACCAAGCCTGAGATCCCGTCAAACAGTGACTCTGATTTTGCCAGTTCCTGCAAGCAGCCGGCCCACAGCTTCTGCACTGGCAGCTTCGGCTCCAGCGTGACCGCCTTGTGCTGGGCGCCTGGGAGCCCTGGCTGGGCAGTGCTGGGCTTTTAAGAGCAGGGTTGCCCCACCCGCAGCTGTTAGAGAAGAAACACAGCTGCTTTGCTGTGCTCCTGGAAGCGGAGGGGCTTGCTGCTGGTTGAGTGTCAGGACTGGATGATGTTTGCTGAGAGTATATGGAGTGCCTGGCCCTGTGCTAAGCACTGCATGCCATTTAGTTGTCACTAACATCTTATGACATAAGTGCTGCCACTGTCATCTCTATTTCACAGCAGAGGACATGGCAAAGGGTTTATAACTTGCTCTAGGACCCAGAGTGAGCTGGGTGGAGCTAGCATTCAAACCGAGGCCCAGGCTCTTCACCGCTGCCCCCTTTCACCTCTGGCGGTACCCATATCAGCATATGGAAACCAGCTACAGATACAGGTTGCCTGGCTGCACTACCTGCTGACCTGCCTGCAGCCCCATGGGATCAGCTGTGTGGGGGCAGAGGGCACAGAGGTGGGTGTAAGGGTGCTGGCTGCAGCTGCCCAGCTGGGTGGCCTCAGTGGCTTCCTAGCTTTGGGCCGCAGTCACTGAATGGAGATGTAGCCCTCTTCCCTGCATTCCCGAATGCGTATTTCCATTGCAAACTGACAAATCCAATGATCTCTCAAAGGGTCCCCAAAGGGTTGAGTGGGGGCAGGGGAGGGGGCAGCAGAGCTCTGCTGCCAAAACTACATAGAGAACCTGCAGCCTGCCCAGCCAGTAGGACAAGCCAGCCTACCCCGCATTGTGCTGCCACCCAGTGCCCAAAAGAGCAGCAAGAGAAAGTTCAAGAAGCAGGTAGAGGGGTGTGTGTGTGCCTCTGAGCCTCTGGTTTGAGGCTGGGGGCAGAGCTGAAACCAAATGGCTTTAGGAACTCAGAGCTTGGAAGGAGATTGGAGCTGCTCCAGATGAAGCCGGAGGGCTACTGCCTCGAGCGCCTGGCCAGGTGGGGCAGGGGGCTGGGAGCCAGGGCTGGGCTGCATCTGCCCTGCGGCCAGCTTCAGCCCTCTGGTGGGCAGCGGCTCTGCTCGGGGCTAAATGCCTGCATCCCATTCCTGGCTTCAGCTCTGTAACAGAGACTTTGGCATGACCCAGCATCTCCCTAAACCACCACGTCCTCATCTGCACCTCCCGGGGTGATAGGATCGAGTATATTAATCCATGGGAAGCACTTAGCCATTTCTGGTACAGGTTAGTGCTTGATGACATACTGTATTCACAGAGCAATGGTGTTAGGACTCAATTTTTTTTTTTTTTTAACAGCAGCTCACATCTTACTTAAATTGATTTTTTAAAAGGAAGCTTCATATTACTATTATAAATGGAAAGCCAGTACTACTTGCTGTCCACAGTAGATATTTGTACAAATGAATCCAGGACAGAAAAACTAATGATACTCTATTTTAGCTAGTCACTGCAGTTGTCCAAGCCTGTTCTTTGCTTTCTTTGTTAAAAAAGTCAGTTAAGTAGAGACGAGGTTTCACCATGTTGACCAGGAAGGTCTCGATCTCTCAACCTCAGCTACTTAGGAGGCTGAGGCAGGAGAATTGCCTGAGCCCAGGAGGCGGAGGTTGCGGTGAGCCGAGATCGCGCCATTGCACTCCAGCCTGGGTAACAAGAGCGAAACTCCGTCTCAAAAAAAAAAAAAAAAAAAAGTCAGTTATGCCGGGCGCGGTGGTCACGCCTATATTCCCAGCACTTTGGGAGGCCAAGGTGGGTGGATCACCTGAGGCTGGGAGTTCAAGACCAGCCTGACCAACATGAAAAAAACCTCATCTCTACTAAAAAAATACAAAATTAGCCGGGTGTGGTGGTGCATGCCTGTAATCCCAGCTACTCCGGAGGCTGAGGCAGGAGAATCACTTGAACCCGGGAGGCAGAGGTTGTGGTGAGCCGAGATCACACCACTGCCCTCCAGCCTGGGCAACAAGAGCAAAACCCTTTCTCAAAAAAAAAAAAAAAAAAAAAAGTCAACATATGAAGATTTGGAGTGGTACTAAAGACTCAGCGGCACCTCACCGAGTTGTTCTCCTTGATGAATTCAGAGGGTGAAGAGAAAAGAGGAATGACTTCGTCACCATACAATCTGGTGCTGTGTTTGTAAATTGTCAGCTCTGAGACTGACACCCCCCAAGGCCGGCCTTGTCCTTAGTAGACGCTCGATGGCCTTTGCTGCTGCCTGGCTCGGCATTGCCAGCGTCACTGCCCCACTTCCTCTAACACCCCATTTTCTTCCTTTTGTAAGATTTAACTTTTCCGTTGAGGAGTACGAGTGCAAGTTTATTACACAGGTAAACTTGTGTCATGGGGTTTGTTGTACAGAGTCTTTCATCACCCAGGTATGCAGCCTCGTACCCATTCATTGTTTTCCTCATCCTCTCTCTCCCTCGCCTCACCCTCCAGCCTCCGAAAGGCCCCAGTGTGTGTTGTTCTCTTCTGTGTGTCCACGTAACACCCCATTTTCATGAACATCTGGATTAAGGTGGTTAAGAAAATCCTTGAAGAGCAGCCAAGACCCCAGCTTTCCTTAGCGCTGAACTGGCTAATGAACTCCCAATGCTCTTTTGCAGGGACTCCAGAGAGCCCACCGCCTTGGTGTGCAGACCTGAAAGGCTGTGAACGTTCTCCCATGGCGCCACCTGGTGGACTTTCTGGGCAGGAGCAGGACCTCCCTCCTGCAAATAGACTACAAATGGTTTTCATCTGCCCTCCTGCCCCCACCACTGTGAGTGCTCACCTCAGTCAGCCCAGGTTTGGGACTACGTTGCATTTTGGTGAGATTTCTGGTGGAGAACACGCACAATTCCATTATAAATTTCTCATTCACGGTGGTTTCATCCTGGGCTGAGCCTAGTGCCAGGAACATTCGTAAGTTTCGTTTCATTGTCTCCCAAGCAAAGAACCATAGACGTCCTTCCTTTTTCCCAGAGTAAAGTAATTTACACGTGGTCACACAGGTGGCAGACAGCAGATCTGGAACCTACCTCTCCAGCCTCCAGCAAACTGTGAATCTGGGAGCCCTAGGGTGGGTGAAAGGTGGCTGTAGACCTCCAGGGAGAGGATGTGTCACGGGCTCCAGTCTTGAACCAGACCTTTCAGTATTTGAATTTTCAGCATAGGAGACAGGGTGAGAAGTTTTAGACTTAGTTATTTTCTAGCCCAGGGTTGCTGTGTCATGGTAGGGGACCCCAGTAGGAGGGGCCTGCTCACTGTTAAGGCTGCACTCTCTCTAGGTGGGGTGGCCACGTCTAGCCCCGTCCCACCCAGTGGCACCCACCAGTACCTCACGCTTGCCTGTCCTTACTCAGGGCCCGGTGCCAGGAGGCTCCCCTCGATGAACGTGGTATTTGTGACATGGGGCGCGTTGCCTAGCTCTTGTCTTTTTCATCGGAGACAAGAAGCAGGCGAGTCAGACAGGCTCCCTGCTTGGTAGCTGTGTGCCTTTGGGCAAGTTCCTTACTGTGCCTCATCTGTGAAATGGGGACAATGTGTCAACTAGGGCGGCAGTGAGCTCCTGATGGAAGACGCCTCTGCAGGACCTGGGGGTAGCAGTGTGTCACGGAGGAGGGTTTGTATCGGATCACCTCCTGCAGGGCTCATTAGTGAAAACTGGCTGCCCTAAGTCAAGAACATGTAAAATACTGCTTTTGATATCCTGGGAGGACAAAAATTGAAAAATTTCCCAATGTGTCTACTTACCAGTATCGTGCAGTTAAGACGTCTACCTCTGCAGCATGGGCCTATGTGCGCGCGCTCACTGGTCTGTGAGAAGGTCCGCTTGTTTTTCTTTTTCGCAGCATTGAGCTCAGCTAATCCTGACTAATCACTTTCTTCTGATGAAGTGGCTAAAATCTGAATGCTGTCAGCAAGGGAACATACAAGCCAACCATAAGCACCTCAGACAGGTGTTCCTATTCCTGTGATAGTGGTTCTCAACCCAGCCATGCCACCAGTTCACTTGGGCAGCTTTAAAACATGCAGCCTGGGCACGAGAATCGCTTGAACCCAGGAGAAGGGGGTTGCAGTGAGCTGAGATCATGCCCCTGCACTCCAGCCTGGGTGACAGAGTGGGACTCAGTCTAAAAAAACAAAACAAAACAAAACAAAACAAAACCCATGTAGCCAGTTCCAGAGCCGTGAGCCAGCCTTCCTCCAGGTGGGAGCCGCCCTGTCCCCAGGGAGCAGGGTTTGTGGCTCCTTCCCTCTCACATTGCCAGACTGAGTTTCTGAGGGTGGGGATCATGCCAGCTCTTTTTTGCATTCCCAGTCCTTGGCAGAGGCCCTGGCTCCTCATCAACCCTTGGGGACTGCTCTGCAAGCTGCATGAGAAGGCACAAGGCACCAGCCCAACTAAAGGAAGGAGGGGACCCCCCAAAACTAGAGCTCAGTCTTCCTGCCTTGGCTGGGTTGGATCCTGGCATTTCTCTGTCACCTGTGCACTCAGGGACATTGCTCTCAGGTTGTAAGTGCAGGCAGCTCTACCCCGCAGCACATGTGGTGGATGAAGAAGGAGGGAAGAAAGGAGGGAGGGAGGGAGGGAGGCAGAAAAGAACCTAGCTCAATAGTATAAGTGTGGCCCTGAGCGGGGGTCTCCAGGCTCCCTGTGACATCTGCCTGTGTCCCAGCGTCTCTCTTAAAGGAAGCAGCAGCCTTCCTGGAAGCCCACCAGCTGAGAACTGCCCAGCTCCCGCCCCTCAGCTGCCCACCCCGGACGCCTGCAGAGGGCTTCTCTCGAGACTGTGGCCTTCGCGATTCCTCTCCCTCCTCCGCTGCACTTGCTTCTCCTTGGAGTCAGGTGACAGGCCAGGCCCAGCCGACGGTGAGGAAGGTGCAGTGGCCCTGGGACACATGGCTGCCATGGAGGTGACGCAGTGTGTCTCACAGCTCAGGCAGGGGGTGCATGTGCTCTCTCCTTGCCTCTGCCTTATTCCAGGGGACTTAGACTCTTCCCCTTGGCTTCCAAGCCCTTGAGAAACCAGGGCTGGATCTACCTGGGCTCTATCTACCAGTGCCCTAGTTATGCAGGAGTTAGAAACTCAAATGCTCTCAGGGACCAGACAGGTGCTGGAGAACCGTGTGAAGCAGCTGGGTCCCAAGCACCAGGGAGGGGTGCAGTCTGCGGAGGCCTGGGCGGGACAGACACCCCCGAAAGGCTTCGTGGTGCTGCACAGCCCCTTGTGGGGTAAGGCTGCCGCCGCTGCAGCAGGGATGCTGGCACTCCTCCTGGCTGAGAGCAGGCCCCGGGGTCTGTGTTCTGGCTCCTTGTCCCCCAGGAACCGTGTGGCCTCAGGGAATTTAGCCCCTTGGCTAAGCCTCAGTTTTCTCTCTATAAATGGGGGCACATAATATCCCCTCTTGGGGCTGGTATGAAGGAAAAAGTGAAGTTTTACATTCCTTCAGTATTCCCTAACAGATTCGCGATATAGCACCTCGGTTTGTTTTCTATGCCGTGTCACAAATCACCAAAACTTCAGTAGCTAAAAACAACAAGCATTTAGTATCCCACAGCTGCTGGGCATGGCTTAGCAAGCCCTCTGCAGAGCCTCCAACAGTGCCAGCCACAGCTGGATTCTCATCTGGAGGCTTGACTGGGAAGGGTCCACTTCCAAGCTCCCTGATTCCTTATTGAAAGAGTAAGCTGCGCTTTCTTGCAGCTGTGGGACTCACTGCAACTCGTTTCTGGACAGCCAGCAATGGAGAGAGACTGCGGAGCTAGCACTGGACATCCCCTCACCTTTGCCGCGTTCTGTTGGTTGGAAGCCAGTCACAGGGCGTGCTGAGCAGGGGAGGGGATCACAGAAAAGCATGAATACCAGGCGGCTGGGATCATGGGGTCACCTTATGTCCATACTTCATAGCACCCAATAGCTTGATGGCCACGATCACAATTGATTGGGTGCCTACCACGTGCCAGGCAGGGTGTAGAGGATTTCACGCATATGATTCCATCTATTTAAATTGTTGTATTTAAATGGCTTTCTCTCTCAGAGAGTCAGGCAACTTACCCGAACTCACTGAGCTGTTAAGTGGTGGGATTTAAACCCGGGTCCCTCTGCTGCCCACGTCTTGGGTCTTCCCTGGACATTATACTCAAGGTCACGGTCAGCATCAAGCCATCCTGAGGAGCCCTCTAACACCTTAAGGTACTTGTTTCGGAAGTCTCTTATCTCCCTGGGTCTGAGTCCTTTAACTTGTTCAATCAGGGTCTGTCCGTGGCTGCTGAATCTCTGTCTCGCCCTCCTTTGAGTCTGTCCTCAAATGTCTCTAGAAATGGTTCAAGCTTCTTGTCCCAGATTTATACCCACTTCAATTTGTCTGTCCAATGATTCTTCTGTCTCCTCTCAACTCCTCCCTGCTGAATAAGCTAATTCCACAGATAGGCACTGAGACTCCTTCTGTAGGAAGGCCCCGTGCTGGGTGCTGCACTCCATCTTCCCCCAAGGTTCCTACAGTCTAATGAGAAGGCGGCGTGTGCAACACTGACTCCAGTTCTGCAGTTCAGAGCTTTTTGAGGACAAAGACATGAAAATGAAAACAACAGCATCTTTAAACAATATAAAAGTCATTTGCTCTCTGTAAGTTAGGAGTAGAGAATACAGAGGGGGTTTAGGTGCCTGCACAAGGTTATCAGGAATGCAGACCCCTCATCCAGCAACTCTGCCTCATCGCTCAAGATGGCTGCAAAGCACCAGCCATTGTGCCCTCATTCCCATCAGTCGGAAGAAGAAAGACACAGAGACACATCATCTCTGACCACCCAGAAAAGGCCCGCTTCCTGGTCATATGCTCCCTTGGCACCTTTGCTTCCCCATCGCAATGGAGAGAAACTCATTCTTTGTGTCCATGTTTGATGTTGGTTCACCACCCTCCCTCGCCTCCCAGCAGGCTAGAAGTTCCATGAAGTCTGGCATTGTGTCTGTCCTCTTTATTGTTCCGTCCTGCCACAGTGCTTGACATGTCGTAGGTGCTCAGTAAGTAGTTATGAATGGAAGGAACCCTCAAGAATGTACTTTAAACATGCTCTTAATATTGGGGTGAGTCAGAGTTGGCCTGGCCCAAACCTGAAGTCTTCTGAATTGAGTCTGTGATGATGAGTGCTGCAAAGGGCTGTACATACATGACCTCGCTTAATCCTCAGCAGAACCCCGAGAGGAAGATTCTACCATATTCTTCAACTAGCAAGTGGGAAGACATCATGAGGCTGTGGAACTACCAAACGGGGAAGCTGTGATCTGAACTTGGCTCTCCAACTCAGAACCTCTATTCACTTACCTGGTGACTTTCCAGGACACCAGGGTGACCACGGGCCTCTCCCAGCCCCGCTCCTGCAGCCCCGGCAGGCTCCCTTGATTGCCAGCAGGCAGCTCAGTAGCTGTGCGTTCGTTCAGCAGCAGGTGCTGGGGAAGCATCCTGCACTCGGCCTCTCGTCCTGAAGTGGTGCCTCACCTGCAGAAAATGGAGGAAGGACAGGGGGCGCCAGCATCAGTTGGGAGAATGCCAGTTCTCCAGGGCTCCTCCTCCTCCAGTAGATTTCCAGGAGACTCGTGGTCCAGGGGTTCTTTCAGACTACAGAGGAGGGCAGGTGGGGCTGCCGTGGTCTAGGGGGAGGGTTGGGGCATGTCTTGCAGTGGGTGCTGTGTGTGTTACCGCTTCCATTTCTGCCCGCTTCTTGGCGGGGCCCACCTGTTAAGGGGGAGGTGATGGAACACTGGTGCCCACCTATCCTGGGCCCCCTTGAACATGTGAGGCTCACAGAGCCCCCAGGCCATGGAGCGGTTCTGAGGGGCATTGGAGGAGGGGCTCTAGTGTCTCTCCTCAGACTCCACAGCATACCCCAGGTAGGGACTAGATTCTGGCTGGAGTCAAGGCACTCAGAGCTCTTGGGCAGTTTGGTCCAAGCCTCTGTTGCACGGATGGGACACTGAAGGCCAGTGAGGCAACAGGCTTGCCAAGATCACACAGCCCATCAGTGTCAGAGCTGCTGCTGGCTCTCTAAACTGGATGTGCTCTGTGGCTTCTTTGACTGAGCGGTTCATCTGGCCCACAGGCCATCGGAGGGCGTTTGGAGGAGGGTCCAAGTTTGATGCCTGGCTTGAAGGGTGGGTCCCTGGCTCTGCTGTGGAGGTCCTGCGGGGACCAGCTAGTACTGATCATGGCTGCCAGAAGGTGGCGATAGGCACCCAGTTGCCACTTAATTCCCAGAAAAAGAGAATGGCAACCTGGGGTCTGGGTGTAATTACAGCCGGCTTTGGAGCTCACTCAGCTTCCAATCACCGCCCCCCGCCCCCCACTCTGGCACGCTTGTGCGTGGGCACCCTGGGGCAGGGGAGGGACTGGAGACAACACATTGGGTTCCTCTGGTCCCAGACCCTTTGGAAATTTGCGGTGTGTGCAGTGAATGGGCACCCCAGGTCTGCTCCATTTACTGGTCTTGAATAGGTGATAACCAGAGATGGGATAAAAGCAGCCAGCATGGGTGGGTGCCTCTGCTCCAGCGGTGAGACTCAGCCTCGGCCACAGCTCAGCCCTTTCCACCAGGCTCAGCTCCCCGGGGAACCCCCACTTGGCACAGGGCACTTCGTCCCCTGGTCGGGAAGGGCCAGAGAGCTCAGGATGCTCCTGAGAGAGGCTGTCTGGTTCCTGGGATCTTCCCTTTCTCCCGCCACCTTTCCTGCTCTCTCTCCATCTCTCCTTCCCGTCCTCTCCCCTCACTCATCTCTCCCACCCCTTCTTACCTCTTTCCTTACGCTCGTCTCGTCCCGGTTCCCCCAGGGACCCTGCCAGTCTAGCCTCCATCCCCGACACCTCATCTGCAGTGGCAAACAGGGACCAATACCAGTGAGTGTCTAGGATGTGGTTTCCATGGCGACGGTGCCTCTCCGGCCTCCTTGGTGCTCAGCCCTGAGCAGGTTGCCGTGGAGACTCTCACCTCATCGAGGAGTGATTTGTGGGACTGTTTTCCTTTACTTCATCTTCTCTCCAGAAATTCCGCCAGCCCAGGCAGCATTTTCCCCACTCAGGGCAAACCCGGAAGCCTTCTCCAAAGGGCTTCGCACCCAGGGCCACGGAGGCCTGGAAAGCATTTTATTGACACGAGGCATTCCTGGCAACCTCCTCCGCCTTTCACAGGGTGCGCGAGCGGTCACCACGGAGAAACAGGTCAAAGCTGACCCGGTGGCCACCTTTTCTGCCCACAGTGTCCTTCCAGGCCCCTGCTTGTTCCATGCCACCCACCCACGTCCACCCCGAGAGCTTCTGCTCGGCGGCCGTTTTCCTCAAGAGTCCTTGGAGAAAGAGTGGTAGTGAGAGGGTGAGCTGGGCACAACCAGCCCAGGCAAAAGAGGTTGGTGAGAAGAGCGAGAAGTATTGGAAAGGGAGGAATGACAGGCGGGCAGACTGGGGGAGCTTGCAGGGAGAGGAAGAGGTGGAGGGTGAAAGTCGGTCACCGGAGAACGCCAGCCCATGAGGCCGTGGCAGGAGCGTTTCTCTGGTGTTAAGGCCCTTTATAAATCACTCCGCAGCCCCAAACCCAAAACAGGCCTCTTCTTTCTCTGCCAAGTAGAAAATGTGTTTGTCGACATAAAAACATATTAAGTACATTGTGGCCCTCGTTCCCTCCAAGTTGAAAGCCATTACAATAATTAATTAAGGCAGGGGATTAATTAAAGAGTCGTTTCCCCCCTTTTTCCCCGAATAGATCAATCAGGAGGCGGGAGAACATGTGCTACTCGGCAGACAGAGAAGGAGGGCTGGAGGGGAGGCCGAGGGGCAGCAGGGCATTTACAGACACGGAGAGACAAAGAACTTTCCTGCTGGGGGCTGGGGGCCAGGGCGCAGGGAGCTGGCAAGGAGGCCCCCAGGAGGGAGCGCTTGCTCTGCCTGTGATCTGGCTTCCCTTGGTGTTCACAGCGTGAGGGTCGCTGTCACCATGGAAACAGGCCTGGGGACAGGAAGAATATCAGCCCTCTGCTCCTGGACGCCTGGATTCCCCTCTGGGAATGTGTAAAAGGCCCAGGAGGCCTTTCTGGGGGGTGGCATGAGGGCTGGTGGCCTCCCCACTCCAGTGCCAGGCCCAAAACCAACTCCACATGCGCATTGTCGGGCTGACCACCAGCCTGAAAGTTCCTTTCCTCACATGTGCCACCTGCAGACAGGGCAGGCGAATATTAGCTCAGGCCGAGAATTGTTCGTCTTTTAGGTAACTGTTCTCGATTTGCTCAGTTTTGAGTTCTTAACGATAGCTTTCTCCCTTTCTCTCTCCCTCTCTTCCACTCTCTTTCTTCCTCTTTCTTATGCCTTTGGCCGATCTCTTTTCCAGCTGAATTTCATATTTTTAAGAAGTATTATAGCATGTAGTGTGTTTCACGTGCGCATAGTGGGTTTAACCCGTTCCACCCTGTGTCTCTGTCTTGCTGACTTTTGAGCCTTCCAGAACTTCCTGATTGATTTGTTCAACAGCACTGCTCTTGTGTTTCTGTATTTCGTATGATATTTTTCATATTTCTAATAAACATTATAAAGGGATGATGCTCCATAGATTCCCCATGATATCCCAGGTGTCGTTTCCTCCTTTCTGCTATTTTATTTTAGGTTTTTGTAGCTTTGTGCATGCGTGAACTTAGCAGGCGGTTGGCTCTTGCTGTCGAGAGGAGAGGGCTCAGCAGAGGCGGGCGATGAGGGAGCAGCTCGTCCAGCACCATTCTGCTTCCTACTCTGCTGCGTCCGAAGTGGAACTCAGAATCAGGAAGCAGCGAACCTTTTACTCATCCTGTCATTATGGATAGGGGCTTAGTAGGCACTAGGCTTTGGAAACGCACGGTGGACAAGACAGATGTGGTTCCTGCCTTCTGGGGACCGACAGACTGGTGAGAGAGACAGACATCAAACAATAAATACACAAGAATATAGCTACAAATTGTGAAAAACACCTCACAGGCAAAACCTAGGCTGTCTGCTAGAGAGTAGCACATGCCTGCTTTAGGCTGGGGATCAGGAGGAGGTGACCTTCACATTACAGCAGAAGCCAGCCAGCCAAACAAAGTGAGCAGTGAAGAGTGACGGTCCCCAGCAGGGGTGGAGCCATCGGAAGCTGAAGAAGCTTCAGCCCCGGGGCCCTTCAGTGCACTGGAGCCTCACAAGGCTCTGGGGGTGGCGATTGCTGTAATGGGTCCACATGGTCACATTTTTTGTAAAAATTACCCAAAGTAGTTTAACTGAAATCAGTTAAGAGCGCGGACACGTGGACAGATAGGGAACCACTGGGACCTGGCTAAGGGAATGCTGAGTTGGGGAGAGTTTATCTGGTGTTTACATGCTTGTGGCACATCCACACATGGTCAACGTCAAGGTCAAGGCCATCGTGGGGCGGGCAAGAAGATGCAGCATCTGGGGTTGACCTGAGCAGGCCCTTTTTGCTGGCGGGGAGTGTGGCAGGTGGGGCATGGAGGGACATGTGTCTGGGAAAGTGCAGAGGGAGATTCAGGGTCTGGAATATTATTTTGAATTTTGTGATATTTGTGGAATTTGTCAGCTTTTAAAAGCTTGCAATTTGTTTGGACTTTTCTCGTTCTAAACACGTTTTTGTTTTTGTACCTAATTTTGCTTTTGAGTTCCTGAATTTCCTTGTTTTTTCGTTTTTGTTTTCTGAGACAGGTCTCTCTCTGTCGCCCAGACTGGAGTGCAGTGGTATGATCTCAGCTCACAGCAGCCTCGACGTCCTGGGCTCAAGCGATCCTCCTACATCGGCCTCCCGAGTAGCTGGGATCACAGGCATGTGCCACCACACCCAGCTAATTTTTGTATTTTTTGTAGAGATGGCATTTTGCCATGTTGCCCAGGCTAGTCTTGAACTCCTGAACTCAAGCAGTCTGCCTGTTTTGGCCTCACAAGGTGCTGGGATTACAGGTGTGAGCCGCCACACTGGGCTCTGTACCTCCTTCTTATGGAACCCCTGCCCTCCAACCTCCAGCAGGGATCTGGGCTCCGCGCCTGTCTGCTGAGCCTGTCTCCTCTGTGGCTGAATGGTGCTTAAGGGGTCTTACTCAGGGTGGGATTGGCTGAGGCCCCACCCTGGAAGCTTCTGGGGCAGCTTCCAGGTGTCACCAGTTCCCTCACTTGGGGAAGGTAGGGCCAGGAGGCAGACAGAACAGGCCCTCGGCCCAGGACCAGGGTCAGCTGTTTCTTTTCGGACACCCGGCACACCCTGTGCTTGGAGCTCTTCAGAATTGGCATTTTCGACCCTCTCTTCCCTCCCTCCACCCCCTGCCCTCAGGCTGCAGTGCCTTGAACAATCCCACTTAAGAATCATGTGGGGTTAAGACATCTCTAGTTGTTTTCTTTTTAAAAAATAGCCATTGCTACCGCTCAGTGTTTATACATAAAAATACGTAGGTGATACATCAGGTGGACAGAGCAAGATAAAAGCACACGCATAATTTTTATTCACGATACATAAAATGATCCCAAAGGAATGTGCGTGCACTGAGAAGGGGGGGCGGGCATCCACAGTGGCATAGAGAGACCTTGTGTGTGCGTGCGTTTCAGGGTTGCTTGTGTTTTATGAGTATGTGTGTGTTTGCGTGTGTGTGTGTTGAGGGGAGCAGTCTGTGGGGATAAATGCGAAGCAGCCTCAAGAATTTTCCAAAGAAAAATGAAAGCCCCAACAGGCCTGACTCTGGTGGCCTCTGAAGGGGGGCCCAGGTGTGCTTGGATGAGGGGTTCAGTGGGAAGCCTCACCCCGCCAGGTGCCTTCGGCTGGTTCGCCGCAGGCCAAAGCCCCGATACACCGAGACCCCACAGGACAAAGCCTGGAACTGAAACGGGTTTGAAAAGTGGGTCTGTACACAGCCCTGTGGAATGCAGCCCAGGCCCTTCACTGTCATGGGCTGTTGCCCAGAGCCATGCTCTCCTATGGGTGTGGACGAGGTTGAAGGGGGGAGTGTCTCTCTGCAGTTCTTGAGGTTCTGCCTGGCTGCCCCCACTGTCCTCCAACGACTCCCCTCCAGCCTGAGCTTCCTCCCCAGCCACCATCGGCGTCCTGGGGCCCCAGAGAGGCTCAGCAAAAGTGTGTGCAGTGGCCCGCATTCATTCTCCCTCGCCCTCTTGTTCAGAAGCCCCGTGCATAAAGCAGATGGAAGCTGAGCTGCTGTGGCTTAGCTAAGTCTTTGAAGGGTGAGGGTGAAGCAGGGGCGGTGGGTGTCGAGTGTCACCCTTCTTCCCCACCCTCTGCTCAAAGTCAGGAACATAGACCCAGCTCCTGCTCCCCGTGCTTTACCCTGAATGCTAACCGGCCTGCAGTGCAAAATGCTTCCCTCTCCCGCCGCATCTCCCTGCGGCTCTTGCCCTTGGAAAGGCCTAGAAGGTGCAGAGGAGCGAGGCCACCTGTCGGGCGTCCTGCAGCTTTCTCTTCAAATTCCTGCTGCTGGCTCCTAGAACACCGGTGCTAACTTGGGGCCCCTTCCTTGCAGCTACGACGGCCTTGTCCCTCCTTGTCTACACTTTTCAAGCAGCAAGGCATACATTGGTTGAAGAGTAAGTGGTATCTGCAGCTGCCTTGAAGAAGAGCAGGAGTGTGTCTTGGGGCTGCATGCTACTCAATTCTTAACAGTGTTTTGTGTTCTGATCCTATTTCTGCCGGCTAGCCCGGGGAAGTGGGGGTGAAGGGGGGAGGGCAGGTGGGGGGATAGGAGCAGGGGGTTACGCAGCTGGTCTGTGCAGGGAGGTCTGGGGCGTGACCTACTACCGTCTCCAGATCCCCTTGGGCATGTGACTGATCAATTCCTTGGCTGATGGGCTGGCGGAGGCCTGGGAGCCGGTCCTGGGTCCTGTCTGCCTTCACGACCCTAGGACAGGCTTGCCCAGTCTGGTGGGGTAGGGGCGAAGCTGCGGATCTCCGGCCACTGTTGGAATCCTGTGGACTAGACACAGAATGTAGCAAAGGAGACAGTGACATTTGGCCAACCAGTCAGTCCCCCATCTGGAGACACCCCATCTGGAGGGTGTGTGATGAGCTCATGCCCCCTGGGGTTTCTTCCATGGTGGGAAGAACTCTTTGATCCTTGCCTGAGGCTGTTTTTAGCCCCAGAGTCCAAGCTTGTGATGTGCCGGACTCTGGGTTTCCCGGGGCTGCCCCAGTGTCTCTGCTGAGTGGATGCCGTGATTGGGCTTGGGAGCAACAGCAGTGATGTCACCCACCACCCTGTGGGGGAGCGGGCACCCGGAGGAAGCTGCGAATCTGCGTCCCACCTCTGCCCGGAGCAGGAAGCACAGGCAGTGAGGCACCTCCAAACCCGCTTCCTGGAGTCAGGCTTCATTTCCCAAATTAAGAAATCATGCAAGGATAAGAACACACATCCATATTTTAAAACAAACAGGAAGTTGTTATGGCCACTTTGGACAGAGGGACGTCTATGTCATGGGAGTCCTGCGTGGGCAGCTTTATCTGGGTTTTGCCATCAAACAAGCATTGACCGAATGCCTGTCAAGTTCAGGGCCTGAGAAAAGTCCTGAGACGGGGGATAGCGTGGTCAGTAAGTGGTGGTTCTTGCTGTCACCAAGTTCATAGTCAATGCAAGTGTGACAACAGTTCAGGGAAGGCAGGAAGCAGGGCTCTTGGGGGCTGAGAGGCAGGGTGACCAGCCCACCCTGGGGGCCAGGGAAGGTACAGTGGGCTTTTTGTGGCTGCCACCGCCTGCCCCTCTGCTTTCCTCCCAGGGCCCTGTTATTCCCCAACAATCCACCTCTCCTGCACAGAGCCTTTATGCGGCGGATGCAGGGAGCTCTGCTCCAGCTTCAGGGAGAAATGGATCCCGCTGGGTTCACTCCAGGCAGCTTATCCCATCCCTGGCCTTGGCCACTGACTCCTGGGCGGACCTGTGATTCAATCAGAGTGAATCTCGGGACTTCTGCGTTGCCGGCTGAGAGCTTCTCTCTCTCTTGTCTCCGATCTCTGTCTCTGACGTGAGAGATGAGTGTGTAGTCAATGTAGTTTCTAGAAGTCACCTTGAGACCACACAGGAAGTCAGCCTTATGATAAAGAGAAAACCACGAAAAGCAGAGGTGAAAGAAACTACGTCCTTGCTGACATTTTTGAGCCACTGGTTTAAACTGACGGCAGCAGCGCGCTGTTTGGAGTGGCTGCTGCCATTGCACTGGCTGTGGCAGGGGAGTGTGGGCGGTGGCTGCGGGGCAGATGTGGAAGTGGCAGCGGGACCCCTGTGCCCTGCATCCCCTGTGCCTCCCATACCTGAGGCAGCTGACTGCGCCTCTCCCACCACTGTGTGGCTGGTTAGTCTTGGAGCCTCCGCTGTTCCGGACTCTGGCTCTATGTCACCACTCTCGCCCACCACTGCTGCAGGGAGGGTGCAGAAGGGAGGCAGACAGTCCCTGGAGCCCGCCCCTGGGAGGCACCCAGAGTCCACTGCCCTGGCGACCATTGCAATGGGGCCAGGCAGAGTGCCTGATGGTGGGGGAGCAGCACAGTAAGAGGCAGAGGGGCTGGCAGAGAGGCGCCCTGGGGTAGAGTTGCACCCAGGGTGAAGCTGGCAGGAGCTGGGTGAGGCTGCAGCTACCTGCGTTGTTGCTGTGGACCTGGGTCGCCCTGTGCTCTTGGGGCCAGGAGCAGGCAGGGGCCCCACCCTCCTGGGCACAGCTGCAGCTGCTCAGCTGTGACTGTGGACCCGGCACGTCTATACTTTCGGGAGCCTGGGAAGGCCCTTCCTTACCCCTGCAGGCTTGGAGGTGTCTGCTTGTGCTGCCTGGCCTCTTTCCACTCCCAGTGCCCACTGCAGTCTTGGAGTAAGGACGGGGTAAAGCCCGGCACTGCCACAGCCCAGCTGGGTGTGCGCATACCCAGGGCAGTGCTGATGTGCCAGCTCCCTGCCTCCTAGGCCCCGTCTGGACTTTGGGCACTGACAACCATGAGAAGGAGGCTGAGGGGGTGCTGAGGACAGCTCAGCACTGGCCCACAGGCACCTCTTGGTATGAACAGCCTGGGTGCCCTGAACAATGGCAGGAGGCAGACGGGCTCCTGGGCAGAAGGGGTGGGTCCTCAGCGAAGCCCCACCTTCAAGCTGGGGATGGCCTGAAGCTGGGGGGCTGGGCCACCAGTCCTGTGAACCAGAGGGGCAAACTGGTGCTTTTCCCTGGGCCCACGTATGGCTGACCATGGATCTATCAGCATACACTTCCTTCCTTCTCAAGTCCATAAAAACCCCAGACTTGGTGAGACTCAACCAGAGGATGGAGAGAGGATGGGGCACCCAGCTGCAGAGAGGAGCTGCCCTCTGCTGAGAGCTGAAGAGATGATGGGACATCCTTGGGACACCCAGCTGCAGAGAGGAGCTATCCTCTGCTGAGAGCTGAGCGCTCGTGCGGACATCCTGGCTATGGAGAGCAGCTGCACTCTGTGGGTCTCTGAGCTGTTTCATTGCTCAATGAAGCTCTTCTTCATCTTGCTCACCTTCCATTTGCCTGTGTACCTCATTCTTCCTGGACACAGGACAAGAACTGAGGACCTGCTAAATGGCATGGCTAAAGAGCTGTAACACAAACAGGGAAGGAACATGTCCCTTGCTCTCCAAGTTGTGGGTGAAGAGAAGGAGAGAAGAGCTGCAGCCCTTCAGGGAGCCCAGACCTGGGAGCTCCCCAAGCCGGGGCTGTGACTCCCTCTTTGGGGCCCTGCAGTTCCCGGCATCTCCAAGCTTCTGGGCACCACCGCATTTGTGCCAGCTGGGGAGGAAGTGGCTTGTGGTGCTCCTGGTCCAGCCACAGCCTTGCAGAGAGCCGACACCCGTGCCTGCTGGCACCTGAAGCCCACGCCATGGCAGCAGCTGGCGTGTCTGACTGCACAGTGGCTGGACCCCACGCTCGATCACACACCCCTCACCTCTCCACACCTGACTCACAGTCTCCCCGGGAGGCATGGGATCCAGGCCAGTAATGTGAACTGAGAGCAGACCGCCAGGCCGAGTGGGCAGAACAAGCAGAACAAACGCAAGGGGCCTGAGAAAAACAGGGGCGCCACCGGCCACGGAAGTTTCCAGCCAGAAAAGCAACATCTCAAAGATCCTGTAACAAAACCAGTCCTGACAGTCACTCTACCTCTGAATTTCCCTGCTTGTGTGAATAACACACTCCTTTTTAATTTAGACCGCTCCGAGATAGCTTTTGTTGCTGCTGCTGTTGTTACTTTTAAGGTAAGAGTCCTAAATGAAGTGGGCTCTTGCTCCGTGATTAAGCTCATACTTGAACTAGATCTTGAAGCACGTGCTCTAGAATGCTCCAAAGCATTGTTTTCTGGAGCCCTCTGATTTAAGCCCTCACCCGTCACATCTGCACTGAGCAGTGACTGTATGCCCTGTCCTCAACAGGATGCTGGGATACACAGATAAATGAGATGTTGTCCTGTGGTCTTTGCTGGAGAAGCTCACGCCTCACAGGGGATCCAGATGGGTATGCCTGCTACTGTGCGACAGGGACACACGGAAGGCTCTGTGGCCCAGAGAGAAGAGGGCAGCCCCTCTGCGGGGGAGTCAGTGAGGACTGCCTGGGCCATGTTGACTCCCCTCTCCCTGACCTCCCTTTGAGAACTGTCCCTCCCCCGCTGCCACTTCTCACTCGGTGGAACCAGGCCTGGCCATTCAGAGCACTCCTTCCCTCTGGCACAGGGACTGACCCCAGCATTGCCCCTAACCCCAGCCAGATGGCTGGAAGTGTCACCTGGGTCTTGGCTGGAGTCTTGGGGTTGCTGGGATGATAAGATGTGAGTAGCTGTTGGGGTCACCTTAGGGCTTCCTCCCAACCAGAGGAACTCAGGTCTTCAGGTGGTGACCCTGAAAAAAATAGAAACATTTGCTGCTGGAGGCTGTGATGTGCCCGTCTCCACGAGTCCCAGAACTGTTGAATCTGGGAGCAAGAAGCGACCTCCAACTCTTCAGGTCTGGCCCACTCATGTTACTGGTGAGAAAGCAGAGGCCCAGACGGGTCGGGTGGCATGCACAGGTCCTCCTGGAAGTGGGGCAGAGCTGGGAGGGAACGCCACAGTCCCCTTGTCCTGCCCCCCACTCACCATGCCCAGCACCTGTTCCTGTCTCTTCCAGCATCCCAGCATGAAGCTGTCCCCTCCTGTCTGAGGGAAGAGGTCTGCCTTTCTGGGCCTGCTGGAACTGTGGTGAAGGCTGCCCAGAGCCTAGCATGCCACGCCCTGACCCTGCTGATCACTTTCCACAGATGGCAGGGTAGGGATGGGGGGAAGCACCTGAAGAGGGCCAGCTTAGCCCACTGCTTGGCTTTGAGCAGGTGGGGTTCTGCAACTGGCTTAGGGTTGCAGCCATGCAGCCTGGCCCACCTTGGGAGGGCCATGTATGTACACGTCCATCACCCGGATGTGGGGGAAGAAGGGCTCCAGGAGCCTCACCTTCCTGCCGTGCTGGGCCAGGGCCTTGGCATGGGGCAGGGAGATGAGGTGTTGGCATTTCTCATGTGGCACTGTTCTGAGAAAGACACAAATTTAGGCCGGGTGCAGTGGCTCACACCTGCAATCTCAGCACTTTGGGAGGCTGGGGCGGGCAAATCAAGATCGAGACCATCCTGGCCAACATGTTGAAACCCTGTCTCTACTAATAATACAAAAATTAGCCGGGTGTGGTGGCAGGTGCCTGTAGTCCCAGCTACTTGGGAGGCTGAGGCAGGAGAATCGCTTTAACCTGGGAGGTGGAGGTTGCAGTGAGCGAAGATCTTGCCACTCTACTCCAGCCTGGTGGTAGAGTGAGATCCTGTCTCAAAAAAAAGAGAAAGACACAAATTTAGAGCCTAAGTGACCCCTAGTAGATGCCCAAACAGAGCTGGAGCGAGACCAGGCAGAGACCAGTCAATGAAAAGTGACGGGCAGACAGGCGAGCAGCCGGCTTTCCCTCCCAAGAATGACCTGGTTTGCCAAGCCTTCCGCTCCCAGCACCTGCTGAGTGACCTGCAGGGCCCAGTGCAAATGCAAGATGCGGCCTCCTTTGTCAAAAATTATTCAGAATTTTAAAATGGCCTTGGCAGAGCATTAAACCCAGAGCGGGGCCAGAGCGACTGCAGTCACACCCGTGAAGCCTGCCCTGTTGGTGCCATCTCGTGTGGGGAAGGGCTCAGGCAGCTTACTGGACTCTTCAGGAGCTGGCACGGGGAGGTGCTTAGGAGCCCAAGTCTCTGGAGCCAGACTGGGTTTGAATCCTGAGGTCTCGGGATTTAACCTCCCGGAGCGCGAGTTCCTTCATCTGTGAGATGGGGATAATGACAGGCCATCATAGGGATTTGGTGAGTCAGTGTGTAAATTGCTTAGCACAGCACCTGGCCCATAGTCAGGTTACACAAGGCTTTGTTATTGTTATGAAGGTGAATCTTTGTCTCCACCTTCCGAGCTCACATCTGGACCTCCTCACCTGCCCCCTGCAGGCTCCAGCTGCCCAGTAGACACAGGAGGAGAGTGGTCATGTTTAGAGGCCACCCTGGGTCCTGGGACCCAGCCCCACCCAGCACCCTCTCATCTTCTCTTCCGTCAAGAGCAGGCCAGCCTGAGCCAGGGCTGGTGAGGTGGAATCCACTCCCCTTCTCCAGGAGCACACAGCTGTGGTGGCCAGGAAGCCTGGCTTCATGTACCCGATGGTCTGACCACTCAGCCTCTCTCCCGGGAGTGTGGAGGTGGGAAGGCCACCAGGGTGGTCTGAGCACCTGGCAGGGGAGGGGAGGGGAAGGCTGGGGCCGCCTTTTTCCCTGGGGCAGTGACGCAGGGAGGGACAGTGACGCAGGGAGGGGCAGTGGGAAAGAGAGCTGTGAGAGGGGAGAGGCTGGGAGTGGAGGCCACCAAGTGGGCTCCAAATCCTGGCCTCCTGGCCCTCCTCTGCCCACTGGCTGATCCCCAGCCAGTGCTCAGCCATCCCTCTGGGGTACTCTTACCCCTTTGCCAAATGTGATGAAGCCTCCTGGATGCAACAGAGATTCTCTGATGGGCAAAATTATGAGAGAGAGAGAGAGAGAGAGAGAAAGAGTGGGGGAGAGAGAGAAAGAGAGAGACACAGAGAGAAACAAGAACAGAGACAGGGCAGGAGGAGCGTGAACGCAGACGTGCATCTATGCAGGTTATTTACCTCCTCCTCACAGGCATGCTGGCTTCAGGAGGGGAAGCTCTGGACCTGGTGCCTAGAAGTGGTGGTGCTTCCTCCTCCTATTCCTGGGTCTGGTCCCCCCGGGCCGGCAAGCATTACTTTTAGGCTGGTTAACAGGGTGTCTGTGTCCCTGTGAGGGGCAGGATGCCTCCAAGCTGGACACATCTACTGAGCTTACTCCAGGAGTCCCTGCTTGGTGTTGACAAGCCATCTGGGGCTCAGCTGACCCGAATGACCGAATGTCCCACTGGGTCTACTTCTCTCCCATCTTCCCAGGGATGGCCCCGGGCTGACCCTGGCTGCTGGACCCCAAGCCCCAGGCATCTTGAGGAAGAATAGCAAACAAGCTGGATTTCAGGAGGCAGAGGGCCCCTGTATAACCTTGGAGTGTTTGCTTTTTAAATCTTAAATATATACAACGTTAATTTTCATCATGAAGACAATTGTGTTCTGGGAACTTCCAGGCAGTCCCGGTCTTGGCCAGTTCCTCATTTAGGTGCCTCTTGAGAGGGAAAAAGGCAAAATACAATCACTGGAGGAACAATGGGCTGGGGCTATATTTAACCAGGGCCAGCCCGGGGGACCGCATGCCCACCCCTTCCCTGGCTCCTCTCCCTCCCTTCTTAGCTCTCACCTTCCTGTACCTCTGTCTGGGTTCCCTGGTCTCCCAACCACCCCCACCTCGATGTCTCCAGCTGTCTGCACCCTGAAGCCGTTATTGATGGACAATCAGACAAGTGTCTCCCAGGACGGCTGCAAACTCCTTCCTCCCCGGATCTGCCCAGCAGCCTCATGACTCTTTGAGTTAGGTCACTTCTGAGTCAGAGATAGAAAAGTCAGTGTCACTGAGCAGAAGTAGCATCTCTGGGGGTGGAGTTGTCCGAAAGAAACCCATCCCAGCCTCCATCTGCCATCTTCGGATCTCAGAAACACACCATCCCCCACGCCCCCAACTCCTAGCTCACAAGAAACACGCCCTGCCTTTGTCTTGGCTGATCCTCATTGTAAGCAGTGAAGCAGGCCCGTTTTACAGTGGAAAGCACTGAGGCTCCAATAAGTTACCTTAGGAACAGAGTTACCACGATGCCGGGAGTTTCTGCCCATTTTCTCTTTCACCTGGGGGTTTTGGTGCCAGGTGTGTGTCACAGGCAGGTGGTCGCTGATGTCTCAGTTGTCAGGACTGAGTGTGAGGTCCAGATGTTGGGGGAGGGGGCAGCTTCTTCATTTGTGGGCTTTTTGTTAGCACGTGGTACCCCAGGAGTGACCGCCATAGAGAAGGGACTTGATGCAACTTGTTCAGACAAGGGCCATGTGAGGAGGATGGCAGAGGGGGCGTGGAGCAGGCAGCTCAGATGCCTCCTCAGAGAAGCCTACCGGGGCCACCTGGTGAGGCCGGAACATGCTCCTTTGGGTCTCCACAGATCTTTCCTCCTTTGCGCTTCTCATGAGTCCAACTTCATCCTTATGGCCATGGGTTTTCATTTTGTTTTGTTTTTCACTCTCTGTCTCTTCGAAGATGCTGTGAGCCCCTTGAGGACAGGGATATGTCCTTTTGTGCACCCTGGGACAATTTCATAGCTCTTCCTCTTAGATCATAAGGACTACTCTAAATCCAGAAACACATCGAATGGGTGTTCGTTGATCAATCACGCCAGGCTTTGCGGGCCTCTGGGCTGTCGGGGACATGTAACGTGAGGCACAGGGTTCTTCCAGCCACAGGCCAGGCTCGCTATACCCTAGTGCCCTTCGCATATTCCACTGGAACTCCTAATTTCTCAGGGATCCTCTGCTCGCACGTTGTGATCCTTGAAGTGTTCCTGACAAGGGGCTCCTTTCGACTGTATCAGTGTCTCACGTGCTCCTTGAGGGTGGGAGACTGCGGGGAGGGTGCTGAGGTGAGGGTGGATGGTGGAGAAAGTGATGGGGAGGTTTTGGTGGGGTGGGAGGTTGATGGCAGTGATGGGGTGGGCAGGGGTGTGGCTGCCTCAGTGGGCTCTGCTAGAGGAGGGATCCATTGGGAGATCCACCAGGTCCGACTAGGATCTGCCAGTGATCAGCTGGTGAGATCTCCTGGTAAATGTCTTCCTCTAAAGACCAAAGGTGGATGAAACACCTAGCTTATGTCCTGTTTCCATGTGCTGTGTGCCCCATAGTGGAGGAACCAGACCAGCAGGAATTAAAACCCACAGTGACACTCAACAGCTGGTAAAGGGAGAGAAGGATGCTGAGGCTGCAGCTCCCGTCACCTCCTTGGGAGGAGCCATCAAAGGAGGGAATGGGGCGAGAAACATGCTGGAGAGCATGCAGAGACCCCACACTGCCGGGCTCTGGGGCTCCAATTCCAGCGTATGGTGCATCTCAGTTTCTCCTCAGGGATGACAGGAAGGGGGCTTGGAGAAGAGGCCACTATTGGTGCAAACAAGTGAGAACCAGGAGAAGAATCCCCTGGCCCTTAAATTCAGGTAGGCCAAAGGATAAGTTTTAAGAGACTCAGCTGAACTTACTCCAACCGCAAACACTAGACAAATACTCTGAAGCACTCAACAAGCCTGAAACTCGGCCGGCTCTGCCCTCCCTGCTTCCTTGTAACCCGAGGAGCCAGCGGCAGCCATCTGTGCTGACTAAAAGCATCTGGATCAGGAGAGACCTTGTTCAGTCCAGCTGGTGCAGACCCCTCAGGGCCCCTCTCCCTGTGCCTGGCTCCTTGAAGCTTCCCCGGCCTGGATCTAACAGTAACGTCTTGGATTTATATTGCTCCTGGCTCCAGGGGGCTTTACAGACATCATTTAATTGAGAGGAGAGGAGGAGTGTTGTTGTGGGGAGCAAGGATCCTTTTTTTTTTAACTTGGAAGGCTGCTGGGCAGGAGAGAGAGACGCCAGAAAGCCTGTGCCAAGTGGCCCCCCTGAGAGCCACACAACCACAGCCTCGGGGGAAAGATCTTTACTGGGGCCTCCTGGGGACCAGCCCTGCATCCGGAGCTCAGAAGCATGAGTTCAGAGGCATGGGGCACAGACTCTGCTCCCCAGGAGCCCTTGACCTGGCACAGAAGGTCAAGGCCTAGCCATGGACCCTAGGGTAGACAGGGGTGGTTAGAGGCCTGGACATGGGGTCCTGCCTGCTCTCTCCTGGCACTCCACCTTGCAGATTCCAACTAACCCTCCTCCGCTCTGCTTTCCTGGCTTGCACTAAAAGCTAGCTCTTTGGCCTGGTGCTGAAGGCATTTGACTTCTGGCCGCTGCAAGGCGTGTTCCCATCTTTCACCATCAGCTGTTGCTTCTGAGCCTTTAGGACATGTGGGAGGCCCTTACCCCTGCAGTCATGCTGCTCCACAGTGCTAGTGAGGGCCATGGGGTCCCAGAGGAGCTGTGGTTTGCTGGACATCAGCTGGTGGGTGGGAGAGTGGGATTCAAACCCAGCCTGTGCCCTTTTGATAACATCTTAAAGAAAGCAGAGCCTCCGACAAGGATGGACAGAGACGGGCTCTAGGAGGCGTGCACACGTCTTTGGGGGTGCATGGGCTGAAGGAGTGTCCGGGACAGGAGGAGGGGCATGTTTAGAGACTGAGCAAGGACAGAGCTGTCCATGTTGAAAGGACAGAAGGGAGGTCAGATGGCAGGGGCAGAGAGAGTCAGGGTAGGGAGGATGAGCTGGGGCCTGGAGAAGAGACAGTCCTGGGGGCAGGTAGGGCAGGCCCTGAAGATAAAGCTGGGGCTGTGTCCAGCCTGCCGGGAATGCCCTTCATGTTCCAGCTGGCATGGGGAGCCCCTGTCCTTATTACCTGCTTCCACTCCTTGATTTATAAAGCTGTTCTGGACAGCTTTACAAAACAAGGAGTGGAAGTGGATAATAAGGTACTGTATTGGAATAAGCGGGTATCCAGCTGCAGCCAGCCAGCCTCATATGCCACTCCTACCTCCATGCCTAGGGTAACTGCCTGCACAGACAGGCTGACCACAAATGAGTGTCAAAGGGATGCTCAGTGGCACGGAGCTTTGGAGGGCTGGCAAAGCACTCGAGTGAGAAGATATTTGATTTTAACTACTTGTGCAGTGAAAGCCCCGCACTCCCAGCTGCTCTGTGTGGCTTCATTTTCTATGTCAAAGAACCAGGATAACAAAAGTAGCTATCATTTATGAACCATTTTCTATGCACTGGGCCCTGGGCTGGAAACTTTACAAACTGCTTAATCTTCATAACCACTGTACAAGGTAGGCTCAGAGAAGGAGGTCAGTTTCCTGAGCTCATTCAGCTAGAACATTCTGACTATAATTTTAAGGTGATTTCCCCCTGAAGAGAACTCCTTCAAAAGACCCTACCCCAGACTAGCTGCTTGAAACATATTAGTTGACTCAAAAATGGAACTTAATTGAGTCTTGGAGGATGAGTGGGATTGCGTTTGTTGAGACAGCAACCAGCAACCATGAGCTCTCCAGGTTGGGGAGCAGCAGGAGAGAAGACAGAGGGTGGCCATCAGTGGGTGTCGGGGAGGCGGGAGGAGAGCTGCTTGTCAGTGGGAAACCTCTGCTTTGGGGAGGGACAGGAGGTAAAGCTGGTGACCCGGGGGTGGTGTGGGGTGAGGGGTGCTGCTGCTGCTGCGTTTGGAGCGCAGGACAATAGGGAACCATTGTAGGTTCTGGAGTGAGGGCAGATGAAACTGGTGTTGGATGTTGGCTCTGAAGGATACGGGGATGGGTAGAGACTAGAAAAAGAGAAGCCAAAAGGAGGCTAAATCAGAGAAGAAAAGATAAACTAGAATGAGAAAGAAAGAAGGAGCGCCATGAGGCCCCGGGAGAGGTGGACGCACCGGTAAGTGGTTAATTGCTACCATTTGTGTGCTGTAATTCACTGAGCCCCGGCATATACGTTGTCTCATTTGATTTAGTCCTCAAACCCAGCCTATGAAGTCACAGTTCTCTCCCACATACGGAGCCCTGCTGGTTGCCAGGTACCTTATGTACATTTCCTGTAGCCCTGTCAACAGCCACAAAGGGTAAGTATGATGCTTTTACAGACGATGTACCTGCAGATTGTCAGGTTAAGGAGCTCACCCAAGGGATCGGACCTGTCTGGCTCTGTACCTAGGTCTGACCCACTGTTCCAGGCTTTATCCCATTTATAGTGGAGGAAGCTGAGAGAAGTCCTGGCTGCTGCAGGAGTCCCGTGAGCATCTTGGTGGCGTCTGTTCCATTTGGCTGCACGCCCATGGCTTGTCTTGCTGAAACCCATTTCCACACTTGAGCCTTAGGGGCTTGGATGCCATGTGGCCCTTTCACCCCACCCAGGCTCCTGGGCCATTGTTGCTGGTCCCGTGATTCCTCAAATAAATGCATCCCTTTAACGCTCTTGGAGAAAGCTCTTCCAGACTCCTCAAGTCGGCTCTTGAGACCCATGATAAAACCTTGGTGAGTGGAGGCAGGTTCTTGAGAAGAGGCAGACTTCAAATCTCACCTTGCCAAATTGGGATCAGGGCTTGGCGCTGTGAGGGTTGGAGGACTCTTTATCAGGGTTCAGGCCCAGATGGGAAGCAAGCCCAAGAGACATAAAGATATTCAAGGGGCCAGAGAGCCAGCCCAGCCAAGAGTTAGTTCAGGGAACAGGCATAGGGAGGGCTGTCCACAGACCTGGTGGAGGTGGCAGCCCTGGGGCTTAAGGGACTGTGTCCAGGACCCAGTGGTGGGTGCCCTGCCAGCCGTATGTGCACTGTCTGTACCTAGCTCCACACTGCCATAGCTCCAGAACCACTAACTGCCCCTCAGCTGCCTCTCTTGCTGGAGGGTAGGGATTCTGAAGTCTTATAAGGCCTGCGGAAGAGGGAGGCCTGCCTATGGGCTCTGGTGTCTTCTCAGCAGGGGAAAGGGAATCTCCTGGGGAAGTGGGTGCTGGGGTGGATAGGTTACCGCACACTGCCAAGGACACCAGCCTGCCTGCCAGCTGCAGACGCTTCCTAAATATCTGTTGACCGAGTATCAGAAAGTGAGACCAGTCTGAATTAGAGTCTACCTTGGAAAGAGAATGCGTGAATGTCATATTCAAATAAGACATTAGAAGTCCCTCCAGGACCTGCATAAGGAAGAGAGAATGACTGGCATTGGCATTTTGGGAATGAATGTTGTGGGAAGGGAGCCTGAGCCTTCCTTAGTGGGTCAGAGTGCTTAGCGTCTGCTCTCCAAAATGTCTCCGTGTCCTCCCGAAGCTGTTTTGCGAGGCTCTGGGATCTCAGCAGAAAGCTTTGCTTGTCAGAGGCAAGCTTCAGCCCGCCTCGGCTGGAAGAGCTCCAGTCCTCCCTGCCCCTGCCCGCTGCAAGGTGAAGGTTTATATAAGGAATTGTAGGATCCTGCTGTGTGTCCGCATGTCATCCCAAGCTGCCAGGTTGCCTGAAAATAGACAAATGTCCCATGTGTCAGCCCTCCTGTCTGGGGCTCTCCTGGGGGTCCAGGTGAGCTGGGCCAATGAGGATGGTCTTGACCCTCTCAACCATTGCTCCTCTCTGCCCAGGGTGCAAGCTCGGGGTGACAACAGAGTTAGCTTGCAGGCCCCTGGCTGTAGGGATGGCACCAAGCCTACCCTGATGGACAGAATTCTAGGTGTTGAAGGCAGGCTGGGTTGGAGTCTAACTTCCCACCTCTCTCCTGTGCCTTCTTATCCCACTCTCCAGCACGGTGACCTGGCCTAAAAGAATGCCTTTCAGGTATGTGGCCAGCAGGGACTGTGTGTCCTGATGGCCCGTGCTCACAATGGGAAGCCAGGCAGACCTAGGAACCCCGACTATGGGTTCTAATCCAACCCTGGATTCCATGAATGGACAAGGATGGTGCTAGCAGGCTTGGTGGGATCTGTCATCCCCTGAGCCAGTGCGCTAAGCAGGTGGGAAGTAGCCTGCTTTCCTTTCTGCCAAGGGCAAGCCCTTTCCTGACAAGGGTAACCCATAGAGCCCCATGGGGTGCATGGCAGAGGGATGCAGGCATGCCAAGCCCTGCCTTTCAGAATCCACTGGGCTTTCTAAAGAGAATTGGCTCAGGCTTTTCGGAAGGACAGAAGGCTGATGCTTTGGTCGAGCTGGTGGTTCAGGGGCATCAAGAGTGGGACTTCCAAACCAACAGCCCGTGGGAAAAGTTGTATTTAATAGGGCCATGCAGTATGGGTTTTTTTGTTTGTTTTGTTTTTGCTGTTTACTTTTTAAAATTTTGAGTTTTCTGTTGGCACTTAAAGTTGAGGTTTCTTTTTTTTTTTTTTTTCAGACAGATTCTTGCTCTGTCACCAGGCTGGAGTGCAGTGGTGCAATCTCGGCTCACTGAAAGCTCTGACTCCCTAGTTCAAGCGATTCTCCTACCTCAGCCTCCCGAGTATCTGAGATTACAGGGGTGCGCTACCATGCCCAGCTAATTTTTTAAGTTTTGGTAGAAAAGAGGTTTCATTATGTTGGTCAGGATGGTCTGGATCTCCTGACCTTGTGATCTGCCCTCCTTGGCTTCCCAAAGTGCTGGGATTACAAGCGTGAACCACCACGCCCGGCCTGAGAAATCTTTTACATACAAATCTGGATTTCCAGTTTCTCTTGAAAAATCAGAAGACCTGGGCTGGAACTGAGTGGCAGGTGCCCCTCTGGAGCTCCTTGCCCAGTCACCCATCAGCATCCCTCCAGCCACTGGCCTCACTTTGATCACCTGCCTGGCACTGGAACCAGTGAGGCTGTGACCCTGGAACTGGTGCTTTGGGTGAGGACAGTCCTCATGGGTGCTCTGTGGGACCATCTGCTGGGGAAGACTAGCCTGGGTACGTGATTGGTGTGGGCGGATGTGTGCCCGATGACTGGGGTGGCTGAGGCAAATGCCTTTGCAGTTAGACCAGGGGACCTCACCTCTGCAAAGACTTAGGAGATCTCTACCCCCACTCTCCTCATTCAAGTCACAGCCTTTTCTGGGAAGGGGACAGTTTTCCCCAAAGTGCTGGGTTCCTAAACTCTGGCCTGATTAGATCTCCTCCTCTGGCTAGAGGAGGAGGAGGGGGAGCCTTCCTCCAGTGTCAGGGCTCAAGGCCATGGCCAGGAGCTCTGATCACCAAGGCCCCAGGGTGGCGAGGAAGCACGGTCAGGAGTACATCCAAGGCCGAGTCAGCTGCTGCCTTCCCCGTCTCTCCATCCCACCACCAAAAACTGCACGGAGCCTCCTCTGGCAGAGCCTGAACCTAGGTTTTCTGTAGCTGCAGGTGGCTGGGCTCAGGTGAGGACTGGGCCTCAGGGAAGCGTGCAGAGTGCCCTGGGCTGCTGCAGTTTGGCTGGGGAGTGGGAGAGGATCCTCTGTTAGGGCTGCAGGCCACTCGCTCTTCTTCTGACCTGGGGGATCCACAGTCCTGTGTACTCAGCACCTGTTCTTGCTGGAAAGCCTTGGAAAGCAATGCTGGGGAAGACGGGACAAGGGCCTCTGCCATGTGGTGTGTGGCTGTGGGATACAGTCCCCGCAGCCATTGAGGGAACACCTTCACGGCCTTCATCATTAGGAGGGATGACCCTGAGTGCTGGGCGCTGATGGAGTGGCAGACAGGGCACCCTCTGGGGACCTCGCTGGAGGATTTCAACTGCCCTCCTGCCTGTGACCTCCCACAAGTAGTTTAACAGTTTAACCTTTGTAAACAAGGAACATCAGAATAGTTTTCTCACTGGGTTGCTGTGAGGCTCAAAGGAGAATATATATAATGGCAGCCAATATTTGTTTTATTGATTGCTGGCCATGCACCAGGCAGGAAGTCCCAGTCAGATCAAATATCGGCTCCTTAAGAAAAATGGTGTGAGCCAGGTGCAACCCTGGGGCCTCCAGAGGACCTGCACCAGGAGTACGGCCGAGGCTGGAGGAGCCAGCAGACAGGGGAACCAGAGACCCCGAGGACCGGCTCCATGCCCACACATTGCCCAGGGGCAGCCTGAAGGAAGCAGAGGGAGCACAGCATGGGATTAGGGCACTGGCTGTGGGGAGCACCAGGGTTCAAATGCCAGCCATGTCCCATGCAGGCCTTGGGCACATCGCTCACTCTTTCCAAGCCTTGGTTTCCTCCTCTGTAAAATGGGCATGATAGTGGCATTTATGTCACAGCACTGTGGTACTGCTCAGTGAGGCGCCATCTGATGCATAACATTTTGAGAGATCAACTGGTATTTTCCCGTCTGGATTTCCTCCCTTCCCCATCCTTCCCAGGGTCTGCAGCCAGGCTCCTTGGCAGTGGGGTTCCTCACCTCTGGGAAAGGACATGGCAGAAGAGGGCAAAGGGAAATGGAAAGAGCCTCTTCCTGAATTTTGTGTGCAAAAGCCTCGGCTTTAGGGGAAGCCGTAAGGCGGCAGATTGAGAAAAAACATCCTGAATGAGTAAGAGCCACCCTCCCACCCGACCAACTAAAAAAGTGCTCCCCGGGGGGGGAAGGAGGGAAATGGGGAGCACCGACTCACGGCCAGGGCCTGGGGGAGGGTGGCAGTCCCACCTAAGGGCTGCATGTGCAAGCAGAGGGCACTCATGCCTCCTGTCCTGGTGAGAGCCCCGAGGAGGCAGCTGGGCTCCTAGAAGGGAAAGGGCTGGGCAGTGCAACGAGCTCACGGGCCTTACAGAGCTCATTATGGGCTTTCCTCCCCCATCAGACTGTGAAAGCAGCAGATGGGTCACTATGCAACAATGGCCCAGAAGAAATAAAGAGCCCTCCCCACCCCCCGCCTGGAGGGTTCCTGAGACAGGATCACAGGCGGCTATATGGCGACCAAGTGGACTCACGACATTGAGTTCTCGATACCTTGTCATTCTGACAACCCCATGTCTACCCACAGGAACTCAGACATCCTCCCAGGGAAAATGGCCTGAAGTTGGAGTTGTCTGAGATAAAGATTCACCCACTACTGGCAAGGAATTCAAAATGAAAATAAGGCTGCCACAGAAAATGAAGACCGTCCTATGTCCTGGACACTTGAATTTATGAACTGAGATTTGTGCCGGTTATAAATTAATGCAAAGGACTTAGCACAGTGCCAGGCACATCCAGGCTCTGGCTGCTGTGTCCCATGTGGTTGGGGTGCCATGATAGGCCCAGAACCGGATGGAATGCCAAGCTGGGACTCTCTATCAGGTTCCCGGTCACCTTCCCTGCTGAGGACATCAGGTGGGTGGCTGTCCTTCCGAAAGGGGGTCTGAGTGGCCACTCAGCTCCTGGTGCTTCCCAAGCTGTCTGAGATCTGAATGTGACCATCCTCTCCTTCTCACATCTCCCTCCACAAGCATCTCTCTCCATCTCCCAAGGCCCTGAGACCTGGAGCTTTCAGCCTGACGTCTGGCACAGCCTCAGACGCTGTGATCGTGGTGCATTCTCTGGAAAGAAGGGCCTCAGTTTTCCTGCCCTAGGCTGGAAAACACAGAGATCTCTGAAGACATCCCAGACTGAGCTCACCAGAGCCATGGGGAAGATGCAGCCTAAGCAAGTGCCATTTCTGCTTCTGGAAGGGGCCCCAGCTCACCCTGCTGTCACTGTGGAGTCCTGGGAGGCAATGGCCACAGTCAGCAGACGTCCATGTTGTCTGGGAAGGGGTAGCTCCATCAGGGTCAACAGAGAGTCTCCCAGAACAGAGTCTGGCCAAAGCCTCTAAAAAAGCTGCTGGAGGTTGAATATGGAGTTTTCTGTACCCACTTGGACACCACCTGAGGGTCCTCACCAGGCCAGGAGGGATGCTCGTGATTAGCCTAGACCACTCAAATTCATCCATGGGACGGCAAAGGGGCTACGTGTCCAATCATGGAAGAACATGGGTTCAATAACTCAATGAAACGGAGGCTGTGCTAGCAAGAGGTGTTTGTGTCGGAGCAAGGAAGGGGACAGGCATTAGATGGGCAAATAATGGCACCTGTCACTCTCACAGTGATCCTGCCTCACCGACCTTCTCCCTCCTGCTTGGAACATTCTTCCCCAGCTTGATCTCTTGCTGGTTGCCTCTCTTTTAGGTATCAAAGAAGGCTTCCAGAGTCCTCAATCTATGACAGCCCCCCACTCAGTTACTCTCTCACAGAGCATCCGGCTCTTCTTCAGAGCACTCTTCCTAAGGTAAAATTTTTATATGTCCCTTGCACCAGATAGGAACTCCCTGAGGTGGGATTGGGTCTACTTTTGCTCATTCGGAATCCCTGGCTCCACCAGAGCATATGGCGCAAAGTAACGCCTACATCTCTATTTTCAGTTAATAGTTGCATGAATGAATGTCAGATTTAAGCTTTTCAGACAGTTTCTTTTAAATTTTTCTTGATAACCCTTTGCCCTAGTTTTTTTTTTTTTTTTTTTAGATGGAATGTCTCTTTGTCATCAGGTTGGAGTGCAATGGCCTGACCTCGGCTCACTGCAACCTTCGCCTCCCAGGTTCAAGTGATTCTCCTGCCTCAGCCTCCCGAGTAGCTGGGACTACAGGCACACGCCACCACACCCAGCTAATGTTTTATATTTTTAGTAGAGATGGGGTTTCACCATGTTAGCCAAGATGGTCTCCATCTCCTGAACTTGTGATCTGCCTACCTTGGCCTCCCAAAGTCCTGAGATTACAGGTGTGAACCACTGTGTCCAGCCTGCCCTAGTTATTTTTATCCTCATTTTACATACGAGACCACTGAGGCAGAGTGTCTTAGTTCATTTGAGCTGCTATAAGTTAATGCCATAGACTGGGTGACTGAAACACAACAGAAATTTACTTCTCACAGTGCTGGAGGCTGGGAAGTCCAAGAGGCTGGGAAGGTACTGGTAGATTCGGTGTCTGGTGAGGACCTGCCTCCTCACAGATGGTCATCTTCTCACTGTGCCTTCACAAGGTAGACAGTGCAGGGCAGCTCTCTGGAGTCCCTTTTATGAGGGCACTAATCCCATTCCTGAGGGCTCCACCCTCATGACCTAATCACAAAAAGCCCCATCTCCAAATACCATCACAATGGGTGTTAGGATTTCAACATGTGAATTTTCAGAGATACGCAGCACGGAGAGACACCAAATGACTTACCTAAGGTGGCGTGGATGGCAAGAAGCAGAATTCAAATTCGCGTGACTTCTTCTGATTTCAACTTCTGTGCCCTTTTCATATCCAATTCAGTGTTTCTGGCTAAATGACAGAGGACCTGACCCGTACTGTATTAAGCTGGTTTACTGCAAACCAACACATTTAAAATTGGTTTCCCTCAGTGTGACATACAGAGACATGGGTGAAGGATAAGCTCTCGAGAATCAGCTCTGCTAGTAGGAAGTCCCTTTTGTACTGCCCTGTGCTCCAAACCACAGTGACAATGACACACCCTGGCATCCTGCCTGCCCAGCCGAGATGGCTGCAGATGTTGCTTTAGCATTGTCTGCACTGTTCTAGAGTGAAACGGGTGTTAGGCTGTCACCATTCTCACCAACTGTCAATAAGAAGACTTTGTCAAAGGGCATTTTCAGACTCTGTGTTTAAAACCTTCCCAACGATGACTTGGAGCCAGCAGAAGAGACTTCGGCTACTAACTTCAGCACAACCACAAACACCGCTGTTCAAGAAGTTATAATTCGGCCGGGCGCGGTGGCTCAAGCCTGTAATCCCAGCACTTTGGGAGGCCGAGGCGGGTGGATCACGAGGTCAAGAGATCGAGACCATCCTGGTCAACATGGTGAAACCCCATCTCTACTAAAAATACAAAAAACTAGCTGGGCATGGTGGCGCGTGCCTGTAATCCCAGCTACTCAGGAGGCTGAGGCAGGAGAATTGCCTGAGCCCAGGAGGTGGAGGTTGCGGTGAGCCGAGATCGTGCCATTGCACTCCAGCCTGGGTAACAAGAGTGAAACTCCGTCTCAAAAAAAAAAAAAAAAAAAAAAAAGAAATTATAATTCATGTCTATCCCAAGTTGTAAATGCTAGCCTTTTTTCCCATTACCTTCAAACAATTTTATCCATGAAGCTCCTTCCTCACAGTCTGTGGAAGCCCAGTGTATGTTTGGAGAAATAGGGGTGCCCTGGCTGCAGCGTCGGAGGGTGGGTGTGCTGAGACACTCCCTCTGGCCTCCTCTTTTGCTGCCCTCAGGGCTCGTCTAGGGTGATTCTAGGCTCCTCAGAGCACAGCTGAAAACCCCTGCTCTCCTCCAACCCCTTCACTATAGGGACTAAAACAGAGCCGCGAGAGGGTTAATGTCTTCCTTTGTCACATGGCTAGCAGGTGGCAGAGAAGGCCTTGGTGTCACATGGCTAGTAGGTGGCAGAGAAGGCTTTGACTCTTGCTCCAGTGCTCCTTTGAAAGGAACCAGCAGACACCTCTTCGGGCAATGGGGAGTCAAGACATTTAAGAAGCAATGTTGGCCTGGTGCAGTGGCTCATGCCTGTAATCCCAGCACCTTAGGAGGCCGAGGCAGGCGGGTCACTTGAACCCAGGAGTTCAAGACCAGTCTGGGCAACATGGCAAAACGCTGTCTCTACAAACTATACAAAACTTATCCAAGTGTAGTGGTGCACACCTGTAATCCCAGCTACTAGGGAGGCTTACATGGGAGGATTGCTTGAGCCCAGGAGGCAAAAGTTGCAGTGAGCTGAGATCGCGCCACTGCACTTCAGTCTGGGCGACAGAGTGAGACCCTGTCTCAAACAAACAAACAAAAAGCAAAACAAAAACGAAGAAACGTCAGTGCTAACCCCACTTCTCCTACTTTTCTGCCTTCCACTCATGAGCTCTTTGTAGTTTATTTTCATAGGCCCCAAAGGCGTCGGGCTGAGCCTGACACAGCAGGATGACTAGCAGACGATCACATTTATTATATGGGTTCAGGGAAATTGAAAAAGACACCCAGTTCTCATTAAACGTGATCAGGCATATGAAGTGCTTCGCACAGAGGATGAACTCAGCAGACGTCAGCCAGCATCATTGCTCTCAGTGTCTTGCTCTATGCTTGTCAGTTCACATTGGGACTCTGAACATGCTCATCCCAGTTGCCTTGCCTGTAAAAGGATGACAATGATATCATCCTCTCGGGGTTATTTCGAGGACCATAACAGTGGATATACAACTCTTTTGAAAAATATAAGAGTAGGCTAGCATTATTGTTACTTGGCAAATGATTGCATTTTCTTCTGATTACACATCAAGTGAAACACAGTTCACCTATCAGGATGTGACTGTGATCATTCTTGATGGGAACTTGCATGTGAATTTTACAGCTCAAACTTCAACCCAATGGGAACACTTTATTGACTTGCAAGTTAATGCCTGTGATCAGGGCAGAAAACTGAATTTCAAAAAAGAAACCAGAAAGCTTATATTTAGAAATTGGGTCATAAGTAGGAGAATGTGCCAACTTGTGATTTCTTTAAAAGCTCACCAGAGTTTGGTAATACATAACTGAAATATGAGATTCTAGTTTTGTTTTGTTTTTTTGGACAGAGTCTCACTCTGTCACCCAGGCTGATGTGGAGTGGTGCAATCTCGGCTCACTGCAACCTCCGCCTACCAGGTTCAAGTGAGTCTCGTGCCTTAACCTCCTGAGCAGCTGGGACTACAGGAGCATGCCACCACACTCAGCTAATTTTTGAAATTTTAGTGGAGACGGGTTTGCTAGGTTAGTATGGAATTCATGGCCTCAAACGATCCACCTGCCTTGGCCTCCCGAAGGATTCTAGTTTTTAATATCAATTTTGTCTTTGTGTTAAAGTCAGGTTGGTGGTAAATCATTGAAAAAATAAATATTGTCTTCTGATGCCACACTGTCCTCCTCATATTTTATTTTGTTTTCAATTTTAAGTTGCAGTTGAAGTCACTTGTTTACTTGAGAATCAGCCTCTTTGACTAGAAGTTAAAAGGCTTGAGCTCTAGTTTAATTACACCACCATATGTCACTACCTCTTGTAAATGACATACCTTCCTGGGCATCATATCCTTCTCTCCTACACAATGGAGGTGTGTGGTGTAGCGGTGGTGGCAGTGGTCGTGATGGTGGTTGATTTGGTGTAGTGATGATGGTGTTGGTGTTGCCTTGGGTTGTGGTGGAGGTGTTGTTGCTGATGGTGTAGGGTGTAATGGAGTTGGTGATGGTAAACATAGTTCTGATGACTCTGAACTATGGGTTGTGGTGGAGCTGGTGTTGCTGGTGGTGTAGGGTAAATGGAGGTGGTGGTGGTGAGCATGGTTCTGTTGGCTGTGATGGTGGTGGTGGACATGGTGATGATGGGTGTGGAAGGAAATGGTGGTTGTGATGGTGGTTGTGATGGTGATGGTAGTGGTGGTAGAGGGCATGGAAATGGATAGAGAGCTGGTCCAGGTGGGTTGGCCTAGCTGGTCTCTACGTTCCTCTCAGGTCCACTATTCTATGTTCTTTGAGTTCTGCTGCCATTTGTGTGGCCAGTGGTTGTCCACTGGAGCGATCAGTGAAACAGAGGGGAAAGGAAAAAGATTCAAAATTGGCGTTGTTGAGAGTTGTTTTCCCTCACTTGAATTCTCTTTATAAGGTCTATGTTTGGGGCACTAGGAGTCCTATTCTACAGCATTTGTGGAGTAGGAAGAAAGATTTGATCAGGGACGTTATGTTTGGCCAAGAGTCCATCAGACTTCTACATCTTCTACCAGCTCTCAGAATTCAGACGAAAGGGCAGCACTGTATTAGGATTTTGCTATAAGAAAATTTGAAATTGGGGCACATGTAAATCAGAGTCCCAAAAAGAAACAGATGGTACACGAAATTCGGGTAATTCAAGGAGGTTTAATTTCTAAAGGGATATTTATAGAATGTGGCCAGGGTAGAGGGGAACCATAATGGATGGTACCATAAACCTGGGCTAAAAACAGGGGTTGCCATCCTAGGCTTGCTTGCAAGAGGGAGAGTGTATTAGGGATCTCCAGAGAAACAGCCAACAGGATGAATATATAGGAAGAGATTTATTATGAGGAATTTACTTACTCAAGGCTGAGACGTGGGAGCTGCTGTCTGTGAGCTAGAGACCCAGGAAAGCCAGCGGTGTTATTCAGACCTAAGTCCAGAGGCCTGAGAACCAGGGATGCTGATGGTACTAATCCCAATACAGGGGCAGGAACTGATGTCCCAGCTCCAGCAGGCAAGTAGGAAGAAAAGAAAGGGGGCCAATTAATTCCTCCTTTCTCCACCTTGTGTTCTGTTCAAGCTATCTGCAGATTGGATGGGGCCCACCCACACTGGGGAAGACAATCTACTGAGTCCACATACTCAAACAGTAATGTCATCTGGAAACCCTCTTATGGACACACCCAGAAACAATGCTTAGTCTGGGCACTTCCTGGTCCACTCAAGTTGATACATAAAATTGACCATCACAGATCCGTTACAAGCACTCATGAGAGATATTTGTGTAGCAGACACTGCTTCAGGAGCGACGTCTGTGGAGGGTCCCAGCCAGCAGAGGTGATGCTGCAGGGTGGGAGCCAGGCACATGGGTCTCACGCGCTTCCCTCCTTCCTGTCTCCCACCTGCACTCACAATTGGCCACACCCAAGCACAGCCAGGGCAAGGAGCCTACTGAGATGGTTCATGTCTGTTTGTCTCCTGGGCAGAGAGCCGGGTGGAGTGGAAAGAAAAGTGGACCAGGAGGGGGAACAGAAGGCACAGGATCCCACTACTGTTCATTCATCCACACAGCACAGGGTTCTGAGCATCGATGACCTGCTAACTAATGTTCTAGCCTGCCAGCCCTCATGCAATGTCATGTGATGGTTTCTGTTGAATGCATTGGGATGGCCATTGAGTTTGGAGTGACTACCTAGCCTGGCCTCCCTCTGTCCCCAGCGCACATTCTCATCACTGGTGGGGCCAGGACAAAAGGCCGCCCCCGCCAATCCTGCCTTCCCTAAGCAGCTCGAAGTGCATCTCACCCTCTGCATAGCCAAACTTTGCTTGAGGCTGACTTATTGAGGTGACTGAGCTGTAGCTTCCTGTGCATGGGAGCCAGGACCATTGGAGCTCAGCATCCCGTGCCTTGAAGGCTGCCTGGTGCTTAGTACGTACAAGTAACAGGAGACACTCCATAGGTATTTGAGAAACAGATAGCAAATGCTTTTATTCTCTCACAAAAACATCCTGCTTTCTTGTCTTTCTGCTTTTGGTCCTGTCCCCCTTTATCCTTCTCCTGTCTTCTTGCCGTGTCTTTTGTCCAAGTGCCACATTCCCAGGAAGACCTCATGGACACCAGCCCACAGCAACCAACCCTTCCATTGCAACAATAGTGGGTTTCAGTCCAGTGCCAGATCGTTTCCTAATTATCCCCTGTGTGTGCCACTCTCCTCCTCGGCCAGTCATGAGCTGGACTTGAAATCCAGGGCCATGAATTTAGGGGCCTCATCTTTTATTTCATTTGTTTCCAATACTCCACTGCCTGCCCCCAGAGTAGATGATGCAAGAACAATGACAATAATAACAATGATCATAATAATGAGCCATTTGAACCCACGTAGAGCCCTTCCCTCCCTCCTCCCTCCCTTTCTCCCCTCTCCCTCCTTCCCTCCCTCCCTCTGTCCCTTCCTTCCTTCCTTCCTTCTCTCTTTCTTTCTTTCTTTCTTTCTTTCTTTCTTTCTTTCTTTCTTTCTTTCTTTCTTTCTCTCTTTCTTTCTTTCTTTCTTTTTCTTTCTTTCTTCTGTTTGTTTTAAGATGCAGTCTTGCTCTCTCTCCAGGCTGGAGGGCAGTGGTGCCATCTCTGTTCACTGCAACCGTTTCCTCCTAGGTTCAAGCCATCTTCCCCCCTTAGCCTTCTGAGTACCATGCAGGGCTGCTTTTTGTATTTTTTTGTAGAGATAGGGTTTCACCATGTTGGCCAGGCTGGTCTCAAACTTCTTGGGCTCAAGCGATCCACCCACCTCGGCCTCCCAGAGTGCTGGGATTACAGGTGTGAGCCACTGCACATGGCCTACGTGAGTTATTTCGTTTAATTCTCACAACAACCCCATGAGGAGAGTCATATGCTAGCATCCCCACTTTAGGGATGTGTAAACTGAGGTTCAAAGAGGTTTTCTCTAACATCTCACAGCTGGTAGGCAGAGAAACCTGGTCCAATTCCAAACCTCACTCTTGTCACCCTGACATGAACTATTTCCACACCTCTACTCTTTGATATTCTCCCACTCTTCATCCCTCTCTTCCCCCTCTCAGCATCTAGAACAGTCCTGGGCATGTAGAAGTTGCCTAAACAATGCCTGTAGATTCATTGCTAGGTGAGGTATCCAGTGATTAATCAGTGAACCTGCCTTTCTATTAACATCATGACATACAGGAAAACCTTTGCAGCCAGGCCTCATCTCTGGAAGTCAAGCATGTTACCCTCCAATAGCCCACCAGCCCCTTTGTCTCCCCAGATTGGGGCTCGGGCTGCCTTTCCAGCCATCCCAGGACACTGCTCCCGACAATCGCCTTTTGCTTCCAGCGCAGGAACAGCCTGCAGGAAACCCTCCTTTGAGCCCTCCAGATCAGAGTGACAGGGGCCCATAAAGCCCAGGTTATGAAGTGTCACAGTGTCTGAAACAACTGCTTCTTTATTGTGTAAGCACACACCAGAAATCTGTTCATTTCTGGGCAGCGGCTGATGGAAAAACAGAAAGATTTTCCATGTATTTATTATGTGAAACATAACATACGGGGGATATGAGTGGCGATATATAATTAGACATAAAACGAGCCAGACTTGAGAAACTGCCAAAAATCTGTGGCAGGATCATGAAAGTGGTATCATTTATTTCACAATCTGTCATTGCAATCGATGGCCTCAGTAACCTGTTGAATACCGTGGAAACAGAGCTGGGAGTTCGTTCAGGAGGAGATGCTTGGCCAGGCACCGTCTTTGATTAGTTTCTGTGTCTTTTCCAAGCCAAAGACATATTCATCTTGGAGCTCTGGTGGCAAAGGAGCTGGATGAGGAGAGGGTGGGTGTGGTGGCCCATCCCAGGCAGAGGGTGGGTGGAAGGCTGTCTGTTGATTTCCCCAGCTGGACTGGGCTGTACTGCTGTCTTTCATATCACACAAGCAAGGAAGGGTGAGAGCAGGGGCCCCGTGGCAGCTTCTAGTTCCAGCTCTGTGGCAGTCTCCATTTGCAACCTTCCCAGACCACTGGAATTCCCTGAGCCTCACTTCCCCTCTGTGCAGAACAGGAAGATTGACCCATGAACATTCACATGCAGGGATGCATGCCTGGTGAGTGGGGGCCACGGTGAGAAGACCCTGATGTTCTGGCCCCTTTCATAATAATCCCATCCAGCTTGTCGTTTATCTCTGAGGGTGTATATCAAGACTTTCAAATTAAAAATATGGGCCAGGTGTGGTGCCTCACATCTGCAATCCCAGCACTTTGGGAGGCCGAGGTGGGCAGATCACCTGAGGTCAGGAGTTCGAGCCCAGCCTGGCCGACATGCTGAAACCCCATCTCTACTAAAAAATACAAAAAATTAGCCGAGCATGGTGGCACATGCCTGTAATCCCAGCTACTCTGGAGGCTGAGGCTGGAGAATCACTTGAAGCCAGGAGGTGGAGGTTGCAGTGAGCTGAGATGATGCCACTGCACTCCAGTGTGGACGTAAAGAGTGAAAACTCCGTCTCAAAAAAAGCAAAACCAAAACCAACCAACCAAACAAACAAAAACATGCCAGAGCTGATCCTCGTGGTAGTTTATTTTTCAATTAACTTGAAGGTCTGCTACACATACACCTGGCACTTAGCAGGTAACCACGTTCTTCCTTCTTGCCGATAACTGTTCACCAACTCTTGTCCGTCTTGCTTCCTTAAGCTCCTCCACATTTGTCCCCAACACCACCTTTGCTTCTGCAACTGCCCTGGCTCAGTCTCTCACTGTCTCTTTCCCCAATGTCGCAACCACTTCTAGAGTGGTCTGGGCTGGTGCGTCTTCCCTGCTGGCCTCTCTCCCTCTCATTCTCTCTCCATCCTTCTCTGCCCTGCTCAGTGTCCCCAGACTGAACCCCTGCAGACTCCTTCACAACCAGCAGCCAATTCTGGCTATTGCCCATGGAAAGCCCCAGGAGAAGATCTAGGGGCTGTTTTTTGCACCCTCCCTACCCGGATCATGTTTCCGGTGGTGGTCGCATCCTCGAAGGTCTGCAGCTCCTGCCTATGGTGCCTCCATGTCTCACCAGGTGCACGGATGTGATTTCCTGCCCTCGTCCACTGCTTTGGAGCTCTGGGGGCCTTTTCATCCCTCACTGGTCCCACCCACCCCTCCATGAGCAATAGCCTTATTCATTCATGAATTGAGCCCCCTAAGTCAGAATATTTCCTGCCAGAACCCGGGTGTACATGCTGTCCCCTGCTTCTGCTGACACCATGCATAATTCTCAAAACACAATCCTGACTGCATCTCTCCCATGCCCAGACACCATTGCCTCTCCACTGCTGCAGTCAGAGGCCACTCACAACCCTCTGCAGCTTGGCTCAGATGTTCTCAGATGTTCTCTTCTCTGGTCTCTTTCCTCTGTTGCCTGCCATTTCCCAGGAGAACAAGCTGCTCTCCCTAAACACAATCCCCACTGCTCGCTCTCCCCAAATCTCCACGGCTCCAAATCCTACCTGTCCTTCGAGGCTCAGCTAAAATGTCACCTCTTCCATAAAATTTCCCAGCTCCTTCCAGCTGGAAGCAATTTTCTCCTCATCTGCACTCCTGGGGGATGTTATCTGTTTCACTCTTGGTCACTTCTCACTTCCCCAACCTATAGTAGGATAATTTATATACAAGCTGTGTCTTCCCTTCTGGGCTGTAAATTCCGATGGTGCCTCTTTCATCTTGCTGAGGGCCGTGTGGCATGGTCATTACAGGGATGTACTCTGGAGACAGCCCGCCCAGCTTCAAAGCCTGGCTCTGCTGCTTTTTAGCCACGTGAACTTGGCATGTTACGCTATCCCTTGGAGCTTCTCATTGCTCACCAGCAAAATGGGGGCATTTGGAGGGTAATAATACCACCTGTCCTATAGGATTGTTGGAGGATTACATGAGTTCGCACATAGAAAACAGTCTGAAGGGGGTTGGCACATCATAAGCAGTCCCGTCTCTTCTGTTCTCCATCTTATTCTCAGTAGCATATGGCTAATTCGTTCCACATGCTGTCGAGATAACGAGAGAGTAGATCGAATGATAGGGCAATGCCTGGAAAACAAAAACGTCCTCATCATAATGATTTTCCTAGATTGGTCACGTTGGAGAATGTGACCATTTCCAAAGCTGGAATCCCATTCAGAGACAAAGACCGACCTCTCATAAGCATCAGGCAAACTGATGCTCACAGCTAATGAGTGGCCAGAACTGGGGCTTGAACTTATCCCACAGCAAGTGTTTTTCTTCTATGCTCTGCCAAGCTTTTCGAGAATTACCGTTTCCAAACTCCCAAGCCCTAAGAGAAGTTGACCTCAAGGAGACCAGCCTGGAGAATGGGACCCCGAGTGGACAAGGGGCAAGGATCCACAGCCCTGGGGATTCCCCAGACTTGCCTCACCTCTCCATAACTTGGGAGAGAAATTCAAGGGTCTGCAAATGCTGCCCCGTGTTTGCCTCCTGGAACTTCACATCCTGCTCGTGGGAGCAGTCTACCCTCTGAGCAGCTCTCAAAATAATGTGAGATCCCTTCGCTTTGAGTGAGAGGCCTGGGCATCTCTGGGGAGGAGGTTAACATAGAGTCACTGGGAAGAGATGGAAGAGAAAGAGCCTCCATTCGTGACAGCCAGTCAGAAAGCAGAAAATAGACTTGGTCTGATGACATATGGGCAACAATTGACCCTGTCGTCGGGTCCAAAGGCATTGGTCAGGTGGGCAGGGATTAGGTGGCAGCGTTTCAGAGAGAACGCTTCTGAACCTCTGCTGCCAGAAGTGTGGTCATCCCTGCCCTGCAGTTGACCGGCCTTCTCTGGGGGCCATCTAGCCACCAGAGTGGATACCCAGAAAACCAGGGGTGATGGGACAGTGTTGGTATAGTGGGTGACCCGCAGGTCACCCACTGAGCTGGAGTCACAAAGCCAGGCAGTGTGGGCACAAAGCTGGGCTCTGCTCCATGAGGCAGATAAGGGACAGGTGTTCTCCTTTGGGCAGCATGGAAGATGGAGAATGGAAAGCCACACACCCCTGCCTGGCCTCTGTGAGATCTCTGGAAAGTCTCCTAAAGCCACCAAGGGTCAGTGTTTTTCATCTTTAAGATGGAACATAAAAGTTTCTCGGAGTTACTGGGGGCAGGTGACAAGGCCTGGAGATGGGGGAGTGGAGTCAGGGGTGGTGGGTCTGGCTTACCTGAGAGAGGTGAATTCAGATCCTGGTTCTACCACATACTGCTGTGTGTCCTTGAGAAATGGATACATTGTGAGTCTCGTTGTCTTAATCTTTACAAAGGGGTCATTGTGAGGGCCAAACAGTGATGTACGTGAAGAGCTCGCCACAGTGCCTGTTCATGTGATGATTAGCAAGACACAAGGCCAGGCACAAAGCGAAGGCTCAGTAGGCCTTAAGAGAACGGATCATGTACGGGAGGGACTTTGGCCATTACAAAGGCCCACATAGAAGCCAGGGCTGTTGTTATCATACCCAGGCAATGGGGCACTTTTGGGTAACATGTGGTGGTTTCTGTACCTGGGAGATCTTCTCCCAGCCTTCTTTGCGTCTCACGTTGCTGTTCAGCCCAGACTTGGGAACCCATGCAACCCACCTTTATCTAGGAGGCAGAAGGACCCTGCTGGAAAATGACTTACTAGACAAGAATTAAACTGCGATCCAACCTTAGGTCTCTGTTCGGAATATTTAGTGGTCAGGACACTGGATCCCCTTGGTACCTTTCCACCAAGCTCCAGCTGCAGGTTGAAACCGTGGAGAGGTTTGGTGGGAGTGCAGGTGAATGAGACAAAAGGAGGATCCTTTGGCTGAGGTGTGCTGGTTGTCTCTTGGTGTGCTTCCCAAGCCCTGGGCGCCGGGCAGAGCTGGCTGTGGGAGAGGCACTGAAAGAGGTGTCTCCCATCCCTACCCCTGCATCAATCTTTCAACTTTCAAACACCAGGGAGCCACTGTCACTTTTGTCCACATGGAGACAGGGGAGAGTCACGGGGAAGGAGGAGGAGCTGAGAGATTGTAACAAGGCAAATATATTAAAGAAGGAGATGTAAGAACTTCGCCCACCACAGCTACCATGCCCTTGGCTCACAATGAGCTCACAAACACACATGCATATACTTGATACAGTATGTGTAGCTATATAGACTTACCTTGAATAAACATTTATTCTATTCCTATAGGGCCCTGACATTACAAAAATGAATTCAGTTCTGTCTTCAGGGAGTTTGCAGTTTGGGGTGAGGTGGGGGAAACGGACTTAAGTGTGTGGTGTTGGTGCTATCTCTTCTATGTGCAAAGCTCATGAAATTCGAATGAGAGAGAGAGAGAGAGAGAGGCATTTAATCTGCTTATGAGAATCTGGGAGTGCTTCAAAGAAGAGGTGCTACTTGAGCTGGGTATTGAAGGAAGAATAAGAGTTCTCCAGGTGGGCAAGACAGAAATCTAGTTCGATGTTGCCTCCCACAGGAAGTCGTTCCTGATTCTTTCTCTTTCCCCACCACTTGGCCTAGGTGTCCACGGCCTCGGCCACTACGAGCCACTGAGGACAAGGACTGAGTCTTTGTGTCCCTAGCTTCTGAATCATGCCTAACATATAGAAGACTTTCAATAAATGCTGAATAAGCATGAAAAGGAGAAGGAAGACATGCTGGGCACACAGCAGAGTGAGGAAAGGTGAGGAAGAAGGAAAATGAAGGTGAGTGGAGGCATTTGCCCAGGAAGGACACAAATAGAGAAACACAGAGACGTAAGACAGATGCTGCTGAAAATGGCAGCCCACAGTGCCTCTTACCAATGCTTGCATTAAAGACCTTACCTTAGACAGAGAAATAAACAGCAACTGCTCATACCTCAAATGTCCTCCCAAATGTCTGCCTTCTCTCCCTCCCTGGGGACATCAAGCAAGACCAGTGTTGACACAGGAGCTGCTCAAGTTCAGGAGTAGGACCTGGTTTCTCTACGGTCATCATCCATGAAAAGCCTTAGCCTACAGCCTACAGCTGGCTTCGCTTAGCCCTGTGCCTAGGGACAGCCATTCAGCCTCCCCGACAATTTCCTGTGATTTAGTCTGGGTCTGAGGGCACCTCTTCATCTGGCCAATTCAGGGTAAAAGAATTTGGAAGGCTCAAACACTCAAGAAATGTAGTTTTTTGTTTTGGTTTGTTTTGAGACAGGGTCTTGCTCTGTCACCTAGGCTGGAGTGCAGTGGCACAATCACCATCACAAATGCCAGCACCATGGACTGATGACTGTTTGGCAAATCTGATTCCCACTAAGATGCCAATAAAGAGGCCCAAGAGGTTCACGTGGCAAAGTCGGACTAGATGTGAGCAGATTGACAGAAGTCCCAAAGAATGGAACTAGTCCCATGGCTCTGATACCCCTGGTGTGTTTGAAAATATCCAGGGCTCCCTTGGTGTTGGGGTAAGGTCAGGGCATAGCCCTTGCTCTCCAGTGCTCCTAAAAGGAGATAAAGTCACACTGTCAAATAACAAATGCCCCATCAAAGCATACCCCAGAGAGCAGCCCAGTTCTCCCAACAAGAAACAGTCCAGTAATGACCGTATTATAACTATGATGATGAGGAAGGGAATGCTAGCCAACCATCCCCCTCCCCGCCCCGGCCTCTATCAGCACGAGGGTAAGCCCAGGAGGCAGGAGTTCAGAGTGGCTGAGGGCAAGGCCTCTGCCCTGTTGGAATAGGCTGGGCCTGCCCCTGCCTAGCCTGTGAGCTGTGATGAGGAATCAGTGAGGGTCTTAGGCTGCGCACAGCCCAGGACAGTGCCTGGCTCAGAGTGAGTGTTTGACAAGCTTAAGCTGTCATTCGTATTCTTGCTAAAAACCTGAAAACTAACCCTAGAGGTAAGCAGTGGAATTCTGCCCATGTTGAGGGTGAAGAGACCAAAGTTCAGAAAAATTCATTAACATGTCCAGGATCAGACAGCTGGAACAAGAGAACAGGCAGGGCTGAGCTCCAAGCCCAGACAGGCTGAGCCCAGAGCCCTCGCTTTGAAGCTCTGTTTTATACGACTCCTTAGCAGGAAGCTGCTCAGGGTGAACTGACTCAGGAGCATTGTTTCCTAGAACTCCTGACGCCAAGTCCAAGAGTTGGGGCAATGCTGGAAACAAGGATAAGGAAGGCAGAGAAGGCTGGTGGAGGAGCAAGGAAGAAATAGACGCGAGAATGTTAGAAGATGTCATAAGACGGACAAGGAACCGATCACACCTCTGTCCTGCCCCATCCCCTCCCCAGGTGAGAAGGGTTGACTCTGCGTGAGACTTGAGGGTCAGACAGGGTCTCAGTGCTGACCGCTCAGTCCTGTGCCTAGGGACAGCCATTCAGCCTCCCCGACAATTTCCTGTGATTTAGTCTGGGTCTGAGGGCACCTCCTCGTCTGGCCAATTCAGGGTAAAAGAACTTGGAAAGCTCAAACACTCAAGAAATGTAGTTTTTTTTTTTTTGGTTTTGTTTTGAGACAGGGTCTTGCTCTGTCACCTGGGCTGGAGTGCAGTGGCCCAATCACCATCACTGCTCACTGCAGCCTCAAACACCTGAGCCCAAACGATCCTCCCACCTTGGCCTCCCCAGTAGCTGGGACCACAGGCATGCGCCACCACACCGGCTAATTTTGTATTTTTTGTAGAGACAGAGTCTCACTGTGTTGCTCAGCCTGGTCTCAAACTCCTGTGCTCACACAATTTTCCTGCCTCTGCCTCACAAAGTAGTGGGATTACATGCACGGCTGCATCTGGCCAAGAAATTTAGTTTTTAAAATAACAATCAGTAAAATAGGTTAAAACTTTTCAGTCAAACCTGTCAGGTGGGATGAAAATTCAGGAAAGCCAGGCCACATTATTTTCAGTTAAGTTCTGTGAAAACTTCTGCAAAATCAATCAGAAACTCCATCAGTTCATCTCAAAGCCTTGGGAGTCTAGACAGAAGTTCAGGCTTCACATGTACTGGGGTGGTTGGTTGGAAATTTGGTGAGGTTGGTCCAAAAATCCAGCAAGGTCAATCCAAACTCTGGATCAGCCCAAAATTCAGTGCGGCAAGGAGAAGTCCAGGCAGTGTAGTCGAATATTTAGTCAGATCCATCGCAATGTCACCCCGACCATTTGGGGTTGAGTAGGCCGTCGGGGGTGGGATTGGGTTTGTGATGGGCAGACGGAGAGGCAGAGGACTGGCAGTGTGCACAGGCCTGGGAGCTCAAGTGGAGACTGAATGGTACTTTCTGGGGGTTTCCAGAACCACCTCCAGCAGGAACCCAGCCTGGGAGATGGCGAAGCCGAGCAAGAGTAGTGTGCAGTGCTCCAGACATGTCCCTGCCACTTCCTGGAGGAGACCTGAAAGGCTACTCTGTTGATCCCTACAACCCCAGCGCAATGTTGAGCTGCCAGCCTTCTAATGCCAGCCCCTGTCCAGCCACTGGGCAGCCGGCCAGTATGTCCTGGCCTGAAGGACACAGCTCTGTGCACACGTAGCACATGCGTGTCCCCACACGGCCCGCCTGTCTGTTCTCCCACGCTCCTTTCCCTCTTTGGCCAGAGCTGAGCAGGCAAAGCCAACAGCTGGCCCGGTGCCCTGGTGCGTGGAGGTGTAGCTGGGCTCTGACCCAGCTCCTCAAACAGGTTCCATATGGCCCTCCTGGCCGCCCCCCACTCCCCTTCCCCACCTTGACTGTTTCTGAGATTAAAACCCTTTCCTGGTTTCCCAGCAGTGACAGGGAGGGGCTGCCACACTGCTGTTGGGGCTGAGCTGGTGTGGAATACTCATCAAAAGGTTAGCTGGAGGGGGATGGATTTTCTGGGCAGTTGGGTGAGGGGGCATGGAGGTGGACACATGGCTTGAGCATGGGAGAGACCTCGGTCTGCCCCCGCAGCCCAGCTGCAGCTTCTGGAGAAGCTCCTGAGCGTCTGACATTGGCATCAGGACCTCAAGACTGCAGTGCGACAGGCAGCTGTCAGGGTCTCTCTTCTTCTCTCCTGGCACCCAGAATTCCTCCTGCAGCTAAGAGGGGTGTGATGAAAGCAAACAAAGGGACAGCTGAGATGGGAGGGGCCCTGTGGAGAGTAGGGAGGCTTCCCCATATGTGTACCCACCAGTAACACTTAGGCCCTGGAAAGTTAGCAGAGATACAGATATGGCACTGGAGTGGGGTCCCAGGGCAGCTGTCCATGCTGAGCCTGGTGCCTACCCGCTGGTGGCACGGCTGTGGGAAAGCTCTGGGATGCTAGGACCAGAGTAATAGGGTGTGGTGAGAGTGAAGGGTGCTACGGGAGCTTGGGACTGCAGCTATCTACCCCTGGTACTGAAGTATTTTCATACTTTAACAGCCAGTCTGGTGATCCTGGTGGCCCCCATTGAGCCCTAGCCTTGGGTTAGAGCCCACCTCTGCTGTAGCTCTGTCTTCTTCCCTGGAAGGGCGTTTGTTGACTGTGAAACCTGAAGACACGCACACACACAGACATGTGAGCGTGTGTGTGTGCCTGCCTGTCTGAGTGAACTCTTTGGACTCCCAGTGCTTCTAAGTGTCCAGAAAACCCACAGACACATGCCTCCCTTTGCACTTTGCCTGCCCTTGTCCTCCTGCCCCACCCCACCAAGTCCGGCCCAGAGACAAGTCCAGAGGCACAGCTGATCCACTTCTGAGCCCCTGGCTGAACCATGTCCCGGGGCTTCTTAAATCTTATCCCTCCTCTACCCTGTCCCAGACTCGTGCCCAGGAGCTGGCTGGCATAACTGGGGCTCTGCACATTTGGAAGTCTCCCATCTAAATAGTCTTCCCACCAGACTGTCTTCCTGCCCAGCCAGCCACACAACTGGCCCAGCTCTGGGACCCCATCCCACCTGCCTCGGAAGATCAAAGCAGGCTCCACATCCGTTTTCAGTGATGACATCTGGCTTCAACAGGTGGTGATTTAGAATCTCAGCACTGGAAGGCCCCAAGGGATCTCCATTCTGGCAGTCTCATTTTTTCTCATGGAGACCCAGAGAGGAGGAGGGCGTCAAGCTGGTGGCTGGGCTGAGACTGGAACCCCAATGTCCACAGCTCCTGGAATTTCACCAGGAGAAAGGGAAAAAGTGGAAAAGGAGACTCATCTAAGCCAGAGTTTTCCTTCTCCTCCTAGAACAAGCTATGGATGGAGGAAGGAAAAGACTCTGGAGATTGATGTCTAATGGCTTCGTGGTCCTGCCCATGCCCAGGCCTTGGCCCCTTCTCCGAATCTACGTGGGGTGCCAGGATATCATGTTGTCTCAGGCAGACCCGCGAGAGGTTGCAGGGCCATTTCAAGGGCACAAAGGAAGCCTGATCTGGGAAACATTTTGCAACATTGATGCAGATGAGGGACGGGATAGAGGAACCCAAAGAGCCTCAGTCCCACCTTCTTGCCCGGCGACCCCTGCTATGGTTTGAATGTTTGTCCCTTCTGAAACTCACTTTGAAACTTGATTCCCACTGTAACAGAATAGAGAGGTGGGGCCTTTAAGAGGTAATTGTGTCATGAAGGCTCTGCCCTCATGAATCCATTCACGGATTAAGATATTAATGGGCTAATGGATAAATGGGTTATCATGGGACTGGGTTAGTTATCAGGAAGGTGGGTCTGTTATAAAAGCCAGTTTGACACACTCTCGCCCTCTCACCACGTGATTCCTTCCACCACGTTATGACACAGCAAGAAAGGCCCTCACCAGATGCAGCCCCTTAACCTTGGACTTCCCAGACTTCAGAACTATAAGACTTCCTTTTATTTATAAATTACCCGGTCTCAGACATTCAGCTAAGCAACAGAGAATGGACTAAGACAATTTCCTTCCTCTCACCCTCTCTTTAGCTGTTAAAGCTACCGCTATGCTCAGGGAGAGAATGCAAGCTGATTTTGTTTTTCCTCTGGGGGTGCTGTTTGGAAGTCTGGGGCTGAGGAAGGAGCAGTCATGGCCCCAGCCAACTCCTGACATATGCAGGGGATGGGGGACGATGGGGAAGCTGTGCACCTCGTGTAGCTTTGCACTGCCCTGTCCATCGAGCCCAATCTCCCTTACAGAGCATCTGGAAGCCCTTGCAGCCGTCCATTTCCAGATGTTCCAGGTGTAGTCACAGTGGGCAACTCTGAATTCTCCTTCCATCCTCTCATATCTGGTCTCTGATCATTGGTTTCTTTCCCTAAGATGTCTTTCCAGGGACATCCCTGTTCCTTCAGCTCTGCTCCAATGGCTGAAGGGCTTTGGTTTTCTCCCCTTCACCTTGTTTCCCTGCAACATTGCATTCCTCTGCTATCACTCTGATCCCAAAGTCACAGGGAACAAGGTGGGATACACTTGACGGAGATGTTAACAGGTCTGTTTCTCCTGGGGATTTTCTCTGCACTCCATTCCAGCCACTGAGCTTGATTAGGAAGAGAGGCAGGACAGATGGTGAGTGGAAACAGTGGAGCCTGCCTAGCTTTGTACCCTGCAAATCCCACACCTCGTCAGACGTGAGAGGATGTAAGGGCTTATTGGAAACGTGGGAGCAAGGTCTGGAATGGCAGCAGGCAGTGAACATTGAGGAGGGGCTTCGCTGGAGAGTTCCAGAAGGCAGCACGATGCTAAGTGGGAAGGGATGGTTAGCAAGTACAGGCAGACAGCCTGCCTGGCTTCCCATACCAGGTGAGGCCCAGACCTGGGAAATGGGTCCTGGGTTTTGGCACCTTGCATGGAAGAGGCAGATAAAGGCAGGCCTGAGGGTCACTTGGTGATGAGCTTCAGGATGCGTCCACTGAGGCATGACCCTGTGGGTCAAATGCTTCAGGGAGATGCCATCACCTCTCAGCACCTGGGTTTATATAAACCCTCGTAAACCAGACTCCTCCTGGGGAAAATTGGGAGGTTGCCCCAAATTCAGTGGGATTGTGTCTATTGCCACAGCTGAGTGGGAGGCTCAAGCCAGCCATTAAATTGCTATGGAAAGAGAAATGATTTTGCCTTGCATGGCTGAGCTGCAACCCGAGCAGGGAACTGCTGCACTAACACTGAGAGGTCCCGGGCAGCATCTTCTTTGATCCTCACCATTAGCTTCAGGGCATATGCTGTGATTCTTCCCATTTTACGGACAAGAAAGTGAGCCACAGAGGCACCCAGCGACTTGCCCACAGTTGCAGGGTTAGTATGAGGAAGCGATCCAGATGCAAGCCCGTGTGTTTGACTCTCAAGTCCATGCTCCTCTCTGTCCCTCCCTGTACTATTCCACTTAGAAGGACATCAGGTGAATTTAAACATCTTAGCCACAATGTTGGTGGTTAGTCAGTGGGTCTATGCATGCCTTTGTCAAAAACATATGCTTCAGCCTGTGTTTTCTCTGTACCGTCAGCGTTTGGATTCTCTAGAAACCCAACCCCAGGGTATCCCTCCCCATCTGTCTTTTTGCTCCCATCACAGGCTTGGGAGCAGATCCACACCACTACAGCTGTGACTTGGAAGGAACACAGCCATCATTAATATCACAACAGTCCCTGCAATTCTATAGCACAGTGTTGATATCATGGCACCACAGGGTAGCTCTAGGAGGCAGGGCAGGATTCGTGCCCATTTTATAGACAAAAATGCTGTGGTACCGGGCTGGACCTAGGCCCTATGGAGGATAGTAATATGGTTTTGATGTCTGTCCACTCCAAATCTCATGTTGAAATGCGATTCCCAGTGTTGGGGTGGGACTTGGTGGGAGGTGATTGGATCACGGGATGGATCCCTCATGAATGGCTTAGCACCGTCCCCTTAGCACCATCCCCTTGGTGATAGGAGAGTTTTTGCTCTGAGTTTACATGAGCTCTGGTTGTTTAAAAGTATGTGGTACCTCCTCTACCTTCTCGCTCCCGCTTGCACCAGGTGAGACATGTCTGCTCCTGCGTCACCTTCCACAGTGAGTAAAAGCCCCCTGAGGCCTCCCCAGAAGCCGAGCAGATGCTGGTACTATGCCTCCTGTACAGCCTGCAGAAACGTAGGCCAATTAAACCTCTTTTCTTTATGAATTACCCAGTCTCAGGTAGTTCTTTACAGCAATGCAAAAATGGCCTGACACAGGAGCTGGAACCCAAAGGCAGATTTTTCTTTTTTCCCCAAAGTTGTCTGAAGGTGCAAATCTCCTGTTATGTTTTTCTTGGACCCCAATTCAGACCTGAAAATCAGAATTTCAGGGAATGGAGTGCACAGCCCCTGCCTCTTCAGATAAAGCTCTCTTGCCAGGTATTTGCAAATTTATTTGAAGCCTTGGAATATTTTGTTTAAAAAATCTTTATGCTCTGGGAAAAAACCAATGGATCCAAGGGGAGCGTTATGTCATGTCTACTCTCCACCCTACTCAGAGCCCCGAGGGTGCCGCTGGGCCTGGGTCAGGCACCATGAACCACACTCTCATTCAGATCCCTGGTCTGCCACTCATCAACAGTGGCCCCAAGAATTTTGACCAACTTCTCTGTGCCTCAATTTTCTCATCTGTACAATGGGAAAATAATATTATCTGCCTTGAAGAATTGCTGTGAGGATCAAATAGGCAAAAATGTCTGTTAAGTACTGAGAATAGTGTCTGGCATATAAGAAGCACTAAATAAATAAATGTCATTCACTGGGCCACTGTGTCTTGACTGTTTTTTTTTTTTTTTTTTTTTTTTTTTTTTTTTTTTTTTTGGATAGGGTCTCCCTCTGCTGCCCAGGCTGGAGTGTAGTGGCATGATCTTGGCTCATTGCAGCCTCCACCTCCTGGGTTCAAATGATTCTCATGCCTCAGCCTCCCAAGTAGCTGGGATTACAGGTATGGACCACCATGCCCAGCCAATTTTTTGTATTTTTAGTAGAGAAAGGGTTTCACTATGTTGGCCAGGCTGGTCTGGAACTCCTGGCCTCAAGTGATCCAACCACCTCGACCTCCCAAAGTGCTGGGATTATAGGCATGAGCCACTGTGCCCAGCCTTGGCTGACTATTTTTTTGAGGACTGAATCCATGTGTTGGCTGATTTAAATGGTTATCTTGGTTAAAGAAATGATTAAATGGCATCATCCTAATGAATCAGAGAGGAAAACAGTCAAATGAATTGTGAGATTTAATTGGTCTGTTTGGGGTGGATTAAAATAATACTGATCAGATTGTGGTGGATGTGGTTGCTTTGCACAGGGTGACCAGCCACCTCTGCAGGCATGGGCAGGCTGAGACATGAGCAGATCTGCTTCCGAGCCCCCAGCAGGCTTCCAGGAAAAGTTTCCGTGGAGGCAGACAGACATCAGACGGAGGCCCCGTCGCCAGTGTTTCCTCGGTTGCTCAGGCCCTCTCAGAGCTGCTGTCAGGTCAGATCCTGGAAACCCTGAGTGGTTTCCCAGCTGAGGCCTTTGAGTGCTGCTAATTCATTCTGCCCTGTTTCCTTTCGGGGAGCTGAGCAAAGGGATGGATTAATCACTTCCCTCCTCTCTTTTCCTCCATGGGGTTCTTCTTAGAAGGGGTGGCTTGGTCAGCTCTGGACAGGAAGGGTGGTGAGGCAGGACGAGGCCAACTATTTCACCTCCCACTCTCTTCTCCGAGGGCCCTGAGAAGTGGCTGGGGAGGGGACCCCCCAGGACCTGGGGTGCTTCCAGGACGGAGGCTTCAGGCTGCCATGGTTGCCCTGGAGTTGGCTGGAGCCAGGACCTCTCCGGAGAGGCACAGAGGGAACTTCAGGGGAACCCACATTTATATCCAGGTGAAATTGGTTAGGCTGATCGTCACAGAGGTAGGAAGAAAGCCGGAGAGGAAATGAGAGATCTGGTTATGTTGCTTACCTCCCTGGTCAGTGGCTTCTACTGCCTTGAGGATAAGGTCTCCAATCCTACAGGCCTGACCTGCCTGACCAGGCTGCACACCTGCCTTGACGTGTAAGGGCCCCTGGGCCGCAAGCTCAGCTCCATGCCTCTCCTTGATGCTCCTTCTGCCTCAGGGCCTTTGCACGTTGTTGCTCTTCTCTGACCCTTTACCTGATGCCACTCCTCCTCAAGCTTCAGGCCTCGGGTGAAAGTCACTCTGCGAGAAGCCTTCCTTGCCATTCCTCCCCCAGCCCTGGTCCAGACCAGATGAGGCTATTTGCTCTTCCTCTTACCGTGTATACTCCTTCAATTTCTCCTTCAGGGTTTAAGCACAGCTGTAACTCTTTATTTAGTGACCATCATTCCTTTTTTAAGAGGACAGTAGCTATGTCTGCCTGATTCATCATGACATTACCAGCCCAAGACAGGAACATAGTAGATATTTTAAAATATGTGGTAAATGACAGATGGGCATTTTGGCCCACCCATTTTAACAGGTGTGTTGAAGACGGCAGAAGTTATAGGGAAACAGCACATGGCTTTGCCTTTGGAAGATCTTTCTAGTACAGTTGGCCAAGAACTAAATCAATGTGTTGCTTTAGGGAGTAGTGAGCTCCCTGATGCTGGAGGGGTACAAGCTGAGGCTGAGTAACTGTATGTGGAAATACTTAAGAAATCATCTGAGCTTCTGCTGTGGAGTGAGCATAGACCCTGGAACAATCTTTCCAACCTTGTGAAGGTGAGATTCTAAGGTGGCAGTGGGGTGATGGGGATGGGCTGGCATAGACCGGTTGCCTGCATAAAAGCCTCTGTTTTTCTGTAGCCCAGAGAGGGAAAACTACCTCCTTGTCTCTGGTTTGTTCTTGAGTCACTGCCCAATCAGTAGGAACTTCTAAAGGCAGAGTGGCCAACCCAGTGCTCACACAGGCCAGCCTTGGAACATACATATGTGGGGATACCCAGGTGCCTAAAAATGAGGGTAAAGCATTGTGGCATGGACACATGGTTATCAGAGAGGCTACAGGGAGTGATGGGGACTGTGGCAAATTAAAGGGTACAGACCCAATTTAAAGTGGTCACTTCAGGCCCTGGAGAGACATAAACCTGATACTGTCTAGACCAGGCGTCCCCAAACTCCGGCCCTCGGGCCGCATGCGGCCCCCTGAGGCCATTTATCCGGCCCCCCGCCGCACTTCAGGAAGGGGCACCTCTTTCATTGGTGGTCAGTGAGAGGAGCACAGTATGTGGCGGCCCTCCAACGGTCTGAGGGACAGTGAACTGGCCCCCTGTGTAAAAAGTTTGGGGACGCCTGGTCTAGACATTTAGCTTTTTAAAGAGAAGCAGGAAATATGAATTTTTATATAAAATCTATTTTTCTCTTTCTTTTTTTTCTTTCTTTCCTCTCTTTCTCTCTTTCCTTCCTTCCTTTCTCTCTCTTTCTCCCTCCCTTCCTTCCTCCCTTCCTTCCCTCCTTCCTTTCTCTCTCTTTTTCTTCTTTCTTTCTGCCCTCCTGCCTTCCTGCCTTCCTTTTTTTTCTGTCAGTGTCTCACTCTGTTGCCCAGGCTAGAGTTCAGTAGCACTGTTTTGGCTCACCGCAACCTCTGTGTCCCAGGTTCAAGCGATTCTCCTGCCTCAGCCTCCTGAGTAGCTGGGATAACAGGCACACGCCACCACGCCCAGCTAATTTTTGCATTTTTAGTCGAGATGGGGCTTCACCATGCTGGCCAGGCTGGTCTCGAACTCCTGACCTCAGGTGATCCACCTGCCTTGGCCTCCTGAAGAGCTGGGATTACAGGTATGAGCCTCTGCGCCTGGCCAAAATCTCCTAATTTTCAAGTGTTGGCAACTTGCGACCCGGACAAAATGCATCTCGAGGCTACATTTGACCCTCTGTTCTGATTCTAAGTTCTGGTGATGACCTCTCCTTGTCCCCAAAACAACTGAACTTCTCGAACACTTTTCCTACCAGATTCCCCTTTCCCCCTGCAGTCCTGAGTCAGAGGTCCCAACTCACAGCTCTGTCTTGAGACCGTCTCTTCTCCTTCTGCAGATGGCCCTGAACTGAATAGTGCGGGGCTCTAGCCAGGCCCGCCCTGCAGGGCTGATCACCCGTCCTCCAGCTGCTGGGACTGTTAGATGCAGATGGCTCACAGCTGCATTCTCTGGAACTGGAGACTGCTTCCCTCTGGGTCACATTTGTTGCCAGGGGTGCTGACAACCAATGACAATCTATTAGGATATGAAGGCCCACCCCGTGCCTCAAATTGGGACAGTGCTGAAGGAGCATCTCAGCTGCAGAGCTCCCCATAGGATGGCTGAGGCCACAGATGCAATGTCATCATGGTTCACCTTCTCCCTTTCTGAGTCTGGCCTCGCTTGGCTCCTTCTGCAGGGACCATCTACAGAAGGTCTAAGAAACCAAGTGAGGCAGGACTGGTTCTTCTGTCTGCACAAATCTCTGCATCAGTATCTCTAAAGGGTCCCATCTGAAACACCCAGCCTACCCACTCTTCTCAGAGACCTAATTTTTTCTTACCAAAACTTCTTTCAGGAGAGGCTCTGATAAGCTGGTTCACATGGAGGTATCCATGGTTGATAATAGCTCAATGGATTTATTTTTCCAGAGTCATCTGCTATTTATGAGAATCTTAAGTCAAAGAGTGGATGAACTTTCTGGGTAATGAGGTAAGATCGGGGCATTTCTGATTTATCAGTGAATCCAGGACTGCGCCATGCCAATAGCGTAAAGTAAGACAGGGTGATTTGAAGCCTCATCAGTGTTAATTGGTGAGGCTGGCTCTTGAGATCTGCCATGCTGTGGCTTTTAAAGAGAGAATCAGCAAGGTGTGACAAATAGGGACCCAGCTAGCTCTGTGACTTCTCCTCTCTGGAGCTCAGTTTCATCAGCTGATTAATGGTAATACCCATTATAAAAGTGTATCCACACCTGAGCTTAATTAAGAAGAAGATATTAATATACTCAATTTTGTACACACAGAAAAGTTAGATGTAAATGCCCTGGAATGGAGACTCCCAAATTTCCTCTTTTTATACCACCCTTAGTGTCACAGTAATTTTTTTTTAAATTATTTATGTGCCCCCAAGACAAAAAGAAATACCAAAGTGATCCATTGATTGAGTAGTTAGGTCTAAATAAATCCATGTGTATATCTGCCCTAACAGCTTGATAGCCATCTAAAAACATACACATAAAGGAAAAGATACTTTTATTCCATTCTTAAGCACAGTTATTTACTAATGGGATTAATACTATGTTGGGTGCTGCACAGCTTCTCACAGCTTGGGATCATTTCAGACGCCATCACCTCATTTCCTCGTCCACAAGGATTTGCACATGGTATTCGCTTTTTATCACAGCAAGCACCAAAACACTTCGCAAAGATATGACATCACTGAGAGGAATGCATTGGGCCTTAATGCTGAAATGATAGTGCATGGAGCATCCGGCAGCTGTCACTGCGTTTCCCACAAAATTGAAAATGTCCCTGCAGCCACTCTGTGAATTGGCGATGGTGCCCCTGGGGGCCTCAGTGCACGGTTTGGGAGCCGTGTCCTCAGGTATTCAGAGAGTAAACTTTTAGATAATCTTTACTTCTTTCTACTTTTTTTCCATCCCTTACATAACAAGCATCTAATAATACTTAAATTTAAGAGCCAAATCAGAGAAATGGTTGTACAACATTGTGGATGTATTTTAATGTCGCTAATGATAAATTTTCTGTCATGTGTCTTCTACCGCAAAAACCTTTTTAAAAATCAGTGAAAAGTGTAAGATTATATATATCCAACTTCCCTGAGGGGTTCAGAGTTATACATACATATATGTGTGTATGTGTGTGTGTGTGTGTGTTTGTGTGTGTGTGTGTGTGTGTATATATATATATATATATATATATATATATATATATTCTCTTTTATATATATATAAAATTCTGAACCTCTCAGGGAAGTTGGATGGATGAGGCAAGGGCAGGATCTGTCAGCTGAGATGCTGTTGGGAGTCTCAGCAGCCAAGGCTCTCAGCCTTGCACCCACCCAAGCCTGCACCCACCCAGCCCTGCACCCACCCACCCAGCCATCCACACCAGCCTGCTGCCTGCTTCCCAGGGAAACACACCTGCACCAGAGCATTTAACCCACCACTCTCACATTCCACCTCTCCCTGGAAGAAAGGCCTGTTTGCCATTTTGCTGGCTGGCTTTCGTGTTGGTGCAGCTGGAAAAACCAGGCTCTGGGAACCCAGCAGACATGCTGTCAGGAGAACTTCCTTTGCAGTGGGAGGTGAGCCGAGGCAGCAGGAGACCACCGGTTTGCGTTATATCCCCTGACTCAACAGTGAGCACAGGGACTCTCAAATGTGACGTTTCTCCTATCGGTGATGTGCCTATCCTTTCAGCCTGGTGGATCAAGCCATTTGCCGCTCTAGCTGCCGTGTAAATGTGCAGAAAAATGGAGCTGCAATTCTGTGTGTGGTTGCATGTATACACGCTCGTGTCTTTGAGAACACAAGGCCACTGAGCCACACTCTGTCCTTTGCTGAACCTCCAAGGGTAGCATCTTCTGCTAGCCCCATTTTACAGATGGGGAAATGATGGCCCATAGGGCCTCTAGGAATTGCTGAAAGGCCACCCAACTCATGGACTGAGCAGGCATTGCTGGAAGCCCAGGTAGAAGCACGGTAAAGAAAAAATGCAAAGAAAGATTATGATCTTAGCACTGGACCACCTGCTTCTTGGATGTGCCTCCTTTATAGTCTGGGACAGGTCCCTTCCATCCTTCCTTCTCTGAGAGGAAGAGTAAGCCAGGACTCCCTGGTTGGCCTGAGGAGGACACTGGAAGGCATTCATGTTGCCACCAGTGGACAGCAGGAGCCAGGGGTGGAAAAGCACCTGGTGAGGAGTAGGGAAACGTGGGCTCCAGTCCTAGCTTGGGAAATGAGGTCAATGTTCTCAGCTAGTGATTTTGCAGCAAGGAACTCTTTTTTTTTTTTTTTTTTTAAAGGTATGTTCCCCATGTAGCACATAGATGAAATTTTTTTTGTTGAAAACTAAATTTGCATTGTCCAAGAAATAGTTATAATGTCCTGTGCTCTGAAGCCACGACACCTGGCTTGAAACTGAGGCTTTGACTCTCACTGTGACCTGGGTGAGTTACTCTAACGTGTTGCAGCTTTAGCATCTGCAAAGTAGAGATCTGACTTCTTAGACCTGACTTCTTAGACCATAGACTCAGGAAGGCAGGTACACCAAGAGGCTCAGTCTCACTCAATCCTAACTGCAGTGGTTCTCAAACTTTTAGTCTCAGGACACCTTTACATTCTTAAAAATTGAGGCTGGGTACAGTGGCTCACACCTGTAATCCCAGCACTTTGGGAAGCCAAGGTGGACAGATCACTTGAGTCTAGGAGTTAAAGACCAGCCTGGGCAACATGGCAAAACCCCATCTCTACTCAAAATACAAAAATTAGTCAGGCATGGTGGAGTATACTTGTAGTTCTAGCTACTGTGGAAACTGAGGCATGAGACTCACTTGAACCTGCAAGGCAGAGGTTGCAGTGAGCCAAGATTGCACCACTGCACTGCAGCCTGGGGAACAGAGTGAGACCCTGCCTCAAAAACAAACAAACAAAACAAAAAACAGCGTTCTCTCTTCTCCAGCATTTTTTTTTTTTTTCCACATAAAGCACTTCCTTACTTTCTGGCACAAGATACCTTAGGTTCATCTTACAGTTTTTCTGCCCCTGACATAGCATCACACATTTTATCAAGGTTCCTTTTATTGGACATTGGAAATTAGAAAACAATACCTGGGCATGAAGTGTACTTATTGCCCCTGGTATCATTGTTTCTAGTTCCTCTCAGTGAACAGAGCTAGAAAATCTATGCATTTATAAAGTCATGTAAACATACACCTCTGTCTACCAGGTATCTTTCTATCTACTAGGATTTGAATGTTTGTCCCCTTCCAAGCTCATGTTGAAACTTTATCCCCAGTGCAGCAGTATTGAGAGGTGAACCCTCTAAGAGGTGATTGGGTCATGAGGGCTGCCCTCATAATGGATTAATTCACTCATGGATTACCGGATTGATGGGTTATCATGGGAGTAGGTCTGGTGGCTTTATAAGAAGAGGAAGAGAGACCTGAGCTAGCATGCTGTGCACTGCCTCAGGACTCTGCAGAGAGCCCACCAGCAAGGAGGCTCTCACTGAATGTGGCCCCTAGACCCTGGACCTTCTAGCCTCTAGAACTGTAAGAAATACATTTCTTTTCTTCATAAATTTTGCAGTCTCAGGTATTCAGTTATAGCAACAGAAAACAGACTAAGACACTATTTCTCTCTGGCTTGCTCTCTCTGGCTCAAAATAAATATGAGTTCATACTGATATCTCAGACTCTAACCCAGCACAACATACATTGAGTTCCCAATTTGGACAATCATACATTTTTTTCTCCAACAGTTCAATTTGGTTCATTGGTAGTCTATTACCCATTTTAAGTGTACCATCTGTTGAGTTTTGACAAATGTATATACACCTTGTAACTACCACCACCACAATCAAGAGAGAGCATTTCCATCACCCTCAAAGGATCCGTTACACCATTTTCCAACAAATCCTCAACCCAACCCCAATCATTGTCTTCCATCACTATAGATTAGATTGGTCTTTTCTAGAGTTTCATTAAAATCAGAATGGCACAATATGTATTCTTTTGTGCCTGGCTTCATTTGTTCACTGTATTAATTTCCTAGGTCTGTTTTAACAAAGTACTATGGGCTGGGTGGCTTAAAACTGCAGAAATGTATTCTCTCACCGTTCAGGAAGCCAGAAGTCTGAAATTCTGTTCTTGGTAGAATTGGTTCCTTATGGGGGCCCTGAGGGAGAGTCCACCCCATGCCTGTTTTCTGGCTTCTAGTGGTTGCCGGCAATCCTTGGGACGGTTTGGTTTGTGGCCGTGTAACCCTAATCCCTGTCTCCATCTTCTCATGGTATTCTTCTCTACACCCATGTGTCCTTCAGGACACATTTAGCATAACTTCATCTTAACCTGATGACATCTGCAAAGACTATTTCCAAATAATGTCACATGTACAAGTACCAGGGGTTTGGCTTTCAACATTTAGGGGGACACAATTCAAAACACTCAGCATAACATATGAGATTCATTCATGCTACTGTGTGTACACAGAGTTGGTTGATTTTTATTGATGAGTCATGTTGCGTAGCATGCATATACCACCATTTGTTTATCCATTCACTCATTTCGAACACATGAGCAGTTTCCTATTATGGCCTATTATGTTTTGGGCTGTTATGAACGAAGCTGTCCTGAACATAGAGGCACAAGTTTTCATGTGAACATACGTTTACATTTCTCTTGAGTAGATGCCCAGGAGTGGAACGACTGGGTTGTGGAGTATGTACATTTCACTCTTTAAGAAATTGTCAAACTTTTCCCCAAAGTGGCTGTAGTACTTTACATTCTTACCAGAAACTTATGAGAGAGTTCCAGTTGCTTCACATCCTCATCAATGATTGGTATTTGTCAATCTTTCCATTTTAACCATCTGGGTAAGTCTGTAGTTTTAATTTGCATTGATCCTATGACAAATCAAGTTGAGCAAGTTTTCAAGTGTTTGTTGTCCATTTGCCTATTTTCTTCTGTAAGGTCTCTATTCAACATTTTTACCCATGTTTTCTTGGGTTGCTTTTCTTTTCTTTTCTTTTTTTTTTTTTTTTGAGACGGAGTTTCGCTCTTGTTACCCAGGCTGGAGTGCAATGGCGCGATCTCGGCTCACCACAACCTCCGCCTCCTGGGTTCAGGCAATTCTCCTGCCTCAGCCTCCTGAGTAGCTGGGACTACAGGTATACGCCACTGTGCCCAGCTAATTTTTTGTATTTTTAGTAGAGACGGGGTTTCACCAGGATGACCAGGATGGTCTCGATCTCTCGACCTCGTGATCCACCCACCTTGGCCTCCCAAAGTGCTAGGATTACAGGCTTGAGCCACCGCGCCCGGCTGAGTTGCTTTTCTTATTATGAGTTTTGAGAGTTCTTGATATATTCTGCATGTGAGCCCTTTGTTGGATATATGTATTGTATTTTTTCCCTGTTGGTGGCTTGCCTTTTCATTTTCTTCCTCTCCTCTCCTCTCCTCTCCTTTCCTTTTTCCTTTTCTTCTCTCTTTCTCTCCCTCCCTCCCTCCTCCTCTTTCTCTCTTTCTCTTTCTTTCTTTTCTTTTTCCTTCCTTCCTTCCTTCTTTCCTTATTTTCTTTCTTTCCTTTCTTTTTGACAGGGTCTAAGGACCTGGCTGTCACCTAGGCTGAAGTGCAGTCATGCAATCATGGCTCATTGAAGCCTAGACTGGGCCCAAGCAATCCTCTCGCCTCAACCTCCCAAGTCACTGGGACCACAGACACATGCCACCACACCTGGCTAATTTTTTAAGTTTTTGTAGAGATGGGGTCTCCCTATGTTGCCCAGGCTGGACCTTTTCATTTTTTTAAGATATCGTTCCAAGAGCAGAAAATCTCCGTTTTAATTAAGTCCAATTTATGATTTTTTCTTTTATGGTTTATGCTTTCTTGTGTCCTACCCCAAGGGCACAAAAACTATCTTCTATATATTCTTCTAGAAGTTTTAGTTTTCATGCTTTGATCTGTGTCCATGTTGAGTATTTTTACACATGGTGTGAAGCAGTGAGGCAGAAGTTGACTTTTTTTTTTTTTCTCTCTATGGCTATCCAATTGTTCCAGCACCATTTATTGAAAAGGAAATTCTTTCCACATTAAAGTATCTTAGAATCTTCATCAAATCAATTTATTACCAGAAGCATGTGAATTTATTTTGGATTTTCTAATCTGTTCTATTGATCTATAAAATATATCTATTCTTATGCTAATATTACATGATCTTAGTTACCTCAGCTTAAAATAAGTCTTGAAATCTGTTTAAATTTCTAATTTTGCTCTTCTTTTCAATAGTCTTTTGGCTATTACAGATTCTTTGTATTTCCATATAAATTTTAGAAGCAGCTACCAAAAAAAGCCTTCTGGGATTTTATTAGGTTTACATTTGTGAAAGGAAAAATAAATCTTGGGGCCCGAAATCATTAAGCTAAAGAAGAGTCAAGCTAGGAACTGCTTAGAGCAAACTGGTCCCCTATTCTATTCAAAGTCATCCCTTTGCTCACTGAGAGAAATGCCTATCTGATTACCTCCTTTGGAAAGGCTAATCAGAAACTCAAAAGTTGCAACCATTTGTCTCTCATCTACCTGTGACCTGGAAGCTCCCTCCCCACTTCAAGTGTCCCACCTTTCTGGATGGAACCAATGTACACCTTACATTGACTGATGTCTCATGTCTCCTCACTATGTATAAAACCAAGCTGTTCCTCAACCACCTTGAGCACTTGTTGTCAGGACTTCCTGAGGCTGTCTCATGGGCTCACATCCTTAACTTTGGGAAAATAAACTTTCTAAATTGACTGACACCTGCCTCAGATTTGGGGGTCACACATTAAATCTGCAGAATAGGGAATAATCGACATTTTTACAGTATTGAATCTTCTGATCTATGAGCACAAAAGAGTTTCCATTTGTTTGGACGTTTTCAGTGCATAGGTCTTACACGTATTTCATTCCATTTATTTCTAAGCATGTTTGGCTACTATCGTAAGTGGCATTTTTCCAGTTCAACTTCCAGTTGTTTGTTGTTAGTATATAGAAATATAATTGATTTTTATGTAGCAACCTTGTATCCTGCAACCTTGCTCACCTCACCTATCATTTTAGTAACTTCTTTATATGTTTCTTGAGATCTCCAAAGTATTTGCAATGCTTGAAATAAAAACAGTTGTACTTCTTCTTTTCCAATATGGATGCTTTTATTTTTAACTTATTGCAGTGGCTAAGACTTCCTGCAAAATGCTGAATAGAAATAATGATGGGAGACATCTTTTTCAATAAAAGATGCTAAAATAATTGGATAGCTGTATGAAAACAAATAGGTAAAGAAACACACACACACACCCACACACCCAAAGCCTCAGTGATTTCTAGCCCTATGTGGGCATTGGGAATTTTTCACCTTACAGCTCTTGGTAACTGTTCTTTCTCCTGGTGTGCTTTGCTCAGCTGTGGGATGCTGCACAGGCTGGAATTTAGCCAAATATTTGAAGGGATTCCATGCAGGCTCTTGGGGCCTTTCTCTGCATAACCTCCTTTTCTCTGGTACTCTGCCCTGCAAATCCTAGGCACCTCAGCCTCCCCAGACTTACATTTCAACCTCTTCAGCTCAGTGAGACCACTGAACTCTGAATTCTCCCACTCTGTTCTGCATTCCAGAACTTGCCTCCATGCAGAGAATTGGGGTAAGGTTGATCTGATTTGTTTGTATTCTTTCAAGTCCTGGGTTTCCTATTAACCTACATCTTAAAACAGTTGTTCTACACATTTCCACCCCAGTTTTCTAGTTGTTGACTAAGGGAGAAAAAGTCTAGACCTTGCTATTGTTACATGTAAAATTTTCAGTGCTGCAAAAGAAGTGGCACTTGAATATAAATTTCCTCAGCAAGGCAATTTACTCCTATAGAAGGGTGTGGCTCACAGATGGAACAAGGCGAGTACACACCTAGACAAGGGAGGGGAAGGGGTTCTTATTCCTGACAGAGGTCACCCCTACTGCTGTGTCGTTATTCCCCTATTGGCTAGGGTTAGACTGCACAGTCTAGTCTAATTCCGAATGGCTGTTTTAAAGGGAGCAGGGGTAAGAGCCAGAGTGGTGGGGTGAGTAGTTTGGTGGGAAGGACGGTTGCAGGACAGGTCCCAGCAGGTAGCCAGGGGTGAGCTAGGTCAAAGCAGGTGACCGGAGCAGGTGACTGGGATGAATCAGGATGGAGCCAGGGATCAGGGGAACAGATGTGAACTACTGATTAGAACGGGTGGAAAAGGTTGTTTACCGAAACTACAAGGAAGTTAAACTTTAAAACAGGAAACTGAAGAATAAGAGAACTGAACATACTGACATACTGATTCTTTGAAGAGAAAGTTGGGGTTCACTATATCCTAAAATATCCTCTCATGGCATAGTCATTTCTGTTAGTTGCCTATTCTTTGTTCCTGTTTATGGTTCTGTGAACCCAGAAAATCTGAGACAGTTCTCAGTTAATTTAGAAAGTTAATTTTGCCAGGGTGGAGGACGCACCCATGACATAGTCTCAGGAAGTCCTGATGACATGTGCCCAAGGTGGTCGAGGCACAGCTTAGTTTTACACATTTTAGGGAGACCTGAGACCTCAATCAACATATGTAAGAAGTATATTGGTTCGGTCTGGAAAGGTGGGACAACTTGATGCAAAGGCAGGAAGACTCATAGTGGGGGAAGAAGCTTCCGGGTCACAGGTAGGTGATACACAACCACTGGGATTCTTCTGAGTTTCTGATTAGCCTTTCCAACTGAGGCAAATCAGGTATGCATCTATCTCAGCGAGCAGAGGGGTGACTTTGAATAGAATGGAAGGCAGGTTTGCCCTAAGCAGCTTCAAGCTTGAGTTTTCCTTAGTGATTTTGGGGGCCCAGGATGTTTTCCTTTCACAGTTCCATCTTGTATTTCTTTAAATATTTCAAACACAGTTATTTAATTGTATCTGAGAATTCCAACATTTGTAGTCTTTAAGGATTTAAATCTGTGGTGACTGGTATCCTTAGGTATTTGGTAATTTTTGATTGTGACATAGTCTTTGGGCATCACAAGGCTCTCAGGTGGGAATGCTACCCTCTAGAGGTGATTTTTGCTTGTTCGGCTGGGAGTCAGAGAAGTACTTCTGACCTGGAACCTCCATCTCAGACTTCATTTAGGAGTATCCATTTCAGCTCCTCCAACTTGCAGGTGGCTCTCTGCTGTTGCCAATAAATGTATTTACCCTCAGGTCAATATCACTGATACGGACAGGAGGTAGGGAAATACTGGGTAATAGAGGGTGGGGCCCTGGTGAGGGCTCCATCCTCAAGCCTGAACCTCCAGCCCTAAATGAAAAGATGCATTCCTGTTTTCTTGCCCAAATGTGGCCTTTTCCAAAACCACCCTGGCCTGCCATGCCCCCAACACTGTACCCATAAAAACCCCAAACTCTGCTGGAAGAGGAGCAGAGTGGTGTGGCAGAGGAGAGAAGAGAAGTGTCTGAATATTGAGAGAAGAGAAGTGTCTGAACGTTGAGAGAAGAGGCAGCTGGACATTGGAGACTATGGTCAAAGAGGAGTTCAGCCAGGGATGGTGGGAGAGGGAAGATTGTCTTCCCACTCCATCCCCTTTCCAGCTTCCCCATCCCACTGAGAGCCGCTTCCATCACTCAATAAAATCCTCTGCATACATCACCCTTCAGTCTGTTCCTGTGACCTGATTCTTCGTGGATGCCAGATAAGAATTTGGGATGCACAGGTGTGGGAACCCAAAAGGCTGTCACACTGACTCTTCCTGAGCTTTTAAACACTTGAGTAATCCACGAATGGCAAAGCTAAAAGAGCATTGCTTGTAACACATGCCCTCTGGAGCTCCAGGAGTCGTGGGCAACCCCTAGATGCTGCCAGGAGCTGGTACGAGTTTTGTTCCTGCCAGGGCCCAAAGGCATTTGCCCTGGCTCCTGCACCCACTCACCTGCATGCTCCCCCTCCTGCAAGGGGTTTGAGCATGGTGTCCAAGCAAATGAGTCACTCCTCTCGCAAGTCCCACGAGGGAGTCAAGGGAACTCTCCCATCTCATCACCTTTGGGTTTCAGCTCCTTGTGAGTTTTTTCCTCCTGAATATTTTCCTAATATTCCACAAGCTCAGAAATGTGTTTTAAAATGTGTGTTAACACATATCCAGGCTCTAGTTCTTTAGCAAGAGGGCCTTTCTAAACACCTAGTTTGCCATAAGGTTGGAGTTAGAAGTCCTAGTCATTCACTCTCCATTCATCCTTTCATCCATCATCTATCACTGCTTTTTCTCTTTATTCCTTATTCTCCTTTAGTCACCTCTGCTGTTCCCAGTTCTTTAACGTTTCAGAGAAAACAGAAGATCATTCCCTTTCAGGAGTGACACAGTTGAGAAAACATCTCTAACACATTGACCCTCCCCCAAAACGCCCTTCCTCACCATGCAGGAGTGAGGGCTGTCACCTCCTGCATGGCCATGCTTTATCCTGGCATCTCAGGACAAGTGTCGGAGGAGCTTTCAGCAAGGAGAAAGTGCCCTCCTGGCCTCACCCTATGATTGTGACCCTATGACCTGGAGTTCATGGGCCCAGGGTCACTCTAATGGGGTTGAGGGGAGGGCACAGAGCCAGGGGTGGGTAGCACCAGGGTGGGGACATGCTGGGATGTTTGGGTCTTGAGAACAAAATCAGCAGGTGCAGCTTGGGCCAGAACAGCCCTGACGACATATGCTCCCGGTCTCTGGAACAAGCGTCACTTGTTAAAAGAGGAAAACAAAACAGCCCTTCCTGTGCGTATGGTTAACGCATGTTTGAAGCTGTGCGACTTCTCGAGGGTCCCAGCAGCGGCCACTGTGTAGTGTGTTTGGTCAGGCCAGCTGCCAGCCCACGCCCTGTCCCTGGCACCCCCGCCCCTCCGTCCTGGTTTCTGTGGCAGTAAATCACCCACATGCTCTCTCTGAAGGGAGAGGTCTGGGACCCCCCGGGCTAGGCAGACAGAGGGCTCCCAGTACAAACATGCTCTGCTTCCTCCCCCAGCAGACAAGCGGCCTCTGCAGGTGAAAAGGATCTGGGAGGAGGTGAAACAGTGGGGGAGGATGTTGGGGTGGTAAAGGAAGAGACAGAATATGAAGCCTGCTCTGTCCGGAGGCCTCCACGATAATGTGGAAGCAAGGTCAGTATTGCCTTGGAAAGTCAGTACTTTTCAAAGTTAAACGTGCACGGGAATCACCTGGAGGTGTTGCTCAGGTGCAGATTCTGATTCGGGAGGTCTAGGGTGGGGCCAGAGATTCTGCTTTTCTAAGAGGCTCCCAGGTGTTGCCCATGCTGCTGGGCCAGAGGCTGTAAGTAGTGGGGCTAAAGGGGCATTTGTCAGCCTAAAGGAGCATTTGAGAGAGCTGCACCACAGGATCACCTGGAACGCTTTAAGATAATGTCTGGCCCCACCCCAATCAATCGAAGCAGACTCTCTGTGCTTGCACGGGGGCACCTGGGTGCTTTCTTTTTTAATGTCTCACTCCCCACCCACTTCAGGTGGTTTGAATATACAGCCAGGATTGAGACCCACTAGGTTAGATTACGGGAGATCATTCCCCCGCTTTAAAATTAGAGATCTGTGACCAATTAATTTGCTGTCACGGAGCAATGTCTGGAGATGCCTTAACATTATGCTCTTCCCAGGAGCAGCTTCATATTCACCAAGGGTTTTGCGGGGAGGAGGAGTTTTGCTAGGAAGGGATGACAACAGAGCACTCCAGGCGGAGAACAAAGGACTGGCCGTCTTGCCAAATGGCCACGCTATGAGATCTTGTCTTCACAGTTTCATGTCTTGAGCCTCCGTGTCTTGGCCCTGACCAGCACAACTCCTGTTTTGTTCTGCCTGTTCAGCCCAGAATTCCCAGAGGGCTTGGAGCTTTCTACTGCTCTGGAAGGTTCTCTTCCTCTGTCATTGCATCTGAGTGAAAAAGGCAGCTGGGAGGCCCCCTGCCCTTCTCCCCTCCAGTGATCCCAAGTCATGGCCGAGAGTAGTGGGAATGAGGTGCTAATGCCCCATCTTGAGTAGATTTTCCCCCAAGGCACATACATCTGGTTTCCATTTTCTTCTGTAGCAGGCCCCATTGAGCAGAGGTTTCCTCTTTATATCTCTGGAAAGATCACGTCCAGAGGCCAGGTTCAGCAGCCACACTGACCCCAGCCCTCAATGCAGCAAGAGTCCTTTCTCAGGGACCCTTAGCCCAGTCTTCTCATGGTCTTTGGGAGGCAGGTGGGGCCCTCACCAGCGGGGAGAGCAAAAGGCCGAGGCAGGGTGGGAGATGTTGGAGGAGTACCAGCTCCCTGGAGAACTGGGGAAGCAGGAGGGCTTGGGAACATCTGAAAAGAAAAGGAGTGCATGAGCCACCAGGAGAAACGGGTGCCCACTTCCTCCGACCGCGAGGACTGCACGTTCTTCTTGCTCTCACCCAGGCCCTTGGGCACAGAGACAGTGTGGGCCAAGTAGGGATGGGATGGGGACTCTTGGGGCCAGATTCTACCTTAAGAGATGTCAGGGTCATCAAGACAACACACCGATCATGTTCACTGACAAGGACGCCGCCAGTGTCCCTCCTGTCTTGCACAGCACACTGTGGTGGTCAGGGGCACTGGCTCTGGATCTCACAGGCCTGGGCTGAATTTTGGCTCTGAACTCGCCCTAGGTGGGTCATGGAACTTCTGAGTCAGTTTAATCTTCTGCAAAGTAGGAGTAATAGAGGAAAAATTGGATTATAATAGATAAGCACAAGCAACGCATTCAGCCTGACACAAAGGAAACAGTTAATAAATGTAGCAAACATCTATTATCCACCATGTATTCGTTTAACCACACATTGACAACTTGTCTATCTGCCCGTCCATCTCTCTGCCCATTCATCTCTTCATCCATCCATCCATCCATCAATCCATCTCTTCATCCATCCATCCATCCACGCATCCAGCCAGCCATTCATTCATCCATCCGTCCATCCATCCAATCTATAGGATGGAAGGGATATTAGAATTCATCTGTTCCAGCAGGTCTCCCACTTGGGAAGCTTGTTACCTGGGCTGATCCTGGACCCTCTCTCAGAAGTCCTCATTTAATAAATCTGTGGGGGACCCAGGAATCCACATGTTAAACAAGCTTCCAGGTCATGCTGATGCAGGTAGTCCCCAAGCCCCTCTCAAGAAACACTGACCTAGCACCTCACCTCATTTTACCAAGGAGGAAACTGAGGCAGGGAGGGTGACTTCCTGCCTGGGCTTTCTCCCCTCCTTTCCCCCACTGCCCCCGTGAGTGTGGTGTGCAGGGGCGAGTGTGACCAAGAGCCCTGGGAGGACGGCTGGCAGCCTACCACACGGCCCTCCCTCCTCCCCACCCCTGCCCACAGACACTGCCCCGACTCCCACACTGAGCCTGTCAGGGACCAGGGATTTATTCCCGAAGGCCAGCTTTTCACCCTTTATTTCGTGGGTTATTTATGTCTCTTGCCTTTTATCTCCCGCCTGGCTGGCCCGGCAAGGCCCATTATGTCGCTTTGGCTGTGGCCGCATCAATCTCCAGCCCCGGGAGCCAGGCCCCCAGCCCATCTCATCATTTATTTCCAGGTCTCCCTGATGCTCAGCCGGCAGCTGTCCTGGTGTGTGATTGGCACTGGCTGGCGTCATCCTCAGAGAGGGTCATTGTCAGGGGGCCTTGGGACCGTCGGGTCAGACGGGCCACGGGCAGCTTGTCTGGGGCACAGGAGTGCGGTGACCTTTCAGGAATTAGCGTGGCAGTAGGATCAGTGCTCTGGTTGCCAGGACTTCAGAGTCTAAGCCTGGACTCTGCCAATGACTCCCTGGGTGACGTTAGACCAGGAGCAGTCACTAGATAGGACAATCCAGGTTGTAGCTTCCAGGGCTCCCAGATGTGTGACAAATGCCTCCCAAACTGTACAAATTAATAAACCTTCATTTGAAAGCCAGAGACAATTTCATAATCAAAGTTTGGAAAACTCTAAGTTGAACAGAGGTGTCGTGAGTTGAACGGTGGTCCCCAAAAGATACGTCCATGACCTAATCCCAGGAATCTGTGAAAGTGACCTTATTTGGAAAGCGTGTACTGGCAGATGAGATTATGGATTTAGGGTGGGCCCCAATCCAGTGATGAGTAAAAGGTGAGGAAGACACACAGGTAGAGGGACACGTTAGCAGTGCGGCAGAGACTGGAGTATGCAGCCTGTGGGAAGTCGAAAAGTTCCTTTTTAAAGTTTCCTTTCTTGTTAAAGAATAAATGTGCTGATATCTTTGTGAAGCCCTATCCTATGTAGCTGTTAGACATGCCATGCTTACCGGCACGTAGTACATTCTGTGTCCTTGTACTTTAACCAAGATATCTGTGCTGGACAGGCTCACAGGCACGTCCCAGCGGGCCATTGCTTTGGCCTGTTTAGAAAAGTTTTAAGTTATTAGCCAATCAGGTTTTAGTTTAGATTGTGAAGTCTGACTTCAGCCAACGGAGATCAGACACAGCGGTAAGGACAACCCCAAATGTGTAAGGGATAAATGCATGTGTTTTCCTTTACTCATTGTACTCTCATGGCATGATGGCTGCCAAGGGTACTCTTCCTGCAGTCCAGGAAGTATAAGTTGGGTTACTGACAGATCCTTTTTCTCAGTGCTGATTTTTCTTTGCTCCACCGAGCATCTATTTCCAACACAGTCTCAAACCAAAAGATACCAGGAGCCATCAGGAGCTGGAAGAGACTGGGGAGGAATCTCCCCTAGAGCCTTTTGAGGGAGGACAGTCCTACCAATTCCTTGATTTCAGACCTCTGGCCTCCAGAATGGTGAAAGAGAAATTTCTGTTGTTTTGAGGCCAACACATTTGTGGTAACAGGTTATGGCAGCCCTTGGAAGCTGACACAAGAGAGAAACAGTTTTGTTAGGGCCTTTAGTAGCAAATGTTGATTAGGAAGCACCAGGGCTGCAGCATAAAACTGACATGAAGCCCTTGACTGGGGAGCAACCCTCAGGACTGGTGTCTTGAAGAGCACATTTTGGGGGATGCTGACCTATGACGGTGGGAGAGTTTGGGGAAGAAGGGAAAGTATGGGGGGGATCTGCTTGGTCTAACACTTTTGGAAATGAGGTGGGAGTCACAGAGTCAGGGGCTCTGCCCCAGGTGTAACGAGGTGAGGGATTTAGGATCACAGTCAAAGGAAGTCACCATGCAGCTTGATCCAATTCCAGAGAGAGCTTGGGTTAGAAGGGTGCAGGGAGGAAGCTGCTGGAGGAACCCGCCTAACCCACCTTTACAGCCTGCAGGCCAGGCCCGCTGCCTACCCTGAAATCCCTTCCCACCTGACCTGACTTCGAGGTTGCTGAAATTCCAACTCCCCTGAGAAGCCTTCCGAATACACCGACACTCAGAGGGCTCCCATTTTTAAACGTCCTACAGCTCTCTCTGTTTGCTAACGTGCGTTTGCATGCCACGTGGCAACTATTTTTGGTCTGCCTCCCACAGCCTAATCACAAAATCAACCTCTTGGTGTCAGAAGTCAGCCCTTCCCAAACTTTGATGTGCCATGAATTACCTGGGGATCTTATGAAGTTACGCCTCCCACGTCAGGAGGCCTGAGGAGGGGCCCAAGACCCTGCATTTCTTTTTTCTTTCTTTTTTCCTTTTTGTTTTTTTTTTGAGACAGAGTTTCACTCTTGTTGCTCAGGCTGGAGTGCAATGACACAATCTTGGCTCATTGCAACCTCTGCCTCCTGGGTTCAAGCAGTTCTCCTGCCTCAGCCTCCTGAGTAGATGGGTTTACGGGCACCCACCACCACACCTGGCTGATTTTGTGTTTTTAGTAGAGACAGGGTTTCTCCATGTTGGTCAGGCTGGTCTCAAACTCCCAACCTCAGGCGATCTGCCTGCCTCAGCCTCCCAAAGTTCTGGGATTACAAGCGTGAGCCACTGCACCAGCAGACCCTGCATTTCTAACAAGCTCCTAGGGGACGCTGTGTCCTGGGACCACACTCGGAGCACAAGGGCCAAGGCATTCAGCAGAGCCTCTGTCTCTTGGTTCTCAGCCCTGGGACCTGAGAAAAATACTTCTCCTGGGTCCTACCCCTAGAGTCTCTGCTGATTGGTGGGAAGTGAGCCAGGCATTGGTGTGTTTACAGAGCTTTTCAGCTGACTGTGATGGACAGCTAGGACAGAGCCACTGGGCTGGCACCGTCCCTCACCCCAACAGGCGTGCGTTTTTATGTGGTCCAGGATTCTCAGATTAAACCCTGTTGTAGGGCAGGAAGCTGGTTCATTAGGCATGGGTCAGGCTGGGGCAGCCAGAGCCCTACGGTGTTTTTGCCGGTGGGTGCCCACTAACCATTGAGGCACTTTCAGGGGATCGAGGAAGAGCATCCACCCTGCATGGCCCCACCAACAACATCCACCCCAAGGCACAGACACGTGACAACTCAGGAAGGACCAGGAGGGGAGTCCCAGGAGCGGTTTGGCCAGGAGCTCCCTCCTCCTGCCAGTTAGTCCGGCTAGGGTACCTGGGAGCCAGGGGCTCTGGTCCTGGCACCCAGGAAACCACCACTGTCCTGAGTTAGAAGGCACGGGGCGCCCTCTGCTGGGAGGTTTGAGCATTTCTCCCCAGGGACTCAGGTGGAACAGGGAAAATCAGGGGAGGGCAGGGAGGGCTGTGCTGTGTCTTTTCTCTGTCTTCCTATTTCAGGGTCTGCAGAGCCAAAATCCAGTTTAGACGATGGATCATAGGTTGAGACTCTGAAGGGTCTAACCCCTGACTCTGTAAGAATGCCTGCTGTCTCTAGCCCCAGACTGAATTCTCACTCCCATCACCATTGATCCTAACGCTGACCCCACATTGACTCAAGTGCGGGATAAATCACAAGGGAGATAAAAGGCAAGGGACATAAATAAATTTTGGCTACTCATGCAGCCAAATCGCACTGAGGCTCTTTCTGTCCCTTTCACCCATTCCTTCTCGTTATCATCACTGTCAGCACCGATTCACCTGCACTGGCTCAGGCTTCTCGGCAACAGGACTGAAAATACAGCTTTTGTTCTATGTCTCCAAGAAGGCTCAGCTGCTCTGAGCACCCACAGTTCCTGGTCTGGACTCCCTTGTGGTTTATCCCGCACTTGAGTCAATGTGGGGTCAGCGTTAGGATCAATGGTGATGGGAGTGAGAATTCAGTCTGGGGCTAGGGCCAGCGGGCATTCTTACAGGGTCAGGGGTCAGCCTGTGTCTAGAGTCCCATCACCAGGTAAGCACCAGCAGGCAGGTCTGGCTCACTAAAGGCTGTGGCCAAGCCTCTGCCCACAGTGAAGGAGGCTCGTGTCTGGGAGACCAAAGCAGAAGAAGACAGAGAAAGCAGATCCCATCCCATTTTCCTCCAGCTTCCCCAGGACAGCTGCTCCGAGCTTTCACGATGCTTACAGACCCATAGTTCAGGGGTCAGCAAGCAGTGCATCAATGGCCAGCCCTTTGGGCTTGACTCCACGGTGGGCCCACCTGGGGCTCAGTCTCAGGGTTCAGTGTCTCCCTGTAATCTCTATTAACTTTGCCATAAATGTGTGTTCTTAGCCCAGGGGAGGGTGAGCTTTAATGAGGGGAAGGAGTCCAGCATTATTAGCTGGATGGAGAGTCAGCATATAAACCTGTGTGGTCATTGATGCTACTGTAGACCAGGGATGTGAAACCTGGGGCCTGAGGGTAGGCACTGCAGGCCACTGAGGGTCCACAAAACCAGGAACTGTGTGGGATTTGTGTGTGTCAAATTTTATGTGGTTTCTATCAGATTCTCAAAGGACCATAACCAAAAAACTAGTTTAGAAGCCTTGCCTAGGCCTATCCTTTGGATTTATTTATTTGGAGGCAGTCTTGTTTGTTGCCGGGGCTGGAGATCAGTGGCACAATCAAGGCTCACTGCAGACTCAACCTTCCAGGCTCAATCGATCCTCTCACCTCAGCCACCTGAGTAGCTGGAACAAAAGACACACTTCCACACCTGCTAATTTTTATACTGTTTCGCAGAAATGGGGCTTTGCCACGTTGCCCAGGCTGGTCTCAAACTCCTGGGCTCACGCAATCCTCTCACCTGGGTCTCTCAATTTGCTGGGATTACAGGCATAAACCACTGCACCTGGCCCTTATCTTTTTTGAAAAACACTTTAAAAATAGTTTAATTGAGGTATAACTGATAGAGCATGAACTGCATACATTCAAGTGTTGAGCTTAAAAAAGTTGATGTATGTATACATCATGAAATGATCACCTCAATCAAGGTAATGAACATCCTTACCACCCTCAAAAGTTGATCTGCTTTCTATCACCTTAGATGAATTCGCATTTTTTATAATGTTCTATTAATGGATGCATACAGTGTATACTTTCTTGGGTCCAATTTCTTTCATTCTGCCTAATTATTTTGGTGGCCAGCCACGTTATTGTTCATGGCTTTTTATCACTGAGTGGCGTTCCATTGTGTGGAAGGGCCACAATTTGTATTTCCATTCATCCGCTGATGGACGGTTGTGTTGTTCCCAGTTTTTGGCTGTTACAAAGAAAGCTGCTATGAACATTCATGCACACATGGGCAAATGCGTTCATTTCTCTTGGGTGGAAAGAAGTGGTTAACCTGTTTTCCGTGATGGTTGTGTCATCTTACATTCTGCGCAGCAGCGTGTGTGAGTTCCAGTTGCTTCATGTGCTGGCCAGCACTCACTAGTTAGTCTCTTTAAGCTATTTTTAGCCACTCTAGTGGGTGTTTCATTTGTATTTTCCCAATGACTAATGACATTGAGCATCTTTTCACGTGCTTGTTATCCACATATCTTCTTTGGTGAAATGTCAGTTCAAATATTTTGCCCATTCAAAAAACTGCGTTTGCCCCGTGCAGTGGAGCACTCCTGTAATCCCAGCACTTTGGGAGGTTGAGGCAGGCAGATCACGTGAGGTCAGGAGTTCAAGACCAGCCTGGCCAACATGGGGAAACCCTGTCTCTACAAAAATACAAAAATTAGCTGGGCATGATGGCGGGTGCCTGTAATCCCAGCAACCAGGGAGGTTGAGGCAGGAGAATAGCCTGAACCTGGGAGGTGGAGGTTGCAGTGAATCTGAGCTGAGATCACACAATTGCACTCCAACCTGGGCGGCAGAGCGGGACTCCATCTCAGGAAAAAAAAAAAAAAAGGAAGAAAAATTGGGTTGTTTGCTGTTTGCGTCGTAAGAGTTCTTTATATAGTCTAGATACAAGGCCGTTGCTGGATAAACGTGTTGCAAATATTTTTCCCAGTGTGTGGTTTACCATTTCATAAGTAAATCTTTTTGAAGAGCAAATTTTTAAAAAAATTTTGAAGACCAATTTATTTTACATAGTTTGTGCTTTTTGCATTATATTTATAAAACATTTTCCAAATCCAAGTCACTATGGTTTCTCCTATGTTTTCTTCTAAAACTTTTGTAAATTTAGCTCTTACGTTTAGATTTATGTTCTTTTGAGCTAACTTTTATGTATGGTGCAAGTTATGATTCCAAGTTCTTTATGAATCCAAATTCTTCTTCTTTTTTTTTTTTAATGTGAGTATCTAATTGCCTAGTTGCTCCAGCACCATTTGTTGAAAGATTATCTTTTACGCATTGCCTGGCACCTCTGCCAAATATCAGTTGACCACATAGAAGTGAGTCTATGTTTAGACTCTATTACTTCCTCCCAGACACAGGCCTCCTTCTCTGTGGACAGATGTTTGGCCATAGCCTTGACTGAGATGGACCTGTCCGCTGGTGATGGGACTGTGTGCCTGGGCTGCCTTGTGACTCTGTATGAATGATCTCTATCCCTAGTTCCAGACTAAATTTCCTCCACTGATCTATGTGTGCATCTTCATACCAGTACCCTCTTGTCTTGATTACTATAGCTTTATAATAAGTCATACAATCAGATGGAGTAAGTCTTTCAATATTGTTCTTTTTCACAGTTGATTTGGCTGTTCTAGATCCTTCGTATTTCCATATAATTTTAGAATCAATTTGTCAGTTTCGACCGAAAAGCCTGCTGGGATTTTAATGGGGGATTTTATTGATTCTATATATCAACTTGGTGAAAATGTTGCCTTATAATACTGTCTTCCAATCCAAGAACACAGTATATCTCTCTTTATTTAGCTTTTTAATTTCACTCAGCAATGCTTTGTAGTTCTCAGTGTAAAGTCTTACACATCTTTTGCCAGATTTATCCCTAAGTATTTCGTACTTTTTCATGCTATTGTAAATGATGGTACTTTATTTTATTTTATTTTTGAGACAGAGTTTCATTCTTGTTGCCCAGGTTGGAGTGCAATGGTGCAGTCTCGGCTGACTGCAACCTCCGCCTCCCAGGTTTGAGCAGTTCTCCTGCCCCAGCCTCCCGAGTAGCTGGGATTACAGGTACCCACCACAGCTCCTGGCTAATTTTTTTGTATTTTTAATAGAGACAGGGTTTCACCATGTTGGCCAGGCTGGTCTTGAACTCCTGACCTCAGGTGATCCACCTGCCTCAGCCTCTCACAGTGCTGGGATTATAGGCATGAGCCATCGAGCCCCAGCCTATGGTAGTATTTTAAATTTCAATTTCTGATTCTCGGTTGTTAGTATCTAGAAATACAGTTGAGTTTTGCATATCGATCTTGAATTCTATAACCTTCCTACTCACTTATTAATTCTAGTACCTTTTTTGTAAGTTTATAGGATTTTCTTTCTTTTATTTTTTTGAGATGAAGTTTCATTCTTGTTGCTCAGGCTGGAGTGCAGTGGTGTGGTCTCGGCTCACTGCAACCTCTGCCTCCCACTTCAGCCTCCCAAGTAGCTGGGATGACAGGTGCCCATCATCATGCCTGGCTATTTTTTGTGTGTTTTTAGTAGAAACAGGATTTTCTACGTAGATATTCATGTTATCTGTCAATAAAGACAGTTTGCTTCTCCTTGTTCAATCTGGATGTTTTAAATTTCTTTTTCTTGCCTTATTACACTGGCTACAAGTAGGAATGGCAAAAGTGGACACCCTTGCCTCGTTTCCCATCGTGGGTAGCAGGGAGGTTTTCAAGCATTTACTCCTCCTTGGCTTTTATTGGCCCTGGCAGGGGTGGCTTTAAGAACTGGTCAGAGGACCTCTATGTTTGCCCTGGGCATTGTGCCCTTCTTTCCAGTGTTTTGGTGCAAGCCCAGAGGAATCTGAAAGCACCTTAGGGACATGGATGGTATATCTGACTCCAGCTCTCCACACCGTGCCTGGAATGGTGCTTAGCTTGACAAATGAGCATTGCCAACCAGGTCACTGAATCAGGCCGAAAGGTCCTGTTTGTATTGCTGTCCACCCCTTCCCCTTTGCTTTTTTCCTGGGCAAAGGCAGCCATGCTTCCCTCCTTTCCTTCTCTTCCCCTCCAGAAATCTGAATGGAAGGAGACATGAAAGAAAAGCACTCGGGTTCCGCCAGCATCAGGTTACTTCTATGCGGCGTCCTCATTCAAAAATAAACCTGAAGGGTTCAGGGGAGGGGGGGCGGTGACAGAGACAGGAGAGAGCTGTTATCATAGCTCTGCTTCCAGGCTGTATTTTTAGGGCTGGCATTTAGGTTTGGCCTGGGGACAAGGGGCTGGAAAATGCAAAGCATTTCCTCTTCCTGTCAGCTGAGACACAGTGTGTGTGTGAGTGTGTACAGGGTCCTGCCACCTTCGCACTTAGCGCCTCCAGAATGGCAAACAAAGAACACTTCCCCTGCAGGCCCGCTGCGCTCCGGGGTCGGCCCTTCCAGACCAGCCTCATCTTCAGACTCTCTGCAGGCTCCTCCCAAACTCTGAGCTCTGCTGATTCCTGCAGGGAGAGGAGCAGGAGCGCTTACTCCCTCAGAGGGATGTGCTGCTGTCACAGCCTCAGGCAGCTCCTCAGCCACGGGAGGGACGAGACTCTGAGGTCCTGAGTGGTGGGGGTGATATTTTGGAAGGTCTCAGTGACAACATAACAGCTTCATTTGTTTATTCATTACTGGCTGTGTCTCGTGTGTGAGCTACTGAACCACTCTGTACCTCAGTTTCCCCATGGGGATGTCACTAAAACCCGCTTCATAAGCGTGCTGAGAGGATTAGGTGAGTTAATGTTAGATGTAAAGTGGTGACATGCTGAAAGTAGCACCTGGCACGTAGGAAGGGCTGAGGAAGGGTTCGCTGTCATTGGCTGAGTGCCTACCGCACATCACCCGTGAGCCTGGGCAGGGGCTGCGGCGGTGAACGAGACCGGTACTGGCTCTGACCTTTTGTAGTTTACACAGTTGGAGACCTGGTTGCTGCCTTTGAGAACTGGAAGTTCTCAACCACAACTTTGGACCAGGGTCCTGGAAACAGGTGTTGGAAGGTCTTCATCACTGGAGTGAAAGGTCTTCATCACTGTGAGGTGACACACTAATCAGAGACACTGTGTTGTTGATGTCTTTTGCACTTTGTGGAGCTCTGGCTGGCTTTGTCGCTTTGGTGCTCTGTGAAGTTGTTTCACGTCTCAGGGTCTCGTTCTTCTCCCTTGTAAAATGAGAGGGAGATTCCATACGGCGGGATATTATCCGGCCTTGACAAGGAAGGAAATTCTGACACAAGCCACGACCTGGAGGAACCTGGAGGACATGATGCCAAATGAAGTAAACCAGCCCCAGAAAGACAAATCCTATGTAATTTCACTTGCAGGTGGTAACTAGCACAGTCAAATTCAGAGAGACAGAAGGTAGAATGGTGGTAGCTGGGGGCTGGGTGGGGAGGATAGGGGAGTTTTTGTTTAGTGGGCATAGAGTTTCGGTTTTGCAAGATGGAAAGAATTGTGGAGATAGGGGTGATGAATGCACAACATTATGAATGTATTCAATACCACCGAACAGCACACCTGAAATAGTTAAGCGGCTCAATTTTGTTATATGCAGTTTACTGTAATTTTTTTAATTTGGAAAAAAAAATGAGGAGAGCAGTTAAAGTGGATGATTACTTAGGTCTGTTCCCATCCTTTATTCTATAAACCAAAATATCTCTTTCTTTCCCTTCCTATTGTCCTTCTCTTTCACACAGTTATCAGGGCTGCCTGCTCCAGAGCACGGGTTATGCGCTGCACAATTCTGCAGAGTGCCCGTCTTCAAGACAGCAGCGTGGGTGCCACAACCTGTTCAACTGCATGATCCAGTCTGTTTCTGATCTACCCGATCAGATCGTAGTCTCTCGTGTCCATCTCCTGAGTTTATGCAAAGCAGAAAAAAAAAAAAAATTCAGCATGAACTAGAAGTAGCAAACAAAACACACTTATCTGATCTTCCCCCTTCGTATCACTCATTACATTTGGAAGATTATTTTACGGTTGGTTTCTTTTGCCCGCGACTTATCAGCTGCCCAGTGACATTCCCAGTCATTCATTTCATAAATACTTCCCAAGCACTCCCAGTGTGCTGGACACTGAGGAGGTGCTGGACACGGCTGAGCACGGAGTCCCTCCTCTCATGGCACATGCATTATAGTTCCGGAGGCAGACCGGAAACAGGCAATCAAAGAGGAAGCCAGTGTACAAGTGTTAAGTGCCACGTAGACAATGACTGATGGTCCTGGGCAGGATGGCGTGAGGGGTTGTTTTAGACTGTGATAAAGGAAGGCTTCCTGGGGGAGGTGACTTTGGAGTTGTCACTTGAGTGACAAGAAGGAGCCAGCCAAGTGTATGTGGGGATAGAGTCCTCTCGGGCCTTCTCACATTGGCCTGGCAGGGAAGGGGTGAAGCCACCTTGTGCTCTTGGCCTCTCTTCCTTACTCCTTGCCCTGTCTCGGCCTTCCATTCAGAGAACGAAGAAGCCTTTGCAGGAGGGGGCTCAGAAATCTCCATCCAGACTGGATCTGCTCCTCCCTCCTTCCCCTTCCTACAGACCCCAGCAGAAAGAAAGGAGTTGTTCGGGTCTCTCTCCTGAGTAGATGTTTGGGGTGGATCTCCTTTGTCAAGCCAAATGTTACAGGGATTTGTGAAGGCCACCCAGGAGAGAGGAAGCCCAGCTTATTCAAAAGCTGCCCTGGCTTGGATGGTGGGATAACCAGAATCACTAGATCAGGCTGACAAAGAACAAAATTGCCTCCACCGTCTACAAGAATGGTGGATGGGAGCAGTCTGTTGGAGCAGGTGGCCACGAGTTCAAACCCTGTCTCAGCCTCTTAGTAGCTGGGTGACTTTGAGGGGGCAACTCCACCTCTGCCTCAGTTTCCTCATTTGTAATAAAGGCGTTGCAGGGACTCAGAGAATTTACCCACACAGTGCTTAGGGCGGCATTTGGTGCACAAAGTTCATGTGTTCACTCTGACATCATTTTTCAGGGGGCTTCTGCCCACTGCAGAGCTGTCTTCCATTTATCAGCAACCTCTTTTCCACCTCCATGAACACAGTCTTGGCTCATTCACAAGAGGTTTGATCTGGAAGAGACAGAGCTATACACAGGTCAACGGGGAGCCTGCAGGGAGTTTCTGCTGTGCGGTAGAATGCAGCAGCGTATGTGGGACAGTGTTTTCCTGTGTGGATCACTGTTTTGAGCTTGAATACCTGGGCATCTACATTTGCCTCTCTAATCCAGGGAGATTTCCTTACTGCATTCTATTAGCAAACCCCTCCATCCATCCATTCATCCACCTGTCCATCTAATATTCTCTAGCACTTACTTTTGCTAGGTATTTTGCTGGTTTTGCAAAGGTAAATACCTTATCCCAGGTTCCCCTGGAAACACAGTCTGTGGTCAAATTAATGTGCTAATGCTTTATTGTGGGGTGCAACCTCCAGAAGCAATAGTGGGGTGGGGGGAAATAAGGCAGAGGGGAAGGAAAGCAAAGCCCAGCTGTTGCCTTGGCATGATTTGAGGGCTTCAGGGCAGCCTTGGCTTCTGAAAAGAGTTAAGTTTTGTGTTAGGCACGTCTTCTTTTCTCTTCTTTTTAAAAAATTTCTTAAATTGTGGTAAAACATACATAAACTAAAACTTCCCATTTTGCTCTCTTTTAGGTGTCCAGTGAGTGGCATTAGGCTCGTTCACATTGTTGTACAACCATCACCACCATCTGTCTCCTGCATTTCCAACTTGCAAACTTGAAACCCTGTACCCACAAACGCTAACGCCCCATTCCTCCTTCCCCTCCAGACCCTGGTAACCATGATCCTGCTTTCTCTCTCTGTGAATTTGGCTACTCTAGTTCCCTCATATAAATGGAATCATGCAGTGTTTTTTCTTTTTGTGGCTGGTTTATTTCACTTAGCATAATGTCCTCCAGGTTCATCCATGTTTTAGCATGTGTCAGAATTTCCTTCCTTTTTAAGGCTGGATAGGATTCCATTGTATGGATAGACATTTTGTGTATTTGTTTATGCTTGATGGGTGGTTCAGTTCCTTCTAGCTTTTGGCTGCTGTGAGTAATGCTGCTATGAACATGGTTGTGCACAGATCTGTCTGAGTCCCCGTTTTCAATTCTTTTACTTCTACATATCCAGAAGCAGCATGGCGGGACCATATGGTAATTCTATGTTTAATTTTTTTTTTTTTAGGAACCTCCATCCTGTTTTCCAAAGTGGCTGTGCCATTTTACATTCCATCGGATCCTTCCTTCCTTCCTTCCTTCTGTCCTCTCTTTCTCTCTCTCTCTTTCTTCGACAGAGTCGTGCTCTGTCACCTTTTTTGATGGAGTCTCGCTCTGTCACCAGGCTGGCGTGCAGTGGTGCAATCACTGCACCTTTGGCCTCCGGGTTCAAGCAATTCTCCTGCCTCAGACGACTCCCAAGTAGCTGGGACTACAGGCGCCTGCCACCACACGCAGCTAATTTTTGTATTTTTAGTAGAGACTAGGTTTCACCATATTGGCCAGGCTGGTCTTGAACTCCTGACCTTGTGATCTGCCCGCCTCAGCCTCCCAAAGTGTTGGGACTGCAGGCGTGAGCCACGGCTCCGGGCTGGCTTTCTTTCTTTTTTAGACACGAGGTCTCGCTCTGTCACCCAGGCTGAAGTGCAGTGGTGTGATACTAGCTCTCTGCAGCCTTGAACTCCTGGGCTCAAACAATCTTCCTGTCTTGACCTCCCGATACTACAGTTGTGAACCATCAGCCCCAGCTCTGCGGGGCTTTCTCTTAAGGAGCAGCTGTGTTGTGAATGTCAGATGTCCCCCAAATGAAGCGCCACATGCCCCTAGTTGCCTTTCTTCCTCCTCACGGTAGTAGCTTAGGGTTGTCATGATGCACTTGCTACCCGTTGTCACACTGACTTTGATGTGGTGTCATTAACCCCCTTTACAGGAAAAGACACTGAGCCCCAGAGTCTAAGGTGGGCAGCTGCTGCTTCTGCCTGTCCAGCCTCCATTCTCCCTCCCTCTGGTTACAGCTTCTCAATGTTCCATGGGGAGCCACTCCTCTGCTTGCAATGTATGGCGAGCTACTGGGGGCTGCCCCCACTCCTTGGCTCCAGGAGCAAATCATTCTATTCTCCATGGACACGCTTAGGGCGGCATGGTTCAGTAGGACATGCCTGGTTCAGTAGGAGTTTCATGACTCAAACCCAGCCAACTAGAGCCTATGAGCATCTTCTGGAAATTTGCCAAGTTTGGCGAAACAGAGTTAGCTTCCAATTGGGATTGCTAAGCAGATAGAACGTGAACCTTCAGCTGCTGGTAGCCACTTCTACCACCCTTAGGATAACTGTAACCGAGTAAGAAGCCAACCTAGAAACATGGAACCCAGAGGTGAAGAGACAGACTCCAAACAATGTCACCTGAGCACCTGGATCTACCTGTACCTGAAGCTACTAGACATGCTCCTGGACTTTTCAATTACAGGAGCCTGTAGAACCCCTTCTTAGCTTAAGCAATTTAGTTGAAGTTCTCTCTCTTGCAGGATTTTGTTTTTTTTGTTTTTTTTTGTTTTTTTAAAGACAGAGTCTCACTCTATTGCCCAGGCTGGAGTGCCATGGCGTGATCTCAGCTCACTGCAATCTTGGCTCACTGTAACCTCCGTCTCCCGGGTTCAAGCGATTATCCTTCCTCATCCTCCCAAGTAGCTGGGATTACAGGCACCTGCCACCACACCTTGTTAAGTTTTGTAATTTTGGTAGAGATGCGGTTCACCATGTTGGTCATCTGGTCCTGAACTCCTGACCTCAGGTGATCCACTCACCTCTGCCTTCTAACGCGCTGGGATTACAGGTGTGAGCCAAGCGCCCAGCCTCTTGCACAATTCTTGAAGGGAATCCTGACTAGTTAAGGGAGTTTAAGAAACCTGCCCAATATCGGCCAGGAAATGGTGGTGCCAAAAACTCAGACCCCTAAAGGAGTTCTCAACTTAGATCTGGGTCCCGGCTCAGGATCAAGACTAACTATTGTTTGACTCCCCGCCAGCACTCGAGGATTGGCATTCCAAGACGGGAGCTAGATCCTGGTTGAAGCTCTGTAGGAACCAGCGTGGTCACAAAGCAGAGAACTCGTGAGCTGAACCTATGCAGGAACGGGCAGGTTACCAACCAAATCCAGCCCACCTCTTGTTTATGTACAGTCCACAAGCTACGGATTCTCTTTACATTTTTAAATGTTGGAAAAAATCCAAAGAAGAATATTCTGCGGCATATGAAAATTATATGAATTCAAGTTTCAGTGTCCGTAAATACTGTTCTATTGGAATGCATTCATTTGCATATTGTCCATTGCCGCTTTGTGCTTCAATAGCGGAGCTGCGCAGTCACCCAAGAGACTGCCTAATGTTTTAGTATCTGGTCTATATAGAAAAAGTTTACCCATTGCTGCCAGGCCCTGAGCCTCCCTCCTTAGCTTTCTGTGGCTCTTTCCCAAGCTGCTCATCTCATTCTTTCCTGCTTCCCCTTCCTTCAGTCCTGGTTCTTAAAGAGGCAGGGCCTCCGTGAAATCAGCCGATACATGGGAAGCTCCCAGTGCAGAGCCTGGCACAATGTGAGTGCTTAGTCATAGAAAGGTGTTGGGAAGGAACCTGAGTCGGCAGTGAGGCACATGCGTGCAGCCTCTCGTCCTGTCTCTGCTGCTCACTCCCTGTGTGACCTTGGGCTAGTTGCTTCCTGTGAAATAGGAATAAGACTAGTCCCCACCTCACAGGGCCCTGGTGAAGATCAGATTAGTCATTGCACGTAAAGTGCTTCCAAGAGTGCTGGGCACACAGTAAATGCTTGAGAAGATCCTAATTGCCATTGTTTTTCTCATTGGCTTAATCTCTGCGGAGGATCTTGGGAGCTGCCTACCATCGAACTTGGCCCATGTTTGGCCCAGCCCCTCCCGCCCCCAAAGGCCAAGGCTGTGCAGGGACCAGAGAGCTGGCCTCCTGACTCAGAGCCTTGGAAGGTTGGGGTTTCATACCACCCTCAGCAGGAGGCAGCCAGGGGCTGAGACTGGGGCTTAAAAGCAGGAGATCCTGGGCTTGGCCCCCCCAACAGAGAATTGTGTGTATCTGTAGCTAGATAAAACCCTCATTTTCGGGGGGGAAAGAAGCAAATGGTCCACCTAAAATGGTTAAAGGCCGCCCCTTTTGTGGTGGGAGTTTCCATGGCTGAGAAGACCACAGAGCCACTGGGGCTGCCTTGGCCTCCGCTTGGGGGCAGGAGCCCGCTGAGCCCTCATTGCACTTCGCTCTGCCCACCCCGTCCTGGCAGCTGCTCTTCTGGTGGACCAGGGCCCAGGACAAGCAGCCCAGGGAAGCCGGACCCCTGAGCTGGCACGGCAGGCTCCAGTGGGGGAAGGGGGCAGAATGATGGAACCGGGTCCTCAGGGAAGGACTTCCAGTTCTCAGCTCCAGGCATCCCCTCTTGTTCCAGTTCACTGGGTCTCTTAGGTGTCAAGCCTGGGCTGAGTGGAAATAGGCAGAATTGAAGACTCCTGGGACTTCTGCCCAGGAAAAGGCCATCCAGACCTCCTGGAAGTCCTGTGGGAGGGCACCTTCCTGGACCTGCTGCCTCCCACCAGGCCCTAGCTTTGTTGAGATTTTAGTGAGGGGCGAGCCAAGTGGCTGGGCCTGGCTGTCCCTGTCCCTCTCCCGGCCCAGCCCTGGGCCCCTTCCCAGCCACTCACTGCCATGTGTTCCCAGCCAGAGCTCAGTTCTGCAGCTACCCGGTGGGTATGGACACCCATCCTTCACCAGGAAGGCACGGCAGGCAAGAGGGACTTCCCAGGCCATTTTAGCACCTGTCTCTTTTTGGGAGACACACTCACACTCTCCACCTACACAGGGAAGCTCACGCCCCTCAGCTGCCGCATACCCAGAGCTGCTCCGTCCTGCGCGCCTCCCGCTGCATGCACACGTCCTGCTGACACCACCTGACCTAACTGTGTCTGAAGCTCTCGGCTCACTCCTGGGCTTGTGTGAAGGCCAGAGTAGACTGAGGCCAGCCTCCCAGAGTGACTGTGAGAAGCAGGGCCAGGGGACATCACACAGAGGCCGCCAGAAGGCCAGCAGGTTCTGACACATCGTCTGGGCCAGTGGCTCCCACACCTTGAAGCATGCCTTAGGGGCCGTTGTGAAAAATTCTCGGGCTCAGTTCCCACCCCAGACTTGGTAAATCGAAATCTCTGTGACAATGGTAACTGAGGAGGGGTACCAGGATCTAATAGACTCCCCAGGGGTTCTGATGCTGGATACACTGTAACCTGATTGAGTCTAATCCCCTTACTGTTCAAATTCAGGAACTGAGGCTGAGAGAGGGATAGTGGTCTGTTCAAGGTCACACAGCAGTTGCCAGGACTAGAACCCAGGACTCCTGACTGCCCAGCCCCAGGCTTCAGGTCTGCAGAGATCCCCATGTCCTTCTCTGCCTCCACCAGCCCTGACTGTCCCCCTGGCCTGCTGACCAGTAAGGAGGTCAGCTGGCTCTCATGTTCTGCAGTGCTCAGCAGGGCCAGGGCCAGCCTGCAGCCAGCAGTCTTCTGGAACAGAGGCTGGGTGACCGTCTTCAGCCCCCTTCCCATGCAGAGGGCCCCTGCTTGGGAGGCCTGCTTTAGGGAAGGTGAAGGCTGGGCTCCCTGCAATCACAGATGTTTGCCCCAACATGCTAAGCCCCCCACCTTAATCCTGGGGAGGCCGGAAAGGCAAGTCCTCACGCTGCCCAAACATCTGGACTGTGTAGAGAGCCAAGATGCGCCATGCAGATGTTTTCAAAGCTGATGCCGGCTGTCAGCAGAGTATAGACATCTGGGTGGAGGACTGGGGCTTGTGCTGGAGGACAGGGTAGATTGCACAAAGCTGGGGGTTGAGAGTGTGGCCTGGGGACTTCACTCCCCGACCTGGTTGGCCTCTTTAAGTGAGAGTCAGATCCCCAGGGTGGCAGCCAGGTGACGTTGACATAATAGCTACCACTGTTGACACTCACCACGTGCCAGGTGCTGTTCTGCATTCTGCATGTATTGCCATCTCATTTAATGCTGACAAAAGCCCTGTGGGGCAGGTACCATTACTATCCCCCTTCTCCAGGCCACTGAGGCACAGAAAGGTCATGTCAGTGGCCCAGGCTCACCCAACAAGCCAGTGGCAGTGCCAGGCTCACACAGAAGCCCGGGCAGGTCACCTCTGAACAGCCCTGTTCCATCCCATCAGTGACCCCCAGTGGTTGCCGGGACCAATCCCAGCATGCCCTTCTTTCCAATCATATTACATTTGCATCTGGGGGCATTTTGCATAGAGAAAACGGGCTTCTGGGGAGCGGCCGTTTTCCTGTGTTTGGATCTTGGGGAAAGGATACACTAGGAGGCCAAGCCAGGCCCTCCTCCCGGGCCCGTGGGCAGCTGCTGCCAGGTCTCCCAGGGCTTCTGAGACCAGAGACTGCTTCCTGAAGGAAGAGGGAGCTCCCTGTGGCTGAGGCCAGCTGTGGCCAGCAGGGCTATTTATTTTTCTGTTCCTAAGCCTTTAAGTCATCTGTTTACACAGGCAGGAGAAGGAGTTGGGATTAGTGTCCCTGCCTGGTGCCCTCCCTCCCTCCCTCCCTCCATCCTGGGCCTTGCGGGCTGAGCCAGGGAACCCCAGAGCCAGTGGTGGTAGTGGTGGGGGGTGCGGTGGGGGAGCTCCGGGGCCGCTGGGAGACTGCACTCAGGGCCCTGGCTGGGATGATGACTGGGCCGAGCCACTGCGTCCCCCACTTCCCACCCTTTCTCCCCAGACCCGTGGAATCCTCAGAGCCTGGAGCCTCACTTTCTGTGTGTCCTCACCCACTGCCAGCCTCCAGGCTCTGAGCGCTCTCCTTCCCTCAGCTCAGCTGGCTCTCCAGAGCAGCCAGATATCAGCCATCCACAGCCTGGGAGAAAGCTCACCAGCCAGTCCCCCCCCTGCCGGGAATGGGAGTGGGGGCCTTCCCGGCTCTGAGCCCCGGGAGCAGCAGGCCCTGGCCCACCGGCTCCACAGGCATGTTTTGAAGCCTAGAGCAGCCATGGTCCGGGACAGAGCCACAGACACAGGGGAAGAACATGAGGTTTCCATCCTGAGAGGAGCAGGAGAGAGGGACGCGCTTGTGTAACTCCAGGCCCCTCACACAGGTGTCCATAGAACCTGGACAGAAATGCCTGGAGGCCCTGAGGGAGGTGGTTTCTCTGAGTGGGTGACATTGAATGACTCTATAAGGGTGAGTGACTTCTCATGCAGAAGGAAGGAGGCCCCCAAATCCACAGCACAGCTGAGGGAGAGCCGGCAGAGCACGCAGGAGGCCACCAGCACGTACAGCCAGAGAGGCAGGCAGAGCCAGCACACCTGGGGCCTGAGTGTCCCCAGAGGCCATTGGGAGCCACAGAGCGCTTGGGACAAGGGAATGACAGCATTACAATGATGGTTAAGAAGGAAATCCAGCCTGGGCGCGGTGGCTCATGCCTGTAATCCCAGCATTTTGGGAGGCTAAGGCAGGTGGATCACCTGAGGTCAGGAGTTCGAGATCAGCCTGGCCAACATGGAGAAACCTTGTCTCTACTAAATATACAAAATTAGCCGGGTGTGGTGGTGCATGCCTGTGATCCCAGCTACTCAGAAGGCTGAGGCAGGAGAATCGTTTAAACTTGGGAGGTGGAGCTTGCGGTGAGCTGACATTGCGCCATTGCACTCCAGCCTGGGTAACAAGAGCAAGACTCCTCTGAGAGTGAGACACGGTGAGCCAGGCTGGGGCGGAAGAGCAGACTGCAGATGCTCATGGTGAGACTCTCCCTCCAGAGGGGACTTAGGGCAGGGAGGTGAGTGCAGAGAGCTCCAGGACCCACCTCTCTCTGGACCCTAGCTTGTCTGGTCATTCGGGCCATGGGCACGGCTCTGCCACTTTAGGAATCAGAGCCCAAGCTGGGCTCAGCTGGGCGACGATGACCTCATTCTGGTCAGCAACTATGGACGCGACACCTGCTCTGTGCCAGGCCTGAGGTTGGCGGGGAGAGGGTGGTGGAGGGGAGGGAGTAGAGGGCCTGCTGGGGTGGGGAGTCGGGGGAATAAGGAGCTCAATGAAATCGTGTCCCCACCCACAGAAAGGCCGGACTAGGATAGCCAGCCTTGGCCTGAGGCAGCTGTGCCAGGGTGACTCGGGACAGAGGAACTCAGGGTTTGACCCTGCGCTGTGGGCTGGATTTACACGTAGAGACAAGGTGGGTGGCATTCCAGGGAGGAACAGGGTGAACAAAGGCCCAGAGGTTGAGTTCAGGATGTGACGGGCACAGAGAGATGCCACAGCCCCGCTCCTTCCCGAGGCCGGCCCCAGGCCTCAAGATCATCTTCTGGCCTGGGGCAGTGGTCATGGAGGATCCAGGATACCTCGGTTCAAGTGCCCTCCCTGGTGTCTGGGCTGCCTCCTTCCCATGGATCCAGGGTCTGCCCTCCCGGACTCTCTTCTTGCTCTTTGTCCCATCCTCCTCATCCCTCCCATCTCACGTTGGGGCCAGGGGGCTCATTCCAGGCCTTGTCTTTCCACGACACTTGTTCCCATGGGGACACCTGAGGGATGAGCAGGACTTAGCTAGGAGAAGAAGAACAGAGTGACAGGCATGAGGAACAGCGTGGCCAAAGCCCCGAGGTGGGCAAGAGCTTGGTGAGCCAGAGGAAGCAAAGGCTGGGGTGCAGCTGGAGACAGAGACAGCTCTCCAGGCTCTGCCACGAGTCATTTCCAGAACATGCAGCCTCTCCCTCCACCAGCAAAATGTCAAGAAAAAGCAGTTCTGTTTCCAGAGAGGGAAACTGAGGCACTGAATGTGGTCTCCCCTCATGTCTGGGGCTCATCTCTCCTTCTGGGCACTGTGTTTTTCGGAGGAGAGGACTCTCAACTGAGGGTCAGAGAGAACCTAATGCCTGATGATCTGAGGTGGAGCAGTCTCATGCCGAAACCATTACCCCCCAACCCCCACCCCGTCTATGGAAAAATTGTCTTACATGAAACTGGTTCCTGGTGCCAAAGTTTGGGGACCACTGCTCTAGAACATACTGGGTAGCAGGGGCATGATTTTTTCTAGAAGGAAGGGGCCAGGATCCCCTGGGTGCCCTGCCCTGGGGACTGTAGTCTGGCTTCCAGGGATACCAGCTGTCCTTTCAAGGGACCAGGTCACCAGTCAGAGCTATCAGCCTTCTCAGGAAGCGGGTATGGAGCATTCCTGCTCTGTGAGGTCCTGCAGGGCGGCCTGTTGTAGATATTACAGAGGGGCCCCCAGCCTTCCGGCCAATACCCGTCTTCCTAGGACTTCCTGAGAAGCAGGGAGGAAAGATGGCCCCTGGGATGCGCAGGAGCAGGAGAGGGAGCTGCAGGGAGGGGGCCAACAGCAACCTTTGAACCCCACCCTCTGTTGGGAACTGCCCAGCAGGGACTCCAGACATTTGGCTTCCAGGCCTAGATGTAGTTCAGACTCACTGGGTGACTTTAGACAGCTCACGCAATCTCTCTGTGCCTGAGTTTCTTCTCAGGAAAATTGCAAGAAAAAGCCTTGTTTTTCTCTTCCTTTATCTTCCCAAAGGAAAGGAAAAATAAATAATGGCTGTTCCTGTCATCTCTTCGTTATTATGCAAGCGATTGGGTGCTACAAAGGGTACGGGACACACAGATAAATCCAAAGCCCTGGGATCTGCCTTTGAGATCAAATACAAATACAAATACCAATACAAATGCATGAGTGCATGCAGCACGCACACTCACACACACACAGGCATGCACAAACACAGGCACCAATACATGCACACAGAGAGGCATGCAAAAACACACATACTCACACAGAGGCATGCACCAAAACACAGACACACACAGAGGCATACACACACACACACACTCACACACAGAGGCATACACACACACACACTCACACAGAGGCATGCACCAACACACTCACACACAGAGGCATGCACCAAGACACTCACACACAGAGGCATGCACCAACACACACACACACAAAGCATGCATCAATGCATGCACACTCACACACACAGAGGCATGCATCAACACATGCATACTCACACATACACACACAGAGGCATGCACCAACACACGCACACACACACACACGCAGAGGCATGCATCAATACATGCACACTCACACACACAGAGGCATGCACCAACACATGCACACTCACACAGGCATGCACACATGCAAACACACGCACACAGAGGCATGCATTAACACACACACAGAGGTATGCACAAACACGCACACTCACACACACACACAGAGGCAGGCACCAACACATGGTCACACACACACAGAGGTATGCACCAACACACACACACTCACACACACACAGAGGCATGCATCAACACATGCACACTCACACACACACAGGGAATGCACCAACACATGCACACTCACATAGGCATGCACACATGAACACACACACAGGCATGCACCAACGCACACACACACACAGAGGCATGCACCAACACACACACACACACACAGAGGCATGCACCAACACACACACACACACAGGCATGCACCAACACACACACACACACATACACACAGAGGCATGCACCAACACACACACACACACACAGAGGCATGCATCAATGCATGCACACTCACACACACAGAGGCATACACCAACACACACACACACAGAGGCATGCACCAACACACACACACACAGAGGCATGCACCAACACACACACACACAGAGGCATGCACCAACACACACACACACAGAGGCATGCATCAATGCATGCACACACACACACACACACAGAGGCATGCACCAACACATGCACATGCACATTTACACACACACAGAGGCATGCACAAACACATGGTCACACACACACACAGAGGTAAGCATCAATGCATGCACACACACACACACACAGAGGCATGCACCAACACATGGTCACACACACACACAGGCATACACCGACACATGCACATGCACACACACACACACAGAGGCATGCACCAACACACACACACACACATAAACACACACAGTCTGCTTTTCCTTCCGCTCCCCCAATTTTTGCCAATTCAGTTAGACTTTGATACTGAGACCCAAGAAGAAGCTCCAGGTTAGGAGTCCCTGGTTCTAAGTCACAGAACTGGGCACATGTGCAGAGGCGGCGTATGACTCCTGCATCAGCCAGGGAAGTGGCTGAGTTTGTGGTAATAATGGAGATAAAAGTTGTGGCATTGTGGCTCCAGTAATCATCTCAATTCCACTGTTTTTTTAGACACGACTAATATCTTCTTCCAACCCACTCCTCCTAACCAAAGAAGCCCCTCCATAACTTTAGACCCAAGGTCAAGGAGGCCTAGAGAGGTGAATTCACTTGTCCAGGGTTCCACAGTTGGTTTTAGGGAGGGAACAATGCCATCCAAGGCCCCTTCCTGACTTGGCTGCCCCATCACACACGCATACCTCTGTTGAGAAGCCCTGGAGGTTGCTCATTATGACCCAGGGTGTGTCTGAGACCAAGCTGGGAACAGAAGAGAGGCCAAGACCAAGAGAAGGAAGTGGCTGGAAGCAGAGTGGGACTTGAGAGTGAGCAACTGGCCCCGGACAGGGTGACTATGCACTGGACAGTTCCTGGGGCGGGAGCCAGCAAAGCAGCTGTGGCCTGAGAGCTGGCCTTGGCCCCGACCTGGCCCTGGGAAGGAGACCAGCATGGCCTAGGCTTCCTCTCCCGTGCCCAGCCCCTTCCACAGAGGGCACTCTTGGCCGGACAGCTGATGCCCAGGCCTTGAGAGAGCCCAGTGATGAGGCCATCCAACTGCCCTCTCATCTCCCTCTGCAGACAATCCGCAGTGCCTGTGGTCCTACACCTGTTCCCTGGAATGCCTGCAGGGGCCAGGGCAGGGCCTTCTCTCTTCCTTAGCCTCTCCTAAGGTAGGAAGAGTCCCCTCCATTAAGCACCATCATTCTCTGTCTCCCTCCCTCACTGCCCCCTGATTTGAAGTAGGTATTGGGAATGGAGGCACTGTTCCTTCTATAGAGGAGGGCCTGAAGAAATACTCTCTGCCTGAAATACCTAAATTCATTCCTGCACCTCTGTTGATTTCAAGGATCTGCAGTGGCAGGACTTGATGACAGTAAAGCCGCCCATGGCTGGCCCTGGGGCTCCCCTTTAAAACAAAGACCGGTTACTTTGGAGACAAGCACAAGTTAAGTGGCTGGGTAATGAGATGTGGTTGGCCAGTCTGCCTTCATAATATTAACAATGTCACCACAACAATAGCTCATTCATGCACCACTGAGCCTTTGTAAGATGCTCTTCTTAGCACCTCTCACATATTAATACTCCTCGTAACCCTATAAGGTAGGGATCATCATATTATCCCCATTTGATGGATGAGGAAAACAAGGTACAGAGATGTTAAGAGCTTTGCCTGAGGTCACAGAGCTGGGGGTTTGGATATCAGTAGGCTGGGTCCACAGCCCTTGTTCCTAAGCACTTGCACAGACTGCCTCTGGACTCAGGGGGTTCAACAGCTGCACTGTGAACCTGTTGAATCCTTATTTGTCTCCACCAACTCTTCCTGGATGGCACAAAAGCCCAAGCCAGGCTGGACGCAGTTGCTCACACCTGTAATCCCAGCACTTTGGGAGGTCAAGGAAGGAGGATCACCTGAGCCCTGTCCAGGAGTTCAAGATCAGCCTAGCTAACATAGTGAGATGCTGCCTTCTACAGAAACATATAAAGACTTAGCTGTGTATGGTGGCGTGTGCCCATAATCCTAGCTACTAGGGAGGCAGATGCAGGAAGATCGCTTGAACCCGGAAATCCCAGGCTGCAGTGTGCTATGATAGTGCCACTGTACTCCAGCCTGGGTGACAGAGCAAGGCCCTATCTTAAAAATACAATGAAATACAAAATTTTTAAAAGCCCATGCCAGCATCGATTCACCTCAGAACTCTTTCGTAAAGGATCTACATGGTGGCTCCTTTAAGGCTCTTGTTGGACTCCCCTGCCGTACCCCTGCTCCCCAGCCCTCCCTGTCCCAGGCCTCAGCCCTGCACTCCCCAATGGGGCCATGGCACCCACAGCCAGCCTGGCTCTGTGGGGCTCACAATTATGCCCTCCTGTGGAGAGCCACCCGCTGAGTCCTCCCCCTGCTCCACATCCTCCTCAAACAGCTGAGCCTGTGCAATGTGACAGGGGAAGGGACTTGCCAAAGGTTTCTGGAAAGCCTCCAGAGGTCACTCTGGCCTGGCTCAAGTAGGTTGGGCCCTGACCACCGCTCTGAATAGCTACTGTCCTGCCCTGGGTCCACTGCCTCAGCACAGAACAGGCCAATTGGTGGGTGGGGAGCTGTGGAGGCCTGGAGGGCAGTGTGCCCCTGAAGGAGGCGATGGAGGAGCCGGGCATTTGACTCAGCAGCTGTCAAGTATCCAATGCCAAAAAGAAAATGGAGTGGAGCATGGACACTCTCTGGCCCAACCCTGCCACTCAATAGCTGGTCACACCCACACCCCTAACCTGCCAGCCTCCCATGTCTCCCATCCCACCACCAACTCACTCAGCCAATACCCAGCCCACCCAGCGCTCAGCGCGCTCCCCAACTCCCAGTCTGACCCAGTACACTTACCCTACTCCCCTGCAACCACCTGGCCTAGCCCACATCAGCGCTCTTCCTGGTGATCTCTGGTCTGCACCCACACTCCTATCTAGCCCTCAGCCTTCCCACCCACTTGCTAGCCAGCCCACTCAGCACCCAGGGACCTCTCCACCATGAGTTCAGCTTCTAACTGTCCCAGGCCCCTGACTACTTACTCCTCTGTGACATCAACCGAGTGCCAGCCGGCCTATCCTATGCCCAACCTGCCCATATCCCCACTTAATAAATCAGAGCTGCTGTTTCCAGATCTGATTCCATCCAAACTCCAAGAAAGGCAGGTTTGCCAGCTCTTCCAGGACTGTCCAAGAACCATTTTAGAAGCTTCAGACTTGGACAGAGATATTTACTCCTCGGGTCAGGAAAGAGCACAGCAGATGGGTTGGGGGACTTGAGACAGCGTGCCTCTGTGCCCCTGGTGGCTCCAGAGCTGCCCTCTGGGAGAACACGAGGGAGCTTCCTGTACCTCCTAACCCCTTCTACCGTAAAACTCTTGGAAAAATTTAAGTTTCCAAAACTAGGAGCGAGGCTGAAGGGGTCCCTGGCCGAGGAAGTTCAGGAAGTCCCAGCAAGATGGGCAGTACTTCCAGCTCTGAACATGCCAGGAAAATGAAGGCAGAGGGGAACAATGGAAGGCCACTGGACAGGATCGGGAGGCTGGAGGCTTCTCCTGGGCCCTGCTCATGGGTGACCCTGGGCCCTGGGCTGTGAAAGTCTAGGCTTCTGGGTTTAGACACTCACTGTGTAGTTTTGGGAAAGTCACCAGGCCTCTCTGAGGCTCTTGAATACAGTAAGAGTGCTGATTGAGAGGATCTCTAACCTCCCCAGGTGCAACCGTGCTGCTGTCCCTGGACTGGGGAGTCCTTGCCAGGAGGAGTCCTTGCCAGGAGTCCTCGCTTCACCCACTGACCAAGCCCTGCCTGTACCTGTTTCCTGCATGGTCCTCTGTGGCTGAGCAGGCAGGGAAGCCTTCCCTATGAACTTCCAGAGCTGAGGATGCATTAGCAATATCACCACAGCCAGATTCTCTAGCCCAGGCAGGGCAAAGAGGCTTTATTTCATGTGTCTGCATCCAGTGACTGCCAGTAGCTGCCTAGGGCACAGTTCTGAGGATTCTAGGCGCAGTGAGAAAGTGCCAAGGTCAACTAGTGATGTCTGCATAGGCACCTGAATAACGAAAGGGGCGTGAACGCCAGGAACTTGGGAACCCGGATGAAGGGCCAGGCTGCCCTCTGGGTTTATTTCCTAGTGTTATCCCCAAGCCTACAGTTCAGTCTTGTTTGAATGTGTCGTCTCTCAGATGTGCTATAGGAAATTAAAGAAGAGCAGGGAGTCTACTCCTAGATCAGATGACAGGAGACAGTGCAATCTTCGCAAAATGATGCATAGATGCTGTGGAGTGTGGCCCATTGTGGACCCTTTTTGTGTTTTTACATTAAAAAATTTATATATAGGATTTGTGTGTGTGTGTGTGTGTGTGTGTGTGTGTGTGTGTATGTGTGTGTATGAAAATGCAAGCTCCATGAGGGCAGGCTTGTTTCCAACTGAATGAATTGTTTGCCATGGAGAACCTGGGTGTGTTACTCTTCCTTCATTCACTCCTCCCTCCTTGTGCCTCATTCACTCACTCCAAAACCATTCATCAATCCACTCATTCATTCATTCATTTGCTCTTTCACGCAGCAAACATTCACAGAGGCCCCATCTCATCCCCACTGCGAAGGAGTCTCTGTTAATCCTTCTCAACTAGGCCAGGGAGGATCTCATGCTCGGAAAGCCTGGAGAGAAGATTAAAGGCGCCATCTCTGCAGGGCTAGGCCCATCAGGGACCCACTGCATGGTGTGGCCTTTTCGTTCCCTCACCTGCACATGGCCAGCAGACAGCATGAGAAGGAAAAGCCAAAGCAAAGGACCACTGAGACACTTCCTGGCCTTGATAACATGAGTGCCGCTTTCCACCCAGAACCAAGCCAGGGGCAGAGGAGTCAGGCTGAGGTTTCAAGGAAACCTGGGCCAGCATCCAGGGGCTGCAGCCGAGCTGGTCCCAGCTCAAGTCTCCAGGTGAAGAATGCATCCCGAGGACTTGGCCTGGCAGGGCACTTCCTGTGTTGTGGCAATGGGCTCCATTGATGTGTGCGTGAGCGTCTGGAGGTGCCTATGGGGGGTTTGTGTGTGTTTACCTGTGTGCGTGTGTGCACGTGTGCTCTGGTCTGACTGCGTATACACGCTACACAGTTTTCCCCAGCAGCATGGACAGGTGGGGGCAGTTTCCAGCCGGCACATCCTTCCTTAAAAGGAGGCATCTGCCCTGCCCTTCCCAGCCCTTCCTCACATCACAGTCTCCTCCTACACCCTGCAGTCCACCTCCATTTTTGGATGCCCCTTTAGTACAGTAGCAAGAACTGAAACTTCCTGGGTTTGAATGACTGGCCACGTGATCTCCCGCAAGTGAGTTTCCCCACAGGCAAAATGGGAGTCGTGAGTTATTCTGGGGACAGGGAACCACAGTGCATATAAAGCATACCACTCAGTGCCTGCCCCGTCCTTCCTGCCCTGGCGTTATGCTAAACAATGGGGTCTCCACTCGGGCCAGATGGGGAGGGAGAGGGTAGGAGAAGAGACCCGTTTCCCAAAAATATTGACTTCGACCTTGAACCCGAGCAGCTGGTCAGAGCTGGTGGCCTCTTTCTGGGATTGTTTATGTAGCTTTCCTTGTAAACACACAGAATGGAAAACAAACACAAAAATATTTAAAAATAAATGAATGAATAAGGAATCATTTGCGGGTGGCATGGACAGGACCTGGGGCAGATGGGGCAGCCATCCAGGCATTACCCTGGGATTAAATGCTTGAGTGGCCTGGGGCCCAAGCCTAAGACTCTCTCCCCCGACCTCCTCTGTTTCTGGTTACACATTCCTGCTGTTCCCACCTTCTCGGGAAGGCGTGAATCCTGCAGCTTGTCATCTGGCCACTTCGGTGAAGAGAGTGAAGGGCCTCTGCCAGAAATCAGCCCAGCTCTGCCCACCTCTGTGTGAGCTTGGACAAGTCACTTTCCCTCTGTGGGCCTCAGTGTCCAATGATCTCTAAGGTCCCTTTAAGCGCTGACATCCCGTGATTCACTTTATGCTCAGAGCGTGGTTATGAGAGCACTTTGACTGGAGGAAAGAATCGCATCAAGAGATGCTCATTAGTACGATTTTTGGGGGATGGGAATAGCTGTGCCCTTGGCTGCTGGGAAGGATTCTTATTGGAAATCCTTGAACTTTCTGTTTTGGGATTGTTTGGGCCAGATCTGGAAATGGATGCAACCTGAAATATTTCTTGGTGATCTGTGCAAAAGAAGGTCTGGTTCCTTTCTGCCTAGGGGCCAGCGGTGCTACCCATGCACCCCCTCCACTGCCACACACACCCAGGAGAATGACGTTGCCTCCTCTAGTCCTTCTGAATGCTGAGCTCAGGGGCAAGGAGGCCTCTCTGAGATCTCTGGTCTCACTCTGGCCCAGAGCAGAGCCAATGTGCAATCCTAGTACCCATACCTGAAAGAGGAGGGCATGGTGACCCTTTCTCCCAGCCAGATTCTTTCATAGCCTGGGCCACCTGCAGCTTTGGTTTTCAAAGGCATGCTTCAAATGAATGACAGACACTTTGAATCATTGCTCTGAGACGGAAGTACAGGGGTGGGGAGAGCGTTGGCTTTGACAAGACAGCAGAGGGTGGGTAGTTAGGAGACCTGGATTTACCATGTGTCCTTGGACAGGTTCCACTCCTCACCCTGCGTCTCAGCATTCTCACTGTTCTTTGTTCTTTTATATAGAATGTGTAGTTACTGAGCATCTACTTTATACCAGGTGCCACGCCAGGCATCATGGGTACATTAGTGAACAAGACTCAACCTGTGCCCTTGAGAAGGGCACACTTTAGTGCAGGGATGAGCCCTTCATTGCACCTGTATTATCCTTCTCCACTCCTGCCTCCCTTGCAGACATCACTAATCAACCACAGCATGCTTTAACACTGAGCTCAGACATAACCTCAGGATCTCTTTGAACCCAGCACTCCAGTGTTTCCAACTATTACCAGGTGGGGACTAGCCCCTGCTATGCCTTCCTCACAGGGCTGCACAGAGAATAAAAACAAAATCGTAGTTGGGTGAGGGAAACATGCTCTAAAATCAAGTCCAAGTGCAGAGCTTTTATATAAGCCTGGAGAGCAGCTATAGGGCCAGAGGGTGCTTCCTTCCTCAAATATCCTTGAGAATTATGCCAAAGTGCCAGGAGCAGTTTATGTGCAAAAAGCATGCATGTCCCCAGTGCCCAACACACAGCCTGGCACCCACTGCCTATTCCATAAATCCTTGTTAGATAAACGAATGCATCTTTGCGTTTCTGCCCAGCTGGGCAGTCACCTACCAGGGCAGGTGGCCATGTTTGCTCGCTCCTTTCTGGAATAAGTCAGCTGAGCCTTGAGGCTTCCAGGGAGACTGGACTCAAGCAGACAACTCTTTACAAGGCAGATCCAAGGCCCCTGGTGTAGAGAACTGGAGTCCAACAGTCAAAGTTCAAGCTTTTTTTCTTCTTCCTTGGCCTTAACAAGGTGGAGCATGTCTATTTGGCACCTTCTCCCTTCTCACTCACTTGCTAGATAACCAGGGCTTCAGGCTACTGTTGAAACCTCTGGAATGTCTGGGACCTGAGCCTGCTCCCGCAATGTGACAACACCTGTGTGATAATGAAGGGAAAGGAGGCTGGGGAGGGAGGCTGGGGAGGGAGGCTGCCCGCCGGCCCCCACTAGCTGAGCTCCACTGGCCTGCTTCTTTCCAAGGCAGACAGGTAAGTTTGGAGGAGGTGGCTTTGCCCGAGGGGAAAGAGAGTCTGGGCTTGGTGGGGCCTCTGCTCTGTGTGTTTGTGAACTAGAATCTCACATGGGAATCTAGCTCTGCAGACTTCGAAGCCCTCTCCCGTCCTGTAGCTGATGTGAACCATAGAAGGCCCCATGAGAAAGGCCATGAAAGATCGTTACTACTACTCTGCTCGTGGGGAAGCTGGCGCAGAGAGCTTAAGTGACTCATCTTGGGTCACACAGCCTTTCAAGACCAGCTGTGCATTCATCATGTTTGCCACCTGCATAGAAGCCTGGAGATGCCAAGGGCCCGAAGTCCACAAAAGACTGTCCTGTAGGAGCAATAGGGCACCTGCGCAAGTGTCAGGCTCTGGAGTCAGGGCTGTCCAGACCCAAATCTTATTCCTACCACCCTCAAGTTGTAGGACACATGGCTTAATCCATGAGACTCACTTGCCTACTTCAAAAACTGGGGAAAATATTACTCACTTCAAGAGGGTTTTGGAAAATTATATATTTCTTTCTCTTTCTTTCAATAAACATGTATTGAGATTTATCATGTGCCAATGAGGTACAAAGATGAACATGTCACCATCTCTGCCCTTGAGCTTAAAGTCTACATATAGATCAACAAATAGTAAAATACAACGTGGCTAGGGCCATGATTCCACACACACATCTGGAGATACTAAGGAAAGAGAGACCAACTGGGGGTGGGAACACTTTGGTACAGGGATGACCACTCCATTGACCCGTATTCTCTCTCCCCACTCCTGCCCCCACGGCAGACATCACTAATCAATCACAGCACACTTTAACACTGGGCCCAGCTACAACCTCAGGATCTCAGGGGGACTGGGGTACTGAAGGGTGAGTAGGAGTTTGCCAGGTAGACACAATGGGTTGGAAGGATATTTGGGGAAGAGGAAACAGCTTTGAAAAGACATGAAAGTGTAGAGGAACATGGCATGTCTTGACAATGGGGGAAAGTTTGGTGTGGCTGATACATGAGCTTCACCACAGAGATGAGGCGGAAGGGGTTGTCAGGCTGGAGTGTGAGGGGCTTTGAAGCCAGCCAGACCCAATAGCAGATGGGGACAGTGGGAGGATTTCCTGCAGGAGCAGGCTGTGAGACTTCCAATCTGGCCCTCTTCTGAGGACAGAGTCAGGCCAGGAGCTACTATAGAGACTCCAGCATCCTTGGGACATTAAGGAAGGGAGGGGGCAGAGGAAAGACTAAGAAATAGGGTCTGATCCTGGAGCAGACACCAGGCCACTGATGGTCCTGGGTGTCAGGCTGACCTGGAAAACTCCTACTGCACAGAAGCAGCATGGTGGGCTCAGGAGTAGCAGCTGACCCTTCATGCTCTTGTTCCAAAGCTTCCAGTTACAGGCATCTGACCTCCCGGGTGGGGAAGACCAGAAGCCTCACTTTCTGGAGGGGAAGCCTTGAAATTCAGAAGCTCAGCGAGCCTGCTGTCTCAGCACACAGCAGATCTGAGGCCGAGGACAGACAGAAGGAAGGGTTTTCAGAGCTGTGAATGCTGGAGTCCTGGCCCTAATCTTGGCAGGGAGGACTGCGAACAGTGCCAAGGAGGAAAAGCCACGGAGGGCCCCAATGGGCAGCAATGGGTGGCAGCACCCAAAGCAGAAGGCATTGGCTACTCCAGAGGACAAGTTTTGGGGCTTTTGTTTGCAAAGCCCAGGCTCTTAATAGGTCATTGTGCTGATTGTCTTGTAGGGTGGGAAGCGGGAAGGGACTGGGGGAGGACAGGGCAGAAAGTGGGAGCACTTGTTGAGGAACAGATTTGGAGAGACCCCCTCCTTCACCCCCAGGCTGCGAAAAGAAGGGTGTTTGTGGAAGCTGAGGCTGTGAAGACCAAAGCCCACTCTCATGCAGGGCCTCTGAGAGAGCCCTAAAATCTCTCAGGGGCCCTGCTGAGAGTGGGCTTTCTTCCTGTTCCTGGGGAGGCAGGAAGAGTGAGCATTAGGAACTACTGCCCTGAGAATGCCGCCAGCGACCCCTGGAAACAAATGAAGCAGCCACCTTCAACGGGTCATGGGATGTGGACAATGAGGACGCTTCCCAGATCCTTGTGATCCTGGAGAGACAGGAGCCCCTCAAAACACAAGCCTTTGTGCCTCTTCCTCCTTCCCTGGGGAACCCAAGTTAATCTCTGGAAATAATGACTCTTTCTTAATGCCTGTTTTAGTCTATTTGGGCTGTTATAACAAGATACCGCAGCCTGGGTAATCTGTAAATGACCGAAATGTATGGCTTACAGTTTTGGAGGCTGGGAAGTCCGAGATCAAGCTGCCAGTAGAATCAGTGTCTGGTGAAGGGTGTGCTCTCTGCTTCAAAGACGGGATGGGGCTGCGATGCAAGGGCAGAAGTGAGCAGGTTCCGAGTCAGCATACTCACATCGGTGCCTGACCTACTAGGCAGTCAAGTTAGTGTGTTCATGGGCGGAAGTAAGTTGGAAAGGTAGCTCAGAACTTCAGTGGGCATAGTTGGGGTTTTAAATCAACTGTTATCTCTTGAGGCAACCTCCTGGTGGGTGAGAGTTTTGCTCTGGAGCTTCTAAGCACACAGTCAGATGAACTGGCCCTGTAGGGGATGTCTGATAAAGAGGAAGTAAAAGGCTGTAATTGCATTTCTAAAGGGCTGAGTAAGAAGTGGGGGAAAGGAGGAAACGAAAAAGAAGAGAGGAAAAAATAATTAAACTACCTCTTAGAAAAATGCGGGTACTTGGTTACGTTACAACTGAACACTGGGGAGAGGCCGCAGAACCTAACAGAGAGAAATTGAAACTTGACGTCTGATGACCTGGCTGTTGAGTCCTGGCTCTGCTGTTTATGTGCTCTGTGTCATCTAGAGTAAGCAGGGATCACTGCTGCAGGGCTGGGACTGGAAGACAAGCAGCATGTTGATAAAGAGCCTCAAACACACACACAGAAAAAGGACGAGACCTACAAGAGACATGGAATCATAAGGCAATAAGTAAAGGAGAGATGGCACAGTAGAAAAGCAGGCAGGTGCTCTGAGCGGACAATGTGAAGAGACACAAATGATCAACACACACACACAGCAAGCTCCCCTTCATTAGCCACCAGGGAAATTTCAACACAATAGGAATTTTTCATCAGATTGGCAACAGGACAAACTTAACTGTGGTCAAAGAAAAGTAGACAAGGGTGTGGGGTAGGGACCCACACACCCCTGAGTGGAAGTATAAATTGGCACAGTCACTTTGCTATGGCCATTTTGCCATAGCAAAATAGCATAATCTATTAAACCTGAAAATGGACATAGCCCATGACCCAGCAATCACACTTCTAGGAACCCATTCTAGGTGCCTACCCTAAAGAAACGCTAGCATGTGTATGGGGTTTTCATGACTGTATTGATGGTAAAATAAAAATGGAAAGCAGAATATTCCTAGGGGGAACTAGCTAGCTGAAACATGACCTATTCCACAATGAAGCACAATTCGCTAAACGATGCTCCCTTTGTAGCTGCGTAGATAGATCCCCAAATCACTGTTGAGTGGGGAAAAAAATCCAGTTGTTCCCGCTTCTCTGTGGTTTCACTTTCTGCAGTTTCAGCTACTCAAGGTCAATTACAGTGTGAAAATCGGTGAGTACAGTACAAAAAGATTTTGAGGGAGAGAGAGAGAGAATACATTCACGTAACTTTTATTGTGGTCTATTGTTATAATTTTTCTATTTTATTGTTAATTATTGCTAGTAATCTCTTGCTGTCTCTAATTTATATGTTAAACTTTATCATAGGTGTGTATGTATGGGATAAAAACATAGTATATATAGGATTTGACATGGTTTCAGGCATCCACTGGGGATCTTGGAGCACATCCCCGCTGGATAAGATGTGACTACTATATAAATAGATATAATATAATCCCAAGTCAGGATTCCTTTGTTCTTTAAGTAACCAAACAGCCAACCAACTATAGCATAAACGAAGAGACACTCATTTTTCTCAAATAACAAGGAGTCCGGAAGTAGCAATAGCTAACGTTGGGTCAGTGGCTCCCTAGCACATCTCAGTGATTCTCTGGCTTTTCTCTTTGCCTGTTGCTACATGGTCAGGAAATGACTGCTGTACCTCCAGACATCACATTTTTATTCAATGCAGGACAAAGGAGAAAGTGAAAGGGTTTTCTCTCTAATTATACTTTAAGTTCTGGGCTACATGTGCAGAATGTGCAGGTTTGTTACATAGGTATACATATGCCATGGTGGTTTGCTGCACCCCTCAACCTGTCATCCACATTAGGTATTTCTCCTAATGCTATCCCTCCTCTAGCCCCCCAACCCCCAACACACCCCAGTGTGTGATGTCCCCTCCCCGTGTCCATGTGTTCTTGCTGTTCAACTCCCACTTATGAGTGAGAACATGTGGTGTTTGGTTTTCTGTTCTTGTGTTAGTTTGCTGAGAATGATGACTTCCAGCTTCATCCATGTTCCTGCAAAGGACATGAACTCATCCTTTTTTATGGTTGCATAGTGTTCCATGGTGTGTATGTGCCACATCTTCTTTATCTGCTCTATCATTGATGGGCATTTGGGGTTCTAAGTCTTTGTTATTGTGAACAGTGCCACAGTAAACATATGTGTGCACGTATCTTTATAATAGAATTATTTATAATCCTTTGGGTATATACTCAGTAATGGGATTGCTGGGTCAAATGGTATTTCTAGGTTACAGTAACAAAAACAGCATGGTACTAGTACCAAAACAGATATATAGACCAATGGAACAGAACAGAGGACTCAGAAATAACACCACACATCTACAACCATCTGATCTTTGACAAACCTGACAAAAATAAGCATTAGGGGAAGGATTCCTTATTCAATGAATGGTGTTGGGAAAACTGGAAGCCATATGCAGAAAACTGAAACTGGATCCCTTCCTTACCCCTTATATAAAAATTAACTCCAGATGAATTAAAGTTTTAAATGTAAGACCTAAAACCATAAAAACTCCAGAAGAAAACCTAGGCAATACCATTCAGGACATAGTCATGGGCAAAGACTTCATCTAAGACACCAAAAGCAACGGCAACAAAAGGCAAAATAGACAAATGAGATCTAATTAAACTAAAGCGCTTCTGCACAGCAAAAGAAACTATCATCAGAGTAAACAGGCAACCTACAGAATGGGAGAAAATTTTTGCAATCCATCCATCTGACAAAGGGCTAATATCCAGAATCTACAAGGAACTTAATCAAATTTACAAGAAAAAAACTAACAACCCTGTCAAAAAGTGGTCAAAGGATATTCACAGACACTTTTCAAAAGAAGACATTTATGCAGCCAACAAACATATGAAAGAAAAGCTCATTATCACTTGCCATTAGAGAAATGAAAGGGTTTTCTCTTTACAAAGCTTTAGCTCTTGGGTAAGGGAAGCCCTTCCCAGAGAATGAATTCCTGTTACATCTCATTAGCAAGAGCTGGGTCATCTGCCAATCTTTGGTCCATTCTGTTAAAGGGGGGAGATTCTCAAAATGCATTTAGAGCAGTCATGATTCGTTTTCTAGAAATTAGAAGAAGGATTTACTCTTCCCTATAGCAAGAGAGTTCTGCCTACTACTTGAATATCACTTTCTGTTAGCACAGAAGAAAGCAGTGCCCTGGCTGTTGGGTGGGTAAGGGACAGTGCCCACCGCAGATACAATTTATTTTGTACCAAGTACCTACAGAGGTTATCACAGAAGCGGGTAGTGGCATGAAGGGGTGGGAGTGGGAAATGGGCTTGGGTGTGGCCCTTAAAGGGCCTTTGGTTTTATCAGCAATTCTTTCATTTTTAAAAGGCAGACTGTATTCATGTATCACGTGTGTAACTGAAGTCAGTTTCTAAAAGTTCTGTCAGTGACTGGCTTTGTCATCCCTAGATTTGGCCCAATCCCAACAGAGCCCAACACTGCAGAAGCCAAGAGTTGGTACTCCAAAAAGTTCTACTGGGGAGGGGAGCCTGGAGAGGAGGGAGGAAATTGCCTGTGTGACTCTTGGCTCCCGGAAGAAAAGTTGGGAGCCGATCATGTAAGGCTGCGCAGCCCTTTCAGCAGGACTGTCTTTGACAGACAGAAAGTCAGCCCACTGGTATTTCCTTGCAAATTCTCAGGCCTCCCTCTGGACTCTTCCCTCGTTCTTCAAACAAAAACTGCAGTCTCTGATTAAACCACCTGTCAACTCCCCACGAATGCAGCTGGTGTCCTTAAAACCACTTACAAGGCACTCAGGGGTGCAAGGGGTGGCCACGATTGATGGGGTGCCGGCTGCACAGGCTTGGCAGAGCCATGAAAAAGCTCCCTGGGGAGCTTAGCATCACTGGGGCCACCTGGATGTGGCAGATGCGTGCCAGACAGAGCACAGCGCAGTCTGCTCATTGCCACAATCCAGCCTTGTACTTCCTATTACCCCATCTTACAGGTCAGGAAACAGAGGTCCAGGGAAGGGGATTGCCCAAGTGCACAAAGCAGGGAGGCTCTCCCAGTAGCTGCCAGCTCATAGGGTAGTGCCTCACAGGAAAGCTGGGAAGGGAAATGGGAGAAAGACCAAAGGGAAGTGGGGTTTTTGGGTATCAGCTCCTCCAAAGCCCACTTCTGTCGCTTCTTCCTTATGACCACAGCACCTAACTGCGATCCCAAGCCCAGGGTCCTGCCAGAAAGACTGAACATCTAAGAAGGTCCTTGGGAATCAATGAGTGTGGTGTGGATTTCCAGGAATAGATAAAACCAGCTTTAAAAAATAAAATTAATGAACTAGAAATACCAGAATACCAACTACTAACTGCTGATAGTCAGGGTTCATAACGTTTTGTGAAATTTGGTTATCTGTGTTTGTACCCAGTCAGTGGCAAAGGCAGTGAATTGTAGCTTAAAAAAAAAAAAAAATAACAAAAAAAACGGGCAGGGGGAAATGCCAGGCATGGTGGCTCACACCTGTAATCCCAGCACTTTGGGAGGCTGAGGGGGCAGATCATGAGGTCAGGAGTTCAAGACTATCCTGGTCAACGTGGTGAAACCCCATCTCTACTACAAACACAAAAATTAGCTGGGTGTAGTGGAATGTCCTGTAGTCCCAGTTACTTGAGGGGCTGAGGCATGAGAATTGCTTGAAACCGGGAGGCAGAGGTTGCAGTGAGCTGAGATTGTGCCACTGCTCTCCAGCCTGTGCAACAAAGCAAGACTCCATCTAAAAAAAAAAAAAAAAAAAAAAAGAAAGCAAGCTGCTGATTTGGTCTGTATGCTTCATTTCACAGTTGGGAAGACTGAGGCCAAGGCATGTGTATGGCTTGCACAGGGTCATGCAATCCTCTGGGGACAAAGCCCCAGGTGCCTGAGACCAGAAGTGGCTTCAAGCTGCTTCCCTAGTTGTTGGGCTCCAGGCCTCACAGGTTCCCTGAAATGTGCAAGGGTTACAGAAGCTCTTCCTGCCCTGTTTTCCATGTGGGAGCTGCTTATTTACCCAGCCCTGCTCCTGGATCCCCAGTTAGGTGAGTCCTGTTCATTTGCAGCTCCTGGAAAACACTCTTGCTATGAAGAGCACCTGGCTGAAGTCCCCCACTATTCTCTGAGGCCTGCAGCTCCCTCTCCTTGCCCCATTCTACACACTTGGCTCTCCCTGAAGCAACTCTCTTTCTTTCTTGGTCTTCTCTGAGTGGCCGGGTGTGGTCTGGCACTGGCTGGTAAAGCCACTGGCTAACAGGAACCAGGCCCCCTGTTTCCAGTGGGAGGGCATCTGCTGAGGCTGGCTCGGGACCAAGTAACCCGGGTTCTACGCCTACTGTGTCTCTACCTCACTCCATGACATTAGACAAGTCACAACCTCTCTAACCCTCTGTTTCCCTTTATGTAAAATAACTTAACCTTCTCCACTCAGCACCCCTCACTGCAAGGATCAGAAGAAATTAGCTGTGATGTAAAAGTCCACTGTCTTGAACATCAGCTGTTTTCACCTGACTGGCATTCACCCCTTCCCCTTCTCCCTTTCTGCTCATGGTCCCCGGTTTTCCTCTGAGGAACCACTTCTGTCATAGTCAGCTTCTGAGGCGGCTGTGGCTGGCCCCCCACGCTCTGCTCCCCAGAGTCATGCTCTTGGCTCATGCTTGGCAAATCAGCATGCTCTACCCTCCTGACCCGAGGAGCACACGAAACACATCAGACGGACGATCCTGGAGCCTGGGGAGCCATCATCTGAAGAGAGGGCTTGCTGCAAACGGGGTGCAGGAGACAAGGGCGTGGGAGGCTCTTGACCTTGTCTGGGCCTCTCCATCCAGATGGACCTAAAGCAAACTCTACTCCCAGCCTTTTCAGCCTCTCAAAGCCAGTGAATTCTCCTTATGGTGTCAGTCAGTTGGGAGTGAATTTCTTCCATTGGCCGTTGGGAGTCCTGACTCATTCAGTGGCTAAAACATAAAAAGTGCTCTAGAAAAATCAAAGGCGAATTTCTCCCTCTTGGGCCTCTTTGGTCCCTCCTGGTCTGCAGACAGCCTCGCTGACTGTTTGGTGAGGGAGTGCACCCCCCATCCTGTGCACCTCCTTAGACTCTCTGTATTCATTGGCTGGCGAGGGGACAGCCACACCTCTCCCGTGAACCCATGCCAGACTGACTGAAGGGAAGAGGGCCATCAGCCGGCCACCGTTGGTTTGGACATGATTTCCTAAGCGTAGGCCTCCAGTCCGCCTAGCTCTGTCCCAGCCTGCCGTAGGGGATCCATTCTTTCTGTGGGAAGCCCACCAGGCCTGTAGTCCACTTTGACCATGTTAGCTATGCAGCATCCACACACTGCCTTGGAAATTCCTCACACTCACCAGGCTGCCCAAGTCCGTGTCTGCTCTGGTCCCGTTCCCTCCTCTCTGCTTCTTTCCCCTCCTCCCTGACCTCCTCCTGTCTCCCTCTGTGGGGTCTGTCCCTCTTTGCTTCCTGCCTGGCCCCATCTTGGCAGCCTCGGCTCTGGCTTTTGAAGGCCTGTGGGTGCATTCTGCCTGGCATCCTCACCAATGCAGGCAAGGAGAGCCTCATGTCCCACTCGGGCTGTGGGGACTGCCTATTGGTGGGGACACACTCTCCCGTCCCCTCTTGACATGTGATGGCAATCAGTCATCCTAATCCTTCACACTGGATTCAACTCCTGATCCCAGTGCGGACTGTGTTCCAGGCTGGGGGGTGATATCCTAAACACCTCCTCTCCCGTGGGACAGGGGGACATCTTCAAGGCTCGTCCCAAGATGGGCACAGGGTATGATCTCACAATCCGTGGCCAGCATCAGCTTGAGTCATAGTCACGTGTAGGGTTGCCAAACTGTCGTCCATCTGACGTTAAAATTGGACGAGCATCCTGCTATTTTGTTTTTGTTTTGACTAAATCTGGCAACCCTGGTCAGGAGGCTGAAGCTCGTGATATTGCAGTAAGTTACAGAGGAGGACACCTCACCCACAAACCCTGGAACAGGTACCCATAAAGTTTCTACACCTGTAAAACGTGTAACAAGAGGATAGAGAGATGGATCTTCTGGAAGCCCAATTATTGTCCATTTAGAGATGGATGAGCTTCTAGGACTCTCCCAGCCCTGAGCTGATAGCTCCAGGCTCTCACATCTGTGTTTTGGAAATATGGCTGGATCTAAAGTACCATGAACTCTGAGGTCTGCCCCAGGCCTTTTTTCTCTCCAGAGTCAAGCTCGGGATTTCACGCTGTCTACGAGAGCCACAGAAAGCAACTGGCAGTGACCCTAAATGCCAAAAGGCCTGGAGTATGAATGAGGTAGAGGGAGGATCGCAACAGACTTTAGCAGGGAAGGAAATCAACTGTAAGTTTCTGCATATTGAATCCTAATTTTTCATTGACTTTAATTATTAAATTAGAGACAGATTTCTCTGGAGGGGAAATTTTAACTCCCAAAATGTAAGATATAATGAAATGACATTAAAAAAAAAAAAAAAGAAGCTAAATCGCATATTATAAGAGAAAATATTTTCTGGTGTGATAGTGATAATATTCAAAATAGATTTCCAAGCATAAACACAAAGTGATTACAATTGTGTTTGGCCCACAGTTTCAAAACATCCAGTGACAGCCTAATTGAGCAGAACCCTACCATAAACCTCTTTTCCCTCAATTTCCTACAGCAGCAGACATCGCTGGGTTTCTTGGCTCTGTGGCTTGCATCTCAGGGCACGCTGGGAGCTGCTGCCTCCATAGTGTGATTCAGGTTTCTCCAAGCTAAGTCAGGTGGAGGTGTCAAGTTAACAGTCAGGCATTGGGTCCACAGGTGGCACAGGTGGCAAGGTGGGGAGCAGCTCATAATGGGATAATGAGATGTGTGGCCGCAGGGAGGAAGGGAGCGAGGGCTCAAGGAATATCCTATAGAAGCAGTCTCTAGATGAACAATAACACAAACGTACACTTCTGTTCATTGTGTTTCTACATTCGAGGTGCTTCTATAAACAGGAAGACCAGAGCAGGAAGCTGTGGCCCGTGGAAAAGAACTTTGCAGCACCTAACAGTCCAGGCTCCAAGCGGAAAACAGAACTCCCCCAGGACTTCCTATCGTGTGAGGACAATCTGCGTATAGAGCCAGCCTAGTCCAGGAGCCAAAGGAAGGCAGAGAGCGTGAAGACAGGCAGCTTTGGCCGTGGTTTTGATATTTGCAAGTTTGGACCACAGTGTGTTTCTCCGTTTCTCTTTCCCGCCCTCCCTGGCTCCCTCACCCCCAGTCTCCCCCACCTTTTCCACTTCACCCTCCTTGGTTTCCAGCAGGCAGAGGACGGGGGTGTATCCTGGCCACACCATCCCTTGGCTCTGCCTATGTGGTGTGGGCGGTGGGTACACTTGGGGTGGGTTTGTGGCTCATGAGGATGAAAATTGTTCTTCCCAGTTTGGAATGCTGGCCTCATGTGGGGGCCACTAAGACTTGTCTGGGAACAGTATACTGTGAAGGGTTCTGGAGTCTCAGCTTAGTGCGAGAGAGGGGTTCGCGCAGGGAATTGGAGGAGGTTTTTAGACCTTTCTTCTCTCTGTGAAGAAAAGGTCAATGAGCAAATGACACCCCCACCCCGCGGAAAGAGGGAAATAGAAGGATCTGGTTCGTGGCCAAACTCACAACCGAGCATATCGATGACGAGAGAAGGGTCAATTCAGAGGAATTCTGGTAGGGAGGAGGAGGGAGATTCTGGGAGAGCTGGAAGCTTCTGGAGAAAGAAGGGAGCCTGAGATTCCAGATGAGAGGCATAAGGGAGAGAAGACTGCTTCAGGGAGCAGGCAAGAGAAAGAGTGATTCCAGGAGAGAAGGAAGATGGACAAGGCTTTGGGAGAAAAGCAGTGCGGTAGGAAGTGGCGGGGAGAGGTCCTGCAGATGGCGGTTACAGGAAGAAGCAGAGCTTCCCTCCGACCCCGGAGGCAATGGTGCTGCAGCCACGCGAGGCAGACTCGGCCTGGTCCCCATGCCAGGTGCTTAGACCAGCTCTTCCTTCCGTCCTTCCTTCCTTCCTTCCTTCCTTCCTTCCTTCTTTCTTTCTTTCCTTTATTCATCAGAGGTCTTACTGTGTGCTAGGCCTTATGATTCCTGCCCTTAGGAAGCTCCCAGGCTAGTAGGAGAGCCTGACTTCAGTAAAAACTTCCCATAGTACAGAGTAGGGCAGTCTGGATACGCCAATCATTATTCCAGAGCAAGCAAGAGAGCGCAGGGTAGGCCCTGCCCTTGGAAGGTGGAGGACTGCCCAGTCAGTCTGTGGACTCCTTCCAGGCTTGGGTGAGCTGGCCTGGACTCTCACCCCCTCTATGGCCCACCTGAAGATTCAAGGCAGGTCTTCTTGCCCACTCCAGGGGTCCCATCCTAGACACCAGGGCCTTTTGTTCCTGGTTACCCAGGACTCCCCACCTCAGCCTCATTTATTCACAGTAGCATGTACGCTCGGGATACCCCCTCTGTAGATCTTCCCTCACTCTGCTCAATCCCTTGGGTTTTTTTCTGATTTGCTAGAAACTGACCTGAAACAGTCACTCCTCCTGAATGTCAATAGTGGATGAAACCTTCCACCACCCTAAATCATCTTTCTTGTCATTGTCATTGTCATCATCAGTGTAATGTGTTTTGCTTTATAAAACTTGGCCAGTCGCAGTGGTTCACACCTGTAACCCCAACGATTTGGGGGGCCAAGGAGGGTGAATCATTTGAGGCCAGGAGTTTGAGACCAGCCTGGCCAACATGGCAAAATCCCATCTCTACTAAAAATACAAAAATTAGCTGCGCATGGTGGTGTGCACCTGTAATCCCAGGTACTTTGGAGGCTGAGGTAGGAGAATTCCTTGAAACCAGGAGGCAGAGGTTGCAGTGAGCCAGGATCACACCTCTGCTCTCCAGCTTAAGCAGCAGAGCAAGACTCTGTCTCAAAAAACCAAAACCAAAACCAAAAAAAAGGAATAACTTTAGTTTCAAACAACACAATGAAGCAGTTAAGCAGAGGTTATTGCTTCTATCTACAGGAGAGAAAAGCTGAGGCTCAGAGAGGTTAAAAGACTTGCCAACAGTCACACAACTGGAGTGGGAAAGGCAGGTTTGAACCTGCATCCAAAGCCCCTTCTGATACATGATACAGGCGGCATGGCAGAACAGTGGGGAAAGTGTGGCATTTTCTCTAAATGATGCAGAAATCACTAAGATCATGAGTAGCAAAGGGGAATAAAATGTAATCCCTACCACACATAGTAAATACAACTACTCCGAGTGGCTTAAAAAGTTTAATGTCAAAAATAAAAATTTGCATTTTTAAATGAAAATATAAGTGAATATCTTTCTGATCTTGAAGAGTAAGAAAGGATTTTTAAAATAAGGCCTTGAAAGTACTAATGTTAAGATAAAAAACAGATTGAGTCAAACACATTAAAACTAAGAATGCTCATCAAAAGATAGGCAACTGGATATCTACATGCGAATGAATAAAGTTGAACTCCAAACTCACCAGATGCAGAAATTAACTCAATGAATCAAAGACTTAAAGAACTAAAACCATAAACCCTTAGAATAAAACATAGGTGTAAATCTTTGTGACCTTGGATTAGACAACAGTTTCTTAGATGTGATTCCAAAGCATAAGAAATAAAAGAAAAAAAACAGATAAATTGGACTTTATCAATGGTAAAAAATGTGTGCTTCAAAGAACATCATCAAGGAAGTATGGGAGAAATTATTTGTAAATCACACATCTGATAAAGATATATGATTATATTGTATAATATAATATATATATATGATTATATTGTATAGTCTAGATTGTATCTAAACTATAAAATAACCATTACAACTCAAAAAATTTTAAAGAAAACCCTAAAAGATCTGAACAGACACTTCACAAAAAAAATAGATAGCTCCACAACCCACCAACAAGCACATAAACAGATGCTCAGCATCTTCAGCCTTCAAGGAAATGTAAATCAAAATCACAGTAAGTTACCACTTCACACACACCAGGAGGCTATCACCAAGAAGACAGATAACAACGAGTATTAGCCAGGATGTGGAGAAATTGGAAGACTTCCATACGCTTCTGGTGGGTATGTGAAATAATGAAGCCATTTTTGAAAACAGCCTGGCAAACGCTCACAAGGTTAAACACAGAGTTAATATATAATCCAGCAGTTCTACTCCCAGGGATATACCAAAGAGAAATGAAAACATAGGCCCATACAAAGCGTGTCCAAAAATGTATAAAGTAGCCTTATTCATCATGGCCCCAAAGTGGAAACAACCCAAATGTCCATCAGTTGAGGAATGGATAAACGAAATGTGGCTTATTCCACAGTATATTATTTGGCAATGGAGAAGAATGAAATGTTAATATCTGCTACAACATGGATGAACTTTGAAGACATCATGCTCTGTGAAAGAAGCCAGTCATGAAGGACCACATATTATATAATGCAATTTATGTAAGGTCCAGAATTGGCAAATATATAGAAACACAAAGTAGGTTAGGGGTTGCTAGGACCAGGGGGCAAGGACAGGTGGGTTGTGGGCTGGGGGCAAGAGGGTATAGGGTTCCTTTTTGGAGTGATGAAAGTATGTCAAAGCTGATCATAGTGATGGTTTCATAACTCTGTGAATACACTAAATACCATTGAATTATATACTTTAAGTGAGTGAATGGTATGATATGTAAGTTGTAGCTCAATTATTCATTTTTAGTTTCAAAAGGCAACTAAACAACATAAAAAGGCAGATCACAAACCAGAGGCAACCCTTTCCAGTTGGGGGAAACAGCAGATCCTATGACATCGAGTGGGGCTGCGCCTTTGAGCAGAGGACTTTAGAGGAATTCTAAACCACACCATTGGGTGGTACCTAGGCTGGGCCTTTTCCTCTTAGGCCACTGGCAAGCTGCACCATGTTGAAAAAGTCTGGGGTTCATGGCATGCCCAACACCTTGGACTCACCTGTCCTTTCCTAGCAAAGGAGAGTCATTTCTAGGAAAGTGGAAGACTGGATCAAATCAGCACAGAACAGTCCACTTCAGGTAGAGGTGAGAATCCAGCCGAAGGAGGCATATGAACAGATGAACACCAAAGGCTTGTTGGGATGGCTTTGTTAATGCCTCAGAATCCTTCTCCTGAGCTTGGGTCCTAGGAATACAATGACGTGTTGCTCTGAGGCATGTCTTGCTGACACTGAAATGATTCCATTCTCAGCACCAATAACCTTCCCACACACTCATGCTCCATCCTACCCCAAGAGAGAAGAGCAGAGTCATAGGATGGCTTGGAAGTCAAAAGCAGGATGACAAGGGAGAGCAAATCCCTCACCAGCCTCCTCCAGGTCTAGCTGTGCCTTCCAAAACCTGTGGTGGGACGTGTGAGCCCTGTACCCAGCAGTAGGCAGGTGAAGTCAGCCCTGAAAATACATCCAGCAGGCTAGCAGGCAGAGACCAGGGCATCAGCTCATACTGCCCTAGAGGCCCTAGAGAGTAAAGACAGGCATTCTTCCCCAGAGGGGAAAGGCTGGGCAAAGGGCATGGCTGTCCGTCTCCCAGACTCATGCCCGTGCCCATCGTGTCCCTCTTCTCTGCCTCTCCCATCCTAGTTACCCTGACATAGGCCCTTCTGGAGCCAAAGCCTACACCCTAGCTTGCAGCTGCTGGGCCATGCTGGCAACTTGGGCATTCTCTGATCAACTCCCTGGATGTTTTCTAAACGTGTGCCCTCTGCCTATCTATCTATCTATGTATCTATCATCTTTCTATTACCTATCATTTATCTAGCAATCATCTATTTATTATCTACCATATATGTTTCTATTATCTATCTACTAGAATCTACTAATATCTACCTATTTTATAAAGCTGGCCCAAGCAGGGGGAAAGATTCATCATGACAAAATAACATAAAGTAAAACCTGAGTATTCCTTCTCTGCTAAATTGGGCTTTTTCCTCCTTTTAGACTTTTCACTTAGTATATGCAGACACATCTAATATCTATCTATACGTCTACTTTCTTTTAAAGATGTTGTCACTTTTTTGGAGAGACTCGTTTGTTTCTTTGCTTGCATTCACTGAATGGTCAGTAGCCACTGCTTTGTGGGATGGTGAAACCCAGGCCTGCAGACTTAACCTGGGGAGTGAGGGAGAAGAGGCAGGCCTGGGGAGCAGGCCCAGACTTACGCACTCTATTGCTAACAAGGCTTGCTTCGCTTCCCCTGTCTGGTCGCAAGGAGACTCACCTGTAGGCTGAGGGGAACGCCCAGTTCATTTCCAGAAGCTCTTCCAGCTTTGGCCTCTCCGAAGCAGCTACTATTGTATAATCTATGTATTATAGTGCACTTACTGTAAATTAGCCATTTAACTCTCACATGCCTATGAGTGGGTGCCGATAACACTCCAGTTTTGAAGACAGGAAACTCAGGCACAGTGGAACTGGTGGACTTCAAAGTCATACAGCAGTGCAAGACACCATCAGGACTGGAACTTAGGTCAGAGTGGCCCATGCATTTAGCCATGACACCACCATCTGCCCCTGACCACAAGTCAGTGGCCCTGAGTAGGCACAGGCCAGGATGCAGAAGACAGGCTGGTAAAAACCTCAGCCAGGGTCACCAGCTCCTAGTCTACACAGTGAAGCGAGCCAGACACGTCCTCCCAGAGAGAGTTGGGCCTGATCCCGAAGTAGGCAGCCCGAAGGCCATGCTCCCTGTGCTGGGGAGAGGGCAGGCACAGGGCCTGAGCTCAGCTCCCCTCTAGGGCAGCACCGGTGCTTTTAATTCATTCAATACAGCATCTGAGCCTCTTGGAGTTTCCCAGGCGGAATGGAGGTCTGGCTGAGCCAGGCCGCCCAGCCTCTAGAAAGAGAAACAAACACAACCGTCCTGTGGCTCAGAGGCTCAGAGGAGGGTTCATTCTGAGGAGGAGTCTATCTACACAGGAGACTCCAGGTCAGGACCCAGCTGCCTTTGCTGAAAAAGCACCCCTCCCCTGAGACAGCCATCCCACACAAACCAGCATGGCCCGCTGAACTTGCCCTGGATCCATGTCCTCAATTATTTACTTACACCCCCGCCACCCCAGTTATCCATATCATCTGGCTGGCCTCGGGCCAAGTCTCTTTTCTCCTGGTCTTGTCTGTGATGTCGGGACAGGGAGAGGACATGCCATAGCTCCAGGCACATCTGCAGCAGGACTGGGAAGCCTCAGCCTGTACTTTCTGTCTTCCTCCTCCTCCTCCACTGCCACGAGCACCCCTGCAATTGTCTGCCTGCAATTGAACCGAGGTGCCAGGAAATATCTTGGTTGTATGGCTGAAGTGAAAACACATGGGTAGGGTGAAAACCCTTCTCTGCTACAGCTTCATTTCTGTCATCCCCGGAAACTCGCAGATGCAGAGGGAGACTTCTGAGCCCAGTATCTGGCACTGTGTGTGCAGGAAGGGCAGCCTGGACTAGCCATGGGCAGTGTGCATGTGCCCTGCTGGCTGCTGGCATGCAGCCGAGTTCAACCAGCTTGCAGGAGAGTGGGGGAGGGATAGAAGTCCTCCAGCCTCTGATCCCTATTTTTTGCAGCCATCCAGAAAAATTTAGGAGCCCAGATTCCAGACCTGGCCCTGACACTCACTGGCTGTGTGACTTCAGGTAAGTCACCTCACTTCTCTGAGCCTCATCTGTAAAGTGGTGATAAAGTGTCTTCTTCTCAGAGTTGCTGCAGTGTAGCAAAGGTACTTTTGGGAGGGAAAAACCAGTCTACGGGTATAAGCGAGTTACAAAGCGGAGCCATAGTTTCTAGCCCACCATGCCAAAACCTTAAAAGCTCTGAGAACCAAAGCTTTTTGTAACTCATTTGGCAGCAAAACCTGAGCTGAACTGACATGAGGCCATTTATTGCACGTATTTATCCCCTTTGGTGTGAATATTCATGTTTTGCTGCAAAAATATTACAATATTTGATGAGACGTTGGTAGAGGAGGAATGTGTTTCTCTATTGTTTTAAAGTTCTGAATGCCGAAACATATCCAGCCACAAGGGTTTAAATAGCGAGCTGAGAAGCCGTTCTTGGAAATGAAGGGGAAATTTATTTGTTGTTTTAGGAGGTTAGAAAAAAGTAGAATGTCTAGAGTTGGGCCATATTTGAAACCTTTTAAAAAAGCCACCACCCTGTCCTGCTCACGTGTCAGCTGGGATCAACTCAGAATAATTAATAGCACCATTTAGCTAGCACTTACTGTCCCTCAGATGTTGTGATGATGCTTCATAATTACTGTCAGCTGTAAGCTCACAACACCCTTAGGAGATGTTTCTATGATTTTTCTTTAGAGACAGAGTCTTACTCTGTCACTCAGGCTGGCGTGCCGTGGCATGAGCTTGGCCCATTGCAACCCCCACCTCCCAGGTTCAAGGGATCCTCGTGCCTCAGCCTCCTGAGTAGCTGGGATTACAGGCACACCCCATCACACCTGGCTAATGTTCATTTTTTGGAGACAGGGTTTCGCCATGTTGCCCAGGCTGGTCTTATACTCCAGAGCTCAAGCGATCCAACCACCTCAGCCCCACAAAGTGCTGGGATTACAGGCATGAGTCACTGAGTCTGGCATCTATGATCTCCTCATTCTGCAGATGGGGAAATGGAGGCTCAGGAAGGGAAGTGACTTGCTCATGCCTGTGAAGTTGCTAAGAGGCAGATTCAAACCTGGTCTGACTGACTCCGGGGCACTCTAAGCCTGTAAAACCATGCAGCAAGGACGGGCTCTCTTTGGGACAGAGGGAGGACACTGGCCCAGAGCACAGTGGCGGGTTCCTCTGTTAAGCCCAGACCTCCACCAGCTTCCATCACATGTCTGCCCCCTTCTCTCCCCTCACAGGGACCACCACCCCCAATTGTTCCTGAGACCCACCTCCTTTTCCCCTCTGTGGGATTATACACGCCCAGATTCCTCCTAGTCCCACCCTGTTGGCTGCAATTTTGAATGAGCTTATCCACAAAACAGGCCTCTCAACTTCACAGGACTCTTGCACAGACTATACAAGGTCATGGATGTCAGTGGGCCTGTTAGGCGTGGGGTGCCAGGGACCACTGCAGGGGGATTAGGCAGCTGCCCTGGGGAAGCAAGAGGAGATGCACCGCAGGGGTCCCCCAAGGGCTCAGGCTGACCCCTGGACCATCTCCTCAGCAAAATCCATCCTCGTGACCTCCTGCCTCCCCTCTACTGAGAGCCGCCTGAGCCCAGGTTGGCTTTGTGTTTTAATTACATGAGTGAATCATGAACACATTCTCATTAGAAAAAAACAGACAAGTACACAGAGTGAACAGTGAAAATTCAACTTTGCCTCTGCGCTTTCAAGCCTATTCTCTCCCTGGGGTAACTACTGTTTACAACTGAGTATGTATCATTGCAGTCCATTTTCTTGGCGTTTATTTACACACATATATCATTTGGATTTGTTTTGGGCGTTTTATATATACACCTCGCATAGTGTTCTGCAGCTTGCTGCTTTCTGCTTACCATATGTCTTGGATATCTTCCGTCGTCAGTTCATATAAGTCTGCCTCATTCATTTTAACGGCTGCCTCGTAGCCGCCTGTGGATGCATGCAGGCTTATATCACCATTCTCCCACCGGTGAACACACAGCCTGTCCGTAAGTGAACATCTGGGTGTGTCTGTCATCATGGCCATAGGTCGTCTGCAATGAACATCTTTATGTGGACCGAGTGCCCGTGGGTGATTACTTTCTGGAAGAGGAACGGCTGTATCAAGGAGTGTGACATTTTTCAATGGCGGCTAGCTTTGCCAAATTGCTCTCTAAAAGGCTGAATTAACTTAGATCTCACTAATTGCACGTCGGAGTCTGGGACAGCAGTTCTGCTAGCTGACTGGGTCCAGAGCTTCCTGGCAGGTGGCTATGAGATGACTAGGACCCACTCCCCCGTGGAGAAGTCAGCTGGGGCTGTGGGATGAGCAGGCCTCTCTGCGGCAGTGTGTTGGTGAGGATGAGAGTTGCTTGTGCGTGGATCGTAGAAGTGGCAATCAGGACAGTGATTAGACAGAGGGGTAAAAGCAGGGGATATGGAGCCAAACAGATTTGCGTTTGCATCCTGGCTCCATCACCCATGAGCGATCTCCAACAAATGTGACATCTGTGGATCATTTTATCTGAAAAAGTGGAGCAGCAATGACCACAGCAGAGCTGTTGTAAGGCACAGAGCTATTGTAAGGCTTAACCACGATGATATACGAAAAGCACTTAGTATAGCCCCTGCATATAATAAATGGAAGTAAATGGAAACTGGCATTTTTTTATGAGGATTATAACTGTGATTCTTATGAATATAATGATGATGATTGTTAATATCCTATTTCCAGACACATAGGCCTCTTTCCTGTTGGGGGAGGGTCCTCTCATCCACCACCCATGTGAGCCTCTGAGCCCTGTGCAAGCCCGGGCACCCTGTCAGTTGGTTGGTGGTTGTCTCAGTGCCTGCTGTGTGCAGAGGTCAGAGCCCACAGTGGGCGAGTGAAGGTACCCAGGAGGCAGGACAGGCTGTTCTGGCTTCCAGGCTAGAAGGGTAGACAGGACACAACCGGATAAACACCAGTAAACAGAGGTGGGGACTCTCACAAACAGAGTCCCATGCCATGCAGCTTCTCTGAGATAAACACATCAGAGCCAGCTCACTAGGTGGGAACGGAGGCAGTGGGTGGGTGCAGAGTGTGGGTGGGTTTAACGTGGAGGCAGGAGAGAGTGAAGCCAGACGGAAAGGCAAAGTGGAGGGCAGAAGTGGGGCAGGGGGCCGGGGAGCAGCTTAGAAGCTGGCCTGTGCTGCTGGCAGCAACAGTGGAGGAGAAGGGGCCCCAGACCGGCTGGCCACCAGAGTCCTCCGTTCAATTCCCTGCTCTACCTCTTGCCAGCCATTGGCCTTGGGGAAATCCTGCTTCTTTTCTGGGTCTTGGTGTGAGCATCTGTAAAATGGGCCATGCAGGGGCTGGTTCAACTTGAATGTTCTATTCAGAGTCATTTTCAGCCTGAGACTTAAAGGAATTCTTGCCTCGTAGTGTCATCTCTGCTCTGAGCACTCTGGTCTTGAATTTGAGTCGCTGTAGCCATCACCCTCACCTCTCTAAAGTGCCAGCACTTAATAGTCTACACACTATATTCCCATCTTTCCTCATCCAGTCTGTCCGACGGCCTTGGGTGCAGGTGGAGCTGAGATTCCAGTCTCATTTCACAGATGAGAGACCCAGAGCTCACAGAGGTGAGATGACCTTTTGGAGGCCAGAACTGAGTAGAGAGGTCGCATCTTGCCCTGGCAGGTGCCATCCCAGCAACTTCTAAGCTGAGGTCCGAGTTGCAGATGGTGAGTCAGACTGGACCACTCAGTGTCCCCACATAGACCCCCACGGTTGCTGCTGCACCCTGGTCACACGCTCCACGCCAGGCTCTTTGCCCACATGGTCTTGTCTAATCCTCGCTGCAACTCTGAGACAGGTGTGGTAGTAAGGCCCACTGTACCGATGAGGAAGTAAGGCTCAGAAAGGCCAAGTAATTGCTCCAAATCACCCAGCCAGTGAGCAGCACAGCTGCCTGCCTAAGAGTCCCAAAGACTTTCCCCTTCCTTTGCTTCTGCCTGGAGGGGGAGCGCATGACCTCACTATCCCTGGAGAAATCTACTCATCATCTGTTTCATCCCAACACCTCTTCAAGGCCCAAGCTCCCTTGCCACCTCCAAGAACCCTCCCTCACCACACCTGCCGCTCCCAGGCATTCATCCTTCTCTTTCCCCTGCACTCACTTATAGGACCTTGCTATCTGGATCTCCCTGGTGATCTTCATCACAGTGCACTTGGGAGGAAGGGAATTCTCCTCTGTGGCCAGGGCTTGTCTTTCCAATGTGGTTTTACTTCTTTCTAGATACATGTTTTTTAATGCAATGGCAAAAGAAAAGCGTGTTTATTATAAAAATAAAAAGTGGGCCAGGCACGGTGGCTCACATCTGTAATCCCAACACTTTGGGGGGCCGAGGCTGGCGGATCACCTGAAATCAGGAGTTTAAGACCAGCCTGGCCAACATGGTGAAACCCCATCTCTACTAAAAATAGAAAAATTAGCTGGGCATGGTGGCAGGCGCCTGTAATCTCAGGTACTGGGGAGGCTGAGGCAGGAGAATCGCTTGATCCTGTCAGGCAGAGTTTGTGGTGAGCTGAGATCAAGCCACTGCACTACAGTCTGGGCCACAGAGCGAGACTCCGTCTCAGAAAATAAAAATTAAAAATAAGTAAAAAATAAAAAGTGTACAGAACCACTAGGCTAGTGGTTTACCTTTAAACTCCACCATGTAAGGTAGGACCAATCATTCCACAGACATAAAGTGCCGTTTTAGTGTGGGCTCCCCCAGAAGTGACTGAGATAAGAATTTGAGTGCAAGTCATGTATTTGTGAGCTTTCTTTGGAACTGTTGACTGGTAGTTGAATGGGGAATTGAGGCGGGGAATGGAAGGCATTCGAAAAAGAGTGTGTTTCCAACAAACGACTGCAGGCAACAGGGGCTCAGTGTAACTGGGAGTCCGGGGAGGCAGCACAGAACACATATGTATGAAGAAAACAGGTTTTCCTTCTACATTCTCAACACCTGCAACACCAAATATGTGGATGTTTTCCCCCACCCCAACCCGTTCTCCAACTTCAGTACACCAATGGAGTCTCACAATTCAGTTACGGCACGAGCTACCCAGAGTTAGTCCAGAGCCTACGGGTTAAGAGTTCATCCCACTTCAGACTACAATCAAAAGGTGGTCCTCAGGTAACCCATACTTCTGTCCCACTTGGCTCCAAATCAGGGGTTCCTGTGACCCACTCCTCAGGTCCATAATTTGCTACGGCGGCTCTCAAAGCCATCGTGGCTCACAGAAAGTATTCAGGGAAACACTTTTACATTTTATTATGAAGGTTATAATAACAGTTACAGAAAAACAGCTACACGAAGGGATCCATAGGGCAAGTTCCAAACGAGTCCTAAGCACAGGAGCTTCTAACCCCATGGGTTTGGGAAGCACCAACCCCCTGGCACATGGATGTGTTCAGTATCCTGGAAGCTCTCGAAACCCTGTACTTTAGGAATTTTTACAGAGGCTTTATCACATAGGCATGATATATTAACTCTATCTCCAGCCTCTCTCCCCTCCCAGGAGGCGGGAAGGTGGGGACGGAAGTTCCAAGCTTCTAGTCATAGCTTTGTCTTTCTGGTGACTACCCCCATCCTAAAGTTATCCAGGAGCCCATCAAGAATGGCCTCATTAGAACAAAAATGCTTCTAGTCCCAGGAAATTCCGAGAGATTTAGGAGCTCTGTGTCAGGAACTGGAGTCAAAGCCCAAATATTAGAATAAAAGATGCTCCTAGCACCCCATCACTTAAGAAATCACAGAAGTTTTGGGAACTTTGTCCAGAAGCTGGGATGAAGCCCAAAATATATATTTCTTATTATTTCACTATTTCATAGCATGACTCACAGTTATCTCCATCAAGGGACAAGGGACCTGGGGTATTTATCTACCAAGTCCCAACAGTCATGGGTTGAGGGCTACTGCCAGCAGGGAACTGATTCCCTGGCACTTCTGGGCTGTACATGGGCAGGGCAGGCTCCAGTAGCCACAAAGAACCCTCAGGCAAAGAGACAAGATGCAGGAAGTCCTGGGGAGCTGAGCGCCAGCGGCATCTGCCGCAGGGACCTCTGTGTACCAGGCTCATGGAGACACAGCAATAAGCAAGGTCGCCGAGAGGTCCACACACAAAGAACTTGTAACCTAACAGGGCAAACAGATATTTATGAAACGTGATGCAAGCATATAATAACAGATCATTAGAAATGAGCCGAAGGAAACATTTCGGGGTCTGGAGACAGATGGCCAGGATTGGACTCCCAAGTCTACTGCTAGTTTGGAACAAGCTACTTAGCCTCTCCAGGGCTCAGTCTCAACTGTAAAGTGGGAATTATGAATGTAGCAACATCTTAGGGTTGTTTTCAGTTCATTTAAATTAATATACATAAAACTCTCAGCACAAGGAGGTCACAGAGGACACTCAGTGATTGTTGGCTGGTGTTACAATCAGCATCATTCATATCATTGGACTTCAAAGAGGGGTTTGGCCAAGTCTGGGCTGCAGGGGCTTCTGTTGGCTTCTCACGGGGCCCCAGTGCTACAGAGCAAAAGGAGATTGCTGGCTGGATGTGGTGGCTCATGCCTGTAATCCCAGCACTTTGGGAGGCTGAGGCAGGTAGGTCATCTGAGGTCAGGAGTTTGAGATCAGCCTGGCCAACATGGTGAAACCCCATCTCCTCTAAAAATACAAAATTAGCCAGGTGTGGTGGCACATGCCTGAAATCTCAGCTACTTAGGAGTCTGAGGCAGGAGAATTACTTGAACCTGGAAGGTGGAGGTTGCAGTGAGCCGAGATCGCACCATTGCACTCCAGCCTGGGTGACAGAGCAAAACTCCATCTCAAAAAAAAAAAATGGTCGGGACGGGGAGACTGCTGAGGCCAGTAGGAGAATGGCTGTGTCATGGCATCCTGGTGGCCCTCCACATAACCACACAGGCCACACAGGCAAAGGCCTAGACTTGTATTAATCTAAGATCAGCAAGAGTCATCTCTCGTCTAGTACCTTGTGCTGGGATTTGGTTGAGGCTTTACTCATTTAATCCTCACAATAATCCTATGAGGTAGGTGTTTGCCGCAGATCTTAGGTAACTTGCACGGATAGGTAAGTCAGTCGCTTAAGGTCTCACAGTTCATAAAGGCAGAGCTTGGGCTGAGCACCTAGGCCTAAGTGCTCAGCTGCTGATGGGAGGAAGGGGCGGGGAAAGGCGTTCACAGACACGAGTTCAGCTCATTGTGGCCTGAGCTGGTCCTGCATGGGTCCTAAGGTCTGCCTGGTGGGGGTGGGGCGAAGTATGCTCAGTACCCTTCTGGCCCTAAGCTGGGCCCTTTTCTATCAGCTCACAGGAGGGGAGGAAGAGCCAGGGCCTGAGCTGGCTTGGCCACACAGTCCTGCTCCTTGCTAACCTGGCTGAGCCTAGAACCCATGCCAAGAAAAGAAGGAGCTGCCCTCCCCTGGCCCCATCTGCTGGTGGCCCCTGGTTGTGGTCACTGGTGGTCTCTGGTGGCTGGGCTTGCTGCCGGCAGGCAGCTCACACAGCTGCTGTGCACGGCAGCCAGACTCCCCCAGCAGCTCCCCAGGGCTGAGAGAATGTTCCAGGACAGCTTGGAGTCATTAGGCACTTTCTGCTTACTGCTCGTGGTGAAAGCCGGGCTTCAGATCCGGGGCCTCTCCTGATGCTCGCCTTTCTCTCGATCCCTGAAATAGCTGGTGAGCCCCACAGCCCTGTGGGGAGGGGGCAGGGGTGATGCTCAGCGCTCCAACATCGCTCCCGTCCCCAGCTTCGTTCCACTCTGCTCCCCCATGGTTTCTGCTCCCACTGTCCAGCTTGAGCCACTCTGGCCCTTGGAAGACAATGAAAGGAAAACTGGGTTCCGGTGTTGAATCTGCTGTGTGGCTTTGGGCAGGTCACATAACCTCTCTGGGTGGTGTCTGTCTGTTTTGCTTGTCAGCAGGAACTTCTGGTCCCTGCCTTCCCTCCTCCTCTGTGGAGTTGAGGAAAGTGTGTGTGAAAAACACCGACATGGGAAAACAGATAATTGCAGAGGCTGGAACACATGTTATCTGAGGGTTCAGGCCTTGGTCAGCTCAGAGGATGCTGAAGCACACAACTGAACGGGTGTTCAGGAGCATCCACCTTATTTTAAAGTGGGGAAACTGAGGCCCAGCTAGTCACTGAGAAATCTGGCGTTGGAAGCGGCCCTCCTTTCCACTGCCCTCCCTTGTCGTTTGATGAAAGTGATAAGGAACATTTGCTTAGAGGGCATGGTGTGCCAGAAATGTCTGTGACCTTGCCATGGACCATGTCCCCGAATTTTTATAATATGAGGAGGCTCTTAGCGGCATCCTGGCAGGAGTAGGACTGCAATGGTGGGCTGGTGTGCCAGTTTGTGTGGCTAAGTGGCAGTGTTTTCTAGGCCCAGGAAACGGAAGAGAAATCTGTGCTTTGGAGACAGAAGGAAAAGATGATCTTTCAGTACCTTGCTGTCCATTTGGATGAGAGACAATATAGGGATGCTTTCTGGCACCCAAGGAGCACACCTGCCTTCTGGGCCCAGATGGGGCACGAAGGAAGGAGTGGGTGCTTCTCGACACTCTCTTCTCAGCTTGTGCTGGGGTCCCATACTCTCTTCTCAGCTTGTGCTGGGGGAAGGGGTAGCACAGGGCAGGGTGGCAAGGTCTCTGGTTAGTACCAGGCACAAACTTTCCCAGGGATGGAGGCATTGACAAAGCAGGGAGAATAAACCCAGGAGCATCACCAACTCCATTTTGAATCCCAGCTCCACTATTCACTAGCTGTGCTACTCTGGACATGTGACAAAAACATCTGTAAGCCTCAGTTTCCCTACCCGTAAAGCAACCCCTTACAAGGATTTGCAATAACTCATGGCGAGCGTTGGACACTCAGCAAGCTGGGAGCGACGATGGAACCACCGATGAAAGGACAGTGCGGGTGTGGTCAGCCCAGTCTGGGGAAGGAAACGTGAGCTGTGCAGAGGACAGTTGGGAAGGGGCAGTTAGCAGGTAGCAGGGCTCCTCCAGTCTCTCCCACATCCTCATCATGGGAGCTGGCCACTGCTCAGACACCTCTTGGCCAGGGGCTCCTGAGGGCCCAGGCTGAGCCTAGCTCGGCCAGCCAAGCTCTGGCAGAGACTCTACTTTCTCTTCCAAACCATGTCGTTCTCCAGCCAAGGGCAGCAAGAGGCGGGCCAGGAAGCTGACAGCACCAGGGAGGCTTCCTGGCTCCTCTGCCCTGCCCAGCCCCGCCCCGCCCTCCATGTTGGGGTACATCCCCTAGTCTGGTCTGGCTGCCAAAGGTCTGCGAGACAGAAATAGAGTTACACCACCTCCGCCTCCCATGTGCTCAGCCTCTGGCTGGTCAGACTCTCAGGAAGGGCATGGCAGCTCAGGTGGCTCTGCACCTTCTGTCCTTGAGCTCAGGGACTCCAAGGAAGGCAGAATTGAGTCACGCTCCTCTTCTTCAGACAAAGGCCGGGGCTGGGGGCTCTGGCTTCGGGTTCCCTGGCTCCGTCTCTGAGGCTCTGAGACATAGAGCCCCTCTCAACATGGGCCTGTGAGCATGTGCATGGGAGTGTGCACATGGACATGTATGTACGTGTGTGCATGTGAATGTGTGTGTGAGGGCGCCCATCCATGTGTGTGAATGTGCGTGTGCGTGTGAGTGTGAACACAAGCATGTGGGTGTGTGCACGGGAATGTGTATGGTGCACATGTGGGCAGGGAATCTGGAGACTGGAGCTTCCAGGTCCGATGGTGGCTGCAACAGGCCGAGGGTGGTGATAAGCTGACCTCCTCTCGCTCTCCTGGCATGCACTCAGTTCCAGAGCTGGGCACTGCCATGGGAGCTGCAGCAACAATATGCATGAGAAAGACCCCATCCCTCCTTCTTGGGGTCACGTTCTGGTGAGGAGAGACAGGAATACACAATAAACTCACAACACGATATCAGAGAACAATGTGGGATGGGAAGAAAATGGCACGGGGGCTGCGGTGGGCACCCTGTCCTTTTCTTCCTCCTCTTCTCTGATTCTGGGAGCACAGCAGGGAATGCAGAGTGAGGTGTGAGAGCGAGGAGGGGGCGAAGGGCGCAGGCGTGGCGGGTGAGGGCTGTGTGGAGACCTGGATGCTGACACTTCCTGGTCTTGTCCCCCGAGACGCTCCCTTGGGATGAAGGACAGGAGGCCCAGGCCTTGGCCCCGACATCTGGCGGCCCTCGCTCCCACCAGGCAGGGCTGCCATCCTGGGCTCGTCTGGAAGTCAAAGCCATCCCCACTCTTCCATTTCCGACTCTGGTAGTTTGCTGCTGGAGAGAAAAATGAAGAAGAAAAACAGGGAAAATCCCATTTCAATTCTTTGGTCAAAGCACAAGTTTCTCTCCTTCCTTTCTTCTCTTCCTCCTTCCCTCCCTCTTTTTTCTTTTATTTTCTTTTTCCCTCCCAAGAGTAGAAAGAACCAGGGAACATAAACAAAAAGGCACTTAGAATGAATCAGGCCATCTTGTTCCGAAACCCCAGGAAACCCCTAGAAGCTGGGATCTGAGCAAAGGGATGTAGCTGCAAGGCCAGCGGGGGCGGGAACTGGGCTGAGTCAGGGATGGTCTACGGGCTCCGCAGAGCCCCTGAAACAGCTGCCTCTTGGGGTCCAGATGTGCTACCAGAAGGAAGGTCCAAAAGAGGCCAGAGGGGAGGGCTGAGGCCGCCTGGAGCGTGACAGTGCTCACTGCATTCCTGCCAGGGTGAGTCACTGCCAGGACGCCCTGCCGTGCAGATTTGCAGCAACAGCCTTGGTGTTCTAAGACTCTTGCCCAATAGGCCTCTCCAACCCACGAAGAGCTCTCTCCTTTGCACATTGATGCCTAAAGGACCGTCATAATCACTCAGCCCGCTGATGGCTTGGTTTTCTTCCAAAATGCAGCCCCCAGCAAGGGAAAAGCCCCAGCCATATCAGTCATTTACTCTTTGATATAAATGAGTCATCCAGCCCTTTTCCAATGGAAGGTTTCGATGAGAAGAGAAAGAGCATGAGGACACCGGGTTTCACAGAGCAAGGGTCTCACTTTCACGGAGGTTAGAGGTTGTATGATGGGGAAGACCCAGAAGAGGCAGAGGAGACGCTGGACACAGCATTCTCAGACTCAGGGTGGGCCATCACCCTGAATGAAACCAAAGCTTTGCAAGACCAATATAAACCAGAGCTCAGCAAGTTGATTTTCTCATGAAGAGTGAATTCTGTGAGAGACAGAGCCAAGGCTTATCAAACACTGACTAAGTTCAGGTACCTCCCAAGTGTTGTTCCTACAGTAAAAGAATTCTCACAACACCCAGAGAGAGAATGGACGCTCAGAACCAGCTGGAGCAAGAGGAGCTTGCCTTTCACACCACACTCCGCAGCCTCCGGGACCAGGCTGTTTGCAGCGCAGTTGGGCTGATTCCAGGGCCTTATGACCCTGCAAGGCTGGAGGTTGTAGGGCTTAGAAATGGGAAATGACCTGACCAAGATCACACAGAAAAATACCACGTGGGCACACTACAGCCTCACTGCTGCCCAGATTGGTACAGCAAACGTGCCCTTGTCTGGGTCACCAATGACCTGCTATTGAATGAATGAACAAACCAACGGATAGAGGAATGGGAACCGAGGCTCAGGGAGGCTCCATGCTTCACCCGAGGGCATATGTTTGGGATTCTCAGGGCAAGTCCCCTCAGAACCAGCTGTCCCAGTCCCACCCAGCCTCTATGCTTGACTTCTTCTCTTAGCCGTTCTCCTATTTTGTCACATTTGGGTTCAGAGCCTCCAGAGTGACATGGGGCCCTGACTTCCTGTTCCTGATGGGCAGGAAAGGTCATACAGCTCATTGGTGGTGAGGTTGATGCTGTGTCCCCATCTCTAGCCAATCATGCCAAACAGTGGTTGGTCTCTGTGCCCCTGTCCCCACCATGCCTGGACTATGAAATCAAAGGGGTTTTCTTGACCCTAAAGGACAGCCAAGCCCAAATCAGGAAGAAGGGCTTGGACAGCCACCCATTTCTCCATGCTGTGCCTCCCTTTCCAAGCAGCATTTTCCAAGCACCCAGGCCTTCAGACTTCAAGGGCAGCTCATTAAGGATCATGGGTACAAAGGGCCTGTTGATCTCAAAGGAGAAATCAGAGCGTTTTCCAGGAAAGGGGTGCTGGGGAGAAGATCTCTTCCCATACTAGTGGCTCATCATCAGTGAGTTGGATGCCCAGAGACACTTCCTCTCCGGGGTGTCAGTGCCTCCCTGCTTCCTGAGCTATGGTAGCTCAGAAGTGCAAAGCAAGGGTTTCCAGCCTAGAGAGAGCAACCCTGCGCCTTTGCCAGCCATAGCCCACAGCTGCTTATTCTATCTCCCCGCATGGCAATCAACAAGCACTCCCTGGGCACCTACTGCATGTCAGGCCCTGTGCTGGGCCGAAGTCCAGAGCTGGGTGAGGCGCTAGACTGCTCTGGGTCAGTCTTAGGTTCCCAGCCAGGCTGTGGGCATGTCATCCTGATGGCAGGGACCATCTTCCATTTCTCCTAGCATCATGCACTGGGCGGGACTGGTCTCACGGGGGAGGCCAGTACAGACAGGATGATGGGTTCGATTGCATTCATCGCCACTGTTGAAGGGATTTCTTTCAGACATCTTGAGTTGTTCTAACCTAAAGCCTGGAGTTTTCTCTTTTTTTGATTATGGAAGTGTACAGGGAGGGGGTCTTGGAAGGAGCATGGGGTCTTGGAAGGAAGCGACCAAAGAAAGAGCTTCTCATTACAGGCACAGCAGAGAGGTTAGGAGGGCAGGCTGTGGAGTCAGACAGCCTGGTCTGAAACCATGGCTTCCCATCAAGTTGTGTGGCTATAAGTGAGTTACTGAGCCTTGCTGAGCCTCAGTCTCCTCATCTGTAAAATGAGGACAAGAAGAATACCTCCCTCATAGAATTGCTGTGAATCTGAACAGAGCTAATATGTGTAAGGGCTTAGTTCAGTACCTGGCACATATTGAGGGCTGGATAAATAAGAGCTATTATTTTCCCATCAGAATGGAGGAAATATTCCAGTACCAATACCATCACTGGATATCAGGCCTGGAGGCACCCTCTAAAGCAGTTATTCCATTACGGCCATTTTACCAAATGGAAGACTGATGCCCAGATATGGGAAGCAGCCTGCCAAAGGTCACATGGGTTGCTAATAAAATGCAGCATTAGGGTCAAAAATCCAGATCTGCTGACTCCCCGACTGGTGCATTTTTCACTCTCTTTTGCTCAGAGTTTCTGGTAGAGTGGACTCAAAAAACCCCTTAAATACACATCCCAGGCCCCTCTCTTCTCCAGCTTCCAGCACAGTGGGGCGATTGATGGGCTGCCCCTCAGCAAGGGTCTCAGAAGCTGATTCCACTCTGAGCCAAGGAAGTCTGGAGTGTGCAGAGGTGTCTCTCCAGGCCCCGGAGCTGGGAGCGACATCAGCGAGGCACAAACATCAAGGAGCAGCAGCTTCCTGCTGGAGCCCTACTCCCCTCCTTTCCCAGCCTCTCTCTGGTCCATCCCCATGGCTGTCTGTGACTGGGCTCCTGGGAGATGAGGGGGAAGCCAGACATTAGTGGTGACAGGTGAGGCGTTCACTGTGCCTCTGGCATCTGAGTACAAGCTTCCCTCCCAAGATGAGACTGCGGAAGCTGGCCAGCAGCCTGGGCTCTGGGCTGGGGGTCCCATGACGGGGCATTTGGCACCCGAGGGAAATGTGGGTACTGACAAAACATCCCCTCTTGCATCTGGAGCCTTGTCTCTGGCCAAACCTTCTTCCTGCTCCTTCTCCCTTGCCACCACCTCACATTTGTCAAAATTCCAGCTTGATGACATGCAATTCACACATGTGGCCAAGGAGGAAGCAGAGGGAGACATGGTTATCATCAGCCTGGCCCATAGGAAGTGGAGGGTCAGCTTACTGTTTTGAGGCGCCACTAACCCCGAGTGCTGGTGTAGGCTTTGCCACAAATCCCCCTCGTGGCCTGGGGCAAGTCAAAGCTCCACTCTGGGACTGTCTCTGCAGCTAGTATTCCTTTAGAAGCTCTTCCAGGGCTGATATGCTAGTATTCTTTAATGATGCCTGCCAGGAAGCCTCAACTGATAGCCATATACGAAGCCCTCAACCCATGCTACGCACCTACTAACTGCTTTACCCTGGTCTTCTGGCAGGATAGGTGTATCAGCTTGCTAGTGCCTCTATAATGCTGCATAATAAAGGATCCCAGACTCAGTGGCTTAACACAGCAATCCGTTACTCTCAAGGAGGTTGGCTGCTAAACCTCAAGGAGGTTCAGCTAATCCAGGCTGGGTTTGGCAAAGGGGCTATGCCTCATTGCAGATCTCTGGATCAGCCAGGGATCTTCTGCTCCCAGGGACACTGTGTCTCTCATCCTGCCGGGACGAAGAAGTAGCTAGGACATGCTCCTCTCATGGCAGCTACAGAAGCAGAAGAGGAGAGCCAGCATGCAGGAAGCCTCTCAAGGAGCCGGTAAATTTTCCCTTCTGCCCAGAGTCAAGAAGCCGAGACACAGGCTCCACCACGATGATGCCATGGCAATGCCTGGCTGGTGAGGCCAATGAAGATCGGTGCGGGTCATCCAATCTACTGCATGAAAATGATTCAGCCTCTTTGATATGGAAGTTAGATTGTCCTTTCCTTTTCACTTTGTTGCACTGGAAGAGATGTAATACAAATATGTCCCCCTACTCCCTCATTTGAGGATTCAAGAGTTGAGTATTAGGCCCTCCCTATCAACAAGCAAAAGCAACAGTTTTTCAGGAAGCTCATCAGGCGAAAGAAGTGAAGAGAGGATTTAAGATAGGGTTTAAGACAGGGAGGGATTTCCCCAGAGTCTAAGGTTGGAGGCTGGGGGAAGTTTGGAATTCAAGGGTGGGAAGGTTGGCCAAGAAGAGTCAAATGAGCTGACTCGGCAGCAGGCCGCATTGAGAAATGATGTATGGGGGTCCAGGAGCCACATGGGCTCTGAGACACCACCTGACAACCTAAGAGCAAGAAATTCCTATCATTCTGGCACAGGCCAACAATGGTTGACCCATGACTTTGCTTGAGCCCCTTATGAACAGAAGTCCAGAGAGAGTCCCAGTCCCTCAGGCCACTGGGCTTTGCTGAGCTCATGGCTGATGAAAATCCCATCACCTACCTGCTTAGGTGCCCAGGAGCAGGTCTGCCTCAACACCAGTGGGGCTTTTGAGGATACGTGTACAAATGGTGTCCCACAGACCATATGCTAGGAGTTTTCGCCTCACCATCTGATTCAAGCTGGGAAACATCTTTCCCAAGAGACCTCCCAGTCTCCCACCTACAGGGGCAATCCAAGAAGGCTAAGGCACAACCCTTGCCTGCTCAGAGCCCTCCACCTAGATGGGAAACCTAGCCGATGTTCAGGAAGCATCAAAATGCCACATCAGAAGAAACGTCTCATTAGAGCAACCAAAGACCTTCACAAGGCATAAGTTGTCCCGACCTGCAGGACGACAACAGGGGCCCGAAGGGAGGGAGTGGGGATGGATGGGCAGGAGACGCGAGAAATGGAGACAAGACAGGAGTCTGATCAAGTCTCGTTTATTGTTGCTGAGCTCACAGCTTAAATAAGCCAGGCAGGGAGGCGGGGCAAAGGAAGCTTGCAATTGGAAAATTCCAGCCTGGTGTGCCTCGTGCCGCTACCAGCCTCGTGCCGCCTCGTGCCGTCCACGGGCTGGACCTGAATCATCAGGACTTGAGCCTTCCACAAGTGGCACCTGGGCTCTCTTGGCCCCAGGATTTGGCCTGTGCTCACAGCCTCCCACAAGCGGCACCTGAGCTCTCTTGGCCCCAGGATTTGGCCTGTGCCGCTCCCCACAATAAGTGATCACCAGGGCATTGCTGGAAGCATCGGAATGTGAGGATGGAGAAACGGCTGTGCATGGAGCACCTTCGGGTTATTTGTTCAACATCCACCGCAGGCCAGGTTCTGTAACAGTACCCAGAGACCGTGCTGGTTGAGATGTGGTTTCTGCTTCCGAGATACTCACCATCCTAAAAGAGAGATCCAGAGAGGCTTCATGGGAGGGAAGGGATTTCATCTACATTTGAAAGAACAGAAAAACTTGGGGTAGACAGAGGGGGAGGTGGATGCTTTCCAGGCAGAAGAAAGCAATCCCTGGAAGGAGAGAGGGACTTCCTTCTACAGGAAATTTGGCTTGCAAGAGTTCCACAGGAAAGGGTGACGGGTGGTTAAAACCGGTGCCCCTGTGATGGTGAAATTTTGATAAGTATGGCAACAGGAGGAGAAGGGCCTATCACACACCAACCATGCCACGCCCACATCCACAGTCACCTCCTCGCAGGGGTTCCGGTCCCTGCTGATGATCATGGCCTGGACACGTGTTTCAGAGGTTTCTCAGGTCCATGTCATGCTCTTTCCACATTTTTTCCTCCTAAAGCCAGTTCCTGCTCTGGAAATCTAATCCCCCTTCTGAGAAAAGTGCTATGGAAACCTCACCACAAATACACTCTCTTCCCTGATGATACTAATTGAAGGAAAGGGCTGGTGGAAAAATGATTTTGTGGAAACACAGTTTTTATTATTTTTAAGTTAATCCACTTATTTGAGTGAATAACCATGAAGCACTCCACAGCAATGGTCTGTCAGGGACCTGCTTTAGAGATTTATTGGGGATTCATTCAGTCGTTAAACATTTTACTGGGTAGCCACCATGGGCCAGAGGCTGGGGGTATAAGGTTAAGTCAATTGCAGTGTCTGCCCTTAAGGAGCTCAGTCTGAGGGGGAGATAGACACATTCCCACGAGTATCAAGCAGAGTGGTCACTGTAGCAAGAGCCCTATGCTTGGAGCTCTTACCAGAGCACAGAAGAGGGGAACTGAACAAGGTTGGAGGGTGAGATCATCAGGGATGGCTTCCAGGAGGAGGAAATGGGGAGAGCTCATACTTTTGGAGGACTAATAGATGCTTGCCGGAGGAAAGCTGGGGGGTAAGATGGAGCCAGCAGAGAGGCAAGTTGTGTAACAGTCATAACATGCAGAAAGACCCAAAGGGGAGAAAAAGCAGGATGAATCAAAAAAACACTCCCAAATCGGAGCTGCTGGGATGTAACGTGAAGATGGGTAGTGGCAGATGCTGGGTCTGGAGTGGTCAGCAGAAGCCAGACCCTGGAGGTCTGTAAGCCTTGGAAAGAGTTTGGACTTCATCACGTAAACATGAAGGGTTCTAAGCAGGAAAGAGATGTAGATAATTTTGTGTTTTAGAAAGGGCGGGGGTGCAGATGCGGCATGCAGGATGTGTGGAAGCTGGGGGATCAGCTGGGAGTAGGAGATAAATGTCAGGAGCCTGTCCTAGGGAAGTGGTCAGGGGAATGGAGAGAAGGGGATGTATTTGAGAAATGCTTGGGGATCTAAGACAGTAGGACTTGGTGGTTTTCAGATACAAGGAGAGGAGAGAGGGAGAATTTTAGGATAACAGCCAGACTCACAGCATGAGTTATAAAGCGGAAGGTGCTACCCTTGACTGAGATGAATTCTGGGTGAAGGAAGTTTAGGAAGGGAAAAATGGGACCCATTTTGGATGTTGAGTTGGAGGAAGCTGTGCGTGGGAAATTCCAGTGGCAATGACCAGCCACCAGGTAGATATCTGGACTTGCCCCTATGGAGGAAGATGCAGGCTGGAGTCAAGACCTGAGAGGCACAAGCTTTTGGAACCACAGAAGGGGATGGTCCCTGCTATGTATTCATCAAGGTGATGTAGGCTGCAAGGAACAGAACACACTCAAAGGTTGCTTAAACAATAAGAGCATTTATTTATTTATTTTAATCCATTTGGAAGTCTCTTCTTCATCATTTCAATACGATATTGGAGACCCAGAGCTTTACCTATTTCAGCTCTACCATCTCAGTTCATCCATAAATGCACACCTTGTGATAACATAGAAGGCAGATGAGCTACCAGAAGGATGTGTAGTCCCAGAGGAAGAGGTTAGAAAACCGTTCGTTCACAGATGAAATGCCTGTCTGGCTGTGTTTAGCAGGATACAAGAAAGAAAAAGGCTTAGGCTAGGCATGGTAGCTCACTCCTGTAATCCCAAACTTTGGGAGGCCAAGGCGGGTAGATCATGAGGTCAGGAGTTCAAGACAAGCCTGATCAACGTGGTGAAACCCTGTCTCCACTAAAAACACAAAAATTAGCCAGGCGTGGTGGCAGGTGCCTGTAATCCCAGCTACTCAGGAGGCTGAGACAGAGAATAGCTTAAACCTGGGAGGCAGAGGTTGCAGTGAGCTGAGATTGTGCCACTGACTCCATTTAAAAAAAAAAAAAAGGCTCAGAAAAGAATTGGCTGGTTAAGAAGCAGAAGCAGAATTGAAAAGGGAATTAAATGTCCACTAGTTAATGTTTGTGGGGTTGGAAGAGGCAACTGCTTTTTAACCTTAAGGCTGATTTAGACTTACCCTGTGAGGACTTCTGTGGACAGTGATGGAATGACAGATACTGGGACTAGCCGTCACCTACCATAAACAAGTGGAACACTGGATAAAATATATAAAACAGCTGTTTTCAGACATTGACTAACCCTCAGAATGGGACTGTGTTCCCTGAGAGAAAGTAAACAAATAAGATGAACTCTGTGATCAACCTGACTTTTTGCCTAGAGGCATTTAGCAGACCACGGCTCTGGGATGAGGAAAGTGAGCAGAGCACAGAAGCCTCCATGTTTTGAGGAGACAGAGATCACAATACCAAGAATTGTGCAGCTGGAATTTGCAGAGCAGAATCCTGAAGAGATGTATGCAGAGAAAGAGCTTCAGAAACTGGACAGGAGGAACTTTGAGTCTTTGGCTAAAAACTAGGTGTGCACATGTAGGATGACATTTCAGGAGGTTGGACAAAGAACAAATATTGGAGAAAGGGTACCTATTTGGGAGTTGTAAGCTGAACAATGTTCTGTGCTCGGAGTTGGGAGATGTTCCGGTTCACACCAACCAGAGTGGAGAGACTTCATTGAGCCCTCAGAGTATTTAGCGGAAAGCTCAGAAAGGCTGCACTTCAGGAGTGGAGCTAAACTAACAAGCCTCCAACCTAGGGCGAAGACTATTCTAGACCCATCCTAAGTTTAAAGACAAGTCTTCAAAGGACCAAGCCAATCTTCAAATACGTTTTTGCAATAAAATTCAACACTCTTTAAAGAAAGATAACAGGCTGGGCAAGGTGGCTGACGCCTGTAATCACAGCACTTTGGGAGGCTGAGGTGGGCAGATCACCTGAGGTCAGGAGTTCAAGATCAGCCTGGTCAACATGGCAAAACCGCATCTCTACCGAAAATATAAAAATTAGCTGGGCATGGTGGCACACACCTGTAATCCCAGCCACTCGGGAGTCTGGGGTAGGAGAATTGCTTGAACCCGGGAGGCGGAGGTTGCAGTGAGCCAGGATCATGCCATTGCACTCCAGCTGGGGCAACAGAGCAAGACCCTCTCTCAAAAAAATATATCTTTGAAAAAAATAATGGCCAAACATTTCCCAAATTTGATGCAAACTATAAACCCAAAGATTCAAGACACTCAATGAATTCCAGTTGGGATAAACACAAAGAAAACTATACTAAGGCACCTCAAATCAAAATGCTGAAGACAATTGATGAAGCAGAAAACTTGAAATACAGCCAGAGAAAAATCTTAGCCTGGTGGTAAGGATCAAAGTGATGGTACCATTGTCATATCCATTACTGAAAATTCTGAATGGACTAAGAGATGAATCTTTTGTATTAGACATGTGGACTCAGACAAAGAGACTGGAGGAAATGTGCCCACACCTAAGTCTGATAGGTTTAAGTTACTTACTATAAAGTGCCCCAAAACTTATCGGCTTAAAGGAAGTAGACGTCCATGTGAACAAGAGAGAGGTTCAGAAAATTTTAAACATGTGTTTAAAATTAAAACTATGAATGAGGCTACTGGTGTATGGAGTTGTCCAGAATCAAATAGATAAGAAGACTGTTATATTTTAAAGTTAGTTATAGTGCACCTTCCCCCGCTCAAACAAAAATCACATGCCTAGACTTAACCTTTCTTCAAGGCTTAACTATTAGGCTTGCAAAATTCTACAGTTTGAGAAAACTACTCAGCCCCCAAGAAGGGTATATTTTCCATGCTTACCTTGGGTGTGGCCAAGAAGGATAATGGGGGCGAAAATGTACTTTCTGGAATTTTCTGTGAGAATTTTTCAGATAATAAACTTATTGACAGCAACTAAAAAACAAAACAAAAAACCAATAACACCTGGCAGGCTACCCCTCAGGTCCCACTGGCAGAAATTAAATCTTTTTTTTTTTTTTTTTGATAGAGTTTCGCTCTTATTGCCCAGGCTGGAGTGCAATGGCACAATCTTGGCTCACCGCAACCTCTGCTTCCCGGGTTCAAGCTATTCTCCTGCCTCAGACTCCCAAGTAGCTGGGACTAAAGGCACGCACCACCACACCAGGGTAATTTTGTATTTTTAGTAGAGACGGGGTTGCTCCATGTTGGTCACCCTGGTCTTGAACTCCTGACCTCGGGTGACCCGCCCTCTTCAGCTTCCCGAAGTGCTGGGATTTTAGGTGTGAACCACCGAAATGAGATCTTATGATAACATTTCACCAACATCTGTGGAGCTTCAAGTATAGGGTCAAGAAAAGGCAGTCTTACTAGTTCCTAGTAACCAGTTGCCCCCAAATTTTAGTAGTTTAAAGTCACAGCATTTATTTTGTCACCATTTCTGAGGTTTAGGAATCTGGGCACGGCTTAGCTGGATGGTTCTGACTCAAGCTCTCCTGTGAGGCTGCAGCCATCTCAACTGCGGGAGGCTCCACTTCCAAGAAGGCTCACTCATCTGGCTGCTAGTTGGAGTTCTTCATTCCTCACTGGCTATTGGCTGGGAGACTCAGTTCCATGCCAAGTGGGCCTCTCAAGACACTTGAGAGCCTGAGTGTCCTCAATATATGGCAGCTGGCTTCTCCCAGAGTAAGTGATCCGTGAGACAGAATGAGAGAAAGACCAAGTGGAAACCACACCATCTTTTATAAGCTAATCTTGGACGTGGCACACCATCACTTCAGGCATATTCTGTTGGTCACATTGTCCAACTGGTACAATGGGGGAGGTGGCTATGCAAGGTGAACTCCAGGCACTGGGCATCTTTGGGGACCATCTTGGAAACCGACTATCACAGAGCTCTTGAAGGGGACAGAGAAGACAGCAAGACACATCAGGTGAGCCTAAAGAGCTTGGTATCACAGGCCACAGAAAAGAGAGTTCCAGAAGAGAAGCATTCAATACTTTTACACACACACACACACACACACATATACTTTAAGTTCTGGGGTACATGTGCAGATCATGCAGGTTTGTTAGATAGGTATACATGTACCATGGTGGTGATTTACTGCATCTATCACCCTGTCTTCTACATTAGGTATTTCTCCTAATGCTATCCCTCCCCAATCCCCCCACCCACTGCTGTTATTAACAGTGAGAACCAGCAGCTAAGCTTTGAGAAATACTCATTGGCTTTGTCAATCAGGGTCATTACATTCAGAACAGTTATGGGCAACTCCAGTTAACCAGTTTGCTGTGGACTGAGGTTTAGGTAAATGCTGGGCAAGTGGAGAACTGCAGGTATAGACTACAGGCAACCCTCGAACAACATGGGTTTGAACTGCACGGGTCAACTTATAAGCAGATTTTCTTCCACCTCTGCCACCCTCAGACAGCAAGACCCATGCTTTTTCTTCCTCCTCCTCTTCCTCCTCCTCCTCCTCCTCCTCCTCAGCTTATTCAAAGAAGATGATGAAGATAAAGACCTTTATGATGATCCTCTTCCACTTAATGAATAGTAAATTTATTTTCTCATCTTTATGATTTTCTTAACATATTCTTCTCTCTGGCTTACTTTATTATAAAGATACAGTATATAATAAATATAACATACAAAATATGTGTTCATCAACCATTTATGTTTTAGGTAGGGCTTCTAGGCAACTGTAGGCTATTAGTAGTTAAATTTAGGGGCAGTCAAAAGTTATATGCACATTTTTGCTTGCACACCGGGTAAGCACTCCTAAGCACCACACAGTTCAAGGGTCGATAGTACTTTTTTTAAGAAGGATGGTTGATAGCTGGGCATGGTGGCACGTGCCTGTAATCCCAGCTACTCAGGAGGCTGAGACAGGAGAATTGCCTGAACCCAGGAGGTGGAGGTTGTGGTGAGCCGAGATCGCGCCATTGCACTCCAGCCTGCGTAACGAGAGTGAAACTCTGTCTCAAAAAAAAAAAAAAAAAATGCTGGTTGAGAAGGGGAGAAGGGATATTTGGATAGAAGCTAGAGGAAAACAGGGGAAGATTTCATTTTTTGGTTGGGAGAGCCCAAGTATATTTTTAGGCAGAGGGGAAATAGTCAGTGGACTGGGAGAGGTGAAGATCCGGGAGAGGGAAGGATGACTGATGAGGTAGCATCTTGGAGGAGGCAGGAGAATTGGAGGTCAAAGACACAGGTGGGCTGGTTGGCTTTGAACGGAGAGACACTTCGTCTTCTGAAGCTGCAGGGCGGGAGGCAGGATGAGTCTGGCTGGGGCAAGACCTGATGGTGAGGATGCCTGGGAATTGTGAACTCATACCTGACGGCCTCAATTTTCTTGGAAAGAGGAGGAGGCAAGGTTGTAGTGAGCCGAGAGTGAACAATGATGTCAATTACCATGGTGATTGCTTACATATGAAGGAAGGTTCAGAAACAGTCTGTTCTCATAAGCAGGGCAAGCCCTTCCCTTGTGATCTCATGTATACTTTCTATCTCTCAGCAAACTCATTTTTCATAGTCAGTGATGTCTCCAAGACAGCACCTGTCTGAGTTACCACAAGGTATGGGTTGGCGAAATGGAATGATGAGGTGGGAGGTATCAGAACTCAGTGGTTTTGAAGAATCATGACCATCTTAGCAAGGCAGAGACCTCTGAGTTCTCATGCAATGTCCCATCCAAGGGTCTGTCTCACCATCAGTAGTTCATCCATCCTCTGCCTCATCATCCCACTGACAGTGAACTCACTGCCTTTAAGGAAGACTTTCCATTTCCAAACCGTTTCAAATCCTTAAGCTTTTCTTTCAGCAGTGCTAAGTCTGACTCTCTGATTCCCTAAGGCCCTACAGGGAGTCCTAGAGCAAGTCCTTCTACTTGGAAGCCCTTCAGAGATCTTAGTCTCTTCTCTAGAACAAATGTCCCATTTTTCCCACCCTCCCTTAATTCAGAATTTCCTCACGCCTCACCAGAGCTTTCTTCTCCCCTAGATTTTCTCCAGGGCAATATTGGTTCCCAAGATTCATCCATGAGCTGGCTCAGCTGCCTTCCTCTGAGCTCCCCAAAGTGCTTGCCTGGCAATGCACAGCCACCCAATGTTCATGTGTCATTGATGGTCACTTATTTGAAATTCTTCCTCTCCCAGGATGGTTTGATCAGACTGCTGGTCTTGCAGGTCTTCTCATCATTCTCTGTCCAGATGTCAGGTTCCCTTGGCATTTTGGCTGTTGACAGCCTGCCCAAGTGAGGGGTTCACCCCAGACCATGTGCTCAAATACGTTTCTGTGCCCAGACCCCTTCCTAAGTGTAAGTCAAATAGATGATCAAAGACTGTATTTCGGCGTGCAGAAAAAGCTCAGAAGTGAGGGGTGCTGGGAGGGAAAGACGGGGGGCTTTCTATCCATCCTCTAGATAAAAGACAACTTTCTCCAGGACTTCAAATTATGAGCTCATTGGAAAACTGATTTGGAGACACAAAGTGGACCTTTCTGTGTTTCAGTGATATCAGGATCTTTCTGTATTTCAGTGACTGAGTTGAGAGGCTCTGGGAATGCCTGTGTAGCCCATCTTTCAGTTCCCCAAGCTCCCTTCTCCCTGGCCATGTCGAGATGCCTCACCTCTCAGACTCATGCTTGAAGAGTGAGCTCTCTCCCTATCATGCTCTACTGCATATAATCCCCTATCCTTTGCCTCCCACCCCACCCTACTCCAGATCCCTCCTGGGTCCCTTTCACTATCAGATGAACTCTTTTTGCAGAACTGCCCCTGAGCAGCCTTATCCACACCTGGACCTGCTGTAGATGATGGGATTGTGGATTTTGAGTTGATGCTATAATGGGATGAGACTTCTGAGGGGCTCGGGAAGGGGTGAGTGTATTTTACATGCAGGAGGGTCTTGCATCATTGCGGCCAGAGGGAGCACTATGGTAGTGGTAGAAGTAGCAGAAGATTTCCTCCAGTGATGTTCATATCCTGATATTTATGACTTTGGTAGTCCCCTTCCACATTAAATCAGAGCTGACCCGTGTGACCAATGGAACACAGCAGAAGTGAGAGTGGGTGGCATCCAAGGTAGAACATAAGAGACATTGCAGCCTCCACCTTGGTCTCTTGGATCCCTTGCATTGGAGGTAGACAGCAGCCATGTCTTGAGGATACTCAAGAAGCCTTGTGGAGACACCCACATGGAGAGGAACCGAGTCTTGCCATGAAAAGCCATTGAGCTACCTTGGAAGATTCTCAAGCCCCAGTCAAGCCTTTAGATAAGTATAGCCTGGACTGACATCTGACTGCAGCCTCACATGAGATCCAAGCTGGAACTTCAGCCAAGTCACAAATAATTCCTGATGCATAGGAACTGTGAGAGATAATGAATGATTATTTTTATTTTAAACCATGAAGTTTTGGGGGATTTGTTATGCAGTATTTGATCACTAATTCATCACCACCCACTATCAGAGCTTCCAATGTTTTTATTCCTCCTGAAGAAAGAACAGAGAAGTTGTGTGGTGGCCCCAGGTCACACAGCAGAGCTGCCAGGTTCAATACAATATTCAGCTTCGATATTCTTATATAGAGCTCCTATATCTGCTTCACCTCTTTACCTACCACTCTCCTTTTTAGACCATACCTTCACTTAGTCCATGCTCCTATGTCCCCACCTCTTCACCTCTTTTGGAAACAGGTTTATTTCTCCCCTCTTCTCAAATCCTTTGTGCTCAAGAGCTATCCCCCTACAGTGTGGAGATGGTAACGATCACAGCTTGTGCCTAATGTCATCCAGCGTGGCCAATTTGTGACAGGTAGACTCGGTAGCTGCAATATTTGCTAGCAGGTTTTCACGTAGCAGGCTGGTTCAGAAACCACTGCGATGCTTCAAGATACGGAATTCTTGGCTTCGCTTTGAGCTTGTCAGTTCGGCTCAAAGAAAGAAGAATCCTGGCCAAAAACACAGGAACTGAATTAGGGATAATGACCATAATGTGACCACGATGGCTCAGTTTCAACAGTTTGTCCCATGAGTATGTTTTCACAATCCCCTTTGAGTTTTAGGGGCAGAAACCCAGTAGTGGAAACACGGCCAGCGGACAGCCGCAGGGATGAACATGTGGCCTTGGATCACTCTGTGTCTCAGCTCCCACTGCCCCTCAGCCTAGACGTCCTCCACCCTCTCCCCAGAGTGAAACTCTCACCCTTGGAGGGTAAGCCCCAAGCCAACCCTCACCCTGAATCCTCCCAGCCCTGCCTCCCCACACACCCCTTTCCCCCAAATTCTGAAAACACAGGGCTCCAACCCCAATTCTCATTTGCCCTTACTTCTCTCCACCTTGTATAATAGTCCGTTTCTTTCACATCCTACCTCCCCCCTCTCTGAGCTCTTTGAGAAGGAGGAGCTGCCTCTCACTCACACCATTGCTCATGGACGGCCCTGACCAAACCTGGGCCTGGCTGAAGATGCTCAGAAACATCTGCTGAATTGGGCATGGTCAGAGCTACACAGTGGGACAGTTGACACGTGGCATGTCGAGTTATGGAGTTAATTTGAATTCTGTAAGAAGAATGTCTCTATTGGGTTAAACTTGGCCGGCTGCGGCAGCCAGCAAAGTTGGGGCGGGCAGGCAGAACAAACAGTATGTGGAATGAAAAATACGTAGCAAAGCCCTTCGGTTTAGCCATTTGAGGAAGGGCCTGGGTGGGAATGTACAGCAGAGCCCTGGATTCTCCTGGGAAACATTCCCAAAGGCCAGGCCCCGTTTCCCCAGGGAGTGACGCATACATAGCTCCCCGCTGATGCCTTCATAAGGGGGACTTTGCCTGCCCATGTCTTCTGCCTTCCCTTGGAGCACCTTCTTCTCCAGCATTCCACAGTAATGACCATGTTCCTACCTAGGTGGAAGAGATTGCCTGGCAGTATGACCCATTATGAACAATTGGCTTTTTCTGAACAGGCCCCATGTTTCAGCACCCCAGCCAGAAGCATTTGGCAGGAAAACAGCTTCCTCATTGAAAGTCAGAGCTCGGCACAACACGTATCAGGAGTTTTTAGGTCCGGCGAGGTGGGGGTGGGGTAAGTCAACTGCCTGCCCTACTACTTAGGAGTCTTTGGGTTGCCACTGACTGAAAACCCACCTTATCAGGCTTGAGCCAAAAGAGAATTCATTAGAGCATACTCCTAAAAAAGTCCAGCAAAGCTCTAGCTTCAGGTGCAGCTTGTTCCAGGATTTCAAATTGTCACTAGGGAGCAGTCTTGATCCATTTCTCAGCCCTACGCTCTTCTAGTTGTCTTCATTTTCATGTTTCAAGTTGGGGTAAGATGGTTGTCAGCAGCTCCAGGCTACACCTCTCAGGGTCAAATTCAGCAAGCCAGGCTGATGTCCTAGGTGGTACAGGCAGGTAGCTCCAGATACCGGAGAGAGTGAGATGGGAGAATCACTTGAACCTAGGAGTTTGTCAAGCCTGGGCAACACAGTGAGACCCCATCTCTAAAAACAAAATAAAACAAAAAATCCAATTCGGCAACTAGTTTGGGTCAGATTTTCTATTACTTGCAACCCAAAGCATTCTAACGGATTCACTCAAAATACTTGTGAGCTGCTTCCAAGTCTAAGCAGCTTGTGAAAATGGCTGTATAAAAACATGCCTACCCCAAGTGTGACAGACAGAAGGTGGAGAGCTACTCCCCATGGATTTCCTGGAAGGAGCCACTGGTGCGGAGAGGCCAGCTTTCCGTTAGAGATCCAGTGTTCCTGAGCATCTGAGAAGATGCTCGACATACAGTATTCTTTTAACTGTCCTGTGGCAAGAGAGTTAGATTTCTTCCTCAGCTGGGCCGCTATGTGCCTGAATCCCCAGGTGCCCTGTCGATGAAGTGTCTGGGCTCTGATGGAGAAAGTGGGGAAGGAAAGAGCTTAGATGCAGCCAGTGAAATGCCTCGCTTCTAAGTTTCCTGGTTTCCGTGGCCACCTACGTGACGGCAAGCAGTCAGGTATGTGCGGCCAGGTTTGAGAGCGCGGGCAGGGACTAGGGCCTTTTCTTCAAGAGTCAGCCTCTGCTCCTGCCGCCTCCTGCAGGGCCAACTTGAATCTCGGTATAGTGGGTGCTGGCATGTACCACCCAGAGTCCCTCTGGGGCAGGGTGACAGCTGCTGATGGCTCACACATAGCTAAAGGGATCAGCTTCACGCCCGACGACTCTCCCCCTTGGGGTAGCCTGCACCCTAGGACATGTGCCAGGATGAAGACACAGAAAGCCGGTGTCTACACAGAGAACCAGATTTGGGCTCAATCCAGGCCAACTCTGAAGGGCAGCCCAGCTACAAGCCCCGCTCGGGGTTGGCTGAGACCTCTCTTGCTACTGCATTACAATTAAACTTCATCCTCTGCCCAGGCCTTCCCATGTTCCCCAGTATATCTTCTGCATGCAGATCTCTGCCCCAGAGTCTGCCTCCTCAAGAACCCAAGCCATGGCACCAGGTGAGGCAGGTGGTACGTGTGCAGCCTGATGTGAGGGACCGGAACCCAATCGCTTCTTTTCCTGCACTGACAGGAATAGTGCGAGAAGGAATTGAGAAGCATGGACCCTCTTGTTTATGTTTTTTGTTTGTTTGTTTGTTTGTTTTGATGTGAGTAGGTTTTTTATTTGTTTGCTTGTTTTTGAGACAAAGGCTTGCTCTGTCACCCAGGCTGGAGTGCAGTGGTGCAATCTCAGCTCACTCAACCTCCGCCTGCCGGGTTCAAGCGATTCTCCTGCCTCAGCTTCCCAAATACTTTGGATTACAGGCGACTGACACCATGCCCAGCTATTTTTTGTGTTTTTAGTAGAGATGGGCTTTCACCCATTTTCCTCTTTCTCTTTCTTCCTCTTCTTTATTCTTTTTCTTATAAAAAACAAAAAACAAAAAACAAAAAAAAACCCTCAGCCACATCTCTTCTTATGGACAATTCTGGAAAATACTACATGCTTCTGAGAAGCCTATAGAAGTAAAGTTTTGTTATCTACTGAAAGGACCTCATTAATGCATGCTTTATTTTATTTTCCCATCCCGCACTTCTGGTCTTAATTGCTTCACACATTTATTTGTGCTTCCTGGAAAGACTCTCAAATAAATTACCTGCATACAAAAAAAAAAAAAAAGAGAGAGATGGGCTTTCACCATGCTTGGCCAGGCTGGTCTCAAACTCCCGACCTCAGGCGATCCACCTACCGCAGCCTACCAAAGTGCTAGGATTACAGGGGTGAGCCACCATGCCCAGCTTGCTTATGTTTTATTTAAAATTTAAAGAACTTTCTATTATTAGAGAAACAATGTATGCTCACTGATTTAAAAAAAAAAAACTGGCAAATTCCCAAAAGCCGAGTAAATCAATCATTTAATTAAAAGACCTCACATCCTTCCATGAAAAACAATAATGATTTTGTGCATTTGAATTTGAAAATATGTGTGGAGCCCTTCCTGTGTCTGTCCTGGCCCTTCAGGCTCCCAACAAGCCCGTCAGTCGACCTCGTTATTCCCATTTTGCCAACGCGACTGGAGACACCCGGAGCCGTGGAGTCACACAGAGGACAGACAGCAAGCGCACAGGGCTTCCCACTGCAAGAGCGCTCTCCTCATCACACCCACACCAAGCTGACGTCAGCGTTTCTGAGCGTGTTCTTTGACGGGGAAGGGGTGGCAAATACGGAAGAAAGACACTAGCTTTCTGTGTCTTCATCCCAGCACACGTCCTAGGCCAGAAAATGGGACCCTCTCTCTCTTCCCGGTTCTGCCATTTACTTGCTGATTGACCTTAGAGAGGTATTTTCACCTGACTGGGGCCTCTGTGTAGCGAGGCTGTAGGGCCTGTGCCCCACGTGTTGGGAACTGTGGATAAAGGGATAGGGTTAGCAAGTGCAGTGGCTCTGGCTGCCTGAAGGGGGCACCACTGAGAAGAAAAATGCCCTAAAATCGGGGAGTTGGGGCACCCCTCCTCCAACAGAAGACAATATTCCCACAGTGATCCCCGTAGGCCTCCCCGGGGCCCTGGGGAAGGGACTCCAGGGACTGCAGGAGCCTCCAACAAAGCCAGAACCGTGACAGGGTGGAGCCCAGAGCTGGAACCTGGTGCGTCTGTGTAGAAGGCTTAATTTATCTTTCGTAATTCTCTTTGGCCAAGGGAGATGACAGGGGAATGTTTTACTTACTTACTTTTTTTAAAGAAAACTTTCCATTGTGGAAATGGCATGTGTTTATTTTTAAAAATCCAGCCCCAGGGATATATAACTTCTGGGAGAAGGAGGCAGCTCAAGGGCCAATACTGACCCTCCTGCTGTGAAAATTGGGTCCGAGTTTCTTTCGCCATTTGATTCTTTTCTCCTAGGCCTCTTTCCTTTCAGCAGAACAGAAATCTTGTTCATGGATGTGAAGGAGAATGACGAAGAGGAGAGCTGAATTCCAGATAATTAAAATACTGCTACAATAACGGTGACTGACATTTATCAGGCACTTACCCCATACCAGGCACTGGGCTAGGAGCTGTGCACGTTGAATGCTGCGCAAAGGATTCACTGATAGCCCAAGGAAATAGCTTTCACTGTCTATATTTTACAGGTGAGAAAATCCAGTCTCAGAGAAGTAATGACTAGTCTAGGGTGGTAAAGCAAGAATTACACATAGGCTTGACTGAGCACAAAGTCATAACAATAGTCTTCTATTGTGGCAGAATCTTGGACCTCTGTGGTCACTACGTTGGCAGGAGCCCACTGTGTGGGAGGACAGACTGAACCCCAAGAAAGAGGCGGGGGCCTTTCTTCTCTCCACACAGGGGACGCTCGGACCAGTGTACCCCCAGCTTCTTTGGTGGGATGCACAGAAATTTACTTCCTCCCTCTTGGCCACAGGCCTTCCTATGGAAAATGCTCTCTTGGGTATCAGAGGATGAAAGAGAGGCCTCTGGGCAAGGGGTTGGATCAAAAGCCTTGTTGTGGGGGTGGGGGAGGCAGTTTCTTCTAACTGTGGTCAACTTGGAGGTGGGATCCAGAGCACAGACCACTTCACTTCCCATTCTCCCTTCCTAACAGTGTAACCTTGGGTGAGTTATATAACCTCTCTGCACCTGGGTTTTCTCATCTGTTAAATGGGGGAATAGAAATACTTACTGTTGTGCAGATTTCATCTTGTGAGATGATGTGTATAATACAGCATTTAGAACAATCCATAGTAATACTTAACAAAAATTAGCTATTATTATTCCCCGGAAGTGACTCCTTTTCAACAAATAGACAACTGTTTGGTGAACAACTGTTCACAGATACACACAGCTGAAGTATAAGTGGTCAGACATAAGACACAGGGCTTTTTCATGATCATTCTCCTACTGACCAAAAATGTAACCCCTACCCCCAAGTTCATCTTCCCTGTTGTTTGGACCTGCCGACTCCTCTTGACTACAGGCACTTGGAATTCTCAAAAGGACCTGATAGTGTTAGGGACTCCAAATCTCTCTGTTCCAGAAGGTTTCAGTATAATTCTGAAGCTCCGTGGGCTATCACCTGTGATCCTTCCACCCCTCTGGGTCCAGATGCAGCTAAGGGTTACCCAGCTTAAAACAGAACAGCGCCTGACATTTTAGAAGAATTTGTTCTCTCTGTCTGCACCCCCAACACCCTGCCCTTTCTAGGTCATCCTTTCTTGGGTTGTTTGGGCCTGTGTTTCTAGGCTGGTAAAGCCTTGGCATCTTTATGGTCTTCATTATCAATCACAGACATTATCACCAATGTCAGCCATCAATGCCACCATCTAATCTAAACCACGATTACCATCACTTCTATATCCCATCCCACAACCACCTCCATCGCTGATGTCTTCACAATTTTCATCTTCCTCTCATCTCTTGACACTATTAGAATTTCTCTCACATGATCGTCTTTGCACTGTCAAGATCACCTATGCTCAGGGTCAGTCAGAACCCTTTGGTGGTAAGTGACAGAAATCCAAGTCGACTGACATAAGAAAAGAGATGGAAAGGATTGTGGTTCCTATATCTAAACTAGAAAGGGTGAGAATGTCCGAGGGATGGCTGTGGCCAAGGGACTAAAACACCAACAGAAATCCTTCCTTTTCTCCATCTCTCAACTCCACTTCTCTCCAGTGTTCGTTTATCCTTTTCTGTAGACAAACTCCTGTCTACATGAGCTTCAGGAATTTATACGCAGCGGCATAGTGACTCAAAAGCAAATGAATTTCGATCTCCCAAGCTCTGATTGAAAAATCCTAATGGCAGTTCCTCATTGGCTTCACTTGGCCATCCTTTGGGCCAATCATAGTGGCTAGAAATGTGTGGTTTTGTAATTGACCCTGCTTGGTCATGTGCCTAGTAAAAACATGGCAATTGGGGGAAACTTGGTGAATAGGTAAGTATTCTACTTTATGTTGACATCCATCCCATTCACCACCATCACCACCACCAACACCACTGCCGTCACCACCACCAACACCATCACTGCCACTGCCATTGCCACCATCACCACTACCACCACACTGCCACTGCTGTCACCACCACCATCACCACCACCACCACCAGCACCACCACTCTTTCTGAGAACTATAATGTGCCAAGCCTTGAGCTTCACATTTGAACTACATCAAATTTGAGTTTGATGAAATCTTCAGTCCTGCAGGAATTTACTGTCTCTGGAAACAAGAAAGTTGACTTGTTCAAGGAGCTAGGCTTCTGGTCCTTGGCCACAGGATGGAAGCAAAGAGGGAAGCTGTAGGGACAGCATGTAGCACCTCTTCAGCACTAGCCCTAAGCCCTGAACAGACCCAGAGTCCTTGAAAGCCAGCAAGGCTGTGCTGTGACAGCCAGGCCATTTGACAAACAGCTGCCTGTGCCCAGCCCGGAGCTGGAGCCATTCCTTCATAGTCACAAAGTTCCCGCCCCAGCCCACTGCCCCGTGCTCCACCAGAGCCCTTAGCACATCTGCCCAGCTCCCTCAGGGGCTGGGACTTGCTTTTGGCTCTATGCCTGCTGCTCCTGCTCCATCTCTGAGCAAACATCTGTGTCTAGATGTTGTCCTAGAGCCTAATAAAGTCTCAGACAGGCCCAGTTAATATACCCACACAAACCTGCCTGTCAGTGTCTAGCTAATGTCAGGAACGGAGCACTCAAGGAAAGCAAGACCCCTCATGTCCTGATGGGGGTGAAGTGTACAGGAAAGATAAACAGGGCATCCCTCCCCGTTTCAGAAATGACCTTAGCAAAGCAATAGTTTTTAGGAAAAAGAGAAAAGAAAATAGCAGCCTTCGTAATGAGGTATACAGGAACAAATGTTCCAGGTGGTTCTGCCTTCACAGCTACTACTGAGGAAAGAACCGGAGGGAGAAGAGCTCAGTCATGAGTGCAGCGCCTCCTGTGGATTCACTGGCCATTGGCCACAGTCCAGACACTGGGCTGAACTTGAACCTGGGGGCTGTGAGTTGCCTGACAAGGAAGAGACCTGCCCTGAGTGGTAGGTCTGGTTCTGCCACTAGTATGCTGGGTGACCTTGGACCACATTCTGACCTCTCTGTGTTCAGTTTCTGCAGATGCCACATACTAGTGGAGCCTTGGAGGACTGATGAAGGTCCTTCTGGGCAAGGGGTGGGGGTGACCCACATTTCAAACCAAGAGAGTAGCTCTTAAGATGAGATCTGACTACTGAGCTCCATGGTCAAGACCAAGAATTCCACCATGGTAGGGGCGGGCAGAGGGCAGGGGGACAGGAAAGGGAGCAGAGCCACAATGCTATAACTCACACACCTCAAATTCTGGTAAGTGGGGGTCTGCATCGGTAAACCAATTGGGCTCTTCATTATCCGTCTGTCATCAACCAGAAACATCTGTCTCTTAAACTGTAGTGACCCACTTTTCCGACAGCTCTTCCTGCCTATCAGGAAAAGCTCAAGTCCTGGGTTCTCTCTCCGAGCACATAATTGGGGCGACCTTTCATCCATCACTGAGGCCCAGATTCTGAGCCCTTGTTTCCATGGGCTGACAGCTCTGAGGGTCTGTGTTTCACTCTCACTCCTCAACTGACTGGTCTTTCTCCAAAAAGCTGCAAACGGGATCCTAATGGCTGCATTTGCTTGTGGTTTCTGATGTGCGGTTGCAGCATGACCATCACCATAATCTCTTCTGTACTTTGCACCTGCTTAGGGCCTTGCACACGTGATCTCATTTGAGTCTTCCAGCATTCCCCTAAGTAAGAATTCATCTTCCTCTGCCTGGGCAGGAGGCTAGGTTCCAGAGAGGTTAAGATATTTACCAAAAGGCACACAATTTGCAGATAAATAAACAAAGCTTCTGGTACTTTGTTTCAACTCAACCCGAGTCAGCAAAATGGTTTCATCTCAAGTACTAATCTCAATAGATTGATAATAGCTTTCTGCTTTGAGGAGCATAAGGGGTGTTTGCGTGTGTGTGGCAGCGGCGGGGGGTGGTGTTCTGTAGTTGATTAGTGATGTCTGTCAGTGGCGTGGGAATAAATGTATTGACATGTGTGAAATATGACCAGACTATACCACTTGAGAAGAATGGGAGGGCAGGTATTTGGGCTATCGGGGTTCAGGAAGTCACATGATGCATCCCAGGCAATAATGGACCACATAAACTTGGAACTTCTGCTCTATTCTCCCAGTCTCTTCCTCTGTTTGGATCCTGCCACACTCCAAGGCCCAGCTCAGAACTCACCTCTTCCAGGATGCCCTCCTGAACCTTTATTTCAACTCTAAGTCTCCACCCACTTCCCTTCTCTGAGTTTCAAGGCACCAATCATCTGCCTGCTTGTTTGGCCTTCAGCTCATGCTGCCTGGCTCTGCTGTTTTTTCTTCTGCATGCATAAGTCCCTGCAGATGCCTCTCAGGTCTGTGAGTTCTGTGAGTACCTAACTCTGGGTTTTGCTTCCACTAGGAGGCTCAGTAATAGGTGTAGACTAATTTGTATCAATGACCTAGACCATGCAAATGGGCAAGCAGTCACCTTCCTCTCTGCTGCCAGAACACAGGGCTTGAGAGGAGGCAAGAACCCCTATAAGAAACCCTATTTCATATTTGTTATACATGCTCAGTATCTACAGTTACTGTAATGGCAAGGTTGGCTCCCATGGACCTAGTCCTGACTCAGCACTTTGTATCCACTATTGCATCCAGTCCTCACAATGACTATAGGAGATAGGAATTCTTCTCCTTATGGTTCATACTTTAACAAACAGGTGCAGAGAGGCCACATAATTTGCAAGATCACATAGGTGGTATACAGTGGAGCCAGAACCTAAAACTACCTGGAATAGCCTCCAAGTGAATAGAAAATTAGTTTCAGAGCCATTTACACCTGACCTTGTAATAAGACCAGGTAGGTGCCAGGTAGGAGACCCTGCGGAATTATTCTCAAACCATTTAAGTCCAGAGAGATATGGGCTGCTTAGTATCTCCAGCTGCTCCTGGAAGAAGTCAATGAAAGACAGTGGATCTGGGCAGCATCTGGGCACTAGGATTGAATTTGGGCATGGCCTTTGCTAACCACAATATTCCCCAAATCCTACTTTTCAGGGTCAAATAATTCTCTAGACAGATCTAGTAGTCCACCCCACCAAGCATTCATTCTTTGCTCAGGGATGCACTTACATTTGTGGACCACACATCCTGGTATTCATGACTTTGATTAATTTCTTCCCACACAACTCCGGGCTTGGCCGTGTGGCTTGTTTTGGCCAATAAGATATTAGCAATTGTCACGCAAGCAGATGCATGATAAGCAAGCTTGGAACTCTCCTCATGAAAGCCAGCCCCCATGCTGGCTCAGGGATAGACTATAGCCATGCTGCCTAGAGCAGAAGAACCTTTTAGCTGAGCCCTGTCAATACACATAGTCATAAGAAATAATAAATCATTGTTTAAGCCACTAAGTTTTGAAGCAGTTTGTTATACAACTATAGTTGACTGACATACTGTCCTTAGCTATGGCTACCACCATTCTTAGACATGGTTGGGGTTCTGACCATGCTGGCTCAGGATAGAGACTACCAAGAGCAGAAGAACCTTTTAGCTGAGCCCTGTCAATACACAGAATCACAAGAAGTAATTCATTGTTTAAGCCACTAAATTTTGAAGCAGTTTGTTATGAAGCTATAGAAGACTGACACACTGTCCCTAGTTATGGCTTCCATCACTCCTAGACTTGGTTGAAGTCCTGACCATTCAGAAGCACCTACATGCTCTTACATATATAATTGAAGCAGATTACATACATAGAGCTCAGCACACATCCCTTTCTGCCAACATACACAAACACTCATACACACACAGGGAATGGCTTGGAGCCAACCCGTGTGTACCTTGAGGCAGCCCTGGTCATCCACAGCACTTGCACTCCCTACACATGCCTGCTTGCCTAAGCATGCAGAAATGTGCACCATCTTCTGTGTTGCAAAACACAAGAGCAGAAAAGGCATGCACATGCCACAAAATTCTATGTTGATGGCAGATGGGGGTCATACATACACACACACGTGCACACAGTCACGGCCTGAAACCATAAGCACCCACAGGTGCAGAAAACGGGAGAGTAAAGAGGCCCTCAGTCATTTTCCTTGTACTCCACATTTCAGCCTTGGCGAACCACTCAGCTTCCCCAAAGCACTATGCTGTTTCTCATCTTCAGGCCTTTGCACAGGCAGGTTACCCTGTTTGGCATGTCTTCCCTACACCCCTTCACCTCCTCACTCTACTCACTCTTCAGGTCTTATGTTCCAAGCCCAGTAGAGGGTCCTCTACTAGGAGCAAAATCTAGAGTTAGGTACTCATGGAACTCATAGTTCTGAGGGGCATCTGTGGGGACTTATGTGTGCAGAAGAAAGAACAGCAGTGCCAGGCAGCATGAGCTGAAGGCCAAACAAGCAGGCAGATGATTAGTGCCTTAGGACTTGGAGAAGAGAAGTGGGTGGAGACTTAGAGTGGGAGTGAAGGTTTAGGAAGGCTTCCTGGAAGAGGTGAGTTCTGAGCTGGACCTTGAAGCACGGCAGGATCCAGGCATTTTTAGCAGCAGAGCCTCTGTGATTAGCTTGCTCTTAACTTAAGAGAATTTGTTTTGGCTTCAGTTAATAAGGCTCCCAGGGCCTCCAGGTCAGCCCAGGCTTCCCCAAGACATCTGCAGCCCCTGCCACTCAACCTCAGTCCTGAACTCTTCAGGGTCACAGCCAGCAACTGTGTAGGAAGGAAGGCATGACTCAGGAAAAGGCATTTCCAAATGTCTGGTCTGCAGCTCCAATCAGGAGACTTGGACTAGCCCTTGAGGTCCCAAAGTGCTCTCCCCAGTGACAACACTCGTTACTGTCCTCTGACCTGGAGCAAACATTTGATTTTATAGCCTGCAAAAGGCAAGTTTGGGAACCTAAGCCCCAGAGAATGACTGCCTTGGTCATTCCAGCACTACTCCAAGATTGACGTCAGTTAATGCTCTTTGGAGTCCACATCTGGTACAGATCGATAGCTCCCAACATCCAGCATGGGAGGCTGACACCTGTGATGGCTCCCCTTTGCTCTCAGGATGAAGTCCAGACTCCTCATCATGCCCACCTCCTGCCCACCTCTCCGCAGAAGCCCAGTCCTTTCCCTCTGCACTCCACATTTCAGCCTTGGTGAACCACTTGGCTTCCTCAAAGCACCGTGCACTTTCTCACCTCCAGGCCTTTGCACAGGCAGCCTCCCTGTTTGGCATGCCTTCCCTACACCCCTTCACCTGGCCACTCTACTCATCCTTCAGGTCTTATGTCCCAAGCCTAGCAGGGGCTCCTCTTCTGCACTCTCACTATTTCCTGCATGGTAGTGCCTATCAGGGTTGGCCCGCACCACCAGCCTGCTTCGTTCACGATTGTGTTTCCAGCATCAGCACAGAGTCTGGTACTAGCCAGCACTCCAAAAATATTTGTTGAATGAATGGATTTTTGAGCTGGGAAGGCCCTTAGCCATTCCACTTCTCCTTTCCTCCCTTGCCCATCAATCTCTACATGTTACATAAGAGAAAGTAGAGGCACAGCTTAGGTCATGGAGCTAGGAGAGAGCCAGAGCTAGAATCCATCCATTCATTCCATCATTCGCTCACTCACTCCTTCACACCACCATTCCTTGGGCATCTGCACTGGGTGCTGAGTGCTGAGGATACGGGGATGAGTACAGTCACTTCTGCTCCTTGGGAACTCACAGATCAGGAGGGGACAGATGCAGGTCACAGTTAAAAATGGCTTAGGCTACAGAAGACAGACCCAGAATAACAGCGGCTCAGGTGAACTCAGTTATTTCTCATTTATGTGAAAGTCTAGGCTTGTTTGGCAACTTGACTCCATGAAGCCACCAGGGGCCCAGGTCCCCTTCTATCTTGTTGCTTGATGCAGGAGAGAGCTCAGAAGCAGAGCTAGAAAACTGGGTGTGATGCCAGGGATCATAAAGCCTGGGACAGAAGTAAGAAACAGAAAGTCTGGAGCACCTTAGGGAAGGCTCCAGCAGGACCCTGTCCATACCTCCATGGTTTTGCCCATTCTGGCTATAGCATGGGAGAGCTGAGCTTGTTTAAAGACCTAGGTTTGGGCCAGGCACAGTGGCTCGCACCTGTAATCCCAACACTTTGGGAAGCTGAGGCGGGCAGATCACTTGAGATCGGGAGTTCAAGGCCAGCCTGACCAACATGCTGAAACCCCATCTCTACTAAAAATGCAAAAATTAGCAAGGCTTGGTCATGTTTGCCTGTAATCCCAGCTACTTAGGAGGCTGAGGCAGGAGAATCACTTGAACTCGGGAGGCAAAGGCTACAGTGAGCCAAGGCTGCACCACTGCACTCCAGACTGGGTGACAGAGTGAGGCTCAGTCTTAAAACAACAACGACAATAACAACAAACCCTAGGCTAGGGCAGGAAGCAGAAGCAGAGAGGTCAAAGAGGAGGAACAGATCTGAAAAAAAGGAAGGAGGTAGAATCTACAGGACCAGTCCCAACTCAACTGAGTGAGGGAAGGGAGGGCGGGGCAGAAAGCAAACATCCTGGCTGAGCACAGGGTGATGCCTTGGGTGGTACTGAGGAAACAAAGGGCGGGGGTGGGTGGAGAAGCTGAGTGTGAGGTGGAGGGGAGGGGCGCTCCAAGAGCCACCATGAGCAAGCTGTGCACAGGACATGAGCTGTGTGTTTGAGTGAGAGAGTCATGCACAGAGATAGAAACTGGAGCCTAGGATGGGCAAGCTCTCCCGGGGCACGCGCTCCGTCCAGGGACTCTCTTTCTTGGATAGACCTTCCAATCCCTCGGGAAACTTTTAGAAGCAGACAGGAACCTGGACTTCCCTGCCATCTCCTCCCACCCACCACAACGAGATTCCGACTCAGAAAGGTAGCCTGAGGCCCTATATGTGACTTGCCTCTTAACACTTGTAAGAAAAGAAACCCACCTCAAACTGGCTTGAGCAGAAGGGACTCCTGTCACCAGGCTTCTTGGTACAGTTTGATTGAAGGATTTTGAGGATGTCTTCAGGACTCAGTTGCTCTCCACCGCTGTTTGCCCCCGTGTTGACTTCATCCTCATTTATCAATAGTGGCAAGACACCTGCGGCAGATCCAGCTCATCCCTTTAGAAAGCCCTTCCGAAAAAATAGCTGTCGCTCCCAGTCACTCCAGCCTGACTCTCACTGGCCTGAACTGGGTCACGTGCCCTCTCTGACCTAATCACAGTAGCCAGGGGAGATGAGAGAGGCTAATTGGTGAGGTTAGTTCCCATTCATAGGCCAGGTATAGAGTTAACCCCACTAGAGTCATATGGCCTGGGAGGAAGAAGGTTTCCCAAAGGAAACTGAGTCACATGAGTCACAGTTACTAGGAAAAGAGAGACCAAGCTCAGGGCAAATAAAATGACAGGTGTTGGCTCTCTTATGGCCTCCACAGGGGACCTGGGGCAGGTCCTGGCCATGGAAGATTTCCATGGGAAAGAAATGGGAGAGCCAGGTCCAGAGCCACGGGCAGAACTGCCAGGCAGAGGACAGAGGGCCTGTGGCAGTCCCGAGGAGGGCTGACCTTCATTTTTGTCATGGGGAGCAGAAGAGGAGTCTTCAGGGACGCCTGCAAAGCCAGCGGGAGACGGCACAGTGAGGCCTCGGAGATGCCACGGTGGCAGTTTTGGTTTCAGGAAGGAGTTTGATGCTGTCAAAGCCACAGTGAGAGGAAGAGAAATGGAGTCTGCTCAATAAGAATGGGCTGGGAGTGAATGGCAGGATTTTAAGGTCTCGAAAAGACCTTAAAGGGGTTTTCTCAGGAGAGAGAAGGGTGGCCTTCCTGGCAGAGGGTCTAGCAGGAACAAAAAAGTGGAAAAACACAGAAAAGACTTGAAGAACATACAGGTTGTATGCCCGGGGCATTTTTTCTTCATTTTTAGGTGCGTAACCAAGACAATAGTTCAAAACCAAAGTCTTTGGGTTAGCATTGGAGGCCACCTCTCTTCCTGCTGCAAACAAGAAAATCTATTTTCTGGGTGTTTTTCCTGAGGCATCTGAATCCTCACCTTCCTTCTGAGAGCCCCGAAGCACCTTTTGTGGTCTTACACGTTTTGTGGATTTTCACTTTTCTGCCTTTTGTGGCGGTTGTATGTGAATATGACTTATCTTCTGTAATCCACTGTTTTTAAAGCTCCTGGAAGGCACTCTTTTCACCTCAGTGTCCCCAGGTCCTGGCCCCCACCTATGAAGAAAGAAGGGTTCAAGATAAGCCACATGAGCCCGTAACTTTGGCCTGGGGTAGACAATGCCCTACATGAAGGAAAAATCTCCCAGAGTAAGAATTCCAAGCAGTGCAGAAGAAGATCGGGCCCCTCAGCCCACAGGCTAAGTCCTGCTGCTCACAAGCTGCTACCCTCGGCTATCAGTTGGGGAAAAATGGAGGTTAACTGTGACCCGTTTGCCTTCTCTGAGATGGAAACTTCTTCCTGTTTCACAACTGGGAGGCCAGAGCTGACTATGTCTGAGGCGGCCCTAGCAGCCATGGGCTCCTAAGAAGGAAGCTGATGCACTTTATTGAGTGCCTGCTGTGTGCCAGGCACTGTGTTCTGTGCTTAGCATGCATTCCCTCATCAGTCCTCCCAGATGGGTAGGTACTTTTTTTTCTTTTTTTTGAGACAGAGTTTTGCTCTTATTATCCAAGCTGGAGTGCAATGGCACAATCTCTGCTCACTGCAACCTCCACCTCCAGGGTTCAAGCAATTCTCCTGCCTCAGCCTCCCAAGTGGCTGGGATTACAGGCGCCCACCACCACATCCGGCTAATTTTTCGTATTTTTAGCAGAAACGGGGTTGCACCATCTTAGCTAGGCTGGTCTCAGGTGATCCACCCGCCTCGGCATCCCAAAGTGCTGGGATTACAGACATGAGCCACTGCGCCCGGTGGGTAGGTACTTTTATTATCAGCCCATCTTATAAATGAAAAAACTGAGACTCAGAAATGTTCAGTAACTTCCACATTGACAAAAGCGAGATTTGTCCCCGGTTTCCCTGACTCCAGAGTCCCCCTGGAAGCTCCAGGGTTTTCAATGCTGGGGTCCTGTCAGGCTAGCCCGGCACTCTCCTCTAGTTCCCAAGGATGCTCCAGCTCCAGACTGTTTAGGTTTCACTTCCTGAGCATTCCTGAGGGTCTCTAAAGCCCTGAAAGAGAAAAGATCAGTTTGCAGAATAAGGAGGGAATGAAACGAACTCTCTGCCTCAGTTTCTCCATTCAGACTAGCCTGGGAGGCGAGTTGGTGGGGGAGTCCGAAGTCCCTGAATTTCCTGGCCGGTACCTTCCAGTGCAGAAACTCTCCAGCGCCCCCTGGTGTTCTTCAATACCATCGCGTTCTCTCAAGGATTACTCTGCAGAGCGGACTGGGACATCCCATTACAGGGATGGAGAAAACAGAATGCCTTGCCTACTGAAGCCGTCAGAGAAATCCTAGAGCTGGAACTGGAACCCAGAGCTCCTGGCCACCGGCCCTTTCTGCAGCATCACATTCTATTCCTGTTGTCCTCCATAGTGGCCGACTGACCTGGCAGTCAATGTTACCTTTATTATGTATGATCTAAGTATTTACTATGTTACAAGTCCAATACACACTATTAAATGTGCTATATTCAGCTGGGCGCAGTGGCTCATAACTGTAATCCCAGCACGCTGGGAGGCTGAGGCAGGTGGATCACGAGGTCAGGAGTTCCAAGACCAGCCTGACCAACATGGTGAAACCCTGTCTCTATTAAAAAAAAAATACAAAAATTAGCTGGGCGTGGTGGCAGGCACCTGTAATCCCAGCTACTTGGGAGGCTGAGGCAGAAGAATCACTTGAACCCTGGAGGTGGAGGGTGCAGTGAGCCAAGATCACACTACTGCACTCCAGCCTGGGTGACACAGCGAGACTCAGTCTCCAAAAAAAAAAAAAAAAAAAAAAGTGCCCCACTCTATTAGAAGCACACTGAAACCGTATTATAGATCAAGTTCCATCAGGTCAATGTAGGAAATGGGAAGTTTGTACTGGCATGCCTTGTTATTTTAAAATGGAATCCCAACACCACTGCTGCCCCCACCTCCACTGCATATTTGAAAGGCCAGTCTTCTCTCCTCTGCCCGCTGTTCCAGGAAGGCAGGCTTTCTCCAAAAACTCAGTCCTACCACCTCATTCACAGGAATGTCAACAGGCGCAAGGAGATAAAGGTCTCTTGGGATACAAATGCTACGTAATGTGGGGGTTGAGGGAGGTGACAAGAGAAGAAACTACCAAATGTCCTTCAGGCCACCAGTGTTTCTCTAGTGGAGTATGGGAAATGACAGCAGGAGAGAGCCTGGTTAGTCCTAAGCCTCACGCAGGAATGGAGCCTGAGTCTGTGCAGGAATTGCTCACCTTTGATGACCGGGATGATTGAGGCAGGCTGGTCTCACCACAAAGGGATGGATGGCGTGAGTCTCAGATCAACGACAGACAAGAAGGGGAGATGTCAGGACTGGCAGGCAGCCCCACTGAGCCACCTCTCTGATACCTGAAATAAGCTCTTCTGCTCAATTTTCAGTCTCTCATATTACATCAGGTCTTGATCCTGAAGGAGAAAAAGGGGTGCCAGTTCTCCCCGCTGGTGGGCTGGCTTTTCACCCTAGAGTAAAGATGCTGTCGGCTGCCTGTATTGGAGGGGCTGCAGACCTCGAGAGGCACAGAGCTCCCAGTGAGTCGGTTGTGGGGGTGAAGGAAAGGGTAAGAGGTTGGGGATTGGGGGTAGTGGAGCAATGGCTGAAGGGATCAGGTAGTCCTGATCGAGAAGTGGAGATCCACCCACAAGCCTTGACAATAACTCAGTCGGGTTCCTGAGGGATCTCACGGGCTGGGAAAGGTGGAGTGGTGCCTGCCCCACCGCCTCTGTGGAGCAAACGAGCCCTCGGTGTGAATCCGGAGAAAGAAGTGTAGCCCCAGCTCCACTCCATACCCCCTTCCTGCCTATAAATAACCCTAAGTGTCACTTCAAAGAGGACGGAGAGCGCGGGAGAGGGGTTCCCGGTGGGCGTGCTGGGGCCGCTGGACCTGCTCACCACGCCCCCCACCCCGGGCCAGTTTGCATAAACAAACAAATCCAAGCCGTCCGCCCCGCAAGAGTTGGAGGAGGAGTGGGGAGGAGGAGGAGGCAGGGGGCGGGAGAGATTAGTTTGGGAAGTAGCACGGATTGCTCATCCGATCCGTGCAGCCGCAGCGAGTGTGTCAAGTTACAGAGGCGCCGGAATCGGCCCCAGCGCTCCTCGCCAGCCGCCACGACCCACCTCTGCCCATGGGGCCCTCCATGTGCGCCCCTTCGTCCGGGGACTGAAACTGGCTGGCCCGGGAGACACGAGGCTCCCAGAAGGACTGACAGCGCGGCACCAACTGCTCTGCAGACACTTGAAGGGAAAGTCGGGGCGGAGAGAAGGAGAGCCGGTCGGATTCCCCTAACTTTCCTGGACTTGGAACGTTCTTCGAAATAACTTTTTTTCTCACCTAGGTGTGCCCCCAATTACCGCTGGTTGTGCTTTTTCGGCACTTCCCCTCTTACTGCTAATTTTTCCGTCTTTTTTGCCTGGAGCAACGGAAAGGGACGTTTTCCAGCGATACAAGCCCTTTCCCCCTGGCCCGCAGTTTGGATCGAGCCTTTTGGCAGCGGCTCTCACCTTTATTTATTCTATTTATTTATTTATTGGTTCTCAAGACGTGAGAGGATGGTAGCGGAGCGCACCCTCAAAGCGGCAGCCGCCGGTGCCCGCGGCCCTGGGGAGCTGGGCGCGCCCGGGACGGTGGCTCTGGCTATGGCGCGGGCGGAGCGCGGCGTGCGGCTGCCGAGCCCCGGGTCCTGTGGGCTGCTGGCGCTGGCACTCTGCTCGCTGGCGCTCAGCCTGCTCGCCCACTTTCGGACCGCCGAGCTGCAGGCCCGGGTGCTGCGCCTGGAAGCGGAGCGCGGGGAGCAGCAAATGGAGACGGCTATTTTGGGACGAGTCAACCAACTGCTGGACGAGGTCTGTGCTCTTTGTTGCTGGCTTTTATCCCTCCCCGCGGCGCCCTCTCGCGCAGCTTCCAGACTCTTCAGCCGGTGTCCGCGGGCGCTCGCTTTCTGCGAGCCCCGGGTTCGCGGGGGACAAGGACAGACGCTGCCCTGCCAGGGATCCGGAGGACCTGGTGGGCAAGAGCGTGACCCCGCGACTCCTGCCCCCGGCAGGCGCCCCCGGCGTCCAGCTCTGGAAGCGCCCTGGGCCCGCCGCGCAGGTGGAGGAAGGCTGGGCGCGCGGAGGCGCGAGGCGGGCAAGCTCCACTACTCCCTTTCGGGACCTGGCCCGGGTGGTGTGACGGCGGCCCCGCGCCCACGCAGCGGGAAGCGCGCCCGGCGGCCGGGCCGAGGCTTACTGAGTCCCTGCGGCCCTCCCCTTCCACCTCTCAAGGGCTTGAAGTGGGCGGGGAGAGGCGACAGTTCTTGCAGGGGGTGGTGCCCTGGTCCCTGCTCACTGGCCCAGGCCGCTAGGGTCCAAGTGTAGGTCGCCTGTCTCTGCTCTTCTTGGCCACAAATTAGTTCACACCTTCTTCTTGTTCCTAAACCAGATTTCTTATTTTCTTGGAGAAAGGATGCTTTCTCCCATTCCCCAAATTGTCTTAATCCAAGTAGATTAAACGCTAGTGCGTCAGGTAGCCATGGCAATCTTGGGAACACAGGAAAAGGCTGTCCCCTCCCCAGGAAGAAGGGACATGCAGCCTCTTTGTGCCGCCAGTGGAAAGGCTGGGCCTTGACAGGGTGAGGCCTGATGACCTGTGGGAATCTGGGCAGCACAGGAGACCCAGGGCCTAGATGGAGAGGAGGACAGGCAGGTGGGGGCCAGGCAGGTGGGGGCCGCAGCAGTCTGGGAAGAGGTCCTGGAGCAGGTCCTGGCCATGGGAGGTTTCCATAGGGAAGAAATGGGAGAGGATCTCTTACTTAGCTGGAGGCAGTGTGCGGCAATAAAGACCACGGTGGTAGAGCCCAGCAGCCCTGGGTTTTTGCCTCCACTCTGCTACTTGGAAGCTGTGCGACCTGGGACAAACTCTCCAACCCCTCTGAACATGTGAAACAGTGCTGGTGTAGCAAACACTGAAGCACAGCCCTAACCGTGGCGGGTGGGGTGCTGTGAGCATTTTTGCAGGACGCATCTATTCCCTGAAGCCAGGCTCCTCTCAGCTGCCTCTGCCAGGCTGGCACCTGCTAGAGCGGTTCTCCAGGGCGTCCAAGGAGAGGGAGATTGCAGGGCCAGAGCAGAGAGGGCAGTCACAGGGCAAGCTTACTGGTGCTAGTGGAGCACCCATGACTGCTGCTGTCAGCTCATTCCCACACCCTGCCAGGCTCCAAGGAATAGAGGGCTCAGTCGGGCTCAGGCACTGTGAGCCCAGACTGGCTGGGTGGTAAAGAGAGTGTCAGGGCAGTGAGAGCTCCTCCAGGTATCTTGGGGTTCCTGGCTGCTGAGGAATAAGTATCTGATTCTCATGGTTTAGCTCAGCCCCTCTCTTCATGCTCTCCCCTTCCCTGACCTTCCTGCTGGCCTGGCCATGCCCTGGCCTTTCGCAGCTTCTTGCTTCCGCTGCTTCAGACTTAAGTTGCATACTCTCGGGGCCTTGGGGCTATTGTATCAAACATGCACACGCCTTCTCTCCAAGCTGCAGCTCCGCATTTACCCTACTGACTGTAATCTTTTCAACTGCTAGAGATGAAAATTATCCCAGAGATCTTCTGAACTGAACCCCATTTTTTCAGATGGGGAAATTGAGGCCCAGAGTCACGTGGTGAGGTCCAGACTAGAACCTCAGCCTCCTGGTCCCTGTATACATTGTTCTTTGCATTGTATTCTGCCACCTTTTTGGGGGGTCTATTCTCATTCATTGATTCAGAAAATGTTTACTGAGAGCCTGCTGTGGGTCAGGCATTGTGGGAGACACCTTTGCCCTCCTAAACTTACAGGGAAGCAGTGAACAAAGAAAGAAGTGGGCAGTGACCATGTCGTGTGCCAAAAAAATAAAATAAGTGCTACAATAGCGAAAGATGAGAGGGGCCTGGGGACTGGATTACAGGCAACATCGTCTGATGGTGGTGGCAGTCAGGGCAGGCTTCCTTAGGGAAGTGATTTTCAAATGAAGGGCTGAAGGATGAATAGGAATTTGTCAGGAAATAGCGGGTGAGTGTGAAGCCTCGTTCTAAGGGGGCAGAGGGAACAGCTTTTGAGGTTGGAGGCCAGAGGGAATCGGGAGAACTGTGGGAAGTCCAGAACGCTGAAGGATTTGGAAGGTAAGGAAATAGGAGATGTGGCTAGAGAGAGATGAGCAGCCCAGGTCAAGAGGAGCCTTAGAGAAAGCTAGATGTAAATAAGGGTAATGGGGAGCCATTGAAGGGTTCTGAAGTAGGCAGCTGTGTCCCTTGAGTGCTTATGGCTGGCAAAGCAGTAAGGCCAAGCAGGACACCAATGAATGGAGGCAAAAGTAGGTCAGAGAGGGGTGACTGGAAGTGGTGGCTGAGGTCAATAGGGGAAGGTGCTGGAGCCAGAGGAAGGGAGCTGTCCCACAGGTGGATGTGGTGAGTGGCCTGATCTGTGGGGGCCTTGTCTGTGCTTCTGGAGGGACACCCGAGGGTTGGACTGTCCAGAACAGTAACTGCTAGTCCTATGCAACTCATTATATTTAAACTAACTAAAATGAAATACAATTTAAATCTTAGCTTGCCTATTGCACCAGCCTGGTTTCAAGTGCAGTGGACGCTGCCGCTAGGGACTACGGAGCTGGACGGTAGAGGCAGAGAACACACAGATCCTCACAGAAAGTTCTATTGGTCGGCGCTCGAGCAACTTGAGGGGACCATCCTGGGTCCCCTGTCGAGGTGGGTTCTCCCAGGTTAGAGCAAAGGGCAGAGGAGAGGAATGGGTATGGCCGAGAATTGGGACAGGCAGAAACCTGCCACGGGAGAGAAAAATTCAGAGAGGAGAAAGGGGAAATGGTTTTGTTACAAAACGAGTCTCCAGAATGGAGGTGCAGAAGGTCCCTGTCATCACGGGACACACAGGTATCTGGTGAGTTTGGGGGCCCGAGACCAGGATGCTAGCCGGGCTTTGCCAGTCGTGTGGCTTTAAGCAAGCCATGCTACACCCCTGCACTTTAGGCTCATCCTCCAAAACATCTAGGCCCTGCCTCCCTTCTGGGAGTGGGGGCAGATCGGAGATTTCACTAAAAGGTGCCATCACCAAAGCCCATGCACAAGGCCAGATGAGTGCTCAGGGAGGGCTCTCAGGGGATCTGGGGCAGGGAATCCTTGGAGCGGGCAGGGCTGAGCCACTTCCTGGAGAATGGGATAAAGGCACTGGGGAGGGCAAGGCTGGTGAGGCACACAGCCTGTGCACTGGCCTGGGGGCGCGACTCCCGGGCACATGCACCTCACCCATGTCAATAAGGAAAACAAGTACGGGGCAGAGACTGTGTCTATGAGGCAGAAGGAAGAGGGAGCTGCAGGGAGGGCTGGCCAAGGGGACCCAGAAGGAGAGGAGGCCTGAGAGGAGAGCCAGAGGCAGATCCGAGGGGACCAGCCCCTGGCAGGGTTGGTGGGGAGCAGTGCAGAGCCAGGATTGGAGGATGGCGGGAGCCGGCTCTGGGGAACCAGGAGTGTGTTTTCCAGACCTCAGGCCCCAACTCTTCCCCCATCAGTGCCTCTCTCCCGGTCTGGGACTCTTAACGAGCACTCCAGCTGCCTGTTATTTGATTTGCTTGCTGTGAAGAAAGAAGCTGGAATGTCCCAAATGGAGAAAATCAGATGACACTTAGGACTGGGCAGCGGTGTGCAGTGAATGAGAAGGGAGTGGAATTTTAAAGACCCAAATCCTGGGCCAGGCACAGTGGCTCATGCCTGTAATCCCAGCACTTTGGGAGGCCAAGGTGGGTGGATCACCTGAAGTCAGGAGTTCAAAATCAGCTTGGCCAACATGGTGAAAGCCCATCTCTACTAAAAAATACAAAATTAGCTGGGCATGGTGGGCGCCTGTGATCCCAGCTACTTGGGAGGCTGAGGTAGGAGATTCCCTTGAACTCGGGAGGTGGGGGTTGCAGTGAACTGAGATCGTGCCATTGCACTCCAGCCTGGGCAAAACAGCAAGACTCCATCTCAAAAAAAAAAAAAAAAAAAAAAAAAAGCCAAATACGTTTTCTAGTCTGAAGCGGGAGCAGAGGAGGGTCTCAGCAGCACCTTTAAGGTGAATTTTGAGAGACGCCAGGTAGAACCCCCACCAGTAACAGCAGAAACTGTAATGGAAATGTCTTGTGTTTATAGGGTACATACAGGAGCCAATGCTATGCCTATCCACTATATCTCTTTCAATCCTCACAACTTCCCTAAGGGACTGACACTCTCACATCACCCCCTTTTACAGATGAGAAGACTGATGTCACTATACCTCCCTCCCACTATCTGTGATCCATTTCTTTGGGTGTTAAGAAATTTTCTGGGAGAGGAAGTAGTTGAAACTTCCAGGCTAAAGTGTTGGAGAACCCCAGGCAGACTCCTTCATCCCTAGAAATAACAACGGTTATAACAGGCATGTCTCACGTTTATAGGGTGTGTGATTTTGGTGCAAAAGTAATTGCATTTTTGCCATTGAAAGTAATGGCAAAGAGATACAGGGGACAGATGGAAGCAGCAGCTGAAAGATTGGGACTGTGGATGGGGTCCTTTAGGACTGAAATGCTGGGATGAGGATGGGAAGAGGCCCTTAAAGGGAAAGATGGGAGAAGGGCGCTGGGGAGGGCAAGCCTGGTGCTGGGGTGGGTAACCTGTGTGCAGTGTCTTGTGCCCACCACAGCTGCCCCGATCAGTATATGGACAGATCCAGGTTTCCTCAAATGCAGCCAGCACAAGGTGGTACCAGAGGAGCCAGGGGTGGAATCCAGCCCCCAGCAGGCATCTCTCCTCCACCGTGCCTTCCCCTTTCCAGACAATTAACTAGGTCAGCGGTGGCCTATACCTGGCTTGGGTGTGCACTGCTCCCCATCCCAGGGCCCTTAGCAGACATTATTAATTAATTGCTGCACACTTTCCCATGGAGCCTCAGAATCCTTTTCAACAGTGTTCCAGGAAGCTGCTACTGACTAGTGAGGGTTGGCGTTCAAGATGAAGAGTGATTTCATAACTCTAGTTTTTTGGTTTTTTAATAACAGGTGCTTACCATAAAGGCAGGGAGAGCTGTCAGAGCTCTGTGGCTTCTCCAAAGGCCTTAGAACTAGCAGGTAGCTCTGAACCAGACTGAGGGCCTCAGGAGGCAGCCAACCCTCATAGGAAGGTGGTGGGGAAAACCAAAAGCATCTCAGACACTATTCCATCTGCCCTAAGCATAGCTTCACAGTTTGGTAAGTCCCAGAAAGAGGCCTTTTTCCCTTCGTCTTAATCATTCTAGCCTTGCCCCACTGCCCTCTGGAACGCCTCCTCGAACCACTCCAACCCAATACGGACTCTCCCTGCTCCAACTTCCTGTTGCTCTTCCTCGGTTGTGCCAGACATTTAGCTCAGAGAAGGAAAATAGACACAGCATGTGTTGTTGGCTTTCCTTATCCCAAACCACAGCACATGCTACTAATCACTCAACACATTCTTTCCCATGCCGCCTAGGTAGGCCTCAGAATCCTTCTCAGCACAGTCCTCCAGTGGCACGGGAACAGCCACCCGGGCTGCCGCTCCTGTCCATTGGAGTCAGCGCACAAGAGGAAATACATTTGCCATTCATGGCTCAACCCAACCACATTGTACAATGGTCTGTCCATGTGATCACATACGACCTGATGATAGCGACAGAGGCACCAGTCTTGGGTCCCTTATTTCGTCTAGCCCAGGACTTTCTACATAGGAGGCAGCTCTCTCATTTAGTGGTTGACATAAGGCCCCCTGCTAGAGGCTGGGGAAGGTGTCTTAGTCTGCTCTCCCCAAAATGTCCCCAGCCTTGGACCCAGCTGTAGGCTCAGCATTTGCTCAGGGCGTGTTTCCCAGCAACCAGCAGAGGATGAGATGATTGTCTTCTATGTGTGCAGGCTGCATGCCTGGTCCCGGCTGGGCGAGCAGGGAAGGCTCAGTGATGCGTTCCCCCCTGGGCAGAGAAGCTGGGGGCACCCACCCCCTCCCATCTCCTACTCCCAAGGTCAGGAACTTCATTTTTACCTGCCCCAGCTGCCTGCCGAGGTTTTTCTTTACAGAGTCGGGGGGTGGCAAAATGGTGAAGCAGGCAACCCCATGGCATTTGAACCCCTGCCACTAACTGTGACCTGAGCCTCAGTACCCTGATCTGAAATGGAGATGATGATAGCCTCCTCACAGAGTTGTAGGATTAAATGAAATCATTCGGCTAATGGCAACTGTAACCATTGCCGCCCCTCTTGTCACTGGAGGAGATAATATGGGGCTGCTTGTGCCTTGTCCACAACTTTTATGAGTAGCTGATATTTTTGAGTTTGTACTGTGTATTGAGTTTACACTTACACTGTGTACCAGGGACTATTCGAAGACCTTCACATCTATCGAGTCATTAAATCCTCACAATAATCCTATAAAGTGATTACACTGTTACTATTCGCTTCTTACAGAAGAGAGGATGGAGGCTCAGAGAAGTTAAGCAACTTTCCCAAGGTCACACAGTAAGTGAGTAGCAGAGCTAGGCCTCGAAACCCAGCAGTGTGGCCCAGAGCCCGCATTCTCAGCCGCTAGGATATACCTGTCTGTAGGAAGTACCATACCCCTCTAACTGCTAAGGCCAATCAAAGCAGCCAGGGGCTGGGGATCTGCTGAATTTGGTTCGGCTCCCAGAGGCAGCATTTACTGAACTGCCTCGGAGTCAGGGCTGTACCACCATTTTTGTTGTAAGAAAGACGTTCTGAGTGCTGCTAGTTGCATCAGGCCTTGGCGCTGAGTACCCTGAGGGAAGCCCTCGTGCAATGAGGGCTTCACTGAAGGCACAGTCTCCCTGTGCACGGAGCAGCCTTGGCCTCTGGAATGCTTGGGCTTCCCAGGATGGACGGGTTTGTTCTTGTCTCTTGGACTCTGGACTGGCCATTAGGAAGCTTCGCAGCAAATCTGGGGTTCAGCCAGTGGCAAAGGCTTTTGTATGAGCCTCGATCCCAGATCCTATTTGATCACTCTGACTTTGCTGTTCTTCTACCTTACTGTATAGTGTCTGTCCGTCTTTTTTGTATCAGCTGCCTGAATGCTCCCTTTTGGAACCGGAGAGGAGTAAAAGTTCTGAAGTAACGAAACATTTTAAAGTTTCTCTGCTCTCCTCAACTGATCCAGATGTCCGCAAAGGCTTGCTGCCTGCATTAGAATCACCTGGGGAGCTTTCAAAGCATACCAGGCCAATTGTTTTCAATACCTGCTGCAGGTGTCTGTGGGTAAGGCCTGGCCGTGGGTGTCTCACGAGCTCCACGGGTGATTATGTTCTGCAGCTGGGCCTGGCAGGCCCTGATGATGAGAGAGAGAGTGTTTGTGTGGCCCAGTGCCCGGAGCTCCCTGTGCAGTGACACCCAGACCCCCTTACCTAGCTCCCAAGCAGTGCTCAGGGGGCTGAGGGGCAGTGCTGAGGCTGACGGTGAGATGTCCACAAGAGTTTCCCTGGGCACGGAGCAGCCTGATGGACTGGGAGGTTTAAAGAAGGGTAAGCAGCTGGCTTTTCACTGTTGTTTTCCAAAAACAAAATCGACTGAGATTTGCCCTCCAGAAGAGAGGTTTCAGGGGAAGCCTCAGAAATCCTTCTCCCACTTCTTTGGGTTGAGTTCTGCCCCTTCCTGAAGTAGCCTATTGAGCCCTCACTTGGAGGGAAGTCAACAGGCTTCTCCAAGGGAAACTGAGGCCTGGGTCTGGGAGGCTAGGGTGGACAGGGTCCCAGCTCTGCTGGTTGTGGTCTGGGCTGCTGGCAGGCCCCAGCAGCAGTCCCTGCTGACACTCCCGCTTTCCCATCCACAGCCCTGGGTGTGGGGTCTCCCTGCAGAGACGCTGTCTGTGGCCAAAGGGGTGGGACTGTTGGCAGGGGGTGCTCCCCGGTCCTTCAAAGAGGAAGGGCCAGCCGGGCACAAAGGGGCGGAACTGCCTGCCGGACAGGCTGGGCACGGCCTTTGAGGGGACACTGGACCCCTGTCTCCCTGCCTGGCGGCCGTTGTGGATTTTCCTGAAACCCCACATGGCTGGGCTCCACGTGGGCTGGGCCTCCTTGGCCCTTTCCCGTCCTCACTCCCGCCCCAGCCTTGCCGGCCTCCTCCAGTCTTGGTCGTTCTCCTTTGAGCATTTGCCCAGGCATTTCCCGCTGCCCACATGCTCCTTCCTCCTGCCCTCCCCACCCTCCCTGCAGTCGCTCCAGTTTTTTATCTGTTCTTTAGCTTGCAGCAGGAGAACCTTGCCGCCCCTAGAGGCTGTAGTGGGGCCTGAGCCTCTGCCATGGAGGGACTTTGCACTGGCTGCCCGCTGTCACGCTGCAGATGCTCTGTCAAGGCACCTCTTTTGCACCGGGTCATGCTCTGATGAGGTGGCTTGTAGGGCAGACCAGAAAGGGTGACCTCTTGGGACAGGGAGGCAGAAAGGGGGATGGGTTAAAGGGGCATTTGCCAGGGCTTTTCCAGGGATAGCTTCATCCACCTCCCCCCAGACTGGCACTCCTGCCACCTCCAGCCTCACCCCACTGCACAGAAACAGGAAGGGCCTTCATAAGTCATGTGCTGCTCTGGGAATTTCCTACAGCAAGCTTACACACCTCAGTGACGGGGAGCTCACTACCTTATGTGGCTGACTGTTCCATGGTAGGACATCTCTGGCTCTTAATGTCATTTAAGCCCCAGCCCATCTCTACACCCACCAACCCACAACTCCAGCATGTCTTGAAAGCACCTCAAACTCTACGTGTCTAAACTGAGCAGGAAATCCACCCCTCACCAGCATCCCTTCCTGTGTGAGCACACTGTCTCCAGTCACACCTACCCCGGCCCTTCTGCCCACGCCTTCTCAGCCTCTGCAGACCCGTCCTCTCCTCTCCATCCCTGCCCGTCCTCCCCAGCCCGAGCTGCTCCCCTAGCCCATCTGCTCTCACCCATGCTGTTCTGACTCTCTTAGCCACACAGCAGCCAGTAGGGACCTTTTAAAAAACTAAATGCAATCACCTCATCTCCCTGATTAAACTCTTCAGTAACTGCCTATTGTTCTCAGGCTAGAGACGGTGGCTAAATATGACGCATGTGGTCTTCAGGTGCAGCCCTTGTCACCCTCTCCAGCCTCATGGCTCACTTGCCCTTGCTTCTGGAGTCCAGCTACATGGTGGCACGCTGTCGTGGCTGGGAGCACAGACTCTGGAACCAGATTGTTGGGTTCAAGAGCAGCTCTGTTAATGACTGGCTATGAGACTTTGGGCAAGGTATTCAAGCTCTCTAAGCCTTGGGTTGTACCTCTGTAAAATAAGAGCGAGTATAGTAAGAGTACCCTGATGAGGGTTGTCTTTAGGATTTAAAAAATGTTAAGACAGAAAGTGCTATGCGTAGTGACTGGTACTCCAGTAAGAGATCATCCGATCTCCTTGAAAGAGCCGAGCTTCACCTCTCACAGACATAGAGTCAAGATGCGGCTCTGAGCCAGGCTTCCTGGGTTCAGATTCTGCCTCTGTCCTTCCAGACTGCATGCTGTCTGGCAGGTTACTTGGCCTCTCTCTCAGTTTCCTCGCTCGTGAAATGGGTTGTAGTGAGTGCTGGATGAATTAACGTTAAGCAGGTGCAAAAGTAATTGCCATTACTTTTAATGGCAAAAAACACAATTATTCTAACCTAATACATGCAAGATGGTTGCCTGTCACCTAAGAAACGCATTATTGGCTTAGCTTTTAGCCACTCCCCTGTGCCTGGGCCCCTCACCTCGCTTGGGATCTCGGTTCCTGTCTCACTTTTCTGCTGTGAACCAGACTAGCCCATGACTCAGCTGGCTTTCAGCTCCTTGTCCCTTTTGGCCACAGCTCTGATGACAGTGGCTTCTGCACATTGACGTGTGTGGTTTACAGACTCGTCTGTTCCCCTCCCTAGAGTGTAGACTTCATGGGGGCAGCCTCCGTGTCTGCTTTGCATAGCAAGGCTCCCAACATTCACCCCTGGCACATTGTACATGGCCAATACCCATTTGTGAAAGGCATGAAAGGAGGAAAGAGGTCCCCAGCATTCACCCCTTACTCTTACCCTCTGCTCTTTCCTTCTTTGTAGTGGGGGGGCCCCTGCCTTATCCTGCGCCAGGCCCAGAGATGACCCCTGAACCCCTGACACCCTTGAGGTCCTGGGCCCCTTGCCAATCCGCCTCCCACTCACACTGTCAGTTCTCAGTTCGGGGGCCCAGCTCCTTGACTCCCTGTGGCAGCAGCAGGGCCTTGGATTAGCTAGAAGGAAGGACTTCCTCCTATGAAGGCAGCAAAGCTCACACAGGGGTATGTGCCTCCTGTCCCTAATGTTTTTCCTGAACCATGGAGCCTGGGGCCACATCTGTCTGTGGTTCTGGTGAGCCAGGAAGGCAGAGGGAGACAGAGGCAGTGTGTGTTATCCGGAGGACCCTCAGGCCCCTGTTTCACGGCCCTGGGAGTCTGTGATCAGGTGCCAAGTCCACTGTGCAAAGAGAACTGTGGAGGGAGTGAGAAGACAGCTCCCCAGGCACCCCCATAGCACCCCCCCCCCAGTCCCCAGTGCACAGGCCCCTGGGGCAGCCTGGGCGAGTCCAGTTTTGGTGGGTGTGGGTTGGATGTCTTGATTTCCTCCACTTTGATTTCACCCTGCTAAGCTGCCTGTGCCCTGGGGCATGTGGCTACATGTGGGCCTGTCCCTTTAACAAACCCCCTCTGTGGAGCCAGCCCGCTCCTCCAGTCCCTGAGCTGTAGTCTGTGGAGCCAGCACTGAGCAGCCAGGTCCTGCCTCTGCGCCTCCTCACGGGGATGTCCTCTGTCCCTCTTGTCCATTTATCCTGATTCTTTCAAAGCCCACCTCCTCCTGGTACTACAAGGATGAGTCCTAGAGGGCAGATCTAAAAGTAAGCAATGCGGTTCGAGTGTGGATTAAGACATCTGCCCTGGGTCCCTGACGTCCGAGGGCCAGCTCAGTCTGTAACATGGCAGCCGGCCCAGCAGCAGTTATGCTGCAGGATGATCAAAAGGGCTCTAGCAGACAGGATCAAGCCCCTGCCCTGTGCCAGGCATTGCGATCCAGAGTGCTGGCACAGGTGTGGAGCTTTGCCTGCTGTGGTCATTTCAGCGGGCACCTCCTTTTCCTTCAACTCCTAGTTCTCAGGGTCAAAAGGCAGTTCGACCCTCACTCTTCCGTCCCTTTTTCCGGAAGAAGGGCTCTGAGTTTCCCAGGAGGAGGAAGGATGTGGCAAGGGCAGGAAACTTGACCACGTGTCGCAGCGGTGCACACCATGGGGCCAGGCCAGCCTCGTTACAGCAGGTGGACGGAGGCAGGCCTGGCACCAGCTCAAGAGAGAAGTGGCCTTCACCTGGCCGCCAAGCAGAACAAGCTGGCAAAGCAGGTGCTCACCCTCCTCATATCTGGACACCTCTGTTTTCTGGCCTCATCTTATTTTGTCCTACCAGCTGTCTTGTGTAGTCTAGCAGAAACTTCGATTATCCCCATTTTGTGGATGAGAAAATCAAGATCTGGAAGGATTATAGAGCTTGCTTAATACACAGTGTGAGAATTGGGACTAAACCCCAAGGCCCCGGCACTCCCAAGTGTAGTCAAGCTGATATGATACAGTTTCAACACTGCCAAGCTCTGCCTACAATGGATGCTTCATTGGAGTTTGGGGTCCATCTGTGACAATCCAAAAGAGGGTCCCACTCCAGCCCCCAGGGGCAGTTGGATTCTAATGGAAGGCATGCACTAATAATATCAAAATCAATTATTAAATGCTATTTGCCACCTAAAGTGCTTAGCACTGTGGCCGGTATGTGATGTCCAATGTGCATAGCTGTTACAATTATTAACTGTGGTTTAATAATTCAACTCAAAATGGATAAATGCTCCATGGTTTGCCAGGCAGTTTCCTCTGCATTATCTCCTTCAGTCTCCACGTCGGCACTCAGGGGGCTGGCAGCAGGTAGTGGATCATATCCCTATTTTGTAGATCCCCCTGAAGGGAGGTGCCAGACTCGTGGTCACAGCTGCAGCACTCACCTGGCCTCTCCCTCTGGGCTGTGTCTATGCCACAGCTTGAACCCACCCCACATATTACAGAGGTCCAGGTTGAGCTGGGGCCCTTTAAGAGCCCTGAGGCTGAGACATAGGGAGGGAGTGGCCCCTAAACCCAAGGCCAGGCTGGAGCCACATTCTCTGGGGGGAGTGCGTAGCTGCCTGGCATTTTCCCTTTGATACTGATACGGGCATTTTAATAGCTGCGACTGATCGGGCGGGTGATGTTTCAGCTCTGGCCACATAGGGCATTCCAGGAGGCCCTGGCTGCCAGCAGGGGCAAAGCAGGAAGTCGTCTCTACCCAGGGTAGCGGGGGGTCCACCCTAGGTCCTCATCGTTGGGACTTCTCACCATGGGTCTCAAAGTCAGATGTCAAAGGGGACAGGCTGGTGGCCTAAGCAGGTGAAGCTGGCTTTGGAGAGAGAGTGCCTTGGTGGCCTAGATGGCATATACCCACCCGAAAGGGGCAGCCACCATGCAGCACCACCTGATTGCACATGCCCAGTGTTGCCGGGTCTCCCATCGTGCAAGAGAGAGCAGAGATCAGAACTGGATGTGAAATCTCCTGATATGTGAACAACCAATATTTACTGAGCACCTGCTAGGTGTCAGGCCGTGTTTTAGGCACAGTGAATAAAATAGAACAGAACAGAACAAAGTATCCAGGTCCTTGTTAAACCTACGTTCTAGTGGTGCAAAGAGACAATACGTAAGATAAATAAGTGAAAGAAAGAAAAAGATTCTAAGGAGGAAATAAAATAAGAGTGTGGTGAGGGAGGAGGTATATTTGGGGGAGGGAGTGCAGGAAACGAGAATGGCCTAGGAGCATGCAAGGTAGGTAGCTGGGAAGAGAACCCCTAGGCAGGGAGCCCAGTAAGTGTGAAGGCCCTGGGGTAGAAGAAAGCCCAGCATGTGTGACAGCTTCAGAGGCCTGTGTGATCACCCTGGCTGCTGTGTGGAGAATGGTCTGCAGGGGCGAAGGCAGAAATTGGGCATTCATTAGAAGGTTATCACAGCAATGAGGCCAGAGATGATGAGGCTTGGACCAGGAGGTAGTGGTGGAGGTGGTGAGAAGGGGCCCGATCTTGAACATGCCCGGCAGGTAAAGAACAGGATTTGCTGATGGAATGGGTGTAGGGTGAGAGAAAGAGACATCAGTGATAATGGTGAGGTTTTGAAAAACTGGCGAGATGGGGAAGCTGATGGTAGGGGCAGGTCCAGGGAGGAGGTGGGAGAGTCAGTTTTGCCTAATCCTGAGATGCCTATGAATGGCCATGTCAAGCCAGCAGCCAGATAGATGCATCTGGAGTTTTGGAGGGAGGTCTCGATTGGAGGGCATCATCTGCATAGGCGGCTTGAAAGCCATCAGACCGGATGAGCTACCCTAGGGAGCTCGTGTTTACAGAAAGAGTGAGACCCTGGATGTGGACCCTGTGACCTCCAACATTTAGACATCAAGTAGATAAGAAGGGACCAGCACGAGACTGAGAGGGCACAGCCAGGGCGACAGAAGGGAAATGGGGAGAGTGCGGGCAGCGTTACGAGGAGGAGGAGGAGCGAGCGAAGGCTGCAGCCCGGCTGAGAGGAGGTGTGAGGACTGTCCACCAGGTGTGGCAACCCGGAGGTCATGGACAACCTGCAGGAGAGCCCTCGGCAGACGGTAGGGACAGGAGCCAGGTAGGAGTGGTCCAGGAGAGACGTGGGAGGCAGCAAAGGTTGTTATCCAGGAGTTTTCCGAGGGAAAGAGCTAACCAGAGTCCAAAGAGGATTATTCATTTCTTTTCCTTTTTTATGCTGGGAAGAACAACCGCATATTTGCATAATGATTCGTGAGGGTGGGCTAACTACAGCTAAATCCAGCTTGCAGCCTGTTTTTGAAAATGTTTTTTTATGGGAGCACAGCCACGCTGATTTGTTTCCAAACTGGCTGCTTTTGCCTACTATGGAAGAGTTGAGTAGGTGTGGCAGAGATCATGTGGCTCATACAGCCTCAAATATTTACGTTTGCCAGACTCTGATGTAAATAATCCAATCTAGAGGAGGGGATCGATGAGGCAGGAAGGCAGGGGACTTGCTGGTGACAGGAGGGGTTGGCCCTAGTGGGAGCACAGATGGGGAGCTCAGGAGGAGAGAAGGGTGCAGGCAGGCGCAGAGGCAGATGGATGGCACGTGGGGTCGTGGCGGCCTCTGGAAGTCGTCTTCTGCCTGCTTTTCTTCTCAAGGTCATTAGTTGACAATGAAGTTGGAGGAGGGGGCATTGGCAGTTTGGGGAGAGGAAGTGTGCAAACTCCCAGGACAGTGCAATGGTGAAGGGTCGAGGGAGCCGCAGAATGATTGCTGGGTTTCCATGCGAGATCAGGATCGTGCATTTAAAGTAAGATCAGCCAGCAAGGTTGTGTGTTCCTCCTGCTTCACCCCGCTGCCCTCGTGCAGGGGTGGGGTAGGAGGAGATGCTGGATCTAGCCAGCTTGTGGCTTAGTGAGGGGAGGGTGTCAAGGCAGTGGAGGGTACAGACAGGAGATGGTGATAACCACTGCCACAGAATTTGAGCCAGGCATGGAGGGAAGTGACACATGACAAGTGACGGACAGTAAAAAGCTGGTAGGACCTGCAGGTTGAAGGATCTCTGGGCTTCGAGAGTCCCTGGGGCTGGGATGTTAGATCCTTGGGACATGGAGGTCTGTGGGCAGAGTGTTGAAGCCTCGACTGTGGACGGGTTGTGGTGATGTTGAGATTTAATACTCTTTAAAAATAAACTCTGGGCAGGCCAAGAAAGCATACCTACATCTTGAACTTCGCCGGTTTTCTAGCTGTGTCTGTGGTGGCTTTGCCTATTCCAATGTCTCCATGTCCTCCAATCAAGGCTCCTGACTTCTGGGTCCACCTTTCTCACCTGCCTTTTCTCCCAGACTCCAGAGCTGCCTGTGCCCGCCCCGCTGGGTTCTGCAAACTTGTCACCTTCCCACAACCTGCTCTTGCCACTGTTATGTCCCAGGGGTGGCATCTTGGCTGCCCAAGGCAGAGCCTGGCTCCCACCACCACCCAAAGTCCATCCTGTGCCCAGTTCCTGCTTCCTCCCACATCTCTTCATTGGGTGATGACCGCGACATCCTCTGGCCCAGAGGTCTCACTGGTCTGTACTTAACGGGCTGCTGGAGTCACCTTTATACCACCCAAATTTGACCACATGACCTCCTTGCTTAAAACCTTTGAATGGTTCCTCCATGCCAGACTGCTTACCTGGGCACACAAGGCCTGGTTATTAGGCAGGGTTCTCCAGAGAAACAGAAGGAATAGGCTGTATATAGATGCAGAGAAAGTGAGTTATCAGGAGAGATCGGCTCGTGTGTTTATGGAGACAGAGAAGTCCCACAATCAGCAAGAAAGAGGCCCAGGAGAGCCAGTGGTGTAGTTTCACCTAAACCTGAAGGCCCGAGAGCCAGGAGAGCCAATGGCTTAAATTCCAGTCCAAGCCTGAGGGGCCAAGACCCAGCTGGGGTGCAGGGAGAGTCGATGTTCAAGGGCAGGAGAAGATGAACGGTCCAGCTCCAGCAGAGAGAGCAGCGTCCCCCTTCCTCTACCTTGTTCTACTCAGGCCTTCAACAGATCAGATAATGTCTACCCACATTGGTGAGGAGGATCTTCTTTCTTGAGTCTGCTGATTCCAGTGCTAATCCACATACCTAGAAAGCATGTTTTCTCAGCTATCTGGACATCCTTAGCCCAGGCAAGTTAACAGATTAAAATTAACCCTCACTGTCCCCACTTCCCACTCAACACCCAGGCCCTGCGAAGTCTACAGTCGCCTGGCTACCTCTGAACATGCTTCTCCCATATGAGGCTCGGCCGTTTCCTGATGGATGCTGTCTCATTCTCTATTTTGCACAGTTTCACAGTTAGTAGAAACTCAGTACATACAGAATCGATTGAAGAAAAGCATTGAACTTGAGGTTGGACACGGAATTTCAGCCCTCTGTGGCTTACTCAAGGCAATCCCCTTTCCGGGTCTCAGTTTCCTGGATTGTACAATGGGGCTGACTTCTGGCCTGCCTGTTGCACAGGGCAGTGATGAGGGTCAGGTGAAGGCTCAGGAAGTGTGAAAGTCATGTCCAGGTCTGTCTTAGGTTGGCCCAAGGGAACAGTCTCCGAGGTGGAGGGCTGAGTAGATGGCTTATTGGCGTCCACACAGGAGGGGGAGTGAGGGAAGAAGGGTTGGGTAGAGAAGTGGCTGAGCTGTGATGCAGTCATGACAGAGGCCCCAGCTGGTCCCATGGGAGGTCCATAGCCGGGGCGGCCCTAGAGTCAGTCCAAGTTGAGGCAGAGGGGCCGGATCTGTGTTCCTCCCCTCTGTCAGTAATTGAATAGGGGTTGCCTTTGGGCTCTGATCAAGGCAGCATCCTTAAGCTGAGAGCAGCTCCCAGAAAGAGTCTCAGCCACCAGCAGCCAACACTCCCAACAGCTAAACCTCTGGTCTCATCCTGGGAGCCTGGGCAGCCCACCACAGCAGCCACGAGCTGTGGAGCTCTATGGCTGTCAGCAAGCCCTAGAACCAGTAGCAGGTATCTGTGTTACACATTCAAAGTCTCTGCTTCTGCCTTGATGACCTGCCTTCCTGCCCCCCACGTTCCTGCCCCCTGTCCTCGCTCACGTCACTCCAGCCACACTCTGACTCTTCCTGTTCCTCAGATGCTCCATGCACACCCTGTCTCTGGGCCTTAGCCTCTGCTGTTCCCTCTGCCTGGAATGCACTTCCTCCAGATACCGCATGACTCATTTTCTTACCTTCCTCTGAGTCTCTGCTCAAATATTCCCTCAAAGAGAGACTTTCCATGACCCCCGGTTAAAAAACCACCTTCCATCACTCTCTGCCCTCTTGCCCTGTTTTGTTTTTCTCCCAGTACGTATTACTGCCTGTTACATATTTTTTGTCTTTCTGTTGATTTTCTCTTCCACAAGAAGTTATGGCCCTCTGGGGGTGCGTCCCATGGGGATGGACTGGGGGCTCCACCCACACTTGCCACAAGCTCTGTCTCTAGCCCAACGCTGTGATGGCAGCTTGCTCCGTGCTACTGCTGAGTGGTTACAACCTTTAGCCAAAATGGTGCCGACTCCACTGGTCTTGGCTTGTCAGTCACTGACTGGCTTTGTTCTTCAGCAGACCTGTGTCACGTGCCTTCTGGGTGCCAGGCCCCCAGGTGATTGGTGGGGAGGGAGGTGGAGGCAGATTCGTGCAGTCCCTTACAGGAAAGCAGCATTGGTGAGCCAGGCTCAGAGCTGGGCACCAGAGGGGCTATCACCAGACTTTGTCCTGGGGGCTCATTTGTTTGCCCAGCAGACACTGTGCCCGCCTGTAACTGGGCCTCAACACACATCCACTTAATGGTTACTCAGCCTCCCCTTTCTAAGTGAGGGTATCTGCTTTGGGGTGTTTCCCCTTTTCTGATCTGCCTTGACCTTGGCCCCCTGCTGCGCTCCGAGCCCCCCGCCCCATCCGGCATTGTGTTCACTCCCAGGCATCTGCACTCACCTTTCTCCAGCAGGCAGAGTGGGCATTGTGCCAGGAGGCCTGAGTTCACACCTCAGTTCCACCACATCCCAGCTGTGTGACCCTCAGCAAATCACTCCACTTGCTCTGAATCCTTGTGAAGCTTCCTGACTTTCCCTCCCCTCCCCCAAACCAGAGGTGATAGCACCCTTATGACACCTCCCACGTTATTTTCTTCACCTCTCTTGTGCCCACCCTGAGTGGCAAAATTGCACAGTAGTGAGGAAGCAGATAGCGCTGGCTGTCATCCTAATCGGTCAGCCTTGTCAGGGTGCGGACTGCAGTACATCGGGTGCAGTCAGCCCTGGCCAGCCAGACCACAGGCTTCATATGGCTAGATCTTTCCGTTAGTTTTTCAAGAGAAATTACAAATGCAGATTTGCACATGAAACCATCCACTTCAAAATATTAGCAACAAATTCAGTAATAGTAATAATTTAAAGATCACTGTGGGAACCAAATAAAATACATTGAAAGGCCTATTTGGCCTTGGGGCTCCCAGCTTCTAATGGCTGCATGAGCATCACAGAGTGCGGGCTTGAGTCCCAGCTCTGTTCCTTACTTCAGCCTTGACCTTGGCCAGGTGCAGCCTCCTCTCTGTACTTTAAGTCCCTCGCCTGTGAAATGAATATGGTAATAGCTAACATTTATTAAGAACTTCCTGGGTATCAGGTGCCTTTCTTTCTATGCATTAATCTTTCCAATCTCACAGTAATCCAATGGAGTGAGGACTGTTACTAGCCCAGGGTGTGGGAACTGTGTGTTAGCCCAGGCAGTCTGGCTCTAGAGGTATCCCTGTTAACGGCTAGTCTGGCCAACTTCGTTGCAAGGATCAAGTAAGAGTCCTTATGTAAGACCCTTGTCACATTGCTCTGTGCAGCAGAAGCCTGCAGAGTTGGCACGCAGGGGCATCCTGCACACATGGTCCTTATGCATGCTCTTCTCCACTTGCCACCGTGAACATGACAACTCCTTGAGGGTTGGGGGGTTCTATCTCTCTGATGCTCCCACCTCTCTGGCACCTTCCAGACTGGCTCAGTGATTTGAAGAGAAATGAGGAAGAGAATTGGTGGAGAAGTGCAGAGAGCCTTGCCAGCCCCCTACCCCTGCCCCCCCCACCCCACCTACAAATACTGGCTTTTTAAGGGATACCAAAGAACAGAAGGCACTGTCCCCGCCCAGGGGTCCATCAGGAGCCCAGTCCAAGGCAGGAAACAGTTAGCAGAGAGCTGAGAAAAGCATGTCATTGTGCACATGAGTGTGAGGGGCAGGAAGATGCGACTAGTTCATAGGGTCCTGTGGTTGGCGTTAATTTCTTTAAGAGTGCTCCAAAGACATCAGACACTGTGATTACCAGGATGGGCCGCCTTCTCTGCTTCTGATTACCCAGATGCCTGGTGGCCAGTGGAAGGCCATTAACCGCCTGTCTTTGGTCCAGGAAGAGTTCTGTCAGCACCCCCATGTGGCCCCTTCCCCCTCTTCCTGCCCTCCTTGTCAACCCGCAGCTGCTCTCCAGGGCTTGGTGTCTGCAAGCTCCTGGTGACTCCTCTTGTCTGTCTCCTTGTACAGAAATGGAAGCTCCACTCAAGGAGGCGCCGGGAGGCCCCAAAGACATCTCCAGGATGTAACTGCCCGCCAGGTAAGGAGCTGCAAACTTTGTTGCAAGGATCAACTGAGAGTCCTTATGTAAGACCCTTGTCACATTGCCCTGTGCAGCATAAGACTGCAGAGTTGACTAGGGTCAACTAGGTTCTTACTAGGGGCTTGGTAAGAGTGTGGGTATTCCTAGAACTGACACTAGAGGCTCTTCCTGGTGGCCACACTCTAGCCACACCTCACTCAAGCCATCACTTTTCATTTGAAAGATGCGAATGACGGTATCTGTGGTTGCTTTTCATCTACTCACTGATTGGCCTACCTGCCCCGCATCCATCAGACCATCCACCAATCATTTGTTCACAGAGTCTTTTATGGGCCTGATACTCTTTGAACCAGGTTGTGGTGAAGTCAGATAAGATGATGGTCATGGCTGTTTTGAAAGTTATCAAGTGCTATGCAGCGTCACAGGAACCATCGGCTCCCACAAGGGGAGGTACCTTGCTTGCTGTGTTCATCTTTGTGTCCCAGCTTCCCAGGTATCCAAAAATGTTTGTTACCCAAAAGATTGACCCATAATTGTAAGGCCTTCTTTTCTTTTCTTTTCTTTTCTTTTTTTTTTTTTTTTTTTTTTGAGACAGAGTTTCACTCTTGTTGCCCAAGCTGGAGTGCGATGGGGTGATGGTAGCTCACCGCAACCTCTGCCTCCCAGGTTCAAGTGATTCTCCTGCCTCAGCCACCTGAGTAGCTCGAATTACAGGCGTGCACCACCACACCCAGCTAATTTTGTATTTTTAGTAGAGACAGGGTTTCTCCATGTTAGTCAGGCTGGTCTTGAACTCCCGACCTCAGGTGATCTGCCAGCCTCAGTCTCCCAAAGTGCTGGGATTACAGGCATGAGCCACTGTGCCTGCCCAAGACCTTATTTTCTAGAGCTAGCTGGATTTGGGTGATGCGTGTTCACTCTATGGCCTCTAGGCTACCTGTGTGCACACACACACTTACATGCAAGGAATGAAGGCACAAGCCAAAGGTTTCAAGGTGATGCTGTGTAATGCAGTGAACTAGTCTAATCTAGAACAGAAATCTGCTTTGCCACTTACCAGCTGTGTATGGGTGGACCCCTGACCTGCCTATTCTAGCACCTTCCTCTGTATCCTAGGGCCGGCTCCTCAGTTGTGTCTCTTCCTCTGTGTAACAGCTACGTACTGAGGACCCGCTGGGCAGGTGTGTTCGGTTCAAGTGCATTGTCCGCTGTGAATGCAAATGATAAGTTACAGCTTATGAGACCTTTCCTAGGTGCCTGTTATTGTTCAGCCATGACAATGACAGATGAGAAAGTTTCAGTGTTTTCCTGAGGAACTAGAATGGGCTGTACGTCTTTAGGGGTGGGGAAGGAAGGTCTAAAAAAGGGGTGGGGGAGACAGGGTAGCACAGTTAAGTAATGGCAGAGTGTTTTGCTCTTCTACGGGCCTCTGCCAGTTCAGCAGGTGGCCTCCTCGATACCCATGGTGGCAGGTGGCACTGGCAGGGTGCTCACTGGGCTCTCTGGCAGGCCCTCCTCTGGCCCCAGAAGCTGAGGGGCCCAAGTAACCCTCACCCAGGTCCCCAAGCCAGGAAAGAGAGGCCGACAGATGTTACGCATATGGGAAATGAGGGACCGCATTTGCGGGAGAGTGAGTGGGCTGGGGTGGGAGTCTCAGTTCTGGGATGCTGCCCAGGGAGACAATGAGACCGTGAAAAGATTCAGCTGGACCTGGTGAGAAGAGGGTCGTCCGGGTTAATTAAAAGGGTGTCCAGAAGTCCTGGGAAGCTCCCTCCCTCCCTCTGGGCCCAGAAGATTGGGCCTTGGGGTCTGGGAAAGCTTTCGGGAGAAGAATGCCAAGATTAATGAGATGGGGTGGAGGTGAGGGTTGGGTGATGAGGCCTGGGCAGAGAGATGGTTTGCATCTCAAGGGTTTGTGGGGCAGCCCATGTTTCCAAGGACCGTATCTGCCGCTCTTATAACTCGTGAGCAATGACAACCGATTTTTGTTCAGCATATAGAATGCCGGTTAAGGGCAGGATATTTGGAGCCACAGAAGGTGTAGGTTCAAATTCCATCTCCAACATGGACCAGCCTTATGAACTTCAGAGAGTTATTTAACCTCCTTGTGCCTCAGCTACCTTGTCTGAAAAACAGGGACAATAGATGCCTTGCAGCTCTCTGGTAGAGATTCCATGAGATCATCCTGGAAACTGCTTAGCACCTTCTCTGATTCCTAGTAAGCACGATGATGATGATTTTCTCAACTGCCTCTCGCACTTCAAAGATGCACAGAAACCCTTATCGAATGTCATGTTCTAGTGTTGGGGGCACATTTGTGGCCAGGCAGAGCCTTGACTGTCTCCCTTCTCTGCAAGGGAGAGAGAAGATGTGCCTTCTATTGGGGAAGGCACGGCAGCTATCGGATAGCTTTCAAGTGTTCTATCCACCATGAGAGTAGGTGGCTGTCAGTAGGTTTCAATATTGTGCTTCAGAAAGTCTGGCTCAGGTAGTCCTGGGAGGCTGAGAGTCGGGGAGGTATGTGGCAGGAGGAGAAAGGACTTGGAAGCGGGCTTCTCTTCTCCCTGCCTGCCGGGAGTCTGTGTGGAACCCAGGAGTCCTGGGTAGTGAGGAGAAGACCATGAAGTAGCTCAGAGGGTCAGGGGAGGAGGAAGCACCATGGGGAGAAGAAAGGGCCTGACACTGTTCCTCTGTGGGGAGGAGGCAGCAGCAGGCACTGAGTTGGCCAGGCATGGAGGAAGAGTGAGCCGGGGCTCCTTGGAGGGATACCCCTGCATGTTGAGAATTTTTCGGAAGGCACTTTGGCCCAAAGCATAGATCAGAGCCACTGGGCAAGAGCCGAAGAATTTAAAGAGAAGGTCCCAAACTCGGGCAAAATCAGAGGGAACTAAGATGCTCTCCCAGCCTTTCGGAACTGATGCAGAGAAGGACTGGAATGGCTACACGGATGCATCTCACGTCATGAAATCACTGCGAAATACGTTTCCTAGGATGAGTTGGGTCCTGCTGGGTCCCCCGGCCTCTCTCTGACTCAGCTGAGGCTTCTCATGCCTTGGTACAGTGACCTCAACACTAAACACCACCTATTTTAAATAATAGCAGTTATTGCCACTGTGCCCTAGTTGAGCACCTACTATGTGCCAGGCACAGGATTGAGCACTTCACATGCCTCGGTAACCTCCCTCAAAATATTAAAAATAGGTAGAAGGGAGTTCAGTTCTAACACTCTGGAATATTTGAACATCCTTAGATTTGCAGAGAACATCACTTTCATTCTTGTCCTTACATCATGCATTTCCGATTATTTCTTGAGGATCGAAATTTATAAACCACTTTAAGGCTCCTGATCCTTGCAGATGGACTCATACAATTGTCAAGTGCCACACACACATTCAAAGCTTGATTCCCTCTTGTCTTGCCAGCCCCTGATACTGTACCCCATACGTAGTAGATGCTCCTGTGAATATTCAGTAAAAGCATCAGTAGTCATTGCTGATGACTGGCTTCTTCCTGGTGTTCTCCCTCTGCCATCTGATTGGTTTCAGACACCTTATCCCCCACCCCACCCCAGGTCTTGCCTGATCCTGAATTCACTGCTATTGGGACAAAACAAATACACACATTCTTCCTGCCCGCTGTGGTTGCTGAGATGGAAGCCTGGATCCTCAAACCCGTGCCTGCCCTCTGCGGCCAGCTAGACTGAGTCCTTTGGTGGGTGTGTTCTTCCTGTGGCAGTCTTGGGCCCCTGGGCGGCACCCAAAAGGCTTGGGACACATAATCATGGGCAGAAAATCTGCCTCTTTCCCTTTCTATCTGACCTTGCCAGCATCCTCCTGGGATCCTCCCTGTCCCAAAATAGCCATCTACTGGCTAAGATCTGGCTGCATCCTGCTTCTGGGCTGCATGCGCTATTTGCCAAGGGAGTGATGGGCTTGCAGGCTTGAGAAGGATGCCAAAGGTCAACCCTCAGTTAGGAGGGTCATGGCTGCCAGAAGTTCAGAGGAATAGGTGTGGGCCATTTGCAAAGCATATGGCCTGGTGGGACGGGAGAAGGGCCTTGGGAACAGATATACATACCATGAGACTTCCTGGGCCACGTGAGAAAAATACAAAGACTAGGGAAACTTCCCCATTCTCGGTCCCTTTTCTCATTAACAAATGGGGAGCAGGACATTATAGGTTCTAGCCAGCAAGGAAGCAGCTACTTCAGGCCCGCCACTCTGGGGCTGGGTGGGGTTGGCCTGTGTCAAGTCCAGGGCGGGGCAGGCCGTGTGAAGGATGACACATTTTTGCACCCAGAGGGAAGGATGGCCAGCTCGGCTGCTGGGGGAAATCGCTTCACTGTCTGAGCCTCATCTCCGAGGGAAAGGGTAGGCCAGAGTCATGCCCTGACTGCCAGGCCAAAGGGCTTGGACTGCAGCAGTGGTGGCAGGGGGGTGATGTGGTCAGGCTTGCACACTAGCGCCATGACCACACTGCAGAGAGGATGGATGAAAGCGGAGAAGTCACCTTCAGCCAGTCAAATGGGAGAGGGTACCCCGCCTGGCCTCTTTCTGACTCAGCTGAGGCTTCTTATGCCTTGGTATGGTAACCTCCTCAACATGAAACCCAACCTATTTTAAATAATAGCAGTTACTGCCACGGCGTCCTAATTGAGCTCCTACTATATGCCAGGCATGGGACTGAGCACTTCACGTGCATGGGTAACCTTCCTCAAAATACTAAAAATAAGTAGATGGGAGTTCAGTTCTAACCCTCTGGAATGTCTGAATACCCTCAGATTCCCAGCCGTCTTCTGGGTCAGTGAGTGGTGAGGGGGTGCATGTGAAGTACCCAGGAGCCAAAGGAGCTGGGGGCTCTGGGAAAACTTCACCAAGGAGTGGCCCTGGAGTTTGTTCCTAAGGAACAAAGAAGCAGGTAGGAAGGCATATCATTAGGGTGTCATGGACTCCATAGGGTGTCCACATAGACACCATCAAAAGAGACCTCCCAAATACAAGGACTTAGAGAAGGTGGAGGTGGCGGTCTCCCTTCCCTAGCAGGCCAGGGCTAGGAGCTGGCTCTGCTGTCTTCGCCTCTGGCAGATGCTTCGGTTCTCACCACCCTCTGACCAGCATGCAAGGGGAAGGGCACAAGTAGAGTATATGTTCAAACCCTCGAGCAAAAATTGAAAAAGGAGACATAGATCACTTCTGCTCACATCCCACTGGCCAGAACTTAGTCACGTGGTTGCCCCCAGGTTGAAGGGAGGCCAGGCAATATTTCTTGTGGGTGGCAATATGCCCAGATAGAACTTTATTACGATGGCAGGTGGGAGAATAGATATCGAAAAACAACTAGCAGACTGTACAGAGCACATTTCAAGCTGCCTGAGGGGCTGTCGGGGACAAAGGCTCTGAAGAGTGGGGAAAAGGCAGTAAGTTTGGGGACGGCAGGCAGTTGAAGGAATTTGGAGCACAGAGCAGTGGAAATGAGAGTGGGAGGAGATGTCAAGGCTGCAAAGGGCCAGGCTGAGGCTGCCCGGCTCTCTCTGTCCAGTGGGAGGCAAATGATTTCGTCCAGTGGGTGATTGATTGGTGATGACTGCCTGGAGGGCTGTGCTGAGTCAGCTTCTGAGGCTGCATCCAGGTTCAGCAGAAAATGTGGTGATCACTTATTGATGTCTGCTGTGGATGCAGGAGTGGTAGGGAGCAATGCCTCTGCCCTGGCTGTGCTGTCTTCACAGGAGATGATGTGGCATCAGAGAAGGTTTGGGGAGCAGGGATGTGACCTGATCCAATTTGTATTCTAGAACAACAACTATCAGTGATATGGAGGCTGGTCTGGAGGGGAGAGAAGTCCCTTCCAACATCAAACGTCTGTGATCCTATGATTAGGGCTTTATTTTCTTATGAGATGCTATTTATATTCAGGTTGTAATGGCCTCTCCGGCCTTGGTTGTTTTTCCACAACTGGTGAGAGCTCATGCCCACACATCCTGAACCCTATTCTCTGGCTAGCCTTGCCCTATTTTCCCTGGCACCACACTTTGCCCCAACAGCCTCATGACATTTACATGGGCAGGACCTGTGGCCAGAGCTTTGGTCACAAACCCGGCTCCTTTACGTCCCCTGTGCTGCCGCGGCGCAGACCCATAGCCACCTTTCTCTGTGGTCCTTCTTATTTCAGACTTGGCTTATTTCAGGCATCTGCAGACCGAAAGTGTCCCTTGTTGCCATCAGTGAAGAAAAGATTCAAGGGTTGATGGTTATTTTAGGGAGAATATTTAAACTAAAGAAATTCTGTTTCAGGTAGCTCTGAAATCCTGCTTGACATTCAAGTAATTGATAAGCTACTGTTGGGTCATTCTTGCTATTCCTTAAAGCAGATCCCCTGTAGCCAGCCTGCTAGGAGACCCTACTGTCTGATGGCTGTAATCGTCAATACTCAGACTCCCCCTTGTTCTGCGGCAGCCGGAGGGGTGTGCTTTCCCCTGCTATGTTAGCCTCAGTCCTCCCCGCCCATCTCTTCCTCTTGACTTCGTAGCCCCGCCGCATGTCCCATCTGGCCTCCCAGACACTCAGGTGCAAACCCACAAGAGCAGCATCAGCTCCCCCTTCGCCTTCACCCACTGCCCTCCATCAGCCAGATTCTGTCAGCTCCACTCTGCTCAAAAACCATCCGTGGCTCCCCAGGCTCACAACCCCCACCCCAAAGATAAGCTCACTTTGTCTCTCTAGCCTGATCTCTGACCCGTCGTCTTGGTGTCCTCCTTTTCTTTCACTAAAACTGGGCTGCTCCCCTGCTGGACCCTGCAGGTCCCACTTGCACACATTGACTCATGCTATTCTGGTATCTTGATTCTCAGTTTCTACCTGATGAACTCTTGACCCCTCCATGTCAGCTACATCATCCCGGCAGCTCCTTCCATCCTCCTCCCCACTTGGCCTTGGCCGTGAGTTCTGCTATTTGATGAGTATGTTAACATAATGCCTGGTGTATGCTCAGTGTACGATCCAGGCAAAACCACCCACTGGGACAAGTAATTTGTCTTAAAATGAAAAGTGCAAACAGACCGAGATGTATACACCTGCAGAGGTTTCTCCTTGGCTTCGAGCATTAACCATTTGCTTTAGATGGTCTAGGTGCTTGAGAGCAGCATGCAATATGAGTCTCTTACACAGCAAGGGTAGCTTTGGTGGGTTTCCAGCCAGGGAGAGCCTTCCCACCTACAAACCACACTGGGCAGCTTCCTTGCCATCTCTGCCTGGATCCTCAAAGGGCACATGATGAAAGCCAGCATCTTCCCCTGACCTGGTCCTTTTCAACATTCTCGACCTCTCCCGGCAGCTAAGCCATGACCTGGGCAGCATCGGGCTGGACACCACCATTCCCCTCATATCCCATCAATCACCAAGTCCCGTTCAAAACAATCTATCAATTTCCTTCATCTCCACTGTCATCACCCTTGTTCAGGCTGCTGCCACCTCTCACCTTATTCATTACTCTGGCCCCCCAACTGGCCTCCTCCAATCGCCTCTTTACACAGAAACCAGAATGGCATTTTTAGCATTAATGCATAACTCCGGTTAACTGAAACGCTTCAATACCTTCCATCAGCCTCAGGATAAAGCCCCCGAATTCCTAACATGGCTTGCCACCTGCCCTGACCCTCCCCCTCCTTGCCATGATCCTTTCTGCATTCTCAGCAGGTTCCCTGGTGGCACCGGTGCTGCTGGTTGTCTGCCCACATTTGGAGTGCCGGACTATGGCTGAAGGGAGCCCTGGCCAAGCCAGACAATGTTGTGCTTTATAAATGAGCCGATCCATAAAGCTCAGACTCTCGGCTCCAAAGGAAGGCCCTTCCTTGGCTATTGCAGCCGTGTTTCAGGCAAGCAGCCTGTTCCACAAGGAAGGTTGGCCGTCACCTTGGGGAGGGCCCTGGGTTTAAGGAGCACCCTCTGCCCTCCAGAGCCATAGCTCTCTATGCCCCTCGTGGGGCGGAGGCTCAGGTAACTGGTGTGGGCGAGGTCAAAACGACCACAGCTGCCGGGACACCAGCTGCTGTGTGGCTGCTAACATGCTCCGCCATCTGTGCCTGAAAGAGCCTCTTCTCTCGAAGTCCTCTGGCTCTGCGTTTCAGAAAGGCCTGGGGAATTCTCCAAAGTTCATTTCTTCCCCATTTCCTCCCCAAAGCACTTCCAGATCCCCAGCCCTCCTGGACGCTGCTGATAATGTGTTTCTCCTAGATCCGCTCTGATAACGCTGGGGTGGTCGGCTGAGATTTGTAGGGAAATAAAAATAAGGAAATGGAGGGTTCCGGAAAGGCCAGAAGAGCCCTGGACTGGGAATGAGTCCCAGACCTTGAGGGACTCTGAGCAGATTGCTCTCCTCTGTCGGGGCTTTGGTTTCCTCACTGATGTCAAGAGGTGAATGACTGAAAAATAATTAGACAGTATCTGGTAAAGTGAAGATTCATGCCCAATAAAGCGGCTCCCTTCCAGGCACTTCTGAGAGAAACGCTCATAAAAGCAGAAGACGTGCTCACTGCAGCGCTATTTGTAGTAAGAGAAAAGGAAAAGAAAAGACTAAATATGTCAGCAGGCGTGTGCAGAGATACGTTGTGCCGTATTAACTGGCAGTACTTTTCATCAGTGAAATTCCACACACAGTAAACAGGATAAATGAGACCTCCAGAGCCAGCAATTCCCTGGCTGGAGCTCCTCCTCTGGAGGGACAAAAGCAAATGACAAGAGAATATTTACAATGTTAGTCATTCATCTCAAGTTAAAAACATAAAGACAACACAACGCAATGTTCAGTAATGATATGCATAGATAGTAAACATGTAAAGAAATGCATGGAAATGGTAAACATCAGATTCAGTGCGGAGGAGGGAATGGGTGGAAATTGGGGTCCTTAGGGAGGCTCGGCTACACGGGTGCTGGGTGTGCCAGGTTCACTCTACATGTTTTGTAATGGCTTTTTTGGGATGTGATTCACGTATAAGACTGGTCGATTTAAAATGTACAATTTGAGAGGTTTTCGTACATTCACAGAGTTGTGCCGCCATCACAATCGGTTCTAGGACATTTGATTGCCCTGAAAAGAAACCTCATTCCTTTTAGCTGCCATCCTCCATTTCCGTCCGCCCTCCCAGCTCCATCCCCAGCCCCAGGCAAGCACAAATCTACTCTCCATCTTTATGGATTGAGTATAATGTATTCAAGGTTTAGCCATGTTGCAGCACGTGTCAGTACTTCATTCATTTTTATTGCCAAATAACACTGCATATTGCTTTTAAACCTCTCTGACTGTCTGACATATTTCAAGATGAAACATCTTTAAATCATCGGGTTAATGAGTCGATATTGTTGAATTAGGGGATGTCGAAGGAATCCTTTGTGCCTGTCTCGGTACCTAATTGAAGATCTCCACCAGAAAGGATATATCGTTGCTTGCTGCCTAAATTCCATGTGTGTGCGCCCTCGGCCACCTATGGGCTGGCAGCCGTGGTTCCAACCCTGCCAGGACCCCGGTCCAGGGGGTCAAGCCCTGCTCAGCTCGACTCCAACGCCTGACCCCCTCTGTGGTGCTCTGAAGTACCCTTGCTCTTCCTCTGCCCATGCTCAGTGTCACTACCTCTGAGACGTCTTCCTTGAATCTCCCAGACACAGGTGGGGGCCCTTTTTCTCAGCTCCTGGACCTAGAAAACTAACTCACCATGGGGTGGCTATTTGACCCCTTGCTGAGAGACCAGCAGCCAGTCTCACAGCCCTGTAAGCTTCTTAACTTTCTGAGCATCAGTCTTCATCCCTGTAAAACGAAGATGCTGGTGTTTACCTGATGGACTGGGGGTGATAGTCAGGGAGATAAGTTACGGATGAAATGTTTCAGGGGTGGTGAAGGATGTGCTTTTGTGCCTCTGACTTGCTCATCGGACAGGAAGATTGTCCTGGGCACGAGCTGTGCTGTCTCCGGGAAGGAGAAATGGATTGGCTTCAGGAGTTGCAATACCCACCACCCTGGGAGAGGCAGGCTAACCCAGCAGTTACAGGTGTGGGCTCTGACTTTCCAGTAAATCCCAGTAGGCCCAGTTCTACCCCCTATTAGTCATGGTACTGTGGATAGGTTACTCTCTTGACCTCATGTAAAATAAGCATGACAGCTCCTACCTTATTGGGCTGATGAGCTCAATGCGGGGCCCGACACATACTGTCTGAAAATGATTGTTAGTTGCCATGATGATGATAATGATATGAGTGGAAGAGGGCTTCGGGGCTGTGAGGGGAGGTGTTAGCGTTTGCCTAGTTGCATTCAGCCACGTGAGGTCCTGTGGGCAATGCCACGCTTGCCGCCGAATGCAATGGGGTAATGTAGCTTGGCTGCTCAAAGCATTGGCTTACTCCTGCCCCCCTGTCTGCCCCGTGGAAGGCTAGGCCCTTCCAACACTATGAAAATGCTGGATGCTGTATTTATGAGACACTGTGCTAAGCCACTGCAAGAGATGGGTGAAAGGTGTACCCGCCCTCAAGGATGTGATGTGGCATTTGTCGCCGGGTCAGGGAATCCCAGCTCTCTGTCTAGCTCTCCAACACTGCAAAAGCCACCTACCCTCTCCAAGTTTTCACTTGCCCAGCTCTTCCCTGTACCTAAGGATCTTACAGGGTTATTGTGAAACTTCTTGGCCAACGGTGGAGATACAAGGGGAGGATATTTGGCTGACCTCGTGACTCGATGGTAGCGTATCTAACTCCAGATGGAGGCTATTAGGGGAGTGGAATTAGACAGGGGCAGAATCCAGTTATTTGGTAGAAGGTAGACCGTGTCGAGTGCTGTGGAATATAAACAAAGGGCTGGGGACAGGACAGAGGGAGGATGAATTCCAAATGCAGGTGACCATTTTTCTTGGAGGAGACACTGGAGCTTGCTGGTGATACTTAACTGTCGGAGGGCCTTGGAACCCCCAGTTTATGAAGAAGGACTCGCCCTCCTTCACCCACCTCCATCCATCCACCGTGTAGAGCAGGAGCTGCTGGACAGTGGGATTTGCCTTAAAGGCTGTGTTTGTACCTTCCTCCAGACAGAGTCGGGCATCCTCTCTCTGCCTCCTCAGAGGGAATGGGCTACGTTTGTAGCAGCTGTGGTTGGGGTGGAAGTGATTCTGGATTTTGCAGAAACTCCATTGTCCAGGGAACTCTCCAGGGAGAGTGAGCAGAACATGGGGCAGCCGCAAGTGCCTCGAAGGTAGATTGCAGCACCCGCTGTGTGGTCACTGCTCCCTCTCTGCCAGGCTGCCTGCCTCAGAGAAGCCAGTGGAGGAGACCCAGGGGATAAAGACACCATCCTGTCCCAGCTCCTGGGGGCGCCATTCATTCCTGCAATGATTCCACGTGTTTGTGTCACACCCTTACCTTTCAAAAGCCTTTCCCTTAGCACCTGCACTGTGAGGGTGGAAACGGCAGCGAGAGGAGTTAAGTGAACCCCCACCTCCCCGCTCCTCACCCAAGCCCAGGCCAGGTAACAGCGGCCAGACTTCCGGACTGGCTGTGTGCTCGTTAGGGCTCCAGGCTGAACACGGGCTACATCAGCAAGCAGGCTTGGCCCACCTGTGGGTAAATGGCCCTATCCAGGCCCTATCCAGTGCCATGGGATGCAAGGTGATCGGACACAGTTCCTCTGTCCAGGTTTGGACAAGTGCTAAATGGAAGCATAAGCATCTCATTTGGAAAATGCAAGAAAAGGAGTGACTACTCTCAAAGGGAGGAATCAGGAAAGGCTGCATGGAAGAAGCGGCATTTGAAGCAATCCCTGACAGCAAGTAAGATTTCAGTAAATGAGAAGGTACATAAGGATATTTTTAAATAGTGAAACAACATCATAAAGAATAGAGACCTGAACAACTGTGTTTTCTCCACAAACACCCCCACGCCCCACTCTAGGAAATGAGGAATCACCCGGAGTGGTTGTAGTAAGTGCATGTGGGAGGATGGAGTAGGAGGTCCAAATGGAAAGAAAAGTTGGGGGCTGGGGAGGCAGACGATGGAGGGAGTTGGACAGCACCCTGAAGGCCAGTTTCTATTTGATGGGTAGCAGGAATCCATGGAAGGTTCCTCAGAGGGATGTGATGTATCCAGCTGTGTGTAGCTCAGTGTAGAGGGTGGATTGGGGCAGGAGAGAAGCCGGAATGGGCAGCCATCGTCTCTCTAAGGCGGCACTCCCCAACCTTTTTGGCACCAGGGGCCAGTTTCGTGGAAGACAATTTTTCTATGGACAAGGGTTGGGGGATGGTTTCAGGATGAAACTGTTCCACCTCAGATCAGCAAGCATTAGTTCGGTTCTCACAAGGAACACGTAGCCTAGATCCCTGGCATGCGCAGTGCACAGTAGGGTTCCTGCTCCTGTGAGCATCTAATGCCACTACTGACCTCTTGCTATGAGGCCCAGTTCTTAACAGGCCATGGTCCAGCACTGGGCTGTGGCCCAGGGCTTTGGGACTCCTGCTCTAAGAGAAGACGCAGAGCAGCAGAGGAAGCAGGTGAGGGGAGTGGATAGAGGGAGGTTGCAGAGGTAGCATTGGCAATACTGGCTACCTACTGGTTGTGGGACGGGCAGGGGTCACGGCAATTGTGAGCATCTGAGCCGAGGTAACCAGTAATAATCATGGCATATATTTAAGAGACGATCTTGGATCTTGTGCTTTAAGTACAGCATCACTTATATTCTGATCAAGCACCCTGTGATGTAAGGCTATGGCTATTCACATTTCAAAAATGAAGAGGCTGAGGCCGAGATGTTCAGGGGTTGCCTGGGGTCCAGGCTAAGAGACAGAGCCAGCCAGGACTTGAACCTAGCGCCTTTGCCCTCAGGACAAGACAGAGCAGAAAGGGGGTAGGTTGGAGAGGAAGGATCAAAGTTCTGTTTTGACCAAGCTGGAGGTTGGCGGGCAGGGGATGCAGGACGCCTCGTGGAAGTGCTGAAGGCCCCGGAATGGTTCGTGCAGTGGGGAGATGGGCAAGAAGCCCATTCTGATCTTGTGGACTTAAGAGAAGAAAGGCCTTACCTGTAACCACGGTCTGCGAACAATGCTCAGGGAAGAAGCCTTACCTGTAGCCATCTGCCAGGGATGCTGCTCAGGGAAGAGAGATAACAGGGGTGTATCTTGCTAGAGAGCTGGCTGGAGGCACCAGGAGGAGGGGAGACTTTCTGCCCAGAGCCCAGGGACCTCTGCCCCTTCACCCAAGACTCACGATCTCTCCCACAGCATCCACGGGTGCCGTGCAGCTTGTCACAGGCTGCTGGGGGCAGAGGAGCTCCCTGCCCCAGACCCAGCAGAGGGTCCCTTGATCTTGCCACCACCTGCTCTGCCCTGAAGGAGAAGGTTCTGCCACAGTGATGCTAAAGGAACACCAGATGCTCCTTTGGAGGGAAGGGGCAGCGAGCAGGAAGAGCCCATGACCTCTGCTTGGGCAGTTATAAGGGACTAGAAGGTGGGACATGCCAGACTCACTGAGGCACTCCCTGGCGCTTCCTCTTGGACCCGCCCAGTCACCAGTCCCTCGATGACCACCCCTACTCTTGTCATAACCCAGCCAGCCTCTCCTGTTACTCCATTACTCCCGGGCAAGTTCCTGCTCAGCCACTGAAGCAGCTTGGGTGGCCTCTGCTGGCAGTGGCACTCTCATCCCCACACACTGGCCCTCCTCACTGCACCCTCCCACCAGCTCTCCAGCTTACGACTCACACTGGCCCCTCCTCCTGATGAGGACCCTGAAGCTCAGAATTCTTTGCTTGAGGATAGGGGGTTAGGCAGTGGCAGGTTGGGACTGGAAACAAGCTCTGAAACATCAGAAGGCAAATGCCCCCCAGGGACCCGAGGGCTACCCTGGAGCACAGTGGGAAGCCGAGGACTCGGCGGTGGCCGCGATGCTGGTCCAGGGAGAGTGGAGGCAGATAAAGCTGGAGGACAGTAATTAGCAATGATAACGACATCTATTAAGGGCTTACTGTGGGCCTGGCACTGTGATAAGCACTTTATTACATTGTCTCCTGTGATCCTCATAATTACTTCATGTGGCAGGTACTATTATTATCTCCAGTTCCACAGAAGACTGGGGCCCAAAGAGGTTCTGTAATGCCCAGGTCACAGAGCTAGTGTGCGTGGAAGTCAGAATTTAAGTGGTCTGAGTCTGGACAAACCGGAGCAGCGTCAGAAGCCCCCCGTCGCCCCCCCGACCCCCCGCCGTCTCCCTCTCTCTCACTCCCTCACGCGCCGACAGTTCTTAAGCATTGTCTCTGTGTCATGCTCCATCCTCAGGAGACAGAGAAGAGCCCGCAGTCCAGGGAAAGAGACTCACAGGTAACACAGTGGCTGCTGCAGAGACCCAGGACTCTGGTGGGGCCAGGCGGTGCCCAGTATGGGCTCCAGTCCTAGGGCACCATCCTCCAGGATTCCAGCCCCTGTGAGGTCAGCCCCAAGCAAGGTGGGGTTGAAGGCAGGGACACAGGTCAAGAACCACACTGTTGATGGTGGCTTGTGCAGCTGGCATTTGGCCCTGAGACATCAGATCTGGGACTCAGAAGGAACCCCACAGCTCAGCTGACTAGGCGTCCTGGTGAGAGGCCCCCCATGCAAAGAGGAGCTGGTTGGGCACATACAGGCAGGGGAGGGAGGGGAGGGTCAGACCTCCAGCTGTTCGTTCTCTTTCCAGCTCACTTCACAAACTCACTTCCTCCCACCCCTCCAGCCTTTGCCACATGTCTGTGGCAGGTATGCCAGGCAGGGCACTGTTGGAATGTCTCCAGTGGGTGAAGTATGTGGCTAATAGAGCTGGAGATGTCCAAATCTGGGGCACAGGGAGCTACATCCTTGTCGGACTGGCTCCTCATCCTCATGGAGACCCTGGCAAGACTCCTGGAGCCTAGAATGAGGGCCAAGCATGGGCCGAGGCTGCCGCAATGCCTGCCTGCCTCTTTAAACCCCAACTAGGGAGGAAATGCCAGCCACAGAAAGATGCCCAGCAGGCGGCGGGGGTATAAGTGGATGCCAGCTCCCCACATAGTTATGTGAGCTGTCACGGGGTGACCTGGCACACTGTGACAGGCCGGAGGGAGGGTAGGGTAGGTCCCAACCTCCCAGGGGCAGCATGTACTAGGCAGCTGTGCTGTGTGCTCCTGAGACCTGCCTGTATGTGGGCATGGAGGGGTCTCCATGCCAGGGCTTTGGCTCCAGGGCGCCCAGGGCCCAAGACCTTTGACAGCCTGAATGTCCTCTTCATCATCCTATAGTCTTAGAACCTGGATGTGAGTCCTTCTCAATGAACTTACTTTTCCTCAGGGAGTTTGGAAATCTGGACAATGGGGCCCCATCAGCATCCCGTGGGGGACCTTACCAATGATCCTGGCTGCTGCAGTTCTGATGGGTGACTCTCTGTACAGTTCTAGGTCAAAATGCTTGACCACATCAGCCCCGGCTATATCATTCTTTGCTGATTGGCGCTCAGAGGCACTGGTGCATCAGCTGATGCCACAGGCTCCTGACGCCTTCTGAGACCAAGAGCTCCAGCCAAGCTGGCCACCTGGTTCCGGATTCATCTGTCCATTAGACAGCCTGTCCTTCCTGACAGGGGACACCACTGCTGTTCATTAAAAGAGAGCAAAAGATGCTGCCACATCCCTGAAACTGATTGGCCCCTGAAGGCACCGCCCACCACAACTATTTCTAGGGATGAAGTCAGATCCAGCCTCTTCTGCACTTACCCTGCGGCATTTTTCCACTGCCTCTTCTCCTCGCTTCTGTGGAAGGTGGCAGAATCCCTGGGGAGCTGGAAGTGGGCCTTGAACCTCCTCCTTTGTCCTCCTCCATGCTGTCCCCCTGGTGGAGTGGCCCCCGAAGGCAGTGGGATCATGTTCCTGTGGAACCACAGATCCTGCCAAATAAGTAAACAAACACACAGAGAAGAAGCCAGATTTCATTATCCAAAGGAAGCTGAATCCGGGGCCAATTTTTGATGTTCATTTTAGCGGCTCTGTAGTGGGGCTGGATGTTCCTCAGAGCATTTGCCCACCTTAAAAGCCCTCTGTGATGTGACAAGTCACTTTCTTCATCTTGGGAAGCTCCAGGAGCACCCAGCCCTTCTCCATCGCCATGCCATCCTGGTCTTGTCGCCCCGTGAGTGCAGGAGGCCGGGGCTCTGTGGGTTGGTCGCCCCTGGACATTCCACCCACAGTGCCTTGGGCAGGGCAAGTTCTGCCCCTGCCCCAAGACATCTAGGCAGCCCCTTCCTCATGTGGCAAGGGGCCACGGGAGACAGCAGCCGCCACTGCCTGGTGCCTTCCCCGTCCCTCACTTGTGTCAAAGCTGTACCGGTATAGACAGGATCTGGTGGGAGCCTTGGCTTTAGAGACAGAGCCTGAGGCCCAGAGAAGGCAAGGGGTTCCTCTAGGGTCACCCAGCCATTACTGGAAACACCTAGACTAACAAAGTGGCAGCATTGTCTGCTGGCTGAGTTCTGGGATCTGACTGTGTTACAATGGGCAGGTGACTTGACCTCTCTGAGCCGTAGCTTTCTTACTTCTAAGATGGGGATAAGGCAACCTCTACCTCCATGCACTGTCCTGAGATGGAGATGTACGTAAAGCATGTGGTACAGCACCTGGCATGGGGAGGAGTTTAACTGGTGGTATTGAGCTGCTGGTACCCAGCTCTCCTGAGCCCCAGGCCAGAACTCTCTTGCCCACCCACACTGCCCGTCCTCTTGAGCCTCTGAAACCCCACTGCCCTGGGGACTGGCCCTTTCCAGAGGAATTTGTTCAGACAAGGGCTCCTCTAAGCTGCTTTTTGACTGCAGCAAATGCTGCTACCTCCACTGAGCCCCTGCTGTATACAGAGCACCAGGTATGCAGGTATACACAGGCCTTTGTACAAAGGTTTCAGATCCACCTTGGGAAATGGGGTGAGTTGTGGCTTCTGTGCACTGTGTGGCCCCGAGTCTCTGGGCCTCAGCTCTCATTTCTGTAAAACGGGCTGAGACAGCCTCACTGAGCAGCTGGGAGAGGCCAGTGAATTCCTGCGTGTGAATCTCCATTGAAAGCTCGAAAGTGGAGTGCTGTTTGCCCGTTGTTATTTTTGCATTTACACGATGATGGACAAGACCTGACCCCGTCTTCTAGAAACCCATGCCCTGATTGGGCCTCTGAGCAGTGTCCACAGGAAATATTTCACCAGCTAGATCCTGCAATCTGGATGTGTCAGCTATGGAGTTTGGAGAATGAGATGGTCTTAGAAGCCTCCAAGGGAAAGGTGACCCATTCATTCATTCATTCATTCATTGTTTCATTCATTTGTTTGTTCAACAAATACTTGTGGAGCGGGTACCATGAGTGTGGCACCGAGCTCTAGGGGTATGAGGGCCAGCTTGACAGAGATCTTGACCTCTTCATGCTACCAATGTAATGAGAGAAATCAACAAAATAAGCACATGAAGAAATAAACAAGAAAATATTCACCAATTGTTACAAAGAAAATAAGACGATTTTAAAGGATTTTTCCCCTCAGCTTTACTGAGGTACAACTGACAATTAAAAACTGTATATATTTAAGGCTGACCTCATGATCCAGGGGATATATTTGATATGGCATGGCGGGGGGCAGTGTTATCTGTGAGAAGGTGACATCTGAATGACAAGGGGAGCCCACCACGCAGAGTTAACAGATGGCTCCGAGCATGAAGTGCTGTGCGTGACCCTGTCATAGCATAAAGCACTAGAAGAGTGTCCATGAGATAAGTTGACTAAAGAATTAAATCAGAGGCTGAGGAATGAGCATGCTGGTTAGCAGGAGCAACGGGTGCAAATCCCTGAGGTTGGAAGGAGCTTGGCATGTCTGAAGAAGAGAAAGAAGGTCAGAGTGGCCAGGTGAAAAGAGTGACAGGGAAAGAGCAGACACAGAGCTCAGCGGGGTGCAGGCAGTCCTGTGGTGTCTTGGGTGACTCTGGTCTGTGGCATTTGTACATTTCACTCTCAGTGAGCCAGGAAGCCACAGGAAGATTTTAGAAGATTTTAGACACAGACTCTAGGCTCCATTTTCTAGTCCTCTTGGCACTGGCAGAGAATGGATTACAGAGGCGGAGTGGAGAGGAGCCAGTAGGTGTCCTGGCAATTGTGTCCAGGTGAGAGTCGGTGGTGACAGAGAAGATGGGGAGAATGTGCAGACCTGGGGCATGTGCTAGAGGTGGCGCTGGCAGCCCATGCTGATGGGCCAGCTATCGGGTGAGAGACGGAGAGAAGCCAGGCAGAGCTGAAGGCTTCATGACTTGAGCCGTTGAGTGGGCTGGGCTGGGCAGCTGCTGGAGATGCAGAATGCTTAGCCCAGGTGCTGGGGGTCAGGGGCAGGTCTCCTGGAGAGATGGGAACAGGGCTGGAGGGACAGCCAGTGGCACCGAAGGAGCTTGGTGAATCGGTGACTTGGGGTCCTCTAAGTTGCACATCCCCCCAGTGTGGAGTTCGTTTGCTAAAGTGAGTTCCCCTTCCAGTTCACCAGCTCCTGCCCAGCTGAGGAGCGAGAGGGGCTGGAGGGAGGAGGCAGAGCCTGTGGCCTGTCTGCCTGGCTGGAGGGCCTCTGGAGTCAGATGTCGCGAGTTCCCCTTCCCACCTCAGCAGCTTCACAGTGCATTTCCTTGCTCACTAAATCCTGACATACTAGGATGATGGGGCTCCCTTTGAAACTTGAGTGAGGTAAGTTCAGGACAAATTAAAGGAAGTCCTGCTTCTCACAGCAACTCGGGACCTCAGGGGACTCATTACCCTGAGAGGTGGTCCAGGCTGGGAATGTCATGGGATTCCTGAGGGATCTGGGTAAAGGAACAAAATGAGGGGCCCTCGAAGGCCCCCGAGAGGAAACCTGGGATCTGTGTGACCTTTGAGTTGACGTCAGGCAGGAAAACTGGTCTCTTGAGGCTTCTGCTGGCAACAGAGTCGGGAACCATCCTAATCCAACCCAGCGTTCCCCTGCACCATGGCTCTCAGAACACTGGGCGCCAGAGCTGGAAGGGGCCGCAGGCTCTGCCCCATCCAGTCCTCTTCCGTCACTCGTCACTCGGGAAGACACTTCTCTGTCGCCCCTCCGCCTGAAGCCCTGCAGTGGCGCCAGTGCCTTCATGACCACCCACGTCCAGCACGTCCCATCTGGGCCCAATCCCTCCCCACTGCCCCCAGCCCCATCCCTCCCCATTGCCCCCTGCCCCACTTCTCCCCACTGCCCCCCGCGCCACTCCTCACCACTGCCCCCAGCCCCATCCCTCACTACTGCCACCAACACCACCGCTCCCCACTGCCCCCTGTCCCATCCCTCCCCACTGCCGCCTGTCCCATCCCTCCCCACTACCCCCAACCGCACCCCTCCCCACTGCCCCCGGCCCCATCCCTCCCTACTGCCCCCAGCCCCACCCCTCCCCACTGCCCCCAACCCCACCCCTCCCCACTGCCCCCAACCCCACCCCTCCTCACTGACTCCGGCCCCACCCCTCCCCACTGCCCCCAATCCCATCCCTCCCCACTGCCCCCAACCCCACCCCTCCCCACTGCCTTCAACTCCATCCCTTCCCGCTGACCCCAACCCCACCCCTCCCCGCTGACCCCCACCTCACCCCTCCCCACTGCCCCCAGCCCCACCCCTCACCACTGCCCCCAACCCCACACCTCCCCACTGCCCCCAACCCCACACTTCCCCACTGCCCCCGGCCCCATCCCTCCCCACTGTCCCCAACTCCACTCCTCCCCGCTACCCCCAACCCCACCCCTCCTCACTGACCCCGGCCCCACCCCTCCCCTCTGTCCCCAACTCCACCCCTCCCCACTGCCCACAACCCCACCCCTCCTCACTGCCCCCAGCCCCACCCCTCCCCACTGCCTTCAACTCCATCCCTCCCCGCTGACCCCAACCCCACCTCCCTAGCCTCCCTGCAGCACAGCCAGCCAGCCTGAGGCTTAGGAGCAAAGCTGTCATTACCCAGCCTTCGTCCCTGCTCTTCCCTCTACCAGGAACACCTCCTCTCCACTTTTGCCTGTTAACTCTCCCTGACCCTTCTGATTTAGCTTTGGTTGTAAACTCCTCCTAGTCATCCCTGATTCTCACCCCTGCCCCCACCTCCCCAATTTCGGGTCACCTGCCACCGCCGAAAGCTTCCTTAGACCCAGTCTGGCCTCCAAGCATAAACCCATCCTGCTATGTCATCAGGGCCTAGTTACGCATCTGTCTCCCCTCTGGAGAGTTAGCTCTGTCTTCCCAGCACCTGGCAGAGTAAATGCTCTTCAGTAATCATTTAAGCTGTCAAACTCAGTGGATGAAATTGCCATACACAAAATCACAGCGTTATTCATGTATGCATTCAACACATATTATTGAGCACTTGCTCCATGCCATACCTTTGCTAGGTGCTGGCAACCCAAGGGTGAGCAAGACATGACCCCTGCCCTGTTAGAACTGGCTGTTCAGTCAGGAAGACAGCCTCCACCGATTGCCCCAGCAAATGTAAAATTGCAATAGCGATCAGCACCACCAAAAGGCAATGCGAGGTTTCATGAGAAACTAGAAAAAAAATCCTCAGTCGGGGAGGCCTCTCTGAGGAAGGTCCTTGAGCAGAGATCTGGCAAGGGAGTAGGAATTGACCAGACAAAGGGCAGGGAAAGGGTTCCAGGCGGAGGGAACAGCAAGGGCGGAGACGCTGCAGTGGGAAGCCAAGGGTAAGGAGCTGAAGCAGGAGCAGTGTGGCCTGGGCAGGGAGCTTCGGGACAGAGGCTGGTATGAGGCGAGATTCAGTTGGAGTGTGCAGGGCTTCATGGACCACACTTTGGTCTTTATCCTAAGAGCAGTGGGGAGCCACCAAAGAGTATTGAGCAGCGCCGTGACCTAAGCAGACTGGTATTATGAAAGCTCAGACCGGCTGATATGGTGTGGCTGTGTCCCCACTCAAATCTCACCTTGACCTGTAGCTTCCATAACTCCCACGTGTTGTGGGACGGACCTGGTGGCAGATCATTGAATCGTGGGGGTGATTTCCTCCATACTGCTCTTGTGTAGTGAATAAGTCTCACGCAATCTGATGGGTTCATAAGGGGAAACCCCTTTCGCTTGATTCTCATTTCCCTCTCGCCTGGCACCACATAAGATGTGCCTTTCATTTTCCACCAGGATTGTGAGGCCTCCCCAACAATGTAGAACTGTGAGTCCATTAAACCTCTTTCTCTTTATAAATTACCTAGTCTCAGGTATGTCTTTATCAGCAGCATAAAAATGAACTAATACACTGGGCTTCTGTAAAGAGCAGAAACAAGAACCAGCTGCCCTGACACTGAGCTCTTATAGGATGTCCATATTCTGTAGCCTCTATGGCTCTACTCCCTACTCCAGGTCATACATCTCCAAGGACCTGCCCTACTCCAAAGCATTGATCTGCCCATGCTCGTTCCGGCACTAACATCATCCCCACCCAAAGGCGAGGGCTGGGCTTCAGCGATAGCTTTCCCGGGCATTTGGTACAGCCATGCCCCATGAGGATGCAGTGTATACTACACTCGTGTCCAGCAGCCAGGATAGGCTGTGCATGCCCAGATGCTGGCCTCAGTGTGTGCTGCCAAGGGCCAGTGTCAGCACAAGCACCCATCGGATGAGGACTGTTTCACACAGAGTTTGCTCCTTTGAGGAGAAGAGCCCAGCTCCCTGGCGAGTCTGCTGGGTTCCGCCGTGTGAGGGTTTCAGACAGGGTCCTGACAGTGGCCCAGCAGCAGCATTTTCGCCAGAGCAGCAGCTCTTACATGCCTCGGGTCTACTCGTGCGGAAGCTAGTGTCAGGACCAAGTAAGGTTAATCTTCCAGGTTGCCTGGGCTGCAGAAACGCAGTGAGAGGAAACTGGTTATGTTCTCCGGCTGTGGAGCCTGTGACTGAAGGCCTTTTGCAAGGAAATCATGGCCCCTAGCCTGTCAGTGCTGGAGGGTGGGGGCCATCTCCTCCAGCACCCACTGTCATAGCAAGAGAGGGGGCCCAGGGAGGTCAGATTCTCACTGTGTCGTGATGCTCAAGTGGTCAGTAGATTCTGCTTCCACGCAGAGGCCATTGGCCCACATAATAGCTGGTGTGATGGTGTTAAACTCCTCTCCCTCCACCCACAGCCTAGGAGTGAGAAGACAAGGTGGAATTAAAGGGTAAGAGTGCAAAATCTGGGTTTCAGATTCAGGCAACCCCGGGTTCAAATCCTGCCTTTGTCACTTGTCAGCTGTGGCCTCTTGGGCAAATTTTGCAACCCCTAGGGTCTTTTTTCATCTATGCTGCAATGTCCATTATGACTGCCACTAACCACATGTGACTCTGTATTTAAATCAATTCAAATTAAATAAAATTGAAAATGCAACAGATCAGTGACACTAGCCGTATTTCAAGCGTTCCTGTGGCTAGTGGCTCCTGTACTGGACACAGAACATTTCCATTAAGCAAAATGTTCTATCCAACAGCTTTGATCTACAAAATAAGGATAATGAGAAGACTTGTTCTATGGCTTTGTGGTAAAGATTAAATGAGATAATGTACATAAAGCAACCTGGCATAGCACCCAACGTATATTAAGTTCTCAACTAATGTTTGCTATGATGGTGATGGTGGTGATGGGGGTGGTGAAGTCCATTTGCTTCTGTGTAATTTTCACTGTTCTGCTGCATCCGTGACAAGAGGTGCTTCAGCCCAATAAAAAGGTGCTAGAGTTAAGCAGCTGTGCACCTGGATGTATTTATCAATAAGAAGGTGTTGATCATCTGCTGTAGGGTAGGTGCTGTTACCATCTGCTCTGGGCCAGGCATTATGGTAGGTTTGTGATATGTCACAAAGTCAAACAAGACATGATCTTTATCCTCCAGCCGAGATGCCCACAAAGCATAGAATGCAGAAAACACCCAAGGAGAGTCGCAAGAAAAAGGAAAGGAATAGCAAGCCCTGAGGGCTTCCCAGAGAGGTGGCATTTGCTCTAGATTATCTTGATTATCTTTTTTGTTGTTGTTGCTTGTGTTTGTTTTCGTTTTTTCAGATGAAGTCTTGCTCCGTCACCCAGGCTGGAGTGCAGTGGCATGATCTTGGCTCACTGCAACCTCTCCCTCCCGGGTTCAGGCGATTCTTCCACCTCAGCCTCCCGAGAAGCTGGGATTACAGGCATCTGCCACCAGGCCTGGCTAATTTTTTTTGTATTTTGGTATAGACAGGGTTTTACCTTATTGGCTAGGTTGGTCTTGAACTCCTGAACTCAGGTGAGCCACCCGCCTCAGCCTCCAAAAGTACTGGGATTATAGGCATGAGCCACTGTGCCCAGCCTGCTCTTCTTGAAGGAGGTGTAGGATTTGAGTTGGAGAGGGCAGGAGGACATTCCAGACAAAAGGAACAGCGTGGGCTGACAGGAGGGGCCTGAAAAGTTCTCTGTGCTTGGAAATGATGGCCAGCTCAGTGTGGCTGTGCGGGGGGAATGGGCCACAAGCCCAGTACTCAGCAAATGCCAGACGCTCCCTAAGTATTTGTGGGATCAGCCAGTGGAAGGAAGCTCATAACTGTAATTCTGGGCAAGTTATCCGACCTCCCTGTGCCTCCTGCCTGCTCACATTTCACCTGCTTCTCACCCCGGCTCCCAGCAAGCCTGTGGAGATAAAGGGAGATGAAATGAGAACATGCTTCCATCACAAACATAAGCTAGTCTCACTTTGTGCCTCAGTTTCCCACCTGTAAAATAGGATAATAATAGTAGCCACTTCCTTGGGCCATTGTGAGCATTAAAAGAGTTAATACAGTGGCGTGTTTAGAACAGTAACGAGCACAAAGTGACTCTAGAGAAGGATTAACTAGCAATGTTGGCATGGTGACGACATATATCCTTGCTTTTGTCATGGAGAAGAGAAGTGTTGGCTGACCTGTCTGAATAGGACTTAAATAAAGGTTCCTAAAATCATGTTGGCCCTTCATACTTCACCTGCCTTCAAGGATTTTTGAAACCATCAAGTACATGTGGTTGGTAATGCAAACTGAAGAGGTGCCGCCCCAGACTGTCAATTACAGCAGCACTGGGGAGGCAGATGGAATTGAGCTTTGCTCCTGAGTTGATTTACTGTCTGTAGTGGTTTTGCTCTGGAGAACCTGGCCTCTGTTTTGAGAAATCCAGGAGGTGACTTTTCCTAAGGATCTTGAGAGATAAGTAGGAGCTTGCTGGAAAGGCCAGCAAGAGAACCGTACAGTGTTAAGGCCCTGTACTTAACTAGTTACAGGATTCTCTATCCTACAGAGATAAAACTCACCCAGACCTGCCTTCCTTGACATCTGACACTCTCCAGATGCCTCCAAGACTTCACTGTGCCTTTTTGCTCAGCCTCTTCGTCTTCTTGTTTCTTTTTCTTTTTCTTTTTGAGAGAGAGTCTCACTGTGTCACCCAGGCTGGAATGTAGTGACGTGATCTCTGCTCACTACAACCTCCTCCTCCCAGGTTCGAGTGATTCTCCTGCCTTAGCCTCCCAAGTAGCTGGTATTACAGGTGCCTACCACCACACTTGGCGAAGTTTTGTATTTTTAGTAGAGACAGGGTTTCACCATGTTGGCCAGGCTGGTCTTGAACTCCTGATCTCAGATGATCCACATGCCTCAGCCTGCCAAAGTGCTGGGATTACAGGCGTGAGCCACCACACCAACCCTTGTACTCTTTTCTTATACTTCCTGAATACCCCCACCCCACAGTTGTACCAAAGTAGGCATCCCCAGCCCACTAGCCTGCATCACTTCTTCCCCTGTCTCAGTGTGCAGTCCCTTCCCCAGTAAATCAGCTTCAGGTGCCTCCCTGTGGGAAGTGTTTCTTGCCTCCCACAAGATCCCTGTATTCCCTCTTAGCAGTCACCCTGCTTCCTGATTTGGAAAAAGATATTTCAGTCTTTTTTCAAATCAATTCTGACCTCACCTGCAGCGGAATCACCTGCTCAGCTAAAAATGCAGATGCCCGGGTTAGACCTACAACATCAGAATCTCCAATCCTGTGGTCTGGAAATCTGCATTCAGATAGCAGTCCAAGTAATCCTTTTACTCAATGAGTTCAGAAAGTCATGGAACCGCTAAAATTTCACTTTAGCGTATCTTTTTGTTTGCATCTGTTTCTGTCCACTAGATGGGTTTCCTGGGGGCAGGAGCTGGGGTGAAGACAGGGACAGGGATAGTTCCTTGCTGTCTGTCTCCCCTAGGCCTGGCGCAAGGCCTGGCACAGAGCCAGTGCCCAGGCAGTTCTGAATGAACCATTCCTGGACATGACACAGTCCCCGTGCCCTCTCTCCTTCCAGCCCATGCCGGAAATAAACTTTTACGAAGGCTGTTGTGAGTAGTTTGTGATCTCTCTGGGAGGCCACGCATGTCTCTCTTTACCAAGAGAGGAACCTAGAGGAAGAGAAGCCCAGCCCTCGGTAACAAGGGGCTGGGGGTGGCCCCAAGACAGGGTCCTAGGTGAAGCGGGGTCTGGTGGCGCTGAAGGGGCTAGGGGAGAGCGTCCTGGTTCCTAATCAACAGGAAGGGCCTCTGCCTCCAGGATCACTTTTCAGCCCAGCTGCTTGGACATAACCGGAGCTGGGGTTGGGGTTGGGGATAGGGGCGGTGACAGACAGACAGGCTGATGGGGAGGCCAGTGCTGGGACAGATGGCCAGCCCCAGCACGCCTGCCCACCCAGCTCCCACACACCCCCAGCGCCCCGGGAAGGCACATCCAGGGAGAAGTCTCAGCTGGTGAGCTCGGAACACCCTTCTGCTCCCCTCCCCCACTCTGCCCTCCCCTCCTTCTGCTCTTTCCAAGCTCAGGGACATTCAATCCTTCCTTTGATGGACAGCCAAGAAAAGACTTCTTCCACATCCTAAATTTGTTAGCACCAGCTAATCGTCTTAACCTTCCTCCCTCCTGCGCTCCCAATAGGCGCCTCCTTAAAGACACAGGGTGCTTTCGCTTCTCAGAGGGGCGCCCCAGGAGGGACCAAATCTCCACAGGGGCAGAGGAAGTTTCCCTGGAGGTCCCTCCTCTGCAGTGGCTGCTGGTGAGCCTGGGTGTGCAGCCACGTGGGGCAGGAGCAAGTGGCTGCGGCTGCAGCTGAGCCTGAGGCTTGGCAGCTTACAACCCCCATTCAAGTGGGGGTGCGTCCCAGCGGGAGCCAGGGCCCTCATTAGGGGCTCACCCCAGGGTGCTGCTAGAAAACTGAAGTTAGCCAAATCCCAGGTGGAACCCAGCAGAGAGAGGGACACTCCTTCCTGACCCTCGCCTGCTTCTTCACCTTCTCTGCTGTGTCTCTCTTCAGCTTCTTCCTTCTCTTCCTCCGCATTATAGCTTCCATCTACTTACAGCTTTGCAGAGTGACAGGCTGCATGCTTAGGGCCTGACCCCAGCTCCTTCCGAACTCTAAGAGCTAGAAACTCTTACGCCCATTTTACTGATGAGAAAATTGAGGTAATGTGTTGCTTACCCACAGAGCAATCCTCTGTATTGGAGGTTTTCTCAGGGGTATCCTCGGGGATGAGCTTTGGAGCCTTTTATACATATAAAAAAATGGTTTAAACACTTCTCTTTGGGTTTGGTAAATTGTTAAGAGAAGTCCAGCCTGTCTGAGCCGGAGGGGAGGTGGAGATGAATTTCCCACATGCTGTCAGGTGGAGCAGCGGGCTGTCAAGGCACCCTGGGTATCTGAATACAAAGGCAGCAGCAGGGGTGTGACTATTTGAGTCAGTGCTGGGATGTGGACCATTGTCCACACTGTTGCTGTTGACCACCATACCCTTCTGTCTCCAAAACACACGTTACCGAACTGCTCACACATGCACACACATTAGGTAAAAATGACCTACTGCGATCTACTAAATGAGGTCACCCCTGCAAACATCTCTTATAGGACCAGGCACAGAGTGGGCCCTCAGCACGGGAGTACCCCTTCCTCCTTCCCCTCCCCTCCCCTCAGCTCTCTCCCCACTCTCTCTCTCCTCCTGCTCTCTCTCCTTGCCTCCAGGCTTACAATACAGGTGAGAAGAGCCAGGACAGAAGAGAATGTGGCTGTTCTACAGACCTCGTCCCGGCTCTAAGCCTCCCAATAAATAATGGGGTCTGTATATAAGCCTCCGGCTCTGCAGCATCTCAGCTTGGGAGGACTGGCGTTTGCTGTCAGAGAGATTAGGAGCCCTGGGAGGAAGGGACAAGGGCCTCCCTCCAGAGTGGCAGGGGAAAGGCTCTGAATCACTCTCTTTTTCCTTCCCATCTATGGCCCCACAGAACCAACAAAGAAACCTGAAGATCTGCCGTCAAGGTCCTTAGTGGGTGCGGGGCTGGTCTGGGAGGGAGGAATTCCCCTTCCTGCAAAGGGCTGGACCCTGACCTGAAGGCATGAGACCCTTCTGAGACCCAGCATGCTTGGAACACAGGCAGGAAACTGCCCTTCTTGCCCCCTGGCCCACCTCCTTCCTCTTCCCAGCTTGCCTGAGTCCCTAGAATGGGGGTTGTCTGGCCAGATGATGGAGTCTCTGGTCATTTGTTGAAGACCTCTGAGTCATAGAGGTGAAGAAGCCACTGGGACTGGCTGAGACAGAGGGGTCCTGGGGGAGGGGTCAGGACAGTTGCAGAAGCTTCCAGGAAGATGGGTCAGACGGCCACGTCTGATCCGAGTGTCACAAAGCAGTCCAGCTGAGGTTGCTGACGAAATGTGAGCAAGCTGCCGGCCTGAGCTGAATTAAAATCATCCTGTACCCACAGGGTGGCTTAGTAATAAGCAAAGCTGCCATTTCCTGAGTGCTTATTAAGTTCAAGACCCTCACATATGTGTATATGTCTCCAACAGCCTTGCAGGCTGGTACTATTAGTTCCGCTTTATAAAGAGACCGAGGCTCAGAGAAATGAAGGGGCTCCGGAGCTAGTAAGAGTTGCTGGGATCTGAAGCTAGGTCTGTTTGGCTCCAAAGCTCATCCCCAAGGATACCCCTGAGAAACCGCTGAGATTGCTCAGTGTGTAAGAAAACACTGCTGAGTGAGAGCAAGAACAGCCAGCAGGTGTGAGAGGACCCACGCAGCTTCCTCTCACCTGTAGCCTAACTCACATGTCTTCCTCACCCCAGACTTCTGCTGTGTCTTTCTGGAGGCAAAGGGACAAGGATGTTTCATTGAACCAGAAAAGGATGCCCTTCCCTTATGAAAACAAATAGCAGCATTCCCCACAGAAGAGCAGTGGGCGCCAAGGGGGTCACTTAAGGACAAGTGACGGCCACACAGTCACCAGCCTAAGCGTCCCCTCCCCAACTCACCTTCTCTTTGTGGCCCACGTGCTATGTAGCATGGATATCTGCACAGCCCAGGGCTGCAGCCTGCCTTTGCTTCTGTGATGCCGTCCCCATGGGATGTCCTGCTGCCGCCTCTGTACTCAGACATCCAGTGTGCCTTGACACCCCATGCTCCACCTGACCCATGTGGGCAATTCATCTCCACCTCCCCTCCGGCTCAGCCAGGCTGGAATTCTCTTAACAATTTTACTAAACCCAAAGAGGAGTGTTTAAACTATTTTTTTTAAATGTCTTAGATTTTTCAAACGTTCTGACATCACAGTGCTTACAGAGAACAGGTTTCTGACCCTAAACGATAGAAGGTCACTTTCAGGTCTCAGCTCTGTTATTCTGTCCCTTCAGAGACAGAAGCGGCCGCGCTGCCCTTCAATCTCTTTCCCACTTCCTCCAGGAGGGCCCTGGGCGCTGTTGCAGAGGCCCAGCAGCTCCCCAGTCATTTCCTACTGCCCGTCATGGAGGCCCAGGGTCCGTAGTCAGCAGCTGGCTTGGCAGCCCTCTGCTTGGTCTCTGGGGAGGGTGGTGGTATGATTCCCACATAATGGCACGTTTTTATTTTTATTTGTTCTTCATAAATAGGATATTGTTTCCTTCTTTTTCACATCTCCTTTTGATCTTACCCCTGGCCCCAATTCTGCAGGACTCCCTGACCCTCGGTGGCATGGGGGACTAACTGTGTGTAGTCTTCTGTTGTGTTCCGGGGTTGCAGACAAGGATGGTGGCTCCCGCTGTCTTCCCAGGCTTTCTCCACCTGTCCCCAGCACAGACCTCTACCGCAATGCCCTCGGTGACTCCTTTACAGGTGTTTTTTTTTTTCCCCCCCCATCTGCAGAAGTCACAATTTCCCTGGTCCCTTTCCAGACCTCCCCACCCAGTGTCGGCTACCCAACTGATTCTAGCTTCCCTGAATCCAGCGCCTCCTGGGATGGGGCTGAAATGGCACTGGCCCCGTGGCCAGCTCCCAAGTGAGGTCAGAGGTCAGGAGAGCAGGATGAGTTGGTCTTCCTGGGCTCCTCTTAATGATTTATTAGCCACTGTCCCCATTAGGAGCTGTTATCACATCAAAGCAGGATTTGTGGAGGGAGCCTGGACATGCAGTGACCGTGACAGACATTAGCTGGTGGCTGCCCTGGCACCATAAAACTCCTCCTGGGTGAGCTGGAGGTGGAAGGAGGCACTGATCACTTTGGTTCATGACTCCAGCAAAGGCAGACGAGATCCAAATGTCCATGTTTCTAAAATGAATGTGTACGTTAACTCATAAAATCCCTGAGTTTGGAACTCTAGGTGAGTTTATACTGTGCGGCACATTACAGTACAGGGCAAAAGGCAGATTCCAGAATCCACAAGATCTGGGTTCAAATCCCAGCTCTGGCATCAAGAAGCTATAGGAAGTTGGGTTCTTTCAAAGCCTCAGCCCTGTCTCTAGTGGGATAAGGGTAACATTCCTCTTAAGAGACATCAGGAGAGGGCCTGGAGCCACATTAAACTGCCTTGAGAAACAGGGTTTCTTACCCCGTGGCATGTGTCTAACGCAGGGGCCTTCCAGCGGCCTCTGGCATCTGGAGGAAGCTGCCTGCTGAGGGGTTTCTATCAGTCTGCTCAGGGTAGTGCTCTCCTTAGTGCTGTCTTTACCAATGGACAAAGGGGTGGGGCTGTCCTCGTAATGCTGAGGGAGGCTGAGGCAGACCCAGTTCCCAGGGAAGCTGTCCGTCAGCTCCCAGGCTCTCTACATATACACCATCGAAAGGGAAGGCAAGGGGAGGGGAAGAGACAGAGGAGAAGGCAGCAGATCAGGGCAAAGGAAGACGTGCCATGTCTCAGTGATGGCCTCAGCCTACCCAGGTAGCTCTGGAACTGGGATGGCCCCTTAGAGTTGCCCCAAGTTGGGCATGGGGGCCAGGCCATGAGAGGTGGTCATGGACAAGGTAGCTCTCTTCAGCCAAGGCATTCCTGCAGAGGACTGATGCCCAGAGCTATCTGCAGGCAGCACCCTAGCGTCGGCGGGTGGGGGGGGGGCGGGGGAGGGACAAGTCCTTCATTCTCTAAAGGGGAATCTGGATGGTACAACACAGCAGGCACTACAGGGGCCTTTCAACAGGGGCCAGAACATGGGCCAGGGTTCCTGAGACCAGGCCTCCATCTCTGCCTTCACTAAGGGGAGCCATACATCCCTCAAGATCAGGCGTCCCCATATTTTTTACACAGGGGGCCAGTTCACTGTCCCTCAGACCGTTGGAGGGCCGCCACATACTGTGCTCCTCTCACTGACCACCAATGAAAGAGGTGCCCCTTCCTGAAGTGCGGCGGGGGACCGGATAAATGGCCTCAGGGGGCCGCATGCGGCCCGCGGGCCATAGTTTGGGGACGCCTGCTCAAGATAATGCAAGGTCCTGAGAGTTTCTCGGGCATTCCTGTATACGCTTCACAACTGTAGGTTTGAGAAAATGGGAGTGTTGGGCTCAGTGAATACATCTGTTCACCTTTGGCTCTGATTTCTGAAGATTTCTCAGGTTCAGAGAAGTGGGAGAATCAGGGGAATCAGGAAGGGAGCTCCCCCTGCACCCCTGAGTTAAAATAATTTTGCCCAAGTCTAGATAACCCAAAGGTTTCCCACTGCTCTTGGGAAAAATGCCAAGCTCCTCCCTGCCCTGGCCTTCAAGATCCCTTGAAGTCTGGCCCCTGCCTGCCTTTCCTGCTTCATTTCATGTTCATTTCTCTTCTTCTCCTGAAACTCCAGGGCAGAGCTGCTTAATTGAACTTTCTGCCAGGATGAAATGTTTTCTACCTGCGCTATCTAATACAGTAGCCACAGCTATGTGTGGCTATTGAACCCTTGAAATGTGGTAGAGACTGAGGAACTGAACCGAATTTTTAATTTTAATTTTACCGTGTTTTGTTTTGTTTTGTGTTTTGAGATGGAGTCTCGCTCTGTCACTCAGCTAGAGTGCAGTGGCACAATCTCAGCCCACTGCAACCTCTGCCTCTCGAATTCAAGTGGACTTCCTGCCTCAGCCTCCCAAGTAGCTAAGATTACAGGCTTGGACCACCATCCCCAGCTAATTTCTGTATTTTTAGTAGAGATGGGGTTTTGCCACATTGGCCGGGTTGGTCTCAAATTTCTGACCTTAGGTGATTGGCCCACCTTGGCCTCCCAAAGTGCCGGGATTACAGGTTCGAGCCACCACTCCTGGCCATTTCAATTTTATTTTAAGAGCCACAGGTGACTAGCAGCTATTGCTCCTAGCCACAGCTCCAGCCACAGAGGCCTTTTTTCTATTTCCCACCCCAGGACCTTTGCACTTGCTATGCTAGTGTGCAGTGACCAACCCTTGGATCTTCTTGTGCTGCCTCCTCATTATCTAGGTTTTGAGTCCAACATCACCTCCTCAGAAAGGCCTTCCTCAGTCATCCAAGCTAAAGCATTTTCCCAAATTCCAGCCCTGTCCACTATATTTGCATATTGTAACACCACCGCAGTCATCAGTGTGTAAATTTTTCCCATTTATTTATTTGTTTATTGTCTGTCACCTGCAGCTAGAAATAATAATATATAAGCCAATAGTTATATAGCACTGATTATGTGTCAGGTACTGGTTCATCGCCTCACTTATATTACCTCATCGAATCCCTTCAACTCTCCTATAAGTGCTGCTTTGTCCCCATTTTGCAGCTTTTGTCCCCATAAAGCTCAGAGGTGGACTTGCCCAAGGTCACCTGCTGGAAGATGTCTTTTCTACCTCTGTAGTCCCAGCACCAACATAGAGCAGTGCCAGACATATTGAACAACGACTCAGTACGCGGCCCTTGACTGCCGATCTGGCTGACTCAGCAGGATGGGGTGGTTGGGCTGCCGTGGACCCAGGAAACCTTCTGATCTTGGGTGTGGGCATCAGCCCTATAGCCCCATGGAACTCCTGGTTGGAATGGTGGGCTGGGGACAAGGACAAGGGTGGTGCTGAGTGTGGCCTGCAGGTTCCTTGTCCTATTTAGGGAGACCCCAGTGGGCTGGGAGGGGAGAGGAATGGGCCTCGCTGGGCAAACTTGGCAAGCCCTTCTCCTAGGCAGCGAATGTTGCTAGTGGCCAAGGTAGACTCCGCCCATCACTGGGGCTTGGGCTGGGGCTAGTTCTGGGGCTTTTCAGTGCCTTGACAGAAAGGGACCAGAGCTGTGGAGACCACTCAGCCTTTTCCTCTGCACAGAGCTCTGACGCCCACCTAGCTTCCCCAGCAGAGGCCTCGCCTGGGGCTGCCCAGCTGCAGGGGAGCGTGGAGGGGGCTCTGTGCAGCCCAGCAACGGGGAGAGATCTTCCTAGCAATCAGCATCTGCTAACACAGCCTGATCTCCCCAGGGTGTCCCTGCCCCCTCTAAAAAGCATCTTCTCTTAATTAAAAAGGCAGGGCCTTCTCTCTGGAAGGGACATTCCATGAGGAGGGGAAGCCACCAGAGAGGCCTCATCCTCCTTTTGGTCCTGCTGTTTCCATTTCCTGTGGATATTGCACCCCCTCATGTCCCATCCCCCACCCAGCACCCCAGGCTCCTAGGTGTGAGAGAGCTTTGCACAGAAGCCTGAAACACAATTGCCGTTTCCAGTGAGGCCTCTTTTCTGCTGGGTGACCTGGAGTCAGCTTCTGAACCTTCCAGCCTCCGATTCCTCATTCTACAAGGAAGCACATGTGCCCTTCTATGATTGCCATAGGATCTAGGGAAGTACGATGCTCTCAAAACTTTCAAGACTTTGTACATGTGAGATCAACACAAGTGTAAAAAACCGTAACAACGTTCATACAAAGGTTTCACGTAGGCTGTCTCCCTTAGGCCCAGAAAACAACGTATCAAAAGAAAACTGCTAGATATGGCTGGGTGTGGTGGCTCACACCTGTAATCCCAGCACTTTGGGAGGCTGAGGCGGGCGAATCACAAGGTCAGGAGTTCGAGACCAGCCTGGCCAACATGGTGAAACCCTATCTCTACTAAAAATACAAAAAAAAATTTAGCTGGGCATAGTGGCAGGCGCCTGTAATCCCAGCTACTGGGGAGGCTAAGGCAGGAGAATTGCTTGAGCCTGGGAGGCAGAGGTTGCAGTGAGCTGAGATCATGCCATGGCACTCCAGCCCAGGTGACAGAGTGAGACTTTATCTCAAAAGGAAAAAAAAACAAAACTGCTAGATGCACAAAGAAATTCAGGCAGCATAGATTACAAAACACACAGAAACTTCATGATGTGGTAACCAACTCAAAGGTAAATGATGGTGTATGATCTTTAAATGCAGCCACTTTACAGATGTCATTTCCAAGGCTGCCCTGATGCAGGAACGTGTCTGGTTGTCATAGTAAATGAAGGAAGCAGCAGACCATGTTCCGTGCACACTGATTTCTGCTCTTCGAACATAGGTATGCGTGTGAACGAGGATCAGAGGAGAGAAGAGACAGTGGGAACAGTGGTGCGAGAGCAGGGGTAGGGATTAGGTATGATGGCCTTTCTTTCACAAAATGTCCTTTCATGTTCTTACAGAGCTGTTTGAACAATAAATACATGTCAGAAAAACAAACCAAAAAAATGTTTTAAAGCAAAGCCAAACATAAGATCCAAAGTGTTTCCACTCTTCGCAGCTCAGATGGATCCAGTTTCAGGACTCCTCTGTCTCCCAGGCACCCCACGTCCCCGGCACGTACACAGCAGGCCACACAGCTCACTGTGCAGCCCAGGCCTCAGTCGTCAGCCTCTCTGGTCTGGTGTGTGAGGCGGCAGAACCCCACTTCATCCTTTTGTTTGATCTTTGCCCCTTCTCCTGTCACATGCTTAAGGCCCTTTCTGTTCAAAAGACTGGTTTTAGCTGGGTGCTGTGGCTCACGCCTGTAATCCCAGCACTTTGGGAAGCCAAGACTGGTAGATCGCTGGAGTTCAGGGGTTCAAAACCAACCTGGACAAAATCCCATCTCTACGAAAAAGTCTGAAACAATAAATTAGTCGGGCATGGTGGCGTGTGCCAGCAGCCCCAGCTACTCGGGAGGCTGAGGTGGGAGGGTCGCTTGAGCCTAGGAGGTTGAGACTGCAGTGAGCTGAGATAACATGACTGCCCTCTAGCCTTTTGAGACCCAGTCTCAAAAAAAAAAAAAAAAAAAAAAAAAAAGTGGTTTCTGTCATTTCTGCTTGTAACCAGACTCTGGTTAGAGGCTCTACATCTTCAGTTATGAAAATTACTTCACTCGCAGTTGTACTGACACCTGCCAAGGATACCAAGCATGTTTCCTCACAGGTACCAGCTCTGATTGGTTGGTTGTGGTTGCCAAAAAGCACAAGAAATGAACAGCACTGAAATAGATCAGTTATGTCCACCATGGTCCCTAGATAGAGAAATGGTATACGTCCTGTGGTATTTTGCAATTCCAAAATAGATGGGTACTCAACGCAGGGCTCAGATATCTGGGCTTTCATCTCAACCCTGCCAGTGCTTCCCTGGGGAACCCTGGGTACCAAACAGCTTTGTCGTGTGTGTAAGGAAAAGCAGAGGCTCCCAGTCCTCCAGGCTGAGTGCTCTAGAAAGCGGATGGACTTTGCGGTCTCATAGACCCAGGCAAGAATCCCAGCTCCATCCTTTACTCACTATTTGACCTTGGGCAGTCTGTGTAACCTACAGAGCCTGGGTGTTTACATCCGTAAGTTAGAACTCAGATAGGCTGAGTTATAACAATTAAAAATAGTAAAGAGACAGTGCCCAGTCTACTGCTGGCACCCAGTAGGTGTTAGGGTAGCTGTTATCCTGGCCACCTGTGACGTTTGGAGGGTTTGGTGGTGCTGTTCAGCCAGGAGGCATGGAAGCAGGCCATGGGGCTGCCAGGCTGCTGCCCATGAGGCTGTGTGTTTCTTTATTTCTCCCTCGCCCACAGTTACGCATTCACGCCTTCACCATGCCCTCTCGGACTAATGACACAGCTGCTTGAGACAGGATTCATTGAAAGACTGGGACAAGTTGATGTTTCACTTGATTGTGCTATTGTAAGTTAAAACACTCCATATTATAATGAACTAATAACATTTGCTAATTAGTAATTGCTATATGTGCAATTTAAAATAAGATTTAAGAAAAATAGATATCCAGGGGTGATTAAGTACCTTACTAATTGTTAATTATTCCCTGTCACTCCTCCACATAGTCCTGCTTTACGTCCAGGCCTGAGGGAAGCAGCCTCCTAACTCACCTGACATCCTGGGGCGGGGGACTCGTGTGGGGCTTGTCTTCAGCTCTGGACTTCCTTGCCCAGTAGAAGGAGGGAGGCAAGAGGGAGGAATGCAGGCGCTCTTGAAGGTGGTGTGCTCAAACAATTCCACTCTTGGTCAAAGCTAACTCTCAAATACAAGTTCAACGTCCAAACACTGTTATGACATTGCTCCTTCAGAGATCTGCGGTTCAGATGATAGCCAGCGGGCCCACCCCTCCATTCATTTAATCACCTATTCATGCATTCAGCAAGGACTGACTGAGCCCACACTCTGGGCCAGATGTTCTGGGCAGCAGAATTGAAGCAGTTCAGGCCTGGAAGGTCCCCAGAGATTGGGTATTGCAAATTAGCAGCTTGGGGACCAAATACAGCTCTTTCACAGGCTTTGCTTGGTCTGCAGAGTAGTTTTTAAATGTTCTTAAATTAGTATCAGCATTTAGTAATGAGAAGATTTTGCAGAAAATATCTGAGTCTCGGCTTTTCTTGAATAGTTTCAAGATCTGGCAATAGTAGGTCTACATCCTCAACTGGAAATACTTGGTTGCAGCTGAGGGGTGTCCAGTCCATTTTAAGCACACAGGCAAGCCCTTAGCACTCTGCCACAGTCTCCACCATGCCCTATCGCACTACACCTGGCCTACTTCATTCATTTATGTTTACCTGCCTGGCTCCTTGCAGGCATTGGAGTTTGTGGCACCTAATCTTCCTCAACTCCTCTTGGAGTAGTAACTAAAGAATGAATGCGCCCATCATAAATCTTACAGTCTAACAAGACAAGGCAGAAAAACATGGACATGGAACGTGGAAGTGCCATCCACACATAGAAATGAGAACCACCATTCACTGAGTATTTTCATGTCATGTGTTGTGGTGAATCAAAGCCAACTGCGTGGAGGAGATGATGTGAAGCCGTGGTGTACATACTGCAACCTCCTCTGGAGAACTGTCAATGCCTTTTGGATGTAGAAAAGGGAGCAAGGCTTGCACAATTGCTAATTTCCGGGGAAGGGCTCGAGGTGAGGGGCTGGGGATGGAGCAGGACATCCCTCCCCTTGTGAAGATATCTCTAGGTCTTGTGGGAGGATCTCACTGTTTCTGGGAGACTCAGTCAAGGGTGACAAGTTCAAGTGTGGAGACCCTGAGACTCCTGGTTGTTATCAAAATAGAGTTGAGGGGTCAGAGCCAGCAGAGTGCGCTGAGCAAGGCCCACCCTGACCGACTTCCACCTCGCCCACACAGGGGCCAACTTGATAGAGAACCTCCCCATCTTCCCTGGGCCCACTGTCCCTATCTGTGTGTGGCAGCCCAGCCCCTCTGTCCCGTGCTGGAGGCCTGGCCGGGAAACTGTTCAGCCTGAGAACAATGCCCACCCTTGGCCTGAATCTGCAAAATTGGGACTGTAATCTCTACCAGCAAGACCTACCCCCAACGTTTCCTCACTCAGGACTTAGGATTCTGACCCCACCTTGGAAGTGACAGGGGCCCGAAGAAGTAAGAAAATGTGCAATTTGTCCCAACAGTTCCAAGCTGGTGGCTTAAATCTGTACTGTTTCACTCAAATGGTCACCTAGTCCTGTCTAGCCTGCTCTGCTCAGCTCAGCTCATCCTGAGCCCTGCCTGTGTTCTTTGTGGATTCCGGGATTTTAAGGGCTCATCTGAGAGGCAGGGCAACAGGGTGATTAAAGGGTGATTAACATGGACCAGTACCAATCAACGGCCTGTTAGGAACCGGGTCAAACAGCAGGAGGTGAGCAGCGACCCCGCAACTGAAGCTTCCTCTGAATTGACAGCTGCTCCCCCATCGCTCCGCCTCCTGTCATCAGTGGCAGCCTTAGATTCTCACAGGAGCGAGAACCCTATTGGGAACTGGGCATTTGAGGGATCCAGGTTGCGTACTCCTATGGGCCAAGGTGGAACAGTTTGATCCTGAACCCGCCGCTCCCACCCCAAAAAATTGTCTTCTAGGAAATCAGTCCCTGGTGCCAAAAGGTTAGAGACTGCTACCCCAGAGTCAGCCTGGCCCTCACCAGATTGGGATGCAAGGCAGGAGATGCTGCCCCTCTGTGTCTCAGTCTTCTGAGGTCCACCTTAAAAGGCTTATAAGGGTTTAATATGGTAATACCTGTGAAGCGTTAAGATTGGTGCCTGGCACATGAGAAGAGCTCTTATTAGCCATCCTTCTGGTTAGAACACCGAGGGCGGTATCATGCGCTTCTGGGATTGGATGCTATTATTTCTGACTTCATAGCCATACAAATGTCATAGCTGTATTTATTGAGTGCTTACTCTGAGCCAGGGACAGTGCTGAATATCATACTTGTATTATCTCATTTACTACCCAAATCCAGTGAGGTACATATACTCTTATCCCCATTTTGCAGAGGATACTGGGCTCAGAGAGGTTAAGCAGCTTGCCCAAAGTCACACAGCTAGGAAGTAGTAAAGCGGAGATTCGAACCTGTGGCTGTTTGGCTACAAAGCCTATGCTCTTGTCCAGGATTCTGGGCAGTTCCCCATTCCTTCTAAATAAAAGGAAGAACAGTGAAACCACGAGACTGTCTCTGTTTGTAGTTCCTCCTAAGATGGGCAGTGTCTGGACGGGGTTTGTGATCAGTCCTCAATGGGGGACTCTGGGAGCCAGTTTCAGGAAAAAGATGAGTGGGGTCTGAACTTAGCCCAGGGATGAGGCCACGTGGTCCTCAAAGGCACCTGACAGGACTCATGGCGGGTTTTCCTTCTCAGCAGTCTAACCGTCTCCCCCCACCACTAAGTCTTGTTGACTCTTAATTTGCTTTTGCAGCTGAAGCAATAAATATAAAGGTTAAAAAAGAAAGCTTTAGGGTGTAGCTGATTCCAAATGTGGCTCTGCCAGCTTACCAGCTGTGTGACCTTGGGCAAATCTCTTAATTTCTCTGCACGGTGACGGGAGCCTCATCTGCAAAACGGTGCGTAATAGCACCGAACCTGCCTGTCGGGGCGGTGAGATAAAGTGTGTCACTGGGGCTTAGGGCATGCTTGGATTTCAGTTGTATGACTATCGGCCAGAATTTTGACCTCTCTGTGGCTCAGTTTCCTCCTCTGTTAGGTGTGGACAATAGCACACCTTGTACAGTCACCTCCTAGGCTGCTGTGAAGAGGAAATGATATGATGTGTAAGATGCTTGGCTCCTGGAACAGGTTAGCATGATGCCAGCCAGACCAAAATGGTTTATTCCTATTAGGTTGGTGCAAATGTAATAGCGGTTGTGACATTCCTTTTAATGGCAAAAACCACAGTGACTTTTGCACCAACATCATAAATGTGACTTTAAAATTAAAAAGCTCTTCCTTCGGAGATACAGACCTGGTTGTCAAAGCAAGACCTATGAAGTCTGCAGCCCCTCACAGGCCTCTGAGGGGTGACATTTGGCGTGGGTCTGTCTGGGACTGTGACCCTTCACCAGCCCCTCCTCTCTGCTCCTCCAGCAGCCGCCTGGCAGGGTCGTGGCCAGCAGAGCCATGTTGTGACGTTTGAGCTGCTCCAGGCAGGGCCTTGCACAGGAACACGAGTGAGATCCGGTGACAGGAAGAAGTCTCAGGTCAGAGGTGCGATGCCCGGAGACATTTTGTCTTCCTTCAGGGACCTGAGTGACATCTCATTGCAAGAAAGCAGCCCTGGCTTGGGACTCCGGGGCTGGGGCTGGCAGTCAAGGGTCTTGTCAGGACCAATTGCCCCTCCCAGTCCTGTTGCTGGTCACAAGGCCCAGAGCCACAGGCAGAGGAGCTGCCCAGAGGGCTGCAGCCAGAGGAGACAGGAGTTCGGGAATATTCTGTGCGAGCTTCCAGACAGCACATCTTCTTTCGGCATCTCAGTCCCTCACTCAGAAAATGGGGCTGCTGACTTCTCCAGCCTTCCAGGGCTGTTTTGTGGCTCAAATGAGAAAATGTAAAACCTTCCTGAGAAGGAAGAAGGGCTGAATGTCAGCCACAGAGTGTCCCAAGCAGGAGCTCGCTTGGGAGTGGGGAACCCACGTGGGGCCAGCTTCATCCCAAGACCAGTAGCAAAGCAGCTCTAAGCTGGACAGGAGGCAGAGTCAGGGAGCCTGCACCTGGTGGGTAGTGTGGGGCTACAGTCTCACTCTGGGGCTCCCAGCCTCAGTCTGCAGGAAGCAGTAGGCGTGGTGACCAGCAGATGAGCCCTGCTCTGGGGAAAAGCTGCCACAGCCCCCAGCCTCAGGATGACGTGTCAGGGGACTCAGATGGGGGGTCTCCTGAGCTAGAAAGGAAGCCCCTAAGGTCAGGGACAGTAGGTGACCTTTACAGCCTCCTGCACAGCAGCCATGCATAGCTGGTGTTGAGCAGGTGTTGAAAGTTGGCATGAGGGGAACACAGCTCCCTATGCCAGGACACAATCTTCTTTACCCCTCATACCATACTGAGCCGGGCTTCCAAGTGCCTGCCTTCTGCTGAAGAATGAGAAAAACAATTCTGGGGAACGCAGTCACTTCCTGCTCAACCCTTAGCCTTTCATGCCCTCATCAGCTGTCGAGACACCATTCCCCTATCTCCCTTTCATTCACCCAGAATTACAGCTGGGCTGGGGAGGGGTACGGGGGTGGCCTGATGCCATCTTCTGTCTGGGTTGTCGTTCCTCTCGCCAGGGGCTGGGCATCACCCTCCATCCCCCTGGGCAGAACCCTGCAGCCAGGTGCCCCATGTCCTCCTTGCCTGCAGCCTTCTGTGGCCATTTTCCTGAGCATGGGGGCCGCTATCCCCCATTCCAAGGGATGTGGGACTCTGGCATCGAGGGAGCTGCAGGGGTGGTAAGGGGATCTCCTGTTCCTCCTCCTGCTCAAATCGACTCCCACCAGAGCCATCTCCACAAGGGCTCCTGGCCCCAGGCGTCTACCCTCACCCATTGCTAGCTAGGCTGGGCACCAGCTTCCCTGGACACACAGGACTGCATGGGGAAAGAGAGGAGGCTGGAGGGTCATGAGGGTTCTGTTGGGAGGAGAAAGGGAGAATGGATGCAGAGGAGGTAACCAAGAGGGTCTGCTACCCAGGCACACACCCCGTGCCCACAGACAGGAGTTGCCCCGGTGCTGGGCCAGGCATCTGAGCCTCCCCCGTCCTACCGGCCCTCAGGCACTTGCAAAACAAGGCAGGGAGCAAGCAAGTGAAGGGGGTGCCTCCAGATTGAAAGGAGGGATTAGCCAAGAAGCCCCTGGAGCCAGACCAACAGCCCTGCCAGGCTGCTGGCTGTGAAGTCCGCTTCCATGGAGTCTACGGGAAGGGTGCGCTTGGGTGGATCCGGGGTGGCAGTGGCATAGCTAGTAATGTGGGGTCCTCTAAGGACCTCCTGGGGCCAGGGCATGAACTAAGCTGGAGGGGATCTTACTGGCTCCTGTCCCTTCCTTGCCCACACCTCCTAGTCTCTCTGCCAACCTTAGCAGCTGGACCGGGATGGCAGAGAGCTGCAATCAATGCTAGTCCTTACACCTGGTGTGTCTGGGAAGTCTGGGACACCCAGCCTCTCCACCTCTGTCTCTGCCACTCCCCAAGGCTAGACCCAGTCCTGCCTGGTTAGTTGTAAACGGGTCCTTCTGCTTCATCTACTTGCTTCCCCTGAGTCTCACCTCCAGATGGCTCTGGTTTCCAGGATGACTAATAGGTTCCATATCATGTGCCAATTTCCGCTGATTGATAGTGGCTGTGTTGCAAAGAATTGTGAAACCTTGTCTAGGCTCATCAAGGAGCTGTGATTGATTATCAATGTCAGCCACGAGTGCAGGAAGAGAGACTATAGGTGTGCGTGATTTACGCTGCCGCCCACTTCTCCCGGAACCGGTTACTCCCCGTCAACCTGACCTGGAAAAGGCTAGGGATGTCTTGTGGCCGAGAGATGTCATCCTAGGACAGATGTGAGCTGTGGCATGCTAGCAAACGTTTAAGAACTGGCTCTCGGGGTAAGGTGGGGCTGCTTTGTAGCTTTTGCCAATTTCCGTGGTGTGAATACTCCCACCACGGCCAATTTCCAGCTGCCAGTGTGAAGTCACTGAGCGCCAAGTTAGGAAGAGATGCACACAGTTGGCTCTTGCAGGACTGCACAAGCTGGCTCTGAGTAGTCAGACTTTTTCCTAAGAAATGTAAAGCTTCTCACAGCTCCGCTTATGGTGGGCTGTTCTGGGAAGAGCACTAGACCAGGATTCATGATCATTTACCAGCCATAAATAACAGGCAAGTTACATCCTTCTCAGATCCTCAGTTTTCTCATCTATAAAATGGGAGTTGCATTGTGGTGGACTATCATTTAAGGAAGTGCTTTGTCAGTCACAAAGCATGATTTGTCAGCCATGCTCCCAGGACATCAAATAAATTCAGATGGTCTACCCCAGAAATCTGCCTGAGCCCTTCCTAGAAAGTCGGGGTATGGGCCGTAGGGCTGTAGGAGACAGAGCTTGGATGTTCTCTTTGAGGTTAGCCCCAGAAGACAGAGACTGCCTGAAAGCTTACCAGTTTCCCTTCACAAGCCTGCCCCCAACAAATTGCTTTCCATGGTTTTTTTTGAGACCGACTCTTGCTCTGTTGCCCAGGCTAGAGTGCAGTGGCACCGTCTCGGCTCACTGCAACCTCCACCTCCTGGGTTCAAGCAATTCTCCTGCCTCAGCCTCCTGAGTAGCTGAGATTACAGGCATGTGCCACCATGCCCGGCTAATTTTTGTGTATTTTTAGTAGAGATGGAGTTTCACTATACTGGCCAGAACAATCTCAATCTCCTGACCTCATGATCCACCTGCCTTGGCCTCCCAAAGTGCTGGGATTACAGGTGTGAGCCACCATACCCGGCCCTTTCCATGGTTTTTAAAGCCACTCGTGTTTCCCTTCACTGCTCTTTGAGGCAGAAACTGCTCCTTTTATTTCTCCGTGTGCCTCCTTCAAGCTTCAGGAGCCCATGGTCCTGGGAAGCAGGCAGACCTGGGGCAAAGTACCAGCCCAGTGATGCACGTGTTTTGCAACCTTGAATACACCATAAACTGTCTGGGCCTCAGCTTTTCCATCTGTAGACTGGGAACAATAACCATCATAACTTCTTCACTGGGTTATTGGGCAGACCGAGTGAAATAAGGTACATAAGGATCTCAGCATAGTGTCAGGCACAGAGTACATGCTCGATAGATGAGTAACACACAAATTACTATTTGTCCTGATGAGGTCTTGGATGGAGGTGGAACAGTCCAAACTGCAGAAAAATGAGATCCCAAGAGCTGGCAAACCACGGGTCGGCGAGTGCCGGGGCGTGGGTGACGGCGTGCGTCGTAGGGACTGAGGCACAGGGAGAGCCCCGAGGCAGGTCTGGTGCCGTTATTCCAGCACAGGGTTTCTCATCCTCAACACTGTTCACATGTGGGACCAGATGAGTCTGTGGTAGGAGGCTCTGTGCCCTGTCTTTTTAGCAGCATCCCTGGCCTGCACCCACTAGAGACCACTCCCCAAGTGCCTCCCAGTTATGAAATAAAAAATGTCTCCAGATACTGTCAACTATTCCCTGGAGAGCCAAATCCCCGCCAAGCTGAGAACCCCTGCTCCAGTGGGCAGAGTGTATCCAATATCACTAGTCACCCAAGGTCTGAGGGGAGCCCATGAGGCAGAACACCTGTCTTGGCAGAGATGGGTGGGTCGGGCACATTGCAGAACTGGGGGCAGGTAGTCAGCTACAGGCAGCCTGGCAGTAGGCACCAGGAGGAGTGAGTGGGGGCTAGGACCCCAGCTGCTGTGAGCCCAGTGGCACAGCAGGGTCAGAAGATGGTTCAGATGATGCTGAACTTGGGAGCACCCTGCTGCTCTTGACACCCCCTGTTCGGGACCAGGACTGGGTCCAGCGACTGGGTGGGACCAAGTCCAGGGATGATGGGGAGGGGACTTACCTGCCCACTTTAGAAGGGGCTGAGGGCCCAGCTGACCCTTCCACCCTTGAGAACTTCATGATTCCAGCCAGGAGAACACAGGCTGTGGGGCAAGAGACCAGGTTCAAATCCAAGTTCTACTGTATGGAAATAAAAGCTAAACAATAAAATTACGCCGGGCACAGTGAGTCATGCATGTAGTCCCAGCATTTTGGGAGGCCGAGGCAGGCAGATAGCTTGAGCTCAGGAGTTTGAGACCAGCCTGGGCAACATAGCAAAACTCCATCCTTACAAAAAATGCGGAAATTAGCCAGGCGCGGTGTGTAGTCTCAGCTACTCGGGAGGCTGAGGTGGGAAGATTACCTGAACCCAAGGAGGTTGAGGCTGCAGTGAGCTGTGATTGCACCACTGTACTCCAGCCTGGGCAACAGAGTGAGATCTTATCTCGAAAAAAAATAATAATTAAATAAGTTTAAAAACTTTAAGAATCAGATGCCATCACTTAAGAGCAAAGTGACCACCTTAGGCAGGTTGCTTAACCTCTAAGCCTCAGGTTCCAAGTCTATGGAAGGGGTGACAATACCAACCTCAGAAGGTTGTTGTAAAGCTGAAGTTCGGTGTGATAGTTACGGTACTTAGCACTGTGTCCTATGTCTGCTGCATAATGGGCACTCAGTAAATGATGCCTATTGAATTAATGAAGGAATGAAAAAATGAATTCTCCTACAGCAAAGCTCTCTCCCTTCAACCCTCATGTTTGTTTCAGTTCTCATCTCTGGAATTCCTCCAGCTTTCTAACATAGGAAAACTGTTGCCTTCTCAGCAGAAGGAAATGAATTATTCATCTCTTATCATCTGAGCTTTTGCATCAGGCCTGGTAGATAATAAGTGCTTAAAAAATGAAGTTTTCCTTCCTCAGAGGACAATGATGATACTTGATTCATCTTTAGAGAGCCACAGCCCAGCACAGTGACTCACACACAGTAGGCATTGTTAAGTGTTTGTTGAATGAATGAACAAATAAAAAGTGGTTGGGAAAAGTCCCAACCCACAATGCTACCCCAGAATTCTTCATAGGGGTCCATCTCTATGTGTCCATTTTGGGGGAGCATGGCTGCCTTGCTTAGAGGAGGTGGGTCAAACCCCAGGGGAGAACAGTAGTGGCCTTAGCAGGAAGCGGAGGCGGTCAGGGAGGTCTCAGACAGAATGTCCCGACCCTGGATGGCTGCTGTGACCCTCCCCTGATAGCCCTGCTTGCAGGCTGCTCAGCCCACCTGAGGGTGCTGGGACAATCTTCATAGTTCTCCCTGCCGCAAGAAACAGGTGTCCTCTTGAGGAAGCAGCAGGTGCGTGGGTGGAGTCCAGGTGTCTTCCTCCTCTCTCAAGATGTGGTAGTGTGGGCTGTACCTCAGTGAGATCAACGATGCAGGTCATTAGACATGGCGTGCTGTTAGGAAGACACCAGGATGGGAGTCAGGAGACTGACTGCTGGTCCCACCCCCATCACCTGCCCACAAAAGTGACCCTGGATGGTCATGAATCTCCCTGGGCCTCTCTCCACCTGCACTGTGGGGACTTGGTAATGCCTTGGGGTGACTCCATCCTTTGGTGCCTGGCCAGGGTGATGGGCACAGCCAAGTAGCCCACATGGGAGAGCAACAAGCGACATCCAGGCGCTGCTAGATTTTGCAAAGCCATCAGCTCCCCAGCATCTTAGAGCTGCCAAGCATTGGATACAGCATCAGGGGAGGCATCTGCTTGGAATCCCAGGGCTGTCCCAATATAGGCCTGTTGCATGAAAGTTGGCAGGGGCAGGATGGCAGTTGGGCTTTCCAAGGCACCCAAAGATTTTCCAGGGGGACCCACGAGGACCATCCTTAACAGGGGAAAGCCTTCTTTGATAGCACCCCTATATCTCTTTCCCTTCCTATGGCACAGCATTAGTTCATAAAGAGGATGTTCCTGCTTCTGAAGTCCCTGTAAGGGACAGGGATGGGGAGTGGCAGCCTGGAAGAGCTTGGCAGATCCAAATTCCCTTGTGTAAGACAAAGGCACCTGTAAATGACAGATGAGAGGGTTGAGTCAGAGAAGGGGGCTGGGGGCTGACCATAACAGGCATCCCAGGGGAAGGACTGGAGAGGACTGGGTCTGCAGGCAACTGTGGGGTCAGGGGTACGTTGTTTTCTGAGCGAGAGACGGAGAGGCACTATAGAGAAGAGTCCAGGGCGCTCCCCTTCACTGGCTGCATGGCCCTGGGGAGTCGCTCAAACTTCCCCTATCTGTTTCCTCATCTGCAACGCAGGAATGATAGAACCTACTGCATAACAGAAAACGCCTCGAATTGTGCCTGGCACCTAATAAGGACCATAAATAAAGGTGTGTGCAGTGACGATGGCGGCAGTAATATTAAAAACCCTCAAAATCTTCAGTAGAATTAATATCACCGAGGGGTGGACCCAGCAAACTGCTCTTCGGCCACCGGGCAGAGTGTCGAGTCTTGTGCCAGCTACCTGGCTGTATCTGGTGACACCTATGCAGCTGAGACTGCAAACAACAGGCAGGGCTGCCCTCAGAGCTCCAGCCTGTGTCACTTGGGACATCTCAGAGCTCCAGCTTGGGTAACTGGGGGCCTCACCAGAGCCTGCCACAGTGGGAGCCAGGGCCCCGTCAGGCCTGGAAGGTGCAAGTCATCTGCTTTCCATGTGGCTGAACCATCCCAGAATTGCCACAGACTGAATTTTGTCACCAGCCTGCTTCTCATGCAGGGGACACCTCCCCCCTCTGGGAAGCACAGACTCCCCAGCTGGGCTGGCCCCTCTGGCAGGCTGCACTCTGGGATATTTTCAGATTCTGGGTGACATTCCTCTGCCCCTCAGCCTAATGGGTCCCAGATGCTCCCCCTGCCTTGGTGCTCCCTCCCACGTGTTCTGGGCCCTGCATGCAAGCCTGGGGCCTGGGACTTGCTAACCCAGGAGCTACACCTCTTGACTTTTTCTGTTGCATTTAATGTAAAACATTTTGTTCACCCTTAACATGATGGCTTGACAGAGGCCAGCATGAAAGAGGCTGTTTCTTCCTGGATGGTGACCAGGGCAGGGAACGGACAGATGAAGGAGGAGCGAAGGAAGCCGGCTCTGGGAACAGGAGGAGCACAGGGAAACATAGGAGTCTTTATTGGCCGAGCATAAAAGAAGCAACAGGAGTCGCAGCTGAGTTAACGTGGCCAGGGCACTAGGGGCCGGGCAGACGCACCAGGCCCAGCTGGGAATCACTGGGGCGGGCGGGCCGTGGGGGTTTCATGGCTCATGTTCCGCAGAAGTGCCTTTCCTTCCCTGTCTTTCTGGGGCTGCTTTTCTAAACCTTCCCTCCTCCTCCTCACCCCTACTCCTTTTTTCTCCCTCTCGGAACACTTGAATTTGTCATTCTTGGCTGTTGCCAGTAATGAGATAGGTCTGCTGCTGCGGCCGTGGGAGGGAGGCAGGGAGTGGACACCAGGAGGAGAAAGGAACAGAGAGGCGTGGAGGAGGGTGGGGTCGGAGCCCCAGAGGGGGCTTTGAGAAAGAGACTGTGGGTGGCAGACCCTGGAGGGGTGGCGTGCCTAACTCGCTGTTAAACAGAAACCAGGCTGGGCCGATGGGCCTCAGTCAGGGTGTATCGTGAGCAGCCGTGCCCGCCCCTGCCTGCCTGCTGCCCCTCCCTGGCAGGGCACAGTATACACGGGGTGTGCTAACACCCCTCATCTTTGCAGGGTCTGTTATTTCCACCTTTCTCAGTGTGCTTCAGTGCCCACCATCCTGTGTTCTGCAAGGCAGCCTTGTACACAAGTTCAGGCGGGTCCTGAAGAGCCCATTTTGGAGGGTAGGAAGCTGAGTGAGGCAGAAGGGTCACCGGCAGGTCCCCAGCAGGGATGAGCCTGGGGTGCCAACCTGTGCATTTCTCATCCAGTTATGACAGTATGGAGATGAAATAAAGAGGGAAGAGATTGTATTGGTGAAAGTGGGCTAGGAAAAGACAATCTTTGAAGACCCCATGGAAACCCCTCCGCTGAAGAATTCTTGGACACTGCTTCCCAGTCAGCCTCCCCCCTGCCCCCTACAGCAATGACACTGACCCAGGCATTTTTCCCTCTCTTTCAGGACCTCCTGTAAGTACTCAAGCCGCGGGTCTCATGCATCTGAAAGGCCTGTGTCACCTGCTGGTAACGGGGTTCTGGGTATGGGCACTGAAAGCTGGGCCCCTGCTGTCTTGGGGGGCCCTATGCGGGCTCCTGAGGGGTCCCTCCAGAATGCTTCTTGGGGGGAGGAGGCCACCATTTTGCTTTTCACCTACCTCTGCACCCCTCCAGGGCAAGACAGTGGCTGCCCCCAGGGGAAAGCAGGCTCCAAATTTCAATCTGAAAGGGTGGCTTTCCCTCTAATTAGCTCAGTTCCTTTGTGCCCCAAAGAAACAATTGGAGTCAAAGAAAAAAAGCACCAGGTATTAGAAAGAAGAAAAGAGGTCATCTCTCCTGAGTTCTCCTTGAAAGGTCTCAGAAAACAGGTCACTGAGCTGGCTCCAAATGTGGTCTGCTCCGGAGAACTCATGTCCACATCCCTGAGTGGGCAGCTCCATTCTGGCGAAGCCACTTTGGGCAGGTGGTGGCAGTGGCCGTGGTTAGGTAAGAGAGAGCGGTCAGCCGGCTAGACTGGGAGACAGCACGTAATTACAGGCAGCGCACCGTGCTCCTTCCCGGCCTTGCTAGGAAGCCCAGGGTGGGGCGGGGAGTGGAGCCTTCCAGAGAACCTGAGAAGAGCCCAAGGAGACTACCTCCCTGAAGTAATGGATCCAGAGAACAGGAGCACCTGTCTTTCATAGCCCAACAAAAGACCAGAGGGCTCTGGGGGAGCTGGAGATAGGAGTTGAAAGGGCCCAGCCCTCACATCAGATCTTTCTCAAGGTGGCTGAATTCAACCCTATCATCATCCCTTCCTTGGAGAAGTCATTTCCACAGCGGTTTTCCTCTTGATCTGTACCTGTGGGAGCCGCCTGCCTAATTTTTAGTAAAGGCCATTATTGACTCCTCCATTTGTCCCCTGAAAGGCCCTTGCACCCACGCTGAGGATCCCATGCCCGCCCACATTTCACAGTGAGGCAAGGCCTGTCATGTCATTGCTTGACAGGAGGGATGATTTATTACGGCATGTTTGGGGTGGCAGATCTTAATTCCTATTATCCATCTTCCAAAATAAACTCTGCCATAGAGAGCTTTCACCTGTTGGAAATGGGCTGGTTTTCTCTGCCTTATTCTGAGGAAGCCACAAGAGCCCTCACCTGCTCCCACCCTTTCTTGGGGCCTCCTGCACACACCTAACCCTCAGGGCCAGGGCAGCTCTGAGTCCCTGCCTGACTTGAGGGTCCTTCCCTTAACAGGAATTTCGAATTCTGAGACCTTGTACTGGCCCGACCCAGGGACGGTTCACACACCGCTTTGGGTCTGTGCTGAAGGAGCCTGTGAGGTAGAGGGGATGAGTCTCAGTCTTTGCCCACAGAGTGAAGGATAAAGGCCCAGGTAGCTTTCTGCACATTCTGAGCCCAGCACAGAAGAGAAGCCCTTTACCTTTGCCCAGTGCTGGCTGAAACCACAAGGCAGGAGGAGGAAGAAATGGGAAGCTGGCCAGGGCAGGAATCACCTCCTCAGCCCTGTTCTCTCTGGTTCCTGCAAAAGAAGAATGCTGGTGACCAGAGAGACGGGGTCTGAGATGCCTGTCTGCTGCCCTCTGGGTGCATCCTGGGGGCGGGCTCTATCCTCCAACAGGAAGACCCAGGTTCCTGTGCGCACGAGCTCAGCCAGTGCTTGGAGAACACAACCGTGCAGGATGGATTAAAGCTGCAGCAGAAACCTTAGGTAGAAGCAAATTTGCAGCCATCACTGCCCCACCCACCATGCCCCTGGCAGACATTGCTAATCAATTAGGAGGCTTTTTAACATAACCCATTAGTCAATTACTCCCAATCCACTGGCCATCCCTGGATTCTATTTAAGGGAGAATTTCTTTTTTTTTTTTTTTTTTGAGACGGAGTTTCGCTCTTGTTACCCAGGCTGGAGTGCAATGGCGCTATCTCGGCTCACCGCAACCTCCGCCTCCTGGGTTCAAGCAATTCTCCTGCCCCAGCCTCCTGAGTAGCTGGGATTACAGGCACGCACCACCATGCCCAGCTAATTTTTTGTATTTTTAGTAGAGACGGGGTTTCACCATGTTGACCAGGATGGTCTCGATCTCTCGACCTTGTGATCCACCCGCCTCGGCCTCCCAAAGTGCTGGGATTACAGGCTTGAGCCACCGCGCCCGGCCGGGAGAATTTCTTAATGCTAGGAACTGTGAGACTGAAAACAGATGACCAAGGGAAATAGGGATGTATCTTTCTCTGAAGGAATATAGAGAAATATTTGCCGGCAGCTGCCAGGCCTGGTTGAGTATGATCCTTGCCGAAATAGTAGCTAACACGTACTGGTGTTAGACACTGCTATAGTTTTTATGGAGGCAGTGTAACAGTGATTACGAGTCTGGGCTCTGGGGCCAGACCAACTGTAATCAAATCCTGGCACTGCCACTTTTTGCTGTGTGACCTCAGCAAGTTACTTAACCTCTCTCTGCCTCAGTCCCCTCATCTGTAAAATTAGAAATAGTATCTTCCTCATATGAGTGTTGCAAGGAGTGTGTGTGTGTGTATGTGCTACATATATGTATATTTTTACTTGGAATATATTAATTCATTTACTCCTGAAAGCATGAGGCTTCCCTAGATGATCCCGAAGGGTTTTTTGCAAACGTTTAATTGTTTTCTTTTTTAGAGGCAGGGTGTCACTCTCTCACCCAGGCTGGGGTGCAGTAGTATGATCATAGCTCACTGAAGCCTCAACCTCATGGGCTCAAGTGACCCTCCTGCCTCAGCCTCCCAATTGGCTAGGACTACAGGCTAAACTACACCTGATAATTTTTAAATGTTTTTTTTTCTTTCTTTTTTTTTTTTTTTTTAAAGAGATGGGGTTTTGCTATGTTGCCCAGGCTGGTCATGACCTCCTAACCTCAAGCCACCCTCCTGCCTTAGCCTCTCAAGTGGCTGGGTAAACATTACATTTGAAGGAAGAAATTATGATTTTGTGAATTTTTATTAATGAATTTATTACTTTATTTCTACCCCATTTCATTCCAAGAAACATTTTCAAGGGGGTTGGGAGGTCACTGCCCCACTTCTCAGCCCACTCTGTGATGTTAGGGGACAGGCAGTTTAGAAGCGGGAGGAAGAGGCCATTGGTTCAGCATTAAAGTTCTGGTTTTAGGGACGCAGGGCCTGGGCTGTCCTTGTGGGGGCCTGGGAAAGCAGGAGTGATGCCAGGTTCTGGCATCTGCAGGCAGATTGATTCCTTCGTTCATGTGTCTTGAGGACTATTGAGAGCTCCACGTTGCCGAGGCACTGGGGACACGGTGAATGAAACAGGAAAGTCCCTGCCTCCGGAGCTCACATTTTAGTGCAGTGGAGCAAAACCAACATGACCGGGATGGCGGCCAGTCCTGTCCCCATGAAGCCTGTAAGCCTGTAGCCCCACATTCCCCAAGGACCCTCCCAACTGGCAGGTGTCACCACATCACCGCTGAGGGGATATCCTCAGGAACAAGGGTTAGAAGGGGTGACTTACTCCTGGCGCTGCCTGAACTTTTCTCAGCAGCCCTTCAAGGATGGACTTGTCTCCCAAGGAACCCCCCAAAACCCACTCCTGGTTCTGCTTTCAGCTTATGGGAAGAGCGGGATGTCTGGGAGGAGAGAAACTGGATGTGGCAGCAGGTCTCTGAATGGAGAAACCGAGGCCAGCCCCACGCACATCCTTGGCGGGTCCTCTTCTAATAATCATGGCAGTAGCTGCATGCATTTATCACTTGCTATGTGTCAGCTGCTGGGCTCAGAGCTTTACATACATTCTCCATTTGATCCTAACAGATAGGTAATGATTATTCTTCCATTTTCAAGATGAGAACACCAAGGCACAGGGAGACCAAGACTCTTGCCGGAGGTTTCCCAAGTAGTAAGTGGCAGAGCCAAGAGGTGAACACAGGTGGGCTGTCTTCAGAGCCAGAAATGGAAGGAAGCTTCATGAGCCTTAGCGATCAAGGCTCTTCCTTCATTTTGTTCATAAAATAACAAGGGCTCACTCAAGTGGCTTGCTAAGTGGTTTGCCGAGGTCACACAGCTGGTTGGGATAGTGTTACAATACCCTGCCTGACCTATGTCAACTTCACTCTTCATTTCAGGGTCCCACCGGAAGGCCTGGACTCCCGGTAAGTAATTTTTGTTTCTTTTTTCCTTTGCGCCTCTTTTACGTGCTCCTTCTCAGTCTGAGGACTGGCTAGGTTGGGTGGCTGGTTTTTCTCCAGGTGTATCTGGGTGACAGGCCATTCTCCAGAATCCCTGATCTGTATAACTTAGGGTGAAGCCACTGCAGCTCCTTCCTCCTTTGATATCTAGAGAGGACCCTACTGGGGCATCTTCAGCTGCAGACCTTAGGTACCCCTCCTGGGGCCCCCAGCAGACAAATCGCAGCATGCAGGCCCTTGCAAAGCTGGGCCTGACTTCCAGACTGATGGCCCTACCATGGGCGGCTGCAGGGACGGGCAGCCCATGGGCACACTATCCCCCTGCACACCAGCTGGCATTCAAATTACTGTTCTCCTATGCCTGCTGGTAAGACAGTGGACTCAAAAACTTTGTTTTCCCTCAGTTACCCTGTGCCAATTCTAGGGACTGTGGGGGAATGTTCAGACTTGCAAAAGGAAACTCTCCTAGTAAGAGCCCCAGCGCAAAGGAGTGCCCAAGTAACCATGGAGACGCTGGGACAAAAGAGATAGCCATCTCTTACCGAAACAGTAAGAGGAGCCAGGCACTGCATTTATCCCCTTTCACTCATTTGGCTTGTTCAGCACCTCGGTGAAATGGGTATGATTGTAAATCTGTTTTATACATGAGACTCAGGAAGGTAAAATACTTTGTCCGTCTGTCCAAGCTTCGGGTGCGGAGCTGTTAGAGGCCCGTATCGTCACACACCATTCCATTCTGCCGTTGCTTGTGGTCGGTGCTCCACCTTCAAAAACCATCTTTAGAGTCTTCTAAGACATTGCTCTGTGGAGTCTAGCCCGGGGCATGGATGAGTTGAATACTGGATATATGTACTGTGGGACCTCAGATGGGGAGTGACCCAGTCAACATGCTGCGGCCGGTTAGGGGGCTGGGATCGGGTATGAAGGGCACCCCGGCCTGGGGCTGGCACCAGTCTGCCCTGTCTCTCTGTACCAAGACCACATTCATGAGATTCCAGACCCTTCTGTGCGTCCCTCTTACCTAATGACTCCTCTTTTAGACATGGATTATACTGTAAGCTTTGGACGAATCCAACAGCTTCTAGAATTCATGCCTATCAGTGGCGGTCTTAATGAAATGCATATGGGAGAATGTTCAGACTTGCAAATGGAAACTCTCCCAGTAAGAGCCCCAGTGCAGAGGAGGACGGGTGAATCGGTCCCATGAAATCCAAGGAGGGGAAACATCAGATGACCGAGGGGAATGTGGGCAGACTTTGTTTTTTCTTACAACATCCACCTTTAAAAAGCATTTAGGGGGCAATTCACAGAGCAGGGGCTGCTGCACGTAGTTTCCGGTCTCTGGCCATTCCACACCCATCCCTAACCCGAGCATTTTATGGCCAGGACTGCAAAGAGCATTAGTTTTGAAAAAGAAATGAAAAAGAAACCAAAACACACATCCTGAAATATCATTGAAAAGCCCAAGAGTGAGTGGACCATGGGGCTGCCACAGCCGATGGCCAGCCCTGGCCTGGTGTCCTTCGCAGGCAGAGCCAGTTTCAGATCCGTGGGTCATGGTCCTGTTGATGCTTCCGTGTGAAGGGACCTAGTAATAACCCTCAGAAAGACTGTGGATGTGAGCCTCTGGTGCACAAAGCAAAAGGTGTGGCATATAGACATGCTGATGAAATTGACCTGCCCATGGCCATGCTAGGCTTGACATGAGCAGATGCCGTTTACTTAACACCAAAGGCCAGGCAGGGGCCACACGCTTCTCAGAGACAGCATCACGTGGCATCTTCCTGGCAATCCCATGAGAGAGAAGCTCTTATCGCCCCCACTCAACAGAACTGACACTCAAGGAGGTTAAGGGAAGAGTCGGTGCTTCTCATCTGCACTGCTACCCTGCCATTCGTTAGCAAAAGTGGAACATTTTACTCAAAGGCACCATTGGTCTTGACCGTATATGTCAATTTTAAGAGCCTAATTTCAGAAATGGTTGCTTCTCTCAGGTATGTCCCACATACATTGTGGATGTTCATTGTTCCTCAAGGCATTGTGCCTCAGTGGGGTTAGCAGATGCAGAGTCCCCTCAGAAATGCCCCTGCAGTCCCCTCCTGCCCAGCAGGCCAGACAAACCACCTTAATTCTCCACACCCTATTGCTTCCCATCCTTCGGCTCATAGCGAACTGTAGGCCCCACCCCAGGTTTTATGATGTCTGCATGCATATGATTGCAAGAAAATATTTTCTGCCAAAAGGGGGAGGAACAAAACTTAATAAGCAGATTTCCAGAGTGAGAAGATGTAACCCCTGGCTGCAAAACAAAGCATTTCCCTTGGAGCATCTGCAACTCGTGATTCAGCTGAATCCACATGGTTCTTGGTCCTTTCTGTCAATACTGGAGGTGGCCGCGAGGAAGGAGGAGTGGAGAATCACTCCAGTTGCTGCCTTCCCAAACCAGGGGCTGGGGAGGAGCACTGCTCTCCAGCCCTGGCAGAGACAGACCGAGGAAAGTGATTCACCCTTCTGTCACGTGGGAGCTGCCAGTCACCCCGCTCTGGGCCTTGAAGTTGTGCGTGATAAAGATGAGGCACATCCTGGCCATTGCTGGAATCGATGCAACAGTGAAGTCTAAGGGAGCAAGGGCCTTGAATTGGCATAGGGAAACTGAGGCCCAGGCTGGGCCCAGACTCCTCCTTCGGTGCTCTTTCCGCAACACTCATGCGTAAGTACGCATAAACATGGCAGTGGCCACTTGCTGAATAGTCTTTGGGAGCTGCATAGGGAGCACCTACATGATGCTTGGGCATCATACAGGATGTCGTCCCAGCTGCAAACTGGCTTAGCTGTGCCCTAAATCAGGTGCACAGCTTGCCTGTGGGATCCTTCACATGCTAGCCTGGTTCCAACCACATCTGATTGTTTCCGCCTCCTTCATCATCAGGGGGACAAAGGTGCCATTGGGATGCCTGGACGTGTGGTGAGTTAGCCCGTTTGCACCTGCTTAGGTGGCCATTGCTTGCTTCTCCGTGCTGGCCTGTCCTCTAAACAATGGCAATGTGCTGTCTACCCCAGCCCCAAGGAGAGGATCAGCACTTTCCCTTCCCCAGGCCCCGGTGTGCTTCAGAGAGGGACAAGGAAGGAGAAGGAAAGTTTTATTCTAGTCCTTCAGACCCCGCAATACGGCTTTACTCTCCAGAGAGCTGCCACAGCAAAGGAAATGGCCAAAAAAGTTGCATGAACAAAGCCCTTTGCCAGTCACCTGCTGGGAACCAGGGGAGGAACAAACTGAGCCTCAACACTGGGAGGACTCCCACTCCGTCCCCCAAAGCTAGCAGTTCACCCTCAGATGCACAGCTGCTCCTGCAGCTACCCCTCGGTGCAGCCAGGGTTCCCAGAGCTCTTGTCTGTACGCAGATGCGCTAAGGGATGGTGAGGACAGGGCCCGGTTCCAGGTGGAAACTCCAAGTCCTCATGAGGAGGCTGAGAGTTAAAACATTCCATGTTTCGGAGATGAGAATGTTTGACGGAAAGACTGTTTCCCAGAAATGGGAAGGCCAGCAGCAGGCCCTGAGTGCCTGCGTAGGGCTGTAAGTAGCCTAGGGTAGTGATAGTCATGCCCACCCTCACCACTCTCCAGCCTCGGCTGGGACATGGCCTCAGCTGCTCTCCCCCGTGACTCCTAACTTCCCATCAGCCATCCGCCGTCAGCCTCCCCCTCCACCTGGCTCCCCAGGACTCCTGACCACCCCCATGTCATTCTCAGCTTTGCCTCAGCATCTCATGGGATCGGCTCTAGGAGTGAGTGTGGCATCCTTGTGTGAATTTGCATGCCTGGTGTGAGCCTGCTGGTGCTCAGAGGTTGAGAAAAGGCATTCAAAGGATGGATAGCTGACCCTTGCTAGCGCTAACTGCTTGCCGGCATTGTGCTAAGATCCTTCCATATGTTAGGTTACTCAGGCTTCACAAGAACTGCATGACGTAGGCACAGTTTCCACCCCCACTTTGCAGATGAGGAAACTGAGGCTCAGAAGCTAAATGTCCTTCCCAAGGTCACACAGGAAGTGGCTGAGCAGGAATCTGAACTCAGACAGCCCGACTCCAAACCTGTGCTCTTGATCCTGACAATATTAGGATCTCACGGCTCACCACCCACCCTCATTAGCCTTGCAATTCTGAGGAGGGTTTGATCCTTAGAATGAAGCCCCAGTGGCCTGGGATATTTTACAGTTCAGGGCAAGCGTTCCATGTTACAGAGCTCTCTCCAGGGCCCACTCAAGGCCTGTCTATCAAGGCGTAGAGGCTGGGAGCCCTGGGCCGCCCCACATGAAGCTCTCCCACCACTTCCCAGACCAGAGCATAGTGAAATTGCTGCCCGGCCCTGTCTCTTTTCTTCCCTTCTCTAACTCCAGATCCTGAGTCTACCCAAGCTGTCAGAGGTTCTGTACAGAGCAGGGAAATGTGATTCAGCCATCCTTTCTCGATGGCCTGAGCCACCATTGCCCTCTAAGCCGCTGTCTTCCGGATGAAGGTGTTGAGACTCACTGCACCTGAAATAGGGTGGAGTTGGGTTTTGGGCCCAAGCCAGCTGTGGGACCCTGAAGTCCCTGCTCCCAGTAGGCAAGTTTCAGGAGCTTCTTCCCTGAGTGCAGAGACTAGCCCACGGGGAAGTCTGCAAAATGCAAAGTGGCAGCTCCAGGCCTCCCCATCCTTCCCTCCTTCTTGGGCCCTGTGGACACCTCCCCCCAGGAAGTGTCCCCCTGAGCTGTGTGGTGCCCCTCCATGGGGTGGGGGGTGAAGGAAGGGAGCTGCAGGGGGTCTCCCCACTTCCTTCTTGGCAGGCCTATTTTCAAGCCACTCTGGCTGCTGGTGCTATTTTAAATGTGACAATGGGCCCATTTGGCTGCCCAGGAGGGGTCCTGGCATGAGCCACCTGATCAGGAGTGAGATGGCCAGTAGGTGTGACATGCCTGGGTCATCCCTGGGGTTTACCAGAGGTGGCGTCATTGGCCTGTCCAGAGTACGGTGGACTGTCCATCTACTGGTCACTGTGACTGCAAGGGACCCTTGGCCACCTAACCCCGCTCTGCTGCTTCACTGACCCATGCTCCATCCTTCCAGAGGTGTGTGTCCTGCCTTCTGGCCTCCTGTGTTTCTCCATGACCCCTCCCTCCACCTTGCCTGGCCAGCCCCAAGGACTCCGGGCTTGTCTAGCTTGGCAAAGCTTTGTTACTGGTGTTCAGCTGGACATGCAAACCTCCTAGACACCAGTGTCACAACACACGGGGGCAGTTCTCCCCCATCCCCACCCCAACCTCAGAGTACCCCGACCAGCTGGGGCCGTGGCTTCTGGAGAAGATTTCTGGTGTTTGTTTGTTTGTTTGTTTTGAGATGGAGTCTCACTCTGTCTCCCAGGCTGGAGGGCAGTGGCACAATCTTGGCTCACGGCAACCTCCACCCGCTGGGTTCAGGCTGTTCTCCTGCCTCAGTCTCCTGAGTAGTTGGTATTACAGGCTCCTGCCACTGCACCCGGCTATTGTTTTTGTATTTTTAGTAGAGATGGGATTTCACCGTGTTGGTCAGGCTGGTCTTGACCTCCTAACCCTGTGATCCATCTTCCTCAGCCTCTGAAAGTGCTGGGATTACAGGTGTGAGCCACCGTGCCCAACTGGGGAAGACTTCTTGACTTAGGTGGGGTCTTGTTCTCTTTTCTCTATCTCTACCTCTGTCTCTCTTCCATCATCTGGCACGTGCTCGCTCTCTCCCTCCCTCTCTCTCTCTCTCTCTCTTTCTCTCTCTCTCTCTCACACACACACACACACACACACACGCCTCAAGAGGGCCTCTTGCAGCCTCAGCCACTGTTTCTCAGTTACCTGGAGCAGCCACTTCCACATGCCACATGCTGTGCTTGTTGGAGATGGACCTGTCACGTGTCAGCATCTGTGTTTTGTTTTGTTTCTTATTTCACGGTGATTTCTTGTTTGATTGTTGTGCTATGAACACGGATTCTCGTGTGGGTGCCTCTTTCTCATCCCCTCTTTTTTCTCTCCTCCTTCTCTCTTCCTGCACCCTGTGTTGCATGTGGCTGCCCCAGGGAGTAAAGGGTCAACCAGGCGAGAAGGTGAGTCCACGCTTTCCCCTTCTGCCCTGCACCCAGCCTCCTCCTCCAGGTGGACTCTTGATGGGGAGCCTCTCCACCCTCCTCCCCGATGAAAGCCCCAGCAGAGGGTGCTGGCAGGGCCTGCTGCCCTCACAGCGTCTCACAGCCCAGTTTCCTAACAGCTTCCATACCATCGGGCAGCAGTCTTGGGATTCCTGGGCGGCGGTCCCAGCTTTCCCAGCTGAGCGGGTCTCCCTGCCCTGCCCTGGTGGCATGTGGCCTCACCGCTCTGGCCAATTGCAATTTAGTATAGCTGGAACTGCCCAGGGGGACCCCTGAGGTTATGGAGTAGAGTCCCCCTGAGAAGTCATAACCCCAGAAGCCATCCTGGAACATCAGCCCTGGGGAGTTCTTGAGAGATTTCTGAGCACACCACCTTTTTTTTGTTTGTTTTTTGAGATAGTGTCTCGCTCTGTCACCCAGGCTGGAGTGCAGTCGCACGATCTCAACTCACTGCAACTTCCATCTCTTGGGTTCAAGCCTCAGCCTCCCAAGTAGCTGGGATTACAGGCACCCGCCACTATGCCCAGTTAATTTTTGCAATTTTAGTAGAGGCAGGGTTTCACCACATTGTTCCACCCTCCACAGCCTCCCACAGTTGATGGGATTACAGACGTAAACAACCATGCCTGGCCGAGCACAACACTTCTAACGAGCTCACCCTACAGATGAGGAAGCTCATCTAATGCCCAAGGAAGGCCCAGTGCTTGCCCAAGGTTGCACAGCAATCGTGATGAGCAGGGGCTCCAAGCCAGGCCTCCTGGTGCCCAGCTCCACACTTCCCTGCCTGTAATGCAGTAGTTTTCCGTCTCCTAAATAACAACCTCGACAATTACAATACAGCTGCCACGTGTTAAACACAAACTCTGTCATGTGCACTGTTAAGTTTGTTGTCTGTTTTCCAAGCTAGCACTGACCACCTTTCCAGGGAAGCTTTAATATTCCCATTTACATGAGGCATGGATGAGAGGCCAAGTCACATGCTCCGGGTCTTACAGTTAGAATGTGGCAGAGCTGGAGAGGTGCCGCAGTGTGTCTGACTCCAAGGCCAGGGCCCCTAGCTACCATGCCATTCTGTCCCCAAAATGAAACTAGACCGTTAGCTCCACATTGGCAGGGGCTAAACCACTGAGGAGAAAGACACATCACCCCTTTCATGGATGAGGCATTTTTTTAAGTTCTTGACATTATCGCATGACATCTTCACATCCACCCTAAGAGACAGGTGCCATCTGTATCCTCACAGAAGAGAAAACAGGCATAGGGACATTAAGTCGCTTTCCCAAGGTCACACAGCTGGTGGCTAGCAGAGATGGGCTTCAAATCCAGGCATGCTGGCTATTTTTTAAATTTTTTTTTATTTTTTATTTATTTATTTTTTTGAGAAGGAGTCTCGCTCTGTTGACCAGGCTGGAGTGCAGTGGTGCGATCTCGGCTCACTGCAACCTCTGCCTCCTGGGTTCAAGGGATTCTCCTGCCTCAGCCTCCTGAGTAGCTGGGACTACACGTGCATGCCACCATGCCTGGCTAATTTTTTTGTATTTTTAGTAGAGATGGGATTTCACCACATTAGCAAGAATGGTCTCGATCTCCTGACCTCATGATCTACCCACCTCGGCCTCCCAAAGTGCTGAGATTACAGTCATGAGCCACGAGCCACTGCACCCAGCCGCATTCTGGCTCTTAACCATGACACTACACTGCCTTGTATAAAAATTATTGTATCATTGCCATGACATAAACAGTAACTAATTTGAAATCACACCTCCCCTGCATGTAAGGCATGACATTTTCCAAAATGAGTTTTCCCTAAGGGCAGCAGAGCCGCTCTCAGCATCCCTGTTCACAGAGGAGGTGTGGGCTCAGAGAGGTTTTGTGACTTTCTGGGCAGAGTAAGACCTTGAACTTGGGGATACACATGGCACTTGTCTAGCTCAGCCACCCTTGACAGCACTCTAAGCTCCTCCTTCAGCAGCATCTGCCTGCCTTTCAGAGCTGACAATTCTGCCCCAACCTTCACCCCTCCATGTGATTCTGAAACCGAGACTAGGAAATTTGAGACAGCTCAGCCTTTCAGGGTCAGAGATGCTGGGTCTACACAGCACGCATGTTGCCTGTGTCCCCACCCTCTGTTTTCACAGCCCCCTTCTCAGGCAGATCCCTGTTCGCTAGCCGCAGGGTGTGCAGCCAGATGGGTATTTGGAGGGCTGGAAAGCGTCCTGGGCCGGGCCGGGGAGAGGCTTGGGACTGGGCACCCTTGCTAAGTCTCCCCTCTCTCCCTGTGCCTCCCTGTTTCCCGCCACTCCAATGGATCCTATCCTTCTTGCTTCCCCGGCCTGGGGTCCCACCACCCTGTTTCCCGGGAACCCCATGTCCTGCGCTCTCGCTGACACCTCTTCTCCTTTCCCTCTTGCCACTTCCCTCCACTACCTGCCCTTCCCAACCCGTCTTGAATGCTCCCTCTGTGCCCCTATGCCCTCTGTGTTGCCTCTGCTGATCCCCTCATGGCCCTCCATGTCCCCTGGCCGCCTCCTCCTCCTGTCCCTTGGGGCCAGCGTCTCGCTCTCACCCCCTGCCAGCTCCTTCCCTTTGGCTCCTCTCTTTACGGCTCCTCTTCTCCATGCTCCCTGCCCCGCGCTCCCTCTCCCCCTTTCTCTCCCCCTGCAGGGGTCCCCCGGAGACGCTGGGCTGTCCATCATTGGTCCCCGCGGCCCCCCTGTAAGTTGTTTTTGCTCTTCTTCGGGGGTGTGGGGGGGGATGGGTGAGTTGATGAAAAGGGCTTTTAGGCTGGGGATGAGGGGACAGCGAGGGCGGCTGTGCCCCTGGGTGGGGAGGCCACCGCATGTGATGTGGTCAGCCCAACCAGGCCTCCGTGCCGATGTTGATGTTAGGGAAAGTGGCCTGACTAAATATACCTAAATTACAGCCCCCTGGGAGGTTCTGAGGGACCTGCCCTCTAGCCACGAAACTACAGCAGCTGCGAGGCGGCCCTGCTGTTTACAGACAGAAGGGAGAAAGGGCTCGCTGTCCTCCAGATGGGGTGATCTGGCTTTCCCGGGAACAAGCCTTTATTTCTGGAAGCCCACAGAGCAGATATGAGTTGGGGTTCACTGACCCAGGCACGCACTCCTGGTCTCGCCAGAGGCCCCGCCCGCACTCACCCTCTAAGACACCTCTGTGTGCAGTGCTGGGTCCTGTGTGTTCATAGTACCCTCCACCCCTTGGCTGGGAGCCTGAGAAAACCCGTGAGGCTTCCCTCAGATGTGCTTCCTTAGGTACTGAAATGGGGGTGTGGGTGATGAAGCTACTAAGATATCAAGGCTGTGGGAGGAAAGGCTTGTTATTTTCCCAGAGTGCTGAGCCACGCGGCTGTAATAAAATCACCACGTCAGGGTGAAAGGATCCCGGAAATGGTCTAATGAAGCCCTCTCAGAAAGGGAAACTGAGGCTCAGAGAGGGGAAGGGGTCTCCCATGTAGAGGCTGGGTGGAATTAGAACCGAGGCGCCCTGGCCTCACCACAGCAGCACAACAGGCTGCTGACTCCACCTTCTGGACTTTTCCAGACCCGCCGTGCTAAGTGAGCGGTGGGAGCGGAGGGCTAGCCTCTGGGAGACTGAGACCCCCGCAGAGGGAGAGAGGGCGGAGAACAAATGGCTAGGTTACATCCAAGAGAAGAGGCCCACAGTGAACTGAATGCCAAGCAAAGGGTTGTGGCCAGTGCAGGGAGCTGAGAGGTGAAGCCAGTTTGGGAGGGAGAGCAGGGACGGGAGAGCCAGGCTGGCAGACAGGTCAGGGGCTGGGTCGGAGGCAGCACTTGGATGGTCCAGGGCTGAGTAGACATGGCCTTCACAGCAAGGTTTTCTTCTGGGCTTAAACCATAATGACCATGCTTCACAATTCCTCTGTGGCAGCCTTATCTTAAGACTTCTAGACATATTCACTCACTTAATCCTCATAAGAACTCCATGACATAGGGACTGTGATGAGAAAACTGAGGCACAGAGAGGCTGAGTGACTTGCCCAGAGCCACAGGCTGGCATGTGGCCACACTGCTAGCTCAGCATTCAGCCAGGCCATGTGGCTCCAGTCTGCTTCTGACCCCTGCTGCCACCATGGACTGGCCAGGCCTGATGTCACTGTGGCACGTGCTGCTGGGCTAACACAGTGGCTGCCCCGATGGGCTTCGGGCCTCCTGTGTACTGGAGGAGGCGCAGCGCCAATGCCCTGGCCGAGGTGGTCCTGATGAAGGTGATGATGGGAAGGTCACAGAAACAGAGGACAGTCAGTCCTCCCGGTTGGAACAGAGGACCGAGCCTGGTGTGTTAGGAGGACAGGGAGTCAGTCACACTGCACACAGGCCCTATCCTGGGCTGCCATCTTTGTCTGCCTTCCGGTCTGGCTACAGATGATTTCACTGGTCCTCTAACATGCTTTTGGCAAATTATGTCAACAGGCTCCCGAAAAGTTACTGAAAAGCTCCACTGCTGGAGACGTGTTCAGGGCAATGGTTGGCCTCTGCTCCTCCTGGCCTCAGCCCAGCACACACATCTAATCAGAAACATACCTGCTGCACTGGATTTGACTTGTTGCTGAACAGCACCTTCTGTTCAGGTGGCAGTGAGAGCGTCTGTCTCCCAGGCACCTATCACATCGTAGGTCTCCTTCATAGCCGTAAGGCAGGACCCACCAGCCCATTCTACAGAGGAGAAAACAGTTTCCTAACCTGTGGTCACCCAACTAGTAAGTTCCCGAGCTTCGGTTTGGTCAGGTCAGCCTCACCTCGAAGCCTGCATGCTTGCCTCAACGCCCCGTTCAGTGTTTGAAATGCTACTGTCTGAAAGGATATTTACTTCAGGAGAAAGAAAATCCTCCAGGCGGGTGCCTACACTGGCACCAGGAAAGGTGTTATCATACCAGGGATCTTAACCAGGCCCAGCATCCTCTGACTTTGGCCCCCATCACCCAGCGGCTGGAGCCATCCCTGCTGATTCCCCACTGGACAGCAGGGGCAACCCCCTCAGCTCCTTCAGGAAGCTGCCCTGAGCTAACGGGAGCAGGGATGGGGGAAGACAAAGAGTCCATTTAGTCATTAATGGGGAGAGGTCAGGTGGGTGCCCTTGGTGGCAGCCAGGGGTGATGGAGAACGGGTGGCTTTCCATTCAGCCAGGAAGGGTCCAGGATAGATGTTGCTAATAAGAACCAACCTTGCCACTCTCAGAGGCCACCTGCCTCCCCTCTTGGAGCTTGATAAATGGTCCAAGCAAAGGGGGGACCCCTCCAAGCACTTTGGAGGAGGGTACACTTTCTAATGAAGCAAGCTGGAGTACAGTGTTGGGGCACATTGACTTTAAGGGAGCCTCATTAAACCGAGGGGAAGGCTGGTCCCCTGAGATGCCGGCAGACCCAGCAGGCCCTGGGCAGGGGATCTGCCAGTCCTAGGAAATGCCCCATCTCAAAGGGGGCACATTCCCTCTCTGAGCTCCCCAGCTTCTCTTCTGGGGCCAGGAGATATCTGAACTTCCAGTCTTTATCCACTAGGAGCAACCCCTCACCAGTTAGACACACCTACCGAGTGTGTAATTCACTCCATTCATATTTGTTAAGAGCCCAGTGCCTGCTAGGTGCTGTGTAGACAGTGGAAACCTGACCTCAGTCAGCTTGCGCTCTGGGTACACGATCTAGTGGGAGAGACCAGCAAGCACATAATCCATGACAGTGCAGACAGCAAGTACTAAGCAGGGGGATGGTTAGAGAGCTGTGGGACAAGGAGGAGGCACCAGACTTGGGGGAGGAGGGTAGGCAAGGAAGGCTTCCTGGAGGAAGGGATAATCACTGCAGTCAAGGACCAGTGAGAAGCCCTTACATTATGGTCAGGGGTTGGGCTTCGTCCTGAAGGTGTGAAGAGACTGTAGGTTGTGTTAGGCTGATGTAGTAAAAAGCCAGATTTGCAGTTGAAAAGGTTTTAGAAGGCCCAGGATGCAGCATATTTAGAAGAGGCTGCAGTGGGAGGCTGGCTGGAAGGCACTTGCAACAGCCAAGTCCTGGATTGGAGTGGAATCGGTGGGCTGGCCAGGAGGGCTGGACTTGCAAGCTGTTTTGGAGATGGAATTGGAGGATTTAGTGATGATAAAAAACGGGGATTGAGGGAGAAGCAGGAGCTCAAGATGATGCCACATTTCTGACTTGAGTAACAGAGTCCCCTTCCCCAGAAGGGATTCAACTCATCTCCCCGGTTAAGGAAACTTATCTCCGTTACCAGGGGAGATGTGTTTAATTTGAGCGTGATGACTTAGAGATGCCATAATGTCCAATAGGAACAGTCATCTGCTGGAGGTCAGAGCATGTGGTCTGCCGGAGCTGGCTTCCTTATCGTACCAGGAATCTTACACCAGGCCCAGCAGCCTCTGACTTTGACCCCCATCACCCGGTGGCTCGAGCCATCCCTGGCAAGAGTGGACCATGCACACCTCGCCTCCTCCCAGCTGTGTTCAGTGACCTTACGTTGGTAGCTTGAAATCAGCTATGGTAGGTGTATTTACACCACAGACATTGGCAAATGGTGTGCAATGCAGGGCTCTCCTCTCCACCCTCCCCCACCTGGCTAATGGTTAGACATTTACCAGCATGGAGTCTCGTTGGTACTGACTTGGAGTGAGGGAGGTAGAATGAGGCAGCCCCTGGGCAGAGACACAACTGACTATCTCTTGGGTCAAATAAGAGAAGGGGGACTTCCCGGTGGGTTTTTCCCAACAAGAACCTTCTGTCTGTGTATTTGCCAGTAGGAGAAAGGCAGGAAGGAGTAGGGGGTCCACTTTCAGAAGTGGGGACCCCCTTTGGCTCCCTTTTTGTTCTGACCGTGAATTAAGGGAGAAGAATTCAGAGATCAATGTAAAGTTATTTACTTTGTTCTGGTACAGAAGGGTGTAATAGTAAACCATGAATTAATGTACAAATACATCTATTTTTTATGCATTTAATGTGATCCTAATCTCTGTCCATTTTTCATGAGATTAGGAATCCAACAAAATTCTAGATACCAAAATGTATTATAAAAACAGGACAATCCAAATAAACATATGAACAGAACAGAATGGGGAGGCCAGAAATAAAGCCAAATGCATGTGTCCATTTGGTACGTGATAAAGGTTTCATTTCACAATAGGAAGAGCAAGATAAATTGTTCAAGAAATGATGCGGGGGCAACCAATCAGCCACCTAGAAAAAGGTAAAATGAAAGGCAGTTGTCAGTTTTATTATTATTATTATTATTATTATTATTATTTTTTTTTTTTTTTTTTTTTTTTTTTTTTTGTGACGGAGTTTCGCTCTTGTTACCCAGGCTGGAGTGCAATGGCACGATCTCGGCTCACCGCAACCTCCGCCTCCTGGTCTCAGGCAATTCTCCTGCCTCAGCCTCCTAAGTAGCTGGGATTACAGGCATGCGCCACCACGCCCAGCTAGTCTTATTGTATTTTTAGTAGAGATGGGGTTTCACCATGTTGACCAGGATGGTCTCGATCTTTCGACCTCGTGATCCACCCGCCTCAGCCTCCCAAAGTGCTGGGATTACAGGCTTGAGCCACCGCGCCCGGCAGTTTTTTTATTATTAACGCCAATGTATTTATTATATCAGAATGATTTCCAGATGAACAAAATATTTAGATATAAAACCGGAAACCATAAAATAGACAAAGCATGAGTGACCATTTTATAATTCTGAATGGGGGAAGGCCCTTTTCAACATGGCATAAAACCCAAATGCCATAGGAGAAGATTAAGTTTGTCCATATAAATATAAAACGCACTAGAAACAAAATCAAAGACAAATGCCAAATTAGAAAGAATAGTCACTACATATATGATTATCAGAGACTTATTTTTGACAAAGAGCTTCACTCAAATCAGTGGGAAAAAAGCAACCTAGCAGAAAACACTGGTAAAGAGAAACAGGCAGAGAAACGTTGGAAGCGATTCTAACCTCAGGGTATAATTGAAGAGATATAAATTAAAGTCTACTTCCAAGTCTCCCCAGATGCCTTTCCCAGGCCCAGCCTCTCCAGAAAGTGGTGTCCCAGTTTCCACTTGGTTCAAGACAACAGCCTTCCCAAGATCTCTGAAAAAGCCTTGGTTAGCCCTGGATTTGGTCCTGGGTTGGAGAGATGCATCCTGCTACCAGGGCAGGCTCTGTAATTAGCAAACTGTGTGATTATCCCTACCACGTAAACATTGTCCCTACTGGGATTGAAGATGTTTCTTGGAATCCTCTCCTCCTGACCTTTACTTCAGGCCGCTTGGTGTGCAGAGTAGTTTACAGAAAGTTTACACTGGGAGGTTTCAGAGATGACATTGCATGGTTTCCGGGTTTTCTCCTTGGTCTATTCTTAGCATCACTTATCCTTGGGAGGAGAAAAGCCAGGGCCCCTTCCGATAGACGAATGGGATCTCCTCCCTCATGCCCTTTTGGATGGCTGCCACAAGCCCATCCTAAGCCTGCGGAAGACTTCAACTAGCTCCCTGTTGAACCAGGGCACCCATCCTGATGGCAGGGTGCCCATCCCACCCAGCTGACGTGTTCCCTGAGCACAGGCCACTGGGCACTCGTGTTCATGGCTTCAAGGAGGACCCTAGCAGCCTGGAGATGTTTTAGGGTCATAGCAGATGAATCCTGAGAAATCTTCTGGAGAGGATCTGATTCTAAAACTTGCTGCTTGACAAGGACAAACTTTCATTGATCCCAGGACATATTGAGCCCAACAGCAACCTTGCTCTTTTCTGGAGCTTCCCTGTTTAGTTCAATTCAACAAGTGTCTGACGATGGCAGCTACCATTTCAATAGCCTTTACAAACATAATTAATTTGAATTTGATGATCCTATGGGGTTATACTGTTATCTCCGGTTATCTCTATATTATAGATGAGGAAACTGAGGCTCTGGGAGGTTAGACAACCTGCTCGGGGTCACACAGCCATAGTTGGAGGCAGGATTAGAATTTAGTCTGCCAGTCTAGAAAGCCCATGCTTGGGAAGAGATTATGACAGTGTCAGCCAAAGAAGATCCCAAGCTGAGAACTGGGCATGTTTGTTTGGTGAACGGTAGGTGAGCCAGTGTGTCTGAGCAGGGAATAGATGGAAATGTGTGGCAGGAAAGGAACTTAACATGGTTGATCAGGACGGAATTGAGGCATGACCTTGAACATGGTAGAAGGGAGCCCTTGCTGGTCCTTGAGAAAGCGGGTGACAAGACTCAGTGTCTTAGCTCTCCATCACCCTTGACCACCTGGTCATCCCTCAGCCCTGCATCATCACAGCCTTGGGCTGCTTCTCATCTCAGCACATCCCCTTTGCCCTGAATCTTGATCATAAACCACTGGACTGTGACCAGTGAACCTGCTTCTAGTCTCCATCCAAAATATTTGTTTGTGTTGCACTCTGCACCTCCAGGAAAATAAGCATGGTTTGCTCTGCATGCCACAAAGATTAGGGGATGCTCAGACACTGCCCAATTGCTAGGAGAAGCCTGCTGGCCAGGGTGAGAGGAACAGGAGCAATCTGACCTTTTCTAGCTAAAAACACACATTTTGAAGGTCAAGTTCTGATATCCAAGCCATCCTTAGATAAGTGGCATGAGCAATGACCGTGTAAATAAAAAAGGGCTTAGATGATCGCCGTCCAGAAGTTCAGTGTGCTGCGGGCCAAGTGTCTGCTGTCCTTGCTGTCCCATGCATCTGTTTACAAGCCACACATCCACAGTGGTGAGGACCTCTCCAGGGCCGCCTCCCAGAAGTAGACTCAAAGGACACTAGCCCCTTCCTGTTCCTTTCCCACCCCCAGCCCCCGCCGGAGATTTCCTGTGATGTTCCATTTCCTCATTCTGCATCTTCCCTCCCAATCTGCTAACCACAGTGAGTGTCCCCCAAAGACAATCACACAGAGGGAGACGGATGGGAGCACAGATGACCTGGAGGGCCAGGGATTGGCTGCGTCTCCTCCTTGCTCAACCTTACTTGTCTCCTGTTTGTTTGTTTGTTTTTTCAGGGTCAACCAGGCACTCGAGGTTTTCCTGGATTTCCGGTAAGTAGAGAAGGCTGAAGTTAGCTGTGTCCCAGGTGGTCTGTAGGCCTGATTAGGTTAAACTTCGTCTGTGGTCAGCCCTGGTTCCACTCTTTCCCTTCCAACCTTGGTCATTAAGGACCTGCTTCTGCAGCCATTCATGGACACCAACTTAGGACAGTAGCTCAGCAGTCAGGTCATGGTGCCAGGAATAAATACAGGGAAGCAAATATACAAATAAGGGGTAACAGGACCGGCTTCCTGTGAGTGAAGTCACAGGCTGATAAACCCCAGCATGACCTGGGAATATGGAATGGACGATGCCCTGCAGGAGATCACCCTGCAGCTCAGCCTGTGCCCGGGCTTTGAGAGGAGATCCAGCAGTGGGGTGGCCATCTGGGTGTCCTTGACCTCTGCCTATGGGGCCTAAGACAGGTTCTGACAGGCAGAGCAGAGGGAGCAGTTCCCCTTTTTTCCCGGCCTCAGTGCAGGCCAGACCCTGATTTCTAGGGACACATCACCCCCTCTGCCCTCAGGGCAAGGGTGACGTCTTTGACATTAATGGGGAGGCCACCCATTGGGCTCTCTCTTGAGCTGTGCCCCTGGCATCCAGCATTTCATTCCCTCCTCACAGGGACCCTTCGTAGAACGTTCTATTTCTCTCAGCCCCATTTCGGGATGGGAAATTGAGGCCTAGGCTTACCCATGGTCACATAACATGTATGCAGTCAGGCCGGGCCTTGAGCTCCAACTTCTCAGAATCCAGAATCTGTGCTTTTCCCCACTGCCCAGGCAGCCTCTTTGGGAGGAGGCATGTGACGCTCAGTCTTTACATCTGGCCTTTCTGGTTTCAGGGTCCCATTGGGCTGGACGGCAAACCGGTAAGTGGACCCGCTCCTCCTCCTCACTGCAGGTCAGTGATCCTGGATCTCTTGGTCCTTCTGCAAGACCCTGGCTCCTTGGAAGATGCTTTACTTAGAAAGAAAAGTCCTGGGGCTGAAGGTTGTCACTAGTGGGAGGAGAAGGAGACCCTCTAGGTTACCCCTGACCCCACTGGCCTTCCCAAGGGCACAGGTCCCCAGGTGCTCAGCTTGGCTTTCAGAGTCCAGGAGACAGCCATCCCTGGAATGGGTGATTCTGGGTGGGGTGGGGGTGAGGCCAGGAGGCAGTGGGGAGAGTGGAGGCTGCAGAGGTGAAATCGCTGGTCTAAGGAGCCTGTCTACTTGTGCACATGCCTGCCCCTGCTCCATAGCACCTGTGTCTCCCATGGCCCTGTCCTCAAGATCAGGGTCTCCCTCCCTGATTGAGACCCCACACATGTGCTCAAGTCCATGTGAAGACTGCTTCCCGCCATAGCTCCTCTCTTCATTCATTTCAATCCTTTGGACTTGGTCCCCTGGCACAAATGTTCATGGGGGGAAGGAGTCCCCTCCCCAGTCCTAGGAGCAAGTCAGCTGGAAGGGAGCATGACTCATCCAAAGCCCTCAGGGTGGATGGAATGTGGCCCCACGCACAGCCAGGCCTGTCCCCACTGCTCGCCTCTCTCAGTTGTCGCTCCCCAACTAAAGACCAGCAAGCTAAGTGCAGCCGGGGGGCACCGGCAATAATTTCCACTCATGTTACAAGGCCAGGGATTCTCCAAAACTAACCTGGATATGCGGATGGGGTGAGGGTCGGGGTCCAAGGAGACTACCCCCACCTCTGCTCTCTGAAGGGCAGGCAGCTGCTAGTGAGGCCCAGTGAGGGGCAGTGAGCAAATAACCTTGCCTTAGGGACTGGGTGAAGGAGTATACAAGCCAGAAGGCACAAATGGAGCCCGGGGGCAGGGAGGAGCATGGGGGACAGGGAGAGGCATGGGGTGCAGGGAGGATCATGGGGAGCAGGGAGGGGCATGGGGTGCAGGGAGGGGCATGGGGGGCAGGGAGGGGCATGGGGGGCAGGGGGTGGAACATCTGGGCCACAAACAGCACACCTGGTACTCACCCTCTTCTCCTTCTAGGGCCACCCGGGACCAAAGGGGGAGATGGTAAGAGCCCAGATTTCCTGCCTTCTCGAGATGGGTGGGGGTTGGCCTGGCCTCACAGGCACAGCCAAGCACTGCAAAGCAGGTCCCGCAGGGACAGCAGGAATGGCTGCCCTTACTGGTCACTCCCCAGCTGTGTAAGCCACATGCCCTGGATCATCACATCAATGTGCAGGGAAGAGAAATGGGCAGGGGCTTCTCCATCTGAAGCATGAGGATGGGAGATCCAGGGAGCGTGCACACCTGGCCAGTAGCAACTGTTGCTTCTCCACCTTTTTGGGGCCTGAAGCACTCTAGTTCCCTGGGCAGACCCATCTGGGCAGTGGCCACAGGGTGCTGTGATGTGGAGGGGAAGCCCTTGCTCCTGCTTCCAACTTGCCAACTGGCCCAACCTCCAAACAGAAACTCCCAGGAAGGCATGGGGAGAGGAGGCAGTGGGCAGAAGAGCTGGTGTTGGAATCCAGGTCCCCTAGCAAGGTTTTCTCTCCATCACAGCTGCCTCCACTGCAAATGCATTTCCCTCCCACCCGACCCCGTTCCTAGGCATGCTGTGCACATGCGTGGTGTAGTGGGGATGGAGGCAGGAATTAACTGCCATGCCACATTGTTACAGAGCCATAAAGGGTTTGGGGTGCTTATTCCTTCAGCCCCCATCCCCTGCCCTCTTTCCCTCTCTGGCAGCCTTACGCTACCCTAAGGTAGCCCATGGTCCCCTAGAAATATTAATAATGGTCATCCTATAGGCACCATTCTGTCATCCTCATAACAGCTTATCATCCCCACTTCATGAGAGGGGAAATTGAGGCACAGAGTGTCGAAGTACATTGCCTGAGGTCACAAAGCTCCTAAATACCAGAGCTGAGATTCAGACCCATGCGGTGGGGTCTTACCCCTCAATCACACCTCCTCTCAGCCGCCGGCACTTTGTCCCGGAGGAAAGGGACCCATCCTCCAGGGTACTTCCACGGGGTCTCACTTTCTGCCCTCACCCTGCCCACACCGTTCCTCTGCCCCATGCTCTTGACCACCCATCTGTTCGGGAATGAGAGCTAACTCAACAGAAAAGGCAGGCCCACCCCCTCTCCGGTGAGCCCACATCAGTGGGATAGGCCCCCTGCCTGCCTCATCAAATTTGGCAGGCCACCGAGCCATGCGACTCCTGTCTGGCTTGGCATGGGGACCCAAGCTGTTAGTTGCCCACCACTGTCCAGCTTCATTACCTTGGCCTGTTCATCTGTTCATCTTCCGCCCCAGATGCTGTCCCCTCCACTGGTGTCCTACTAGGGCACTGGCACCCGCCCTCATGCATTTAACCTGTGTCCTCACTTGCTGAAAGGTCACTTGTTGTCCTCACCTGTGCCTTACCCACTTCACGTTATTCCCAAGAACCTGAAATAAGGTGTCGAGGTGTTGGGAAGACACAGTTGTACAATAGTGCAGCTGCGGGGTGGACAGGACTGGGGGTCTGAGACTCAGGAATGACATCAGGGCTGTAAAGCAGGGCCTGGACTGAGTCCAAACTCACCGACAGGGCTGTCGGAAGAGCGGTGAGCACTCAGAACACGCCTGGCACACGAGAAGTGGCAGGCACCTTAGCTGCGCTTCAGTGGTGGTTAGTGGAGGGCTGGTGGCAAGTGCTGAGCACGTCAGCCGTGGCCGTGGCCATGGCCCTTAAAGGAGCGAGCGCTGCCCGGCTGGAGATAACTGGTGCCATCTGTTGTTGGACCTCAACATAATAAAGAGAAACTTGAAATCCAGATTTTTATTTGCACTCTGCTTGCTCTTAAGTGTTGGCAACTAGTTGAAATAAAACCATGTGGGACAAACGAAATCCCTGTGGAGACCACGACTGTGCCCTGGGCCACTGTTTGGGATGTCTGGTCTCAATTGTCAAGTCTCTGCAGTCCTAAAACTCCGCCTGCCCCTCCCCCATCACACCTATATGTCTGTCCTGACAGAGGATGACCTGGTCACCTGTGGTCTCGGCCTGGGTTCCGTGCCAGATGAATCACGTGCTGCAAAACTCCACTCTAAACAATGCCAGGCTGAGCGCAGTGGCTCACACCTGTAATCCCAGCACTTTGGGAGGCCAACACAGGCAGATTGTTTGAGTCTGGGAGTCTGAGAGCAGCCTGGGCACCAGGGCAAAACACTGTCTCTACAAAAAAAAAAAAAAAAAGAAAAAGAAAAATTAGCCAGCATGGTGATGTGTGCCTGTAGTCCCAGCCAGTTGTGAAGCAGAGATGGGAAGATCAGGTGAACCCAGGAGGCAGAGGCTGCAGTGAGCTGAGGTTGCACCACTGCACTCCAGTCTGGGCAACAAAGTGAGACCCTGTCTCAATAAAACACTAAAATAAATAAATGCTTGGCCAGCCACATGGGCTGGGAGTGCCATATGGATGATCCCAAAGGCCACTTCTCCCTTCCAATGATACTCTTGGGAGTTTCCCAGTTTGGAGGCAGCCCAGTTGGCAAGTCGGGAGCAGGAGCAAGGCTCTCGCACATCACAGCATGCTGCGGCCACCTCCCAGATGGACCCGCCCATGGGGATCCGCAGTGCTTCAGGCCCCAGACAGACTGGTCCAGCAGGTGGGTCCTCACAGGCCCCAAGATGGTGGCTCAAAGGGATGGGCTAATGGCTCTAGCCAAGTCTAGAAGCTCTGACTCCCAAGGTTTGGCCCAGTTCTGAGCATTTGGTGGAGTGGAAACAGCTGGACCTTGGCAATCAGACAAACCTGGGCTCCTGTCCCAGTGCCACCGTTGGCTAAGCCACAGGGCCTTGTCTGTCACCTCGTTCGGGAGCTGGAGCAGACACAAGCATCTCCCTCACAGGCACATACCTGAAGAGCCAGCCTCAGAGTGGATCCTCAACTCATAAGGCATTTGTTTTCCCCCCTTCCCCCGATACCAGCCTGAGTGTACCCTACCAAGATAGCCAGGGTGTGCTGGGCCCTCCTCAGAAAGCAAGGATCCCTCCCGACCCCGGCTCCTTTCCTGGTCCCGTGTGGACAAGACAGCCTTGAAGCAAATATCAAGACCACCCCTGGTTTTTTTTTTTTTGAGATGGAGTCTCACTCTTGTTGCCCAGGTTGGAGTGCAGTGGTGCGATCTCAGCTCATGCAACCTTCACCTCTTGCATTTAAGCGATTCTTCTGCCTCAGCCTCCTGACTAGCTAGGATTACAGGCATGCACCACACGCCTGGTTAATTTTTGTATTTTTAGTAGAGACAGGTTTCTCCATGTTGGTCAGGCTGGTCTCAGACTCCTGACCTCAGGTGATCCGCATGCCTCGGCCTCCCAAAGTGCTGAGAGTACAGGCATGAGCCACCGTGCCCAGCCAAGGCTCCTGACATTCCTTGAAGAAGTCCAGAACATGGCTTCAGTTGCCAACTTCCTGCTTCCTTTGTTTTGCTGAAGGTTTCTCCAAGGCTCCCAGTGTCTGAGACACTGGCCCAGCCCTCCAGGCCAGAACCCCTCTGGTTCAGTGGACTTCACTGCAGCCTGGGAGGCAGGAGATGGAACGCACTAGCATCTCCCAGAGGCTTGGTGTGCAAGAGGCAGGGTGTCCTATGGAGCAGAAAACTCACTAATATCTAGGTGCGGCCCCTCCACAGCTGGCCCATGAGATGCTGGTGGTTGGAGTAATGGATGAAAGACACCATCTGTCCTTCATCACTGCCCCTGATCCTGCCCACTAGGGGGTGAGGAAGCTGAGGCTCTGCAGATGAGGCCACACCACCTTGAACGTGGTGGGCATGGGAAGACCTGGCCATGGCTGGCAGAGCTCAGCCCTTGGGATTCCAGGCATTCTAAAAAGATCCAACCTCTACCCAGGCAGGTGTCCCCAGATGCCCGTCTTCTGTCTGCCCACTGACCTGTGTGTGTTTGCTTCCCGCAGGGTCTGACAGGTCCCCCAGGACAGCAGGTTGGTACCTCGTCCTTCTGTTTCCCAGCAGAGAAGCTTCGGGTGGCTGTGACCTTAGCTTTGGTTTCTAACTCTCTCATCTCCGTCTCTTTGTAGGGACCCCAGGGACAAAAAGGAGAAAAGGTAAGAGCAATGGAGGTTTCCTAGAGGTGCCATCTCAGGAAATGGCCTCCTAACCGGCAGAAAGGGGTCAATAGTGGCTATTTTCAAACTTTAGTTTTAATTGACCGACCCTGAGGGGCGGCATAATAGATTCCCTTGACACCGTTCCTGGTGACATCTTTTTCTTGGTGTGAGGGGTCCTCTTGGAGCCTGGCCCAGGTGACATCTTTTTCCAGGGGTCCTCCTGGAGCCTGGCCCTCTTCAGCCTCTTTCTGGCCCCTCCCAGCTATCACCCCATGGTGTTCCCTGACACCTTCATGAGCCTCTGGGATTCTGAGGCATCAATCTGCAAACCACTGGCCTGGCCTCCCGCCCTCTCTGTGTTGTTGAATTTCTGATAGAGACTTTGCCGTGCTTGCCCCTAGGTGGCTGGTACAGGGGCCTGGTGCTCCCAGCTCAGAGAAGGTGGCTTGGGGATCCCCATGGTGCCAGCTGCTCCCATTCAGGGGCTCCTGTTCAGGGCTGCCGGGTGGACTTGCCTAGAGGATCAACCTTTAGCTAGGCATGGAGCATAACTCCCGACTCTGCCATATGGCAACTGGTGTAAAGCAAAGCCTTGCCCCTCGGCTCCATGGGGCCACTTCCAGGCAGGCCCTGGAAGTTTCTTTCCCTGCTGCTTGCCAGGGTCAAGGGAGGGACTTAGTTCTTCTGCCTGAGAGGGCTCAGACCAAAACTAGAGCAGAAGGGCTGGTGAGTGATGAGATGTGAGGCGTGTCCTGAAGTCCTGGGGGTGCCTGAGAGACAGGTGTCCCAGCAAGTGCCTAACACCCCCTTCCCCTTCCCTCTCCTTCCCAGGGTCAGTGCGGAGAGTACCCACACCGGGTAAGTGAACCCCTAAAACTGAGCAGAGCCCTTTAATCCATCCCTGGGTCACAGCCCCCAGCCCAGGCTCATCTCCCTGGGGTCTCCAGTTCCTAATAGAGTGTGGGGGAACAAGAGTACCCAGTGCCCTCTGCACTCAGCCCGTCAGAGAGCGGGGATTGGGGTGGCGGTGTGTCTGGCGGGAGGAGCTGATGTGTTTCTCCGGCCATGTGCTGTGTGGAGCTGCTCATCACCTGCGCGTGTCTGTACATCTGCCCCTTTGTATGTACGTCCGACTCGGTATGTTGGAGCCTCTTGCTGTGTGTCTGGAGCTCTGTGGCTCCTCTGCACATTGCCCTCTGAGGCAGCACAGATTGTCTGAGTCTGTTTGACTCCCCAGCCATCCAACGTGTGTGTGGGTGGGGAGGGGGTGTCTGGTAGCCTAACCGTGGCCAAAAAAGTGGGACTTTGAGATTAGACATTGTATCAGATGATGGTATTTCAAATCCAAACCTCAATAATGGGAGATAATCAGGGACTGACTGTAGCAATTCAAGGATAAAGTCTCTCCTTGGCCTCTATAAGATCAGAGGAAGCCCTTCCCTAAGCAGCGTGGGGATTTCAGGCTGAGATGGTTGCTCTGTGCACCCCCAGCTGCTCCTTCCTTTTCCTTGCTCCACCCCAAGATACAGAACCCAAAAGACTGCTGCTGTCCTGTTAGGAATCGTCACCCTTGTGTTCCAGCAGCAGGGTCCAACTTGGGACAGGGGAGAGCAAGATATGCACAGCTTCCTCCAGCAGGAGCCCCAGTGAGCTGGGCCCAGAAAACATGCCCCTCATTTCGTGGATGGGCCTTGTTGCTCCCAGACCTGGATAGCAAGATGGAGGATGGGCATCTTTAGGTGTCCCTCCCCTCTGTCACGTGCCTCCTGGTGCTCAGCTTCCCTGGCTGCCCGCTTCTGCCAGCCAGTCCAGGTCATGGGATTTTGGGAGTGGAGGCAGACATAAGCAAGGCTCAGTGTCAGCTTGACTCTAAAAGGCTGTCAGGAGGGCCATTGCTAACAGGGCCCAGCCTCTGCCCAGACCCTCAGGAGGCTGGAAGGCAGGCCTGAGCTCTGGATTCCTGGGCAAAGGAACCACTGTGAGCCTGGTACGTGAGAGGCTGAGATGGGTTTAAGGCTGCGGCAGCGCTGGGCCTGGGCTGAGGGAGGCAAGCAGGCCGGCAGCAATGCAGAGCCAGCCTGTCAGCGGCACGTGCTCCAGAGAGGCAGGGGCCCTACTGTTCCGGGCAGCCTGATTCTGATACAATAATAGAAGGTCAGCTGGGTTTATTTGAAACGATGGGCTCACAGGATTGTTATGTTACCCAAAAGAAAGACAACATCCCCCAGCACAAAAGACAACACAACAGCAGAGGCTTTGGTAGTGTGTCACCTGTCCTTAGTGAGTGCTTGGGGTGGGGTGGGTGCAGGGCTCTCTGACCCTCAGCTCAACGTAAGGAAAGGGAAGGGCGTAGTGACAGAAGGTTGGAGAAGACCCCTGGCCACAGGGTGCAGTGAAACATGGCCTCCTGACAGTGGCACTCTGGGGAACATGTCAGGTGTGGGGCAGGGGAGTAGATTTGGGGTCCCAGCTGAGGGGCAGAGCAAGTTTATTTAAAGAGGACAGAAAATCAGGGGGCTTCTAGAGATCTGTTGGCTTTCCAAGGGGTCTGCAGGCAGGGTTGGGGTGGTAGGTCTCGAGGCCCAGAAGACACCAAGAGATTCAGGTGACTCTTCCTCCATTCCAGCCTGTGGCTTCCCCAAAAAGGGAGAGGAGAGGGGTGGGAAGCAGGGGAGCTGGTGTCTGTGGGCTCCCCATCATGTGCCCTGTTGCCCTGTCTCTGCCAACTCCATCCCCTCCCAAACTAGGAGTGCCTAAGCAGCATGCCAGCAGCTCTGCGCTCCGGCCAGATAATTTCCCTGAAGGTTTGTAGGTTCTGGAAGGTCTCCTGGCCCCTCTCCGCTGAGAGGCTTCCTGAACATACAGCCCAACATTGCACATCCCCAGGCCCTGGCAGCGGGAGCAGTTGGAGCTCTGTGTGACTGCTGCCCCAGAAGGCAGCACTGCAACCTGGAAAGGCCACACAGGCTCCCGATCCACAGCTGGGCACCCTTGCAGCCCAGCAGTTCTGGTTCATAATGCTCATCCTGGGAGTCGCTTGTGATTTAAGTGCTTTCAAAAACAAGCGGCTGATGACAGTATATGCCATCTTTTTATTTTCACGTGGGTTCTAAGGGCCTCCTAAAGCCACAGGTTGCTCAGATTCAATCGGTAGAGGGACTGGAAGCTGCAAGAATTTCCAGAAATGAAAATCACATTAGATAATAGGATTGCAAGTTGCCTCCCTCAAAAACGTGGTTGAACTTTCTGGAGACATCTTTGCCCAGCCTCTATTTTCCAGGCCCTCCAGCCCCAGGGTGAGCCCTCAGTAGCACTTAGCATGTGCCCCCACACTGGCCGCACCCTCAGCCAGCTCAGCCCGAGGAGCCGGGCTTGGCACTGCCCTTGACCACCCTCCCAGATGTGCTGACACCAGCCTTTCTTGCTCAACCAAAAAAAGAACTCACCAGCCGCACACCAGCCCAGCTTCAAGTACCAATTTTGCTAGCCTGGTGGCTCCCTGACCAGAGCCTCTGAGTTGGCTCCCTTCTGTCCAGCGAGCAGGGATGGGTGGGGCCGGCAGTGCGATGTTGGGCTGCATGTCCAGTAGCCTCTGCAGCCCAGCATGGCCACAGAGGGCAAGCCTGGCCATGGCGGTGGGCACTGTTCCATTCTGGGGGCTGCTGGCCAACACCCCAAACTCCGACCTGGAGCTCAAGGCTGGGTGATGGCCACAGCTCCTCCCAAGGGACAGCTGTGCCATCCAAGGACAAGCTCTGCTCTGCACCCTCAAGCCAGGAGAGCACCCTGTCCACGCCTTCCTCCCGCTGCTCATGTGCACGCTAATCTCTCTTCTCTCTTCCTCTGCTCTGGTCCCTCTTGGCTGCCCTGCCCTCCTGGCGACTTTCGGCATCGATCTGAATACCTGGGATCTTTGGCCTTTGCCCTCTGGCCCTCCAACTCATCTTTCTCCTCAGCTGCTGCCTCTCCTCAATTCAGTGCGATTGGCTCCACCCCCGGTCATAAAAAGGCGGACGTTCCAGGTAGACACTTCCCGTTTGTCCAGACCACGTGTGGCTTTCCCAAGGGGCCTGGCAAACCTGCTGGGCTGTAGACAAGGCCAGAACCTCACTCCAATTCGGTGAAATAAAATCAGACAAAAATAGGTCCACGTATGCCATCGACATGGAAATACACACCTCGAAAGACCCACAACTACCACCACACAATGATTACTCATAACAGCCACCAACAAGAGTTGTCAGTGTGTGCCAGGCACCCTGTTACCCATTTCACAGGCCTGATTATATTTAATTCTCCAACAGTTTGATGAATTAGTCATGATCGTCCTTATTTCACAGATGAGGAAATCAAGGCTCAGAGAGGTTAACCAAGTTGCCAAGGTCATACAGCCAGTGCATTGCAGAGCAGAGATTTGTACCCACTCTCTCTGCCTGTAACTAGCTGTGTGATTTGGGGCAAGTTACTTGACCTCTCTGTGCCCCAGCTTTCTCATCTATAAAATACAGATAATAACGGTGTCTATTTCATAGGGCTTTTGTTGATATGTAAAGCACTTGGAATAGTTCCTGGCACAGTTTAAGAGACATAATTGTTAGCTGTTATTACTAGTATCCATCTTTTGGAGATAAGGAAACTGAGGCTCAGAGAAGTGAATTGATTTGCCCAAGGTTATACTAACAGTAAGAGGCAGAATTGAAACTGGCATTGAAACAGAATTGGAATTGAAGTCAGGTCTTCAGACCCTCCATCCAGGGCTCTCTCAGCTGGACCTAACTCCTCTCTGCTTAGAAGAGTAGGCTGCTTAGCATCTGACCCCTCGTAACCTGAGTTTGGGGAGTAAGGGAAGGGAATCTGTGGAGGGAATGCAGTCCACAGCCAACGTTGTGGGCAACTGCTTCCTTCTTCCTGCCTTCTGAGCTCAAAGAGATGGGACAGGGGCAGGTCACAATCAGCAAAGCCATCAGGCCGCTGCTCCTTGAGAGACCACAGCTTGATTCCAGGCTGGGCAGCCCACCGTGCTCCTCGCCTTTCTCATGCTGCACTGGGTTCCCCCGCCCCACACAGGGACGCTAGCAGTGGCAGGGCTCTGACCTGCTTTCTACAGCCTGATCGTAAAGCCTCGAGTCATGATCCAGCCTGACTCGACAGTCAGGAGCCCAAGGGCCTGGATGTTTAGGCACCTGATTGAACAAGGCTGAAAACTCCCTCCAATTAACAACTAAAAATACAGAGGGACACATGATTCCAGTGCCACCCGAGCCTGCAGGCCCTGTATCACCTTATGCCAGCCAAATCCTCGAGAGCCTCCGTGTGCCCAAGCACTCACTGGAGCATGGTTACTCAGGAGGCCCACTGGCAGCTCGGAGAAGCACCAGGCCCACCCCTGTCACCCACCCTAGCCCATGCCGGACCCCATTTCAGGAGAGCTGAGTCCACACTCTCAGAATAGCCACTCTCCCGGGCCCCAACGGCGACCTCCAGGCCTTAGCTGTATCAGCTGTTCTTTGCTGAGCTCTTGCTGGGTTCCAGGCATTGTTGTGAGAATTCTACGCAAATTATCTCATGCATTCCCCACACCAGCCACCTCATTATCCCCGCTTTGCAAAGGAAGAAATTGAGAGGGGTGCAGGATTCCGTCCTGGCTGCTGCATGTTACTGCCTCCCTTTTCAAGAGCAAGAGGTTAAGCCAGAACTTTCTGTACTACCCTGACCTGCTTTCCAAAGTAGAGAAAGAAGACAAGGTACCTCTGAGCTGCCTGCTGCAGACTCTGCCTCCAGAATCAGGTTTTTTACGCTGTCAGCCACGATGGGACATAAAAATGCTTGTCCATTTCCTATCAATAAACCAATATTGATTTTACAGGCTCTGCAAGCCGCTTAAACATTGGGTCTAAGATTCACTGAAAAAGGAAACGACATGAGATAGGATGTGCTTGGCAGATGGTGCTGGAGGTCATTTCCAAAGTGCAGAAAGAGTAGACAGTGAGCCCTTTCTGCTGGGGACTTCTTTGGAAAGAACAGGAAGAGTCTGAAGTTCCAAGTTTGGGTCCTGGCACCACCCTGGATTCCCATGTGATTTTGATCAGGGAATTCAACTTCTCGGAGCTTCAGTTTTCTCTTCTGCAACGTAAGACTTGTGACGTTGTGAAGATTCTAGAATTTCACACTCAGAAAGAACTTTGGGAGTTTGCTTCGGACTAAGCCTCCCCTATCTTGTGAATGTAGAAACACTACGAAAAATATAAACGCACCAAGTACAGGATTCTGAGGAGGTTCCGGGACCCAAGCAGCTGAATCAGATTTACTGTGGTTGAAAAGGAGCCTGCACTGGTCCCCTCTTAAGGCCTGAGGCTTAGTGAAGCCTGTCTCGGTTCAGAAGAGACAGTGCTGACTGAGACTTATCAATGACCAGCATGCAGCCAGATAGGGGACCTGTAAGCAGGGCAGCCGCTGAAGTGATTTCAGCACCTGCTTCCTCTGCCACTGACACCCTGAGCCCTAAAGTGGCTTCTCAGAGAGTGTCACAGGATAAGGCCTGGATCCCAGAGTGATGCTGCTGGAGGCCATCTGCCCACAGGTGTTCCAGCCGAAAGCTGGTGCCAGCAGGTCTTGCTGAAAGCTTACATTTCTCATTCCCAGGTTGTACACTCCTGTTTATCACCACGGCTTCCCTCTAGAGTTTGCAGCGAGCATCATCAGCTGCCTTCCTCACATGAGGAGGCAGGAGACCCAGTGTGTCATGGGGGCTTGCTGAGCTCCTCTGAGAAAGGTGGGCTGGCCTAGAACCCCAGCCGCCTGCATCCCCCAGCATCCAGCCCAGAGCTCCCACACCTGCCAGGAAGTTCTGCTTCAGCCCATCTGCAGGAATGGGCCCCTTCTCACAAGAGCTAAGCCCAGATTGACCCGAGGTCATTTATCAAATAATGAACCAGGCTGGGCGCCGTGGCTCACGCCTGTAATCCCAGCACTTTGAGAGGCCCAGGTGGTTGGATCACGAGATCAGGAGTTTGAGATCAGCCTGACCAACATGGGAAAACCCCGTTTCTACGAAAAATACAAAAATTAGCTGGGCGTGGTAGCATGCACCTGTAATCCCAGCTATTCAGGAGGCTGAGGCAGAAGAATCACTTGAATCTGGCAGGTGGGGGTTGTGGTAAGCCGAGATCATGCCACTGCCCTCCAGCTTGGGCAACAAAGAGTGAAACTCTGTCAAAACAAACAAGCAAAAACAGAAAATCATAAACCAGGGAACCAAATTTGGTTTAGATCTAGGATGACTCTGCCTTGCCCCTGCCCTGAGATCTGGCTCACGAGTACCAGGCCGTCTCCTCTTCCCAGGGGAGCGTGACGCCATCCCTACCTCCCTGGGCTCACAATCCATTCTGGGGACAGGCATGGTGTGTGGTGCAGGCTGGGCTCAGAGCAGGTGACTGAGGAGACAAGGGAATGATAACAGCCTCCCCACACAGCATAAAGCACTTCCACACAGCTTCCAAACTCTTTCAACGAAACCAAGGCTCAACTACCCTCTGAGGCCAGGTAGATCCCCTAAGTAACAGAAGCAGGCTGTGTGTGACAAGAGGTGGGAGGGAGAGGGCAAAAGCAGCCAGAGAACTCAGGCCCCACTTAAAGGTCAGCCACTCCTTGGACATAGGAATGTGGGCCCAGCACAGCTAGGGTCCCCAGTGTTTCATCAGAAGCCACCAATCCAAATTTTGTACATAGAGTCTCTTGCTCGGTTGTTTAGGGAACCAGACAAAATTCCATGGGCTGTCACCTAAGGATCCCATTTGATCCTCTGGGGCAGAGAGTCAAAACAGCAAAAAGCTGAGACGGGAAATGAGGGCTATTGTTCCCATTCTGTGGCTGAGAGGCTGGGGCTTGGGGAGACCGTGTGCCTCGCCACACGGGGAAGGTGACAGATGTAAGCCCAGGCCAAAGATTCAGGCCATCTGGCCAGGGTGGGAGCAGGCCTTTGGTTGGGCCAGGGGCTATCTCTCACCCACTCCTCTGCCTCTGCCCCCTGCAGAACATCTCTCTACGTGGCTGCTCTGTGCAGCGAGTCTTCTTTGGAAGCCCCACCTTCGGGGACCTAATGTCTTGGCCTTCTTCTCACTGCCACCAGCCCCTGCATGTTATCACCATCACCACAGCATCACCACCATCATGCCACCATCTCCTCCCCCGATCACCACTGCCGTCCCAGCAGAAATCACAGCAGGCCTTCATGGGGTGCATGGCAGGAGGGAGGGAGCCGGTCTGCAGCTCTGGGGGCCTTCCCTCTAACATTTGTTTTCACAAACCTCAGGGTGAACAGAGCCAGGCCAGCATCCAAGGTCCACCAGGGCCCCCAGGGCCCCCTGGACCAAGTGGACCTCTGGGGCACCCAGGACTTCCAGGGCCCATGGGGCCACCGGTAAGTATCCCCTTCCTCTCTCCTTTAAGACTTGTCCCAAGAACTCTCTGGAAGACTCCTAACTTTGAATAGACAGTGGGTCCCCTAAAAAAGGCAGAAATGTCTTGGCAAGTCCATTGGATGTGGGTGAAGCACACAAGGGGCTACTCCTCCCCATCACACTCACCACCTGTTGCACTCTGGCTCTGAAACACAGCTCGAGCCATGTCCCCTGCCTTCCAGGGAGGAGACCACTAATGGGCTGCCCCGTTCCCAGCCCCAGCAGAGGGGAATTTGGAAAGAGAATTCCCAAGGGCACCTCTGATGGCTATCCCTGAGCCCCTTAGGAAAACCTGAGTCAGGGGCAGTGGATTTTGAAGGAGGTAGTGAGGGTTCAGCCAACTACCTGGCACCCCAATAATCAGGCCTTCCAGGGGTATGTGTGGGTTTCACACTGCTGGGCCACCTGCCAGCTGAGCTGAAGGTCCAGTCAGCTGAGAGCCTCATGCCAAGCCTGAGGATGTGTCAAGCCTGCGGGGCCTGCAGGGCCACTGCCTAGAGGGCTCCAGAGAGGCCAACTGGCACCCCTCCAGACTGGACCACATTCAAGTGACAGGTCTAGCCCGGTGGTCACCAAGTCACCCATGTTCAAGCCCTGCCTAAGACTCCACTCTTTCCCAGTCCGATTTAGTACAACAAAACCCCAGGACAGAATAACTCGGTGGGTATCCAGACTTCAGAGAAAACAAGTGCTTCCACCCACCCATAAGACTAATGATATCGGAGAGGTAGGTAAAGGGTAAAAGGCCTTTTTAATCACCTTTTTCCCACATGGTAGAAAAACCAAATCAAAGTCTGTTTTTCCTTCTTATGACCAAAGCACCATAAATTCATTGTGAAAAGAATGGAACATAGACAAAGAAACAATGTTTATTTGCATCTCTGATAGTTTTGCTGGCAAGTCCCAGAGGTGGAATTGCTAGGCCAGAATGTCCCCAACGAACGGTCCTCTGTGTATGCCGCCGCATTCTAGATGGCCTGCTTGCATGTCTGGACCCTTTGGCTGCCCAGCTTTCCACCTCGAAGCTTGTTATAGGGACTCCCTGGGCTGGACAACAGCCATGTCCCAACAGGATACCCACCTTGGCTGGAAAGGCCAGCACGGTGACCCTGCCATGTTTGACCCCTGCAGTGAATTTTAAATGTTTCCTCAATTTCTCCCCAGCACCCCAGAGAGGGGGATTTATCTTATTTCCACCCGTTTTTAGATGGGAAAACCTGAAAGAAAGGGAAACTTAGGAAAGTCAACCAAACTAAGCCAAGAAAACGAAAAAGTGCTCAAAATTCACTTTCTGCTGACTGCTGCCCTTTCCACCCCACCCCTCCCAACACATTGGGTTCTCGCTTACTGAACCCACGCCAGGTGGTTTTCTTTGTTGGGTTGTTTATAACAACAACAACAACCAAAGGAAAAGGAAAAAAAAAAAAAAAGAAAAAGAAAACCAGAGAGCATGTTTTTTAAACCAATTGCAACAGACCACTCAGGCATCAAGGCTTTCTCCAGCCCACGCTTGCTGTCCACATCTCCACCCAAGGCTGCGGTGCGGCCAGCCTTCCCTGGCCTCTCCCTCGGCTCACACCACCTCACTGTGGCCAGCTGCCGTGCCCACAGTACCCTGGGTAGAAGGAGACAGAGTGCCCCTCTGCCAGCAGGCAGGACCAAGGGCAAAACCAAGGCTCTGCTGGGCAAGGCTGGCTTTCTAGGGAGGGTTCCAATTAGGAGGTGGGTGAGTGAGGATCTGGACCAAACCACACTCAATTCAGCATGATGCTGCTGACCTACTTTCCATGGGTGCAACAGTAGAGGTGTCCCTGGCACCCACACGACCGCAAAGAGGGACATAAGCCTGTTATCCCCAAGTGCCCTCAGCAGGTTTCAGATCCCCTTCTGGGATCCCCTAGAGCTGTTGGGTAGCATGCCCATTCTTTTGCCATAGCTATTGGGGGCTACTCTGCCCCCAGGGTCCACTGTAAGTATGGCTAGCCCCAACCCATTTACCAGTGGAAACCAATTCCACTCACCTTTTTCTTTTTTTTTTTTTGCTTCCACAGGGCTTACCTGGGCCTCCTGGACCAAAGGTGAGTGTCCTTCTGGGTGATGCATTGGACATGTGGGAGAATTCCCTGCAGGAGGGAAGGGGAGGCAGCACAGGTGACTGAGGCAGGAGAGGAGAGGGGTCTCAGCTGAGAGATGGTTCAAGCTTGACCCAGTTCCAAAACACCACCCTTCTCTTAGGAACGAATTTGGTTCCAATAAGAATTGCACTTCTCGTGTGCTCAGGCCAGTGAAGCAGGTGCTACGGGCTGGCATTGAAGGCACAGTCCACCCTCCAAGGAGCATAGAGTCTAGCTGGAAACTGTAAGCTCATGCCCAGAACACCGTCACAATATCCCAATAAAACAGTATTTTATAAGGTGTCAGAATGGGAAGAGACCTCCAGGGTCATCCAGTCTCCTGTGAACCCTCACCCAGAAGCCCACAGTGTCAAACAGCCTCTCCCTTTGAAGCTGGGGACCCTGGGGCTCTGGGGACAGGAAGATGCCAAGCACTGATTGTGCCCAACTATTTTATGAATGCAGAAGCTAAGAGCCCCGGGGGAAAGAGACTTGTCCATCCATGTTCAACAATCGGGTCTCCTGGGACCCTGCCCAAGTGAGTCTTCCCACCATGCCTCAGCCTCTGCAAAGCAGAGTTTGTTCTCAAGAGTAGAACAATCTGTGTTGGCCTCAGAGGAAGCTAAGAGCTGTTGCTCCTGGGAAGGCTGGAGATGGGTGTTGAAGGGGCACTGGGACTCAGAGTCGCTGAGAAGAAGAGGGATAGCATTATGTAGGGAACAGCCCAAGTCAAAGTTTGGCGGGGAAATAAAAAGCTTTTATGGTTTCTCTTTGTTTCCTCAGGGAGATCCAGGGATCCAGGGCTACCACGGCCGGAAGGTAAGATGGAGGGGGAGGACCCAAGTGGGGCAGGACTTTGGACAAATCTGTGGCTCACTGGACCTCAGACCCAAGAGGGTCTCTCCCTGTCAACCTAGGCAGCTGTGCCTGTACTGAGGCAGGCCAGGGTCTCACTGGCACCCCAAGCTCCTGATAAGCAGGAGCCAGACTACTGGGATCCACCTAGGCAGAGTTCTGTGCTGAGCAAGGATGTAGGGTGTGGAGGGGTCCAGCTCTCACAGGCCAGAGTCAGAAGCATTCCTGCACAAATAACCCCAGTGAAGGCAGACTGTATTAAGTGCTACCATCACAAGGTACTGCGTGATTACAGGAGGCGGAGAGACAAACTTCAGGTTGAGACAAGTCTGGGAAATATTCTGGGACAAGACAGGCAGGAACCAACCTTGATGAATGGGTGAATGTATCAGCTATCTATCGCTGTGTAACAAACTATTCCAAGTTTACTGGCTCTCTCTTACAATTCTGTGGATTGACAATCCGGGAATTCTGCTAATCGCACCTGGCTTCACTGATGCAGTCACACCAAATGACAGATGGAAGTGTGGGAGGGGGCAAGATGGCCCCATTCATGTGTCTGGTGGCCGACGCTGGCTGTGGGCTGGGGTCCCCTGTTTGTTCTCCACACGGCCTCTTTATCCTCCAGGAAGCTACACAGACTTCCTTATGGCACAGCAGGTCCGGGCAGCATTCAAAATGGGCAGGTCCCGGTGCATAAGGTCTTTTCACGGATCTGCTTGCATCACATTTCCTAATGTCTTATTGGTTGAAGCAAGTCACATGACCAAGTCATGTGCATCAGTGTGGGAAAAGTCTTAGGCCCTACTTCTTCATTGGAGGAATAGAAAGGATTTGTGGACTTTTTTTTTTTTTTTTTTTTTTTTTTTGAGACGAAATCTCGCTCTGTCACCAGGCTGGAGTGCAGTGGTGCAATCTGGGCTCACTGCAAACCCCATCTCCTGGGTTCAAGTGATTTTCCTGCCTCAGCCTCCTGAGTAGCTGGGAATACAGGCACGGGCCACCATGCCCAGCTAGTTTTTGTATTTTTAGTAGAGACGGGTTACACCATGTTGGCCAGGATGGTCTCCATCTCTTGACCCGCCTCAGCCTTCCAAAGTGCTGGAATTACAGGTGTGAGCCACCGCGGCCAGCCTTGTGGCTACTTTTAATCTACCACTGTGAGCCTTCAACCAGCAAATCTGAAAGCAAACAATATTTTAGATAGGTAAGCAATTTGAGCAAAGACCGAGAAGCAGTCATTACAATAACTGTAATAGCAGTAATAATTTTATGGTAGTCACTACTTAACATGTGCTGTGGTCCAGGCAGTCTTTCAACACAACCTGCATTATTTTTAGCTCTAAAACCACTCTGTGAGGCTGGTATGACCATTCTCCCATTTAACGAATCAGAAAACTGTGTAACTTAGTCCATTGCACGTTGCTATAGCAGAACACCACAGACTGGGTAATTTGTAAAGAAAAGAAACTGATTTCTTACCGTTGTGGAGGCTGGGAAGCCCGAGATCAAGGGGCCCACATCCGGTGAGGACCTTCTTGTTGTGTCATCCCATGGTAGACAGTGGGAGGGCAGGAGAGGGCAAGAAAACATGAGCAAGAGAAACCTGGGCTCACTTTTGTAACAAACCCACTCTCGCAACCACAAACCCAATAACTAACATGCAATAACTAACCCACTTCCATGATAACCAACCCACTTCCATAATAACTAACCCACTCCCATGATAACTAATTCACTCCCACAATAACTAACCCACTTCCATGATAACTAACCCACTCCCATGATAACTAACCCACTTGCATGATAACCAACTATAATAACTAACCCACTCCCATGATAACTAACTTCCATAATAACTAACTTCCATAATACTTCCATAATAACTAACCCACTTAACCAATACTTCCATAACACTTCCATAATAACTAACCCACTCCCATGATAACTAACCCACTCTCGTAATAACTAACCCACTCCCAGGATAACTATCTCACTCCCACAATAACTAACCCACTATCACAATAACTAACCCACTCCCATGATAACCCACTCCAGCAATCACAAACCCACTCCCATGATAACTAACCCACTCCCATGATAAGTAACCCACTCCCACAATAACTAACCCACTTTCACAATAACCAACCCACTCTCAAAATAGCAACCTCATTCCCACAATAACTAATTCACTCCCACAATAACTAATTCACGCCCACAATAACTAACTCATTCCCACAGTAACTAATGCACTCCCACAATAACTAACTCATTCCCACAATAACTAATTCACTCCCACAATAACTAACTCATTCCCACAATAACTAATTCATTTCTACAATAACTAACTCATTCCCACAATAACTAATTCATTTCTACAATAACTAATTCATTCCCACAATAACTAATTCACTCCCACAAAAACTAACCCACTTTTGCAATAACTAATTTACATCCAGAATAACTAACTCATGATAACTATCCCACTCCCACGGTAACTGACCCACTCCCATGACAGCAGCATGAATATGTATTCATGAGGGCAGAACTGTCATAACCTAATCACTTCTTAAAGGTCCCACCTCTCAACACTGTTTCACTGGGGATTAAGTTTCCAGCACAAGAGCTATGGGGGACACATTGAAACCACAGCACTGGAGCTTGCCCAAAGTCTCCTGGCTCATAAGTGGCAGAGCAGGAGTTCAGTTCCAGGTCTGGGTCCTTCCCATGGTACCACCTGCTGTAAGGAGCCCATCCCTGCCCTCCAGACCCTGGCTGGGAAGCTGCTAGAGCCTCCCAGGAGGAGAAAAGAGGCAGGAAGGAAAGGCAGCCGCAGGAGGGGGAGGAAGGTTGGGAAGGGAAGAATGACTCCTGGCGAAGCACATTCCTCGCACACTGCAGGCAGGCGGCTGCCATCACCACATGGCTTTATGGGTGCCTGGTGAATGAAATAGCAAGACCTGAGAGATCTTTAATTAGTTCTGCATAAACTAAGAAATTTGTATTGTGTCAGGAAGTGGAAATCAGCCCCCGCAGCTGCCTCTATCCACTCACACAGACTCATAAAATTTACTGCCTCCTGGTGCAATGCAGGGTCAGTTTTTCATTAGCAGCCGTGCCAGCTCTTTCAAGCTGTGGAGGGGTTTCAGGGCAGCAGAGGGTCTCCAGGCATCCCGGTGATGCCCTTGGCTGGCATCATAGCATGAAAGGTGTCTGCATTCTGCTGCAGGCTGGAAGAGTGATTCATCCAGAAAGGAGCATGGGGTCTGCTGTCCTGAGGATGGAGACTCCTCTGCTTGGGGTTAGGGTGTCCTGATGCTAGAGGGCCTGATCCCAGGAGAGTGGCGATCCTAGACTCAGATTGTAGGAGGAAACAACCAGCCTGGGCTACACCGATTTTGCAGAGAAGACCTGTGTAGCCCTGCTTATGGGGGAGTACTTCCTGTCCCCAGGAAGCGGGAGGTTTGCTCAGAGCCACCCTGCTCTAGCATGGAAGAGGGATCATACTTTTTGTACAAATGCCAAAGAAGTAGAGCAAGTGTCAATGAGTAAACCCTGCAAGAGGAGCAGTTCCAGCTCCAGAAGAGGGAGCTTCCTAATTGCCAGATGCCTTGGGAGGAAGGAAGGGAGTTCTGGTAACCAGAGGTGTTCCATTAGAGGCTCGATAATGACGGGTCCGGGATGTGTTTAGAGAAGTGTCTATGTCAGCTGGGAGACTGGATTAAAATCTCTTCCAACTCAGGGAAGCCATGGCTTTATGCGGACAGAGTTGGCTCCATACCCTTAAGAGAGGAGCAGCTCCCAGCCTCGAGCCCTGGCCTTGAGAGGAGACTCTGTCTCCGTGAACCTTCATCCGTGTGTTTTCTCCATCCACATCCAGGGCTTGTCAGAAGCATCCCCACTCCTCGGTCTCACAGGGGACTGAGGAGAAGACCCTTCCCTTCATGCTGGCCTCTTGCCTCCCAGCCCTTCTTTCCCCACCACACCCTCTCTGCTCTTCTCCAGTGGCCTCTTCTCCTGGAATCTGGAGGGGCTGTGAGGCCATCACACCCATCACTGCCTCTCTGGGTCACTGGAAGTCCCCACTGCCTCCAAGCTCCCAACCTGTCGCTGCGTCTTTTCAGTAGGTGCCACTGGAGCCACTAGCCTTGCAAAGGCAGCAGCCCATGGCTGATCTGGGCACCTTTTCCTCTGTGCTGGCCTTCACTCTGCTGGGTCCCTTATCTTGCCACCAATCCTCCACTGCCTGCAAGTCCACAAGAGGCCAGAGGGCTGGCACTGAGAACTATAACCAACAGAAGACGGCCCGCCACCAGGGACTGGAGGTCATTGCTTGGGAAGTTACAAGTGCCTGTCCCACTGCCCCAGCCTCACTGGGACAGCAAGTATCTTGACCCCAGTGATCATGATCGGGCAGAAGTTAGGTTTTCCCTCTGAATCTTGAGATGAAGCGACTTTTTGTTTTGGTGCCCAGTGACAAGTGCAGCAATATTTCACATCTCTAGTTTAGAAAGTTCATTTATTCCACCTTATTCAGTTCTTACTATGGCTCAGTGGTTGGAGCTCATTATCCTGACTGTATAAATGAGAAGTTCAGAGAGGTTAATACTTTGCCCAAAGTTGCACAGCTGGTAAACAACCATGCTGGAATTAGAAACCAGGTCTCATAGGTCCAAGCCCTGTGGCCAACCTGTCTTTGCGCCCTGGTGCAGAAGTTGAATGTCTGCTCAGGGAACTCACCCCAGGCTAAGCTAACTGCACAGACCAACCCCCCTCCCACCCTCCACCTACAAATGGTTTCTCTGGGATGTGGAGGGCTATCCCCCCTCCCTTCTTTTACCATCAAGTCCTCTCTTTTACTCTCTTCTCCACACTCTGCTCTCTGCTTGGAGTAAGGCCCAGGGAAGAAGCACTAACATGAAGGGCGGCTTGGTCACAGGGGCTGAGAAGATGAGTTTGCCTTCCCCTACCACCCTGGGGAGGAACAGTGCCAACAGGTGGGGATGCCAAGCTGAGACAGGGGCCATGTGACTGCCTCTTGAGGTCAGGATGTGAGCGGCACCTATGAGGTAACTGATGAGCCCCCTACATGAGCTTCCTTGCTTTATCCCAGAGATCTGACCCACATGTTGAGGACACCTTCCTCACACCACAGGCTCTCAGCCAGTGAAGTTTACTAATGTCCACCACCACCCCCAGCAGCTGGACTGGGCCTGGCATCCTCTCAAAGGCCAGCCAGACCAGCGAGGCAGGCTTCTCCACCAGTTCCTTAAGATCAAAGCCCAGTGTGGCCAGCAGCCCCTAGGCTGCCCCCTGCCCAAATCAGGGCCAGCCCTCCTGCCTAGACACTGCGAGTATTGTTGTGTACCCATGTGGTATCTATTTGATACAAATTTATGACACTCATCTACTTTAAATTACATTGCAAGATGCAAAGCGAGTTTAAAACATTACAACCTTGGCTCTCTTTCAAGAGGATTGACGAGTATTGTCAGATTGAATGTGGATCACAAAACCTGGTGAGAGCTTATCTCTAAGTACACGAGAGCTGGTTTGTCTGGCTCACTGTGGGGGCACGTTTGATGCCTGTGGTGGTCTGGATGTTAAGCCTCAGGGTTTGCACGAAGGGCCGTGGCTCAAGCACACACTCCCTTCTTTCAGGCTGTGGGTTTCATGCCAGAGGAGGAGGAACATGAGGGCTTCAGGCTAGAGAAGGTTACGACTACAGTTACCCCTGCTGGAGGCCTGTGGGGCTCTCCAGAAACAGGGATTCCCCTGAGAGGAGATGAGATGGGCCCTATGATGAGATAGCTAGAAGGCTGGGGAAGGGCATGGGGACAGAAGCCCACCTACACGGACATCTCAGCCTTCACTCTGTGGCCCTGCCGGCCCTTCTCCTTGCCCCTCCTCAATCTTTCTGCCAAAGGGCATGAGGATGCTGATCTGCCAGCCAGAGCAAGGGCCCTACACTTCTGTAGAATGATAACTTGTACAATTTTAACTATCTTACTGGCCTCTTCAACAAGCCAGGCTGTGTACGAGGCTCTTTGCATCCATCAGCTTATTAAATCCTTGTAACAACCCTTTGAGATAGGTTTTACTCAATTCCCAACTTACGGATGAGCAAACTGAGGTTCACAGAGACCATTTTCCCCGAGGTGCACAGCTAGGAAATAAAGAAGCCAGGTCTGTGTGATCCCAAAGCCTTGGTCTCAATGACTTTACTGTCTGCCTCTTAGCAGCCCTGGGAGGCCCCATGATGATTTCCAGTAGACCTTCCCCCAAACCCCTCCATGAATGAAAGGAAAGGAGGTGGCAGTGGATCTGTTTTCATTCCTGTAAGAGCTGGCTGGATTCAGGCCTTTCTCTGAGGCTCTGGGAGCAGTGTCTGGAGAGTCCAAGGCAGAGAATGAGGAGTACTTGGCTCTTGTCAAAGAACTAAGGAAGTGGAGTGCTTTGCCCATTGGCACTGACTCCACCCAAATGAGTCCCCGGGGGAGTTGGGATGGTCTCAGGATTCCCAAAAACCTGGAGGGAGCAGCTTGCCCCAACCTGCCATGGCAGCTATTCCTGAAACCTTCCTGCACCCCTCCGGCTCCCGCAGGACCTGAATAGCCCCAGGCTTCCCATGCCATTCTCATGCTGTTCCCATGCTGTTCCCACTCTGACAGAATGCTCCGTGCAGCTGGAAGCCATATACACAGGAACTTGCTAGTGTGGGGACAGCATTTTCTTTGAAAGCCATGAAATCCTGGTGGGGACATCCAGACCATTCACATTAAAGCAGATAAGAAAACTAAGACCTGGGCCTCAGATCTGAGACCTTGTGCGACCCCAGCCCCCGCCCTGAGCACTCTGGTCTCTGTTTTCCCTGCACTCCAAAGTCCAAGATTAATTAGAGCTGACTTTTCTTTTTGGAACTAACTATGAAATCAACCGATCTCAAATTGAGATTACAAGCCAGCTGCCCTTCCAAAGCCCTGGCCTTCAATGGGGCACCCGACCCCGGTAATTCCCCAGATCACTTCCTGCCGGCCCTAATGACCGGAAGACCTGGGATTTCCGAGGTTCCGGGCCTCTCTGGTGTGGAAGTTGGCTGGGGCAGGGAAGCGGGAACTGAGCTGCCTTTTTCCTGGAAGGAAGACCTGGGAACTCTTTACGGGGAGAAACACATTAGCCCTCTGCACCCAGCTTTTCTGGCCTAGGGAAAAGACCCTGGTCCGGGCTTGAGGCCTGAGCCGTCCACCGACTGCCCCCTTTCCCCACCCCCAAACTCCCCACACTCTCAGGCAGGCCTTCCTCCTCCCCTGCAGAGAATAAAGAGCCTGTGAGCCCAGATGCATTCGCCCAGGGCTTTCCAACCCAGACCTGGCCTCGGCAGAACCTCGGCCCAGTCTTAGGGAGATGCATTTATTTCCCCGAGCTTCCCTGCCCTGACCTTGGTTTGGCTGGGAGCTGACCTTGAAGCCCCCTTTCTCCCTCCAGACTGTGCTTTCTTGGCAAGTCTCTGCTCCGCTTGTTCAACCAACAGTAAATCACCACTCCCACAGGATCCGAGCGTGGCTGGCTTACGCTCCAAAGAGCTCGCCTCCATTCCATCATCTCTGTAAAGGATGCATCCTCCCACCCGGAAGCGAGGGCCAGAACAGAGGACCGATCACTGCTGTGTTGTGCTCAGGTGCAGGGCCCAGGTGGGGAGTCTGAGTAGCAGCTTCAAAGTCAGGGATGGGACAGGCCTTTAAAGTCATTCAAAGCAAATGCCTCTCTACCTGCTTGTGCGCCCCCAGGGCCTTCTCGGCCACCGTGACGACAATCTACCCCTTCCTGCATTGGTCCTTGGCACTGAGGCTAAAAAGCCAGCCTTGCAGAGGGGTGGCTGGATGTTTCTGCCATCACTCCATGCACATGGCCGAGACCTTTTGTGAGGCTCAGAGCACCCGCTTGCCCAGCCCAAGTAAGGCGGCTGAGAGCCCCCAGGGGAACCTCTGAGTCCCTGCTGGGAAGATGAGGGGGGCAGAAGTAGAGGAGGTAAATCGAGGCCTATGGACTTTGCTGGACTGAGAGAGGCAGGTCCTCCAAAAACAAAGACAGTAATGAGTGATTGGATGTATACTGAGCACAATTCCTAATAAACTTTTCAAATAGGAAAACCTAAGAGAGGCGTTAGAAAAGAAGGAGCCTCTAGACAGGCTCTCACAAAGACATGCCCCAAGGAGCAGCCCTCTGAACAGAGGCGGGCCACTGTTCTCCTCTGGCAATAACCACCCCCACCCCCACCCTGACCCCGCCCCGCCTCGCCTCGCCTCGCCTCGCCTCTCCTCCTGTCTCCTGCCCATGGTCCTGGCCACAGCGACGCTGGAGTCCTTGATAATGACTCTCACCTCACCCATCATCCAGGAACCAATGTTTTCTGCTTTAGGAGAAGCCCGGTTCCCCAGTCCAGAGGTCAGGCAGGGGCAGGTCCCTGGAGACAAGCCCCGAGGAGTGAGCCTAATGAGAGTGGAGTGATCGGCAGAGTGAGGTCAGCTGGGGGAGGCCAGTGGGGGCGCCCCTGCTTCCTGCCCAGCAAGGGGGTGGAGGGAGGGAGGCCCTGCCGTGGGGATCAGGGGAGCCTGGGTCATTTGCAGAATTAAGAGAATTGACCCAGAGGGGAAGGAAGGGGCGAAGGTCAGCCACCCTAACAAGGAGGGCTGCCTCCCGAGGAGGCTCCCGGGGCTCTGATTTCCCCTGAGTGCCTGATTGTGTCTTTACACACTCACATCAACAGGGGCTGAGGACAACCCCAATTAGCCTGGAGACCCTCACGCTCCGGGGTTTTGCTCTGCACAGTTTCTTCCAGAAGCTCAGAGACAAGCTTGAAGCAGACCCCACCTCCTCCCTGCAGGAGCACCCCTGTGGACAGGGGGAGGGGAGAGCAGAGACCCGCCGAGCCCCCTCCTGGAGCTGCATTTTTAACCAAAGCCAACAGTCCCTCTTCCACAGAGCCTTTTTCTGGAGCTGCCAACCAAGCCAAGTGCCACCTCTCCAGCTTTGGCCTCTCCCCTTCCTAAGGGCCATGCAGGCGAGCAGAGACAGGGCTAGGGTGGGCGGGAAGAGGCCGAGGAGCGGCAGTGGATGGGAGATATCTGATCTAACCTCACTTTGCAACCAGTGGGAGAAAGTGGCTTATCCGTGGTCACATGCACTCCCAGCCAGGCTCCGCTGGGAGGTGGGAAGAGGAGGGTGGGGGCGTTGGGGAAAAGCAAGAGAAAAGACAGAGAAACTGGAAGAGAGGGATGATGGGGGAGGAGGGGCTCTGAATAGTCAAGGACTCTCAAGCTGACCTCCCACCTGCACCCACAACAGGGGACTGTGGGGCCTCAGTACTCAGTCAAACTGGTTTGTTCATTCAGAATGTTAGCGGGGACCCTCCAAAGGAAAGAATGACAGGAGCCCTCAGCTGGTGCGACTGAGAGGGCTTGGAGACCGCTGTGGCCGGAGTGGCCAGATTTCAGAAGAGGGGCTGCCCCGCCCTCTGCCGGCCACAGAGCAGCTGTGCACACAGGCAGTGCCCTACCCTGAGCTTTTCTGGGCACCCGGCTGAGCTGCCTTCACACACTGACCTCTGCACCCCTATAGGTCACAGACCTAAGGACTTCCTCAAGCAAAGAGAGGCTCTACTCTGCTTTCAGCCTGCAAAGGCTGTTTGATGGAAGCAGATAGAGCATTAGTCCATCTAATATTTGGGTTGGCTGAGAGAAATGAGCACCTTGGCATAACAGACAAGAAACTAGCCAAAGCCCTAGGCTGCATGACCTTGGCAATCATACCTGGGCTTTGGGAGCCGCAGTTCGCTTCCCTGTGGAACAAGAGTAATGTCCACTGCCACACTGGAAGGGATTGTGGGAGATGCAATAGAGGAAGGTTGTAAAGCTTTTCAGCCCAGTGCAGACAAGTGACAGCTGCAGTAAATGGCTGTGCCCTTCTCTCTCAGTCCCGCAAGAAGGAAATTAATGGCTAGGGCAGGTCTGGAGCACTGGATTTTCTGCCATGATCACTTCCTGAGTTTAACTCTGCCATCTCACCTGTGGTTCAGGGGTCACTGGTGGGGTCAGGCTGAGAGAGGGCGCTGGCATTGGGAACTAAAGATTCTAGGCCTTTTGTAGAATGTAGAGACTTGGCCCAGAGAGGATAAAGGTGAAGCCATATCAGGCAGACATAAATTTGTGTGTGCGGATTACAAATGCTAAGTGGTCCCTGCCGCATTGAGGAGGCAGTGCTGGGTTAGAGGGGATACCAAAAGCTTCAAAGAAGAGATCCAAGGGCCCCACTCCCATCAGACAGCCTCTGCAGGCTGAAAGCTGGGCAGAGCCACTCTCTACTCAGAGGCCCTCAGGTCTGTGGTCCATAGGGGCGCGGGGGTCAGTGTGTGAGGGCAGTCCAGCCCAGGGCACCAGAGAAGCTCTGGCTGCTTTAGCGACCAAGACTCCAAACGATGAAGGGTTTTAAGTTGAAGAAATGGTAGAAAGACAGAACCATGGAAATTGGGGGTGTTTTCAGGGACACGGATACTAATTGATGCACCCCATATCAGGTGATGAGGCTGGAAAGGAAGCAGAGGTCAGAACGTCATGCTCAGGAACCTGGTCCTTTTCCCACTGTCAACACCAGGCCAGGGATGTTTTAAGGCAGAGGTCTCGCTATCCAGCCTGTGTGTTAGGAAGCCGAAGTGGACACTTGCATAGAAGACCCATCATGGAGGAAGAGGGGGGAAGGACTCTAGCCTTGGCAAGGAGGGTGGACCAGAACCTCCTGGAAGATGGCAGGCAAGGGAAAGCGTGGACAGCCGAGAGGGAAGCCAGGGCACGCCAGGTCCCCTCTGCCTTTAAGCCCATGGGAACTGCAGCCTGGCCTGGCAGCCACAGCAGTCACACCCAATGGGGCATCTGGGCTGGGAGCAGGACTGTCAGCCTCTGTATTGCCCATCCACAGTGCTGGCCCTCAGATGGAGGAAGCGCAGCAGGCTGGCCACTGTTACCTGTTGCTGGACACCATCCCGGGCCCCAGCTAGGGCTTCGTGCTTAGGCACAATCGTAGGATTCAACTCATGGAGCCAGGAGCTGCCCTCCCTCCTCTCTTGATGTAGCCAGTGATAGTCCTGACTTACCTGCTCTTGGCCTCCCATTTGTCACTGGCTGTCATCTCCAACTCCACCTCCTTGTGGTGTGTCGTCCTCCCTGATCTGACCCTGCTCTCATAGATTTGGCATTTTCATGGGGAGGTAAAGAGGTTGAACATGGGCTGAGGGCAGTGGCTCAAGCCTGTAATCCCAGCACTTTGGGAAGCCAAGGCGGGCAGATCACAAGGTCAGGAATTTGAGACCAGCCTGGCCAATATGATGAAACCCCATCTCTACTAAAAATACAAAAATTAGCTGAACGTGGTAGTGTGCACCTGTAATCCCAGCTACTTGGGAGGCTGAGACAGGGAAATTGCTTGAACCCAGGAGGTAGAGGTTGCAGTGAGCTGAGATGGCGCCACTGCACTCCAGCCTGGGTGACAGAGCAAGACTCCATCTTTGAAAAAGAGAAGAGGTTGAACATAAAGATGGGGCAGTGTCGAGATGGTAGAGCAGAGCCCACGCTATCCCAGAGAAGCAACAGAGGACAGGTGACCCTACCTATGCCTCCGGACAAGTAGGGTCAGAAATAGGGTGCAGAGAAATAGGCAGGGGCACGTGCCTTTGGGAAGTTAGACCCTGGGGACGTGGAAGGGAAAGGAACCCCAGATGAAGAGAGAAGAGAGCCCCTGTCTGGCTCAGCCAGAAGGTAACATCCTAGCAAAGCTGCTGGAGTGAAAAGGAGGCAGGGACGGAGGGAAGGTACGCAGCAGGTAAGCGACCAATGGGGGGCTCCTTCCCCTGGTCCCACCCCACAGCCCAGGTCCAGGTACAGCTCTCAACCATGGAGTGGTAGGTAGATCTCGAGCAAGTCACCTTCCCTTGCTGAACTTGCATTCCTCTAGGTGGGCCTCTCTCTCTGGGGGCCTTTCCTGCTCTGTGACCTGTAACTTGGGCCCTCCTGCAAGTTCACATAGATGAGGGCAAGGGCCCACATGGCTGCCGCCAGGGTAAGGTCCTCAGCACTCAGCATGAAAGGAACAGCCATCCCAGCCTCCAGACTAGCCATTCTCACCCCTATCCTTGCAGGCTGACGGGCCCTGAGTCTGGTCCTCTCCTCATCCTTTCTCTTATTTTGTCCTCTAGGGAGAACGGGGCATGCCAGGGATGCCAGGCAAGCCTGGAGCCAAGGTACCTTCCCCTTCCCCACATTCAAGCAGCCCAAAGACCCTACCCCCTCTCTCCTCAGGTCTGGGGACCCTCTGGAGTCCCAGCTCTCTGGGCCTCCTCCTGCCTGCCCTGGCCCTCCCAGCTGCAGCACTGTGGTCTCTCATGAGTGCCCCCTGATGTAGGCAGCCTCCTCCTGGGCATCTCTGGGTCATTAAAAGCCATCCCAAGTACCCCTAGCTCCACTGCATTCCTAAAACCCAAGTGGAGAGGAAGGATCCCCCAAATCACCTCCACTTGGGATTTGCTAAGGGTCACTTTGGGCATCATATATCCTTCAAAGTAGGTGGCCTTGGGCTGATATGAAAACAGGACTCACTCCAGCCACTCCGCAGTCTGTGAGGGCAGTCTGTGCACAGAGCTGGCTGTGAGGGTAATGTCAAACACTGGGGGTGGCTATCCCTGGTGAAATCAGCACCTTTACTTTGTCACCTACTTTGCTCCGCTCTCCCATGGCTTTCCATCCTCCTGCCCTCTCCCATCCCATCTCCTCCTCTCATATTCCAATGAAGCTCCCCCTTCCAGCCCCATCTAGTGCCCCACACTCCCTGCTGTGCCGCCCAGGAGAGGAGCTGCTCAGGTGGTTGGGAAGCCCAGGGAGACCCACAGGCTGAGCTGTACAAAGCCCCTTCCTCCAGATCCATTCGCAAGGTGTCAGCTCAGCGCCTGCACCTCCCAGGGCAGAGTTGGTGGTTGCGGGGTTGGGAGGAGTGAGTGAGTAGTCCTCCTTCCCGTTTCACCATGGGGAGGCTGTCCACTACTCCACAATCCCCAACCCCCGCCCTGCCCCGCCCCGCTATTCCCTTGCTGCAGAACATCTTCAGACTTTTTTTTTTCTGTCTTCCAGGGGACTCCCGGAATTGCTGTGGCTGGGATGAAGGTCAGTGGACTGTTGCAACCAACACATCAGGGACAGGTGGGAGAGATGTGAGGGGTCAGAGCTGGGAATCGTAGGCTCAGTGGGATAACTACCAGACCAAAGAGGGAGCAGGCAGGATTTGGAAACATTTTTCTCAAAGTAACATTTGTGCCAGGTGCATAACCTTGAGCCACAGATGTGTAACTAAGCCTTGCAAATAAGTAGCAAAGGTTTCCTGCCTCCACGGAAGTTCCCACTAGCCTGCCAGTGCGGCAAGGCAGTGGGAAGGCAGATCTTTCCTTTGTGTTTTGTAATTCAGCAGCTATGTGTTTCCAAAGCTTCAGAGACAGCAGGAGTTCTTCTCCAAACCCCCACCCTAACTGCCCATTTGGTTGGCCGGCAGATGTGAGGACTGCTTGGGAAAGCAAGTGCTCAAAGGTGATCTTCACGGCAGGTCCACTTGCAGGGAGTACCATGTCCAAACCAAATACCCATTCCTTCCTCTCCTTCCTCCCGGGCTGCCTCTCTTACGCTCCCACCTGCCACACCCCTCAACTCGGGGAAGAGTAGGACCCTCTAAGGGTCAGAAGCCTGATAGGCCTCCTTTGGCCTGGGGCCTGATGCCTGAACAGAGAAAAGCCAGGGCTGGCCAGATGGTTCACTAACCCCACCCTGACTCTCCCCGCAACAACCAACAGGTGCCTTGCTCATTTGTCATTTCTTTCTGCTTTTATAGTCTCTCACATTTGTTTCTCTTTTTCCATACAGGGTGAGCCAGGGATCCCAGGAACCAAGGTACTGATGTAGGGAGAATGTTCCGAGCTGTGCGGAGCATCAGTCATGGGGCAGAGGTGGGAGGGGCTGCTGCTGTTTTGCTCTTAGTCCCCGTGAGGCTGGCCTGGGGCTGGGGACCTGGCTGAGCAGAGAAGGGCCCACTGGTCAGGAACACACTGCAAATGCCTCCCCCTCCCTGGGTCCTGGCCTGCAGGCACGCCAGCTGCAGCAGGCAGTGACTCTTGTCCCCTGCACCTTCAGGTCTCCCTTTCTTTCTTGTGTGACAATAAGAGATGTGACAAGAAAAAAAATTTCCATGGTCAAAAAATTTTGAGACATACTAGGTTAAACATATTGCACAGGTTCCTTTGCTGCAGACCTTCTCAGAACCTTTAATTTGCTAAATGTGCATTGAGGAACTCTCAAAAGGAAATCTCTTATGTGGCATTTTCAAAACTTTTTTCACCAGAACACCCTTTTTTAGAGAAGAGCTTAAGGGACAAGTATTCTGGAAATGCTGGTCAATGATCACTGCCCATCCTACCCCTTACTCCCTGCCCCACCTTCTTATCAGTGACTTTTTCTTCTTACCCCAAAGGGAGACCCAGGAGCAGAAGGGAAGCCGGGGCCCCCAGGTTTGCTGGGAAAAAGGGGGCAGAGGGTAGGATATCATGTATTTGAGCGTGTGCCCCCTCGTCCTGGCTTCGCCGGTCCCCTGCTCCCTGCCCCTCCTCTGGCTGGTGTGTCGCCTGCAGCATGCTGTTGGTGCATGTGTCCTGGAACAAGGGGAGTGGCGGGACGGCCTGGCCAAGCTTCAGAAACCCACACTCAAGAGCATACCCACTGTCCCCGGGAGCCTTGATTACCCAGCAGGAAGCCCAGCAGAAGGAGGAAACTGCCTCCCTCCACTCCCGCTCCCCAAGGATCTCCATAGGTCAGGACCCGAATCCTTTCCTTCTCCACCTGCCCTGCTTCCGAAGGATGCCCAGAATAAGCGCATCTACAGGAGCAGCCCAGGAAAGACAGGGCAGCGGGGGCTCCCTCCCCTCGCCGGGACCTCCGCCTGGCCCTCCACAACACCTCCTGTCCAGCCTTGGGCCACTTTACCGTTCATCTGCTACCCCGGGGCAGGTGGCAAGGAGGCAACACCCAAAGACAGTTTGGCACCTTTTGTGGCTCCAGCTGGAATGTTCATTGAGACATCTGACCAAATTATAAGCCCAGAGCCCTCAGCTCACATTATTATAGCAGAGAGCTGCCTCTCCCCAGGGCCAAGGGGAGCAAAGGTTCTTGTACTGACCTGATACCCCCGCCCTGCTGGTGGGGTGCTCTTGGGCGCTCACCTGATATTGGACACTGCTATGCACTGAATATGTCCCTCCCAGACCCATATGTTGAAGCCCTCGCCTTCAGTGTGGCTGTATTTAGATAGGGACTTGAGGAGGTCATTAAAGTTACATGAGGTCATAAGAGTGAGGCCCTAATCCAATGGGATTGGCAGCCCTAGAAAAAGGGAACCAGAGAGAGACTTTTGAAAGACCTTTCTTGTTGTGAGAACATGGCAAGAAGGCTGTCGTCTTCAAGCCAGCAAGACGGCTCTCACCAGAACCTGGCCATACTGGCTCCTGATCTCAGACTTCCAGCTTCCAGAACTGCAAGAAAATACGTTTCTGCTGGCAAAGCTACCCAGACTACAGAGTTTGTTATGGCTCCTGAGCTGACCGAGACAGATGCTCTGTGAAGCCTTTGTGTCCTAGAAGGCGGAACATCCAGGAGACAGGTGCTCGACCCGCCTCTGCCACTGACTCAGTAAGGGGTTGGCCACATAACCTCTTGGGGCTTCCCTGGCCAAATCTGTGAAATGAGAATGGGGTTCAGTATCTCTAAGGGACTCTTTGATTCATGTCATGGGGGAAAATAAGAGTTCTTCCATAGTGGAAGAAGCCGGGTAGGGAAGTGTACTATTTTGCTAGGGCTGTGGTACCACAGGCTGGGTGGTCGAGCAGCAGAAATTCATTGTCCCATGGTTCTGGAAGCTGGAAGTCCAAAAGCAAGGTGTTAGCAGGGTGTGTTCTGTCTGAGGGCCAAGGAGGAGATTGCTCCAGGCCTCTCTCCTGGCTTCTGGTGCCTGCTGCAGTCTTTGGCATTCCCTGGCTTATAGACACAGCACCCCAATCTCTGCCTCCATCCCCAAGTGGCATTTCCCTGTGTGCATGTCTGTGCCCAAATTTCTCCCTTTTATAAGGACATCAGCACGTTGGATAGGGTCTCACCCTACTCCAGTGTGACCTCATCCTAACGCATTACATTTGCAATGACCCTATGTCCAAAAATACAGTGAGCTGGTTATAGCTAGAGGCAGAGAGGGGATGCCAGAAAAGACTGGGGGCCCTTAGTTGCTAAGCATTAAGAATCTAAAGAAGAGCAGAGTGGTGAAAAGGAATTGCTTGCCCAACCACTGGCATTCTGCACTGCTCGCCTGGCCCAGGAGACCCCCAGGACGCACTAGATGCTTCTGGCCTTTGTTATGATCTGTGGCCCATGTCACTTCTCCCCAGCATGAGTGACAAGGGCCCGGGTCACATGGGAGTGAGGAAAGCAGTCATGCAGGTGTCACCAGTGCGAAGTGGCCCAGAGAAGTAGCCAGCCGGGATCTGGGCTGAGGGGAGGTAGAGCTCTTCGGAAAGCCAGCTAGGGCAGGAGCAGGGGACAGGAGCCAGGGAAGGCAAGGCCCTAAGCCGTGGGGCTGGTGGCTTCCCAAACCTGCTGCAGAAACTCTTCCTAACCTCCACTGTCTGCATCTCCCTGCAGGGTGAGAAGGGGGCTGCAGGCTCCCCTGGGCTTCCTGGCCTCTTGGGGCAGAAGGTAGGTGTCGCTCTGAATGGAGGGTTTAGGTTGTCACCCACATCCCATACACAGCCCTGCACATCCACACGAGCCCCAGCATTGGATGTGTCTGTCTCCCAGACTGTGGGAAAGGCAGCTGGAACACAGCCAGATTCTGTTTGTCAGGGGACAGGTGCCATAGGCAGGCCCTGATTGGCAAAAATAAAATGTAAAGAATTTGGTAGCAATGACCCAGTCAGATTTCTTTGTACCACTTCTGCAAATGCATCCCACAGTTCATGAGCTCTGTTAAGATATTTCATTTAGAAAAAATTTTTAAAGATGAGGCCAAATAGGATAGGGGAGGTGTGTATAATAAGATGGGCCCCTTGGAAAGTCACAGTGCCCCTCAGCCTGGTAGAGGCCTGAGCACCTGCAGTGACAGCGTCTGCAAAGCCTTATTTAACGCTGCATTTCTTAACATAGTTTGGCCACCAATAACCATGTTATTCCACATTTTGAATGTTCTTAACCCACTGAGCAGTGTTCCATGGAATACACTTTGAGAAACACTGCTGCGGACCCAGCCGTGAAGGGTCCTTTGTGTCAGCTCTAAACCTGTTGCCCTTCAGTAAACACTTCCAATCTCTCCTCAAATCCCACAGCTGCATCAGACCAGGCTGGGGTTCTGAAGGCCCCTGGTCCGCAGACATCCTGGGGCCCACAGCCCATAGTGTCCTTCCAGAGCTCAGTCTAGACCTTCCTCCACACCAGGGATGCTAACTCCACCTTCCACCCCCAGGGAGAGAAAGGCGATGCTGGTAACTCCATTGGAGGAGGCAGAGGGGAAGCTGGCCCTCCAGGGCTCCCTGGGCCCCCAGGGCCAAAGGTGAGTGTTCCCTGGAGTGAGTGTTGGGAGGTGTTTGCCTCGGACCTTTATCTTCAGCCTGTTCTCGGGGACTCTACGTCCTGGACATCCCACCTTCTCTAGCCTTCCCCTGCTCCAGGTGTGTGGTTTTCCCCATGGATTCCAAAAAGGTCATTTGGACTCAGGTCCTGCTTCCAAGCAGATGGGGCAGACGGATGGTCCCATTGACTCAGATGACTCTGATGTAGCTTAGCCCGGGCCCAGTGGCTAAGCCGTAACTGAGTCAAGGACAAATGGCTGCAGGTCCTCGATGGCTATGCTGTAACTGAGCGAGGAACCAGTGGCTTCAGGGCCTTAGGACAGCCAAGAAGCCCCCCACCTTGGCTCTGAGTAGGTTGCAGGTCAATTATCAGCTGAGCCTCACCTAGTACCAGCACATCTGGTAGGTGGCAGCAGTGGGGGCAGCTGCAAATGGGCACGGCCCTCACTTTCCTTTTGCTGCTTGAAAAATGCAATGGTAAGATTTGGATTTCCCAGAGTAGATGCCTCCTATTGGTTTGCTTCAGCAGCACTGAGAAATGAAGGGGTCTCTTTGTTAGCTCAGTAGGAGAGCATGCATTACTCTACACGATCTGGAGCAATGCATTGGTGCAGTCCTCCCACACCCACCTGCCGTGGGCTGGGCTCTGCATGGGCATAGGAGGGTCTGGCAGGGCAGAGTGGACACCAGTAAAGGGTACAGAATGCGGGAGAGGAAAACAGGGGTGGGCTTCCAGAGGAAGCGAGATTCAGGCTGGGCCCAAGAGTGGGTAGGAGTCAGGGAGGTGGACCAGTGGGAGGTGCAGAAGCCAGTGGGAACAGAGGGGCCCACAGGCAACACCCAACAAGGCCATCTTTTCCCCCATGAGCAGCTGTCCAGGTGCCCAGCATGTCTTCATCCCAACTCTCTCCTCTCCCCAGGGAGAAGCAGGTGTCGATGGCCAGGTTGGCCCCCCAGGGCAGCAAGGAGACAAGGTACAGAGACACCCCCTCCCACATTCCAGAGCTGCAAGATAGGGGTCAGCTTGGGAGGTCAGGAATCATCCCAGCCCACCCTAGGGCTAGCCCTCAGAGCACAAGGCTGATTGGCCATGACCTCTGGCTTCCCTATTTCCTGGTTGGCTCAAGCTTTAGAGAGCCATCCACTGAGACAGCAGCCGTCCAAAAGCCAGTCTAGGGATGGGACACTTGACCGGGAAGTGACACAGCGCTTCCTCAGCCACTGGTGAACGAGGTGCTCTCGCTTCTCTCCAGCTACTCCCTATGAAAGGCTGCAGCGTCCCTCAAGAGTTCACAGTGACTCAAGCGCCGTGGCAGTGGAGGAGAAAGAGGGTGGGAGGCGGCAGCGGACCCATGTCCCATGAGCAGGGTCTTCAGGAGTCACACCAAAGGGTTCCTGTTTTGTTTATTTTTACTTTCTAACTTGATTTTTGTCAATTGTCTTCAATTATCCCAGAAAAATGGAAACTGCGCTTGGTTTTTCACAAGTTACACCGCTTTTTCATTTATTCCCCGTAGCTCTGTACTGTCTGCAACAGGAAGAAATCCTTCCACCCGCCCACTCTAGGAGGTGGGTGCTCATACACCCATATCCTCCTGAGACCTTCCTGACCCTCCATGTCTCACTCAGCATTCTGGGTCTTTCACAAGCAGAGCGGGCAGTTAAAGAACCGCGTGGGCTCTCAATAGTAACGGACACTCAGACAATTGGCAAAAAGTTGCTGAGCCCTGGATACCTGAGCAGAATGGAATTAAGGAGAAGCAAATGTCCCTGATCCCATGGAGGCAGCTGACTTAGGGGACTGGGGAAAAGTGCGAGAGACAAAGGGGAGTCACTAACAACAAACACGGAACAGAAAAAAAACGTCACTGAGTCTGAATTGGGAGGCAGCCCAGAGGAGCTCAAAGGGAGAGAGGAGTGTGGGTGGGTGTTCCCGGGATGTCTCCCAAAGGGGCAGAACCTGCTCTTCTGTGGACTAAGAGCTAAGATGAGCCTCCTGGCCCTTATCACATGGACTATCAGGGGACATCAGGTTCTCTGTACCAACCTTATCCCCACTTCACTCCAATTTTTCATGCAACAGGGGGAGCCTGGAGCAGCCGGAGAACCGGGAGCAGCTGGCCCCAAGGTATGTGCCTCTCCCCACTGGAGTCATAGCATGAACCAGCTGATAAATCAAAAAGCCTCTGAGACAGGTCTCAATATTTAGAAATTTATTTTGCCAAGATTAAGGGCACGTGCCCAAGAGACAGGTACAGGTCTGTGCCTTTTGCCAAAGATGATTTAGAGGGCTTCAGAATTTAAAGGGGAAAAGCAGGCTGGAGGGGAAAGAAGAAGGGTATGGTAATCTGCACATGGCCAGGGAAAAGCAGCAAGCAGGGGAACAGTCAGTTATGTATTAGCCTCACGCTCAGTAAATCGGCACTTTACATGAGCTAAGGTGAGCATGGAGCAGCGACCTGTGGGGATATTTGAACTTTGTCTGTAGCTCTCTGCTTAGGAACAAAAGGAAAGGCAGCTTCTTGCATGACTCAGCTTTCAGCTGAACTTTTTCTCTTTTGCCAGAGTGAACTGGAGTCCTGAGTTTTTAACCTTCCTTTCACAGGCGTGTACCTTGGGGTCTTGAGGGGGAAGGAGGGTAAGAGCATTCTGGCCGTCAGGTGGGAGGTCTGACTGGCAGCCTAGGTGGACTGAAACTTCCCAGGTCAGCCTGGCCCAGACTTCTCACATGGAGTCTTCTCCATTTGTTCTGCAGTCCCCGAGCATCCTCTGAGAGTGTTCGGAATCCTCAGGGCCCCGCTGGCTCTTCTGGGTCCACCTGTGAACAGCCTGGTGCGGCCAGTGTGGGCTGATAGGGAGCAGGCCACAGTTGCCCTCCCAGCCCTCCCGGTCCAGGCCCTGGGTTGAGATCTCATTTGCCTTCTAGGGCTCCAAGGGAGAACCAGGAAAAGGAGAGATGGTGGATTACAACGGAAACATCAATGAGGCTCTCCAGGTGAGCGGGGTGGGGCGTCCAGCCCCAAGGCCGAGATCCTCATGGGCCTCAGGGCTCTGCACCATGCCCTGATCAGGGGGCTCTTCCACACTGCGGAGTAGTGGCCGGGCCCTCAGGCAGAGCTGCCAGGAGAGCCGCTGCCTCTTCTTTGACCTCCCACCGTGTAGCCTCCTGGCAAATGGCCCCAAGTGGCTGGCTCTCTGTCTGGGGCCAGCTGGCCAGTTATCCTGCCTCTGGGTACCTGAGAGCCACAGTGGAATTATCCTGGCACCGTGCAGGGTGCAGCCCACCCAGGGTACTGGGGCCCCATTTCTTTAGTGCATGCCTAACCCCCTTTCACACGGCAGAAAATCTTCCTGGAACACATCTCCTTTAGTGTGAATTTAATCCTGTTTCAAGTTCACGAGTTCCTGCTCCCCACACTTTAAAGCAGGGTTTCTCAGCCTTGGCACTGTTGACATGTGCGGCTGGAGAATATCTGTGGTGGGAGGAGAGATGGTCCTGTATCTTGTGGGATGTGGAGCAGCGTCCCTGGTGTCTACCCACCAGATGCCAGGAGCACCCCAGCCTCAGCTGTGACAACAAACTGTGTCTCCAGACACGACCTATTGTCCCTTGGGGGAAGAAATTGCCCCCACTCAAGAACCGCTTCTTCAAAGGAGTCTGTGTCCATGTGTCACTCCATTTACAAGGTGTAAAATTCTCTTTGAACGCCAAAAGTCACCTCTCTGATCTATTTTTTGAGTGGCTCGGTATTTTGCTATACTGTGTCTAAAGGGAGGTGCGTGGTAGCCTTGAAATCTGGGCTCTGGGAGCAGAGGAAAGACCAAGGGCAGGTTCTCAGAAGGTGACTAGAAACAGTAAGAGGTGGTGCTTCCTTCCCTTCCTGTAAAGTGAAGTAAAGGTTGTAGTCCATTTAGGGGGTGCCTGAGTCCCTTGTAGGACAGCCTCGGAGTATAATCATGCTTAGGAGATGCTGTGTATTTTCTGTCCAGTGACTACAAACCTCAGTGAGAGGTGGGGGTGGCGGTGGGGTGAGTCTGGGGGCTGTGGAGCCCACCTGTGAGGGTCCCCCTCCTCCCATGCTCCTTTGAGGAGCCCAACGCCCATGTTTCCATGACTGTGCAGCGAGAACCAAACCTTAACAGTTGGCTCTTGATTTGCTCTTCAGCTGATTGTGTGTTGTTGGTTTTTTAGGAGATCCGGACGCTGGCCTTGATGGTAAGTCTCACTCCTCCTGGATTTCCTTGAGCACTGGGCGGGGGGCTGGGACGGCAGCCGGGAAGCAAGGACGTGGGTGCTCCCTCCAGAACGCAGACACTGGGCTGCAGATCACGGGTGACCCGGCAGTGTTGGGGCAGACGATGATCTGAGCTGGAGGTGACGAGGCAGGACTGGTGGGAGGGTCTCGAGAGCTGCCCGTGCCCTGGGTCATGGCTGTCCTCTGTGTAAAGGCCCTTCACCAATACAGCTGTGCTCTCTGGTGACAATACAAATGCTGGGTTTTGTTTACAGCTGTGTCAAGGAAATAGTAGTACAGAAGAGGAAGTTTTTAATGTTTTTTTCCCCCAACTTTTAGCTAATTAAATCCAATACCCCAAAAAACTAGCAGCAACCTTCCACCTAGCCCCCTTTCCTAGAAATCAATTTCATTATCTGCGCTTGGAAAACCAGGGAATTTCAAGCCTGGGTTTGATACAGGTGCCTACCAGTGACAGGCTCTTGGTAAATATTTGTAGTTAAAATGACCACCACCAAGTTTAACTTGTAAGGTGGAGGAGGAGAGATCATGAGGTTCTCTGACTACTGAAATTTCAATTCACCTAATATTTTTTCATGGCTAAGAGTTACCGAACACATTAAGGGATGGCACAAGCTCACAATCAAACACGACTTGTATGATATCCCAATCCAGAAATTGCTATCAACGACATGGTTCTGGAATCAATGAGTTTCATTTTGAGTCATGGAAATACATTATTTGGCAGGGTGCAGTGGCTCACGCCTGTAATCCCAGCATTTTGGGATACTGACGTGGGTGGATCACTTGAGGTCAGGAGTTCAAGACAAGCCTGGCCAACATGGTGAAACCCCGTCTCTACTAAAAATACAAAAATCAGCCAGGCGTGGTGACAGGTGCTGTAATCCCAGATACTCAGGAGGCTGAGGCATGAGAATCACTTGAACCCAGGAGGCGGAGCTTGCAGTGAGTTGAGATCGCACCACTGCACTCCAGCCTGGCTGACAGAGTAAGACTCTGCCTTAATGATAATAATGTGAAATAGCTATTGGAAATAAAACTTTCCCAGAAACATTTTTTCTTTTAAAATCAACCTCGAGGTGTAACTTATACCTAATAAAAGGTACTAATTTTAGGTGTAGAGTTTGATGAGTTTTGGTAAGTGTAAATACCCAAGTATCCACCACCAATCACTCTAGAAAAAGTTCCTTCATGCACCTTGGGAGTCCTTCCCAGCCCCAGGTCACCACTGCTCTGCCATCACTTCTGTCACTGCAGATTAGATGTGTCTTTTGTCTCTCCCAGAGTTTCATTTAACTGGAATCATACGGTATGCAGTCACCTGTGTCTGACTGCCTTTGCTCAGCAGAGTGTCTCTGAGATGCACCTGTGCCACCAGCACTTGGCTCTTTTTCTCTGCTGAGTAGTATTTCATTGCATGGATGTACCACGCATTCCCCTGTTGATGGGCATTTGGGTTGTTTCCTGGAGATACGTTTAAGTCGTCATTCAGGAAGGTCAGACTTAGTTTCTTGGAGCCCAAAGGGCTGCCAGAGGTACCCTAGAGAGAAGGAGAGGGAGAGGGCATTGGGCGTGGCTCTCCAAACCCACCCCCACTTCAACCCAGTCACACTTGCTGCTTGTATGTTTTGCATTTTGGGTTTCCCCATGTTACTTTCTTTGCAAAAAATATGTTTCCATCACTGGAGAGATGCTCGAAAACACCTTATCTCTACAAGCCAGCCTCCACACACAGCCCCCTGGGGACAGGCCACCCTCCTCGGTGGGACAGTTCTTCCATGTGTCTTTCCTAGGGGCCTCCTGGTCTTCCTGGGCAAATCGGCCCACCTGGAGCTCCAGGGATTCCAGGCCAGAAGGTAAATCTTGTCTTGACAAAGGCGGTGAAGACCTTGCAAGGGCAGCGACCCCAGGGCTTCCCCTCAGCCTGGGACTCTCTCACCTTCCCAGCACCACCACCCTCCTCCTGCTCCAAGACCCCGAGGGCCCCGCCCACCCGCCTCCCAGCCGCTGTGGCCCTTCTGTCCTCCCCTTGCCATCTGCTTGGGCTCCTGTAATTCGCGGAGCCTTCTGATGCCGTGGGGCTTGGGTCTAGACACATCCCTGCCCCTTGCTTCAGCCAGACCCACAGCAGGAGTGAAGGCACCATCAGGGACCTGAGCGTTTGAGCCTCTCCCCCACCCTCCTCCCTGGCTTCCTGCCCTTGCTTTCCTCTTCCACTCAACCCACCTCTGTGTTTTTCTCAGAAGGTCTGCCCCTCTGTCTCCCACGCATGAGATCCTCTCCCCTGAAAGTCTCTTTCCCCCTTCCCTTTCTTTCAAAGCCCTTCTCATCTTTCAAGCCCAATTCAAAGACCACCTCTTCCTTGAAGCCTCCCCTGATCTAGCAGGCAGAATTCTCTGCCCTTTCCTCTGCTTCTCTGGGTAGGGGACCTACATCATTTTGCCACCTCCCTTAACTCTCCACCCGACCCAAAGAAGGGGCTTGGTGTGCGTGAAGAGGAAGGGAGCTCCTGTGGAGCAGCCAGAGCAGGGGTTCTGCCTTCAGAGGAGACCTGAAGGCGACAACCCTTCTGCCTGTGAGAGCCCGGGAAGCCCAGGGCTCTCAAAGGCAGTAGTGCAGGGTTGTGGCTAAAACGTGGACATGGAGCTAGAGCGCCTGGACTGGGAAGCTGGCTCCCCAAGTTCACTCACTGTGGGCCCCAGGCACATCGCTCTGTGCTTTGGGGTCCTGTCTGTAGAAGAGAGGCAATGCAAGTTAATACCTCCCAGGAACACGGTGAGAACTAAATGAGCAAACTCTACGGGGAAGTGCGGAGAGGGACGCTGGGCGCGCTCCGCAACGCGCGTAACTGGTGGCCGCTACGGTCTCTGCCTGGAGAGTCACCTTTAGTTGTTCTGGCTACAGGGGGAGATTGGACTGCCAGGCCCTCCCGGACACGATGGGGAAAAGGTATGAACAGACATCCTCCAGTCAAAACTCTGAAGACGGTCCTGGCCCTGGGGGCAGGAAGGCTCTCGATCCGGCCCTGGCGTGAGCCCAGTGGGCACGGGGAGATGGGCAGGGGCGGGGAGAGGGGCCCACCCTGCAAGACCCACGAGGAGCCAGGCAGATCCCGGCTGAGCTCTCTGTGCCTGCCCCCATCAAACACCAAGAGCCAAGGCCTTTGGACTTTTCTCTCTCCCTCTCTCCTCTTTTCTCCATTAATGTGTCTAAGAAGCATTGTTGGTATTTTCTAAAGGGACCTCGCGGTAAGCCAGGAGACGTGGGCCCTCCTGGTCCCCAAGGCCCCCCAGGAAAGGATGGACCTCCAGGAATGAAGGGAGAAAACGGGAACCCAGGGAGCCCAGGAGAGAAGGGGGAGAAAGGGGAGACAGGACAAGCGGGCTTGCCGGTGAGTGGCAGGGCTGACTGCCCTTCCGTGCATACACCACTCCCAAGCATGACACCAGCTTTGCAGGGCTTTGCACTTTGCATGGTGCCAGCCAGCGGCTGCCTCGACTAGAAACCGGGGGCCAGGACTTAGGGGTGGGGGATTCACTCGGCTTTCCCTCAAGTCACTCACTTTATGAAGGCCCGTTTCCCGACTCAGGAGACCTGAGTCCTGCTCTGTCATCTGTATCCTTGGGAAAGCCACAGAGCCTTGCAGAGCCCCCATCTCCTCATCTCTAAAATGGCAATAATAGCGTCTTCCCTGGATATCTCACTGAATTGTTGGGAAAGAGATCAAGTCATGGTTTAAAGCTGCCTCTTCGGAAAGTGTGCAGAAGCCCTATACCCAGGAGAGGTTGCATGTACAGAAATGGGGCCTTCGCCCAGTCCACTAGGCTGCGTACTTGACTCGGGAGCCTTCTCTGGGTCTCAGTGGTTTCCATCTGTGAAATGGGTGCCATCCTAGACACCTACCCTTGGAGCAAGAGAGCCACATCGTGTGCATGCCACAGTTGCTCACAGACACTCAGCAAGGCCACCGTGAGCTCCACTAACAGAGACTGTTGTCAATCTGTAGGGTCTAGACCTCCCAGCTGGGGAGAAAAGGAGAACGTGGTGGCCAAGGCACACCCAGAGTGGCAGGATTGCCTAATCCAGCTGGGCCCCTGGGATTTACAGTGAGGCCAGAGGGCTGGGTGTCCAGGTTGTCTGCAGGCAGCCACCGATGAGGGTCCTCCCTGGGGCCACCAGCCTAGCGGGTACCTGGCACTGTGACAAGGCTGCCCTGACCCCAAGTCTGGCTACCCAGCCTGGGTTGAGGGGGATCCTCTTAAACATGGATCTGCTACTGCATTTGAGTGTGAACAGAGGTTGCAGCTTCCTTGACTCACCGTCTGATGGCCTCTAGAAGCACCAACCTATTTCGAAGGCACTAGAATCTTAGGCTCAGAATTCTCCTCTAAGAAGTAGAAAGAGCCTCAGAAGTCCACCAGTCCCAAGTCTGACCCAGTGCAGGACTCCCTCACTCAGTCGGCACAAGCAAGCCGCGCACTGCCTCCCGACCTGTCCACTGCACCGTGGAGCAGGCCCAGGATGGAGAGGGCACTCCTGGATGTGGTGTGGAAGCTCCCCTGTCAGCCTCCCCCGGTTGACCCCTCAGAAGCTCTGGCCCCTGGTGCCATATTCATTATCTACTGCTGCATGACTAATCACTGCAAAGGTAGCAGCTTAAGACAATACGCATATATTGGCACACAGTTTCTGTGGGTCAGGAGTTCAGGCACATTCTAGTTGGGTCCCCTGCCTGTGGTCTCATGAGACTGCAATTAATGTGTCAGCCAACTGCATTCTCATCTGGAGCTAGGGATCCCCTTCCAAGCTCACTGGCACTGACAGAATCCAGTTCCTTGCTGGAACAGAACTCACCTCCTAGAGGCCACCTACAGTTCCTGCCATGTGCGCCCCACCCCAACCCCCACCACAGTTCACAGTACAGCAACTGGCTTCTTCAAGGTCAAGGCCAGAGGGAAGGTCTCTCTAGCATCTAGTGCTAGCAAGACAGAGCTGTGTGCATGTGTGTTCATGTAACATTTGTAACAATCTCACATGTCACCATCTGTATGTCACATATGTTGTAATCTGTGACATCATCATAGAAGTGAGGTCCCATCACTTTTGTCACGTGCCTTACTCCACAGCCAAGAAACAAGTCACAGGTCACCCTAAGGCCTGTCCACTGCATAGTCCATAGAGAGTATCAGCCTCTTCTCCCCTGTGCTAGAGCCTCAGATTCTTTAAGACACTGATGATAGTCCCTGCCCAGTCTTCTGTCCCACAGGCTGACACCTCCACATCCTCCACGGTGTTCTTCACTGACACCTAGGCCAGTCAAGTCCCAGTCCAGTTTGTCACAGATCTGAGGGTGCATCTGTGCCCAGGCTTTCCCAAGGACTGGCATTCATGCAGTGGTGTTTTGTGCCCACAGGGAGAGAAAGGAGAAGCCGGGGAGAAGGGCAATCCAGGAGCAGAGGCACATGGGACATAATTTGAAAGAGACTCATCAAATGACAGTCTCTGCAGAATGCACAGTATTTCTGTGCTTTAGAATGCGGCTTGCAAGTGTCTGACATTCACGTTTACTGAGCACCGCCGTGGGTCAGGCACTGAGCCTTGGGACTGCTCCAATCTTCCCATTAACCACGTCTCTCACTAACCTTCACAGAGCATCTCCCATGCTTCCATCCTGGTGCTAGAGGCTGGAGATACGAAAATAAACAACTTGCCAGACACGGTGCCTCACGCCTGTAATCCCAGCACTTTGGGAGGCTGAGGCAGGCAAATCCACCTGAGGTCAGGAGTTTGAGACCAGCCTGGCCAACACGGTGAAACCCTGTCTCTACTAAAAATACAAAATTAGTTAGGCGTGGTGGCAGGCACCTGTAAAACCTGCCTCAGAACAAACAAAAAAGAAAAGAAAGAAAATAAGCAGAACCATCCCTCCACAGCTCACAGTACCCCGTAATGAGCACTAGCATGGGAGCAACTTAGGACATCAGGCAAGCATCCCAAAAGAAGTCTATGTGGGCAGGGTCTTGATGACTTTGTAGGAGTTTGCCACAGAGTTTCAGAGGTAGGCTTTCCAGAGCGAGAGAGGGATTATTCTTTTGAGAAGATGTGAGGTGGTGAAAGGAAGAGAAGACAGAACAGCTGGGTAAGAAGTAGTCAGGATGGTGGCAAGGTTTTCAAAAGACAGCAGAGAATCAGCCATATTTTGTAGGCTTAGGGGCAAGAACCAAGAAAGCAACAGAGATCAATGATGCATGCAATGCAGGATGTTTGATGGAAGGGTCTGGGCACCCAAGTAGCACCTCAGACCCATAGAGAGACCCCAAACCTTCTCAGTCCCCAGCGGGGTTCACCTTGCCACGCCCTGTCTGAATTTAGTGAAACAGACCCGATGCTTGTTACAATGCGTGCGGTACTTGTTTAGAAATGGATAGCCTCCTAAAGAAATGATTTGCATCCAGGAAAAGCATTCTACACACACTGTCCCTCCCAGAAGTATTTAAAATAAAAATTAGAAACAGTCTACATTTCTATCAAGAAGGAAAGGATTAAATAATGTACAGTAATAATACTAATAGTAATAATAGTCACCCACCTGAGCGCTTTTCCGACGTCCTGGCTGTGTAACGACTCATTTTCATTCCACTCAACGAATAGCACAGCACCATTACCAGGAAGCTGGTGGGGGACATATAAAAAAAATGGAAAAATCAGTTTCACATTAAGTGAAAAAGAGTAGAAAACCAAATTCTGTATATATTTGAAATCATAAGCATATACATATATGTACATATAATTACATATTATATGTGAATATCAAAAGTATATACATATATTCAAGCACTTCTGATACACCAAAAAAGTGTTTAAATATCTGAAACCTTTTAATCATTTTTTAAATTGCCACACAGGAAAACTGACTTCTTCAGGAGTGTGGCCAGTTCCGTGAATGTGAATACATGTAGAGATTTGTCTAACCAATACCATGATTAGGATACGTAAACCACTTACTTATAATAAGAATTAAAACGGTAAACTTTCATTAAAAAATGGTAAGCTTTTGTTTAAGAAGGCAGAGCTTCCAAAGACTGTGTTCCCCACAAGGAGACTGTGATGGAGCAGAAAAGTCCACAGGTCCAGGAGCCTCCTCTCTGCCCAGTGTAGGGGTGCCCTCTGTCATGGCCTGCCAGGGGAGTCACTGCCCTGGCCACACTCCAGGGAATTCCACCCCTGAGAAGATGAGACACCTAAGGAAAGCCCTGAAGCTGAGGTGGGGTGAACAGCTCAGAAGGAGCCAGCAATGGCCACCTGTGGACAAATGGATATCTGTGCTCATCAGAGACAGAACAGTCTATGCAACGGGCACCACCCTCCATAGAGGACATAGCCTGAGCTCCTCCATCCTCAGTCCAGTCAATCTCCTCTACCACAATCTGCATCTGCTCTCAAGGGAAACAGAGGCCAGCAGTCCCCATCTTGTCTGTGACCAACCTTGGGGACTCGAGGGATAATCGTTAGGAACACTTCAGTCTTTTCACCTTCCAGATCACCAATCTCTGCTTCTCTAAGCCAAGGGTCTCAAGTTCAAATGTCTGCAAGGGCCAGGCATGCAACAAATGACTGCAAGAGCTCTGGGTCAAACACAGTAGGGAATGGTGGGGCCTGTGGTAAACTGAAGATGTCATGCTCCACCTAGAGGGGAAAGCTCTTATTCCACTCCAGGCAATTGTTGCAATGAGTGAACAAGAGCCTAGTGCTGCTAGACCTTCGGGGTGGTTGTTGCTTCCAAGAAAAATCTGGAAGAATAGATCTTTAGGAAAATTACCTGGGAATTTTTTTTTTCAACACTGAACAGGCCACCAGTTTGCTATGAGACTTTGACCTGTTCTGAGGCTTTTTGGGGGGATGCTGTGCTGGGCACTCACTGGCTGACTTCCAGTAGGCAGCCATGTCCTCCTCTGGCCTTGCAGCCTCCAGCTGGACCCAGTCCCTGTCAGGAGGGAGGGCCACTTCAAGTATAACAGGGCTCCCTTTTGGCTTCTAGGTTCCTGGGCCACCAGGGCCAGAGGGGCCCCCTGGACCTCCGGTAAGTTTGGAGGGTTTGTCAGTGCTCAGTCCACTATGTCCCCTCTCCATAGCAGTCACTGGACTCAACCTCAGCCTTAGTCACTATCACTTCTTCCTCCCAGGGAGGGATTTTCTGGTTTACAAACCCCTCCCTGCTCCTCGTCCCTCCCATGTTAAATAGCAGCATCCTGGGGGCACCAAGGAGCCCAGGCATTGCTTGGTTTCCTGGAAATAGCTGACTAGTAGGGCAGCCCCAGGGTCCCTGGTCTTTAAGCTCTGTCCAACATTTACCTCACCGTTTGCCATTAAACATCTGCTTCTCCCATTCTTCGTTTCAAAGTGACCCATTGGCCTGGCACAGTGGCTCACTCACGTGATACCAATCTGGCACTCTGGGAGGCCAACGCAGGTGGATCGCTTAAGTCCAAAAGCTTGAGACCAGCCCGGGCAACATAGTGAAACCCTGTCTCTACTAAAAATACAAAAAATTAGTTGGGAGTGGTAGCACACATCTGTAATCCCAGCTACTCAGGAGGCTAAAGTGGGAGAATCACCTGGACCCTGGAGGTTGAGGCTGCAGCGAGCCAAGATCACACCACTGCACTCCAAGCACTCCATATCTGGGGGCAAGCAGAGTGAGACCCTGAAAAGAAGGAAGAAAAAGAAAAAAAAGAAAAACAAAAGAAAAGAAAAAGAAAGGGAAAGAGAGAGAAGGAAGGGAGGGAGAGAGAAAGTGATCCAGCCCCACTAGATTGGAAAGAGGAAAGAGGGAGAGGGAAAGAGAGAGAGAGAGAGAGAGAGGAAAGGAAGGAAGGGAGAGAGGGAGGGAAGAAGGGAGGGAAAGAGAGAGAGAGAAAGCGATCCAGCCCCACTGGATTGGCTTTCCTTGGCTACAGAAATGAAACCATGGGACCCCTGTGCATTGCCCCTAGAGGGCCCCCAAGCACCCTGAAGCAACAGATTCTGGTCCATACCTAGCGTGGTTCATGGTACCCAAGGCGCTGTGTGTCCTCTATTGCGGACGGTAGAAGTAGCAGCAGGAATGACAGTAGCCAAAGTTTACTGAAACTTACTGGATGCCAGACACTGTTCCAAGCACTTTGCATGTATTTAACATTTGCTGTGTTACCTCTGCATCTTCCTTTCACGAGACTCTGGGTCAACCATGGGAACCACAGAGAGATTTTCTGTGAGCCGCTGGCTGGGGAAGACTGCTCAGACTATTCCCCAGGAAGCCCCAAGCATAACCCCCACTTAGCATGTCCTTCTACCTCTCATGGGCAGGGACCCCAAACCACACTCTGTACCCAGAACCCTTGCTCTTCTGTGGTCGATTTGTGGACAAGCCAGTTGTATTAACTAGACATGCAGTTCTAATGCGCCCTATTTTATTCCAAATGCAGGGGCTTCAAGGTGTTCCTGGACCAAAGGTAAGGAGAAGTCATATGACTGAGGCGCTGCCTCAATGCCAGTAGAAAAGAGGGAAAGGGCACCTGAGACCAGCTGTCACTTTTTCCTAAAAGGCATCATGTGACACTCCAGCCAAGGGGGTCTGGTCAGGGCAGATGAAGCCCTAGGTTCCCTTTAGCCTCTATCATTGACACGTGGTGTGCTTCGTCTTCAGAAGTTTCTCATCCGTCACTCCACAAAGTGACAGCTAGATTCTTAGCCAATGGTTAAAATCCTTTTCCCATCAAACCTGCCCCAGCTCCTTCACTCGTGCTGAGTATAGGTAGGAGAGAGACAGAAATGGGGTGGGACTCCTCCCCAGGTCAAGCTTGGGGGGACTCTGCACTGGGCTCACCTGGTCTCCCCTCAAGCATTTCAAATGGATGAGGGGACTGGAGGCTGGCGGTGTGACAGTGGCCCTTTCCTCATGGCGTGGTATTTAAGAGACTTCTGGGCTAGGTTGTGAGCCTCGGGGCTCTGGTGGTAGCATCTCAGGCATCTGCCAGCAAGTTTCTGCAAGGTCCCCGTTCTCCTGCCATGCAGGTGGGCACCTGTGCCAAACCCTGACCTGTGGGTTTGTCCTCACGCCACCTAGGTATTCCTTTTCCCTGTGGGGCTCTCAAAGCTCCCACAGGATACAGGGGCTACTAACTGAGGCAGGAGTAGGCTAAGAATTCAAGGATTCTTGGTATAGCCAGCCCACCACCTCTGGCCCCTCCCTCCTCTACAAATGCCACCCCAGTCTCCAGGATCCCAGAATGCAAGAATGATTGCCTGGGACATGCCCTTGTGTGATGTCTTCCCCTCTCCCTTTCCTCCAGGGGGAAGCAGGGCTAGATGGAGCAAAAGGAGAGAAAGGCATCCAGGGAGAAAAAGGAGACCGTGGTCCCCTGGGACTGCCCGTAAGTACCTCGGACCCAGCAAGACTGGAGGGTCTGATGGGCCAGGAGTGTCGGCTGGGACCGGGAGGCAGCCACTGGAAAGCTAAGGTTCCAGAGTCTGAGCATCCAGAGCTCCACGTGGTTTGGCTTTCCCACCTGGGCAAGACCCCAGGCTCTGATTCTCTTCCTCCTCTGGACCAAGCCCCACCTGGGTGCTGGGGAAAGAAAGAAGACAGGCTCCCCCACCCCAAGGGGTACCAAGATGGGGGGCTGGAAGTGGCCTGAGAATAGCTTCAGGCCCTGCTTGAGCCTGGTTCAGAGGTAATCAAAGCCTGCTGCCTTTACAGGGGCCAAGTTTGGAGGGTTTGGTTGCAGTGGGACAAGGAGATGGTCTCCATGACAGTCCATTTTCCCAGAGGGACCCCAAGAGAACTCCTGCTCTCCGCTCTTAAGCACTGGTCATAGCAGAAAGGCACAAAGTCAGACTTTGTGGTCCCAGCAGGCCAAGGTCATTCATCTCCTGGGTTCCTGGAGATCTCTGATTTCAGCCTGCCCAGAGCAAGAGGCCCCGAGTCAGAGGTGGGGAGCTGCTCAGAAGGTGTTCACATGTCCTGATATGGGGCTGGGCTGAATAGGGCTGATGGCTTCTTCGCTGCCTCACCTGTATACAGGTCAGCACATGCCACCACCCTCCCTGGAGCCTGGGCTTCATGTCCCCTAACCCTGCACTGAGGTTGGCACTCTTCTGGTTTTGTTTTCAAGAGCTGGAAGGGATGTTAGTGATCCATCTCATCATTTCACTGATGGTCGGAGAAGACAGTGGGTCACTGGAGGTCACATACAAAGTTGGCGGCCAAGCCAGAGGCTGCTCTGAGGCCACGGCCTTGCAAAGCGGCTCCTTCCAGCCACTCAGGCTTCCTTTGTCCTCAAGGAAGGAAGGCTCAAGGCCAGCTCCCACCCCAGGTAGCCATAAAGAGTAGAGAAACAATGGGAAGCCCAGTTACCCCCGCTTGGCAGAGCTTGAAGGCCTGGTTAATACAATCACAGCAACCAAACAGCAAATGCAAGAGGTATAATTATACCCTCATGAATGCATTCGAGGTAGGAATATTTAAGCAGCCGATTCGCATGACAGACTACAGAAAACCGATGACTTCAGCAGGCATTTTCCCATGTCTTAAGCTGTGTTCAGAATGATTAAGTGCTCTTTACTATTAAAGAGGCTTCCTGCCCCACTCAACCACAAACCTCTCCTTATCCACACTCAGGGCCCCAACAACCTTGATGAACACTGGAGAATTCAGTCAGGGGTTGAAATGCAAAAGGAACAGAGACCAAACAGGAAATATTAATATAAACAAGGAAAGTGCCAGAAGAGAGACAAAGTACCTAGTCTATCATTAATTTTTCCCACTTCTGATAGAGGCATGGAGAGAAATCTTTTTTTAGTTTAAGTAAACAACAGAACAAGCATATTCACACAAGACGACTAACACAAGCCTGAGGGAGACACTAGGGAGTGGAGGGGACTGTGATGCCCTAGAGAGATCATGTATCCTTCTTAAGGGGAGCCGTCCCTTCTTAGCCCAGCTGACTGTTGCCTTGGAGGAAAGCGGAGCTGGTATTTCTGGGTCTTCCTATTTTTCAAAGGAAGCTGAACATCTGGTATTTTATGTGGAATCTTTCCATTTTCTAACATTAGATTAAAATTATTTGCAACACTGCAGACCGTACAAAATATGTCTTCAGTGGCCCGCATATGGCCTGAGAGCCTCTAATTCGTGTCTTCTGCTCCAGACCTCTCAAGACAACTGAGATTTAATGCTGCATTTTTTAAATGTACGTGGATATTTAGCTACAATTCTGTTTCCAGGCTTCACCTGGATATTTTATTCTACATAGTAACAGCCTGTTTCTCCAGATACATCCTGGAGTGTTCCCCCATTTGCCCAGCAGAAGTGGTTCTCAATGCCGGCTGCACACTGGAATCCCCTGGGAGATTTTAAAACTTACCGTCACCCCAAGCCTCACTCTTGGAAATCTGACTGAATCGGGCTGGGACAGGGTGGGACCCAGGCATCTGTTTTACCTAACGTTGCCCCCGGGAGATTCTAATGTGCAGCCAGGGCTGAGAACCACTGCTCTCTAGCCCAGTGAGTCAAGGTTGGTCCCAGAATCGTATGATCCTAAATCTGAGAAGAGTCCCTGCAGAGAGTCCTTCTACCCAACACCTTTTCTGTGATGAAGCAGCTCATTGCCTCCCTCTTCTGGGGACTTCCCTCTACATTTGAAACCCTGAAGCTGAGGCTCGGCCAAAAGCAGTCTGCAGGCACTCAGTCCTCATCCGGCCAGAGTACTGCCACTGCCATCTCCCTGACTTGTCACACTGGGATCATTAGAAGAGGGTCCATAGGTTCTTCTGGGTGAGTTTCAGAGGCAGCTTAATAACCCAGGGATGGAGCAGGAGCCCCCCTACACACACCCCCTGCCCTGCACCACGGGTTTCACTGGACAGCAAGAGCAAGCGAGGGTGCTGATAGCAGGTGGGTCTCAGTAGCTTCCCATCTGCTACTCATTTGCTCCGGGGAATGCATAGCCTTAGACCTCTGTCCCAGTCCGCTGCCTCCAAAGCCTTTTCCTACACAACAGCCCTTGTTTGGGAGCATATAAATGGATCGAGTTTGGGTTGAGCCTCTCAGATTGTAAAGTGCCAGAGAAATGTCACGTGTCATTTGTAATATCATCTAAGGCCCAACTCATTCCCCCAGGCTGAAGGATAAACAGACCAACTTCTACCCAGATTTCACAACTGGGTGCTGTCACCCAGGCTGAGACCCTCAGGGGCACCCCCGCATGGCCTGATCCAAACAGGAATGCAAAGCAGCTGGAAGAACTGTCCTCACCTGGGGCCCCTCCCCAGTGAAAGATGGGCGCACAGCTCTGATTCCAAGACATCTCTCCAAGTATTCCTTTCTGTATCCCTTTCTGCACAACACTGAAGGGAGAGGGGTTTCTGAGAGGGAATAAAGCGAGAGAGGAGAAACGGGGGCAGGAGGAGCAAGTGGCCGTCTGCACCGACCTCCACTCAGCCTGCTCAGCGGCCGGCCACCGCCTTCAGTGTCTCCATGTTTTCGTTGATTTCCATGTAAATACCATCCCCTGTCCTCCCAAGCTTATTTCTCCGGTTGTGTTTGATTACCAGCATTTATGTCTGTCCAGAGTCACTGCTTTACTCACCTCTTCCCTCCCCGTTGTTCCCTTTTTCTCCCTCCCAATCCTCTCTTCCCCTTCTTTTGGTCAAACTGTGCCCTTCGTCCAGGGAGCTTCAGGTTTGGACGGCAGGCCTGGGCCACCGGTGAGTGTCACTTCTCCATCACCCCTTACCCCACCCCACCCCACCCCTGGCCTGTGATCCCCTCTGTCTGTCCCACTTGGCCTCGTTTTCCCAGCGCATCATGCCTTGTCCCACCTCCGACACCAGAAAGGCGCCATCGAGGCTCTGAAGCGCCTCTTCTGGCCTCTTGACCAAATACGACTAGCCTTCATCTGAATGCCCCTGTCCACAGAATACACCCAGGGACCTCAAATCTGCCAGGTGTGGGGTGGGAGGCCACTGCAGCAGCACCGCTCCTGATTTCAAAGGAACGCTGAGTCCAGCTTGGGTGCCCAGCCCTGGGGCTTTGAGCCATGGCCTCTCCCCAGCAAACACACCGGTGTCTGTGTGTGCCCGTCATGCTGTGTTGTCGTCATGCTGTGAGCTCTGTCCACCTCCTGTCTTCCCATGAGGCTCCCTAGTCTTGTGCAGCCACCAGTTGGGTATGTGGGGGGCGGGGGGGGACAGCTTTTAAGGGTGAGGACAGGAGTAGCCTGTAGGAGCACAGAAGCCAGTCCCAGCTCTGTGTCTTACACACATTCTAACCACCCTTGCACTGCCTTGACACCACAGCCACCCTGCAACCCAGCAAGGGGGTTCATGACAGAGCAAGTAAGGCACACTTGGGTCTTCTCCTCTGTTCTTTCTGATTCCAGAAAACAGGTATCGTTGACTCTTAACTAGAAAGCACATGGCCCTTCTGCTTCCAACTAACAACTAAAGGATCAGAGAAAACATCCCTCCTGTCCACCTTCTGGTCCCTCCCCTGACCCCGTGGGGTCGACCTTCCCAAAGTGTTCAGCTCACTCGTCCTCAAGTCTCGAGTCCCTGAGCTATCACAAAAGCTCTGTGTGCCCAGCTCCTTCCAGCCAGGGAGGCCCTGCTCCGCCCTTCAGAGTGTTTTCAAGGTCATGTCTGCCCAAGGCCTGTATGAAGACGGAGTTCTAGTGAGCTGGCTGGAGCCACCCTCAGGGGAGGCAATGCCTTGCCAGGGGTCATATGTGGAGCATAGGGGACACGCTGAAGCAAGGCTCACAGATCTTCCCAGGGGGCCCGGGGCATCGAAACTGGCACCAGCAGAAGCCCAGAGCTTTTAGAGGTAGGAGGGTCAATAGTGACCCCCGTGAGAGCCCTGTCCTACTGAATGCCTATTCTGTGCCCTCATAAATAGGAGGTGGCATGGCTTGCCCAAGATGACAGACTTCTTCAGAGGCCCCCAGCTCCCTGCGCTGTTGGAGTTCACGCCCTAAATCCTTCCGTGCAGAGAGCATGCCCCAGCTGCCAGGCATTATCATGGCTCTGCTCCCTCACCACAGTCCCTCCCTCTCCATCCTCCCCCACCTAGCACACCTGTCTCAGGTGCCCGGGTGGGCTCAGGGATGATCTGTGGCTGCAATTGCAGAAACCAAGACTTCCCTTTCAGTGGCTTCTCCCATTTATGTCAGACGGAGAGCCGTACAAATTCATATACTCTGTCTCCCTGGAACTGAGGCTTTATTTTCCTCAAAAAATCAGTATCCTAAATTTAATGGAAAATGTGGGGGGAAAAAATAAGCCTGCCCTGCCAATATTAACATTTACTGGGCACTTCCTACAGGTCAGGCTCAGCACCAAATGCTCGCCATGCATTCATGCATGGAAACCTGGCACAGTCGAGGCAGACACACGTGGTACAGATGGGGAAACTGAGACTTGGCGAGGCTAAGGAGCTTCTCCAATACCCAGTAGTTTGTAGGCCTCTGAGGCAAGGCCAGCCAGGTGACTCCGCAGCCCTGTGCCAAACCATTGGCCCGAGCTGACTCCTTTTTTTCTTTTTCTTTTTGAGACAGAGTCTCGCTGTGTCGCCCAGGCTGGAGTGCAGCGGTGCAATTTCTGCTCACTGCAACCTCTACCTCTGGGGTTCAAGCCATTCTCCAGCCTCAGCCTCCCAAGTAGCTGGGATTACAGGTGCCCACCACCATGCCCAGCTAATTTTTTGTATTTTTAGTAGAGATAGGGCTTCGCCATGTTGGCCAGACTGGTCTTGAACTCCTGACCTTGACCTCCCAAAGTGCTGGGATTACAGGCGTGAGCCACCACACGTGGCCTCCCTTTTTATTCTGTGCTCTTACAGATGTGCACAGCCTTCCTTCCTCCCTCATGGTTGCTAAGGGAGCCCTGAGGACTCCTTACTCCCCTCTTTGTCTCCTGTGAAGTAAGTCACGCCCCGCCTTTCACAGCTACATGCAGAGCACCGGAAACTGCCCCCAGCTCAGCCCCACTCCTTCTGTCCTCATCTGAGGCTGACGATAGGAGACACTGAACTAGAGACTTGGTCTGGCCAGGCTGTGAACTGGGAACCTGGGAAGATGTTGGATGAGGCCAGAGCAAGCCCTGATGCTCCGTGTCTAAGCCATGCGCTCCGATGGCCCCAGCGCCCCCAGCCCTGGGCTAGCAGAGCTCATGACACGCCTCCCTGCCAGGCCAGTGTCAGCGCAGACATTGAGGCATCCTAACTCCCCCTCGATCCAGTTGGTTTCACAGGCCTGCCAGTGGGGTGAGGAGACCCCGGCCGGAGGCTGAGGCCGGGGCTATGGGTCTGTGGTGGGCGGGTGGGGTGGGCGTTGGCTGAACGACCCTCTCTCGCCTGCCCCTGTGTGTGCGTTCGCATCCATCTCTGTGGCATGAAGACCCTCCCGCTGCATGTGGAGCTGCAACAGCAAAGAGGGTGCCAGCCCCTGGCCCCTGCCCCGGGATGGGTCCACTCCCTCCCAAGTGCTTCTGGGAGCAAAACTAAGCAGTCATTCTCCCACCGTTTTCAGCCTTGGCAAGCTTGGTTGTGAAGCAAAAGGGTTTTAGTCCATGAATCTGGCTCTGAGGCATGGGGAGGTGCTGTCTTCCCCACAGGCCCTGAACCCAAAGAGGATCACAGCTCAGTCGAATGACTGCCCTGAATGAGCCTGGCCTCGCCAACCCTGAAAACTGGGCCTGGGACCTTGCTCATCTCCAGGTGTCGGGCGGGGCGCCCAGGGCTCCCCAGCGTGTGAGGACCTCACCTCTGCTTTCCTTCCCCTCCCCAGGGTACTCCAGGACCAATTGGAGTTCCAGGCCCAGCGGGACCAAAGGGCGAGAGGGTGAGTGTCAGCGGGCCAGGGGCCGGGGCAGCCTGGAGGCAGGAGCAGGCCTGGGACCCCCAACACTAGAGGTCTCAGCCCTCATGCCTTCCTCCTTCTGTCTCTTCTCCTGGTCATCCTCACAGCAGCCTGGGACAGGAGGGCTGGTTGTGTAGCTGTGAGTGGACAGAGACTTGGAGGGATCAAGGAGGTACAGAGGTGGGGCATGTTGGCTCACTCCTGGAATTCCAGCACTCCGGGAGGCCAGGGTGAGAGGATCACTGGCACTCAGGAGTCTGAGACCAGCCTGGACAACACAGTGACACTCCGACTACAAAAAAGCAATTTTTAATTAGCCAGGCATGGTGGTGTGCACCTCTAGTCCTAGCTACTTGGGAGGCTGAGGCAGGAGGATCAGTTGAGCCCGGGAAGTTGAGGCTGCAGTGACTGTACGACTGTACTACTGCACTCCAGCCTGGGAGACAGAGCAAGACCTCATCTCTATTGGAAAAAAAAAAAAAAAAAAAAAAAAGGAGGGAAAGGAAAAAGGGAACTAGAGAGCTTCCTCCACTTTAGTTTCTGGTCACCTTGTATCCTTCTCAGGTTCAGCCTGGCAAGGCCCTGGGCGCCATTGTCACTGGACATGCCTAAAGTTTGTAATAATTTAGGGAAACTGCATGGAACAGAGGGCCAGGTGGTATTTAGACAACTGCTGCAGGACAGCAAGACGTCAGGAGGCCGGAGCCATAGGCCAGGCTCCCACGGTCGCTGTCCAGGGCTGTCGGCCATGTCCGTGTCACGGGACTTGCAGCCTCCAGCCTTGTCCTGCTGGAATGGGCATGTCCGAGGGTGAGGGTGAGGACGTTGGCTGAGTGGAGGCAGGGGAGCTGCGTGTCTTTCCATATCGGCTCTTCCCAGCCAGCCCCTGGGCTGGGAAGGGCTCGGAGGGCCCTGCGTGGGCATCCATCTAGTTCTCTGCCTGTGTGGACAGCTCCCTGTGCTCTCCATCTGCCCACCTCCTGGCTCGGTCTCAGGTGGGAAGGGTGGGCGCTTCTGCAGAGGGTACAGTCTTTCTATGACCACCAGCTTGGGGAAACCAGGAGGCTGCTCTGAGGGGTGACCCTGGAGGCTCTGAAGCAGCAAGTAAAGCTCTTTCTCTTCCCTTTCTCTTCCCCTGCCTTCCTGCTCTGCTTTCTTCTTCCCTGTTTCTGCCTCAGGCTAGCCAGGCGCAGCACACCACGGGTCATTCTGGAGAGGATTGGGGGATAGGCTCTACTGGAGGGAGAATGAGGGGGGCTTCTGAGCCCCCTCCCCAGGGTAGTGTTCGCATCAGCAGCACCCACCTTTCCCACAGCCCTTGCTTCCTGGAGAGCTCTTGAGGGGACTGGAGAGGTCTCCTGTGTTTCATACCAAAGTAGAAAATGGCAAGGAAGGTTGTTACCACATCTGGGAGGATTCATGCGTTTCTCTCTCCCATTTCAGGGCAGCAAAGGAGACCCTGGGATGACAGGACCAACGGGAGCAGCTGGGCTTCCTGTGAGTCTCGGGATCAGAGGTTCCTCTCCGCCCATCCCTGCCCCCATTAGAAACACCCAGGGTCTGCAGCACAACTCTAGGGCCCAGGGAGAACTCTCACTTCTGGGACAGAGGAAGCTGCCAAGAGGCAACGGGTGATGGGCTAGCACATCCTGCCGGGCACTGCACTGTGAGGGCACCAGGGCCTCTGCCATGCGGACCCTGTGATGGGATGAGCGCCCCTCCCACTGTGTTAAGTGCAGCCTGACCTCAGCCATGAGTGTGCCATGGCCCCTGCCCTCCGGAGGGGCAGAATCAAATTCAGAGCCCTGTGATAGAAGGAGAGGCTTCATGAGCAGAGCAGCTTCCCAGAGGAGCTGGGCCTTGCGGGGGAGACCTGGCTTTCCATGCAGCATCCTTTCCCACCACTTTGTTACAGAAATTGGGTGTCTGCCTGCAAGAGCCCGCACTTTAGTTTCCCATCCACTGGAGGCTGTGTGTGTTGGCCAGGTATGCACATCTGGGCCAGCCTTGCCTCGTGCTAAATTCCCCTAGCTAAAATATTGGAAAGAGGGTCTGGCAAGAGCCTGGCAGGAGAGCCCTGGGGACTCCCCTCTGCTAAGAGCACTCCTTGCCCTGGCAAGCACATCCTCAGAACTCACCCGTCACCTGCGGTAGTGACCTCGGGAGAGCCCAGCCACAGGCCAGGACCTGGGCTGCAGAGGCGAGAAAACTGGATCTGTGTTCTTGGCTTTGCCCAGAATTCTCCATTCGCCTCTAGGTCAAGTTTTCTGAGCGGTTTGCGTCTCCATCCCACTTCTGCGTAATGGGAATAATTGAACCTGTCTCTGAGGAGTGAGGCATCGGGGAGAGCTTTATGAGCCTGGAAGGCAGCGCTGCAGAGCGCCCTGTGTTTCTGCACTAACATGCCTTTGCTCCTCTGATCTCTCACAGGGTTTACATGGACCACCTGGGGACAAGGGAAACCGGGTGAGTCTGAGACTCCGCACTCGGGCTCCGGTTACTAATGTCTTCATGATGGGGTAGAATGATCAATCGGTGATTCCTGACCAACCTGGCAAACACGGTTTTGCCTGATAAACCATCCTAAATTGAAAGGCGTTACAAGGAGGGCCTTAACCTGTGGTTTGCAGGGAGCCTGGGGCCTGATCCTCTAATGGAAGCATGTTTTTTTCCACACCACGAGAAGGGACCGAGTCCCACGACAGCCACCAGCTTAGCATTGCCATCCAGCCATCCAGCTACAAGAGCCATGTGTCCAGCTCTTTCTAGGTTGCCCTGATATTGGGCCCCTAAATGATCATTTTAGATCCATTGCTACCTTGTCCTCGCCTTCTGAAACTTAGTTTTGCCAGGCATTCCAGGCCACTAGCGAGAGGGAAAATAAATTCCAGCCCCAAGAACAAGCAGACAGCTACTGGAAGCAGCCAACCCTTTTAAAAAAATATTACAGCAAGTATTTCTCTTGGAAAGAGTCGGCAGAGCTCTGAAAGGACTGGCACCTTCTCAGGCCCTTGCTGTCCCTTTGGTTTCTGCCATCTTCACCAGGACACACTTACTTACCAAATGCCCACGGCACCCACAGCCAGGTGACGGGTGTGACACCTGCCACAGCCTTCAGCATGTGGGCCCAGCAGGGAGAATTTAACTACATCTGACCAAGAGAGGGTCTTTGGCTTCCCCTCGAGGGTCTCACCTGCTGCCCCATCTTGGGGCTCTGTGGAGTGGGGGGCACAAGCCCTAGAGGCCAAGTGTGTCTTCTGGTGGGTCATAAAATCCAAGGCACTTAGTGGAGAAGAAATGGAAGGAACAGATGGAGAAACAGGGCCCAGAACAATGATTACATGTCCTGGGTTCCCATGGAGAGTTAGAGGCAGAGCACGAGGTCTGCAGAACCCAGGTCTTGTGGCTGATCTTTGCCCACTGATACCATGTTTCTACACGGAGTGTACCAGAACGCCTATGCTTCTATCTGGCAAGAGGGAATTCCACTCCCTTCAATTCAACATCTATTTACTGAGCACTCCCATCCTCCTAAGCGCTCTACACCAGCAGGTGGTCAAAAGCAACTCATTTCGTCCCGTCTTCTGTACGCAAGAGGGAGCGGCAGCGCCACCCCTGGCCACGGCAAGACCAGGTCTGGAAACCGCCAGAATAAACAGACCTGCTTCCCAATGCTCCAAGGCTCGCTGGGAAGGACTTTCCTCAGTGTGGCATCAAAGGATTCAGGCCTCTGAAATCTTTGATCATTCCACCTCTTCATTGGCATACTAACTTCCTTTCAAATGTCATTCTGACGTGTTTTAGTTTTCTTTATTATATTCAATTAGTATCTTCTAAACCTCCTTCTTAAGACTCTTTCAGTTGGCTTGAGACACTGAGCAGTTTGAAGGCTGCAAAATTGATCCTTCAAGGCACGATGACCGTGTTGCTGGAGAGGTGGAGACAGGACAAGTACCCTTGTCACAGAGGGAGGCGGGGGCTGGTGGCTCTGATGCTGCAGGAACCCAGGTTGTCAAGTCATCCACTGAGGCCCCAGGAATCAGTGGGAAAGTATTTCTCATCCCCCTCCCTTTCCTGATGTTTGACACACTTTCCTCCATCCCTTATACAAATTAGGAATGTGTCACTTAGCAAAAGTCAGCTTCAGAAAGCAGTGAGGTGGCACGTACCTTCTTTTGAGCATACCATAAAAAGCCAATGGACTCATTCCCAGAGAGCATGTTTCTAACTCAGGGGGCGGCTTGTTCTCTTCCTTCCAGGGATTTGACTCTCAGGATGTCCGAATGTCCCGGAAGAGTCCACCCTCAATCTTGCCTCCCCATTCTGACCTTTTTTATTTTTTCTTTGAAACAGTATCTTGCTCTGTCACCAGGCTGGAGTGCAGTGGCATGATCTCGGCTCACTGCAACCTCTGCCTCCCAGGCTCAAGCGATTCCCCTGCCTCAGCCTCCTGAGTAGCTGGAACTACAAGCACGTGCCACCACGCCCTGCTAATGTTTTGTATTTTAGTAGAGATGGGGTTTCACCATGTTGGCCAGATGGTCTCCACCTTCTGACCTCATGATCCGCCCACCTCGGCCTCCCAAAGGGCTGGGATTACAGGCATGAGCCACTGCACCCTGCCCCCATTCTGACTTTTTTTTATACCACCAGCCCTAATAGAACTTTGCAGGGAGATGTGAGAGCTTGGTAATGACGCCTCCAAAACGAAGAAAGGTCTGAGAAAGTCAGTGCTTGCTCCACCAGGGACAGTTTTGGGGGTTGATAGAGGGGTTATGCCAGAGTATTGACACTTTGATCAAGGTAAACACCAGAAGGGCCAAAACAGCATTCTGATTAGAAGCTGCATGGTCACCTGTGAAGGGAAAGCAACAGATGTTCAAATCCCCCTACCCCACCTGGGTTTTGGAGGGTGGCTCCCTATAGGGCAACCCCCAAACTTTGTGCACATCATGCTTCATTGTGTGCACCCCAACAGAGATTTGGTTTTTGGTGGCTTTTTTGTTGTTTGTTTTTTGAGATGGAGTCTTGCTCTGTCTCCCAGGCTGGAGTGTAGTGGTGTGATCTCCACTCACTGCAACCTCCGTCTCCCAGGTTCCAGCGATTCTTCCACAGCCTACTGAGTAGCTGGGATTACAGGTGTGTGCCACCATGCCCAGCTAATTTTTTGTAGCTTTAGTAGAGACAGGGTTTCACCACGTTGGCCAGGCTGGTTTCAAACTCCTGACCTCAAGTGATCCGCCTGCCTCAGCCTCCCAAAGTGCTGGAATTACAGCCAGGAGACACCGTGCCTGGCCCAGAGATTTGTTTTATCTCACAGTGAACAGAGATACAACCTTAAAAGTGTTCTTCTCCATGTCCCACCAAAGGATGGTCCCAGAGCCTCTTCCTGTTCATGGAAGGAAGGTCCTTGCCATGGGGGGGGGGGGGCAAAGGCCCAGAGCCCCAAACCAGGAGCTTTCTAAGCATACACACCAGTGGGAAGAATATCCTGACCTTGTCACTAAGTAGCTTCCCTTCCCCTAAGTAGCTCTATGAATTTGGCCCAGGAGCCACCTTTAGGATAAGAAATCAGTCAAAGGAAAAAGGGTGGCATGAATCTGGCAATTTAATCATCAGGAAAATCGGGGGTTACTGTGGGGCTGCCTGCAAACCAGCCAGCTGAAAAGGTCTGCGTGCATGCAGTGAGGCTGCTTCTGCTCTCTGAGATGCCCAACTGTGAGGGGTGAGGGAGTGCACACATGTGCATGTGTGTGGGTGCATGTGTGTGCATGTATGTGGGTGCGTGTGCATGTGTGTGTGCACGTGCGTCTTGCTTCCTAAGCCCATCTTGCGTCCTCACCTCTTCCTCTTCGACTATCTCTTTTGGCCTCTTCCTTTACTCCTTCTCCCCCCGATACATTCATCATCATCTCATGTCCTTCTTCCTTTCCCTTCCCCCTCACCAGCTTTCCATTCATCTCCTCCAAAGTCCACTGTCATACACTTACCCACGTTTTTAAGAAGCCTTTGCTCCTTGACTTTATTCACCCCTTTCTCCCTTACCAACTAGGGTTCCCTCTTTGCCAGGGTCTCTTTGGTGTCACTCTCTGGGGGTGGGAGGCAGGGAGACTGCAGGTGATGCTACTACTCCAGTAGCCTCAAATGACACCCAATTTGAAGCAATTTCCCAGATTTTTAGAACACAACACCCCATAGTATTCGTTACCTGAGGTGAAAGTCTGGAACATGCCAACTGTTACCCCCGGGTTATCCTGGACTTGGGATTCCCCACTCTGGCAGATTTGCCCATCTTCAGTAGAAAACTGCTCAAGATCGAGAGAATGAGAGGCCACACCCTGAGACAGTTTATCAGATGGCTTCCCCACCCACACAGCTAGTGGTTTTGCTGGTCTGCCCCTTCGGGATGATTTGTGGCTTGATGTTCTTATTGGCAGACAAAATTTCAGGCTGATGGAAATACATCTAATATGCACATACATATGTCATCTTAAACACATGTCCATTTCTAAGTAAGGATTTGCATTTTTAGAAAATTCATTTAGAATAATGCACTGGTTGAAGACAACCTCTGGAATCAACAAATTTGCATAATTTCCAAAGAACTGAAGGAACACCAAAAATATTCTTTTGTTTGTTTGAAACAGAGTCTCACTCTGTCTCCCAGGCTGGAGTGCAGTGTCAAGATCTCAGCTCACTGCAATCTCTGCCTCCTGGGTTCAAGCAATTCTCCTGCCTCAGCCTCCCGAGTAGCTGGGATTACAAGTGCCCATCACCATACCCGGCTAATTTTTGTAATTTTAGTAGAGACAGGGTTTCGCCATGCTGGCCACACTGGTCTCAAACTCTTGACCTCAGGTGAGCCACCCACCTCAGCCTCCCAAGGTGCTAGGATTACAGGCATGAGCCACCACACCCACCCAAAAATATTCTTATCCTCTGCCTTCCTCTAATGAATTTCTACCCTGCAGCCTTCCACTGCAGGAACGCTGCACATGACAACCTCTGACCCCAACCTTTGGCTCCCATACTAGCTAGAAGGAAATCATAATTATTATCATCATTATGAAGCAGCTATCATTTTCTGTGTACATACTATGTGCCATCATTAAGCATTTAATGAGCACAAACACCTCACAATTTTTTTTTTCAGGCAGAGTTTTGCTCTATTGCCCAGGCTAGAGTGTAGTGGTATAATCATGGTGCACAGCTGCCTCAAATTCCTGTCCTTGGCTTAAGTGATCTTCCTGCCTCAGACTCCTGAGAAGCTAGGACTACAGGGACATGCCACCACACTTAATTTTTTTATTCTTTGAAAAAATGGGGCCTTGCTTTGTTGTCCAGGCTGGCCTTGAACTCCTGGCCTCAAGCAATCCTCCTGCCTTGGCCTCCCCAGCTGCTGGGATTACAGACATGAACCACTTCGCCCAGCCTCAGAACAAATTTTTGAGGCAGGTGTTATTGTACCCATTTTACAAGTAAGGAAACGAAGGCTCAAAGAAGTAGCCTCACAAAGTCGTGCTGCTGTCGGAACCAACTCTGACTTCAAGCTTTTGTTCTGACTAACATGCTGCCCAGCCTTCAAAGTCACCCTGGAGCGACACTGTTGAAGTCCCCAAGCATTAGATAATCCCCCTCCAGAGAGGAGAGGAGTTCCCAAGAAGACTTCCTACGGGCACACTGAACCCCCTTTTTAGGAAACACACATATAAAAATGCAAATGCAAATTCATTAAAGAGGTGATGCTTCACTTTTAAAAAGAATTCCCCACAGCCCTTCTTTAAATGGACTCTGACACATACAAAATAGAATTCAATTTAGAAAAATGACGTTTACTGCAATGTTTCAGAAACAAATGAATTCCTTAAACCAACACATTCATATACAAATAACTGTCTGACAAAGATGGAGCAAGATACACATAGCACAGGAGAACCCAGCTGAGAACCAGGGGCCATCCATGAGCCCTGGACACACACATACATATGTGCACAAGGACACACACGTGTGTGCACATGGACACATGCATACAAACACACACATGTTCATGTGCCCAAGCACATACCAACACACACACTCATACATGTGCGTGCACACATATACACAAGGACATACTGGTACACTCATACATACATATACACATGTGCACAAGCACATATGTGCATATGCTCATACATGCTATGTTCACACACACCCCAGGGCTCCAGGCAAAATCACCTTGCCTCCTAGTAGAATGTCAAAGGGATAAACATTAATTGGGGAAAAAAGTTGTCAGCCCATAGCCTTTCAAAATAGACCCTGGAAGAAAAGGAAGTTGGTCCCTAGCCACTGTGTTCCACACAGACCCACCCTGGGCTTAGTGTTAGCAAAACTGGCCACGAAAATCTTCCGTCTGGGGTTCCCTCCACCTGCAGCTCTGAGCCCTGCTGCCATCCTCCCCTCCCTCTCCCACCCACCTTAGCCAAATTCTCAGGGGCCTGGGGATGGGGAGGAGGTAGGCATGGACTCCAAATCCTATTGGGGAGAATATCCTAATTAAAAGCATCTCTTTTTCCCTCTTTAATTTTTCTTTTTCTGTCTCTCACCTTAACACATGAATGTTCCTAAAGTTTTGATGTTGTTTTTTTTTTCTCGGACTAAACCATTATTTCCAGGGGGAGAGGGGGAAGAAAGGCTCTAGAGGGCCTAAAGGGGATAAGGGAGACCAAGGAGCACCTGGATTAGATGCCCCCTGCCCGTTGGTATGTTTTTTTGTTTATCACTTGTTCTGGTTTTTGTCCCTGAGGTTTGCAAGTTGGAAACAAAGAAGGCAAATAAACTAAGATGTGAACCACATGTCTACACCAGTGCTACCAAAATCTATCTGTTCATTTGACCGGTGAAATTCTGCCTGCTGTTGGGAGTTGCTTTATAACCACAGCTGCAAGTAATTCGGGCTAAATCCCTTGCCTTTGAATCCTTTCCCTTTGAAGATGCAGAACAATTGATGTGTGGAAGTGAAGACACCACTAGGAAAGGGATTTTCGGGGAAGGTCTCAGCTCTTAGCTCAAGGGTGGCTTTGGAAGCCAGTGCAGCATTTGTGAGCCACGGATTTGCCTTCTTTGTTTTGTGGCCACCTCTGTGGGCCAGCCATTCAAGCTGTCTGAATCCTCACTCGGTCAGGATGCAGGAACCAGAGTTAGCATCTCCTCGGGGCCACTGACGCTCAAAACTGGGCAGAGCAAGGCTAGATGAAGAGCTTCTGATGCCTAGTCTCCCAACGCTCACCAGCCATCCAGCTAAAACCTTTAAAGCTGCAGACCAGAATCGGTAGACAGACACCCCATGGGAGGCCTTCTCAAAAGAGCCAACAGTGAATGATCACGTACATCTGCTGGGTTTCTCCAGTGCCTTTCAGTCCATTTGAAAGTTCTGGTAACTATGACGCACTACATTGAAGTGTGTCTGTGTTTATACTAAGTGAATCTGTAAAGACAGGGAGATTAATGGAGAGGGGCAGGTTGTACAGATGCAAAGCTGAACTCTCCAGAGCACAAAGAGGGCACAAAAACTGGATTTGGGAGATGGGGGACCACCTGGGATTTAGCCCCTGTTTGTAGACGTCTCAGAGGTCCTGCATCCTGGCCAGGGTAGGACTGGGCCTCTCCACTCCGTGGTTGGAGCTGGCCAGCCTTTACCTGAATAATCATCGTGGTTGGTTTTATGAACAGGGACACCGAGGTTTTAAAGGAGAGAAAGGGGAGCCGGGGTTACCAGGGCTGGACGGACTGGATGCCCCGTGCCCATTGGTATGGCATCGCTCTTGCTTGCCTGCATGGCCAGTTTGGGCTTCCCACGTGTGTGATTCATACCGCGTGCTTCCCCAGCCACCCTCCACACTCCTTTCCAGCCTCCCCATCTCCACGTCCCTCTTCTTCACTCTGTAGACACCAAGGGTCACCCCACCTTGGCTGGTACTCTGGGGGCTCCCAGCCATGCCACCCTCTTGCATGCGAAGGTTACCCAGATGTTTCCTGGCTTCCTGCTGCAGCTACTTCTAATGCACATCCATCTGACGTGAGCAGCCCTCCCACCCTGCAGCTGGCTTTGGCTGCCTCTGATCCTCGTCTCCAAACTGATTCTAGACAAAGGTGCTAGAGACTCCAGCTAGGAAAGTGGGTTCTCTGGGCTAGTTCTCAGAACCATGACTTCTTTTCCTTGAGGCAGCGCAGTTAGTTCAGAATGCACTGGCTGAACATCTAGCAAAACGTGTGAATGAGATGCCTGAGTCAGCCCTGTATCCCCTGCCTCCTCCATCGCATGATTTGAGGGACAGAGGGGCATGATTACCAACAGGATAGACTCAGAAGCTCTAGAAGTGAGGTGGAGGAGGAGCCACCTGCCTATTCTTCCAGGTTGGGTCATGGGTCACTGCCCAGGTGACACTATCAGAACTAGGGGATGGGCCGGGCGCGGTGGCTCAAGCCTGTAATCCCAGCACTTTGGGAGGCCGAGGCGGGTGGATCACGAGGTCAAGAGATCGAGACCGTCCTGGTCAACATGGTGAAACCCCGTCCCTACTAAAAATACAAAACAGTAGCTGGGCGTGTAATCCCAGCTACTCGGGAGGCTGAGGCAGGAGAATTGCCTGAACCCAGGAGGCGGAGGTTGCGGTGAGCCGAGATCGCGCCATGGCACTCCAGCCTGGGTAACAAGAGCGAAACTCCGTCTCAAAAAAAAAAAAAAAAAAGAACTAGGGGATGGTCCAATGGTCCAAGATTAGGTTTTCAGATCCTAAAGGGTTTGTTCTTTTTGCTTAAATCTCCAAAGACAGTACCAGACCCTTCCTTGTCCCTTTCTTTCATGGTCAGATGGCTTCTTACTGAAGAGTCTGGGAGAGATGGAAAGGTTGAGAATAGAGTTCAGGAGAAGGAAGGGAGACAGCTAAGGACCCCTCTTCCAAGCACATCCCAGGCTAAGTGGTAGCAGTTTATTCCTGCCTGCCTGGTCCCTCTCTGGCATGGACAGTCTAAGCCTCCAGGCTGATCCTCTTACTGCAAAAGAAGCAGAAGGGAGCACTTTACTGCTCTCCCCGGGTTTCCCCGATAGGTTTGGAGTTCAAGAGTTACTTTATCATACCAGTAATAAATGAGAATTTGGGGCCTCACATCCCTACCCTGGGGTCACACAGGAATTCTCTTTGACAAAAGAGGAAAATATGTAAGAAATTATGCTGTGTGACCCTGAGAGGTGGTTGTAGAGCCCCTTGAATGGCATTAGGGACTTTTAGGAGGAGCATATGCAACAAAAGTGGAGTGCAGAGCGAGCAGGCAGGCAGCACGCTTCCTGTCCCTGACGGTCCTGCCAAACCCCAGGCATACAGCCTGCACAGCCACCTTTCTCGACCCAGACTTCTTGAATGCAGCCTGTACATGCACCTTTCCTATTCGAGACTTCCCGCATGCAGCCGGCACGGACACCTTTCTCATCTGGGACTTTCTGGTCCCATCCAAGCACCTCCCTTGAGCACCAGCCAGGTCTTCCCTTAGCCACAATCCCCTCCCACAATCCAGGCACCTTTAGTTCTGCCAGCAGCTGCCTTGGCCTCTCTGCTCCTCACCATACATTACTTTTCATTCTCTGCCTGCCCTGTCGTCCATACCCGCTGCCACCATCCACGTGCCAATGGGAATGCCGCTCAGGCCTGCAGAGGCTCCTCTCCCTCCCAGCATCCATGTGACGTGTGTCGCACTGCACCATGGCAGGCTGGGGAAGGGGCACAGGGTCACCCTGAAACTGTGGAATGCACCACCTCCCCGTGCAATCCCCTCCCCAACCCAGAGGGGAAAATGAAGGTCACCCTGATTTGACTCTCCACGTAAAATGGCATTATCTTCCGTAACATCCCATATCAATCTGTCATTTTTCAATTACTTTTACTGGAGAAGTGTCTGTTGTTTCTCACTCTGCCTCCTCCTCTGTGTTATTATGGACTTGGGGGACAGGGGTAGCTATTGATGGTGATTTTTACTACAAGATAACCAGACTTCCGAGGCTCTCCATATTGGGATCAATCCCTGCTGAATGCCAGGTGATGAGTGGTTTCAGCTCCTGGCGTGGGTGGATGACATTAGACCAGGACAGCAGAGGACTTGCATTCCACAAGCTCCCTCAGGGCTGAGCGCTTGCTCCAGTCTTCTGGAGCCCGTGGCCATCTCCTCGTCTGCCCTGCCTGTCTAGCAGACTTGGACTGAGAACCAGATCTCTGCCCTTGGCCCAGCCTCGCCTTCTCCACCTGGTCTCTAGATTTCTAGATCCCCCAACAGGTATGCCAGTGAGGAGGGGAGACGAGGGCCTGAGAAGACTCAGGAAGGTTTCTATCACTGAGGGCAGAACATGAACATCTCGAGGCTAAATGGGCTGCATGGTTGTTACCGACACTGGAGACCGACAGTGTGCAGTTGATTCCTGCACTGCTACCGCACTGCACCCCCAAATTCCCAGCAAAGGCTAAGACTTTGCTAGGAACTGTTGTTTTCTTGCCGAAGGCATCTCAGGGCTGCGCTGCAATACCCATGAGGCTGCCTGTCCCTTCATGCCCCTCACCCCACCCCAGGATTGATCATCAGAGAGGAACTGTCTGCATGTCCTTCTCCTTCTGCTTAGGAAGAGAGACAAATAAGAGAATGAGAGGGCTGGGAGGGCCCTTAGAGGTCACTTCAAGCAACCACCCTTGCCCATGTTTTACAGAGGAGGAAACTGAGGCCTCCTCGTGCTGAGTGGCTTGCCTATGAGCAGCCAGCACTCCACAGGGCCAGCGCAGAGCCTGTTCCCTCGTGGCACACAAGGACATCTCTGCTTGCTGGTCCCACAGGCAAGAACAGCCCCTATGGGCCTTGCACTGTGGCTGCATGTGAGCTTAGCCAATGGGAAAACAGCCGGATTTGTTTCCACCTCCTTCTGAAGTTCTGATCTGGAGTGGAGAAAAGAAATAGACAAGAGTGGGTGGGCCACATCGTGATCAGCTGCCAAACTGTGTGTGGCCCTTGTTACCCCTGTCCTGCCCACTTGGCAGACTGTCACAGGTAGTCTGAGCCCTCTGCCTTCCTTTCTCCTTGCAGGGCGAAGACGGCTTACCAGTCCAGGGCTGCTGGAACAAGGTAAGGCTTCCCATCGATTAGCACCGGGGCTCCATTCTCAACAGTGCCATACAGTTCCCACAATTTCCATTCTGCCTTGCTACAGATGAGGCAGCGAGACATAGGTCAAAAAGGCACTGTCTCAAAGGCAGGATGCCCATTAAACATCCCATACACTGAACACTCTTAAAGAACGTTTTTAAATGCTTCTTAAGGTATCAGCAGACCCTACGCGGAATGTCCATGCAGCCACACAGGTGACATCTTTATGCTTTGTGTGTTCACTGTACATAGTGTCTTTCCCCCAAGGAACTTCCCCAAGAAGTTCCAGATCATGTTTTTACCTTAGACATCAGCTACACTCACAGATTTCCTCTGAGGTCATTTATGACACATGAGGACATGTCTTAGATGTAGGGCGGCTCAGCTGCTTCCACTCTGGTCTCACATGCTACTGTGCCTCCCATAGGGGCTGTGCTACTCACCACTCTACCACTCCCCTTGTATTTAAGCTGGCAGAGCTTCATGCCAACACACATGTGACCTGCAGCACAATCTCTCCTGGGCTCCCAGCGTTCCTACCGACAATGAGTGTTCATTTATTCACACTGCCCTTGGCATTTGCCATCATTACATCAGTCTGACAGCACAGGGCTGTGCCCTTTCACATGATCACCCCATTCAACCATAGATCCCCAGAGCGCAGGGCTGCCCAGGCTGACAGGGGCCGTCTGCTTGCTAACTAACCCAGAAGCCCCGCCCTGGTCCCCAGTAATAGTGGCAGCTGCTATGCTGTGCCATACCGTCTGCCTCTCACTCCAAATCTCACCAACGCCCCACCACCATTGTCTCAAGGTTCATCCTCATTAAGGGGCTGGGGACTCCAACCTGTTCAAGGTCTGTGCTCAACGAATCCAGTCCTGTTCCAGTGACAGAAGAGTCACACTTACGATGAGATGAACAAGCTCCCCTGTGCTAAGATGCCCTGAATCTCATTAGTGCACTGGGGTGGGTAAACATGGTGAAACCACCAAGACCCCAGGCCAACGTTGAACACCTTCTTGCCCGGGTACCTAAAGCACCCCCTAACCCAAGAAGGAAAAGTTCAACACTCAAGACAGATTGCTCCCCAGAATCTGTCCCTGGAGCCTGTCCTCGTCCTCCTACCAAGCTCCACCTAGATCTAGTTAAAACACCACAAAAGCAGGTCAAAAGTGTGTCGAACAAGACCTCCAAACCCTTGCCCCCTAAAAAAAAAATTCCTCTTTATGATTGCTGCCAGTGGTTAGGAGATAGAAATGGTTGAACTTAGCCGGGAAGAACAGCCACCACCAAGAGCTGCAATGTCTTGGAGAAGCAACTTGAGACTTTCATGACTATTCATTCACAGCATGTCTAATCCGGGACGATGCAGTCGTTACAGGTCAGGCCTCCAAAGCCAGCAGAGAAAGAGAGTGCCCTCTAGTGACCACAAAGGTGAACAGAGAGGTGAACTTGGTTTCCTGCCCTCAGGGAGCTAAGGCAGTCACCAGTTTCTCCCACCTAGGGGCTCATGGTTCCCACAGTTCCCCTGTCCGGAACTCCCATCCAACCCAGGACAAGATTTGCCTCCCTTCCTACAAAGGAAATAAACCTCTGCAGACCCACTGAAACTAACAGAACATTGTTTTGTTTTTGTTTTGCAGTGATGCCTCTAACCTTGGATTGGCCTGTGTGTGTTTGTACATAGAATATTTATTTTTATACAGTTTTCACTTTTTGAAAATGCCCGAAGTATGATGCCTCTTACAGATTATTAAAAAAGAAAAACCGGCATATTTTGTACAGAAAATATCAACCTCTTCCCTTTTGTTTACAAGATGTTTCGTCTAAGTCTGTGTCTCTAATACACTTTTTGTGAGTATGGTCGTAATGTCTGCATGATATTTGTGCACACTTATTAAGTATTGAAGCTTAATAAATTATTGTGTCCTGGTGCCAAAGGGGGCCAGCCAGAACTGAGGTGCTGGCTAGCTCGTGTGAATTCACACAAATGTAGAGGTCCATATTTGCCAAGCTAGGTGTGTCTAAGAATATTTTAAACCCTTGTGGATTTTCATTATTAAAAAAAATGAAACATGGCAATTCATGATCCTGATTAATCATTATATTAAATACATTCTCTTCTGTGAAAGCAGGAAGTCCCAGAAGTAGGGGTCCTCAGAAATATAGAGCAAAATTTTGAAATGTGAAGTTCAACAAAGGGAGAGGGGGGACTCTGTTGAGCAATGTATGCTGTTACAGATCCCAAGTTTCTCACAGTGCTTACTGTGTGAGAGCATTCAGTTATGCTAAGGGCCCCCAGGGTTTCAAAGGAGCTATTTGCTCTTTTCCGTTGGGTTACGGTGGGTTTTTGTTTGTTTGTTTTGCTTTGAGCTACAATCCCTAGTAGCCGCTCTTGCTAATCATAGCCGTTGACCTGATTATGAGTTTGTGGGTTCACTCACAACTAGCAGTTGAAGGAGCTTTGCCTCATCTGAGGCTCTACTCCAGCCTAGGGTATTCGCAAAACATGCATAGATCTGGGCGTGGGCTGGGCCAATCTGAAGTGGTTTTTATTTTTTAAAAAATAAGGTTGTATTGTTTTCCATATTTAGTGCATTGCTTAGAAAAGGTCTCAGGAAACTGGTTTTAATGACTACTTAAGTCTTTCCTATGGTGTAACATATAGGTTTATTGTTAGCTGTTTGACAGCATAAATTCGTACTTCTAAAAGCCTGAAAACAATGTACTCCAGTAGTTCACGTACATCCCCATCTGGTTTACATTTTACATTTTCTTTATACATCCTTTCTTCTTAGACAGCGCAAGGGGAAATTTAACCCCAGATTCTGTCCACATGCTGTCACACAAAACCCTAAATTAGTGGGCTTCACAGTCATTAGACACACCCCTGCCATGTGTGGGGATGAAGTCACACTCGCAAGCGCTCATGGTGATGAAATCACATGCAGCTCAGACCCAAAAGGATTATATCGACATTCTTACTCCAAACGTCACTAGGTTAGCTTGGAACTTGGACAACTTCCTCCTCTAAGTCTTGGCTTCCTCATTTGAAAAGTGAACCAAGTCTGGGTAACATAGCTAGACCCTCGTCTCTACAAAAACATTTTTCGAAATTCAGCCAAGCTTGGTGGCGCTCGCCTGTAGTCCCAGCTACTCCAGAGGCTGAGGTGGGAGGATTGCTTGAGCCTGGGAGTTCAAGGCTGCAGTGAGCTATGATCGAACCACTGCACTCCAGCCTGGGCAACAAAATTTGACCCTGCCTTTAAAAAAAAGAAAAAGAAAAGTGAGGCCGCGCAGTAGTGAATAAGAGTTGATCTCTGTGGACACAAACAGGGCTCATCTGAACCCAGTGATGCTTCTTGCCCCGGGCCAACTCTCATGGCCGTGTAGCCCAGGGATTCTCCAGCAGCCACAGAGTACTTTCAGAGGCTGCAAAACTATTTTAATTTTCACCTTTCTACATTTAAAAGAAAAAAGTGAATATATAACAACGAATCCAGCCAGGATTGTTTTTGTCTACCAGCACAATTGTAAAATACAGTTTTTTGACCAGCCTGACCAACATGGAGAAACCCCGTCTTTACTAAAAATACAAAATTAGCCGGGCGTGGTGGTGCATGCCTGTAATTCCAGCTACTCTGGAGGCTGAAGCAGGAGAATTGCTTGAACCCGGGAGGCAGAGGTTGCAGTGAGCCGAGATCGCGCCATTGCACTCATTGTTGCCTGGGCAACAAGAGCAAAACTCTCTCAAAAAATACAGATATAATATTTTTAATTAAAAAAATATAACTATTTTTTAATGGAGGAAGGCAAAACTGCCCAGGAACCCCAAAAGTCATAATGCAGCCCAGCCCAAATCCTCTGTCCCTTAGAATTCAGTCACCCTCACTGCGGGTGTTCCCATCTCCAGGCCACACTCCTCCCCTCCCAGCCAAGGTCCCAAGCACATCAGGGTGTGACCCAGTTCTTCTAACCCCTGGCCTGATTCCCTTTCAGGCTCTGGCCGGGGCAATCACAGCTCACTGATGATCTCAGAACAGAGCAGAGTATTCACTGGAGCCCAGGAAGCGGAGATTCAGTGTTAGCTGAATATCCTGGGTAACTGGGCAGAGAAACCCCTTTCGTTCCAGTCCTGGGGTTATTCGTTTACTTAGAACACCTCAGCTACTGCCACGAAGGATTCAAAGTCACAAGAATCTACGTAATAAAATAGAAATGTGTGTAAAGACAACTTTACAATTAGAGAGGAGACAGTGGAGGCTGGGAAGCCCAGGGGATGGCCGAAGGTCCTTGCCGTAACTGAGGTGGGGTCGCACACATCACTTCATGCCACCTGGTGGTCACAGAAAAAAAAAAAAAAAAGGCTCCGCCCTGTTTTCGGAGCCCACAATGCCCTGCCCAGTGGACTGCAGTCCCCGAGGCTTAGTCCCGCGTGTGTAAGCACATTGTCTGCACACACGGTTGTGGCTGCTGTCGTGCTCAGCCGGGACCCTGCCCTGTCACTAGACTGCACCCCAGGCTCCTGATTGCAGGCCTCTGCCCCCGAGCCTCCCCACTTGAATCTTGGCTGTGTGTCAGATGCAGTAGAGAGAGATGAGAAGTAGGGAGACACATGGTCAAAGCGTTTGCACAGTAGCTGGGAGTCTGTACTAACGCCCAGCAGACCAGGACACCCAGGCCAGAAGGAACAATGTGGTGATGGAATGCGAGAGGCAGGCAGGTTGCAGGAGGGACCAGGAAAAGGCCAACCCGAGGGGCAGGTGCCACAGAGGGCTTGCAGAGGAGAAAGACACGCTGTCTGTTTTGGGGGACTTGCAGCACCTCTTGGTGAGAACTGCCTGCCCAGGGAACCGGAGAGGCACCCAGCCCTGCCCACTGAGCATTTGGTGAAAGTTCTTTGTAAATTGCAAGGTGCTGGGTCTTCAGGCCGTTTATCTCCTGAGATTCACTCTCTGGTTCCAGTACATGTGGCTTTGTGCTCTGGCACAGCAAGGCACATGTCCAGCATTGTCCACCTGGACACCTGCAAAGACTAGCCAGTACCCCATGGTTGGCAGTGTGACCGGGTCTTCTGGGCCCAAATGGTGCCTCTCCCCAAGGCTGAGACTTATGTGGCTGTGGTCACGTGGGCCAAGGGAAGCCGCACCTTGCTGAGGGAAGAGGAGGCTCCTTCCACACATTCTCAGTCCGCCCCATCTTAGCCCCACCCCGTGCTGCCCTCCCTTCCCCAGCCCTGCCTGCCCCTGGCAGAATGGGATAGGGTGGAGCTGGGGAAGGTTGGCATCAGCCCGTAAGAGGAAGAGGGCACTGGCCAGCAAGTCCAGAGACTCAGCTTCTAGTTCTTTCTCTACCATTACCTCGCAATGTGGCCTTAGGCACCTTACTCCAGGTCTCAGTTTCCCCAAGCATCAAGTAAAGAAGCAAGACATGGGTGACCTCCATAAAACTTTCCAGCTCCGACACCCTAAGGCCCTCTGGGCAGGTCACCTCCTGGGAGGATTGTGGATGCTGAAGCATTCCACGGCCCCCGCCACCTAGAGTTATTTCGCTGTGACAATATTATGCATGGCATTAGTTTTGCAAAACTGTGTGCAGCATGTGTGTGCTATGTAACCCCGAATAACAAAACTTCGAGTAGACCTGCGCCACCCAGGAGTAGGGTAGGCAGGGCCGGCTTTCCTTAGGGCAAGAACGCTGTAGGGGTTGTTTCTCACATTGGTCTCGACACTGAGGATGTATCAGACAGAAAGCAATACAGCGCTGCCCACCTGGCACACGCGGGAATCCCCAAGCCCCACAAATGTTCAGGGACGCTACACTGGCATGGGGAGGCCCGCCCACCCCCCTCCTCTCAAACCCTCTGTGTCCCTCCCATGTACCACCTCACACACTCCCCCAGCGTGTCTCCCCCCTTGCCCTGGACTTGGACACATTTTCAGCCAGCTCGAGACGTCAAGTCCCCAAGACTGCACATCATTTCAAAAGCAAAGAGCAGGCTCCCTGTGAACCTTCAGAAAAGAGGACACCATACCAAGATGTGGAACCAAGAGGGAGAGCAAGGGAAGGCGCAGCTATTCGCCTCTCAAGGGAGCAGAACTCCCGAGGGGTCGCTGAAGCAGGATGCCCTTCACTATGGCAAAGGAAGCGGGAAGGGAGCCGCATCTTAGCCACTCAGGCAGAACTCACTGCCATCCACATGCAAAGTGACCTCTGGCTGCTAGAAAAGCTGAGCTCTGAGAAATTGCCAAGCATCTGTGGAAGGAGACTCAGGTGGAGACAGAGGGCCACTGCCCCTCACCCCCGGGCCCTTCCCCAGTGGAGCCACCTCCTTTCTTGGGCCTCCCACTCACCCCGCGCACACACTCTGCTGCCCCTCCACAGGCTTGCTCCAGCCGGGCCCTTAGCTGGAGATGCCATTGCTTCTTATCTGTCTCCTTTCAAGGCCCAGCTCAGATCCCATGGCCCTGGAGAGCTGGTTCTGGGCTCCTCAGTTGGTAGAGTCTCTCCTCCCTGCAACACCTGGAACTCAGTGTTCTTTTCTTCCTCCACCTGATGTGAGAGTGTGCAAAGGGGCTCTTCACATTTGATAGGGAACTCTCAGAGGGCAGGGACTTTCTTACTCACAGGCACTGGAGGGACCTAGCTCAGTGTCTCCCCTACAACCCAGCCATCGATCCAGGCTCATACCCATCTACCATCTCCTGCGTTATCAGCCAGCTTTGCTAAGCACCTGACGTGGGCAGACACTGTGCTCCCTGCCAGGCTGGAGAGGAGAGGGACGTGGCCCCTAGGACTGTAAGACCCAGCTCCTCTAGGAGCTTCACCAGAGCCACCAGGAGCACACCCATCAGGGACGAGTGTGCTAAGTGAGGGCGACAGCCAGTGAGGGCAGGGGTGCGGAGGACAGAAGCTCCTGCAGTGGCCAATGTGGACAGAAAGGGCAGAGGACTAAGCCAGCTGGGAGGGACGTTAGGAAGCAGAGACGGAGGAGATGGGCCTGCACGCAGGCAGTCCCCAGCCTGGGCTCAGGCTCTTTTCCTCAATAGAATCTTCCAGTGAGCTCAAGCCTGGGCCATGCTCACTTCTCAGGTCGGGAAGGACAAGTGGGATGGCGATGGAAGGAAGAGGGTAGAGAGGGCACCTCCCAACTGTGAGGGGCTGGGAGTCTGGCCGCCAGCAGCTGGGGGTGGGGATGTCCTGGCCAGGGAGGCACCCCGGATGTGCCCATCACCAAAGCGTTTCCTTCTCAAATACCCCTTCTCTATGCCTCCTCAAGGGCCAGAGTTCTTGGTTAGCTGCCAAGAAGTGAAGCCGGCAAGCCCAGAGTCTTGGGGAAAGCGCCTTGCCTTGGAGGAGGAAGGAGGTGGAGAAGCTGCCCCTGGACAGAGGGTCGCCGGCCGATGCCTTCCAGGGTGTGCCTGGTTTGAGGGGGTGATCAGAGTGTGATGCGACCTCGGGTGTGCGTGGATGGGCCTCTGTCCTCTCCAAGGGCTACAGCTCAGCCAGGAACACGAAGGCACCCACACCTGCACCCCTCCCGCTCCTGTGGCCTGCTGAGGTGTCTGCTGCGGCCCCCGCCAGGGCCCTCTGCTGCTGCTGCCCTTTCGAGGGCTCTTGGACTCCTCTTGCTCATGGAGAATTGTGGTTCTGTGAGCAACCTCTCTGCAGAAGGGGCTGTACACACCACCCTGCTCTGACTCGGAAAACCTCCTCCCGCGGCAGGCCAGACAGCTGTCACCCCTCCCACCTGTCCTTCAACTTCCTTTGGTGCTACCACCATCAACCCTGTCACTTCCTGGGCTCTTTCCAGTGTCATAAGCAGACAAATGTACCAAGCTGGAAAAGCAAGGAGTGTCTGTCTTAGAAAGGATGGAAAGACAACGTAGTGGAAGAGAGACGCCTGTAAGCAAGACTTGGTGGCCATGCCTGGTGCCTGGGCTGGTCTTCAGAGCCAGGAGCCTCACCCATCTAATCCAGCGCTCAGAGGTGCCCCAGCCAGTACTAAACCAGCACAGAGGGAGGCCGCTATCAGGGTCTGAAGTATGCCCTCTTCCTTTAGCAAGATTGTCAAGGGAACAATGGCTGGAAATTAACACCTTACATCTCCCTTTGTCATGCCACCCAAACAACCTGCTGCCTATGTCTTCAGTGAATAGAATGACCATATTTTCTTGTTCTATCCAGGACACTTCGCAAGTAAGAAGGGCCCTGGTAGTCATTAGGCTGTGACAGCAGATGTCAACCTGGCAAACCAGCAGGTGCTCACAGTAACAATGACCCAATACCCACGTCATCCTCCAGCCCTTCCCGGCCAAGCTCTGGCAACAGCTCAACCCCTCCTGCTGCCTTAAGAGTGCAGCCATTCACCCCTGGCCTCAGGTGTCCACAGGGCCAGGTGGACATTGTGTGGAAAACAAGGGTGAACACGCCCCTGTTCTCACCTCCAGGCACCTCTGGGAGTGGGATATGATCAGAACACAAATGGCGACGCTCTCTGAAGGGAGGACAGACAGGCCAGCAGAAGGCAGAAATGAAGGAAAGAAAAATCTTCAATAAACAAACATTTGGAAGGAATTTTTCCCCAAGACTATTTTAAAATGAAGAGGCTGGATCACCAGGGTCACCAGGCCATTCTGGTGATTTGACTTTAAATTCTGGGATTCTGACTTTAAATGCATAATCCCATCTTTCCTCGACCCTGGTGGGTTAGAGAAAATGCTTCAGCACAAGTCTCCTTTTCTCTCCCATTCATCCTCTCTGGCCCACAAAGCTTGTGGGTTAAAGTACCCTCCTGATCTTCATTTGAGAGCCTCATCTCTCTCTCCTCTTCTGGTGCTCATTGTAAAGTAGGAAGAGCAGCCTCATTACACGAGGAGGAGCAGTATGTCCAAGACTGCAAACAAATTGCACAGGTCCGTCGCGGCCCTGCTTCGGGTCGAGGGCGCATGTGCATGACTGGATGCACCACAAGTCATCGCTAATGCACGCAGATGTTGACCCAGATGTGACGTGAGGCTCAGTAGGAACTTCCAGATTTTTTCATAGCCAAGTTAACCAGTCGCGCAGCCCTCCTGCCCTTCCCAGGGCATGGCAGAAATTAAAGGCATCCCTATTTAGAATGACACACATGTGAATGGGTTTGATGACTCCAGATGACTCACAGGATCCTGTCCATTTGTATACAGTCGAATGGTCTTCATCTCCTGCCAGCAAGCCACCCCACTCTAAACCTACAACAGTCGAGGAAGACAGATCCATCACAGCCACCTCCTAAGAAGACTCAGCCCAGTCCCAGGGCTCACTGTAAGATTACAAATGCAGTGAAACTGCTTGCTAAGAGACATTTATCTTGCACTCCACTCATTCCAAAGACAAAGCATTTATTTCATTGCAAAGTCTGCCAAAATAAACCTGCCTGCAACTTCCCAGCCGGTGGGAAAGCACTCGGGCCAGGATGGGAGTAGGGAGATTGGGTGACTGCACAGCCCGCAGCAGGCCAGCAGAGTGACCTTAGCAAGTGCCTCCCACGCTCTGAGCCTCCATTCTCTCACGCGTGACCTGGGCCAGGCACTGCCTACCTCCCAGGTGACGTGAGGGCTATCTCTGTGGAAGCACTTGGAACACGGTAAAGAGCCATGCAAAGACTAGACAATACCATTGTTACTGTTTGCTGTTTAGAAAAAAAAGGAAAATGAAAAAACACTTGCTTTTCATAGGCAAACCTCAATTAGATGGAATCACTGAGGAATGGCTCATTAAAGTTTCTGGTACAATTACGTTCAAAGAGGCCCTCCTTGGAGCCGTGAAGAAGGCCTGACTCATACACATTGCGGACACTGAACTGAAGTTGTGGAAATGGTGGCCAGCTTGGGAGAAGACATGCGGATGGACCTAGGAAGTTGCTTTTTCAAACTAAATTCCACAAATGTTCATAAAGGGTTTTTTGCCCTTAATCTTAGAAAAATCAGCAACTTAAATTATTTTTGCTTTAAAATGTCAGTTCCCCATATTGCTGGTTACGTGAGGTTTTTCTCTTCAGAGGGCTCTAGCCTGCGACCTTTCCTCCATCCCGGTCCTGCCCACACCTCCCTCCTTTCTCCTGTCCGCTATGCCCTTGTAGATGCGCTGGGCAGACTCTGCATGTGATCAATCTGATGTCTTAAGTTTATATGTCATTACCTCAGTATCTCAGTGGAAGAAGTTCTATTTCATTGTGTCTTGTGGCAAACTTCAGCCCGGTTAATGGAGGATTTCATGTACTTTTAAAAGTAAGTCAGGCTGGGTGTGGTGGCTCAAGCCTGTAATCCCAGCACTTAGGGAGGCCAAGACGGGTGGATCACTTGAGGTCAGGAGTTTGAAACCAGCCTAGTCAACATGGCGAAACCCTGTCTCTACTAAAAATACAAAAAATTAGCCAGGCATGATGGCATGCACCTGTAGTCCCAGTTACTCAGGAGGCTGAGGCAGGAGAATCACTTGAACCCAGGAGGCGGAAGTTGCAGTAAACCGAGATGGTGCCATTGCACTCCAGCCTGGGCAACAGAGTGAGACTCCATCTCAAAAAATATATGTATATGTGTGTGTGTGTGTGTGTGTGTGTGTGTGTATGTATATGTATGTATACACACACACACACACACACACACACACACACACACACATATGTAAGGCAGAACCTAATTTTCAGAATTGCATAACAGTCACCGCTGATCCTACTGGTTCCACAGATTCAGCATTAGGAAAAAAAGATTTTCCAGAGTAACCCCTAGATGATGAAAGCACAAACTCCTTACTTCTTCTCTTGTGGTAGTTATTTTTGTTAAGGATCTGTCCATACTGCAGGCAGTGGGTCTTTTTTATGGAAGAAGAAAACATTTACCTGCATACGGTTTGCTAAAGGTTCAAGTTTATTTATCATTTCTGTTTTAATGTAAAGGCAAGGTGTCTTCATTTTGCTAGGTGTTGCATGTTTCCTCTGACTTTTAAAAAGCTGTTTCCCCTGAACTCTCCTTTGGGACAGAAGTGCCCCTGGTGAGGCCATCTGGTGCTAAGCCCCCAACGTGAGGCCTCCCCTGCTCCTCACCTAAGGCTTCCCAACCACATGCATGCCCCAACCTGACCTCCGCCAGAGCCCCGCGTACACCCTCATGCCTCTTACCAAAAAGAAGTAATTTCCCAACGCTCAGGCCTTTCCTGGCCGGCGGCTCAGTCACCTTCTCTGTGTGCGCCATGTTCACATCCCTAGAGAGCCCATGGCTCACGTCTCCTCGTACCCAGCAGATGGTGACTTTTTGGTGCTCGTTGGCACATTACCAAATGTCCTCCAAAGGTCTGCAGCAAACTCTGACCGCTCGCGGAATCTGACCCCAGCCCTTCAGCTCTGATGGCTCCTTGGCCATAGCTCTCCCTAGCACAGTCTCATATCCTTTCGGTGTCCCCTGACAATTTCTCATCCCTTTCTCCTGCATCCGTCCTGGTTCTCTGTTTTATTTTTCAATACTCTCTTATCTGCTCCCCACCCCCAGACCCCTGGGCTCCCTCCCTCTTCTCGTCTCCATCTCTTTCTGTCTCCATTCCCATCCCCCTGCCCGTTCCCTCTACCCGCAAGACCTCCTGACACTTCCTTCAGCGCAGCCAACTGATCACTATCACAGCTCACCTCTGCAACACGACGCGCAGGGAGGAAACTTCCACAGTCTTGTCAACCTGTGTGACAGCTTTGTTTTCCTGTCAAACACTCCTGGTGCCTTTCATTTAAATAGATTCTTTGACAGATATCTTAGTAGGTTCCCTCTAAGAGGAAAAATGTGCATTTCTAAAATTTTAGATTTAATTTATATTCTGAATCTGATAAAAGACTGTTATTAGGTCCTAAAGATGAAGAAATGTTTTGGGTTTTTTTTTTTTACGTGTTTTTTTGGCTTCATGGTCATAAGCAAAGTGTCTAGGATTTCCTGTTAGTCCAACATGTCAGAGCAAACTCCTCAGCACAGGCCGGTGACACACTCAGCTCTGGAGGGAGGCAGGCAACGACAGTGCAAAGGGATAGACTCTGCTTCCTTGTCTTTAAAACGAAAGGAGACCGGGTGTCATACTTGGAGCTTCTATAACTCAGTAACTTTTCTGTTGATTTCAGTAAATCAAACACACTTTTCCTTATGCCTATTGGATTTTGTTGATTTAAAGAGATGTTCTGGCTCAGGCCTGAGTTGATACCCACCATTCCTCCACCAAACCTGGGCGGAAAGTTACAGTGAACAAAGAAGGGCTGCCGTTCTTCATGCTGGGAAGACCAGTGAGCGCTTCCAGAAATGTTCTCTCCTTCTGGAGAGGGAATGCACTTGGCTTCCCTTCAGTGCACGGCTTGTTGGAATCTGGGATTCGATCCCTAATGAGTGTTGAGACATCCAGAGAAACAGAGTGCCTGGTATTTATGGCAGAATGTAGAAGAACTCATCTTTTTCTTAACCAATTCTTTAGTTTACGGTTTAGCCCATAAGTAAGCAAGCCAGTTCCATGGCCATCCAAGACCCTAAGAAAAGATCCCCCACCAATATTTCCCATGAATGATCAGGGGTCTACAGGGTTTCCATCACTGAGGCCATTGGAGTTCAGTGTATACGCTCTGGCATGATCAGGATAAAAATGGCAACCTCTAAGTGGTTCTGTTGCCAAAAGAGTTTATGGATTGTGTTGAAGAGAAAATCGGCACCTGTGTTTTCTGTGGTGTTACCACAGGTTCATGCAGGATGAAGTGATGTCTCTGGGAATATGGCTGTGCAGGGACCATGTTAAAACAGGTGTCACATGAGCCCTCACCCGGCAGGGGTAGAGACAGGACAGAGCAATGTCCTACTATACTACTTGGCAACAAAACATGCCGTTCTGACACACAAACTCACAGGAACTGGATGCTTCTATGTGGAGACATGGCCTCCAGTCTCCCTGTCAAAATACTAACTTAATATCAACCAAAGATGTCCCTCCCCACTTAGAGAAGAGCCCTCAAGGAAATCTGGTTTCTCCAGTTGTTTTCTGAAATAGCTACTTGTGTGGGTGTCCCTCCCCAGGTCCTAAGACACTCACATAGGGTTCTTCAAATACGCTTGATGTTGAACGTCAGTGCCCATAGCCCCCGGCCTGTCTACACAGGCTGCTGACCATAGGAGGGAGAAGCCCTCTGTGGAGCCCGGCAATCCCAGAGTGGCATTCCCCTGGGTGGTAGTAATTCCAGAGCATAGTGGTCTCTGTGGCCCCCCATGGCCCTGGCCTCACACGCAGCCTCTTGGTACTGACGAAGGGACCCCTCCTGTGTGTGATTCCTGTGCCTTGAACCACAGCTTTTCTCCAGCAATCCATAACTCCTATAGTCTTTTACGCCAGACTCTACCAAGCACAAAATCATCCCACGGCCTCTTTGGCTGATAATCTAAAAAAGGGGCACTAAGGAATTTTAATTAGTCTATAACTTTCAGAGCTTTCTCTATAAGAAAGATTAGAGAATCTCGTATCATATTTCAGCAATTTAGCAAAAATAGCATTTTGCCAGGAAATGAATCCTAAGGGACAGTGTCTGGTTCCCTTCTTCGTAATTCCTTTCTGCCCAACTGAACATTGCAAACTTCCACAGCAGCCCAGGATGTTCTTACCTTTTTATTAAAGCAATGGAATTTTATGCATTTGATACCTTAGCTCTTTTGTTTAAACTTTTTATCTCGTTATTTGGTGCATTTGGTGTACAATATTTAAATGTACAGTATTTTATCTCCATGATGAGCTTAATTATGAAAGTTTTTCTTCCTTCTCATAGACTTCAGATAATTCAGAAATGTTTAATTCTTCACACTCACTTTACATATGTTGTGCTGTTTCTAATTTCATGTATGTAAATACCTTTTGACATACTTTGGTGTTTCAAGTTCTGTCTCTATTTTTATTGTGATCCTTAATCACTAAGATTCTGTTATCATTCTTAATGTTGGATATTTTCTTCTGGTGCACACTATTTTTTTAATCACCTTGGATATTTTGAAAATACGTTAGTTATTTGCGTACGTAAATACAGGAAAGTGCTTTGCTTAAGCTGTAAGCTCTTTGACTTTAAAATTTGGTCCTCTTAAATGCTACCTATCTGGTTTTCTTCCAATTAACAGGTGCTATTTCAACAAAACTTGTTTCTCTGATGAACTATTCTGTCCTTTCCATTTCTGCCTTTAATTTTTAATTGCCTGTGATTCGGTTTGCCAATGCCTGAATATATCAGATCAAAGAAAGATATTTCCCTTGACAGTGGCATCTCCTGTCCATTTTGCTAACTTCCAGGCTGAGAGTGAATAGCAGGAAAAACACCCCGAGCGGCCACAGTTCGCTAAGAACCTGCTGAGTAGGTGGCTTCACAAATGGCTCCTCAAATGTTTTGGCATTGAGGGACAGACTCTCCAGCTAGCCAATAGCTGCATCTGTTTGAAACGTCTTGCTTCCCACTTTTCCACCTCCAGGTAGACTTCAACCTGGAATTCTAGGAATATCTGTTGACCCAGGCTCTGCTCACCAGTGAGGCAGCACACACAGAGACAGGCAGTGTGGTCTTGGTTTAGAAGAGACCTTTCTCCCTGACCTGAACACATCCATCCTGGGCACTGTGACACCAGGGTGAGGTCCCTGCAGGGGAGAAAGGAGACCTGGGTTCTGGTTCCAGTTCTGTCACTGGTGTAATGACAGCCATTCTGGGCCTTGGTCCTCTAAAATACAGGGCTAGACCTTCACTGCAACTCCAATGTTCTATATGAAAAGGCTTAGCTGAACAAGTCAGTCTATTATTTGAAATACAGCTTTGCTACCGCCCAGATGTGGAAGATTTTAGCAAATGAACGCAGCTGCTCTTTTAAGTAGGAGGTCTTACCCACTGGGAACCACAGGGGCCAATGACTTCAACCACAGTCATGTAATAGGTACCCTAAAGATCAAAGGTGAACTCAAAAGAGTGATGTGGGAAGATCAATTACTAATGCTCTTTCGAAAAAGCCATCAAATGAAAAAGATGAAGCAGGAACTGGCTAAATTAGCCAAATGGTTAGAAAACAGTTACTCTGACGCACTTCAACTTATAAGGAAAAAAAAAACAGACAGATAATTTTTTGCTGAAATTGTAGTCCTTGCTGTTTGTGTTGTCCTGGAGTTTTATATGCCATTTTGTACTTCTTATCTATGATGTAAATACTTTTCATTGTAAAAAATGTAAATATTAACTATATTTTTTGTTTCTGTCTTTTCTAAAATGGAAGTTGATCCAAGTAATAAATTGCAAATCATCTGTATCTTGGTTTTTTCGTTTTTTTTTTTAGAAATCGTATACCTCTACTGCCCTTCAGAAGGGAAAGAGTTTCATGATTAAAGAGAAACTTCATTCCTAACTAATGGAAGTAAGATGGTACCATATAAGAGGAAAAGATGAAGGGTCAGGAGAGTGGGTTTTAGCTCTGACTTTTTCATTAACAGATGTGGGGCCCTGACTAAGTCACTTAATCTCTTGGAGCTTCATCTAAAACTGAAAACAGCTGCCATCGTTGTTTTAAAACTCAGTAAGGTAACAGATGCACAATGCTGTGAATGTAAAAAGCTGTACTCAAAGGCATGGAATTACTAAGTCTTAACTGTCACGGTGTCCATTGGCTGAGGGATGAAATTTTTATATATAGGAAATTTCTGTTTAATTATTTTATTTTGCTTGAATTCTATTTTGAGACAAAACCAAAAAGAAATTGAATGTCAAGTTAACTTATCCTACTGGTACTTCTAAAGGTCTGTGATTAATACTCATCATGACCTTATGACCTTTAAGAGCACTGGGAAAGAAACAATTTTCAACAGTTTTTAATGAAATACTTAAGTCTGAGTGTGTTCTTGCTTTGACCAAAATTTCTTCATCAGTGCCTAACATTCCACAGTGAAGGCTTTCACGGAGGCAGAAATGTAATCGAATGATGTGGTAACTGGCAATCCATCCAAAGGGGGAAGGAATCCCAAGGAATGTCCCAGGCAAACTCTGCTTTGGATCCAAGCAACTCACATATATAAATACATCAAACTGAGAAATGCCTTCTTCTCCTTTGTAAATCACCAAACGGAACCAACTCAACTCAAAGGAAAGCCACAATGACTAGCGTTTGCTTCATACTTCAACAGACCAAAAGCCTTGACCTTGGATTCTTGCCATGTCTGAGTAGAAAGAAGCCTTAAAGATTATCTGCATCCCGCCTTGCATCTTACAGATGAGAGACTGAGAATTCATGTGACTCATCCTGTATCATGCAAAATCACGGGCCCTCCAGCTCATGAGAAAAACAGCTATGGATAAAGAGACCATATACCCCTTCTCAGGGAGTGGTTGCACCCCCTCCACCTGCAGCTCAGAATGAGGGACATGGAGGGCAGGTGGAATGAGGGACGTAGAGGGCAGGTGGAAGGGAACTCGTGCTTTCATCTCTCAGCCACATACAGGCCCTCCATCTTCTCCTGAGACCTTCGGAAATACAGGAATTGCACTACAGAGTTTGGGGATCTTGGCTGTGGATGAGGACAGTTGTGTTATAAAAGTAAAAGTTTCCATCTCGCCTCCTTTTCTGAGAAGCAGGATGGGACTTGGACCCTGAAGAAGTGGGTTCCAGGTCTGAGTCTTCCATTAAGCATGATCATGAGCCCTTCCTTCTGTGAAATGCTAGCACTGAGCATTTAAAAGCACCTTTTCTACTTTCTCCTTCCTGGATTTTCCTTTCCCACTGCCAGCCCTCAACTTCTATCACATCCTTGATGCAGAATTCGTAAAACAAGAAGGTATCTTAGATACATAGCCCTGTGCTTTCCAGTTAATTAACCCAACAATTCAGAAAATGGCATTAAAAAATAATTTCAACTGTGTTTTGTTTTAAATGATTGATGTTTAAAAGTTCTAGTTTAAAAGTCTCCAGAAAATTGATCTGGGTAACCAAATCTTGAAAAGACAAGAAAATCAAGTGGCTGAATCTTTCCACAAACAATCAGGATTTGGAAAGATTTTGTGCTAAGAGATAATGTTAAGGAAAAGGTAAAATCATACTCTTACACAGTTATAAAAATGAACACATGTTAAAGATTTTATTTGACTCATATGATGAGGGAACCAGACAGATGTTTCTACTGGTCCAAAGGAAAAATCAAACAAGCACAAATTATAAGCAGTAAAGGAAGGTTGAGATGAACTGCAAATGGAAATAAAGCCAATTATTACTATCAGCAGTATGTAATTTGTATAACTACCAGTTACCTACAAGTTAGAAGGGGCTGCAAAATAGCTCCAAGACAATGAACATTATAGAACCTGATACCCCAGAAGGATATGCTACAGATGTGGCATCATTTTCCCTTAAAGCATAGAATTTTTTTCCTACAATTGTAAAGCAACACTCTGCCTTATTTAATACCTAGACTTATTTCACAGACATTAAAACACACCATCCTTTTCAATTCATATATTAGACTGGTAAACATATAATCAGAAAACCCCCGGGCAGATGTTGATGGAGCCCTGTATTTGAGTGTTAACCCTCTGACCTCTGAATTTTCGGAGCCCTTTTCCTCTGTCTATTCACTGTCTCCACCCCAAACCCCACCCCTACTTAGCTTGGGGCTAAGAACTCTTGACACAAATAACTAACTCTGAAAAGCTGATCAAAAGCAGATGTAGTGAAGGATGCTGACCCCAGATTTCATAGCACTCATCACTGGATGAGTAATAAATCTCTATGTTTATATGGCTAGAGTCTTTCCTCTGAATTAAAGACCCCTAATCCCTCACATTTGTGGCTGTTAACTGGGAAGAACATCTTGGCTACTGGCCTCTTAATTCAATGTGCCAACAACTAAGATGCTCTTAGAATAATGAACTGCAGTCTCTCTGGTGACCTTGTACAGCCCCATGCAGTCTCCCTCCTGACCTGACAGAGGCCCATCCAATGATACTTCATGCATATCATCCACCTGCTCCTTTTAATTGGGCTGGCAGATTCATAGCATCTTAGTCTTGGAGACATGAACTATGTCTCCCGTCCCACTTTTTCAGTATTAATTTAATTAATGTGGCCATTGTACTCTTGCCATTACTAAGAAAACAGTGATTTTCTTAGCATTACTGGATCATTTCAAGTTAAGATAATAAATCAGAATGTTGCCGGGCGCGGTGGCTCAAGCCTGTAATCCCAGCACTTTGGGAGGCCGAGGCGGGTGGATCACAAGGTCAAGAGATCGAGACCATCCTGGTCAACATGGTGAAACCCTGTCTCTACTAAAAATACAAAAAAAATAGCTGGGCATGGTGGTGCGTGCCTGTAATCCCAGCTACTCAGGAGGCTGAGGCAGGAGAATTGCCTGAACCCAGGAGGCGGAGGTTGCGGTGAGCCGAGATCGCGCCATTGCACTCCAGCCTGGGTAACAAGAGCGAAACTCCGTCTCAAAAAAAAAAAAAAAAAAAAAAAAAAAAAAAAAAAATCAGAATGTTAATTCAAGATGTGGCTATGACCCTAAGAACTTATGTAGCTATGGCACTAACAAGGTACGTGCCTTCACCAGTCCTTCATCTCCCAAGGCCTCTTCTCCTTCATAAAAGTGAAGACATTGAATTCTAAATCTTTCCTGATTCTATCCCAATCTGCATTGATAGCTGGTGATATATTGCAGCCATTGTTGTCTTTAATATGCTGTGACTATGGTAGCTGTTGACAGTCTGTATGTGCAATTGGAAATTACACTGCTGTGTGCTCTCTCAGAAGTAAGATTTTAATGTGGGAATTGGAGAGAGATTGGTTTGGATAACTCCAATTAAAAAGAGATCTCTTTCCTAACATATGCCTCATTTGAGAAAGCAGTAGATTCCCAAAAACAAGCTATTAAATGGCATCTCCAAGGATTCTGAGCTTGAACAGGCCTTTAGGAGTTTAGGTACTGGATATTCCCCGAAAAAATTGTTTATCTCCCCGGCTTTTGAAGAGTGAGGATGGCTTATGCTGATTTAAATACATTCTTGTTCAGTCCCTTGACTTCCAAATTCTCACTGGCAACAATGGATATAAACATATAATTAATAGAGGGAGATTCAGCAAAAACATTGGCCTGTACTTTTCAAAAATATCAGTGTCATGAAAGATGAAGAACAATGAGGAACTGATCCATATTAACAAAGAGTAAAGATTAAAAAGACATGGAAAATACATTCAGGGCCAGAAAAAAAAATGGCCAAAAAGTTCTTCACAGGGCAATTGGCAACATTTGAATATGGTGTGATGTTATATAAGTGAATATTCTTGTCCTTAGAAAATACATACTGAAATATATAAGCGAATATTCTTGTCCTTAGAAAATACACACTGAAATACATAAGTGAATATGCTTGTCCTTTGAAAATACACACTAAAGTATTTAGCTATAAAGGAGGAAGATGTCTACAACTTGTTCTCAAATTATTCAGAAAAAAAAGTTTTTTAATTAAAAAAAAAATGAAAAGATAAATTGAAAAAAAGAAAGTTAGAAAACCAGTGTGGGAAATAAGACAAAGTGAGACAAATCTGGATGAAGGATACACAGAAGTTCTTTACACCACTATAACTATTTCTTGTGCTTGAAATTATTTCCAAAAATATATTAAAAAGATGACAGTGTAGAAATAATTCCAACATTCAAAGACAAAATAATTTTGAACCTAAATTTTATATGCAATCCACTATTTAAGTACTATAACAAAATGAAACCATGTTCATACTGCAGGACTTAAAATATTTCTTTAGACATAAATTCTCACTGAAATTAATGCTAGAAAATGTAATTGAGCAAATAAAAAGACATGGGATACAAGAAACTATTATATCCATAAAAATGGGTAAAATGTGGGAGAGGAGCACTACACACGGGGGTCTGTTGGGGGGAAACAGTGGAGAGACAGCAGGGGGTGGGGAGTTGTGGGGGGGATGACATGAGGAGAAATACCAGATATAGGTGAGGGGGAGGAAGGCAGCAAATCACATTGCCACGTGTGTACCTATGCAACAATCTTGCATGTTCTTCACATGTACCCCCAAACCTAAAATGCAATTAAAAAGAAAAGGGTAAAATGTATAGCTAAGCCTAAATAATTGTTGTTTTATTGAAAGAATCTAGAAGAAACAAAAATCCCAAGTAGTTTCAGTAAGGAAGTGGCAGAGGCCTGGGGAGAGAATGTAAAATCATACCTAGTTTATTCATTATTTTGAATAAGAGGAAGAGAGAAATACTGATTAACTGTAGACATACAGAGGAGATTCCATGTGCTAAAATTTAACGATATTCAGGGTGACATCAGCACAAATGAAGCAGTAAGGAGTTCTGAACATTCTCTCCTCCATAAAATCAACTAAAACATGGCAAAAATGGTCAGAATCGACCTTTTCAGAACTCTAGAAACTAATGAAAGACAGCAATCCAGGGAGCATTTATTCAAGAAACTTGGTAAGAAGAGAGAGCTTTGTGGAGTTTTAACATGCCTATTTCCAAGCACCCTCCTCAGCCCAGCAGTAGCCTTACACTGTAACCAATCTATATTATTGGACATTTAGATGGTTTTCAGTTTTTCACAATGTACAGTCATGATTTTGATATGGTTTCCATCTCAGTTTTAGAATGTCTTTTAAAATTTTGAATTAAAGCCAAAGTACTGATAAAAAAGAAAAGAAAAAAGAAAATGTGAAACCAGCAGCCTGGCAGCCAGACGCCATGGAGTTGGGCAGGAAGTGGGGTGCAGGAGGGAAGGCAGTTATGTGGAAGACAGAACCAGGTTGGAGCTCATTTAAGGCCATGTTTCCAGAGAATTATCATTACTTAAAGTGTTGGTCATTCCCTGGAAGACCCTACTCACAGGATTTATCTTACTTGACCTGGATCAGAGTTAGCTCAGTGTAAACAGCCTCTTCTCCAGGAGCATTTGTCAGAAACAAACAGCAGTGACTGTTTAATATTGTGGCTGCCTGGGTGGTGGGTAATAGCTAGGACAGACAATAGTCCAACCAAAATGTTTAAAGGGGAAATCTGAGAAATGATATATCCATGGTGATTCTTTTTAAAACTCCAACATACTACCAGTAGTCTAGAAAAACATATGCATGTACAGGGCTGTCAGCATGCTCAGGAAATATCTGAGAAAGCCCTAGGCTATCACCTCTGGCTGACCTTGAGGACCTACGCAAACAGTAAGTGAATGCTAAGCAAGAGTTGTCATCCCTGGCTGAGTGCTAAAGGCACACCTCAATATGCACACAGAGCCTCTTGGCAAAGAATTGGAGACTTATTTTTTCTAGTTATTTGAGGAACTCTCTGTGTAATCATTAGCTGATGTCTCAGTTAACTGAGCAGAGGCTCCAGTGACCACACATGATGAAAAATAAAGACATTACAGAATTACCTCAAAAAAGTCACTACCAAAAGAAAACAATAACAACAACAAATAGCAAGGACAGCAAATCATGGAGGGAGAAGGCGGAATAAAGAATCTGATTCCTGGAGATGACAATATTATATGGTGTGTTGTTTCCATTAAAATTTTTAAATATACAAAAAGAAAGAAAGCCTATGTACAAGAATAAAGCAGGTAACAGAAAACATCTTTCTGGAAGCCAGATACTGGACTTACTAGACAAAGACATTAAAATCACCATTTTAGATATGCTCAAAAAAAAAAGTAAACCATAGGCAAAGATAAAGGAAAATATGAGAATACTATCTCACTATATAAAGAAGATGAATAAATTGATAGAAATTATAAAACAGAACAACTAGAAATTCTAAGGTTAATAAAATACCACTGAACCAGGTGCAGTGGCTCACACCTGTAATCTCAGCACTTTGGAAGGCCAAGGCAGGCAGATCACTTGGGGCTAGGAGTTCCAGACCACCCTGGCCAACATGGTGAAACCCTGTCTCTACTAAAAATACAAAAATTAGCTAAGCATGGTGGCAGGTGCCTGTAATCCAGCTACTTGGATGTCTGAGGCAGGAGAATCACTTGAACCTGGGAGGCAGAGGTTGCAGTGAGCCGAAATCACACCACTCCACTCCAACCTGGGTGACAGGGAAAGACTATCTCAAAAAAAGAAAGAAAATATGACTGAATTGAAAATTTCATGAAACAGGTTAAACAGCACATGTGAGCATTCGGAAGATAGAATCAGCAAACTTGAAGATAGTTCAACTGAGGTTATTCAGTCTGAGGAACAGAAAGAAAAGACATTGAATAAAACTAAACAAGCCTCAGGGACATATGGGAAATCATCAAGCATACCAATACATGCATACTGGGAATCTGAGAAGAAGAAAGAGAAATGGACAGAAAACATATATAAAGAAATAACGGCCAAGAACAGCCTGGCCAATATGGTGAAACCCCATTGAAAAATTCAACAATTAGCCAGGTATAATGGCGAGTGCCTGTAATCCCAGCTACTCAGGAGGCTGAGACAGGAGAATCGCTTGAACCCAGAAGGGGGAGGTTGCAGTGAACTGAGATTGTGCCATTGCACTCCAGCCTGTGGGCAATAGAGTGAGACTCCATCTCAAAAAGAAAGAAAGAAAGAAAGAAAGAAAGAAAGAAAGAAAGAAAGAAAGAAAGAAAGAAAGAAAGAAAGAAAGGCGAAGAGGAAGATGTAAATAGTATCTTATCAATTACATTAGCTGTAAATGGATTAAACATGCCAATCAAAACACAGAGATCATCAGAATGAATAAAAATATAATCTAACTATATGTAATTTGCAAGAGATATATTTTGAATTTAAGAGACACAAATAGAACAAATGATAATCTAAAGAAAACTTGAGTGCCTATTGCTCATATTAGACAAAACAAACTTTAAGACAAAACTTGTTACTAAGGGCAAAGAAGAACATTTTAAAATAATAAAAGAGCCAATCCATCAAGAAGATATGGCAATTATATCACTGACGTCAGCAAGATAGCTGGCTAGAGTTGCCTGGTACTTTTTCTGTCTGACAAAAAGGGACCAAAACATGAATAAACAACAGGAGTGACTAAGTATGCTGAAGAGTACCTAAGGATAGGAAAACCCCATGGAGCATGGAAGCCCAGGATAGCACTATAGAGAAGGGAGTGGCACACTCTGCAACTGAAGTGTTATCTCCCCCATCAGGATTGGCTAGGAGTCAGGGGGTATTCTTTCTTACAGGGAGAAGGTAAGTTAGAAATTCCTAGTGGTCCTCATAGCCACTGCAGACACCAGCAGTCCTTGCTAGAGAAGAGTCTCCCAGTCCTCACAGGCCTTGGATCCAGTTTGGGGAGTTCTAGAAGTTTCTGTGGCTGCATTGCCCTGGAATAAGAGCCCAAGTTGTATACTACCTGTCCCCACAGCCTGAGCTGCTATGACATGGTGCCATCTTCAACCCAGATACACTGCTACAGTGCATCCTGCCCTGGGGGCTGGTGGCCACTGCCTTTCTCCATCAATGAGACCCTGTTATCATTCCACCATGTTTACATAGGTGACTGTAACACCATAACCCCAGCTGCATGGAACCTAGAATCAATGGAACGAGAGAGACTCTGGTGGTCAAACCCACAGACCACCCCTTCCCACCCCAATCCCAGGGAACAGGTGAACCTGTATAGTAGAAAAGCCACTGATCAAGCAGCCAGCCTGCCACACCTACAGAGTTGTGCTGTACAGCTGGCAAAACTGCTGTGCCTGTACACATCCATGCCAAGCCTGACAGCCAATGAAGCAGCAGCCCAACCTCACAGAGAGACCAACCAGCCTGCCACGCTAGCATGCACTCATGCTCAGCTGTACAGCTGGCACAGCAGTGGCCCTACCTTCCCAGACAGCCCACTGCATAACTGGCTAGACTGCTGCACCTGTAGGTACCCAGGTTGACAGCAAGGCTGGCAGCATGAAAAGCCTCCCTAAAAAGCCCATCACACAATCTGCTGGCCCACCATGCCCAAACATGCCTAACCTAAAATCTGCCCAGTCTCCCCACCCTCCAGCAAAACCATGCCACTGCCATCACAAACTTCTGTAGTCACTGAGGCAATCAGAGACATCACTGATGAGATTACAGCTGGAAACACACACACACACACACACACACACACACACACACACACACACAGAGTACTGAGTCCACCCAGATCCAAAGCTAACACAATGCCCAATCAACACCCTAGAGCACATCTAGGAAAAGTCTCTCCCTATAAAAGCAAGTCTAGAGAATTGGAAAAAGCAACTATTCCACTAGATGCACAGATATCAACATAGGAACACAAGAAACAATTAAAAAAAAGAAAGAACAATATAAGATTCTAGTAACAGGCCTTGAAGAAATGGATATTTACAAAATACCCAAAAAGGAATTCAAAATAATGATATTAAGGAACATTAGTGAGATACAATAGAATACAGACAACTCAATAAAATCAGGAAAGCAATTCATGATCTGAATAAGAAATTCAACAAAGGGAGAGCTATCATTAAAAAGAATCAAACAGTAATTTTTGGTCCTGAAGAATTCAGTAAAGGAAATATAAAACACAATTGAGAGTTTCAACAACAGACTAGCTCAAGTAGAAAATAAGAATTTCTGAACTTGAAAACAGGTCTGTTAAAACAACCCAGTGAGAGAGGGGGGAAAAAAAAGAACCATAAAAAAGCCTATGGGAGTTATAGGACACCGTTAAACATGTAAATATTCACATTATAGAGGTGTCAGAAGGAGAAAAGATTAAGACACAAAAAACCTGTTTAACAAAGTAATAGCTAAAAAGTTCCCAAGTCTTGGAAGAGATATGGATATCCAGATCCAGGAAGCTCAAAGACATCAGCTAGATTCAGCCCAAAAAGATCCTCTCCAAGGCCCATTATAATCAAACTGACAAAAGTCACAAAAAAGTGTCTTTTCCTCTCAGAAGCCCCTCTCTCTCACTAGAGAGAGAGAGCTGTTCCCCTTTCTCTTTCTTCTGGTTATTAAAACTTCACTCCTAAACTCCTCGTGTATGTTTGTGTCCTAAATTTTCTTGGCATGAGACAACAAGCCCAAGTATTTACCCCAAGTGATGAAGCTGCTTCATACTGGAGGTTTGTCCAGAATTCTAAGGTACAACATTCATCAAAACAGTGAGAAGAGGATAGGACTCCAATTTTGTCCATTCATTCTGGGACTCTCAGCTTCCATTTTAAACCAAATAAAATCAATAACAGGCATCTTTCATCCTTTCAAGAATATAATTAGCATGGCTGCCATTCTTAAAGACTTGGATGTGAGGCTTGCTGGGGAGAACATGGAGAATCTCCTAGTATTCATAAGCTGCTGAGCATATTGGCCATGTTTGAACCACCTTCCTTTCATGGAGAACATTGCTGTCGCATGGGGCTGCAAGAGGCCCTAGGGCAACTGAGGATTTCTGGCTGGGGTTACCCACTGGTGTTATCCAGAGGCTTCTGGACTGACCCTAGCCTCTGACCAACCAATAGGGTGTCAGCAACTGTATCTCCAACTTTCCTATCATAATTTTCTCCTTTGCTGTAAGCAACCACCACATCTCCTATCCTCTTCATGTATGCAATGTGCGGGAAGTTTTACAGTTCAGGGAATTAATCTGTGGGCCCTACATAAATCAGACACTGACCCTTCAAGCCTTCCTATAAAATCCAGGGAATTCTACCACTGGCTGGCCTTTTCCTCTCTGAAGCCCCTCTTTCTCAGTGGAGAGCGAGCTGTTGTCTTTTCTCTTTCTTCTGCCTATTATACCTCTGCTTCTAAACTTAAAAAAAAAGGCACAAAGAGAGAATACTAAAAGCTATGAGAGAAAAGCATCCCCATTAGACTATCTACAGAATTGTTCTCAGCAGAAACCTTGCAGGTTAGGAGAGAATGTTTCAAAGTGCTCAAAGAAAAATAACTGTTGGCCGGGTGTGGTGGCTCACACCTGGAATTCCAGCACTTTGGAAGGCCAAGGTAGGCTGAGACCAGGAATTTGAGACTAGCTTGGTAAAACCCCCATCTCTACAAAAATTAGCCAAGTATGGTGGTGCATATCTGTAGTCCCAGCTACTTGGGAGCATGAGGTGGAAGAATCACTTGAACCTAGGAAGCAGAGGTTGCAGTGAGCCAAGATCATGCCACTGCACTCCAGCCTGATGACAAAGTGAGATCCTAAGAAAAAAAAAAAATGAAAAGAAAAAAAATCCCACCAACCGAGATTACTATATACAACAAAACTATGCTTCTGCAATGAAGGAAAAATTAAGTATTTCCCAGACAAGCAAATGCTGAGGGAATTCATAATAAGTCGAATTAAAAGAACTGCTTAAGACAGTGCTACAACTAGAAACAAAGGATGATAATTACAGTTATGAAAACACATGAAAATATAAAACTTACCAGTAGAGGTAAATTCATAATCAAATGCAGAATACCCTAATGTTATAATGGTGCTATGTAAATCTTTCAGTTTGAATTCAAAATGGTCAAAAAAAAAAAAAAAACTACAATTAGTGACTACAGAACACACAAAAGATAAGGATATAAATTAAGGCAGCAAAAATAGAAATTGTAAGAAGAAGAGGGGATGTCCAGAGTATTTGTAAGCAACCAAAGTTAGGTTGTTATCAGCTTAAAATAGTCTGTTATAACTATAAGACTCTTTATGTTACCCCATGGTAACCACAAAGAAATAAATTACAACAGTTACAAAAATGAGAAAGAAAAAGGAAACAAAGCTCAATACCACAGGAAAAAAACACCACCACCAAAGCACGAAGGTAAACAACAAAAATATAAGAAAAACCGAGGATCTACAAAACAACTGGAAAACGGTTAACAAAATAGCAGGAATAAGTCCTTACCAATCAATAATAACCTTAAATTTAGGCAGTGCTCACACCTGTGATCCTAACACTTTAGAATACTGAAGCAGGAGGGTTGCTTGAGGTCAAAAGCTCAAATGTAGGCTATGCAACATAGCAAGGCACCATCGAGGAGGAGGAGGAGGAGGAGGAGGAGGAGGAGGAGGAGGAGGAGGAGGAGGAGGAGGAGGAGGAGGAGGAGGAAGAGGAGGAGGAGGGGGAAGGAGGAGGAGGAGGAAGGAGGAGGGGAAGGAGGAGGAGAAGGAGGAGGAGAAGAAGGAGGAGAAGGAGGAGGAGAAGAAGGAGGAGGAGGAGGAGGAGGGGAAGGGAAGGGGAGGAGAAAGAAGAGGAGAAAGAGGAAAAAGAAGGAGGAGGAGGAGACTAAGAAAGAGGAGGAGTGGGGAGGGGAAGGAAAGGAAGGGAGGGGGAGAGGGAGGAAAAGGAACCCTTCTTAGCTTATTCTATGAGGTTAGTAGTTTGCTAGTACCAAAACCAAAGACATTACTGAAAAAAGAAAACTGTAGATCAAAATTCCTTATGACTATAGATGCAAAAATCCTCAATATGATACTAGCAAATTGAATCCGGCAACATATTTTAAAAAATTATACAATATGACCAAACGAGATTTATCACAGAATGTAAGATTGGCTTAATATATGAAAATCAGTTTACATTCACAGTAGCTTTAAATAGAATACAATCTTAGAAATAAATTAAAAGAGCAAGACTCATACATTGAAAACTGCAAAACATTGAAAAAAATTAAAGAATACCTAAAAAATGGAAAGATAGTTTGTGTTCACAGATTAGAAGACTTAATCTTGTTATGATGGCAATATTCCCTAATTTGATTTGTATATTCAATGCAATTCTTGTCAAAATCCCAGCTATAGAAATTGTAGAAGTTAATAGGCTGATACTAAAATGCATATGGAAATGCAAGCGACACAGAATAGCTAAAACAATACTGAAAAAAAAGAACTAAAGAACTCTTCTAAAAAAAATAACTGAATTTAAAACTTGGTAAAGAATTTTAATAGACATTTCTCCAAAGATGATATACAAATGGTCAATAAGCACATTTAAAGATGTTCTACATCATTAACCATTATGAAAATGCAATTCAAAACCACACTGAGATACCACTCCACACCCACTAGGATGGCTATAATTAAAAATCTGAAAAAACAAGACAGAACATAAAAATGAAAATCAAGGATATGTAAAAATCTGGAACCCTAATAAACTGCTGATGAGAATGTGAAATAGTGCAAACACTTTTAAAAACAGTTTAGCAGTTCCTCAAAAAGTTAACCCATACACTTTGGGAGGCCAAGGCATGAGGATCACTTGAGGCCAGGAGTCCAAGACCAGCCTGGGCAGCATGATGAGACTACATCTCTACAGAAAAGTGTTAAGAATTAGCTGAGCATGGTGGTGCATGCCTGTAGTCCCAGCTCCTCAGGAGGCTGAGGTGGGAGGAGCACTTGAGCACAGGAGGTTGGGGCTGCAGTGAGTCATGTTCATGCCACTGCACTCCAGCCTAGGTGAGAAAGTGAGATCATGTCTCAAAAAAAAAAAAAAAAAGTTAAGCATAGAGTTATCAGATGGCCCAGAAATTTCACCCCAAGTATATGTGAAACGGAAATTAAAACATGTTCACGCAAAAACTTGTACACTAATGTTCACAGCAGCATTACTCGTAGTATTTAAAAAGTATAAACAGGCCAGCCATGGTGGCTCACGCCTGTTAATACCAGCACTTTGGGAGGCTGACGCAGGTGGATCAGCTGAGGTCAGGAGTTCAAGACTAGCCTGGCCAACATGGTGAAACCCCATCTCTACTAAAAAATACAAAAAATAATAATAATAGCCAGGCATGGTGGCACATGACTGTAGTCCCAGCTATTCAGGAGGCTTAGGCCAAGAATCACTTGAACCCAGGAGATGTTGCAGTGAGCTGAGATTGCACCATTGCACTCCAGCCTGGGTGACAGAGCAGGACTCTATCTCAAAAAAAAAAAAAAAAAAAAAAAAAAGTATAAACAACCCAAATGCCTATCAACTAATGGATAAACAAAATACAGTATATCCACAAGGTAGAATATTACTCAGCCAAAAAAAAGGAATGAAGTCCTGATCCATGTTACAACATGGATTTTATATATTTTTTTGAGACAGGATCTTGCTGAATCACCCACACTGTAACTGCAGCCTCAACATCCCTGGCTCAGGTAATTCTCCTACCTCAGCCTCCAGAGTAGCTAGGACCACAGGTGTGAGCCACCACACCTGGCTAATTTTGTTTAACTTTTTGTAGAGACAGGTCTCATTATGTTGCCTGGGCTGGTCTTGAACCCCTAGGCTCAAGCAATTCTCCTGCCTTCACCTCCCAAAGTACTGAGATTATAGGTGTGAGTCACTATGCTGTGTCATAATAGGAAACTTTTCATCTAGTTCTCACAGAATAAGAAAACAAAAAGAGATAACAATATGGAAGGAAGGAGGGAAGGAAGTGGGGGAGGGAGGGAAGGACAGCTCTAGCAATTAACCAAACAAGAAATTTGGAATTCCAGCTTCTTCTGATAATGACCAAGTAAGCTCTTAATAAACCAACCTTTCCACAGGTAAAACAATAAACTTTGGACAAAATGTGAAAAAAACAAATACTTGAAGACTCTGGGAAAAGACCAAAAGCAGCTAGATTTTGGAGCGGAGTTGACAGTTAAAATACAGGAGTGACACTGGGTGAGTTTCACATTTTCATGGCTTCTAGGCTGAGAGCAGGCCTCAGTCTATGCCATTCAGGGTGACTAAAACATAAAAATTGCAGTTTTTCTGACATGAAAAACTAGAAGACAGAGTTCAGGACAATTATAGCCAATGACTATAATAAAGTGAGGCAGTAATACCAGAAACAAGTCACAGGGGTGGTGCCCTAACTTTTGTGTATAAACTCTACTTAAATCCCTGGCTAACCCTTGGACCACACGTATGTGGACAGACTTCAGCAGCCAGCTAAGGCTAAAAGAACTAAACTGAAATTTAATCAAAGACACAAGGAAATGATGTTTATAATTTGAGTCAAACCAAATACATTGCTAGCTAAGACAACAATATCAAGTTTCTTCATAGTACTATAACAAAATCTAGATCTCCGTGGCATAGCATTTATAATGACAATAGAAAATTACTTGATACCCAAATAAACAGAAAATGTGGCCATTCTCATGAGAAAGGTTGATAAATACAAAGCAACCCCAAGATGAACCAGATGTTTAAATTAGCAGGAAAGGATTTTTTTAAAAAGCTATTATAACTATGCTCAAGGGTATAAAGGAAAATATGCTCATAATAAATGAAAAGATAGAAAATCTGAGCAGAGAAATAAAAACTACAAAAAAACCCAAATGGAAATACTAAACCTCAATAATACAATATCTAGAAAATAATTATAGCAAATTGAAGAAGATGGACAAAAACATCAATGAGCTTAAAAATAGATCAGTAGAATTATACAATCTGAAGAGCACAGAGAAAAACATTTTTAATGAACAGAGACTTCGTGATATGTGGGACTATATCAAAAGGTTTAACATCTTTGTAATTGGAGTTGCACAAAAGAAGAGGAAATGGAGCACAAAAATATTTGAAGAAATTATGACCAAAATTTTCTCTAATATGATAAAAGAAGTAAATTTATATATTTAAGAAGCTCAATGCATCTCAAAAAGAACAAAGAAATCCACACCTGGGAAGATCATAATCAACCTTCTGCAAATCAAAAATAAAATAAAATAAAATTTTTAAGGTGACCAGATACAGATGACACATATATAATAGAACAATTATTTGAATGACCGTTAACATCATAAATCATAAAGGCGAAAAGACAATGCAACAATATCTTTAAAATGTTTCAGGAAAAACCTGTCAACCAAGAATTCTATAATATTCATCATGTCAAGAATGAGCCGGGCGCGGTGGCTCAAGCCTGTAATCCCAGCACTTTGGGAGGCCGAGGCGGGTGGATCACGAGGTCGAGAGATCGAGACCATCCTGGTCAACATGGTGAAACCCCGTCTCTACTAAACATACAAAAAATTAGCTGGGCATGGTGGCACGTGCCTGTCATCCCAGCTACTCAGGAGGCTGAGGCAGGAGAACTGCCTGAACCCAGGAGGCGGAGGTTGCGGTGAGCCGAGATCGCGCCATTGCACTCCAGCCTGGGTAACAAGAGTGAAACTCTGTCTCAAAAAAAAAAAAAAAAAAAAGAAAGAAAGTGAAAACAGGAATTTTCAGATAAAACTAAAAATCAGGCATACCTGTAATCCCAGCACTTTGGGATGCCCAGGCAAAAAGATGACTTGAGCCCAGAAGTTCAAGACCAGCCTAGGCAACACAGGGAGACCCTATCTCTACAAAAAACTGTTAAAAAAATTAGCTGGACATGGTGACACACACCTGTGGTCCCAACTACTCAGCAAGCTGAGGTAGGAGGACTGCCAGAGCCCAGAGGTTTCAAGACTGCCTGTGATCGTGTCACTGCACTCCAGCCTGGCCAACAGAGCAAGATCCTGTCTTGAAAGAAAAAAAAAAGGAAAAGAAAAAAAGAAAGAAAGAAACTAAGAACCAACAGAATCACATTATAAGAAATGCTAGAGAAAAAAAAATGATTCCAAATGACATGAAAATTTAGATCTTCAGGAATTAATGACAAGCACTGAAAACAGCAAATATCTAGGTAAATATAACATATTTTTCTCTTATTTTTCAACTACAAAAAACTGTTTTAAAAACCATGACATGTGGTCCATAACATATGTAAAGGCAACACATATGACAACTATAGAGCATAATGGATGAGAAGGCATAACTGGGTCTATACAGTTGCAAGATTTTAGGGTTTACGTAAAGTAGTACAATACTAACTCCAATTAGCTGTAGTAGTACAATACTCCAACTGCGAAGATTTGAAGATGTATGTTGTAAGCCCTAGAGGAACTATTTAAAAAGTAATGCAAAGAGTAACAAAAGTAATATAAAGAGGTATAGCTAAAAAGTCAATAGATAAAATAGAAATCTAAGGAGTTTTTATGTAATCCAAAAGATGGCAAGAGAAATGGAAGAACACAGAGGAAGCAAACAGAAGTAAATATAACCTGTCTATGAAAAAGAACTCTAACTCTTTACTGAAGTCATGAAAGAAGACCTAAATAAATGGAGAGACATTATGTTTCTGAATGAACTGAATCAACACTGTAAAGCTGTCAAAACTCCCACAAATCACATTATAAATTTAATGTAATTTGAAGCAAAATTTCTACAGAACTTGTTATGAAATTTGACAGAGTAATTGGAAATTATTTTCTCACAGACAAAATGATATGCGAGAAGAGCAAATAAATGTTTTTAGAAGACTAGTGCAAGGGAGACTTGCCCTACAAGGCATAAAAGCATACTATATCAAGACAGATATTTAAAATAATGTGTTATACCGGAGGACTCTGAACAGAGGTAGGACCTTCAATAGCATTAAGGAGTTACTCTTAATTTTTCAGAGATGATAATGCTATTACAGTTACATAGGAAAATGCCATAATTTTTTATTTCAGAGCTGTGTACAGAAGTTCTCAGGGGTCAAATGGCACGACGTCTGAGATGTGCTTTTAAACAGTACAGCAACCAGAGAGAAAAGCGATAGAGTAAGCAAGTGTTAGGAAATGTTGATAATTTCTAAAACTGAGATAGTGATATATCATACTTATGATACTATTTATGTATGCTTGAAATTTTTCATAAGTGATAATATCTAAGTAACAGACTATTGATAGCTCAATCTAAGACAAATAAGTAGTAGACTAGAAGAGATACTCCAGAAACAGATCCATGTATAAATGTGAGTGGTTACTACACAAAATGTTGGCATTTCGAGTCAGTGAAGAAGGATGAACTATTCAATAACTAGTGCTACAATAAATAACTATTTGTAAAAGTAAAATAAAATTACCCCTTATTTCACAACTTTTTCAAAATGAACTCCAAAGGGATTAAGACAATTTTTTGAAAAAAAAAAAATCTACTAGGGGAAAGAAAAAGATGATAATTCTAGAGTGGAATATCTTTTTCTAAGAACATATAAAATGTAGATGTCATAAAGTATATAAGATTTACAGAGCTGACTTCATTAAAATTTAAAATTTCACTTTCTATAGACCCTTCAAGGGCATTTTTAAACTATGAATGCATGGTAAAAAATGCATCATAAAACATGCATGTATGTTGTTGGAACACGTCATGAAGATCAAACACTCATTGTGGTTGACCAATAACTTCCAGTTTTGGTAAGTTAATTACACTAAGTATTATAGTTAAGAAACACCAGTTTTTCTTCTAATACTATATTTGGAAAAATGGGGGAGACAAAAATAGTACAAGATAGAGATGCTCAATCTGCAGCTTGAGGGGAAAAGATTCACAAATATACAGAAAATAATCAGAGATGGGGGCAACCTATGTACCAGAATGTGACAATGTAAGGAACTTTGGAATAAGCAGAAAAGAGGACTTGGCGTCTCTAATGAAAAGCTATGCATTTTTAGTGTACACTTCCAGGTAATCTAAATCTAACTCTATCATTGCCTTTGAGCTACTTTACATCTCTGTAAGTTGTAGATAACTGAAATTAATCCAAAATAGTTCTTGTATAAGCATGAAAATAAATTATATTCAATGAAGATTCCATTGATTTGCCTCTTCCATTGTCCAGAAAGCCATTTATTTTTCCATTGGCACTTTCATTTCAATATTTCTGATATATAAATATGTCTGTTGGATTATCCGTTCAAGTGCTTATACTATCTTAGAATTTCCTTCATTTAAAATTTTTAAAATTTAAATTAAAAAAATTATTTTTCTAATTTAAAAAATTTTTTAATTAAATTTAAAAATTTAATTTAAAAAATTAATCAACTAAAAGATTTAATACATGCTCTTTTAAAAGAAAAATTTAACTGTTCTCTCTGGAAAGACACCATAAAGTTGAAGACAAACAGAAAAAAAGTATTATAACATTTTAACAATGAAGAAATTTCCAAAATATTTGAAGAATATCCATTAAAATATGTAAAAAGCAAAACCTACCTGAAAAACAAGCAAATGCTTTGAACAAGCAAGTTAAAGAAAAAGTATAAATGTCCAAAACATTTGAAAAAATGCATGTATAATTCAATACAGAATGTAAGCTGCTATAAGAAAAAGATCTTACACAGGGACTCAATAAAAATAGATGTTTATTGAGCTAGGCATGGTGGCACACACCTGCAGTCCGGCTACTTGGAAGACTGAGGTGGGGGGATTGCTTCAGGCCAGGAATTCAAGGCCAGCCTGGGCAATATAGCGAGACTCCAGTCTCTTAGGAAAAAAAACATAAGATATTTATTGCTCTCTCATATAATAGAAGGGCTCTGTGCCACAAAACAGTCAGTTGGGCTAGTAGGGAAGCTTTGCTGTTCTTACTATATGGCCTTCAACAATGCTCTGGTCAGCACTTTTCCAGCTGCTGGAAAGAGGAAGAGGGGAATACCAAGGCAAGTCCATACACCACTTTTGCTTTCCCTGCATTGGCCTGAACTAAGTCACATGACCACACCAAGCTGCAAAGGCAGCTAGGAAATGTAGTCTTTAACCACTGAAGGTTGGTAACAGAGGACCATTAGAGGTATCTACCATAATGCAAAGAAAAGTAAATTAAAACAATCGGATTATCAAAAATGTTTAACTTTTATAGTATGAAAATTGGCAAGAATAAAAGGAAACAAATATCCCAACATACTATTACAGAGGGTATAAGTGCAAGACAGTTTGGCAACATCTCTTGAACATAACACATCTACCACACGATCCTTAAATTCTGTTTAAAGAGACTTACCACACAGGAATCCTTTCACTTGTTCTAAAAAAGAATGCACAGGAGTACTCACTGCATCGTTTGTTACAGGAAAAAAATAAAAAATAAATAAATGTCCATCAACAGAGGAAATAACCGTAAATTCTGACATAACTTCTTCCATATATTTCTAAATGGCTATAAAAGAGAAAAAAGTAGTACTAATAGGAAACTAGCTCTAGAATATACCATAAACTGGAAAAGCAAGATACACAATAATATACAAATGATCCTATTCATAGGATAAGAAATAATTGTATATATACGAATATTTATGAAACTGCATGGAAATAAAACGGGACTTACGCTCGCCAAACAGCAGTAACTTACCCTAGAGCAGGGAAATGAGTGTGTTAGAAAGAAGGGGAATTTTATTGTTTCCTCTCCACTTAATAATTATTTTAATATTTTACAGTAAGAATGTTTTCATGTATTCTTCCACTTTTTTAAAAAACAAAAGACAAGGAATGAAAAGAAACCAAATTGGGGAAGGAGAGTATACTAATAAGAAATAAGTGAAAAGAAATAATACAATGGTATATCAATGGTGAAATTAAGACTGGTTTTTCTCTCCAAATTTTCTGCAATAGTTTGTTTTTGGAATAATTTTTTTTTTTAATTTGTCTCTGAGCTAGACAGTAAACTGACTGAATGCCTGGTATTTCTCCAACTCACTTCCTGAAAAAATAGCTGTGCCCTTCGGAATAGAAACCAACAGACCTATGTACCTTTGAGGAAAAGGGTGAGGACATTTCTACTGCATTTTAGGATGCTTTCCACAAAGCGGTTAAGTCAATTTGCTAGTTCATCTTTTTAGATTATCATTTAATCTTAAAACCATGTGGGGATGATAAAGATGACGACGACAGACTTTGTAGCTACATGAGGAAATGTTCTTGATGGTTTTAAGTGGATTAAAAAAAGCAAGACAAAAAACTGTAGACTCTAATTAGATACGGACAAAGTGAATAAATGTAACTCAAAAAAAAAATGTAGCTCCCTGAATGTTTCCGAGGTAAAGTGATGGGATTATGTTTTTTTTTTTTTTTTTTGGTCACTATATCCTTTAAGATTGCTCTAAGAATAGTTAAAAATCAGAGGCAGAGCAGGGGAAACGGCAGAAAATAAGTGGGAAACAATATCCCTGGAATACAGAGGTATTGTTTACTAAAATAAAACAAATTCTAACCAATGGTTCCAGAAGTTGCTTTTATTGAAACTTTGAAATATATATATTTATTTGTGTATTATATATATAATATATATTTGTGTATTATATATATATTTATTTGTGTATTTTATATATATATATATATATATATATAATCATGATATCTCTTCTATTAGAAATGTGGAATGGGAGGCATTTTTGTGGAATCAAATTTGGAGGCATGAGATCTAAAAAACTTTGTAATCTTCTTCCTTTAATAAACTGTGCTCAGATTAACCAGATAAGTGCACTCCCAGAGGAAATCTGTCAAACATTTTCATTCTGGGGGAAATTAAAAAACAGAATGCAGTCCATCCCTGAATATCGAAATTGTGGGGGGCGGGGGGGTTGTTTGCTTTTTGTTTGAGACAGGGTCTCTCTGTCACCCAGGCTGGAATGAGGTGGTGTGATCATGGCTCGCTGCAGACTCAATTTCCTGGGCTCAAGCAGTTCTCCTGTCTCAGCCCCCCAGGTAGCTGGTACTTCAGGTGTGTGGTCACCACACCCAGCTACATTTGTATTTTTTGTAGAAACAGGGTTTCACCGTGTTGCTCAGCCTTGTTTCAAACTCCCTCAAGAGATCCACCCACTTCAGCTTCCCAAAGTCCTGGGATATGTGAGCCATTGCACAAAGCCTAAAATTATGTTGCTTTTAATCATTGAAAATAACATCAATACAACAGGCAAACAATACCAAAAGTTATTCAAGAAAATGAATGGAATAATTTACATAAAGTAACCCACAAGGATTTGGAATACAGACAACCCTATTTTATAGGAAAACCTTTCTAAATCCGTACAACGCACAGAGAAGGAAGCAATCAGCCACCGCAAAGAGAATTAATTGCTACAGAGATCTCTTAAAGCCAGGCTGGTTGCTACAGCTGAACATAAAAAGTCTGTCTCCATAAAGCATTGTCCACTCCTACTACTTTGTTAAGAAGTCAGCTCTCAGCACTTTGAGATTCCCCAGAGGACAGAAATTATTTCTTTCTTACAAATACACTGCTTAGAAACTCCTGAAATTCCAAGTCATTTTTTCTTAAGAATTATAGATGCCAGCAATAATTTTCAGACTCTACAACCTCTGTTAAGGTTCGCAGCCAACTACCAAACAATACCATTTGCAATTTGCAGTCTTTTAAGCAGATTGCAAACCATGTGACTGTTTCTAATTCCAAGCCATCTTAAATTTCACTAGTAAAATTTTCAAACACTGTTTGAAATGTGTTGCTAACATTTATGCATATAACATCTACTGCATTTCCTCTAATTTAAAAACTATCAAAATAAGCTGCAAAATGTTGCCCAATATAACTTTTTTTTCCACTAAACGCTCTCTGCTTAAAACTCACAGCTTCGCCGGGCGCGGTGGCTCAAGCCTGTAATCCCAGCACTTTGGGAGGCCGAGGCGGGTGGATCACGAGGTCAAGAGATCGAGACCATCCTGGTCAACATGGTGAAACCCCGTCTCTACTAAAGATACAAAAAATTAGCTGGGCATGGTGGCACGTGCCTGTAATCCCAGCTACTCAGGAGGCTGAGGCAGGAGAATTGCCTGAACCCAGGAGGTGGAGGTTGCGGTGAGCCGAGATCGCGCCATTGCACTCCAGCCTGGGTAACAAGAGCGAAACTCCGTCTCAAAAAAAAAAAACAAAAAAAACTCACGGCTTCATTATCTTACTGGTCATCAGCCAGTTCTCTCCATTTCCTTACCATTCATTCAAAAACATCAATGTTAGTTTCACATATGAATATTCTCAAGACAACACTCATCTTTATAATGCATCTTCTTCTTAACTTCCCACGCTATCTTCCATAATAACAAGTGAAAGACAGGTTCCAACAGGTAGCAGGTAGGAGATGGAACTCGACAGAGAAAGCAGGGCTCCAACACCAGACCAAATTGAGGACTGGCTAAAACAGAGAAAGGGTAGAAGCACCTCTCCATAAGACATATGTCAGTTTGCTATTGTTATGGCAACACCCAGAAGTTACCATCCCTTTCCATGGCAGTGACCTGATGACACAGAAGTTAGCGCCCTTTTTCTAGAAATTTCTGCATACTCTGCCCCTTAATTTGCATGTAATTAAAAGTGGGTATAAACATGACTACAGAGCTGCCTCTGAGCTGCTGCTCTGGGCACACTGCCTATGGGGTAACCCTGCTCCACAAGGAGTGGTACTTCTGCTACTGCTGCTGTGTACTGCTGTTTCAGTAAATGCTGCTGTCTAATACCACCAGCTCATCCTTGAATTCTTTCCTGGGCAAAGCCAAGAACCCTCCCAGGCTAAGCCCTGATTTTAAAGCAAACCTGTCCTGCATCATCTAGATGGCTATTCTCCTCCAACCCCAGCTCATCATAAGTGGGCCAGGAATAGAACTTAGGGAGTGGCCAACATACTGTAATCAAGGGTCACAGCCCAAGAGAGTAAAAAACTAGGAGAGAAGAACAAGATCTACATTCTGAAAGGGGAAGGTCTTGAGCCTAAGCCAGAGAGAACAGTGACCAAAGTCAGTCCCTTTGAGAATAAGAATTGAGAGGTGGACTCAAATAAGGCCAAAACTGAATTAACTGAATTAAAGCTCCAACAATTCCAGAAAAAGTTAACAGCTGCTAGAATCACCTTAATGGGGCGTTGGAATTATGTTCATGAACGAACTGACACCTGGTGCATGACTTAAAAGCACAGACTTTGAAAGATGAATAGATCCAAACTTTAGTATGAAGGAGATCTTCTACAACGGATGATACCTGCTTCACAAACTTTACAAATTTTCTCTTTCCCTTTTCAAAATTAATTATACAAAGAACCATTTGCCCAGTTAGTTAGAAGTAGTCCAACATATCCCTCTTGAGGTATCCTCTCTCTACCTCCTCCACCTTCACTACCCACGGACCTCTTGGAAGTTCACCCAGGTTAAAGTTGCAGGCTCTTTCTCATGCCAAACTGAGAGAAGGCTGCAACAGGTCCTGTTGCACTGGCAAGGACTCAGGGACATAGGCATTATCATACTTTGCTAAGGAAAGTTTGACATTCTACAGCATTTTTTAAGTTATCTGACAATAGCTTTTGACTTTCAAAATGCACACACACTTCACTCAACAGTGTGTGGACTGTTATAGGACTCTACCTTGCAAGAAGAAAAAGAATTGGCCCATAAGAACATATGTACAAGAATGTAGGCAGGCACGGTGGCTCACACGTGAATCTCAGCACTTTGGGAGGCCAAGGCCAAGGTCAGTTATCTGAGACTGGCCTGACAAACATGGTGAAACCTTTCCTCTACTAAAAGCACAAAAATTAGCGGGCATGATGGTGCATACCTATAATCCTAGCTACATGGGTGGCTGAGGCACAAGAATCACTTGAACCCAGAAGGTGGAGATTCAAACTCCTGACCTCAAGTGATCCACTTGCCTTGGCCTCCCAAAGTGCTGAGAGGCTGAGGTGGGGGGTGGTTACTTGAGGCCAGGAGTTCAAGACCAGCCTGGGCAACATGGTGAGACCCTGCCTCTACAAAAAATTTTTAATTAGCAAGACTTGGGGGTCTGCATCTGTGGTCCCAGCTACCAGGGAAGCTGAGGAAGGCAGATCACTTGAGCCCAGGAGGTCAAGGCTGCAGTGAGCTGTGTTCACACCACTGTACTCCAGCCTGAGTGTAAGATCAAGACTCTGTCTCAGAAAATAAATAACCACAGAACTAATAATAGATAGGTAGATAGATGGATAGATAGATACATACATACATAGACAGATAGATGGAAATGTGTTGTAGGAATTGGCTCACATAATTATAGAGGCTGAAAATTCCTATAATCTGTCATCAGCAAGACAAAGAACTAGGAGATCTAACGATGTAATTCAGGACAAGTCCAAAGGCCTGAGAACCAGGGAGGTCACTGGTGCAAGCTGCAGTTTGAGTCTGGAAGCACCCTCACAAACATACCCAGAAATAATGTTTTGACAGCTATGTGGTCATCCCTTAGCCCAGTCAAGTTGACAAGTACAATTAACCATCACAACTACCTTTCAATCATATCAATCTCTAATTGTTTTTAATTTTTGTTTTATTTGTTTGTTCATTTAGAGGCAGTCTCACTCTGTTGCCCAGCCTGGTGTGCTGTGGTGTCATCTCCACTCACTGCAACCTCTGTCTCCCAGGTTCAAGCGATTCTCCTGCCTCAGCCTCCCTAGTAGCTGCGATTACAGGCACCCACTACACCTGGCTAATTTTTGTACTTTCAGTAGAGACAGAGTTTCACCATGTTGGCCAGGCCAGTCTTGAAAACCTGACCTCAAATGATCCACCCACATCAGCCTCCCAAAATGCTGGCATTACAGGCATGAGGCACCATGCCTGGCCTTCAATCTCTAATTGAACTAAGGTTATCTGCCACTAGTCTGCTTACCAGAAGCAAAAGTAAATTCTCTTTGGAAGGAAATTAAATCATCTAGAGATACAATTTATCTCTAAAACTTTTGTGTGCGATGTTGGACATTTCATCAAAGATAACCAAGCAGAGAAAAATAATAATATTTACTAAAAAGACAAAAGTGAAAACAACAGAAACAAATGGGAAATTCAAATATTTGAGTTATTAGACACAAACTTTAACTCGAACCAGTGATTCCACTTCTAAATGGAAATGGCATTGTGAGGAGCTTCACAGACCTGCCCCACAGTGAAACCACCACAGAATTTTTCATAATTGGTGAAAATTACAAGAAAAAGCAACCATTTAAATTATCTGGAAATGTTCTTAACGGAATATAGCAAGTAAAGAGATCTTTATTCAGTAAATTCTAGTAAATCATAGCAGAAATAGCAAGTCTGTGGCACTTCAGCCATGACCCACCCTCTATGCACACTTCCCTGAGAGAGCAGCGTAATGGAAGCTCCACTATGAGCTGGTGTGGCCTAGAAGACAGATTCCCCCTTCCCTCATGTCCCACTCAAGGGCCCCACTATATACCTAGGGGAGGCAAGCAAACAACATTTCTCATCCTCCCAGCTCCATGTTGCAAAGGCTAAATTCTGGGCGAGTACAGCTGACAAGCTGGAGGCTCCCTTCCTTCACCCAGACCCTACATGTAAAGTGGAGGTTCAACACCAGGAACAGCAGGCTGAGAATACCAGGCTCCAGATCACTCTCACCTCTGACCCTTCAGAATGTCCCTGCCAGGAAAGGGAAGCCAAGAAGACCAGAAGTTACCACTGCCCTGGTCCAGTGCCCTACACTTCAGCCAAAGTGTCGCTGCAAGAGAAATGGGCTACCGTCCCTGCTTCCAGCTCCAGAATAGTGGCTCAGAGATTCTGCCCAGAAGACAAGGCAGATTACAAGAACAGAGGGCTCCAAAGCACTTTTCAAAGGAACTGACTTTTTGGAAAAGAATGTAGGGAAGTTCAGCCTAAGGGGTCTCTCAAAAACAGTGGAGGTTTTGGTGGTAAGCAGTTAAGGAAAGGTTGGCAGTTCCATGAGAACAGCAAGCAAAGCTATAGTCCAGCTAGTTTACCAGATAGTGTCATGAATTGAGACAGCTAAGAGTCTTCCTGAGATCAGAGCAAATCTCAGAGATTGGCCTCAAAAACTACTCCTGCAAAGAAGTTTATTTTTTTATTTTATTTTTTTGAGACAGAGTCTTGCTCTGTCGCCCAGGCTGGAGTGCAATGGCACCACCTCGGCCCACTGCAACCTCTGCCTCACAAGTTCAAGTGATTCTCCTGTCTCAACTGCAAAGTACCTGGGATTACAGGCCCAGATCACCATGCCCAGCTGATTTCTGTAGTTTTAGTAGAAACAGAGTTTCACCATGTTGGTCGGGCTGCTCTGAAACACCTGACCTCAAGTGATCCACCCACCTTGGCCTCCCAAAGTGTTGGGATTACAGGCATGAGCTACTGCACCTAAACAGTGAGTTGAAATTTAATTGAATAAAACTATGGAGCAATTTATGGTCTAGGACATTGCCAAAAACTAAATGGGGCAATTAGCTAACAGTGGAGCCCAACATCTGGGTGTGATACCAACAGAGGCAGACAGTGTAACAAAAGAAATGAGAAAAAGAGACAGAGACAGCCCTGCTAAAACTATTTATTCCCAGGTGACTAAGCCTGCACCCTCTGAGGAGAGACATCAAAGACTTCAGCTGTGGGAAAACAGACTTTACTAAAATACTCCAGCCAAATGAATAACAAATAATAAGAAAAATGCAACAACAACAAACTCAAGAAGGATCTGTTATGCAGAATTGCTACAAAATATAAAATGCCCAGCTTTTAACAAGAAATTATGAGACAGGCAAAGAAACTGGAAGGTGTGACCCATACCTGAGGGGAAAAGTCAGGCAACAGAAGCTGCCTGTGGGAGGGCCCAGAGGCCACACTTAACACACAAAGACTTAAAAACGTAGCCATTACAGATACCTTTAAAGAACAAAAGAAAGCCATGCTAAAGAAATAAAGGAAAGTATGATGACAATGTCTCATCACATAGAGAATATCAATGAAGAGATACAAAGTATGAAAAAGAACCAAAGGGAAACTTTTGAGTTGAAAAGTACAATAACTGAAATTTAAAATTCACTGAAGAGGTATAACAGTAGATTTAACCTAGCAGAATAAAGAATCAGAGAACATTAAGTAGATGACTAGAGCTTGTGCAATCTCAAGGACAGAGAAAACTTACGAAGAAAAATGAACAAAGCCTCAGAGAATTTGGGACACCTTTAATTGCATCAACATATGATAAATAAGAGTACCAAGAGAAGACAGAGAAAATGGTATAAAAATTCTTTTCAAAATGGCAAAAACTACCCAAATTTGATGAAAACCAGTATTAATCTATATATCCAAGAAGTTCAAAGAACTCCAAATAGAATAAATGCAGAGATCCACACCTAGACATCTCATAGCACAATTGGCTACCATAAAAAAATGCTGCTATGAAAACTTGTATACAAATTTTTGTGTGGATATCTATTTCATTTCTCTTATGTATATACCTAGTAATGGAATTACTAGACATATGGTAACTTTATGTTTATACTCTTGAGAAATTATCAGACTGTTTTCTAAAGTGGTTGGACCACTTTACATTCCAATCAGCAGTGTGTGAAGGTTCCAATTTTTCCTTTTCTTATGCGTTCTTTTATTAATAATTATCCATCTTTTGATTTATAGCCATTCTAGTGGTATGAAACAGAATCTCACTGTGGCTTTGATATGCATTTCCCTGATGGTTAATGATGTTGAGCATCTTGTCATGCACACATTTGTATGTGTTTTTTGGAAAAATGTGTATTGAGGTCCTTTGACCGCCTTTTAATTTGTTTATGTGTCTTTTTTAAAATTATTTAATTGTAGGAGTTCTTCATATATTCTAGATAAAGTCTCTGATTAGACATACAATTTGCAAATATTTTCTTTCACTCTCTGTTCTGTCTTTTTCCCTTTCTCGATGGTATCCTTTGAAGCATAAAAGTTTCTAAATTTACAAAAAAGACAGCAAATTCAAATTCATAGGCAAATTCAAAAGATCTAGAATAGTCAAAATTATCTATAAAAAGAAAAACAAAGTTGGAAAACTTACACTTCCCAATTTCAAAACTTACTAGAGTAATTGAGACAGGTTGGTATTAGCACAAGAATACACCTATAAATCAATAGAATTGAGAATCTAAAAATAAAACCTCACACCAATTGATTGTAGACAAGTGTGATAAGACAGTTCAAGGGGGAAAGATGGTTTTCAAAAACTGGTGCTCCAACAACTGCCTATCTACATGCAAAAGAATAAATGTGGACTTCTCCCACACACCATACACACAAAAAAAATAACATGCAAAATGGACCATAAAACTAAATGTGAGAACTAAAGCTATAAAATCTTAGAAGAAATATAGGGAAAAGTATTCATGACCTTCATTTAGGCAAAGCCTTCTTAGATATAACATTTAAAACACAAGCAACAAAAGAAGAATAAATTGAATTCTATCACAATTTAAAATTTTCATGCTTCAAAGGATACCAAACATTGTGCTTCAAAAGATACCATCAAGAAAGTGAAAAAGACAGCCAGGAATTATGGCTCATGCCTGTAATCTCAGCACTTGGGAAGCCAAGGCAGGTTGATCACTTGAGGTCAGGAATTTAAGACCAGCCTGGCAAACATAGTGAAACCCTGTCTCTACTTAAAATACAAAAATTAGCCAGGTGTGATGGCACATGCCTGTAATCCCAGCTACTTGGGAGACTGAGGCAGAAGAATTCCTTGAACCTGGGAGGCAGAGGTTGCAGTGAGCCAAAATCACACCACTACCCTCCAGCCTGGGCAACAGAGTAAGACTGTCAGAAAAGAAAAGAAAGAAAGAAAGAAAGACCAGAGAGTGAAAGAAAATATTTGAAAATTGTATGTCTGTCTAATCCAACTTTTATCTAGACTATAGAGAACTCTTACAGCTCAATGTTCAAAAGAGTTCAAAAGAACTCTTACAACTCTTTTATCTAGACTATATGAAGAACTCTTACAACAAATATGCTAGATATGAGCCCAATTATATCAATAATCACATTAAATGTTAATGGTCTAAATACACCAATTAAAAGACAAAGATTGTCAGAGTGGATCAAAAAACAAGACACAACTATATGTTGTCTACAAGAAACCCACTTTAAATGTAAAGATACATATAGATTAAAAGTAAAGGAATAGATGGGTTTGTCAATGATTTCTTTGATATGGCACCAAGAGCACATGCAACGAAGGCAAAAAATAGATAAATGGTACTACATCCGGCTTGAAAACATCAATTTCAAAGGACACAATCTACAGAATGGGAGAAAATATTTACAAATTATATATGGATAGGAGGTTGATATCCACAATATATAAAGACATAACAACAACAACAACATAAAGAACTTATCTTAAAATGGCCAAATGATATGAATAGGCATTTCTCCAAAAATGATATTCACAAGTCCAAGAAGCATATAAAAAAAAGATCATCTTTTTATATGATATTCAAATGTTTATCTTTTTATATGCTTCTTGGACATGTGAATATCATCTTAGTAAATTATTACTCTAGGGCAAACACTGAAAAGTTTTTAAAACAAGTATAACAGTTTTAAAGGAAATAATTATAAGGAAAATCACAGCCACAATGAGATATCACCTCACATTCATTAGGATGGCTACTTTTAAAAAACAAACAGAAAATAATTAATGTTCATAAGGATGTGGAAAAACTGGAACCCCTGTGCACTGTTGGTGGGAATGTAATAGGGTATGGCCACTATTGAAAACAGCGTGGTCCTCAAAAAATTAGAAATAGAATTATCATACAATCCACTTCTGAGATTATCCAAATCCAAAAGAATTAAAAGCAAGATTTTTGAAGAGATATTTATGCATCCATGTTCATAGCAGCATTATTTATAGCAGCCAAGAGGCAGAAGCAATTAAGATGTCCATCAATGGGAGAATGGATAAATACACTGTACACTTAAAAGTGGTTAAGGTGCTACATTTTATGTTGTGTGGATATTTTAATGTAGTTAGTTAGTTAAATAGTTAGTTAAAGACAGGGTCTCACTATGTTGCTCAGGCTGGTCTCAAACTCCTGAGCTCAAGCTTCCAAGTAGCTGATATGACAGGTACACACCACCAGGCTGGGCAATGTGTATTCTTTGCCAAACTTAAAACATTTTTTAAAGTAAAGGAATGGAGAGAGATATACTATGCTAACACTAACAAAAGAAAGCTGAAGTGGCTATATTTTCAGACACATGAGACTTCAGAGCTAGAAAAATTATCAGTGATAAAGAGGGGGATTACATAATGATATAGGGGTCAATTCTCCAAGAATACATAACAACCTGTAAGGCATAAGAGCCTAGCAACACAGTATCAAAATCCATACGACAAAAACTTATAGAACTGCAAGAAGAAATAGATGGATCCACTCCTACTACAGTTAGAGACTTTAAAACTCCTCTACCAGTAATGAAAAGATCCAGCAGGCAGAAAATCATAAGGACATAGCTGAATTCAACAAGACCATTGATAAACTGGATATAATTGACATCTATAGTATACCTTATCCAACAATACCAGACTATGCATTATTCTCAAGCTCACATGAAATGTTCACTTAGACTCACATTCTGAACCATAAAATACACCTTGACAAATTTAAAGGAGGAAAAATCATACAGTGTATATACTCCCAGACTGCATGTAATTAAATTGAACTAGAAATTAATAACAGAAATATTTGTACATTAAACAACATACTACCTTTTTTTTTTTTTTTTTTTTTTTTTTTTTTTTTTTTTTTTAGACAGGGTCTTATTCTGTTACCCAGGCTGGAGTGTGGTAGTGCAACCATGACTCACTGCAACCTCAACCTCCTGGGCTCAAGCAATTTTCCCACCTCAGCCTCCTGAATAGCTGGGACCACAGCTGTGTGCCACCAAATCCAGCTTGTGTGTGTGTGTGTGTGTGTGTGTGTGTGTGTGTAGAGATGTAGTCTCCATATGTTGCCAAAGCTAGTCTTGAACTTCCGGGCTGAAGTGATTGTCCAACCTTGGCCATCCAAGGTGCTGGGATTACAAGTGTGAGCCACTGTGTCTAGCCAACAACACATTTCTAAATAACACATGGGCCAAAGGAGAAATCTCAGGAGACATTTAAATACATTTGAACTAAATGAAAATACAACTTATCAAAATTTGTATGGTGCAGCGAAGTAGTGTATAAAGAGAAATGTAAGCATTTGATGCATATATTAGGAAAAAAGAGAGATATCTAAAATCAATAATCTAAACTTCCATCTTAGGAAACTAGAAAAAGAAGAGGAAATTAAATCCATTGTAGGCAGAAGAAGAGAAATAATAAAAATTATAGCAAAAATAAATGAAATTGAAAACAGAAAATCAATAGATAAAAATCAATAAAATCTCAGGCTGGTTCTCTGAAATAATCAAATTGATAAACCTCTAAGAAAAAATAGAGATAAGATATAAATTACTAATATCAGAAATGAAGGATGGGACATCACCACAGAGCCCATGGACATGAAAAGATAATACAGGAATGCTACAAAAAAAAAATCTATGTCTACAAATGCTAACCCAGATGAAATAGAACAATAATTCCCTGAAAGATGTAATCTGCCAAAATTCACACAAAAAGAAATAGACAATTTGTATACGGCTGTATCTATTAAAGAAATTGAAAGCCAAACATGATGGCTCATACCTGTAATCTCAGCACTTTGGGAGGCTGAGGTGGGAGGATTGCTTGAGCCTGTAATCCCAGCTACTCAGGAGACTGAGCAGAATATACATGAGGGTATATTTCTGGGCTCTCTATTCTATTTCCTACACACACACACACACACACACACACACACACACGAGAGTATATTTCATATATACACATGAAGGTATATATATTTCTGGGCTCTCTATTCTATTTCCTGCGCACACACACACACACACACACACACACACACACGAGGGTATATTTCATATATATAGACATGAGGGTATATTTCTGGGCTCTCTATTCTATTTCCTACACACATACACACACACACATATGTATGAGGGTATATTTCATATATGTACACACACACACATACACACACACACACACACACACACGAGGGTATATTTCTGGGCTCTATTCTATTCCCTACACACACAGGAAATAACGTGTGTGTGTGTGTGTGTGTGTGTGTGTAGGAAATAGCCCAGAAATACACACAGTCACTCTGTGTGTGTGTGTGTGTGTGTGAAATAGAATAGAGAGCCCAGAAATATATCCTCATATATATGGTCAAGTGATTTTTGACAAGGATGTCAAGACCTTTCAATTGGTAAGGCAACAATTTTTTCAACAAATAGTTTCAGAAAAACTTGATACTCACTTGCAAAAGAATGAACTTGAACACTTAACACCATATAAAAATTAACTCAAGATGAATCAAAGATCTAAACATAACACATAAAACTCTAAAACTCTTAGAAAAAAACACAGGGCACAACCTGCATGACATCAGACTTGGCAGTGATTTCTTGGATACGACACCAAAGACATAGGCTACAAAAGCAAAAAATAGACCAATTAGATTTTATAAAAATGTTTTAATGTCATGCATATAAACACACTATCAAAAAGTAAGAAGGCAACCCACAAAGTGAGAGACAATATTTGCAAACCATATGTCTGATAAAGGAATAATATCCAGAATATCTACAGAACTTCTAAAACTTAACCAAAAAAAATCCCAATTCACAAATGGACAAAGGAGTTGAATAGACATTTCTCCAAAGAAAGTATAAAATGACTAATAACCACATGAAAAGATGTTCAACATCACAAATCATTAAGAAAAGGCAAATCAAAACTATGAGATACCAACTCATACCCATTAGGATGGCAACTATTTAGAAAATCTGAAAATAATAAGTGTTAGTGAAATTGGAACCCTTACGGACTCCTGGTGTAAATGTAAATGTATATGGTACAGCCACTATAGAAAACGGTATGGCAGTTCCTCAAAAAAAATAAAAATAGAATTACCATATGATCCAGCAATTCCATTCCTGGGTATATACCTAAAAGAACTGAAGTCACAAGGAGACTAATACTGTATGATTCCACTTACATAAGCTATCTAGAGTAGCCAAATTCATAGAGACAGAAAGCAGAACAGTGGTTGCCAGAAACTGAGGAGTGTGGGGAATAGGGAGTTATTGTTTAACAGATATAGAGTTTTAGTTTTGCAAAATGGAAAAGCTCTAGAATGAATGGTGCTAGTGGTTGCACAACAATATGAATATATTTAATACCACCAAACTATGCACTTAAAATGGTTCAGATGGCAAACTTTATCTTCTGTGTATTTTAACACAATTTTAAAATTGAGAAAAAAACTCAACAATAAGAAAATGAACAATTGGGCAAGGCATGGTGGTTCATGCCTGTAATTCCAGCTCTTTGGGAAGCTGAGGAGAGAATTGCTTGAGCCCAGGAGTTCAAAACCAGCCTGGGAAACATAGCAAGACTTCATCTCAAGGGAATGGAAGGGAAGGGAAGGGGAGGGAAGGGAGAGAGAGAGGAAGAAAGAGAAGAAGAAAAAGAAGAAGAAAGAGAGAAAGAAAGAAAAGAAAGAGAGAGAGAGAAAAGAGAGAGGAAGGAAGGAAGGAAGCAAGCAAGCAAGCAAACAAACAAACTCAATTTAAAAATTGGCAAAAGACCTGAAGATGCATCACCAAATAAGATATATAGATGGCCAATAAGCATATGAAAAGATGCTCCACATCATATGTCACTAGAGGATTGCAAATTAAAACAACAATGAGATACTACTACACATCTATTGGAATGGAAAAAAAAAACAACACCAAATGCTGGCAAGGATGTGGAGCAACAGAAACATTCATTGCTGTCTAGAACACAAAATGGTACAGCCATTTTGGAAGACAATGTGACAGTTTCATACAAAACTAAACATACTCTTACCATACAATCCAGCAATTACACTCCTTGGTTATTTACTCAAATGAGTTTAAAACATATGTCTACACAAAAACCTACACACCAATGTTTATAGTAGCTTTGTGCATAACTGTCAAAACTGGGAAGCAACCAAGATGTCCTTCAGTAGATGAATGGATAAATAAACTGTGGCACATCCTTACAAGGGAATATTATTCCACACTAAAAATTAATGAGCCATCAAGACATGAAAAGACATGAAAGAATCTTAAATGTATTTTATTAAGTGAATGAAGCCAATCTGAAAAGGCAACATAGTATATGATTCCAACTAATGACATTCTGGAAGGGACAGCACTATGAATACAGTAAAAAGATCAGTGGTCACCAGGAGTTAGAGGGGAGGGAGAAAGGGAAGGATGAATAGGCATAGCAGAGATTTGGGGAACAGTGAAATGTTCTGTGTAATGCTATAATAGTAGATATATGTAATTACACATTTGTTAGGACCCATAAATGAACATCAAGAGTGAACCCTAAAGTAAACTATGGACTACAGGTGATAAAGTGTTGGAGTAGCTTCATCAAGTGTAACAAATATACCACTCCGGCGCAGATGTTCTTCGTGAGGGAGGATACGTGGGGTAAGAAGGGGCATAAGTGGGAACTCTCTGTACTTTCCTGTCATTTTTCTTTTACTCTAAAACCACCCTTAAAAAAATAAAGTTTGAAAATGGCAGATAAGAGGCAGGACTAATTTGCAGCTCCCACTCAGACAGGCAAAGTAGCATATGGAGACTCACATCATGAACTTTTGCTCCAAGAACTACTGCAGAAACATGACAGGGTAACTGAGAGAATCCACAGGCCCTCTGAAGGAAGCAGCTTGCCACTGCAGTCTCCATGAGACAGCCAAGAAACTGTGAGTGCCAAAGTGTGAGAGAGTGTATGTCTGCCCCCAAACATGTTCCCCAGTGAGGGTATGTGACAGTCCGGATCATAAGAGAAGGATTTGACCTCGCCTGGAGCTGAGACAAATTTAGAGAGCCACACAAAATAAAGGGGTAAAGAAAGTAGTGGGAAGAGCACTGTGGGCACTCTCAGTCCCCAGGGAAGCCATTTCTGTCTTTATCTTGCAGGAGTCCTTGGGAAGGGCTGCCAGCGGAATTGAGAAAAGACCACAGGGAGAAGGAAACTTCCAGTTAAATTTTATAACAATTTCAACTGAACGTGAAGTTTCCTGGACAGAATCTGGAGAAGGGGTCAAATAAGAGTGCAGATACAAGCATAGAAGTTGTGGCAGGCAGGGAGGTACAAAACCTGAAAACCTTGCTTGTGTTCTCAGCAGGGAGGCTTGTAGTCTGGGGAAAGTTCTCAGCCCTGCACCTGCTGCCTGGAAATAAACTTCATGCTGGTGGAGGAGCATGCTGACAGTGAGATCACACTTTCCAGTTTCATGGGAGTTGGGTGACACCTGTCACTGTTGGCTATCCCCCACTTCCCTGGCGACCTGTATGACACAGTAGAGGCAGCCATAATCCCCCTGGGAACATAACTCCATTGGCCTGAGAACCACATCCTCATTCCCCACAGCAGTGACAGCAAGCCCCATCAGAACGAGAGTCTGAGCTCAGACACAACTAACCCTGTCTCGACCTGGGTGCTTTCTCTACTTGCCCTGGTATCAGAAGACAAAGTAAATAAACTCTTGGGAGCTCTATGACCCTGCTCATCACCTGAGAAACTCAAATACTTATCCAGGTAACCTAGGGCAAACTTGTATCCTCTCTATAGTACCACAGATGATGCTCTCTTGAAAGTGCCACCTCCTGGCCAGAGGTCAACCAATACAAAACCAGCATACCAAATAAAAATGCAACCGAGGGCCCTCACACAGTCCACTTCACTCCCCTGCTACCTTCACCAGAGCAGGTGCCGGTATTCAGAGCTGAAAGACCTGAAGACACATTACAGGACTCTGCAGACACTCCCCAGTACCAGCCTAGAGCCCAGCAGCTCCACTAGGTGGCTAGACCCAGAAGAGAAATAACAATCACTGCAGTTTGGCTCTCAGAAAGCCCCACCCCTAGGGGAAGGGGGAGAGCACCACATCAAGGGAGCACCCTGTGGGACAAAAGAATCTGAACAGCAGCCCTTGAGCCCCAGGTCTTCCCTCTGACATAGTCTCCCCAAATGAGAAGAAACCAGAAAAAAAACTCTGGTAGTATGACAAAACAAGGTTCTTTAACACCCCCAAAAGGATACACTAAGCTCACCAGCAATGGATCTGAAAGAAAAAGAAATATTTAAATTGCCAGAAAAAGAATTCAGAAGGTCAATTATTAAGCTACTCAAGGAGGCACCAGAGAAAGGTAAATACCAACTTAAAGAAAGTTTTTAAATGTTACATCATATGGCCAGAAAAATCTCCAGGGAAATAGATAGCATAAATAGAAAATAATCACAACTTGTAGAAATGAAGGACATACTTAGAGAAATGTAAAATACACTGGAAAGTCTCAACAATATAATCAAATAAGTAGTAGAATTTCAGACCTCAAAGACAAGGCTTTCAAATTAACCCAATCTGACAAACACAAAGGAAAAAGAATTTTTAAACTGAACAAAGCCTCCAAGAAGTTTGGGATTATGTTAAATGACCAAACCTAAGAACAAGTGGTGTTCCCAAGGAAGAAGAGAAATCTGAAAGTTTGGAAAACATAGTTGAGGGAAACTTCCCTGGCCTTTCTAGAACTCTAGATGTCCAAAAACAAGAAGCTCAAAGAACACCAGGAAAATTCATCACAAAAAGATCTTCACCTAGGCACATAGTCATCAGGTTATTTAAAGTCAAGACAGACAAAAGAATCTTAAGAGCTGTGAGGCAAAAGTATCAGGTAATCTATAAAGGAAAATCTATCAGATTAACAGCAGATTTCTCAGCAGAAATCCTACACGCTAGAAGGGATTTGTGTCCTATCTTTAGCCTCCTTAAACAAAATAATTATCACCCAAGAATGTTGTATCCAGCAAAACTAAGCTTCATAAATGAAGGAAAGATACAGTCTTTTTCAGACAAACAAATGCTGACAGAATTCACCACTACTAAGCCAGCCTACAAGAACTGCTAAAAATGAATTCTAAATCTTGAAACAAATCCTTGAAATACACCAAAATAGAAACTCTTTAAAGCATTAATTTCACAGAACCTATAAAAAACACAGTGAATAAAACCAAGGTATTCAGGTAACAAACAGTAAATGAATAGAAGTATACCTCATATATCAATACCATTTTTGAATGTAAATGACCTAAATGCTCCACTTATAGGATACAGAGTGGCAGAATGGATAAGAATTCACCAATCAAGTATCTGCTGTCTTCAAGAGACTCACCTAACACATAAGGACTCACATAAACTTAAGGTGAAGGGATGATCGGAAAAAGATATCCCATGCAAACGGACACCAAAAGCAAGGAGGAGTAGCTATTCTTATATTAGACAAAACAGACTTTAAAACAACAACAGTTTAAAAAGACAAAGAGGGACATTATAGAATGATAAAAGGACTAATGCAACAGGAAAATACCACAGTCCTAAATATATATGCACCTAATACTGGAGGTCCCAAATTTCTAAAACAATTACTGCTAGACCTAAGGAATGAGATAGACAGCAACACAATAATAGGGGGAACTTCAACATTCCACTGACAGCACTAGACAGGTCATCAAGACAAAAAGTCAACAAAGAAACAATGGACTTAAACTATACCCTGAAACAAATAAACTTGATAGATGTTTACAGAACATTCTACCCAACAGCTACAGAATAACATACTATTCACAAATACATGAAACATTCTCCAAGATAGACCATACGATGAGCCACAAAACAAGTCTCAATAAATTTAAGAAAATTAAAATTATAGCACGATCTGCACACATACCCCAGAACCTAAAGTACAATAAAAAAAATTATATCAAGCACTCTCCCAGACAACACTGGAATAAAATTGGAAATAAACTCCAAAAAGAATCATCAAAACCACGCAAACACATGGAAATTAAATAATGTGCTCCTGAAGGCTCAGTGGGTCAACAATGAAATCAGGATGGAAATTTAAAAATTCTTTGAACTGAACAATAACAGTGATACAATCTATCAAAACCTCTGAAATACAGCAAAAGCAGTGCTAACAGGAAAGTTCATAGCATAGCAAGCCTACATCAGAAAGTCTAAAGGAGCACAAATAGACAATCTAAGGTTACACCTCAAGGAACTAGAGAAACAAGCCCAAACCAAACCCAAACCCAGCAGAAGAAAAGAAATAGCAAAGATCAGAACAGAATCAAATGAAATTGAAACAAAATAAACAATGCAAAAGATAAATAAAACAAAAAGTTGGTTTTTTTGAAAAGATAAAATTGATAGAACATTAGCAAGATTAGCCAAGAAAAGAAGAGAGAAGATAAACTCAATTAGAAATGAAATACAAAATATTACAACCCATACCACAGAAATACAAAAGATCATTCAAGGCTACTATGAATACCTAAACACATACAAACTAGAAAATCTAGAGAAGATTAATAAATTCTTGGAGATATACAATCATCCTAGATTAAACCAGAAGAAAAATAGAAACTTTGAACAAGCAGCAAGATTGAAATGGTAATTTCAAAAATTGCCAGCAAAAAGAGTCCAGGATCAGATGGATTTACAGATGAATTCTATCAGACATTCAAAAAAGAATTGGTACTCATCTTTTTTTTTTAATTTATTTTTTTATTGCATTTTAGGTTTTGGGGTACATGTGAAGAACATGCAAGATTGTTGCATAGGTACACACATGGCAGTGTGATTTGCTGCCTTCCTTCCCTTCACCTATATCTGGCATTTCTCCCCATGCTCTCTCTTCCCAACTCCCCACCCCCCGCTGTCCCTCCCCTATTTGCCCCTGACAGACCCCCCAGTGTGTGATGCTCCCCGCCCCCCGTGTCCATGTGTTCTCATTGTTCAACACCCGCCTATGAGTGAGAACATGAGGTGTTTGACTTTCTGTTCTTGTGTCAGTTTGCTGAGAATGATGGTTTTCAGGTTCATCCATCTCCCTACAAAGGACATAAATTCATTGGTTTTGATGGCTACATAATACTCCATGGTGTATATGTGCCATATTTTCCCTGTCCAGTCTATCATCGATGGGCATTTGGGTTGGTTCCACGTCTTTGCTATTACAAACTATGTTGCAATGAACATTCGTGTGCATGTGTCCTTATAGTAGAATGATTTATAATCCTTTGGATATGTACCCAGTAATGGGATTGCTGGGTCAAATGGAATTTCTATTTCTAGGTCCTTGAGGAATCGCCACACTGTCTTCCACAATGGTTGAACTAATTTACACTCCCACCAACAGTATAAAAGTGTTCCTATTTCTCCACATCCTCTCCAGCATCTGTTGTCTCCAGACTTTTTAATGATTGCCATTCTAACTGGCATGAGATGGTATCTCAATGTAGTTTTGATTTGCATTTCTCTAATCACCAGTGATGATGAGCATTTTTTCATATGTTTCTTGGCCTCATGTATGTCTTCTTTTATAAACTGTCTGTTCATATCCTTCACCCACTTTGGAATGGGCTTGTTTTTTTTTTTTTCTTGTAAATCTGTTTTAGTTCTTTGTAGATTCAGCCCTTTGTCAGATAGGTAGATTGCAAAAATTTTTTCCCATTCTGTTGGTTGCCAATTCACTCTAATGACTGTTTCTTTTGCCGTGCAGAAGCTGTGGAGTTTGATTAGGTCCCATTTGTCTATTTTGGCATTTCTTGCCAACGCTTTTGGTGTTTTGGTCATGAAGTCCTTGCCTACGCCTATGTCCTAAATGGTTTTGCCTAGATTTTCTTCTAGGGTTTTTATGGTGTTAGGTCTTATGTTTAAGTCTTTAATCCATCTGGAGTTAATTTTAGTTTAAGGTGTCTGGAAGGGATCCAGTTTCTGCCTTCTGCACATGGCTAGTCAGTTTTCCCAACACCATTTATTAAACAGGGAATCCTTTCCCCATTGCTTGTTTTTGTCAGGTTTTTCAAAGATTGGATGGTTGTAGATGTGTTGTGTTGCCTCTTAGGCCTCTGTTCTGTTCGTTTGGTCTATATCTCTGTTTTGGTACCAGTATCGTGCTGTTTTGATTACGGTAGCCCTGTAGTATAGTTTGAAGTCCGGTAGTGTGATGCCTCCAGCTTTGTTCTTTTTGCTTAGAATTGACTTGGCTATGCAGGCTCTCTTTTGGTTCCATATGAAGTTTAAGGTGGTTTTTTCCAATTCTGTGAACAGGGTCATAGGTAGCTTGATGGGGACAGCACTGAATCTATAAATTACTTTGAGCAGTATGGCCATTTTCACAATATTGATTCTTCCTAACCATGAACATGGAATGTTCCTCCATCTGTTTGTGTCCTCTCTTTTTTCCTTGGGCAGTGGTTTGTAGTTCTCCTTGAAGAGGTCCTTTATGTTCCTTGTTAGTTGTATTCCTAGGTATTTTATTCTCTTTGTAGCAATTGTGAATGGCAGTTTATTCTTGATTTGGCTCTCTTTGAGTCTGTTATAAGTCTGTTATTGGTGTATAGAAATGCTTCTGATTTTTGCACATTGATTTTGTATCCTGAGACTTTGCTGAATTTGTTTATCAGTTTCAGGAGATTTGGGGCTGAGATGATGGGGTCTTCTAGATATGCAATCATGTCGTCTGCAATAGAGACAATTTGACTTCCTCCTTTCCTATTTGAATATCCTTTATTTCTTTTTCTTGCCTGATTGCTCTGGCTAGAACTTCCAATACTATATTGAATAGGAGTGGTGAAAGAGGGCATCCTTGTCTAGTGCCAGATTTCAAAGGGAATGCTTCCAGTTTTTGCCCAGTCAGTATGATACTGGCTGTTGGTTTGTTGTAAATAGCTTTTATTATTTTGAGATACATTCCATCAATACCTAGTTTACTGATGGTTTTTAGCATAAAAGGCTGTTGAATTTTGTCAAAGGCCTTCTCTGCATCAATTGAGATAATCATGTGTTTTTTGTCTTTGGTTCTGTTTATGTGGTGAATTATGTTTATAGACTTGCATATGTTGAACCAGCCTTGCATCCCCGGGATGAATCCTACTTGATCATGGTGGATAAGCTTTTTGATGTGCTGTTGCAATCAGTTTGCCAGTATTTTATTGAAGATTTTTGCATCTATGTTCAACATGGATATTGGCCTGAGGTTTTCTTTTCTCGCTGAGTCTCTGCTGGGTTTTGGTATCAGGATGATGTTCGTCTCATAAAATAATTTGGGAAGGATTCCCCCTTTTTGGATTATTTGGAATAGTTTCAGAAAGAATGGTACCAGCTCCTCTTTGTATGTCTGGTAAAATTCAGCTGTGAACCCATCTGGACCTGGGCTTTTTTTGGGTGGTAGGCTCTTAATTGCCGCCTCAACTTCAGACCTTGTTATTGGTCTATTCAGGGTTTTGACTTCTTCCTGGTTTAGGCTTGGGAGGATGCAAGTGTCCAGGAATTTATTCATTTCTTCCAGGTTTACTAGTTGATGTACATAGACTTGTTTGTAATAATCTCTGATGATGGTTTGAATTTCTGTGGAATCTGTGGTAATATCCCCTTTATCATTTTTTATTGCATCTATTTGATTAATCTCTCTTTTCTTTTCTTATTAATCTGGCTAATGGTCTATTTTGTTGATCTTTTTATAAAAAAAAAACAGTTCCTGGATTTATTGATTTTTTAAGGGTTTTTTGTGTCTCTATCTCCTTCAGTTCTGCTCTGATCTTAGATATTTCTTGTCTTCTGCTAGGTTTTGAGTTTTTTTTATCTTGATCCTCCACCTCTTCCAATTTTTATGATAGAGTGTCAATTTTAGATCTATCCTTGCTTCTCATGTGGGCATTTATTGCTGTGTATTTTCCTCTAGAGACTCCTTTAAAAGTGTCACAGAGATTCTGGCATGTTGTGTCTTCGTTCTCGTTGGTTTTGAAGAACATCTTTATTTCTGCCTTCATTTCATTGTTTATCCAGTCAATATTCAAGAGCCAGTTGTTCAGTTTCCATGAAGCTGTGCAGTTCTGAGTTAGTTTCTTAATTCTGAGTTCTAACTTGACGGCACTGTGGTCTTAGAGACTGTTATGATTTCTGTTCTTTTGCATTTGCTGAGGAATGATTTACTTCCAATTATGTGGTCAATTTTAGAGTAGGTCCGATGTGGTGCAGAGAAGAATGTATATTCTGTGGATTTGGGGTGGAGAGTTCTGTAAAGGTCTGTTAGGTTTGCTTGGTCCAGGTCTAAGTTCAAGTCCTGGATATCCTTGTTAATTTTCTGTCTTGTTGATCTGTCTAATGTTGACAATGGGGTGTTAAAGTTTCCCATTATTATTGTGTGGGAGTCTAAGTCTCTTTATAAGTCATTAAGAACTTGCCTTATGTATCTGGGTGCCCCTGTATTGGGTGCATATATATTTAGAATCGTTAGCTCTTCTTGTTGCCTGGATCCTTTTACCATTATGTAATGTCCTTCTTTGTCTCTTTTGATCTTTTTTGGTTTAAAGTCTATTTTATCAGAGACAAGAATTGCAACTCCTGCTTTTTTTTTTTTTTTTTTTTGCTATCCATTTGCTTGGTAAATCTTCCTCCATCCCTTTATTTTCAGCCTTTGTGTATCCTTGTATGTGAGATGGGTTTCCAGGATACAGTACATCAATGGGTTTTGGCTTTTTATCCAATTTGCCAGTATGTGCCTTTTGATTAGGGCATTTAGCCCATTTACATTTAGGGTTAATATTCTTATGTGTGAATTTGATCCTGCCATTTTGATGCTAGCTGGCTGTTTTGCCCGTTAGTTGATGCAGTTTCTTCATTGTGTTGATGCTTTTTTATCATTTGGTATGTTTTTGGAGTGGCTGGTACTGGTTGTTCCTTTCTATGTTTAGTGCCTCTTTCAGGAGCTCTTGTAAAGCAGCCTGGTGGTGATGAAATCTCTCAGTACTTGCTTGTTTGCAAAGGATTTTATTTTTCCTTCACTTATGAAGCTTAGTTTGGTTGGATATGAAATTCTGGGTTGAAAGTTCTTTTCTTTAAGGATGTTGAATATTGGCCCCCACTCTCTTCTGGCTTGTAGGGTTTCTGCTGAGAGATCTGCTGTGAGTCTGATGGGCTTCCCTTTGTGGGTAACCTGACCTTTCTCTCTGGCTGCCCTTAGCATTTTCTCCTTCATTTCAACCCTGGTGAATCTGAGCCTTGGGGTTGCTCTTCTTGAGGAATGTCTTTGTGGTGGTCTCTGTATTTCCTGAACTTGAATATTGGCCTGCCTTGCTAGGTTGGGGAAGTTTTCCTGGTTAGTATCCTGAAGAGTATTTTCCAGCTTGGATTCATTCTCTCCGTCACATTCAGGTACACCTATCAAACGTAGATTAGGTCTTTTCACATAGTCCCATATTTCTTGGACACTTTGTTCATTCCTTTTTACACATTTTTCTCTAATCTTGCCTTCTCATTTTACTTCATTGAGTTGATCTTTGGCCTCTGATATCCTTTCTTCTGCTTGGTCAATTTGGCTGTTAAAACTTGTGCATGCTTCATGAAGTTCTCATGTTGTGTTTTTCAGCTCTATCAATTCACTTATATTCCTCTCTAAGTTGTCTATTCTCATTAGCATTTCATCAAATCTTTTTTCAAGGTTCTTAGTTTCTTTGCATTGGGTTAGAACATGTTCTTTTAGCTCACAGAAGTTTCTTTTACCAACCTTCTGAAGCCTGATTCTGTCAATTCATCACATTCATTCTCCATCCAACCCTTGTTCCCTTGCTGGTGAGGAGTTGTAATTCCTTGTAGAAGGAGAGGTGTTCTGGTTTCGGGTGCTTTCGTCCTTTTTGCACTGGTTTCTTCCCATCTTTGTGAATTTATCCACCCATCACCTTTGAAGTTGTAGACTTTAAGATTGGGTCTCTGAGTGGACATCCAGTTTGCTGATGATGAAGTTATTTCCTTCTATTTCTTAGTTTACCTTCTAACAGTCTGGCCCCTCTGCTGCAGGACTGCTGAGGTCCACTCCAGGCCCTGCTTGCCTGGGGACCACCTGCAGTGGCTGCAGAACAGTAAGGGTTGCTGCCAGTTTCTTCTTCTGCTATCTTTGTCCAAGAAGGATACCCACCGGATGCCAGTCTGAGCTCTCCTTTATGAGGTGACTCTTTGGATATACGGGGGTCAGGGAGCTGCTTGAGGAGACAGTCTGTCCTTTATAGGAGCTCAAGTGCTGAGCTGTGAGCTCCATTGTTCATTCAGAGCTGCTGGGCAGGTACATTTAAGTCTGCTACAGCAGAATTCATAACCCCCCCACCGTTTTTTTCCCCTCAGGTGCTCTGTCCTGGGGAGTTAGGGTTTTATTTGAGTTTCCGTTGTGCTGCTGCCTTTTTTCAGGGCTGCCCTGCCCAGCGAGGAGGCAGCCTAGCCACTGTCTGCCTGCAGAGGCTTTGCTGAGCTGCTGTGGGCTCTGCCCAGGTGCCGTGTGAACTTCCCTGTAGTCCTGTTTATAGGGGTGTAGTTAGAACTGCCTTGGCAATGGTGGCCCACCTCTATAATGGCAGACTCTCTCTGTAATGGTGGGCTGCCTCAGCAATGGCGGGCTGCCTCAGCAATGGCAAACTACCTCCACAGTGGTGGACTGCCTCAGTAATGGTGGACGCCCCTCTCCCACAGAGCTGGACCATCCCAGGTTCAGCTGTGCTTGCTGTGAAACTCTCCATCCAGAGCATTTCTGATTGCTGTATTTTTTTGTGGGGGTGGGACCAGCCGAGCCTGATCACCTGGCTGCCTGCCTCAGAGTCTTTTTTTTTTAGTTGAACTGTCAACTGTCTCCCAGGTATTCCAGTCACCTGTTGAAAAGGCATTGGGATCTGTGTGATTTCCCATACGGCGTCCCACTGTGCCGGTTGAAACAGCGGCACTGAGATTCTTGGAGCTTTTTTGCCCAGGAATCTCCTGGCCTCGCTCCCTGTCTCAGTCCCCTTTTTAATCAGATGAATGGGCGACTCTGCCTTCCCAGAGCTCCAATCACCAGCTAAAACAGTGCCCGGGTGTGTGTATTTTGTATGGAGAACCACCACGCCAGCCAAAACAGGCACGCTGGCGGCCCATGGGGCTCCTCTGCCTGGGAATCTCCTGGTCTGTGGGCAATAAAAATCCACCTGGAAATGCAGCATTCACTCACCCTCCACGCTTTCACTGGGAGCTGCAATCCTGAGCTGCTCCTAATCGGCCATCTTGGATCCCCAAACGGTACTCATCTTATTGATACTATTCCAAAAGACAGAGAAAGAAGGAATCCTCCCTAAATCATTCTATGAAGCCAGTATCACCCTAATACCAAAACCAGTAAAGGCCATAACAACAACAAAAAACTAAAGACCAGTATCCCTGATGAACACAGATGCAAAAAATCCTCAACAAAATACTGGTTAACCAAATACAACAGCATATCAAAAAGATTATACAACATTATCAGGTGGGTTTTATACTAGGGGTGCAGGGATGGTTTAACATATGCAAGTTGATAAATGTGATACACCATATAAACAGAATTAAAAACAAAAACCACATGATCATCTCAATAGACACAGAAAAAGCTTTTGACAAAAGCCAGCATCGTTTTATGACAAAAATCCTCAGTAAATTTGGCATAGAAGGAACATACCTTAAGGTAATAAAAGCCATCGATGACAAACCCACAGCCAACATTATACTGAATGGGGAAAAGTTTAAATTATTCCGCCTGAGAACTGAAACAAGACAAGGATGCCCACTTTCACCACTTTTGTTCAATGTACTACTGGAAGTCCTAGCTAGAACAACCAGAAAGAGAAAGAAATAAAGGGCATCCAAATCAGTAAAGAGGAAGTCAAATTGTATCGATGATACAATTACATACCTAGAAAACCCTAGAGACTGATTCAAACAGCTCCTAGAACTGGTAAATGAATTCAGTAAAGTTTCAGGATACAAAATTAATGTATGAAAATCAATAGCTTCACTATACACCAACAGCAATCAAGCTGAGAATCAAATTAAGGACTCAAAATAAAATACTTAGGAATATAACTAACCAAGGAAATGAAAGACATCTACAAAGAAAACTACAAATCCCATGCTCTTGGTTGGGTAGAATCAATATTCTGAAAATGACCGTACTGCTTACTGAATCTACAAATTCAATACAATTCTTATCAAAATACCACCATCATTCTTCACATAACTAGAAAAAATGATCCTAAAATTCACATGGAACCAAGATAGAACCCACATAGCCAAAGTAAGACTTGACAAAAAGAACAAATGAGGAGGCATCACATTATCCAACTTCAAACTATATTATAAGGCCATGGTCACCAAAACAGAATGGTACTGGTATAAAAATGACACACAGATCAATGGAACACCATAGAGAACCCAGAAATAAAACCAAATACTTACAGTCAACTGATCTTTGACAAAGCAAACAAAAGTGTAAAGTGGGGAAAGGACACCCTATTTAACAAGTCGTGCTGGGATAATGGGCAAGACACATGTAGAAGAATGAAAGTGGATCCTCATCTCTCACCTTATATAAAATCATCAAGATGGAGCAAATACTTACATCTAAGGCATGAAACCATAAAAGTTCTAGAAGATAACATTGAAAAAACCCTTCTAGACATTGGCTTAGGCAAAGATTTCATGACCAAGAACCCAAAAGCCAACATAAACAGAAAGATAAATAGATGGAACTTAATTAAACTAAAAACCTTCTGTGCAGCAAACGAAATAATCAACAGAATAAACAGACAATCTGTGGAGTGGGAGAAAATCTTCACAATCTATACATCTGACAAAGGGCTAAATTTTTTACATCTGACAAAGGACTATATTCAGAATCTACAAGGAACTCAGCAAGGAAAAACAAAGAATCCTATCAAAAAAAAATGGGCTAAGCATAGGAATAGACAATCCTCAAAAGGATTGTCTACTGCCAACAAACATATGAAAAAAAAATGCTCAACATCAATAATGATCAGGGAATTGCAAATCAAAACCGCAATGAAATACCACCTTATTCCTGTAATAATGGCCATAATCAAAAAATTAAGAAATAAGAAAATGTTGGTGTGAATGTGGTAAAAAGGGAACGCAAGGTTGGGAATGTAAACTAGTACAACCACTATGGAAAAAACTGTGGAGATTACTTAAAGAACTAAAAGTAGATGTACCATCTGATCCAGCAATCCTATCCAGAGGAAAACAAGTCATTATACAGAAAAGGAGACTTGCACATACATGTTTGTAACAGCACATTTCACAATTGCAAAAATGTGGAACCAGCCCAAATGTCTATTAATGAGTGGATAAAGAAAATGGGGTGTGTGTGTGTGTGTTTATATATTATACATATATATATATATTTGTGTATACACTTAACTATATACACAAATATATATAATATATATAAACACACACACACACACACACACGCACCATGAACTACCACTCAGTCATGAGAAGGAATTAAATAATTTGCAGCAACCTGGATGGAATTGGAGACCATTATTCTAAGTGAAGTAAATCAGGAATGGAAAACCAAGCATCGTATGTTCTCACTCCTAAGTGGAAGCTAAGCTATGAGGACTCAAAGGTATAAGAATGATACAATAGACTTTGGGGACTTGGAGGGAAGGGTGAGAAGAGGGTGAGGGATAAACAAAAATGACTACACACTGGGTACAGTGTACACTGCTCGGATGATGGGTGCACCAAAATCTCAGAAATCACCACTAAAGAACTTATTCATGTAACCAAACACCACTTGTCCCCAAAAAAACCTATTGAAATTTATAATAATAAAAGTTTTAAATAAAGTCTATTTTAAAAGAAATTTTCAAATGATTTAAATGATGAGAGAGAAACTAACAAATATTGAAGACAAGTCAAAGAAGATTCAAAATATGGCTAATAAGAGTCTCCAAATAAGAAAACAAAGAGAACAAAACAAATGCCAAAATATTATAAGTTAAGAAAACTTTCTTCACAATTTAAAATAAAAGTTCCCAAACTACGTTGTAAAATAACATGCCGTGTTGGGTGCAAAAAAAAAAAGTTAGATAAGATGAATAAGATCTAGTAGTTGATAGTACAACAGGGTGACTATAATCAGTAATAAATTATTGTGTACTTAAAAAATAACTAAAAGAGTAGAATTGAAATGTTCCTAACACAAAGAAACAATAAATGCTAAGGTAATGGATACCCCAATTACTCTGATGTGATTGCTACGCAATTTATACCTGTATCAGAACATCACATGTGCCCCATAAACATGTATAATTATTATGCACCAGTAATATTTTAAAATTTAAAAAAAAATTTAACACACCATGTAGGCCAGTCATGATGGCTCACACCTGTAATCTCAGCACTTTAGGAGGCTGAGGTGGGAAGATTGCTTGCGTCCAGGAGTCGAAGACCAGCCTGGTCAACATGGTGAAACCCTGTCTCTGCAAAAATGCAAAAATGAGCCCCACATGGTGGTGCATGACTGTGGTCCCAGCTACTCAGGAGGCTGAGGTGGGAGGCTTGCTTGAGCCTGGGATGCAGAGGTTGCAGAAAGCCAAGATGATGCGACTGCACTCCAGCCTGGGTGATAGAGCAAGATCCTGTCTCAAAAACAACAACAAAAATATCCAAACAAACAAACAAACAAACAAAAACCATGTACCTGAGAATATTGACCCAGAATGACCAATATCACAAAATTTTCAAATAGAATTACTAGACTTTAAAGAAAAAAAGAAAAATCCTTTGACATACAAACAAACAGTGAATGACTAGTAAGAGAAAGAAAATTAGATTATCCTGAAACACATATTTAAGATACTTATAGAAAGAAAATGCAAGCCAAGGATTTTATACGCAGTAAAACCGACATTCAAGTGCAAAGGGCATAAACTATTAACATATGCAAAAAATAGGAAATGTTGGTCTCGTGAGCCCTTTTAGAGAAATATACTACAGAATGAGCTTCAGCCATGCAAAATGACTAAAGAAACATTTAAAATAACGACTGGTGATGAGTAATAAACATGCAGTTACAGTATTAGTTACATAAATGTGTAGTTACAGTATTAGCTATATAACTAAACTAAATGAGAGCTAAAAGGAGAAGATTATAGTATGCAATGGCTGATGTTCAAACAATGTAGACAATTATTCTTAAATGGGGGTAGAATAAGGATATGGTATGCAAAAAAAAAAATTTTTTTTTAAGATGGTGTCTCACTCTGTCACTCAGGCTGGAGTGCAATGGCATGGTCTCAGCTCATTGCAATCTCCGCCTCCCAGGTTGAAACGATTCTCCTGCTTCAGCCTCGAGTAGCTGGGACTACAGGTGTGTGCCACCAAACCCGGCTAATTTTTGTAGAGATGAGGTTTCACTATATTGGTCTCTAACTCCTGACCTCATGATCCACCTGCCTCGGCCTCCCAAAGTGCTGGGATTACAGGTGTGAGGTACCATGCCTGGCCACAAAAATGCATTTTAACTGCTTTCAGTAATAATATTTGTGACAGTGGTATTACTATTACTCTGAGGTTATTTCATGTAAACATGGGGTGAAGTAAATTATTAATTATGACATATTTGAATTCTATCATGTCTGTGTTCTTGAGAAACAAGATTCTTGGTGTAAAAGAAAGGAGGTGCAAATGTGATATAGAAGAATTTTATAACTGTGATTATGAATTAGATGTATCAATCTGAACTTAGAAGATACAGTCATGCACTACATAACAATGTTTTTGTCAACAACAGACCACATGTGTAACAACTGTCCCAGGAGATTATACTGGAGGTTTATCATATTTCTACTGTACCTTTTCTACATCTAGATACAGAAACCTTACTGCCTACAGTACTCAGTACAGTGTCATATTGTATAGGTTTGTAGCTCAGGAGTATTAGGACATATCATACAACCTAGACATGCATTCATATCACATAGTCTAGGCATGTGATACATCCATACCTAGGCTATACCATCTAGGTTTCTTGTAAGTACACTCTGTGATATTCACACAGTGATAAAATTGCCTAACAACTCATTTCTCAGAATGTACCCAATCATTTAAGTGATGAGTAACTGTATTTTATTATTCTGTTTGTTTGTTTGGTTTTTGAGATGGCATCTCACTCCAGGTTCCAGCAATTCTCTGCCTCAGCCTCCCAAGTAGCTGGGATTACAGGCACACACCACCATGCCTAGCTAATTCTTTGTACTAAGTAGAAAGAGGGTTTCTCCATGTTGCCCAGGCTGATGAACTCCTGAGCTCAGGCACCACCCACCTTGGCTTCCCAAATGTATTTTCTTTTCAAAGAAAAAACATACACGTACATATAATATCTTAGTTCTGTTCACTAAAGGAGCCTGAAGATGATGACCAATCTAATAGCATTGATTATCCCTAGCACCCAGATTTGTTGAAATGCTATTTTCCACTAAATAAAACTAAGACCTCTTGGGGAAATTGTTGATTCCTGATATGGGGCAGAAAATGTGGAAGATGGGCCTGGAGCATCTTCTTATATTGGATAAGAGGGAGTTACCAAGCTACTAAGGTGTAACAAGAACTCAGTGCCAACTTGAAGAGGTTCCGATCAGCAGAGATGGGACAATTTGAGCTTCTAAAGGATAATTTCAATTGATTAACACCCATTAATCAATTAGTTAATAATGATATTTAAAATGATTTTTAAAAAACTAATGGATAATCTTGAGAGAATGTTATGAAACCAATTCATTTTCTTAAACGAAGCATTTATTCTGCCTTTCTGTATAAACCGTGCCATGGGTAATCAAATACTAATGAGGATATGTGTCTCTTTATAAAGGTACTCTATCTAATAAATGAAAAAATTAAAAAATTCAAATACCATCATTTTGCACTCCCCAATGAATTAATAAATGTAGGCATGTAGAATTAATGGCTGCTAGTATTACAAAAAGAGAGACAATCAGAAATTATATGCCTCCTGATGAAAGAGCACAGCAGCCCTGCAGTCCTGCCAAAGGTGTTGAAACCAAGTCTGATCAAACCTCTGAATTCAGCTGCTCATTTGCAAGAAATACAAAAGACTGGAACAATGTGTTAAACTGCACCACAAATGTGCATCAGCAAATTCCAGACAGTGGGAGACTACAGGTCAAACGGTACATAATTCTTCAACAGATAAAACGAAAGAAAAACAAAGGGGTGGAGAAGGATTCTGAATATTGAGAGACTTAAAAGATATATAACAATTTTTTAGTAGGCAAGACTAAACCATAGAGTCTAAAAATGTACACCGAGGGGATAAAACTACAAAGAAAGCCAGGTGTGGTGGCTCACGCCTGTAATCCCAGCACTTCGGGAGGCCGAGGCAGGTGAATTATCTGAGGTTAGGAGTTCAAAACCAGCCTGACCCACGTGGCAAAACCCCATCTCTACTAAAAATACAAAAATTAGCCAGGTGCAGTGGTGGATGCCTGTAATCCCAGCTACTTGGAAGGCTGAGGCAGAATCGCTTAAACCTGGGAGGTGGAGGTGGAGGTGAGCCAAGACTGCACCACTGCACTCCAGCCTGGGTGACAGAGCAAGACCCTGTCTCAGAAGAAAAAAAAAAAAAAACAACTACAAAGTGACATAGGGAAGTAATCACTGTAAAAGTCAGGATAAGGACGTCTGCTTCTGATAAGGATGCAACACAGGGACCAGATGACCCTCCTGCCCAAAAGAACTAAAATACTAGATCAAATATATGGGAAAAAAAAAAACCCCACAAATCTCTGTTTTTCAGACATTGGATATCTGGCTTCAAATAATAGTGATCGCCAAGAGAGGGGTAACAAATGATGTGAGTTCTAAAATTGCTCCAGCTCACTCCCTGGAGAGAATATTCAGGCCAGAACACAGAGAAGAGAGACCCAACAGTCTCCCTGAGTTGAGAAGGCGAAGCTGGGAGTTCATGGAGGTCCTGTGGCTAGGGTCCACCAAGCAAAGTACTGGTGAGGAGAGAGGTTCCCAGAGAGAGCTCCAGAGATGTGCATGGGGCACCCCTTGAGTATTCATCAGCTTGTGTGTGTAAGGAAACTACACAAAGCTTGGAAAAGAATCATTCAAAATAAGAAAGATAAACATTTCTGGAGCTTGCACAGAACCAGAAAACGTCCATAGTCTTAGGTACCAGGGTAGACAACCTCAAAATTCATGAGGCATTGAGTAGTGAGGCAAAATCAGCCCTAGAACAAAGGCTGGTCTGATCCCCCTAACAAAGCTTAAAACCAAGCATCAAAAAAATTCAACTGTCTCCATAATGAGTCGATAGAGAAAATGACACCAAAACATGATAGAATTAGAAGATAAGGACATAAAACAATTATAATTATAGTCCATATAGTCAATGAAGCAGAAGGAAGATTGAGCATATAGAGATATGAACGATAAACTTTTTATAAAGTTCCAAATGAATTTCTAGAGATGAAAACTACAACATAAGAGATTTTTAAAACACATTGGACCAAATGAACAGCATATTAAACATGGTAAAAGAGCAATGAGCTTGGGGATATAGTAATTGAAATTACGCAAAATGAAACACACAGGAAAAAAAGACCGAAAAATATAAAGAAAGCATCACTGAGCAGTGGGATAACTTTCTGCATGCTAAAAATGTGCAACTGGAGTCCCCAAAGGACAGAAAACAGGAGAAAGTAGGGCCAAAAGAAAATTTTTAAAGAAATAATGGCTGAAATTTTTTCAAGTTTGGTCACAATACTGACCTCACAAATCCAAAAAGCTCAATGAACCCAAAGCACCAGAAACTCTGCCAAGGCATATCATAGTCAAATTGCTTAACACCAGTGACAGAGATAAAATCTTATACAAGGAAAAGAAACAAAGATAAGAATACAACTAACTTCTTGATAATAAATATATCTTGAAAATAATATAACCCAGCAGACAATGAAACAACAATTTTTAAGTACTAAAGGAGAAAAAAAAAAAAACTATCATCCTAAAATTTTATACACAGCAAAAATCTTACAAAAACAAAAGTGAAATAAAGATTTTTTTCAGGTTTAGAAAACTGAAAGAACTTACTAGCTGTAGACCTTCACTTCAGGAAATGTTAAAGTCCTTCTGGCACAAAGACAATCACAGCAGAAATCTAATCAATACAAAGAAATGAAGACCTCTAGAAACAGTTAATACATGGGTAAACATAAAAGTGGTTTTTAAAAATCTCTTTAAGAGATCATTGATAGTTTGCAGAAAAAATAATAACCATGTATGATGGGGCCTGTAACATATATGTAGAAGTTATAAGTGATAAAATGTTAACCTGTGATAAAAGCCAAAGCAGTGATTACTTGTGTGGGAAGCCAGATGGTTTGAGCTGGCGATAGGGCAGATTCAGGAATTCCTGGAATGGTTGACAACATTTTATTTCTTTATGTGGGTATTGGTTACAAGTGTGTTCACCTTGTGATAACTCATGTTAAGCCATACTTTTTTTGTGAACTATATAGATGTGTAAAAAAAAATACAGAAAGGATATGAAATAAGATTAACAGTAGTTATTACATGGGTATTGAGATTAAGGATGAAGACTACTTTTCTATTTTCTCCAAAATGCCTATATAAATATTATTGACTCTTGTAATGAAGAAAAATAAGTAAAAACAAATATTCTCAATGAAATTACTTTCATTGTATATGTTTCCCTGGGAACAAAATTTATACCTTTGCATTCATGTTACTACCTTGGCTTCTTTGCTTTCATTTTTACATCAGTCCTTCCCATCCCTAATGGCATTGTTCTGTGGTATGTGCTAGCAACTAGAATTTAGGAACTTATAGGTGTTTTGTTTTGTTTTTTAATTGTGTACAGTAGGCACAGTAGCTAATGCCTCTAATTCCAGCACCTTGGGAAGCCAAGGTGGGAGGATCACTTGAAGCCAGAACTTTTGAGACCAGCCTAGGCAACAAAGTGAGACCCCATCTCTACAAAAAACAAATATATTGGCTGGGTGTGGTGGCTCACGCCTGTAATCCCAGCGCTCTGGGAGGCCGAGGCAGGAAGATCACTTGAGGTCAGGGATTCGAGACCAGCCTGGCCAACATGGGGAAACCCCATCTCTACTAAAAAATATTTTAAAAAGTTAGCTGGACATGGTGGTGCACGTCTGTAATCCCAGCTACTCAGGAGGCTGAGGCAAGAGAATTTCTTGAACCTGGGAGGTGGAGATTGCAGTAAGCCGAGACTGCACCACTGCACTCCAATCTGGGTAACACAGTGAGACTCCATCTCAAAAAATAAAAACAAAAATATTAGCCAGATGTCGTAGTGAATGCTTGTAGTCTCGGCTTCTCAGGATGCTGAGTTAAGAAGATCGCTTGATCCCAGGAACTCAAGGTTGCAGAGAGCTATGATTGTACCACTGCACTCCAGCCTGGGCAAGAGAGCAAGACCTTATCTCTAAAATAATAATAATAATAATTAATTAAAATTTTATGTGCAGAATCAAAATAAAAGCAGCTACAATTACACTTTTAAAGAACTTCTTGTTCTAGCTGATAATAATATTTAGCAGAGAGATGGGAAGTGAAGAACAGTTATCTCGAAGCCAGAGTTTGCAATCTGCTACCCTGGAGATTTCTTTGGGAGACTGCATGGTTCAGAGGATCTTGTGATTGTTTTGTTAGCAAGGAGGTGCTACATTTACAAATGCTGTAGAAACAGCCCTGTGTTTTTAATATTCTAAACAAATATAGAGTGCCTGTAAATTTGATCTGACAGAAACCTTATGCCTACATTAGCTGTACCCAAAAATAAGAATGAGCCTAAATGAAGACTGCCACAAACCTTTAGCATCAGCAAAAGGCTGAATCTCAAGGGAGGGAATATCACCCCAAGGAAAATACCAGGTTTAACTAGAAATCAGAGGACCTGATAAAGACATAGCCTACTGCATGATTAATTCCTCAGAGGGCAAGCAGGAAAATGAAAAATATACCATGAATATCCATTATTTGTGAATGGCTAGGGTTGGGTCAAGTAAGGCTAGCCATACAGAATACCAGCCCTATTATAGTTCCCCAAACAACACCACATGCATTCTAAAGATTAGCAAAGGGAGAGGGGGGTAAGAATGCCTCGCTTGATTATTGATTTTTTTTTTTAATTTACAAATGTGAAAAGAGGATAGTATGATACATGGGATGTCATGTATTCTAAGTATATATAATTCAGGGTCTGTTTCATGTTAACAGAATTCAAAAATTAGGATTTTATCTAACCTTTGAACAATATAAGAAAATTTTAGGCTGGTGCAGTGGCTAACAACTATAATCCCAGCACTTTGGGAGGCTGAAGCAGAAGGATCTCTTGAAGCCAGGAGTTTGAGACTAGCCTGGGCAACAAAGCAAGACCCTATCTCTGCAAATAAAGAAAGAAACAATAAATTAAAAAAATTAAATTGAAAATAGTTGCAAAAGAGGCATCAGGGAGCTATTAATTTAATTGAATTATTAATAGATATAACCATTTTAAGGGTATATCGGTGTGAGCTAAAGGTTATCTGGATGTTCATTCTGCTTGGAAAATAGAAACATGTACACGTGAGAGTTACTTTAAGAGTGTATTCTAAAAAGAAAAAATCTGATGGGTGAACATTTGCTTCTTTGGGTTATGTGCCACAATATCCCCAACAGAATTTTCCTGAAAAATGACTATATGAGTTTCCAAAACAAACATATACATCACTGCAACACTTTGTAGTAACATATGCAGTGCTTTAAGCCAACTCAAAGATGTATAATGTAGAACCGGAATCATTTCCTAGACAGAGGACCACTAGCAATAACCCTTAATAGTCCAGGGTCTCCAGGGGCCCATTTAAAGCAGGATTCCTAGAGGCTGCATTTCAACAGCCACTGTGGAATGAAATAAACACTGGAGCAGAGCAGGAAGTCCCGCTGTTCAGCACTAGCTGGTTTCAAGCCAATGGTTCCTAATCTCAATGAGCAGCAGCTGTCATAGCCATTCTTCAGGGATGTCTTTTTGCAAGTTCTTAAAGATCTTAATTGTGACCTTTCCCTCTGGCTCTAAGTAAGGTTCTTCTTGCTCACCTGGCATATAATGGGAAGCATTCAATCTCATGATCAGCAACACAAAATGCAGTGGAGAATACTCTCATGAAATGAGCTAGAAGAAATGAACAATCAGAGAGACAGGCAGCACACCTCCTGACAAAACCTGATGCAAGGGACAGCTGCTGCAACCTTGTACAGATAACTGATCAGTAAATCTACTTAACACGCCTCTTGGAAGAGTATTGTCTTAGTCCTTTTGAGCAGCTATAACAAAATGCACTCGTCCCTTGATATCCATGGCGGACTGGTTCCAGAACTCCTGTGGATACCAAAACTTGATGCTGCTCAAGTCCCTGCTATAAAATGGTATAGTATTTGCATATAGCCTACACACATCCTTTCGTGTAATTTAAATTGTCTCTAGATTACTTAGAAAACCTAATACAATTTAAATGCTATGTAAATGGTCATGATACTGTGTTGTTTAGGGAATAATGACAAGAGAAAATTCTGTACATGTTCAGTACAGATGCAACCATTTTTCCAAATATTTTTGATCCATGGTTACTTGAATACACAGATGCAGAATCCACAGATATGGGGGCATGACTGTACCTTAGACTAGGTAATTTATAAACAATAGAAATTTATTGTTCACAGTTGCGGAGGCTAGGATGTCTAAGATCAAGGTACCACAAGCTTCAGTGTCTGGTGAGGGCTTACTCATCAGAGATAGCACCTTCTTGCTGCATCTTCACATGGCAGAAGAGAAGACAAGCTTCCTCCAGCCTTGTTCATAAGAGCGCTAATCCCATTCATGAGGGCTCCATCCTTATGATCTAATCACCTTGTAAAGACCGCACCTCTTTTAGTACTATTGCACTGGAGGTTAGGTTTCAACATATGAATTCTGGGGAATACAAACATTCAGACCACAGCAAGTACCTTTTTATGAAAATAAGCCTGTGTAAATAAAGCAATTGGGCTGTGTTAACTTCTCAACATAAAGCACAATTGCAAAAATTCTTAGTTGAATCACTTTGGAGTGTATTCACAATTTCCCATATTAAGTCCTCAGCCTGCCATTCCAAAGATACCTTCTTGTGAACCCACTCTCACTCTCAGGCACTGAATGAACTGCTAGGCTGGCATACCAGCCACACACACACACACACACACACACACACACACACACACACACACAGCCAACCTCCAGCCTCTGACTCATCCTGCCTTCTCCCATCTCCACCTACTGAAATCCCATGCAGCCTTCCACATTCAACTTGAATGCCATTTTCTTCCTGGAATTTTCTATCAAAGGGGCTGGGGGACAAAGAAGAAAGAGGGATGAGAGCCAGGGAGAGATCTGCTGCCACTTGATGGTTTTAGCTTTGCAAAGGCAGCAAGAAACACAGGGGCTTGAATTTGAAAACCAACATTGTTGAGGTTTTATAACAGTGGCATAGGCACTAAAAAAGCAGTGACAGCTCAGGCAGTGAGGTGTTAAAACAGGAGGGGTGACCATCTTTCCAGGTTATTACAGATGGAATTTTCACACTGGGTGGGGGTTAAACTGGATGACCCTACATCCCTTCCATGACTCTAAGTTGTCACGGCCAGGGTTTCAAAACAGTAAGTTTCAAGTTAGAGGCAAATTTTGTTGAGGGTCCAGTTTATGATTCCCTAATCTTACCTGCCGATTTTCATGATACATTTTTTATTTAAAAAGAAATACAGCCTGCAGCCTAGCCACTCGGGAGGCTGAGGTGGGAGAATCGCTTGAGCCCAGGAGTTCAAGGCTGCAGTGAGCCACGATTGCACCACTGCACTCCATCATGGGGCAACAGAACAAGACTCTCTTAAAAAAAAAATGTTTTTAAGTAATATAAACCATTTTCTAAAAGGTGAAGAGAAAGCAACATAGCAGCATAAAGTCAGCCTGTACATGGATATGAATCCTTGTCTTAGGCAAGTCACATAACCACTGCAGGTCTCACTTTCCTCCCTGTAAAGTGGTCTTAATAACAGAACATCATAAGGGGTTGATGTAAGAAGTATATGAGCTAGTATACATAAGGCAGTTAGTGCAGTATACAGCATACAGCAAGTATGCAATAACAATTTATAACTATCAGCATCACTACCATTATTAAAGTGCTTTGCAGGTCCTGACACAGGGAACATGTATAATAAATAACAGCTATCAATATTTTCAATTTTGTTTTCTTTTTTTTATAGAGATGGGATTTCCCTGTGTTGCCCTGGCTTACCTCAAACTCCTGAGCTCAAGTGATCTATTCACCTCAGCTTCTCAAAGTGCTGGAATTACAGGCATGAGCCACTGCACCCGGCCCATCAGTATTTTTATAATACATGGAAGTTTATATATTAAATGCCATTCATTGTAAGTAAAATAAATAAATATCATTCATTTTAAAGCAAATATTTAAAGACATCATTACAAAAGTAGAATTTGGTATACAACCCCCCTCTGGTTAAGGGATAATAACAGTTAGCTATTATCATTTTCTAGATGAGAAAACTCAGACTCAGAGAGAGTCTATTAGTTGCCCAAGGTCACACAGTGGAAAAGCCAAAACCACAACTGAGTCTTTAGTTTCTAAGCTCATTCTTCCTTCCATGAGCCATGCAAATAAAAATAAAATAAATTGGAAGTATGGGAGCATGCCAAGAGCTCACCTATTCATCCAACTGAGAGATGTGTTTCTTCCTCCACTGTTTATCATTTCGGAGGCTTTTATTTTATGTGAAAAAGACAAGAAATATTTATTCTACATGTAATGCAGGATCACCTCCAGTAAACCATGGCAGATTAAACTCATGTAATGGATTGGTCAGGTTGCAGATTCTACTGATAATGAATGAAATAAAATTGAGTTGTACTTCTCTTCCATATGACAAGAGGCATTAGAAGGCCAAAGTGGCCAGGCACAGTGGTTCACACTTGTAGTCCCAGCATTTTGGGAGGCAGGGTGGGAGAATTGCTTGAGGCCAGGAGGTCTAGGGCAGCCTGGACAACATAGCAAGATCCTATGTCTTTAAAAAAAAAAAAAGTCAAGACAAATAGGGTACCCCCCCAATGTTGAAAACTCAAAATCCCACCCTTTTGGTGCTCAGCCTTTCCAGGATGCCATTCTCTTCTGCATGGTTGAGGCTAGCTCACCTCTATAGCCATGTTCCTCTTGCCTTTAAGAGCATGATTTGTGGCCAGGCGTGGTGGCTCATGCCTATAATCCCATCACTTTGGGAGGCCAAGGTGGGCAGATTGCTCGAACCCGGGAGACCAAGGTTGCAGTGAGTTGAGATTGCACCACTGCACTCCAGCGTGGGTGACAGAGGGAGACTTGTCTTGAAAAACAAACAAACAACTAATACAAGCAACATTTCACTGTAGCAAGCTGTAAAAGGATATGCTGCCAGGAATGAAGGAAAGAAAGATGTCAGTTGTTTGGGATAAGGGATGAGGGTGGCTCCTCAAATCTCCAGGTCCTCACAGGAGGTATGCTCAAGGTGGTGAAGACCTTCTACTTGCCTACAGTGACATCCTGCAGAAAGCCTAAAGGGGCACTTGCAGTCTCTCCTGCTTCTAGTCTGGTCACCCTGAAACTTCAACATCATTACTATACATGACTGCAAAACCACCTTGCATAAGTTGCAAGATCTAACATCTAGGTCAGGGCTACAATTTCATACCACACCACAGCTCCATCTTGCTACATTGTTCACAGTTATATTGAAAATGGCAGGCATCACTCATGCACAGTTGTATGGCAGTACTGTGGTAATACTACCCAGCAAAGTTATCTCTAGCATTACATGGCCTGGGAGGTTGTGAACAGGATCTGTCAAAAAGCACAAAGACGGTTAAGCCAAAGGGGGGAAAAGGCAATTATTATTTTCAAGAAAAACAAATGTTGGACAAAATAGGAAGTATAGTATACTACATGGCCATGCCTGTGGTCCCAGCTACTCATGGGGCTGAGGTGGGCGGATCACTTGAGCCCAGGAGGTCAAAGCTGCAGTGAGCCATGATCATGCCACTGCATTCCAGCCTGGGCGGAAAAGCAAGACCCTGTCTCCAAAAAAATTAAAAATTAATAAAAAATAGAAAAATAAACAAAGAATATTTGATGACACATAAATAGTAGGTAAATTTTACATTTTATTTTTAAAAATTTAATATACAAAATTCATTACTGATCAACATTAATAGATGAACATTTATGATCAGTTTTGATGATAGTGAACACTAAATTTGACTTCTAATTAAGAGAAATGTTATACCAAATTTCCTGACTGATCAACATTAATAATGAACATTTCTAATCAGTGCTGATAGCAAACAATAAATTTGACTTCCAATTAAGAAAAATGCTATAACCCCTAAAATAGGACTCCATTCTTCTCATTAATAGGCTTGTATAACAAAAAAAAAATTGTACTCCATTATTATTATATTTAGAATTTTATTAATCCAAATGGTAAAATGGTAGAAATTTGTTTTCTCTTGTAATATAAGAACTTACATAATTTTGCCTCTTGGCTCACAAGTCTAAAATATTAACAATCTGGCCATTTATGGAAAAAATTAATCCATCTCTGCTGTAAAGGGAGGAATGAAGTTTCTCAGAGCACATAACCAAGGAACTAGGGCTCTGCTGGTAAGAATGGGAGTCTGGGAAGGCTAGGCATGATGGCTCATGCCTGTAATCCTAGCACTCTGGGAGGCCGAGGCAGGTGGATCACCTGAGGTCAAGAGTTCGAGACCAGCCTGGCCAATATGGCGAAACCCCATCTCTACTAAAAACATAAAAATTTGCTGGGCATGATGGTGTGTGCCTGTTGTCCCAACTACTTGGGAGGCTGAGGCAGGAGAATCACTTGAACACAGAAGGAGGTTGCAGTGAGTGACATTGCACTCCAGCCTGGGTGACAGAGTAAGACTCCTTCTCAAACACATACACACACACACACACACACACACGCACGCACACACAATGAGAGCCTGGGGAAAGACAAGAAGATGGAATGATTAGCTACCTTATGTCGTGGAAATCCCTTTGAGAACCTACCAAAATAAAGCATAAGATGGATCTTTACAACAGAAATCCACATATACCCAACATTTCAGACCCTTAGTATCTTCCAAAAGTCCTAACAGATCTAAGTGAACCTTTAAGTGTCCAAGAGCCCTTATAATGGGAAGGAAGGAAGGAAGGAAGGAAGGAAGGAAGGGAGGGAGGGAGGGAGGGAGGGAGGGAGGGACGGACGGACTTGTATGATAGCAAAGGTGTGAATGACTGAGCTTCCTTTGATGTGAACTCTCTCTTCTCTCATCTGAATGCTCTTCCCTAACCCAAATAAAACCAAAAGATCAATTCTGTGAGATGGGCAGTGGTGTGTGGAGGCCCAGAAATAGAGATAGAGAATCCCATATGAAAGGTAGAAACAGGGTGGAGGTAGAGAAGTTGCTGAGACCCACACCTGCAGTAAATATGGAGAAGCCACAGCTGAATGGCTGCAGGAGGCCATTAGCTGCCTCCCATCTCCATTATTTCTGAAACCCATGCTCCCAGGGTGCCTTAGCCACATCAGTCTCCTGTTCCTGCAGCCCCAGAGCAATGAATGCCCTGGCTTACCACCCTCAGATCCCCCAAGGGCTGAGCTGAGGCCCAGACCCCAGATAGAAAGGTTGGCAGCCCAAACTAGAAAACAGTACTCCAGATGCAGATGACCCTGCCTGTGAACCGCACGCTTCAAAGGTCCCAGGTATACATGACTTTGGATGTGATCCCAGCCAGCATCCATCACATCATTTCTGATGCTTTTTGCAGCAGGGAGCTTGGGGGTCCACAAGCTTAGTCCAACTGTCCTGAGACTTGTCCATAAAATGGGCATCCTGGACAGTGCTATGTCATCTCTGGCACCACTACTGGGAGGCATTTTTGAAAAATAAAGCAGAATAGCACTTGGGCATCCACAAAGATGTATTAGGAAGAAAGGAAGGGTCCTCTTATCTTCAGAACTATAAGTCTGAGACCTAAAATGTATTTCAGTACCAGCTGTGTCCCTGGGTGGCCCCTCATATGAGCTTTGATTTATGCCATGAGTTGGGGGTACTGGGCAGGATTTCTAGATCTGGACATGGAGATTTTTCACTTTGCATCCCTGGCAGGAGATCCTACACCATACCTTCACCAAGTACTATGAGCCTCTCCATCCACTCTTGCCTGAGACCTCACAGAAAGGAAGTAAATATGCTGTCTTAGAATCTGTCTCTTGAGGGATTCAAATCTTAAGACTCCCCCAAAATTTCCCAGAGAAGAAGAATAAGACCTCTGTTCACAGGGAGAAATATGGGAGAAAAATATGTGCTCAGAACGTAGAAGAAACTGCGAACTTTGGTCACCTTAAAAAGGACAACTGGCTGCCTGGGAGACTGATATAGTTTGGAAATTTGTCCCTCCCCAAATCTCATGTTGAACTGTAATCCCCAGTGCAAGAGGTGGGACCTGGTGAGAGGTGTTTGAGCCTTAGGGAAGGTCCTTCATGCCCTGGTGCTGTCTTCAAGATAGTGAGTGAGTTCTCACGAGATCTGGCCGTTTACAAGTGTGTGGTACCTCCCCACCCTCTCTTGCTCCTGCTTTTGCCATGTGGTGCATAAGCTCCTGCTTCACCTTCTGCCAGGAGTGAAAGCTCCCTGAGGCCTCCGCAGAAGCAAAGCAATGTGGGTGCCATGATTGTACAGCCTGTAGAACCATGAGCCAATTAAATCTTTTATTTTTTATTTTACCTTAAGTTCTGGGATACATGTGCAGAACATGCAGGTTTGTTCCATAGGTATACATGTGCCATGGTGGTTTGCTGCACCTGTCAACTTGCCCTCTAGGTTTTAAGCTCCAAACGCATTAGGTATTTGTCCTCCCATTCCCCAACAGGCCCTGGTGTGTGATGTGCCCCTCTCTATGTCCAGGTGTTATTGTTCAACTCCCATTTATGAGTGAGAACATGCGGTGTTTGGATTTCCGTTCCCATGTTAGTTTGCTGAGAATGATGGCTTCCAGCTTCATCCATGTCACTGCAAAGGAATTGAACTCATTCTTTTTCATGGCTGCATAGCATTCCAGAGTGTATATGTGCCACACTTTCTTTATCTAGTCTATCATTGATGGGCATTTGAGTTGGTTCCAAATCTTTGCTATTATAAATAGTGCAATCTCTTTTCTTTATAAATTACCCAACCTCAGGTATTTCTTCATAGCAATTCAAGAATGACCTAATACAGAGACATAAGAGAAAGAGCCCCTTGGGCTGTCTTTCTTTGTACCATGTTCAAGTATTACTTGTTTTTAAATATTTGGAAGGCAAAAAATAAAATAAAAAGCAAATAAAATAAAATATCTATGGAAGAAACCAGGTTTAGCTGATATTAAGAATGCTTCAGAAAACCAAAGTGTAAAAATAAGTGTTAAGAAAGATGTTTGGAGAGAACTACCGACTCTTGTTAACCACTTTTCATGACAGCTTCAAGGGGATTTGTCTACCTGTCACCAAGCCCTGAGTTATCAGGTAGACTGCAAGTTTCCAGAGAGAAGAAGGCATGGGTTTTTGTACCTCTCCTGTGACCTAACCAAGCCTCTGGAAGAGAATATATACTGCAGAAATATTAAGTCCCATTCAAAAACAGATATTCCAAAATAAATAAATAAATACTTAGTACAATAAACTAATCTTTAACAAAAGTGCCAAGAATACACAACGGGCAGAAGGACAGTCTCTTCAAAAATCGGCATAGGAAAAACTGGATATCCACATGCAAAAGAATAAAATTGAGCTTCTATCTTACATCACTCACAAAAATTAACTTGAAGTAGATTAAAGACTTATATGTAAGACCTGAACTGTAAACATGTAGAATAATCCTAGGAAAAAGCTCCTTGACACATGTATAGGAAATGATTTTTTTGGATATAACCCTAAAAGTAGAGGCAACAAAAAATAAACAAACAAATGGGATGACATCAAACTAAAAATCTTCTGCACAGCAAAGGAACAATCAACAAAATGAAAACAACCGGGCGCGGTGGCTCAAGCCTGTAATCCCAGCACTTTGGGAGGCCAAGGCGGGTGGATCACGAGGTCAAGAGATCGAGACCATCCTGGTCAATACGGTGAAACCCCGTCTCTACTAAAAATACAAAAAAAAAAAAAAAAAAAAAAAGCAGCTGGGCATGGTGGCACATGCCTGTAATCCGAGCTACTCAGGAGGCTGAGGCAGGAGAAATGCCTGAACCCAGGAGGCGGAGGTTGCGGTGAGCTGAGATCGCGCCATTGCACTCCAGCCTGGGTAACAAGAGCGAAACTCTGTCTCAAAAAAAAAAAAAAAAAGAAAAGGTAACTTATGAAATGGGGAAAATATTTGCAAACGATATATCTCATTAGGATTTAACATCCAAGATAATCAGGAGCTTTTTATACAACTCAATAGCAAAAAAAAAAAACAAAAAAAAACAAAAAAAAAACACCTCATTTAAAAATGGACAAATGACCTGAATAGACATTGTTCCAAAGAGAGACAAATGGCCAACAGGTACATGAAAGGTGCTTAGCATCACTAGTTGTCAGGGAAATGCAGGTCAAAACTACAAAGAGATACCACCTCACATCTGTTAGGTTGGCTGTTATCAAAAAGACAAGATTAAAAGCATTGACAAGGATGTGGAGAAAAGGGACTCTGTATGCTATTGGTGAAAATGAAATTTGATAGGGCCAGAACAGAAGACAGTATGGAGGTTCCTCAAAATATTGAAAATAGAACTATCTTATGATCTAGCAACCCATCCTCTGAGTATATACCCTAACAAAGTGAAAACAGTAGCTTCAGATATAGCTGCCCTTCCATGGTCATTGCCACATGATTCACTATAGCCAGGGTATAGGAACAACTTCAGTGTCCAATGATGAATTAATGGATTAAAAAAATGTGTGTGTGGGGGGGTGTATGTGTGTGTGATTATATTAGGTTGGTGCAAAAGTAATTGCAGTGTTTGCCATTATATAGAGTCATTAAAAAGAAGGAAATCCTGCCATTGGTGACAACACAGATGGACTCGAGAGCATTATGCTAAGTGAAACAAGTCAGATAGGAAAGAGAAATGTATAAGCTCACTTACATGTGGAATCTAGAAAGGTCAAACTCAAAGAAACAGAGTATAATGGTGGTTGCCAGGGGCTGGGAATTGAGGGAAATGAAAAATGTTGGCCAAAGAGAACAAACTTTCAGTTATAAGAGGAACAAGTTCTGGGGATCTAATGTACAACATGGTGACTAGAGTTAATAATACCGTATGGTACCCGTGAAGTTTGCTGAGAGAGCAGGTCTTAAATGTCCTCAACACACACACACACAATGGTAACTATGTAAAGCAACCGATGTGTTAATGATTATGACAATCATTTCACAATATATATGTATATGAAAGCATCGTATTATATCCCTTAAATGCATACAGTTGTCCCTCAGTATCCACAGGGGATTGGTTCCAGAAACTTCTGCAGATACCAAATCTGAGGCTGCTCAAGTCCCTTATATAAAATGGTCTGTATTTGCATGTAACCTATGCCCATCTTCCCATATACTTTAAATTATCTCTAGATTACTTATAATACCTAATATAATGCAAATTATATGTAAATAGCTGTAATACTGTATTGTTTAGGGAATAATGACAAGGAAAAAGTCCCTTTCAAGTTCAGCACAGATGCAACTATTACAGGCCTAACTACATTTTCAAACCGTGGTTGGTTGAATCCATGGATACAAAACAATAGATATAGAGGGTCTACTATACAATTTTATCTGTCAATTAGACCTCAGTAAAGCTAGGGGTGGGACTCCAGGAATAAATAGATAAATAGTTTGAGTATCTCCTTTGTGGCTGGGGTTGGGGCCTAGGGAGAGGGGGAGATAGGGCAGGGAGGCTTCCCTTCTTTTCCATTTCTATTTCTCCTGGCCTAAAATCTTCTTTTCTTTTAGTATTGATAGAAAGTTCTAATTTTTAATGAGGGCCATCCGTGGTGCCTAGAGATAAAGTAGTCATGGTCATTGAAGAGTGATTTGTCCCCTTGTCCTCCAGAAAACAATCAAAAGCTTGAGATCAACCCCATGGGCTTCTATCTACCCAATCAGAACAGTCAGTTATCACCAAGCCACAGCTCTATGGATGCTTTACTTGGATTTTTTTTTCCCCAGAAGAAACATGTTTCTCATGCAGCAATCTTAATAAATGCAAGTGGGCTCCATTTCTTGGCTTTGAGGTAATGAAAAATTAATTGCCATACTTTACAAGTAATAGTTTCCACTCACAGCACTCCTTTAGAAGTAAATATATCATAAATAGTTACTATTATACCAATGGCTGGTGGATTGGGCAGCCTGTCGTCCATAAATCTTTTTTCAACAGACATGTTATTTCTTCTGGGGGAACAAACAGATTTGTTTTAGATCAGAGAGTCAACTGACAGATGGCCTTTGTGAAAACACACCACTTGTATAAATAAATTATAGTTTCACTATGGTATTCTGCATTTGTGGATTTGAAAAATCAATGCCCCCATTCTCCAGACTGGGCCTAAACTGTAAAGAGCAATTTTGTTTAGGTGTGAGGTCACATTGCACAGATCTGCCAACACAGATGCTAAAGTCCAAACTCTCTGGATGCTTGCTGCCACTTCCCATCACAATTGTTGCAAAGAACTCTGCCTGGAGGTAACAGGATGATCTCCCAGAGAACTCCATTACCAATCAGAGCAAGTTACCAACTGGCACACAACCCTTAGCTCTGGGCTCTGTTTCCATTAAATGTAATGACACCACGTGCCTTATTTTCCTAACCACAACTTTGCATAATTGGGGCTGACAGTGTACTTGCCTTAAAAACCTGAAACACTTCATTTTATTTTACAATATAGTTCATCAGTTAAATGCTAAACGTTCGGTAGATTCCTTTAAAATCCAAACCAGCCCTTCCTCTCAGCACACTGGAATCTCAGTCATTACTCATTTTACAAAGTACGCACATGTAACATATGCATCAAATATTTCTTGATTCATATATAAAAGTATACACATGTAACATATGCATCAAATATGTCTTGATTCATATATAAATGTATATACCTAAGTATGCATCTATGCACACATATACCCACTCAAGCAAATCCCCTTTCCCAAAACCAAAGGGTCAGGTCTTAGTATCAAAAAAGACATAGTTTATTATTGTTCTAGTAAAATGTTTCTTTTTTTAGGAGACCAAGACATTCATCTTAGCAATAAATTCTAAGTACAGTCTTTGTTGGCCTAATAACCACCTGTGTGTCCTTTCTTTAAGGACATTATTTCCCCTCCACACATGATTAAGACCCTAAAGTCATCAGTTGTGATCAAGGAAATAGAAGTTTCACATCAATCATGTTCACTATTCAAACTGTAACAACAGAAAGACTTTACAAGTTTCCAGTTTAAAAAAAAAAAATTGTGTGTCAAATTGCCTAGCATTTTCCTAGCTATAAGGCACCTTTTGGAAGCTGTGTTTATTCTTTCCAGTGGTGGAATACCGTTTAGCCTGGCGCTTTGCCTGCATTCATAACCTCAAGCTCCCACGTTGCTATTTAGGTTATACCAGTTGGTGCCTTGATAAAATTAATACAGTGTCTAGAGTTCCTAACTTACATCCAAAGAAGTACATAACTCAATGATTTCCATCTGTTTCTATGATACTCCCGGGGAATCTCAGGTTATTTCAAAGAAGATCTGAAATTTCCAAATAAAATTAATTCAGATCTACAAATCTTACACATATACTTACATACAGACATAAATACGTATCTGCATGCATGTAGTACTTCTGGAAGAGGCAAAGTCAGGAAATTAGTAAGATCCTAAAAGGGTAAAATGATCACAAATTATAATATGCATCATAAACTAGTTTATAACTAACCGTGGAAAATAAAAGTTCATTGAATTTATATAACATCACAAATTTGGGTCATGAAAAAGAGAAAGGTTTTGGGGGCAGATCAATGAAGCTATTTTTGAAATAGATGATTTTGTGGATAAATTACCAGCAACCCAATAGGACACAAATCTGGTTGGATGACGATACTTCTGATTTTTTTTTCATCTCTAAATTATGCTACATGCCCATCTCTAAACGGAGAAGCACTTCATCCTGCATCTCAATAAAATTATTAAAGACATCTTTGTTGTACTGGAGCCAGCTCACAATCAATACCTGTATTCATAATATTATGCACACATACAGGTCAAGGGTTAAGAAAATGTTTTCAGTGCAACTGTAATCAACCAACCCTCCTGTAATTAGGCTGTTTGCTGACTCCTTGAGGACATTTATTGGAAGGGGCCCGAGGCGCCCCCCCCCCCCCGCCCCGTTAGACTCAGATCATGTGACTGAATGCAAAATTCCTTTGCTTAAAGCAAATGCACTTCTCCACCTTCAGATTAAGGCAGTGATTAAGGGCATGGAGCTGCCACTTCCTGACTCTATAACTGTGGGAAGGTTTCTCATCCACTCCCTGCCTCAGTTAGTCTGTTAAAAGGAGAAAACAGTGCTTACCCCATACAAGTGTTGAAAGGGTTAAGTAAGCTAGTAAGGATAAAGTGCTTAGTACAGTGCACATAGTAAACACTCAGTAAGTATAAGGTCTTATCATCCTTTATTATTCAGCTTGTCAGGAATCGGGTTCCCCAAGCTACAGCCACTGCAGAACTCTAGATTTCTCATCAACTTATGGTCATGTTGACTATTTTAAATGTATTTTAATTTTACGTAATATTATATGATACTATCTCAGTGTTAAATTTTTGTGTTAAATGTTCAGTATTGAACATATATAATTCAATTAGATCTGTGTATTAAGTGGCATATTTGTCCCCTATACATCCTAAAAAGTTTGCAATTGATGGAAGCTGCATTGACTGGGTATCTAGACATGCATTGGAGGATCTCCCACTAATGTCCTGCATGGCCATAGCTAAGTCACTTCCCCCATCCAAGTACCAGATTTCTTCCTACAACAAAGGTTTGGACTATGTGAATTCCAAGACCCTTTTATTCCAAGAACCAGAGTATTATGAAGCTGACACCCTCCTTGATTTTCTGAGTTGTGACAGCATCATCTATCTGAAGAAACCAACCAGTATGAAATGGGAGAATCTTGACTGGTAAATTTCCTAGGCTCGTCCTCTCTCAGGGTAGCACATAACAAAATGCTAGGATGAATCGTTATATAAAATTCACATAAAAATGACCACATGTGCCACTTTTATTGGGAAATTACAGGGAGAATGTGAGTCTAATATCTACTGATGAATTATTCAACTATATTTCAGTCAGCTTGGCTGACTGGATGACAGAGTACAGGTGTTTTTCAAGCACTCATAGAAAACTCCTGAACTCTCTTGAATGTTGGCCTGAAGGTTATTTCTGGTGAAGAATAGACACCTGAATGTCTAAGAAGAGAGATAGGCACTTTCTCTAGGAATGGGAAAGGACATCATTATGGGATGCTTCAGGGGACCATGTGAAACCCTTTAAATATACATCTTGGGGAAAGAGGACTATCCTGACTGGATATCCGACCTGGAAAATACCTTCCAAGACAAGAACAGGGGGTCATACACAGAAGGTGTGAAAGGCATAGGAAAAGAGTAAAGGAAGCCCCAAGAAACAGAGACTGTTGAGTCCTGAGGAGTTTGAGAAGCCATATGAGACTGAAATAGAGTTTTATTTATATGTTGATGATATACGCATGGTTTGGAGGAAGTCAGAGAGAAAGATGGCTGATTTCTCAGCAAACACACTTTAAAACGCACATGTTCTAAACCTAAATCGCTATCTATAAATGCCAGCAATAACCATGATTAACTAGTAGAGACGGAGAGGGTGATGGGCATGGGTTCTTCCCACTCAGGCACTGAGAGGCTTTCAGTCACCCCAAAGTCCTCGCTGCCTAAATAGCTACAGGTTTGTAGCAGCAAATATACACAATGTTACCAAATGTAACAGCTTTAAAAATCATCCATTTGGCCAAGGCTGGAGAATTCTGTTTTCACCGGTTTCTCTTTTTGGCGGAGATCAAAATGTTGCCTCTCACAATCTTTTGACTGAAGGAGAAATCAGAGGAAACCTGGATGGTCCACAGCAAGTTAGCATTTCCCACTGAAATAAACACATTCTTTTGACTCTCCTCCAGCCATGGGGCCCTGGCCAACATCTCACAATACAAAGCCGAGACTGGCTTCCAGTAGGAACACAGCAACCACTAATCCCCATTATCACACCAGCTAGTGTCCACCACACCCCCATAAAGATGCATTTTCTAGAAACTGATAAAAACTGGTCCTGAAGACAATAGCCTCGCGCTCATCTAAATACCCGTTGGGATATTACAAATTAACACCCTGTAAAGCAACTCAATTAAAAATTATGCCCATACACACAGTCTCATCCACCAAAACATACATCTGCCTCTCCAAATATTATGCCACACTGGATTCTAAATCAGTCTTAATATCTAAAAAGCCTACAGGCATGGATATAAATTCTCAGTTCTCGTGGCTGTGGCTGCCCTAGGCTCTCTTCCCAGTGGTGGACACAAACGTTAATGTACTTGTTATCATTTAAAGACATAAAAATATAGAAGGTGGCATTTTTCGCTTTCCTCTTCTAAGGCTGTCCCCAAGAGCTGTCAGATGAACGCCCACGCCACCTTCTCCCACCAAAGGTGGATCCGGCTAACAGGAGACTGGATCGTGAACACAGCGCGTCTGTGCCCAGCTCTGGGGAAAGCCTCATCTTAGCAAGTGGCCCTCCTCGCGTCCCACAGATCGGCCAAGTACGCGGAGGCCGCGCGGTTTCACCATTAATGCTCCTGAAGGACAATAGCTCATCAAGCCCCACCGAAAGCCCCGGACCCGTCGCGGAGCCTGGGCTGGCGGGGGATGAGGCTGAGCGACTCCTCCTAGAGGTGGTTATGTGGAGAAGGAGCAATCCCTTCTCCCTCCTCCTCCTCCCCCCCGCTACTATCCGCGGCCCAGAGAACTGCCGCTTGCCGCCATTGACACGCACAGATAGAACCCAAAGAAAGGCAAAGAGTCCTGCCCGGCACCGGCGCCACGCGGGCCGAACCTGCGCCCGGGGAGGGGCGCGCAGAGGGCACCGGGCGCCCGGAGCAGGCGGCGCAGCACCAGGTGAGCCCGCCATGGCTATGGCATTATTGTTTGGGGGCTCCGGGGTCTGGAAACAAAACGCGCCGCCGGGGCACTGCAGGGGCCGGGGAGAACCACCCCTGCCTCTCCCCCGAGCCCCTGCGGGCGCACCCCCAATAGCCGACCCACCTCCTGCAAAAAACAAATTCGTAAATCCAGCCGCCCAACTTGCTTCTTTGGGAGATAAAAGGGGGGCTGCTAAAGAAGTGATCAAATTCCTGCGGCCAGCTAGGGGCCGGGGGCATCGAGGGCAATGAGGGAGGGAAGAAGGAGGGACGCTGGGCTCAGCGGCGGGCCCCGGGCGAGGCTGGAGCCGGAGGAAGCGGAGGTCTTCTGGGAATGCGGAGTTTGGGGCGCAGGAGCGGGAGGAGAGAGGCGCCCAGCCCCCGAGGGGCACTGGGCGAGGGGTAGGGGGCTGCGCAGGGCCCAAGGGAGCCCGGGGAGGGCCGATCGGGGCCCTCGGAGGGTGCCCGGGCAGGGCGCCGGTGGCTCCGGGCTGACAATGGAGGGGGCGCGGAGCAGCCGGGCGGAGGGAAGGGACCCGGGTTCGGGGGCGGGCAGCCCGGGGAAGGTCAGGCCGGGGACGCCGGGCGGCGGGGCGAGGGCCGGGGGCTGCTGCGCCTACACCCGGACGCTGGACGCCGTGGGCGGGCGTGCGCCCCGGGGCCGGCGCGGAAGAGGGTGCGGGGCCGGGCACTCCCCTCCGGTTCCCTTTCCGGGGCGCCCGGTGCCGACGCGCGCTGCGCTTTCACCGGGAAATGGCGGCCCCGCCGTGGCTCGCCCGGGTAGTCTGGCTCTTGCTTTGCGCGGGAAAAAAATAATAATGATAAAAATAAGGGACAAGGAATAAAAGTAAACTGGCCGCGGCGCTGGAAAGGGCTCTGCCGGGATCCAGGCGCCGTGCGTCTTGCTGGCGGGGCGCGGCGGGTGGGGACCAGCCCTGTCTCCCTCCCCCGGCTCCCAGCCTGCAGCCCCGGCGCACCCCAGCCCCAGCCCCGGCAGCCCACCCCTGATCGCCCGTGGGTGTCCTCCCCCGCCTTTCCTCAGGGGGGCGCCCTCGGCTCCTGCCCTCTTTGTTTCTTACAACAATGGCCAAAGGGGCACTGGTTCCCAAGGGCCAAATGAGCCTCCTCCAGGAGTTTCCCGTCGCCTGCAAGGGCCTCCGTGGGCCTGACTGAGGCCTGATCCTTGCCTGGGTTTTTCGGCAACAGCCCTGGATGAGTGAAGGGAAGAAAGGAGCTAGAAGAAACGGGCTGAGAAACCAAAGCACGGGGCCCTGCGTGTCTGAGGGGGCGCGGTGGGGAGCCGCAGCTCCGCAGCCCTGATTATAAGGCCAGTTGCCCTATCGCAGCAGCGCTGGGACAGAAGTGACCATCCAGCCTCTGTCCAGCTCAGGGGAATTCAAAACAAGGGCCCGTTCTAAGTCCCACAGACCCCGGGATCCCCTAGGGGCGATCCATCCACCACGGGAAATGGTTTCCTCACTTTTCTCATTTGTGTTTATTTTGAAATCCAATTGTCCCCTCCCTGGGCTGCACAGTTGCTACTGAAACGGTTCAATAGGTGAGAGAGAAAGAAAGCATTATTAAGCTCGAGAAACGTGCCTTCGTCTGCAATATTCTGAACCACAAATTAAGCTACACATAACTCTCAGTCCGTTTTCAAACTCTTCGTATTTTCGAACTAAATGTTCAGAGCTCCAAGATTTGGAAACACATCGGTGATTTTTAGAATTATTTTAGCCTAAGATTATCATATAAATATATGAGGTGCTTCGCGGCGGAAAACTTTCTCTTGAGTCGCATAATTCACATCTTCATCGTCCCTCTTTCCTGTAGCCAAATTTCCTTTTAAAATATGCCCAGTTCTCTTGTCCCGTGTTTCCTACCCTACCATAGTTACACCTCACCTGGATCCATTAATTAATCGTCAAACTTTACACATTATTAGTGGTTTCTTCTAATCAAAACTCCGTAAAAGAAATTACCTCTTTGGATCCAAAATGCCCCAAGCACTCTGACCCTACTCCCTCTCCATTCCATCCTCTGTCTGGTTCCCAGGGTTTTTAAGGCGCCTCTGGTCTGCCGTTTCCCAGTGGGTGGGACACCCTGCTAGCCATTGTCTGAAACAACCACATCTGTTTTCACTGCCTCCTGCCAGCAGAGCAGGAGGTGAGACCTATCTCAGGCAACTTTAAATGAAAGGTATCTGTAACTTGTTCAGGGGAGGGATGTGCAAAAATTCAGCCAACTTTCTTAAGAATGTTTTTCAACCTTAAGAAATAGCCTCCAAGTTAGATGCAGTCTTGGTAAATGGAAAGTATGTTGCACAGAGATTAACAAAACTTGTGGTTAGAGAACATTTCAACAAACACTTACTGAGCTCCAATTCTTTTGTTGTTTGTTTTGTTGTTGTTGTTGTTGTGGTTGTTGTTGTTGTTGTTGTTGTTTTGAGATGGGGGTGTCTTGCTATATTGCTCAGACTGGTCTCAAACTCCTGGGTTCAAGGGATCCTCCTGTCTCAGACTCTTGAGTATACACCAATTCTTAAACATCTCTAGATAGGGAAAGAAACGAAATAAAACATGAGGGAGTCATGGGCCAAGCCGAGGAGATAAAATATACATGCAGGTAAAACAAGGTAAAAAGTGATTTTGGCAAGCTAGTGGGAAAACCGGTACTTTCCTATACTGCTGACTGATGTGTAAATTGATATAACCAATTGGGAGAGCAGTTTGGCACTCTCAAATTAATAATATGCACATTCTGTGACCCAGCATTCCATTTCTCAGTATGTCACCCAAAGAAGGAGGCATACACGAGCTCAGCATGTATAAGAATGTTCCTTGCAATTTTGGTCGTTCTGAAGAAGAAAACAGCCTAACAGCCATCAACAGGGAATGACTAAATAAACTCTGGTACATCTGTCTTCTAGAATATTAGGCAGCAGTTCAAAAGAATGAAGCAGATCTGTATATATCAAAACAGAAAAAGATCACCAAGATAGACTATTAATGAAAAAGCAAACTGCAGAACTGTACATACTATACGGTACTATTGACGTAAAAACAAAATAAAATTATAAATTTCTGTAAGTAAAAATGCATATAAAATGGACAGAAAAAGTGTAGAAGATGCCCACTAAAAGAGATAAGAACTAGAAGAATTGTCAGGAAGGGCTTTAGCCCTATCTTTAATACCCATCCATAACCATTGTTATAACATTTGAAGGTCTATAATTTGTTTTTTTGTTTGTTTTGTTTTGTTGAACTGGAGTCTCACTCTGTTCCCCAGGCTGGAGTGCAGTGGCACAGTCTCAGCTCACCGCAACCTCTGTCTCCTGCCTCAGCCTCCCCGGTAGCGGGGACTACAGGCTTGTGTCACCACATCTGGCTTATTTTTTGTATTTTAGTAGAGATGGGTTTTCACCATGTTGCCAGGATAGCCTTGAACTCCTGAGCTCAGGCAACCTGCCCACCTCAGCCTCCCAAAGTGCTGGGATTACAGGCATGTGCCACCGTGCACAGCCAAGTTCTGTAATTTGAATTAATGTATGTCTTGCTTAGATAACTAAATACAAGTAATAATTTAAAAGTGATTGATAATACGTAATGAAAGTCACAAAAACATTACTACAACAATTTGTAAAGGGAGAAGAGAGTTTTGGACTTGAAGGGAGGGTGTTGGGCTAGGCTTCGTAAGGAATGTGGCAGGATTTAGATGCAGAGGGGTGAGGGAGCCAGGCTAGTGGAAGGAAGCTTGATGCCGATCCTATGTTCCAGCTAGTCCTCTTTCTTTAACATGATTATGAGATTCTCTTGCAAGGCTGAGAGTCCCGGACTGGCCTGCCCTGCCAAGGTTCAGGCTGAAGGGCGAACTAAAAGAACCCTCACAATGTTTTTTTATTGCATGAGTCTGTGCCTATCTTAGATATTTAGACGAAAGAAAAAAAACAAACCAGTAGAGAAGTATGTGAGTTCTAATATGGTATTGGAAGATCATGTTTTTAAAAGGAATACAGTGAAAGCTTGAAGATATAATTTTTTTCCCCAATATACACTGGGATGTATATTGGGAATCAGATTGGAGGAAAAGATAAGTCTCTGGGAGGATAATTTATTTCCCCAAAAAATCACAAAAGGGACTTTTTAAAACAAAATATTTAAGGCTGGTTTCATTTATTCATACCCTTATTGAAGGAATATTTATTGAATACGACTGTGATCTAACACTAAATGCTAGGTGGGTAAAACATCTGGGGGTAAAACATGACACAGCATGTCGGAAGTACAGCTCAGTTGCAGCAACTGGGGTAAGGGGACTGGTTCTAGTCTGGTCTCACAGTCCATGGACAAGTCATTCAATGAGCACACTCCCTTCCAAGCCATTCCTTCGCTGTAGCCATATTTGGGGGGTGGGAGAGTGCTAAATGATTGATCACTCAAGTCCCTTTCAGTTTTAGGTCATGATTTTGTGAAATCCTGTGATTTCCAACATTGCAATGACTATGAATTACCAGGCAGATGGAATTTGGAGAATACGAAATTAGACCGAGGAGATCTGAAAGTGCCCAGCCTTGGGAAAAGCAAAACTATTTGCCATCATGAGGGTTCTCAGCAGATGGTGGCTCTCAGGGTTTTCCGAGAGTTAAACTTTCATTACTACCCTTTTATACCTGCTCCTCATACACACAGCCTCAAGCACTGTCGTAATTGTAGCCGTTGGTTTTGAAATAGAGGGACAAAGAGGCAGAAATATGCCCAAGAAAATGTCAGACTGCATTTCACGAAAATAGTTCTCCATAATGGCTTCTTTTGTGGAAATAAATCTCAGTAGTTAATGCTTATTAAATGCCTACTACCCGCCAGGTACTGTTCAAGCACCTTACATGCATTAACTCATTTAATTCTGACAGCGGTCCTATAAGTAGGTACTATAATATAGCTACACCCATCTCAGGAAAAAGAAAAAGGGGGGTCAAGAACATGCCCAAAGTCACCACACAAGGGACTCCAAGCCTAGCAGCCTGAGCCCAAAGCCCTACATCCTTATGCCCACATGGTAAGAGCAAGGAGCTGCTAGCTTCCCAGTGATTCTCAGATGATATTCGGCTTAATATTTGTGTATGCAAATTTTTATTTTCAAAACTTATTTGTTTCATTACGTTATCCGACCATGACAAATGAAAGGAAGAATATGAGACTGAGCCACAGAACTCTGTATTTTAAACTGTCTTGTCACAAAGTATTAAATAAGATAAATTTGGTGGTTTCTCTGAAGCCCTTACTGTTCATTTATCCATCTCACCATCCATCATACTTCCCCCGATTTATTTGACTGGCATTGCCAATTTGGACTTGGAATGGAGTAAGTAATTCAAGTCAAAATTCTCATGCTTTGACAGAAATGTGTGTGGAAATATGCACAGACCACCGGGGTACAGACATTTACTCCAGCTGACTCGGTGATGTCAGAAGAGTTAGAGACACTGACCACGTTTCTTCACTCAAAGTTACAACACGTGATCTGGTCAAAGATTTGGGGTTTGTTTCTGGATATGAAAGGCAGTCCTGATGATAAAGTTTAGATGCCTAAATTTGGGATATTTCTATGACAACAGGATAAAAGCAGCATAAGATAAAATCAAATGTACCCTGGAACCCAGGCCCTGTGTTGGCTGGGCTGGTACTGACAACGGTGTGTGTGTATATATACACACACCCAGAATTTTGTAACTTATATTTTGCATTGCTGCCTTCACTGCTCAATAAGACCATTAAAATTAAACGGTGGTGGTAGCCCACAAAGAGGCAAACCCCAATAACTTATGCAATATGCCACATAAACGTTTAGGTCAGGTGGTAATTCACTGGGTTGGTAAACTTCCAAACTGAGCTTTCTTGCAGAATGTCAACGAAGTGATCATTGACCTAAGTCCTCCCAACCCACCTGCCCCATCACCACTAAACTGAATTTTCACCTCAGCTGTTCCGTGGTAAACAATGTAGACTATTGTCTTGGGGTGGAGAAAAGGCAGTCCTAGATAGAAAAATCAAGCAGATTTTCTCAGGTCCAGTTTTTCTTTTCTATGATTATCCTGTGTGATGAAATAGCAACTTCAAAGGAAAGATCCTGTGGATATGACTTATTTCTCCTGGTTGCTCCATCTCTGTGAATGTAAGTGACAAGTGCGGCTCAGAAGGGGCATATTTTGAGCATCTTACAGGTTGGAGAGGATCTCAGAGGTGAGCAGGTGCAAGGGTTCTCAGGTGGGGGCCCCACAGAAGCCAGCACTCCTGAGAGGCCCAAGGCAGGAAAGGTGGGGACCAAGCTGTTGAAGTTCCCAGGGACCTGCCCACTCCAGCCAGGACAGCTCCCTTCCATCTGTCTTATACATTGGAGTTTACAAAAAAACAAAAAAAAAAAAAAAATTTTTTTTTTTTTTAAACAGTCTCACTCTGTTGCACAGACTGGAGTGCAGTGATGTGTTTTCAGCTGACTGCAGCCTCTGCCTCCCAGGTTCAGTGATTCTCCTGCCTCAGCCTCCTAAATAGCTGGGATTACAGATGTGCACCACCACACTGGGCTGATTTTTGTATTTTTAGTAGAGACAGGGTTTCACCATGTTGGCCAGGCTGGTCTTAAACTCCTGACCTCAAGTGATCCTCCCGCATCCACCTCCCAAAGTGCTGGGATTACAGGCGTGAGCCACCACGTCTGGCCTCCTACAAATTTTTGTTCAAGCAAAAGGGAAAGCCCTAAAAGGTCTTCAGATTTGCCTACAGGCCACAGCTAATCACAGCCGAACTGGAGAGTCCCTCCCTATGGTCCACCGCATCTTTCATTCTACCACGTTGATGTCCACTTAAACTTTGGCAAGTTTCACCCACAGAGGGGATGGTGTGGTGTGGCCAGTGGCAGGTTACGCCCACAGAGAGGATGGTGTGGTGTGGTGTGGCCAGTGGTAGCCCTTAGCTGAAGCAGCTGATACAACGTGCTGGGACCGGGACTGGGACCGGGAGCTACAGGGGACCCACACGTGCATAACCAGGAAGCAGCATTGCCTGTCAAGAGCACAGAACACAGAAATGCAGCAAAAGACCCAAGCCATTTTTCCCACAGTGCAGCCACCTGCTGTCAGTCCTGCACTGACAGCAAAGCTGGGCATGGTGGCTCACGACTATAATCCCAGCAGTTTGGGAGGCTGAGGCAGGCAGATCACTTGAAGTCAGGAGTCGGAGACCAGCTAGCCAACATAGTGAAACCCTATCTCTACTAAAAATACAAAAATCAGCAGGGTGCAGTGGTGGGCATCTGTAATCCCAGCTACTTGGGAGGCTGAGGCAGGAGAATTGCTTGAACCAGGGAGGCGGAAGTTGCAGTGAGCCAAGATCACAGCACTGCACTCCAGCCTGGGAGACAGAGCAAGACTCTGTCTAAAAAAAGAAAAAGAAAAAAGGACAGAAAGCAAGAAAAACTGGGTAGGGAGGTGCAGGCAGAAGAAGGGATGGAGGAAGAGGGGTTCCAGAACAGTCTGTTGCTCTAGCTTTGAGAGCAGACAACTGGCCCCACTGATATACTGAGTTGCTTAGCAAACACAGATGTCTCTGGAAGCCCCTGGTGGATCAGGCACACCAAGGTATACAGCCCAGCTGCTCTCTGGTACTGAAACATTCACCTAGCCCCTACGGATGCTCCTACACACCCCACTCCCACCTGGGAAGTTGTATTGGCTCAGACAAAGCCAGTGCCCTGCTCAGAGAAGTAAAGAAGGCACTGCTTATAACCATAAACTGCACTACTAATTTGGATCTGTTGGATTTGCAGAAAACAAGATAGTTTTCCTACTATTATACTTAATAAAGAGTTTATTGAAATTAAAAGAAAATACTGGTCAAGCCAGGCTCAGTGGCTCATGCCTATGATCTCAGCACTTTTGGAAGCTAAGGTAGGAGGGCTATTTGATCTTAGGAGATCAAGGCTGCAGTGAACTATGATTGGGCCACTGCACTCCAGCCTGGGTGTCAGAGACCCTGTCTAAAAAAAAAAAGAAAAAGAAAGAAAAGGAAAAAGAAAATACTGGTTTAAAGAAACCAGACTACCTTGCCTTTTTATGAAGGCCGTCAGCATGTTACATAAAGTTTATTCTTTCTCCCAAAAGCAAAGGGCATGTGCTAAGGGGTTTTTCTTTCTTTCCTCTCCTCCCTCCCGGGATCCCAGTATAATTTTAAATATTGTTGATGGGAATCGCACTGTTCCTATTTGTCAGGCCTCAAAGAACAAAAAGACAAGAAAAGACCAGGCTGGACCCACTGCTGGGGTTTTTGTTTCGTTTTCTGTGAATGAACACATTCGGGAAGGCAAACTGTTCATTTTCTGGTTGGTTTTCTTCAGGAATGCATTGCTAACCCAGAGTCAAAGAAAACTGCAATTATGTTTATTCATATCTCATCCAAGCACCACAGGTGGCCAAACATATTTATATTAGAAAACGGCATAAGGCTAATAATAAAGCAACAACCTACGGTATAGATCAACAGCTTCTGCTTTTAAAACAACCATAGCTCAAGTTCAGCAGAGACAACAAAGCATGTTAACATGTCTCAGTATCCTGCAGTAGCAACAGCTATCCTAAATCGGCCCCATAAATGCCGCCACCCCTTGTCCCCACTCCTCTAGAGTGACCACCCGCGCTCTGCCTCTGAATCACAAAGAATGTGCCTGCAGTCATACTTCCCGCTCCACGACGAGACTTGAAATACTTTTCTAAAAGGGAATGATTTGTTATCCAATAGCATAATTTAAATAAATTGGATGAATGCTTGGTTCTATCATTCATGGTTGGTTAATTTGGTTAATTTGATCGGCATGTCATTTTGATGAAGCTGCATTTGATATAGCCCTTTACACTATAAATTGTTAATGTGCTTTAACATATAGGACGATAAAATTATTGACTATTCTCATTCACTTAAAGGTGGCCTTGAAAGAAAATGGTTTGGAAAGTATTACTTATACAATAATGATTTGCCCTTGGAGTTCATAAATGGAAGTGTAATAGACCCAGTGATTTAGCTTGTATTACTGAAAATGGTTTTTACAGCTACCAAATAATGCTAACAAACTATTATTATTTTAATACAGTACTTAGGGTAACACACCAAAATACAGTCAAACTCTATTAGGTGGGAAGCTAAGATTTTGTTCATACCCTTTAAAATATATTTCTATGTATAGTTAATATATTTATATTGAATCCCCTCATTTCCTACCTAGTTTTGTTTTATTTCATCTCAATTTATTCTCCCAAAGGATTATTCTGAACTGACAGAGTAAAGATGCTTCACTGCAGAGTCTCCATCACTTTTCATAAATATTTACAATATAAAATATTCTGAAGCACAATACAGGGATAAAAATGAATAAATTGAATAAATTTCAGCAATTTTAAAACAGTACACGAGTCCATTAGGGATGACACTGTGAATTTCATGTTCATGAAAACAATGTTTAAATTTTTTTTTAAATTTCAATTCCATCATTAAAAAGCTCTAAGGTCTCTTATTTCTAGATTTAAAATAATGTATGATGAAAGCATTTTGATTTGCATACTTCTGAAGAGAATGATCCGCAAGAGTGCTTTAAAGTAAGCTGTCTTGTGATTCTAGATCCTTTGTCAAGGTGATTCATTGGTAAGACCAAACCCCACCTGTGACACCCTGGCCTGTAATTACAGCTCTCAATCCTCAAATTACTGACTGCGCTCTCTTTTCAAAAGGCTCCTTGCAGAAGCTTGACTGTAGGAAAAAATGGCCATTTAAGTCAGGATGCTGTTGTATGTTCTCACTCATAAGCGGGGGCTAAGTTGTGAAGGTGTAAAGGCATCAGAATGACAACATAGACTCTGGGGGCTCACGGGAAAGGTGGGAAGGGGCTGAGGGATAAAAAACTACAAATCAGGTTCAGTGCACCAAAATCTCACAAATCACCGCTAAAGAACTTACTCATGTAACCAAATAAAAAAATTAGCAGAAACAAAAAAATTAAAATAAAAAATCAGGACGCTGGAGGCGTCTAACGGCCCACCTCACCTTGCTGGCTGGCCGAGGGTTGGTTGCAGCCCTCCTCGGTTCACAAAAACATTAAAATGTTGAGAAGTTGAGTTGTAAAATATAGCTCACTGGTTATCAGCTCTTTATATTTGAAAAAGAAGTTATTTGAATAAAAAGAAACTATTGGTTTAAAGAAACCAGACTATGTTGTCTTTTGATGAAGGCCATAGGGTGTTAAGTAGAGTTTCCTGTTTCTCACCAAAACCAACTCATTCAATAAGGGCACGTGCTAAGGGGTCTCCTGTCTTTCCTCTGCTCCCCCTGGGATCACAGTTTAATTTTAAATATTGTTTATGGGAATCTCACATGCTGCAATTGTGTGCAAATACAGACACACTGAGTTGGATTCTATTTTATTAAGGACTCTTTATCATCTCTTGAGGCAAAATTTTGCATTCTTCAATTATCTCAGTTTTCAGTGACTCACTTGGTGATGAAGGTGATCTTAACTTTTTAACTGACATTATTACTCAATTATAAAACAGTTGAGCTATTTCTCGTCCGCAGCACACTCATTTCTAGGCTGATCCATAAATGAGGTTTGTTAAAATGACGTTTTCAGTTTCCAGTTCAAAATGATGGACTGAGCACAAATGCTTTCCATCAACCCCCTCCTCTCCAGAGCCACAGAAATGATGGGAAAGAAGTACAAATAAACAATAACAGAGGGCCAGGGGCTGCTGGTGGTAGCCGTCAGCAGATGGGAGATTTCAAGAAATTTCCAGAAGACTGAAAGTGCAGCAGAGCACATGTACGTCACAGGGGAAGCCACAACTGAGAGCAAGAGCAAGAGGGAACTGCAGGGAAGGTGGGGAGGGTGAGAAGCGGGGACTCACTTGTCCTTTCTCCCTCCTATACTACTGGAAGAGTTCCCAGCAATTTGGTGTTTAGCCCGTAAACTAACAATCTGAGAGTTCTCTAAAGCAATAAAACAACTACAAGAAACCTGCCAGGTGGCTCATGTCTGTAATCCCAGCACTTTGGGAGGCCCAGGCCGGCAGATCACCTGAGGTCAGGAGTTCAAGACCAACCTGGCCAACATGGCAAAACCCCATCTCTACCAAAATACAAAAATTAGCCAGGTGTGGTGGCAGGCCCCTGTAGTCCCAGCTACTTGGGAGGCTGAGGCAGGAGAATCACTTACTTACACAGGGCCAGGGGGGTTGGGGGGACAGAGGTTGCAGTGAGCTGAGATCAGCCACTGTACTCCAGCCTGGGCAACAAGAGCAAACTTCGTCTTAAAAAATATAAAACTTTAAAAACCACAAGGTATATGTAGAATTTCTAGGATGGAGATCACCCACAAAATAAAGTTCCCCCCTCATTCTGACATTTGGGGGTTCTCAGTTCCTAATTAGACACCCTAAAGCTATGCCTGCTGATATAGCTTTATATCAGCTGTGTCCCCAACAACATGAATTGTATCACCCAGAATTCCACATGTTGTGGGAGGGACCCAGGGGGAGGTGACTGAATCATAGGGGCTGGAATTTCCTGTGCTATTCCCGTAATAGTGACTACGTCTCACGAGACCTGAGGGTTTCTGCTTCTGCTTGCTCTCATTTTTCTCTTGCTGCTGCCACGTAAGATGTGTCTTTTACCTCCCACCGTAATTCTGAGGCCTCCCTAGCCATGTGGAACTGTAAGTGCAATGAAGCCTCTTTTTTTTCCCTGTTTCGGGTGGATCAGCAGCGTGAAAATTAACTAATGCAACTAACTGGTTCCTAACTGGACACCCTAAAGCCACACCTGCTAATTGGCATGCCCTGCACACACACCCAGAGGTCCCAAACAGGAAGCATGCCTACCAAACAATGGTTGAAGAAAGCTCTTCTATCTGCCTATAATCTCAACCTTGTCCTTCTTTTTTTTTTTTTTTTTTTTTTTTTTGAGACGGAGTCTCACTTTGTTGCCCAGGCTGGAGTACTTGAAAAAAGATCATTGCAGTGGCACAATCTTGGCTCACTGCAACCTCCGCCTCCCAGGTTCAAGCAATTATCCTGCCTCAGCCTCCCAAGTAGCTGGGATTACAGGCCACCAAGTTCTATTAATTTTTGTAATTTTAGTGAGACTGGGTTTCACCATTTGGCCCAGCTAGTCTAAACTCCTTACCTCAAGTGATCTGCCCACCTTGGCCTCCCAAAGTTCTGGAATTGCAGGCATGAGCCACCGCGCCCAGCCTTGTCTTTCAATCTTAAATACAAATGCATAACCAAAGATCACCAGACATTTAAGAAAAGCCAACATGAAAGGGAAAGATGAAAATCAACTAATCAATAAATAGAACAATTGCCTGATAAAACAATTTAGAGAACAGAAGATACATTTAATATATTATAATTAGTTTCAGAGAGATTTGAAGGTATGGTGCATTCATAAGAGAACAGAATGCTATAAAAAAAGGAATAATTGGAGAACAAAAAAGAGCTCTTGGAAATGAAAAATATGATTACCAAAATTAGATAAAGACTGAAGAAAAAAATAAGAGAGTTGGACTATTAATCCAGGAGACCTAATACCTGGTTTACAGTAAGAGACAAATAAAGGGAGTATTGGGAGAAATAAAGAAGTTGGCAGTGGGCTAAGTGGGGAGGGATAATCAAATACATAATAGAAAAAAATATTCCATGTTATAAAAACCATAAGTTTTGAGGTTGAACCAACTTATTGCCAAATGCTGAGCAGGGTGAAGGGGGCCTTGGCAGTGACTTCAAAATACTGAAGCAAAATGATTTTGACACTAAAAATGATAATCCCCCACTAAACGATAACCTAAAGATCACTCAAATAAGGTAGTTCTGTTTGTGTAAGAAAACAAAGTTTAGGCCAGATGTGTTGGCTCATGCCTGTAATGCCAACATTTTGGGAGGCTGAGGTGGGAGGATCTCTTGAGGCCGGGACTTCCAGACCAGCCTGAGCAACATAGCGAGACACCCAACTCTACAAAGAAGTACAAAAAGAAAAAAATAGCTGGGTGTGGTACACACCTGTAGTCCTAGCTATTCAGGAGGCTGAGGTAGAGGATTGCTTCAGGCCAGGAGGTCAAAGAGAAGAAGGAAGGAAGGAAGGAAGGAAGGAAGGAAGGAAGGAAGGAAGGAAGGAAGGAAGGAAGGAAGGAAGGAAGGAAGGAAGGAAGGGAGGGAGGGAGGGAGGGAAGGAGGGAAGGAAGGAAGGAAGGAAGGAAAGAAGGAAGGAAGGGAGGGAGGGAGGGAGGAAAGGAACAGAGAAAGAAAAAGAAAGGGAAAGAAAGAGTTTACTAAGAAAGAAAGTTTACTTCCCTGTCCCTGTTTTTGAAGGATTACATCAGGTGGATACCAACAAAACAAAGGAAAAAACCAAGAAAGAGGAAGTCATAGGGCCAAGGATGAACAGAGAGGATAGGTCCCAGCAAGGCCAGTCCCAGGATGATCGCTGGCTAAAAACAACTCCCATTACAAATTGGAGCTGGAGGTCAGAGGGCTTTGAAAATAACTCGTCTGCAAAGGGTTCTCTGGGAAAATAACTCGTCTGCAAATGGGGCCTCCGCAAAGAACAGTATCATTGAGAAGCTGAGTGATTTTGAGGACATGGTAAAAGAATATCTTTTGTCAACACAGAAGAATACAGTCCGTATTCCTATTTGTGGATTCTATATTTGTGAATTCGCCTACATGCTAAAGGTATTTGGAACCCCCAAATCAATACTTGCGGCACTTTCCTGGTCATCCTAGGACATGCATGTGCACAGAGCAGCAAAACCTTAGTCGCCACAGGCACACCTTCCCAGCTGAGGTTGCACCAGGTGACTGCCTTCTTGTTTCAGCTCATACGACAATCTAGTGCCCTTTCCATGCCCTATTTAGTGCCATGTTTTTGCATGTTTGTGGGGGTTTTTTGGTGAGTTTGCTGTTTAGAATGGCCCCCAGGTGTAGTGCTGACGTGATATCTAGCATTCCTAAGTGCAAGAAGGCCATGATGTGTAAGCTTCATTCAGGCACGTGTTACAGTGCTGTTGGCCGTGAGCTCAATGTTAATGAGTCAACATTATCTATTAAACAAGGTGTCCTGAACACAAACACACATGAAACACGGTTAAGTATTGATTAGTTGATGAGATGTGACCAGAGGCTTGCAGGAGCCTAACTCTATATTTCCCCTAAGAGCAATTTTTCAGTTTTTACTAATTCTGTGTTTCCGGCTACTTTGTAGAACATAACTAGCCTATATATTGAGAATCAACTATAATTAGTAACTTCAGGGTTAGAGAGGAAGCTATGCAAGAAAGACGTGGTCCAGATGTGAAGTCACAGAAAATGCAGAATGATTTTGAAGATCAGGTTTTCAGAACAACAACAACAAAAAAACTCATCTTGGCATGAGGACTCAAGGATTCCAGTGCTGGACCACCAGAAGGAACTGTGATGCTAGCATCACACTTGATTCTGCCGAGAATATTTACAAATGTGATCCTAGCACTATACTCAACTACAGGGAACAATATTTAGAACGTCTTAACCATGTAAATGGCATTTAACTTTCAAAATAAATCCAGAGTCAAAATGTGGATGATTTTATTGTGATTATAGAATAAAATATAAACGTTATTAACTAGGACAACAGAAAGTATAGAAGATGAGGTAGAGCTTAGGGAGCTGATGTGGGGAGGAGAGGCCCAGGGAAAGATTAGGGGGCTCATGCCCAAAGTTGATGGCGTGAGAAACAGGGATCGGAGGGTACAATGTTACTTAAAGTTTCCAAGGCAATCAGTGGAGGAAATAAAACTGGAAAGATAACTGTCAACGATTGAAAAGGGAGGAGGAAGCTGGGGTACGGCACAGGTAGAGACTGTCTAGAAGTGAAAACAGATCAGCAAGTGGGGTATAGACATGAGAGTTTTGGAGGTAGCCACTAGAACTGAAATTAACACTTGTCGCCTGTACTTGTCTCTATAAATGAGACAGATGAGTGAGAAACTGTTGCTTTTCGTTTTATACATTTTCATTCCTTTTCGCTTTTTCTTATTATGTGCAAATATTCCTTAGATTTAAAGATAAGCTCAAAATATTTAAATAACTTCTTCACCTTTCTTATTTTCCTTGCTTTAGGGTAACCTTGAGGAAGACAGAAGTAGGTTTCAGCTTGTTGGTGGTGGGCCCTGACACAGAAATTCCCTCACTTGCTCAGAGTTCTTAGGGTCTCCAGCGTGTTCTTGATACCATTAGGGCAGAGGAAATGCCCGCCTGTTCCATTTATGAAGTGCTTAGACCCAAACAACTTAATACGTATTCATGTTCTAACATTGTACTAGCCGTTTGGGAAAATAATACATATGAATTAAAAGAAAAAAAAAGGTATTTTTATTCTATTCTTAAATAACTGCAATGAATTACAAGTAGGATGTGCACAGCTGTTGGGCACTGCACAGGTACTCAGGCTTGGAGTCAGATTGGACACCCTCATTTTCTGTTCTGTATTTACTTTCACCCAACACTTGCTGTTAATCACAGCAAGTCACAAATCCAGCTTTGCAAGAAAAAAAAATGGTATAATCAAAAGGAACTTAGTGTACCCTACTGTTGAAACCGAAGCCATTGGGAGTTGGTAGTGGTGGGGTTTCATGGCTGTTTTCAAGGGAAAGTTTAAACCTTCCTGTAGTGCTCCTGTGGCTTTGCTGATTGCCCCAGTGTACCCTGGTGCACAGTTTGGGAACCATGGCTCTAACATCTATTTGAAACTTCGTTTTGGTCTGTCAGGCAATTTCATAGGAAAATATTATAGGACAAGGGTCATGTAAATTTAACATCTAATGTAGTTTCTTGTTCAATAATAAACGCTCCATAAATACTATCTTACATTGAATCTATGATGGTATCGATTGCAAGATACATATTGACTTCTAGAGACAGTGAAATGTTAAAAAATAAAAGTGCATCATAAAATCAGTGAAATACGGTAGTGATTTGAATAGTCTGGTGTGAGTTTATTGCTCATGTCTGAGTCAAGGCTGCAATTTCATATTTACCCGGTGTCATCTATAAAATCTAACCTGTTGGTGTTATGATGGGCTTAAAAGCCAAACCTGAAAATAAATCCTGAAACAACAGAGTCTGAATACGCCCTCTTCCCCAGCACACAATACCAGCAATGTGCTTCCAGCTGCTCCTCTCCTGGGGGGGGGTTGTGGGGGTGGACAAGCAGGAGCCCTGTATTCTCCCTCTTCTTCTTTGAGTCTGGAGTTTTGCCTCTCTGTTTCCCACCGTTAACGTGCTTAAAATGCTCTGATCCACCCTGCCAGTCATTATGAGACTGTATATACCTTGATCTTTCCGCTATGAAAGGACAGGTGCATCGCAGGTACAGGGTGCCTGGTTTTCTCTATATCCCACGTGCATCTGGGAGGACGGCCCCCCCCCCCCAACCCCGAGCAGAGCCGCGTGGCCTCCAGGGGGCGCCCACACGGTGTGTCTGAGCACACCAAGAGCCGAGTCCAGCCATATTCTCTCCCCAAACGTGTGAACATAGTGTATCGTAGTCCTTAAGCTTTGCCTAATCAGAGCAAAATTATCTTAGAGCAGAGGCAAATAAATGTAAACATTTAAGTACTAGTCTGAAGGAAACAGATTTTCACCTTGCAATAATTCTTTTCTCTTTAGACTGTAGACCTACATCGGACACTCAAATTCCCAGGACGTGGATAAAAACCCATTCAAGTTTTTGACTACTGACTTCCCAAGACAGAATAGAGTTGGAGGAAAGGGTGGCAAGAAGGAAGTTCAGGGTTATAATTTATCGTAACGCCAGGCAGAATCCAGCACAGGCTTAGGGGAGAAGTGGTCTTTAGAAAGCAGTGTCTTCTCTGGAGTGGTCCCAGAGGCTCAGCACTCCCTGCCGTGGGTGGGCTCTGGTAGATGGAGCTCCATCGGCCCCTCCTTGCTTCCCCTAGGGATTCCTGGATGTGGTCTGATTCCTGCTGTCAGTGTACAGGGGCCTCACAGCCTTGAGCCCCCCAGGAGGGCCTGGGAGAAGGTGCCTGGCTGCTTAAACCCCACACAAGACCTAAAAAGATGGGTTTGGCAGGCAGGGAGAACCCTCCAGTCCTGCTAAAGGCACATGTATAAGTCAATTCATCTCACACTTAGACTTCAGAAGGAGCTGCGCCCCCACCCAGGGGATTTCCTCTAAGGCCCTCACCTAGAGGAAAGTCTGGAAGCCACAGAGAAAAAATCTTGTTATCAAGTACCATGTTCGGGATGATTCTTACATTTAAGTACTTTTTTTTACAATGTGTAGCTGGTATGTTTCTCTACTTGTTCCTACTTTGATTTTCCTTACTTGGCTATTTATCTTCTTGAGTGGTGTGTGTGTGTGTTTGAGATGGAGCGTTTTGCTCTTATTGCCCAGGCTGGAGTGCAGTGGCCCGATCTTGACTCACTGCAACCTCCGCCTCCTGGGTTCAAGCAATTCTCCTGCCTCAGCCTCCAGAGTACCTGAGGTTACAGGTACCCACCACCATGCCAGGTTAATTTTTTGTATTTTTCGTAGAGACAGGGTTTCATCATGTTGGCCAGGCCTGTCTCTCACTCCTGACCTCAGGTGATCCACCCGCCTTGGCCTCCCAAAGTGCAGGGATTACAGGCATGAGCCACCATGCCCAGCCTCTTCATGAATGTTTGAGGCATCTATCCCCTTAAGTCACTTGATTTTCTTCTACTCCTAGTCCTAATTTCCAATTTTTAGGCTAATTTGTGACTTCTCTTGGCTAATAGTGGGAAAGTCCTCAGGTGGGTTTATCATGCACACCTAGTCATTCTCTGGCTGTTTTGTTTGAGAAAAGTATGTGTATGTGGGGATATGTGTATGTGTGTGTGTGTGTGTGTGTGTGTGTGTGTGTGTGTGTATACGCAGGGGGTGTCCCTGCCCTTGTGTTTGTACTTCATGTAGCATTCTCTGGTGGAAACATGGTAGGGAGAAATTAAGACCAGCCAGCATACACCCTATTCACAGAGCACGTCCACCCTGTGATGGGCTTTTTGGGTGGTTTTCTTGACAACCAGACTTTCTAACCATCCTCCAATCCCACTTACCATTAACTGAGAAAAGCACATAATTGGCTTAGGAGGGTCACTAATGTGCCTTTATGAGCCTTCGTAGACTCTTAAGTCTTTAGAACTGACTGCTTAAAGAGCGTAAGCTTCTCTACCAAAATCACGGAAAAGGGCCTGTCAGAAAAATCAGGTGGTTTAAGAGCAGAATGGCTTTAAGGATGTTAGCAACCTCCCCTGTTTTACAGATGAGGCCACTGAGGCCCAAACAAATACATGTGAAGCTCACATAACTACAGTCACGCATCACTTAACGACAGGGATACATTCTGAGAAATGCATCATTAGGTGATTTTGTCACTGTGCAAACAGCATAGAATGGAATGCTAGAAACCTAGATGGCGCAGCCTCCTGCACACCTGGGCTATGATCATATGACCTGGTGCTTCTGGGCTGCAAACCTGCTCAACACGTTACTGTACTGAATACTGCAGGCAATGGTAACACAATGGTAAGTTTTTGTGTCTCTAAACTTAGAAAAGGCACAGCAAAATACAGTAGAAAATGTAAACAGTAGTACACATGTATAGGTCCCTTGCTATGAATAGAGCTTGCAAGTCTAGAAGTACTCTGGGTGAGTCAGTGAGTGAGTGGTAAGTGAATGTGATGGCCTGGGACATTATTGTACACTACTATAGACTTTATAAACACTGTACATGTAAGCTACACTAATATTTTTTTTTTTTGAGATGGAGTTTTGCCCCGTCACCCAGGCTGGAGTACAATGGCGTGATCTCAGCTCACTGCAATCTCCACCTCCTGGTTTCAAACGATTCTCCTGCCTCAGCCTCCCAAGTAGCAGGGATTACAGGCACCTGCCACCATACCCACCTAATCTTTGTATTTTTATTAGAGACTGGGTGTCACCATGTTGGCCAGGCTGGTCTCAAACTCCTGACCTCATGATCTGCCTGCCTCAGCCTCCCAAAGTGCTGAGATTACAGGCATGAGCCACCATGCTCGGCCAGCTACACTAAAAGAGAGTATTTTTCTTGAATAATAAATTAACCTTAGCTCACTGTAATTTTTTAACTTTATAAACTTTTTAAACTTTACAAACGTTTTGACTCTTTTGTAATAACACTTAGCTTAAAGCACAAATGCACTGTACAGCTACACATATTTTCCTTCTTTATAGCCTTACTCTATAACCACTTTTCTGTTAAAAAAATTTTAACTTTTGATTAAAAAAAAAATAAAACACACAAACATTAGCCTAGGCCTACAAAGAGTCAGGGTCATCAATAACACTGTCTTCCACCTTCACGTCTTGTCCACTGAAAAGCATTTAGGGACAGTAACACCCACGGAGCTGTCGTCTCCTGTAATAATAATGCCTCCTTCTGGAATACCTCCTGAAAGACCCATTTGAGACTGATTTACGATAACTTTGTTTTAAATAAGTAGAAAGAGTACCAGTAACATAGTCATTTGTCATCAAGTATTATGTACCGTACATAATTATGTGTGCTAAACTTTTTTTATATGACGGGCAGCCCAGGTTTGTTTACATCAGTGCCACCACAAACACATGAGTAAGGCATTGTGCTACGCCATTAAGATGTCACGAGGTTGTCCAGGTGCAGTGGCTCACACCTGTAATCCCAGCACTTTGGGAGGCTAAGGATGGTGGATCACGTGAGGTCAGGAGTTCAAGACCAGCCTGGCTAACATAGTGAAACCTCATCTCTAGTAAAAATATAAAAAATAGCCAGGTGTGGTGGTGCCCCTCTATAGTCCCACCTACGCGGAAGGTGAGGCAGGAGAATCGCTTGAACCCGGGAGGCGGAGGTTGCAGTGAGCCGAGATCGCACCTCTGCACACCAGCCTGGGGAACAGAGCAAGACACTATCTCAAAAAAAAAAAAAAAAAAAAAGATGTCAGTAAGTCATAGGAATTTTCCAGCTCCATTAGGACCTTACGGGACCACCATCATATGTGCAGTCATTGTGGGGTGCCTGACAGTAGTTATGTAGAAGTGGAGCTATGCTCAGAACTTCAGTTCCCCAGTCCTGGGCTCCTTCCACTATAGCAAGAGCCACCTCCATTTAGAGCACCCCAACCCAGCTAGCAAACACGTGCTGTGTGAGGACAGGAACCACTTAGCATTGCTGTCTCTTCCCCCTTTCCTGCTACAGTGCTGACTAACAGCAGGCGCTCCATACATTTACCTAACACATAGTTGCTTGCTTCCTCAAAGACAAAACCTCTGCAAGTGGAGGTATGAGAGTGAGCAGCCACAGACAGCAGCAGCACAGCAAATGTGGGAGACCTTGTTTCTTCCAGATGAAGAAACATGATAAAACAACATGGATCTGATCCTTCTACCTTGCTGTCAAAAAGATAATAGTCTAAGGCACTTTTCTCATCTTTGCTTGTACCTAACTGATGAATAGCTACATCCTTTGATGGCAAAATGACATATAAAATATAAAATAGGGGAGTAGAGAGCAGTAAGTACATTTGAGCATTTTAAATAATGTATATGAAGTATATAATAAAATGCCCCAACTTGACTCATTCACCTCAGGGATAGGTGGCTGTTGAAAAGGGGGTTTGTTGCTAATTTCAGAGCTTGTTATAGTCTCCTTGGTCGTAATGGAGTTATCAGATGCTTTAGAAAATTGAAATCAGTTCAGTAAAATCTGTTCATTAAGTAAATCCTGGTTTATGTCTATTTCATATTAGCCAAGCATTCATTTAGCACCTTCTTCCATCATATTTTTAGTGAGTTTCGTGGGCCTTCCTTTCCTATACATCTCGCCTGTTGGTATGATGACCTAACCAGGATCAACAGATAGAACCAGTTTCAATCTGTTTCTGACTTTCTCATTTTTCATCTCCAGAGGAAATGGCCCCCGAGACTGCCATTGCTCTTGAGGAAGGGACCTTTGATATATTAATACATTTCCTAGAAAATGTCTTTTTCCTTTTCTTTGCTTTTTTGCTCTTGACCGTTTCTCCCTTGTAATTTGCTTTTACTTACTAAAGATTATATTCCATTTGTCAGTTACAATACTCTTGTCAACCAACAGATCAAGCCCACCCAAATTCTACTACAATTTTCTAGACTGTGGGTGGGCTTACAAAGACTCTGTCCAGGAATCTGTAATTATTTTATCTTCACACACAAGATAGCTTCCTTAAGCAACAGTGAATGTTTGTCTCTCAGTTCCTTGTGCTGAATTCACCTCTTTGTACAGACTCTGAAGTTTCTCCCCAAAATCAGCCTGGATTCCCCATTCCAATGAACAGAAACTCAGGCAGCACTCTGGCTTTTCATCTGCTATGTTTGCATGCCACGCATATTCAGTAAAACTGCCTCTTCTGGCCCGTTTCCATTTCTAAGAGTGCTACATTATTGCAGGAGTTAGAAAAGTATCTGAGAAATATACATCGGCTCTCAGTTATGTCTGTCAAACCTGACTGATATGATTTGCCTGTACCCCCACCCAAAGCTCATCTTCAACTGTTGCTCCCATAATTCCCACATGTTGTGGGAGGGACCCCATGGGAGATCACTGAACCACAGGGGCAGTTTCCCCCATACCGTTCTTGTGGTAGTGAATAAGTCTCACGAGATTTGATGGTTTTATAAGGGGTCTCCCCTCGCTTGGGTCTCATTCTCTCTCTTGCCTGGTACCAATGTAAGACGTGCCTTTTACTTTCCGCCATGATTGTGAGGTCTTCCCAGCCACATGGAACTGTGGGTCCATTAAACTCTTTTTCTTTATAAGTTGCTCAGTCTCAGGTATGTCTTTATAATGGGCAAAGTCATATAGGCCAAGAGGAATTATAATAGTTTTCTTGTTGTTGCTGGAACAAATTACCCCAAACTTAGTGATTTAAAACAATACAAATTTAGTCCCTTCTAGTTCAGGGTCGGAAGTGCAAAATCAGTCTTACTGGGCTAACGTGAAGGTATCAGCAGGACCAATTCCTTCTGGCAGCTTTGAGGGGAAAATCCTCTTCCCTCTGTTCTCACATCTCTTACTGCTCACTCTGACCCCCTGCATCCCTCTTCTAAGGACCCTGGCAATTACGTTAGGCCCAACCAGATTATCCGAGATAATCTCCCCATCTCAAGACCCTTAGCTTACTTCCATCTGCAAAGCCTCTGTCACATAACATAACATTCACAGGTTCTGGGGATGAGGAAATGGACCTCTTTGGGAATCACTGTTCAGCTGACCACAGGACCGAGAGCTCTCTATTCAGTGGCAGTTTTCTGTGGCCTCTCCTCGTGAGGTCGGGCTGCCTTGGTGAGGCAGGGATGTTTGTGGGTGGGCTTGCCCATGCCCTTCAGAGACCCCAGGCCTAACTCCATGCCTCTTGCACCTACAGTAGCAGCCAGGTTTCAGCCGCCTCCCTGAGGCAGTCAGAGGTGCCACAGTGGTGCCCAAGGGCCATGCCGCTGTGCCCAAGGTGTTTGCCAACTACCCTTCCTCAACTCTCTTCTTTCCTTTTTTCCTTTTCAGCATTATATTAGTGCCGGGAGGCCACTGTGTCAGCAAGCTGAGAGGGAAACTGAGGCAAGATGTCGGGCCGGAGCGGGAAGAAGAAAATGTCCAAGCTGTCCCGTTCAGCCAGGGCAGGTGTCATCTTTCCAGTGGGGAGGCTGATGCGTTATCTGAAGAAAGGGACGTTCAAGTACCGGATCAGCGTGGGTGCCCCTGTCTACATGGCAGCAGTCATTGAGTACCTGGCAGGTAATGGGGACACGCAGAGGTAACTGCCTGCTCCCGGGTTTCCACTCTCCCCTGGGTCCTCCTCGCAGGCTGGGGAGGGATGTTCCGAATTGCTCAAGGCTACTGTGGGTAGTGACAGGGTTGCAACTGGCCTGCTTGGCTAAAATCAACTTCTGCAGGCTTTAGGGGAGAGAAGAGGGCATAGGAAGGACAGATGATCAGCATGGAAGGGAAGGAACCCGCAATCAAGTAAGTGGCTCATGGCTCTCCTACGCCAGTGCTGCGAAAGATGTCTTGCTTTAAGCAAATGCAATATATAAATATCCAAGCTCCTGAAGAAAAGAAACTGCAGGGAGAATGGGGGAGTTGACAGTCATTTTGTAAAAGGGAGTCTTTTTACACCAAATTGCTCATTAAACATCAGTTTTCCTGGTATATTTAAACTAGGACTCAGTGTCCATAAATAACATTTATCTGATCATCAAAAGCATCTTCGGGTGCTGCCATGAAGCCGACGTAATGTTCTAATTTTTCTCGCCTTCACTGAGGTGATTCTCATCTAACAGGGTGCATAGAAAATAGGTTCCCACATTTGTTGTTAATTTTTTACTGGAAAATGAGATTTGGCTGTGTGTATTCTTTCTCTTGGGAACTTTCTCTTTAGCTTTTTTGTTGTTCTCTTATGTCATGAACAAAAACCAAACTTTACAATATCAGGGGTGCTTTTCAGAAATATTTGTAAATAAAATACACACACACACACACACACACACAGAGCCGGGCATGGTGGCTCACCCCTGTAATCTCAGCACTTTGGGAGGCTGAGGCGGGCAGATCACCTGAGATTGGGAGTTCAAGACCAGCCTGACCAACATGGAGAAACCCCGTCTCTACTAAAAATACAAAATTAGTCGGGTGTGGTGGCGCATCCCTGTAATCCCAGCTACTCAGGAGGCTGAGGCAGGACAATCACTTGAATCCGGGAGGCAGAGGTTGTGGTGAGCCGAGATCGTGCCATTGCACTCCAGCCTGGGCAACGGGAGTGAGACTCCATCTCAAATGTATGTATTTACACAATAAGTGTGATTTAGTCCCTTGTTGGGTAATAGCCACAAGCCACAATGTCTCTGACTTTGCTCAGAGGTCTAGACATCAAGGTTAAGTCCCTTGGGAATTCTGCCAGGTTAAAAAGCAAACCTCCCCAAACTGTCTAACACTGGGGAGGCGAGCCTCACTCATGAAATCCCCTGGGCTGTGGCAGGGCTGGTCCTCTCTTCTATCCCCATCCCCAGCTTCCTCTTTTCTGCTGGTTCTTCCTCTTTAGATGCTCAGTCCTGCTCTGCCCTCTTAGTTCCTATTGTTCACCAACCAGCATTGATTGGTGAAATATCCCTCAAAGCTTCCATCAGGCATACCTCTGCATCGGGAGCCTTCCTCTTATGAAATGAAAGCTTGCTCCTGAGCTAAAAGTCCTTCACTCCTTTAGGAGGTTGGGGAGAGCTGGAGGGCTCTGAAAATCATGCTTTTCAAAGTGGGGTCACCCAGGCATCTTGTTGACAAGGACAGGGTGGGACCTGAGACTGCATACCTCAAGCTCCCAGGTGATGCTAATGCTGCTGGTCCAGGGACCAGACAATGAATAGCAAGATTGTAGCTGGTCTTTTAGCCTCAAGCCAAAAGATATGGGGAATGCTTGTTTAAAATGTAAGTTCCCATCAGGTGTGGTGGCTCACCCTTGTAATCCCAGCACGTTGGGAAGCTGAGGCAGGTGGATCACCTGAAGTCAGGAGTTTGAGACCAGCTTGGCCAATATGGTGACATCCCATCTCTACTAAAAATACGAAAGTTAGCCAGGCACGCACCTGTAATCCCAGCAACTTGGGAGGCTGAGGCAGGAAAATCACTTGAACCCAGGAGGTGGAGGTTGCAGTGAGCCAAGACCACACCACTGCACTCCACCCTGAGCAACAGAACTAGACTCAAAAAATAAAAAAAAATAAAATAAAATGCAAGTTCCCAGATACACTCTCAAAGGGTCTGACTCACCGAGTCTGGAGTGAGGCCGAGGAAGCTGACGGGAAAACCTCCCAGCTGAGGGAGGGAGAGAACAGACTTTGAGAAGGGTTTATGAAGCTTCAAAACAACCTGTTAGGTGTGTGTCCCCCACTGAGACTGGAAGACATTGAGTCCCTCAAAGATCCCACAGCTTCCAGATGAGGAGCTAGGACTGCCCTAGGGCCCTCAACCTCGAGCCACACAGTTTGGCTGCACTATGCCGCCCTAATGTTGGTGTGATGAAAATAATTAAGTACTTGTTGTGCCTCCATTTGGCAAAGTCTAAACCAGTGCATATACAAAATCTGGCCTTTGGAATCCCTGGCATCTCTGTTAGCCTTTGGTTCAGAGGTGAGATAGACGAAGCTTACCTGTTCCTGTTCATGCATCCATTCCAAGAGCGTTTGCTGAGCATCTCCACGTCGGCGCACACAGTAAGTCCTCAGGCAGAGTGCCCACAGTAGAACTGGGCCGTTTATACGACGGGCTGAATGTGGAGAGGATGAGCACCTTCAAGGGTGCCACTCCCAAAGTCCTCCTGCCCCGGCCAGTCCCAGTGTCCAACACCATCCTGGGCCACGTGGAGGAGGAGGAGGAAGTGCCATTGGTCTCCCGAGGCCCAGGCCTGTCCTCCGTGTATTTTTCCCTCTCTTCTCTGTGCCTTTTCTCTCCTCCCAAGGCAGGCAGGTGCTGAGAGCGCGCAGGCTCAGGCGTCACTTCCAATCGGGATGACTCACTGACCAGCTGTGTTACCTTAACCTCTCTGAGCTTCAGGTGTTTCCAGAACCAGCTCATTTCACCTCATTCAATGAGCTAATAGGTGTGAAACACCTGGCGCATAGGCTGCACTCAATAAGTGGTGATTCTTCTCCTCGCCCCTCTATTAAGAGCTGATAAAAATCATTGAGGACAAAGTATAAATGACTAATTCCATTAAGGTGGTGTATTTTCAGGCTGAATTTGCATTTTAATGAGATAAAGCATTTTAATCCAAAGGAATGAATCATAGTAGTGGAATTGCAAGCTACTGTTGAGTAAGTGCCATGGGAGATTTTAGTCTGTTTTTTGTTGTTGTTCGTTTTTTAAAGAGGTATTCATTGCTTTTGTTTAGGGAAGGGGGTCAAAGTGCGGAAGCCTCCTGTCACCCTGGAAACGACTTCCACATTCATGAAACAAATCTAGACTGTGTGCCTCATGTGAATCGTTCAGGCCTTGAAGATAGAGCAGAAAAGAGGCCAGGTTGGTCCTGCCCCTTGCTGGGTTTACAGCCTAGTGGGGAGGACCAGAATGAAACGCCTCACAGTAAGATCAGGTTTGTCTGGCAGGGAATGAGAGGAGCTTCGGGAAGCGTGGGTTGGGGGAAGGGCTACCTAATATAATACAAGCGTTGTTAAGACCTAAACCAGGTTGTCAACCCTGCATTTTCTCTTATCGATCAATTTCAAATCCTGATGACTTGGTCCCACCCCTGAGAGATTCTGGGATATTTTCTGTGCATCAAGATTCTTAAAATCTTCCCCAAATTATTCTGATGACCATCCAGCTGGGGAAGGGAGTCAGCCAGATTCAGATGGGGGCGGTGAATTAGGGGAAGATGGTGAGGAAGGTGGGGAATAAGAGATAAGACTCCAAGTTTAAACGAGTGTGTGGTCATTTATTTTATTATTATTATTATTATTATTATTATTATTATTATTTTAGACAGTCTTGCTTTGTCACCAGGTGCCAGGCTGGAGTGCAATGGCGCGATCTCGGCTCACTGCAACCTCCCTGTCCCGGGTTCAAGCAATTCTGCCTCAGCCTCCCGAGTAGCTGGGACTACAGCCACACACCACCATGCCCAGCTAATTTTTGTATTTTTTAGTAGAGACGGGGTTTCACCATGTTGGCCAGGATGGTCTCAATCTCTTGACCTTGTGATCCACGTGTGTGGCCGTTTCTAATGTGCCTGGAGCAGAGCTTGGAAATGAGAGGGGTGAGAGATGGGATGGAGGCAGGGCAGCAGGGGCTAGACTGTGACGGCCCTTGAAGGCCACATTGAGGGTGTGCACACACACACACACACACACACACACACACGGCAGAGGAGGCATCAAAGGGAGGAGGTAGCATCTGCAGGGCATCTGGCTTTAGGTAGTGAACAGTTGTCAAGGAGCAAGATCAGATTCCAGGAGACCAGTGGAGTTTAGTGTCACTTTGTAAAGAACTGACAGTGGCCAGGACCAAGGGTGCACAGTGAGGATGGTGAGAGGAAATGGAAAATCTGGGTACTCTCTGGAGGCGGAGTCAGCTCTGCTCCATAATGGGTTAGATCCTCAGGGAGGGATGTCAAGGATGACACAAATCTTGCAGGCGTGGACTAGCTGCTTTCTTTCAGGCCACGCTGCCATGGGTTGAGAAGTGGAGCTGTGGACTTGGAGACAAGCGGAGTAGGAAATGGGTTTAGGAAGTCAGGCCGAGAAGGAAGGAGAAGAGAGCAGAGCAGCTAGTGGATGGAGAATGGTGCCTGCAGCTGAAGTAGGGAGCAATGGATGGGAACCAGGCTGTAGCAGGAGGGGCTCAGTTTGGGACCTGTTGAGCTTTGGTGTCTATAAGATGTCCAAGAGGGCTGGGCAGAGTGCTCATGCCTGTAATCACAACACTATGGGAGGCCAAAGTGGGAGGACCATTTGAGTCCAGGAGTTCCAAACCAGCCTGGGCAAGATGGTGAGACCTCGTCTCTACAAAAAATTTAAAAATTAACCAGATGTGGGCCAGGCACGGTGACTCACACCTGTAATCCCAGCACTTTGGGAGGCAGAGGCTAGTGGATCACCTGAGGTCAGAAGTTCAAGACTAGCCTGACCAACATGGTGAAACCCCATCTCCACTAAAATTACACAAATCAGCCGGACATGATGATCCATGCCTGTAATCCCAGTTACTTGGGAAGCTGAGGCAGAAGAATCACTCAAACCTGGGAGGTGGAGGTCGCAGTGAACTGAGATCACACCATTGCACTCCAGCCTGGGCAGCAAGAGCAAAATTCCGTCTCGGGAAAAAAAAAAAAAAAAAGAATTAATTGGGTGTGGTGGCATGTTCCTATAGTCCCAGCTGCTCCGGAAGCTGAGGTGGGAGGATTCTTTGAGCCTAGGAAGTGAGGCAGCAGTGAGCTATGATTGCACCACTGTACTGCTCAGCCTGGGTGACAAAGCAAGGCCCTGTCTCTCAAAAAACAAAGATGTCCAGAAGAGCAGAGTAGACAGAAATGCTGGATCCAGCCAGGCCTGAACCTAGATTCTGGTTCTGCCACATATCAGCTGTGAACCCTCAGGCCCATTGCTTTACCACTCATGATGTTACTGTGAGGACTGCATAAAATAATTCATGGAAAGTGCTTAGCACTACTCGGCCCATGTGAGCAACTCCATACATGTGGCTATTGCTGTTACTGAGTGAAGACCCCGTAGGTATCTCGGGAGCTCAGGAGGGAGCTGTGGGCTGGGGGTTCACACCTGGATGTTAAGGCAGTGGAAGTGAGGGAGGTCACCCAGAGAGAGCATCGGACCCACCATGAGCGACACCAGTGTGCCCAGTGGGCCAGGAAGAGGTGGAAAGGATGGCAAAGGAGGCTGAGGAAAGCCAGAGGGCAAGGAGGAAAGATGTGAGCATGTGATGCATCAGAGGCCAGGGGAAGGGAGGGGACGGCAGCAGCCCCTAAGGGTCACGCTGATGAAAACCAGACAAGGACAACAGATCTAACCGCCTCAGGGTCATGGCGACTTTGGCAAGGACGGTGTGGGGGTGGTCAGAACCAAACCACAGTGAGTTGAGAAGTGGGAGGTGTGGACCAAGAGACAAAGTGGGTGGGGAGCTCTTCACACTCAAAGTAGTGATTAGAGCTGCCACTAGATCTTATGAATGAATGACAGGTAAAATGCTGCAGCCTGGAGTAAAAATAATTTAATCGTACTTTTTTTTTTTTTTTTTTTTTTTTTTTTTTTTGAGACGGAGTTTCGCTCTTGTTACCCAGGCTGGAGTGCAATGGCGCGATCTCAGCTCACCGCAACCTCCGCCTCCTGAGTTCAGGCAATTCTCCTGCCTCAGCCTCCTGAGTAGCTGGGATTACAGGCACGCACCACCATGCCCAGCTAATTTTTTGTATTTTTAGTAGAGATGGGGTTTCACCATGTTGACCGAGATGGTCTCGATCTCTTGACCTTGTGATCCACCCGCCTCGGCCTCCCAAAGTGCTGGGATTACAAACTTGAGCCACCGCGCCCAGCCTAATTGTACATTTTTAAATAACTGAGTATAATTGGATGGTTTGAAGCACAAAGGATAAATGCTTGAGGAGAAGGAAACCCCATTTTCCATGAGGTGATTATAATACATTTAATGCCTGTATCAAAATAGCTATGTACCCCATACATATACACAATTACTATGTACTCACAAAGATTAAAAAATAAAAATAAAAGTTTTTTTCTAAAACGTGGTGCAGCCACTGTGGATAACAATTGGGTGATTCCTCAAAAAGTTAAACGTAGAATCACCAATACAACCAAGCAATTCCATTCCTAGTTATAGACCCAAGAGAACTGGAAGCAGAGACTCAGACAGATATTTGTGCAACTATGTTCTTAGCAGTGTTATTCACAACAGTTGAAAGGTGGAAGCAACCCAGTGTCAGTCAACAGAAGAATGGATAAGCAAAATGTGGTATATACGTACAACGGGCTATTATTCAGCCATGATATTTCCAAAAGGAATAAAATTCTGGTACATGCCACAACCTGGAAGCACCTTGAAAACATGCATATGAAGGATGGCAGACACAGTAGGGCAATATTGTATTATTCTATTTTTAGGCAATACTCAGAGTAGGTGATTCAACTAGAAGAGGTGAATTCAGAGACAGAAAGTAGAATAGAGGTTACCAGGGGCTGCGGAGAAGGAGGGAGGAATGATGAGTTACTGTTCAGTGGGTACGGAGTTTCCATTTGGGATGAAGGAAAAGTTCTGGAAATGGATAGTTATGGTTGCACAACATTGTGAATATACTTAATGCCATCGAATCGTATCCTTTAAAATGGTTAAATGGTAAATGTATGTTACGTTTGTTTTACCTTTTTTAAAAAAAATCAAACACTTTGTTCTGAGACGTGGTTGCGCCTCCCCAAACTACCAGAGGGATTCCCAGCATCAACAAGGTGTAGCCCCTGCAGGAGGAAGTGAGCTGGAGACACAGAAACAATGAGCCTGGTGGGAAAGCTGGGCCCCGGGGTCTCCAGAGCTGGCTGGAAGCCCTGGCCTCAGGTGGGGAGGCACCTCCTCCAGCTCCTAGAAGGAGAAGGGCTGCTTGGAACTGATGTAAACACTGCAGTGTGCCCCTGGGAGACACGTGCCTCCCACACCTTTCCTCCCACACCCAGCACAGCCTTTCTAAGTGACCCTCTTTACACAAGTCATAAGTGGCAGTATTCCATTCTGCTCTCCCGCCCACATCTCTGTGGCAAGCCGTGCTCTTCACACCCACGTGAACTGGATTCTCCTGCTGATGCCCTGGGGGCCAATGAGCCACCATCGGTGGGCTTCCTTTGGCCAGTCTACCACTCCTCTCAGATTCATGTCTGTGGTTTCTGAAGGCTTTCTCTCCCACATACTGCCTCGGAAAGGCAACCTGGGGCCACAGGAATAGCCAGGAAGAGAAGGCTAGGGACAACACCGTCCAAAAAGGAGGGCACAAATTCTCAGCCACCCTGGGCGAGAGACAGCAGTCTGCCTCACCTGATTCTCGGGACTGGCTGTCTGGCTTGCCCTGGGTTCACATGTGGTCATGGGGCCAGAACCACGGTGTCTCTAGTGCCAACCTGTTGAAGGAGGGTGCACAGCCCTGCAAAGAAGGCATGCTCAACTGCTCATCTAGAATGCCCATTGACCTGAGCATGCTCGCCTCCCAGAATGGTCATCATGTTCCTGCTTCAGTTTCTTGATCCGTAGAATTGTGATCATGTTGGCCCGGTTCACATCTCCAATGTAAGTGAGGAAAAATGGACTGAAAAAGCAAGCCCCCAATTCCGCAATGGCATTTTGTATATACTGACAGTAGATATAATATAAATGCAAGATGTTGAGAAGGAACTGTTTGTAATCATTTTGATGATGAGAAAATTTTCTGTAATATAATGCATTTTCAACTGACGGAACAAGTAGGTCTTAAAATAGGGTTGAATTTCAGGACATCCCATGAAATCACTGTGTAACATAGACACTTGTCATTGACACATCATTTCCAGATAATTGGGTCTCACCACTTAACACCAAAAATTTTCTCATCTAATGATTTTCATTTACTGCATTTGTGTTTTTAAAAGATTACTTTGCCCACCAGTACATGTGGCTGTACAGACTGTATGCTGCACAAGAACATACATTTAAGGGAATATCGTTCAAATCCTAAACTACAAAGATGCACATATTTATTATGAGAATTTCCAGCAGATGGTAGTAAAGAGTTTTGCTCTAACAAAATCCAGAAGGTAAAGCATCTTGCTAGGCATAGTGGCTCACCTCTGCAATCCCAGCTACTCAGAGGCTCAGGTGGGAGAATCACTAGAGCCCAGAAGGTTGAAGCTGCAGTGAGCCTGCATAGCAACACTGCATTCCAGCCTGGGCAACAGAGCAAGACCCTGTCTCTAAATATAAAAAGTATCTTGATGCAGGAATGTCTTTTCTTTCTTTTTTTAGAAGCAGCGTGGGTCTTTGTTGCCCGGGCTGGCATGCAGTAGCACGATCACGGCTCACTGCAGCCTAGATCTCCTGAGCTCAAGAAATCCTTCCACCTCAGCCCCCTAAGTAGCTGGGACTACAGGCACATATCGCCAAGCCCAGCTAATTTTTGTAATTTTTGTAAAGATGGGGTTTTGCCATGTTGCCCAGGCTGGTCTTGAACTCCTGAGCTTCAGCAGTGGCCTTGCTGGCATAGATCTGGAGAACAACAAAACTAGGGATGGGGTAACCATCTAGACACCCACTACAATTACCTGGGCTAAAAGAGAAGAGAGCTTTAACTCAGGCAGTGGCCACCAGAAGGCCAAAAGGATGTGAGATTGATGAGGCTGGATGGACCCCAGGTGGTGACTGGAAGGAGCTGGGGAGTGGGAGAGAGAAGGATAGGGAATGACTCCCAGGTCTCTGGTAGGAGCCATGTATGGATGGAGCTGCCAGTTCCAAGGGCGATGGGAAATGCAGGTTTGGGGAAATGATTTTGATTTGGGGAATGTGATGTTTGCTTCACCTGTGAAGCCCCCAAGCGAGGCCGTCTGGGTGATATCATGGCAGGGCTGATGGTACAGATTCTGTAGTAGAGGCAGGTGGACAGAAGCTGGAGCCATGAGTCCGATGGGATTTTCCTCAGATTTCATGGCCCTAGCAGAGCAGAAGACACAGGCAGAAGCCCAGGGGCACCGCCGATCGGTGGGCAAGTGGACAAGGAAGGAAATACCTGGGAAGGAGACAGTCTTGGTCACTCCACTTCCCCTGTCCCAACCCTAAAATTAATGTGTCATTTCCCATCTTCTGTAGGCTGGAATATCCACTGTTGGTTTAAATTGTATACAAATGAAAGGACGTGGACTCTTCCAAAATAACGTGTATGAGCTTTAGAGCATCACTTTTGGCTAAAGAAATTATTTTTACTACTCAGTACTCAGCTGTATTCCAGATGGTTACTATTGTTAGAAGTGTGACTTCCAAGAAGTGAAGGGTTTGCTATAGAAGTCCCCACTACTTAACGGAATTATGGTCTTCCCACAACATTTGCAGTAGAGTAAATCAGTGCTGTGTGAATCCAGTTTTCCTATTGATTGCCAATATAAGGATTTGGCAGGATTAATGAAATCCCCAAGATCAATAAAATCACTCAAGCATGTAGCAAACTTTTATAATTCATGGGACTATATTTGCCATAATAACATTTGAAACTATTAATGATGATCAATGTTTTTCTTGTCTCATTTGCTTTGAATTTTTTTGGGGGAGGGGGAGCGGGGTCTTCTGTCACCCTGGAGTGCAGTGGCACTATCACAGCTCACTGCAGCCTTGAACTCCTGAGCTCAAGCAATCCTCCCACCTCAGCCTCCCAAAGTGCTGGGGTTATAGGCATGAGCCCTGTGCCTGGCTAATAATTAATGTTATTACAAACATTTAAATGGTGAAGTCCATGTCTCAAGGATGTCCAGACTAAACATTCAAAAGAGATAAGAACTATTTGATGGAGATTTTCTGTGAGGTATTATCTTTTCCTCGATAAGGGGGAAAAAAAAAAAAAAAAAAAAGTCCTACCACTGCTTTTGCATTAGAACACAGAATCAAGGTTTTCTTTCTTATAAATCATTTCAAAAGGGTTTAAGAGGCCAGTTGCATGTTCCCCAAGCATCGTCTGCATTCCCTGAATTGTACTGCGTGCTGAGTCTCTACCTTCGGTCTCGTCCTATGCTGCATTTGATTCCGGCAGATTTTTCGTCTGTGAATCTAATATCTGTGCATCTGTCTGTCAAGTGAAAATAACCTGACCTTCAGGGGCTTCCTGAAGACTCCACGTGTAGTGCTTCCCATTAGCTCTGTCTCTTATGCTGACAGTTAATGTGATGAACTTGGGTAGGACGCTTAATTTCTCCCTCTAAATGCAGGTAACAGGAGGCAGGAAAGTAATGATCCAGGATGCTAAATTCAATTCAGTTGCACAGAAGCTTAAAATTGAGAGGCTCATTAATCCCCAAACCCAACTAGAAAAAGGGATAAAGCGAGTGCTTCTTCCTCCCAGGTATACCCCAGAAATAAATAAGAGTCCCTTGAGATGAGCAGATACAGCACAGCACACTTCCCTTCACTGTGCACAACAGGGAGCTGCACGTTTTAATCTAGAGCCATAAAGCAAGCCTGCCGGGAACAGGGGCTCACACCTGGAAATCCCAACACTTGGGGAAGCTAAAGTGGGAGGACCACTTGAGCCCGGGAGTTTGAGACCAACCTGGACAACGAAGTGAAACTCTGTTCTCTACAAAAAAAAAAAAATTAATAATTAGCCTGGTGTGGTAACACAAGCCTGTGGTCCCAGCTACTGAGGAGGCTGAGGAGGGAGGATCACTTGAGTCCAGGAGGTTAAGGCTGCAGTGAACCATGATCACATCACTGCACTCCAACCTGGGTGACAGAGTGAGACACTGTCTCAAAAAATAAAGTCTATCTGAAAGCTTTATAATTCCATTTTCTTTTCTTTTCTTTTCTTCCTTTTCTTTTTTTTTTGGAAACAGCATCTCACTCTTACTCAGGCTGGAATGCAGTGGCCTGATCTTGGCTCACTGCAGGGTCCACCTCTCCACCTCCCAGGTTCAAGCTATTCTCCTGCCTCAGTGTGCTAAGCAGCTGGGATTACAGCCTCATGCCACCACGCCTGGCTAATTTTTGTATTTTCAGTAGAGACACGGTTTCACCATGCTGGCCAAGCTGGTCTCGAACTCCTGACTTCAGGTGATCCTCTCGCCTCTGCCTCCCAAATTGCTGGAATTACAGGCATCAGCCACCATTCCCAGCCACTTCATTTCATTTTGCTCATTGCCCAGGCTGGAGTGCAATGGCGCAATCTCGGCTCATTGCAACCTCCAGCTCCTGGGTTCCAGCGATTCTCCTGCATCAGCCTCCCGAATAGCTGGGATTACAGGCGCCTGCCACCATGCACAGCTGATTTTTGTATTTTTAGTATAGACAGGGTTTTACCATGTTGATCAGGCTGGTCTTCAATTCCTGACCTCAGGTGATCCACCTGCCTCTGCCTCCCAAAGTGCTGGGATTACAGATGTGAGCCACCGTACCCAGCCTCCATTTCCTTTTAATGGGCATCCTTTTGAAGAGAAAGCAAGAATTGGACAACAGCTTGAATGCAGCAAGCCTGGTTATCGCATACAGCATTAATTTCATTTTTCCAATATAACCTGCAGGTTCACAGACAGCGTTAATTTAAAGTACTCTATCACACGGTCCCAACAAGCATGCTCTCACCTCTCAAATTTTAGGGCCCCAATCTTTGATTCGGAAAACATGGTCGCTGTATACATGAATTGTTGGTAAACACAATATTCATTGCTTGATAATCTGGAAAAGATGTGAGAATGAATTTATGGCGATTTAGCACTTTTCTTTATGGAAATGCCTACAAATATTTAACTGTAATGTTTATTGTATTCTAATTTTTTTGTTAATCACATTTGCTTAGTTAACATGGCATACTTATGCCAAGTTTTTGTTATTGCCATAGATTTTATGTGCTCTTTTATTTGAAATTAGGTTGATTGTAGAAACATAAAAAGTCATCTGTTAATTTTAGGGCTTAGTATTTGTGCGATTGTGTCAGCGTATCCTCTCAGCACATACCTACATGCACACACACACGTAGGCCTCCCTGCACACTCACACACACAATACATTCATGCACACACACACACACTTTTCCCCCTCATTATCAGTGAGACAAAACATTGGCACATTGCCTTTAATTTTCTAAGAGAAGGAATTTTCCTTTAAAGGCTCATTCATACTTTTGAAGGCAAATTTGATTTAGTGGAACATCCTTCTAAAATAGAAAGAGAAATAACAAAATAAAACAGAAGAAGGGGGAAAGCATATAGATAGTAAAACCAATTCTACAGACACAGATTTTCTTTTTTACCCCCAAGGTTTTAATAGCATGTGAAATGGCTTTAGGAAAATTTCTTCTTATCAACTTTTTCACATTTGCCAAGTGGCGTGTTTGTTAAAAGTCAGCCATGCTGAAGTTTTGGGGAATTATGTGGAAGACACCGGGCTGCCTGCTTTCCCACGCAGGTCTCGTGGGCATTCCCTGTAGGAATTCACTTTTTGCGGTAAGCAGTTCCTCGTCCCACAGAATCAGTCAGTCCTTCCATCCACTTTTCTTCCAGGATGGGAAGGACCCAGGGCATTGAGCAAAGAGGAAAAAGAGTGTCTAAGAGAGGTCCCCAGTGGGTACCCAGAACAGACTTTACCTACATCACTGTTCTCTTCAGAGAGAGGAATTTAGGTTCTATAATAGGATTCTGTATTGGTCAGGATTCACTGACCAGTATTGAAGAACGTATATTGAAGAATTCTATAGACAGTGGCTTCAACAAGAGTTTATTTCACTCTCATACAAAAGAAGTCTAGAAAAGAACGTCTACATTGGTGGAAACTCAGTTTCTGTCTGTGCCCTGGCTCTGTAGTGCACAACTTCCACTTCTTGGTCAAAGAGGGCTGTTCAAATTCCAGCCAGCATGTCCTCAGCCCACCAGCAGAAAGGAAAGAAGGGCACAGCCCCTTCATTGACTGACATGTCCCCGAAGGACCAGACAGTACAACAGCTTGCCTTTGTTGGCCAAATACTGGCCACAGAACCCCACTTATCAAGGGAAATACAGTCTGCCTTCCTGTGGTTATGGGCTGGGCAAAAAAATCAGAAGTCCCGCACCAAGGAAGAAGAGGAAGAGGGGAACTGATGCTGAGGGTAAATCAGGAGGCTTTGCCACAGGATTGTATGACATCTTGCTAAAATAGCTTACTGCTCTCTGACCTATTTTTTCTTGTCTTAATTTTTTTAAATTTTTTCTTTTTTTTTTTTTTTTGAGACAGAGTTTCACTCTTGTTACCCAGGCTGGAGTGCAATCACGCGATCTCGGCTCACCGCAACCTCCGCCTCCTGGGTTCAGGCAATTCTCCTGCCTCAGCCTCCTGAGTAGCTGGGACTACAGGCACGCGCCACCATGCCCAGCTAATTTTTTTGTATTTTTAGTAAGAGATGGGGTTTCACCATGTTGACCAGGATGGTCTCGATCTCTTGACCTCGTGATCCACCTGCCTCGGCCTCCCAAAGTGCTGGGATTACAAAATTTTTTCTTTTTTAAGAGACACGATCTCACTCTGTTGCCCAAGCTGGGGTGCAGTGGCACAGTCATAGCTCACCACAGCCTTGAACTCCTGGCTGGGCTCAAGTGATCCTCCTGCCTCAGCCTCCTGAGTAGCTGGGATGACGTAGGACCCTGAGTTCTTTTATGCTTCCTGGATTTCTTTCCAGGCCGATACATAGAAATCACAAATGAACAAATGTGATCAAACTTGAAGACCATTTCTAAAGAAACGCTTTAGCTCAGACCCCATTCTGTGACTGCCTGTTAACGCCTCCTTGTAATTTCAGCGGAAATTCTAGAATTGGCTGGAAATGCCGCAAGGGACAACAAGAAGGCCCGAATAGCCCCGCGACACATCTTGCTGGCAGTTGCCAATGATGAGGAGCTGAACCAGGTATGTCTAAAGCATCGCGAGAAGCTGCAGAATAGGTTCGCCAAACATACTAACGTGTGGGGCTGGCTGGCCGTGAGTCACTCCCGCTACGGTTCCCAATTACATTTATATAAAAAATGTCAGGCCGTATAAAAGAACAAATTCTGCTAGCTCTATCATTCACATTCGAAATAGATCTCATTAGATATTCTAGGTCTTACCAGACCTTTCTTTTCTCTTTAAAGATAAGTTCTGTGTGTTGCTGAAGAAGTTGTGGCACAAAGTTTAGTTATTTCTCTTCACTTTCTTCACCCAAACTTGATTGACAGTTTTTTCTGATGAAGGCAGAAGACTCTTTCTTTGTATTTTAGAACTGACCCTTTTTATTCTGAAACTGACTCCAAAGTCAAGTGAATATCGCCTCTTTGTCCACAGTATATGTAAGGTGGTAGGTAAATAGCATAAGAATTTTTATTTCTGTTTCATTTATCTTTATTTTCTAACCTCTTTCTTGTCAAACTTTAGTAAAGAAGCCATTTTTATGGCCAATCCGTCACAGACTGATGATTTCCAAAAATGTAATAAAAATTACTCGAAAAATTAAAAAGCAAACTACAAACCACAATTTTTTTGTGATCAGTTTCAATAGGTATACACTAACTGTCAGTCTGCTGTGGAAGTTTCTAGATGCTGACTATACTTCTCTTGTCACTGACGGGTAACTACCAGTTCAGGGGTGAGCCGTGGTTGCAGACCATGCTTGGGGTAGTGTTGGTTTAGAATCTGCAGAATATTTTAGTGGAGTAGTACATATATGTTCTTTACCAATAAATAAACATATGTTGATGGGGAAGAGCATGGCCAGATATACTTTACTGATGGAATGTGTGTGCAAGGTTGCAGAGACCACTGGTCTCTCATTAACTGGGTCTAGTCTTTGCAATGACCTTTGAACCTCATTTTCTCAAGCTGCGCTCCCTGCATGGGGAGCTCTTTATCTTCTGTTGCATCTGGAATTCCAGAGCCCTGGGCAACATCCCTGGTTTCAACTTCTATATCCCTTCTATTTTGCTTTGCTTTGTTTTGCTTTCTGTACATCACAGGATGCCTTGTTACCCTATAGAGAAATGCTCCATAACCAGAAGAGGGAAAGGCCAATTAACTGGTGTATTATGCAGTTTCTTTATGAAAGCAGAGGCCGCTTTTAACCATTAGAACTGTATGAAATCCAGGCCGAGTGTGGTGGCTCACGCCTGTAATCCCAGTACTTGGGAGGCTGAGGTGGGCAGATCACCTGAGGTTAGGAGTTTGAGACCAGCCTGACCAACATGGCAAAATCCCATCTCTACTACAGCTGTGGCGGCGGGCACCTGTAATCTCAGCCGCTCGGGAGGCTGAGGCAGAAGAATGGCTTGAACCCGGAGGCAGAGGCTACAGTGAGCCGAGATTGCGCCACCTCACTCCAGCCTGGGTGACAGAGTCAGACTCTGTCTCAAAAAAAAAAAGAACTGTGTTAAATCGAAAACTAGCAAGCTGTTTGCTACATGAGTGCATGCGTTTCTCTCTTCAGCTGCTAAAAGGAGTGACCATCGCCAGTGGAGGCGTGCTGCCCAGAATTCACCCCGAACTGCTGGCCAAAAAGCGAGGGACCAAAGGCAAGTCGGAAACGATCCTCTCCCCACCCCCAGAGAAAAGAGGCAGGAAGGCCACGTCAGGCAAGAAGGGGGGGAAGAAATCCAAGGCTGCCAAACCACGGACATCCAAAAAGGTGAGCCGAGGCTGCATGTCCTGGGCCAGGCGCTCCACTGCGATTGTCTGAAGGTCCCTGTTCCCCTACAATTCATATGTTGAAACCTAACCTCGGGGCTATAGGATTACGAGGTGAGGCCTTTGAGAGGTGACTGGATCATAAGGGCAGAGTCCTCATGAATGGGAACAGTCCCTTTATAAAAGAGGCCTGAGGGAGGCAGAGATACCCTTCTGCCATGTGAGGACACAGCTACAAGGTGTCCTCTACCAGGAAGCGAGCCCTTGCCAGAAATGGAATCTACCTGCACTAAGGACTTCCTGCCTCCAGAACTATGAGAAATGGGTTTCTGGGCCAGGCACAGTGGCTCATGCCTGTAATCCGAACACTTTGGGAGGCCAAGACAGGAAGATGTCTTGAGCCCAGGAGTTAGAGGCTGCAGTGAGCCACGATGGCACCACTGCACTCGAGCCTGGGTGACAGCACAAGACCCTGTCTCCAAGAAAAAGAAAGAAAGAGGTTTCTGTTGTTTGTGAGCCACCCAGCCAGCCTATGGCATTGTGTTAAAGCAGCCCAGACAGACATTAAGACACTCACAGAACAGGAGGGAAGTTTAAAGATGAAACAGTGACAGCAGACCAGGCACCTCTGAAGGGCAGAGGACTCTTGCAGCTTGGTGCTAGGAGACAATGATGAGAATGTACAGGTAAAAAAATAAAGGGCCTTTGAGGTTAGAGCTGAAATCACGAAACAGAGTCATCTCTAGATTTCCAAACCCAAAGCAGGGATGGTTTTCACATTCCTTTGAGTACCCCCAGCAAATCTGCAGTGAGAGATGATAGCCTGGAACCACGTTTTATGTCTCTGCAGAGCTCCGTGCTGCCTTAAAGCCGTCTCTAGGCTCCTGCAGGCAGTGTCCTGGGTGCTATCAGTGGAATTTCGGGTGTTTGGGATAGCGTGATACACGAGGTAGCTTAGCTCAGAGATGCCACTGGTAGAATAATGTTTTCCTATGTTGCCCAGGACAGTAACCACTGGTCACGTGTGGCTTTTTTAAGAGACAGGGGTCTCACTCTATCACCCAGGCTGGAGTGCAGGAATGCAGTGGCAAGATCATAGCTCACTATAGCCTCAGACTCCTGGGCTCAAGCCACCCTCCTGCCTCAGCCTTCCAAAGCATTGGAATTACAGGTGTGAGCCAAGGCACCCAGCCGAGGCCATTTTGATTTGAATTAAAACTAAATCAAATTTAAAATTCAGCTCCTTGATTGCATCAGCCACATTTCAAGCGCTTGGCCACATTTATTGAGGATCACAGACAGACTATTCGCATGATCCCAGAAAGTTCCGCTGGACAGCCCTGCTGTTGCTGTAGAATTTGTGGGTGTTTCATTCCACGCTGCCTCTGTGCGCGAGAAATCCTGGGGATAAAGGAGGTATCAGCGGCCCCCTCAGCTCTGATGCCTGTCGTCGTGAGCTGCAGCCATTAAAAAGAGCAAGGACAGGCCAGGCACGGTGGCTCACACCTATAATCCCAGCACTTTGGGAGGTTGAGGCAGGCAGATCACAAGGACGAGAGATTGAGACCATCCTGGTGAAAATTGTGAAACCCCATCTCTACTAAGTATACAAAAATCACCCAGACGTGTTGACAGGTACCTGTAATCCCAGCTACTCGAGAAGCTGAGACAGAGAATTGCTTGAAACCGGGAGGCAGAGTGTGCAGTGAGCCAAGATCGTGCCACTGCACTCCAGCCTGAGCGACAGAGCGAGACTCAAAAAAAAAAAAAAAAGCAAAGACAATGAACTGGTGCACAGGGGTAGGCAGGACTGTGGGGGGACAGGTGAGCCCTTTAACACACTTTCTATTTGGCTATTTTGCAGTCCCCTCTTCCTGCCTTTATTGCTGACTTTTGCTTCCTTCCATCAAGAAACAGCAGAACCCATCATCTAGCCACTGCCTTTCATGTTCAGCTTGGTGACAGCCATGAGAAGAGCTTAATAGAGGCAGCTCAGGCTTTTTCTGGATTGGTTCTCATCTGGCCTTCTGATTTTTACCAACAGTCCAAACCAAAGGACAGCGATAAAGAAGGAACTTCAAATTCCACCTCTGAAGACGGGCCGGGGGATGGATTCACCATTCTGTCTTCTAAGAGCCTTGTTCTGGGACAGAAGGTAACAAGGAGAATTGCACTGTGCTGTATTAAAACACTAGTGTATTTTTATAACCTGCTGTTTACACGCAGTGGTGCCTCCCTTGCCTTCCTAATAACGACTTTCACTGCAGTCTTGAATTATTCATTTTTAAACTGAAGAGCTGTGGCAATGTCAGCATTGTGAGAGTGAACAAGCTCTTTTTTGCTGAGAATTGTTAATGCTAACATTTGTCAGACAAAAGTGAGCATAGAAGCTCTTTCTGGTCAGTAGAGAGGATGGCATTACTGGTTTTGCTGGGAATTCCCCACACCCCAGTTATTTATACATCTGCCCAAAAAAATCCATCGCTAACTTTCTCAAACAGCTTCTGAGAGGCCCATCTTACATGCTACAATGTAATTTATCCAAGAAACGAAATAGAAATATATGTTTCCCGAATATCCTTGGTATTAGAAATGAATTATTTGCCAATAATTCAGTCTGCCTGCCTTCCTAGGCTCTAGAAAGAAAACAAACAGGGCTATACATTTGAACAGTCTTCAGCAACACAACAGCAGCCCAGCCAGACATGCAAATAATTCATTCCTACTAGTGTAAAGTTTACTGAGCAGACAATTTATCTACCAGGTCAACTGGGGCTGAAATAAGACACCCAAGGAAAGAGTGCATTAATCATATCTCTGGTAGCTGAATGTTTCCATCCTGACACCATAGTAAGCCTCCATTCAAAGAACTGGGAAGAGCATGTTCTAAGAAGAGCCTCGGGGTGGCTGGTTACTAATGCGTCACTGATGAAAGCAGGGAAACAAAGAGTGGAATTTATGTCCCTTCTCGGACCTGTTCACCGTTACATGATGATTAGCTTTCTCTCACTTAGCTAGGGGAACACAAAGGTCTTGCTCACACAGACCAACAATGGAGAATGCCCTCCATTCCACTCTACTACGAACACATAGGGTAGCATTTCCCAAGGGTAGCCCCAAGACTGTGGTCTCCAAAGGGCAAGGGAGCCAGACACACCCAAGCCAGGATCCCAGAGCCCACTGCTTCTCTCCAGCAAGGTTATTGGCTTCAGACCCCTGCCCCACAAATTCTGTGCTCCTCTAGGGAGAATGTAGGGTGCTGAGGGGAGAAGAGAGAGCAAGCCCTGGGTTTCCTTGCAGGGGCTGCTCAGAGGATGCATCACCAAAAACCAAGGCCACCAGGGTTGGGAACCAAAGGCCTGAGATGTAAGGGAAAGAAAGAAAGAGAGGGGAGATCCTGTTCCTGTTCCTGTTCCAGGGAAGAGGAAGTGGATTTGTTGATGCTGCCAGCCCCAAAGTAAAAAGCAAATCCACTGAGCTCAAAGAGCTTATTCCAAATCAGACACCTGGGAAACCGGAGGTTGTCACTCTCTATGCAGCCTTATGTTGACATTGAGTATGAATAATGAAAGAGCATTAATAAATGGAGGTAAAACATGAGGATTTTCAACAGGATTTTATCTTTTCCACATTCTCCATCTTTTCTTCCTAATGTAGCTGTCCTTAACCCAGAGTGACATCAGCCATATTGGCTCCATGAGAGTGGAGGGCATTGTCCACCCAACCACAGCCGAAATTGACCTCAAAGAAGATATAGGTAAGGTCCTGAGACTTCAGTAGAAGTGCCATAGAATAGGCCACTGTTGAGGCAAGTTCTTGTGAAGCTGGTCATTGTCAACTGGCTGTCCCATTGCTGGGTTCCCATGTCAAACTCTAAGTATAGTTGAACGGCTTCAATAGAGAGAAGCGAACTTTGTTTTAATTCTGCATATATTTTTCTGAAATTTTTATCTGGGTATTGTGCAAAAGCAAATCATTAGTGTACAGCTTGATGAATTTTTCTCAAAGTAGACCCCACTGTGTAACCAGCACCAAGATCCTGAAGCAGACCCTTACCAGCACCCCAGAAGTCATCGTCAGCCCCACTCCCAGGCAGTATCTCTTCTAAGAATAACCACTTCCTTTCTTCTAAAAGCAGAGCTAGGTTTCACATCTGTCTTGAATTTTGTATAGATGAAATCATGTCCTCTTCTGGGTCCGACTCCTTTTGCTCAACTCAGCATTGTGAAATTTATCCACGTTGTTGAGTATGCTTGTATTCATTCATTCTCCTTGCTCTGTAGTATGACATGGTACAAATCTATGACAGTGTATTGATCTGTTCTACCACGGATGACATTTGGGGTGGTTTCCAGTTTGGGCTATAGTGAATAGTGCTACTGTAAATATTGTTGAACATGTTTACATATATCATAAGCTTCAATACAGAGAATGCTATTGATAAAAGGGAGATGGACAGCTAGAAAAAGTTAGGTTGTCCATTAAGCTATGAGCACTGAGTTATTTTGCCTGTGCTTTGCCCCCTGTCCCACGAGTGGCAGGGGGAGCTGTAACTAGGCAGGGTGGAGGAGCTTGGGAGGTCCAGCTGTTACAGGTGCTGGAAATAACAGCATGCAACAGTCCCCATCCCATCCATTTTACCAGGCAGAGCTGCCTTAAACTCTCCATGGGAAGGATAAAGTTGGCACAGAAGGGGCTTGTCCCTAGGGCACAGGGCTTGCCTGTGAGGGAGGCGATTTGAGGTAGATAGTAGTTCAGCCCTGGGTGGTAGCACTAGGGGTCCCGGGCAGCTGGACTCACTCAGGGTGTCCTCCTGACCTCAGAGGCTACTTACTGTGCTGAAAAGGAGCTAAGACAGCCCCGGAGAAAGAGCCATACAAAGAAACAGGTCTCCTTCCAGTCTCCGTGGAAGGACGCCCTCTAGTGGCCAGCATCTGGAGCTCTTTTAGTAGATGTCCTGCCTCTCACTGACACTTTGCAGTGTTCATACTTTACACGTTTCTGTAGTATTTAAATTTTTATATAAGAAAAACAATATGCTTCTTTTATTAATTGGCATGGTGGCAGAGTAGAAAGAAAACTGGTCTGGGAGCAACAATTCAAGCTCAGATCTCAGCAGTGGATTCTAAGGCCAACCTCTTCAGGGTCTTGGGAGGAGAAATGGGCCAAAGACAGCCAGGTGGTTAAGAGGGCGGGTTCCAGGTCAGCCTGCCTGGACTGTCCCAGCTTTTCTGAACTGCTTCCTAGCTGTGTGAGCCTCGGCAGGTTTCTAAACCTCCCTGAACCTTTGTTTCCCTCTGTAAGGGAAGATAACAGTAGTACCTGTCTATAGGGGTGCTGAGAAGATGAAATCGGGGTACACGGATGGGCCTGGCACAGTGCTGGGCTCCGAGGCAGTTAGTGATTGACAGGTGTTTCATTGCTGCTGTGTTAGGAGATAGTCCCTCCCATGATGATTCCATTCTCCAACACCATCACCCAAACTAACCCTCCCACAGCCAAGGCCCCACCTTACTCTTTTCAAAACATTATGTTATTATGGAAAAAGTTGAGCATACACAAGAACAGCAGAAAAGTATCGTGAAACCCTACGCAACCAGATGCAATAATCAGCACCCATGGCCACATTTGTTTCGGCTCTTACCCCTTCCACATACTTCCACACGTCATCTGCGAATATTTCACAATGATCTCTAAAAGATAAGGGCAGTTTTTTAACAACATAGGCACAATACCATTGTCATACCTTAAAAAAGATAGCAATGTCAGCAGGTTACCAGTGTTCCCACTCCAGTTACATCATAAATGTCAAGTTTTTTAAACATTTGTTTAACCCAGGCACAGTGGCACGCTCCTGTAGTCCCAGCTACTTGGGAAGCTGAGGCAGGAGGATCGCTTGAGCCCAGGAGTTTGAGAACAGCCTGGACAATATAGTGGGGCCCCCATTTCTTATTTTAAAAGGTAGGGAGGGCAACTACAGTGGCTCACGCCTGTAATCCTAACATTTTGGGAGGCTGAGGTGGTTGGACCATTTGAGCTCAGAAGTTCCAGACCAAACTGAGCCCACGGCGAAACCCTACATCTACAAAAAAATACAAAAATTAGCCAGGCATGGTAGCACATGCTTGTGGTCCCAGCTACGGTGAAAGGCTGAGGCTGGAGGATCACCCAGGAGTTTCAGGCTGCAGTGAACTGGGATCTTGCCAGTACAGTCCAGTCTGGGCCACAGAGTGAGACCTTGTCTCATGAAAAAAAGAGAGGGAGAGGGAGAGAGAGAGAGGGAGAGGGGAAAAAGAAAGAAAGAAAGAAAGAAAGAAAGAAAGAAAGAGGAAGAATAAAAGAAAGAGAAGGAAGGAGGGGGGGAAGAGAAAGGAAGAAAAGAAAGAAAATTTGTTTATTTGATTTAGGATCCAAGTAAGTCCACACACGGCAGTTGGTTGATGAGTCTCTTATACCATAGGTTCCCCCTTCATCTCTATTTCATTCTTAATTCTTTGCAATTCATTTGTTGAGGCAGCCGGGCCATTTGTCCTGTGGGGTTTCATACAGTCCAGATTTTGTTGATTACATCCTCCTGGCATCATGAAACATGTTTCTTTGTTTTTTTACAACTCGGTAGTTGGATCTAGAGGTTTCATGAGATGTAGGTTTGAAACTCTGCCAAGACTCCTTGGTCAGTGGCGAGCGCTCATGCCTCAGGAGGCGTATCATGCCTGGTTCTCTGTCTTCGTGTGACGCTGGTGGCCACTGATGCCTCTTCTCCAGATTCCACCATTCATTAGGAGTTGCAATGCTGTGGTATTCTCATTCTAGCGCTACTTCTTTTCTTCTCGGGAATGCTTCTGTAGAGAGAAACTACCTCTCTCCAGGCTGCTTTTTTCTTAAAAGACTTCAGTGAGGAGGGTGGATTCCCCTTCTACACATGCCCATTTGGCTGCTGACCTGAATACAGAGGGCAGCAGTATAGACCTAGTCCCCTGCTTCTCAACATGAACGGGCTGCCAGCTTCAGTTGCCCGGCCTTCTCCAGGCTTCTGGACTCAATAAATCAACAGTGTCCAGGAATCTGGGGACCAGAAAGGAGCCTCGGAGGTACTGGGTATAATGCACAATCTCCATTTCCCAGTTGTGTCATGGAAACCCAAGCACTTTAATGAAGAAACCCCCTCCACACACCCTCCCCCAGTGTTCAGTGACCACTGGAATAGACACTTGTAGTTGTGGTGTGGGAAGCATCACCACCAGGCCCTGGGGAAGACTCTGAACTAAACAAGAATAATGGTGATGATTCATAAAGAGAGAGCTGAGACTTGCCCCAGACATCCAGATCGCCAAGTTCATTAGAAGATGAAAACACCGGCCGGGCGCGGTGGCTCAAGCCTGTAATCCCAGCACTTTGGGAGGCCGAGGCGGGTGGATCACGAGGTCGAGAGATCGAGACCATCCTGGTCAACATGGTGAAACCCCGTCTCTACTAAAAATACAAAAAAAACTAGCTGGGCGTGGTGGCGCGTGCCTGTAATCCCAGCTACTCAGGAGGCTGAGGCAGGAGAATTGCCTGAGCCCAGGAGGCGGAGGTTGCGGTAAGCCGAGATCGCGCCATTGCACTCCAGCCTGGGTAACAAGAGCGAAACTCCGTCTCAAAAAAAAAAAGATGAAAACACCTCATCTGCTGCCCCAAAGCAGCAGGCATCCCAGTCCGAACAAAACACCCATGTCATCTCAGAGACAGGAGAGCTGGATGCGCAGGTGCATGCAGGTGGGGTTCCTGCGGGGTCAGAGGTGGCGTTCTGTCATCTCCCAGGGCCTGTGTAGAAGCAAGAGCTGAGGTAGGAAAAGACAACAAAAAGTAGGGCATTCCCCAACATCAAAGGCGCAGGACATCTCCTAGCAGGAAAGTCCTTAGAGATTAGCCTCTCTGCATTTCTCCATTGAGAACAGCATGAGGTTGGGGGGACAGCATGCCAGGCTGCCCTGGGCCTGTGTCTGCCCTTTGACTCCAAGCACTTACAGTATATTGCAGCACTGCGATGGGACCAGGACTCCAGAGCTCTCAACAGAAGTACGAAGCCTGTAGGGCACAACACTTCAGTCTCAGTTTTTTGTTGCTTTGCTTTTAAATCATCTACAGGACTCAGCCCATGAGACTGCTTTATGGCCAAGTCACCCCTTACAAGATCCTTCATAAAAGCTTGCTAATCTAAGTCTGCTAGACGGCGGCCCAGAGACCCCTGCCTCCAGTGACCATTGGCAAACCAGGATAACAATTGGGAGGTCAATTCCCAGTTTCTAACAGTGCTTTTTTTTCCCTGGCCTACTACAACTATGTCACACAGTGTTATTCCATTGAAAGAACAACCACAGTGGCTTCCCATTGCTCTCCTTTGCAGGAAAAGCCTTGGAAAAGGCTGGGGGGAAAGAGTTCTTGGAAACGGTAAAGGAGCTTCGCAAATCCCAAGGCCCTTTGGAAGTCGCTGAAGGTAAGTGTGGAATTGGGCTCCTGTCTCCAGCTTGGCCTCACCCTCCTCTCTGGAGTCTCCAGCCTTACGTGCCTCATGCCTATTCAGCTTATGAGACAAAGTATGTCGTAACTAATCAGAAAGCTATTTTAGCATCTCAGGTCATTTGAGCAGGCCCATGGATATCCTTCCAGATGTCCCAGGAACTGCAATATGTCTGAATAATTCAAGTCAATTTGCCTCAGATCCCTCAAAATGATCCAGAGCCATTGGGTGAATTTTGCATGTGTGTCATAAAATACACATACCATAGGATTTACCGCTGCAACTATTGCTTTCTTTGTTTCTGTTTTTGTTTTTGAGACGGAGTCTCACTCCATCACCCAGGCTGGAGTGCAGTGGCGCAATCTCAGCTCATTGCAACCTCCGCCTCCCGGGTTCAAACGATTCTTGTGCCCCAGCCTCCTGAGTTGCTGGAATTACAGGCGCATGCCACCATGCCTGGCTAGTGTTTGTATTTTAGTAGAGACGGGTTTCACCATGTCGGCCAGGCTGGTCTCAAACTCCTAATCTCAAGTGATCCACCTGCATCGGCCTCCCAAAGTGCTGGGATTACAGGCATAAGTCACTGCACCTGCCCACTGGAACTATATTAAAGCATATAATTCAGTGGCATTAAGTACTTTTACAGTGTTGTGTAACCATCACCACTACCTAGTCCAGAGTTTTGATATCACCTCACTCAGAAATCCCCTAAGCATTAAGCTGTCATGCCCAGTGCCCCCTCAGGCCCTGGCAAGCACTAATCTACTTTCTGTCTCTATGGATTTGCCTATTCTGGACTTTTCCTATAAATGGAATCACATAATAAATGACTTCTATGTCTGGCTTCTCTCAATTAACATTGTTTTTCAAAGTTCATCCATACTGTAACATGTGTCAGTACTTGTTCCTTTTCATGACTGAATAATATTCCTTTGTTTGTTTTGTTTGTTTGTTTTTGAGACAGAGTCTTACTCTGTTGCCAGGCTGGAGCACAGTGGCACAGTTTCGGCTCACTGCAACCTCCGCCGCCTGGGTTCAAGCGATTCTTCCACCTCAGGCTTCCAAGTAGCCTGGTACCTTCCAAGTAGCCAGGTGTTTGGCGCATGCCAAACACCTGGCTAATTTTTGTACTTTTAGTAGAGACGGGGTTTCACCATGTTGGCCAGGATGGTCTCGATCTCTTGACCTCGTGATCCGCCTGCCTCAGCCTCCCAAAGTGCTGGGATTAGAGGTGTGAGCCACCATGCCCGGCTGCATATCTTAACCATTCATCTACTGATGGACATTTGGGCTGTTTCCACCTTTGGTGATTGTGAATAGAGCCGCAATACACGTTTTTATTTGAACATCTGTTGTCCAAGTTTTTGACCGGTGGATCCAACCTCGGATCCATGTTCCCACCCACATGACTCCCAGTCAGTTCACCCTTGTACCCTCAGTCAGTGCCAAGTGCTACAGGGCTTCAGAGAAAAATAAACCCCCTGCTGCCCTCACATGCATAAATAGGGCACAGAGCAGGAGCATGACCTCAGTGTAGCAGATTGTGGAAGGACTGCAGTGAGGCTGGGGACTCTGTGGACGTGGGATGCGGAGGGCAATAGGAGCACTGCATACAAGAAGACACGGGTCTTGCATGAGCAGGGAGTCTCCAGTCAGCACGTGGGAGGAGAGAAACAGCAGCCAGGATGAGGCCGGGCCTGTGGGCTGCACGAAGGGTCTGGATCTGACCCGATATGGACACGCGGGCCCTTGGAAGCTTAAGCAAGGGGCTGTCCTGATTAGACTTGTTACAAAACTAATGAGGCCTTCTAGTCCAGGAAAGAACAAGAGCCCACACTTTAAATCTGCACCCACCACTCCCCATGGGCATAGCAGTAATAGATGCAGTGCCTTTTTAAAAACTGTAAGACAGAGTCACACTCAAATACAAGATAAGCCTCTGTGTAGACAGAGACAGGAGAGCTGCAGCAGCACCTCCAGGAGATTGCCGCCCCAGTTCTTGGCTCCAGGTCTGTAAGATGCAGAGTCACTTCACATATAAAGAGGGCTCGGCTCACTGCTCAGAGCAAGGGGCTACAGGAGACGCTCGCCACCTTTACGGGAAGCCAAAGCTCTGGCCACCGCCCAGGGCTACAAATGGCATGAAATCTGTCTTTCTAGGATAGCAGAAGGGAGAAAAGAGCCCCTCACCCACGCTCAGGGCCACACTGCCCACTGACTCAATGTTTGGGTCTTCCACATCTCCAATATAACCATGAGACCAAGCCCCAAATCAGGCATCTAAGACCGCATCTGGACTGGGGGACTAGGTGTGGGGAAGGATCCCCAGAAACTGCCTGATAGGGTGCAAAGGAGAGAAAAATAGCTGCTCTACACAGAATGAGAGGCTCCAACACACTTCTTTTTAAAATTATTTTTTAAATAGAGATGGGGTCTTGCTGTGTTGCCTAGGTTGATCTCAAACTGCTGGGCTCAAGTGATCCTCCAACCTCAGCCTCCCAAAGTGCTAGGATTATAGGCAGGAGCCACCGTGCCCAGCACCAACACACTTCTAAACAGAGTTCCAAAGGCAGAAAATAGGTGGCCGTCATAGATTTCCAGTCCATCTTTCAGTCCAACCCCACGCACAGCTCTGAAATACAGTGGACACACGTTTCTGTTACAAGCGCTGCCCCTAGTGGCCACGGACCCTTGCTACGCCGGTTCCTGGATTCCTGGAGAGGCACAGGGCGCAGGGCGGCGTGGAGGCATGAGGCTGGTGGCTGAAGCTGCAGCTAGCCCAGGCAGATCCAAGAGAACTGCTCCCCTGGGACCAATGGCCACAGGGATTTCCAGCTTAGCAGCCACGGGGCTTATCAACTCTGTCACCAATAGGAACCATGTTTAGGGGAGTAAACAGTAAAACAAAGGAGTATGACTGAAAGCTTGAGACAACGCTGGCCTAATTCAATTTCACAACCCACTTTTGAAACCTCACTCTCTGCAGGGCATGTAGAGATCATCAAATGGCAATCCATGTCCAAGGGAACTATATAATCAAGTTCTGTGGTTCTCAATTCATAGAAGGTCCTGAAATCACATAAGCATAAGCCCCTACACCAGACCTACAGAGTCAGGAGCTTGTGGGGTGGGGCCAAGGCATGTCTAGTTTTTAAAAGCCACTATAGGGCAGGTGTGCTGGCTCACACCTGTAATCCTGGCATGTTGGGTGCCTGAGGCAGGGGGATCACTTGAACCCAGGAGGTGGAGATTGCAGTCAGCTGAGATGGCATCACTGCACTCCAACCTGGGTGACAGAACAAGACTCTGTCGCAAAAAATTTAAAAAAAAAAAAAAAAAAAAAAAAAAGCTGCTGTATTCATTTCCAGTGGCTACTATAACAAGTTACCACAAAGTCCATGGCCTCAAACAACACAAATTTATCTTCTTACAGTTCTGGAGTTTTAGGAGCCTGATCCAGGTGTTGGCAGGACTGGCCCCTTCTGGAGGCTCAGGGAAGGGTCCCTCCCTTGCCTTTTCCAGCTTTTAGGCAGCAGCAGTCCTTGGCTCCTGGCTACATCGCGCCAATGCCCGTTTCCATCATCACACGGCCTTCTCCTGCCTTTGACCCTCTTTCCTCCCTCGTATGAGGCCCCAGGCTCACCAGACAGTCCAGGATCATCTCTCCATCTCAAGATCCTTAACTTATGAGCTCTGCAAAGTCCCTTTTGCCATGTAAGGGAACACCCACAGGTTCCAGGGATTAAGATGTAGATGTTTTGGGATGCCATCACTTTACCTACCACAGCCACCACAGAGGATCTGATGTGTCCCTTTAGGAACCATTGTGAGGAGGTAGCCCAGCCCAGGCACTAGCTGGCCAACCATATGAAAGTCATGTAATCGCTTCTACCCAAAGCTGTGCTAACGGTGCAAAGTGATCCAACCCAGCTCTTGTTCTCTGTTAAACACAGTCCACATCAGAAGCACGGGATGCTGCCCAGCCAACGCCTCTTTCACTGCCTTGTCTCCCACAGATTTAACGGGTACACAGTGGGGTTAGGCTATGACCTAGGAAACCTTAGGAAGTAACCTGCGCCATTTTCTCTCCTGTGCCCCAGCCGCCGTCAGCCAATCCAGTGGACTCGCAGCCAAATTTGTCATCCACTGTCACATCCCTCAGTGGGGTTCCGACAAATGTGAAGAACAACTTGAAGAGACCATCAAAAACTGCCTGTCAGCAGCGGAGGATAAGAAACTAAAGTCCGTCGCGTTCCCGCCTTTCCCCAGCGGCAGGTAAGTCTGTCCCCACTAGGCACGGTGGCTCATGCCCGTAATACCAGCACTTTGGGAGGCCGATGGCAGGAGTTCAAGACCAGCCTGGCCAACATGGTGAAACCCTGTCTCTACTAAAAATACAAAAATTAGCTGGGCCTGTAGTCCCAGCTGCTCAGGAGGCTGAGGCAGGAGAATCACTCAAATCCAGGAGGCAGAGGTTGCAGTGAGCTGAGATCGCACCACTGCACTCCCGCCTGGGCGACAGAGCGAGACTCCATCTCAAAAAAAAAAAAAAAAATGAAGCTCCCCTGAGTTGATTCTTCCAGCCTTTTCCCTGGAAATCAGCTGCCCCCCTACTTACATCTGAGCTAGATATGACCAAGGGCTGCCAGCAAAGCCAAGCATGCTGACCAGGTGACAAGAAACCCAGTTTTCATCCTTCAGAACCCATGGGAAGCCAGCCCACTGGCTCGTAGGCAGCTGGTCTTCCCTGGCTGGGGCCAGCCCCACTACCTCCTTGATGTTAAAGCCCAGGGAGGAAGGCAGCCCAGGGGCGGAGCGGGAGGAAGAGGCAAGCTGGTGCGTTATTTTTTGAGAGCCGTCCAGGTTCAAAGTCATATTCCCACCAGCTGTCCATGTCTAGGACACATGATCAGAAAATACCAGGCTCAAAGGCCTTGCTACTCAAAGTGTGGTCCATAGGCAGGCAGCGGTGACCGAGGTTAGAATGCAGAATCTCAGGCCTCCCGTCTCCAACCTCTGGCTCCAGAATCCCCAGGAAATTCCGTTGCTGCTCTGGGAGTTCGAGGCTTTGACGAATGCACCCAGAGAAATGAAAGTCTGTCCCCAAGGGATTGCTGAAGAGCAGGTTGGGGAATGACTGGATTGTCACAGATCCCCACTGGGCATTGTTTCAGATAAGTAATGAGGATATCTGCTCTCACATACAACGTATCCTCTCCCTTCATGCCCCTAGCCAATCCATTGCTTTAATTTTGAACACCCTCTCATCTTGAGAGCTGCCCCTTTATAATATAGCTATGGTTTATAGCTGTGACCTGGGAAGGCCAAGAGGAAAATAATGAGATCTAGGTTCCTGCTGAAATCGTATCTCAACCTAGGCCAGCTGCACTGAGTCTCAACAGTCCAGGCCCAGAGATGCAGTGAGATGCATTCATTCACTGGTGGAACCACGGCAGTGCTGATCTGTGCTGGACTACATATAAGCGGGAAGAATCCCAATTAACAGGCACCCTCCTGGACCTGCCCCACGGGTCTTTGTGGCTGACCCCTAACGACCACTCTGGCTGTGTCCCCAGAAGCTGGTGCTGTGGCCCAGCCCAGTGGATGGCACTACCAATAGCTGCCGGGCACCTGAGGCCTTTAACAAACTTTCATCAACCCACCCAGAGTCACAATGCCGAAGTGACATGGGGCTGTGCCTATGAAAGGATTTATGAAGACAGGTTTTGGAGCACACATTTTTGTACTTTACTAAGCAATCTGGTTAGCATATGAACCAGTTTGGAGGGAGCTAATAAAATTTTTGTTTACTTTTCTGAAGACCAGCCATTTTTAATGCTGAATGGCTAGCATTTTTAAAGCCAAGCTTGACTTGGTTAGGTGACATAGATTCAGATACAGGGAGCTGGCACGGTGGCTCACGCTTGTAAATCCAACAGCTCTGGGAGGCTGAGGCAAGAGCATCACTTGAAGCCAGGAGTTTGAGACCACCCTGGACAATAAGACCTGTCTATACAAAAAATTTAAAATAAAAAAATTTAGCCACGCATGGAGGCACACACCTATAGTCCCAACTATTTAGGAGGCTGAGGCAGGAGGCAGATAGCTTGAGCCCAGAGGTTCAAAGCTGCAGAGAGCTATGATCACACCACTGTGCCCTAGCCTGAGTGACAAAGCAAGACCTTGCCTCTAAAAAAAATAACTAATTAAAAAATTTTTAATAAGAAATAAAATACAGGGCACTCTTCACTTGGCCAGCCCTATGACCTTGACTACAGTCATTGTGCTTGGCTGGGCACAGTGGCTCACACCTGTAATCCCAGCACTTGGGGAGGCCAAGGCTGGCAGATCACCTGAGGTCAGGAGTTCAAGACCAGCCTGACCAACAAGGTGAAACCCCATCTCTACTAAAAATATAAAAATTAGCCAGGTTTGGTGGCATGCACCTGTAGTCCCAGCTACTAGGGAGGCTGAGGCAGGAGAATCATGGGAGGCAGAAGTTGCAGTGAGCCGAGATCGTGCCACCACTCCAGCCTGGGTGACAGAGAGAGACAGACTCCGTCTCAAAATAAATGAATTAGTTAATTAAATCATTGTATCTCTCCGAGTAAGTTTGACACCTATAAAGTGGGGCAACATGGCCCCCTCCGGGCCACCCTGTCTGTCCCTTTGGCTAGGGTCAAAGGAGATCATGCATGGACCAGCCCTGCACAGAGCCAGGCCCCACTCCATAAAAACAAAGGCACTTCATGCTCCCATGGGTCCCAGGGACCAAAATGACATCAGCTCTTCTTTTGCTTTGGCACAGAAACTGCTTTCCCAAACAGACCGCGGCCCAGGTGACCCTCAAAGCCATCTCAGCCCACTTTGACGACTCAAGTGCGTCCTCGCTGAAGAACGTGTACTTCCTGCTCTTCGACAGCGAGAGCATCGGCATCTACGTGCAGGAGATGGCCAAGCTCGACGCCAAGTAGCCACCGCACTTTCCAGCAGGGATCGGAGGACGCCCCTGGGTCCCGAGAGTGGGGTTTTGCTTTTTAAAAGGAGAGAGGATGGGTGACGGTGGGAGAGGAGAGGGCGGGGCAGGTCCTACCAGTGCAGGGAGCCCTCTGCCCTTCACACTCTCCTCCAAAAGAGCCTCCATCCATAAGGAAGCAGGTCTCCGCGAGGGGTTTCTGTCCATGTGTTTTTCTCCTGTTGTTTTAGAACTTTTTTAAAAAAAACAGACCTCGTTTTAGATTTATAGCATTGACTTTTACACACACTCACACAAGAAAGAATCCTTTCTTAAATCTTCTGTTCCTCCTTTTCCAAGGGAAGAGGGCATAAAAGTCACCTGGGCTCTATTGGTGTGCGTGTTCCGTGGCAGAGAGAAGAAAATGGGAAAGATCTCACTGGTGCTTTTCTCTTTTGTTTTAGTGCCCCCCGCCCCCACCCCTATAATATCTGTCACTACTCCTAAAAAGATTTTGCTTCAGGCTTTTTTTTTTGTTTCATTTTGTTTTTTAAAGAAAAAGAAAATGAAAGGAAAAAATAAAAGATCCCGTGTCTTTCTTACAACATATTCTTTTATTGCAACATTTTCCTCCATTTGGAAAACTGTGTCCCCATGCGTAGGTCCCTCTAGAATATTATAAGTCAACAGAACAAGGCCTGTCACTCAAATGCCAGGATTCCCACCTCACTGGGCCCCAGGTCAGATAGCCCCATAGCCCCAGGCTGCAGGTCCTGCCTCCGGGAAGGTGGACCTCCCTTCATGGTCCATAAAGACAGATCCTTGGACGAAGCTGCCAGGGGAACGACCATCCTCTGAGAGAGGCACAAGACTCACTTAGGCCTGGACAACAGCCCCAACAGGATGGGCTGAGAACCCCAGGGAGGCTGGTGTCCCAAGGACTCTGTCCTATTACCCAGAGGCCACCATCAAAAGGGAGCAGGGAGGGGTAGGGTGGAGAGATGGGGCCTGAATCTATTCAGATGACCTCACCAATCGCTTCTGCTATGCAGATATCACCTAGGCCATCCAAGAGGGGCTCCTCCGGATTGGAAGATCTCTCCCAAATAGAGGAGTCATTTATATACCATAACATAGTTGGTGGCAGACATTAGTGCCCAGCTGGGCCTCCAGACAAGTGACGCTGGGGTTGGTGAGGAAACCAGAAGCACAAAACGACAAAGTCCCCCAGGGGCTCTCTCCCCGTCCCCAGCATCAGCTGGAGTTTTGTCACGTACAAATCTGCCCATCAGTAACCTAGAAATGCGCTGAAGGTCACCCACAGAACCCCCTTCTGTTCGCTAATGGGTAAGCAGACGGCACCCGCAAAGAGTTGCATTATCTGCCCTTCCCTAAACACCTCCAGTGGCTGGCAAGCCAGGCTGCAGTCTCAACCCTGCTAGCTGTGTAAAAACACACTCTGTCAGGGTGGCATAACCAGAAGGGAACCTCTGTCTGGCTCTTTCTTCTTAAATGTAACCTATGGCATGGAGTTAGGATCTAAAAGTGGAAATGTGCTGGCCGTAGTGACTCAGGCCTGTAATCCCAGCACTTTGGGAGTCCGAGCTCAGGAGTTCGAGACCAGTCTGGTCAACATAGCGAAACCCCATCTCTACTAAAAAAATACAAAAATTAGCCAGACGTGGTGGCGTGTGCCTGTAGTCCCAGCTACTCAGGAGGTTGAGGCAGGAGAATCATGTGAACCCGGGAGACAGAGGTTGCAGTGAGCCAAGATCATCCCACTGGACTCCAGCCTGGGTGACAGAGCAAGACTCTGTCTCAAAAATAAATAAATAAATAAACAGTCTGTCTCAAAATTAAACAAACAAAAGTGGAAATGCAGGGAGGCCATGAGGCGTAGGGAGTATGGGGAACATGCAGCAGTTAGGGAGTTGAAAACGAGGCTCCTGTGAACTCTTCCCGGTTGTTGCAGAACGTATGGGCTCCCCCACCGTGTGACAGCAGAGGTTTGAGGTGTAGGGCGTCTCTCCACCTCAGGTCCTTCCTTTGTTCTCAATGTGCAGCTCTCTTTCCTGCTGTCACAGACAGACACTGGCTACCAGAGCTCAGCTCTCTGCCCGGCTCTGAGAGCTCTAAATGACACACATCATGACCACAAACACATGCACACACGTGCACACGCATGCACAGCCCAGAGGAGCCAGGTACAGAGTGAAGGCTAGCTGTGGCCTCCCCAGCACCATGCAGCCAGCACGCACGAGCCGCTCGGCGGGGACCGCTGCAAACACACCTTTGAAACCCAGAAAGAATCCTCTAAGGGGGAATTTGTTTAATGCCTCTTTCTCTCCCATTTCTGTTTTATACAAGTTGCATTTCTGGCCAGCACATCATCGGCATCTCGTTCCAGAAGAAAAGCATTAGTTCTAGCACTTGCCAGGCGGGTGCCATGCGCCCAGCAGTCCGTTCACCCACCTGCTGCAGTAGCTCGCCTCCCGCCTGGCCTCCCCATCAGGGTGGAGACTGCTTCATGGTCTTCCAGCTCGTAGAGATGAACAAGTCCCGGCTCTTGGCCAGCCGAACCATGAGCCGGCCCACATAGAAGCCACTGATCTGGCCCACGCCATCATTTCTCCCCATGGACAGGAGGAACGTCAGTGCACCTGCGAGCAGAGACAGAAACAACCAGAACCTCACTGAACCTCCCGCGGCTGCACCTCCCAGAGCACCAATCCTTCCCGAGGCCTTCAGACTCAGGGCCAGGAAGGGTGAAATCGCTTTAGGAAGGTGGGTAAGGCCCTGATTTATTTTTAAAGAGTTCTAGAGGAATGTTTCCGTCACCAGCTTGGAGAACTTGTTCTAGCGGCCAGGTATCTGATAGCCCAAAAAGGCTTCCCCATGTCTAACCCAAAACTCTTTTAAAACTACAAAGCACTTGGGGCCTCTCTTACCCGGCTTGTAGGCCTGGAGAGGTCGCTGCTTCACGGAGTTGACGATGTTGGCCACGGCGATGTTGGCGTGGAGGCCAGCAAGATAGGCCATCTTGGGTGTTCTCAGGTCGGCACAGTCACCGATGGCATACACGTTGCTGTGACCCTCGACCTGGAGGTGCTCGTTCACTCTCAGAGCACCACTGCTGGCCAGTCTGTTCTCTGCCAGGAGAGATGACACCAAAACCAAGGCACTGAGCTGCTGTGGTAAGTGGCCACCAGGAGCTGGTGAGGGTGAGCTCTAGGCGTTGGTCAATAGGTGCTGGTCAGGTCGCCGTCCTGAGGCACAGCCACCCCCTGGAGGTGTCTGCTCTAGAGGCCACCCGCCCAGCTAATTTATTCGCGCCTGAAATCTCCTCCTCACAGAGGCAAGGTTGCTGATGCCAGGGTGGAAATGGGTCAACACAATGTACATAACTCTATGCAAGTTACAATGATTTGCTGAGTCTTGAATTTACTTTTGAATGCAGGTGAGATTTAAAAAATGAATGCAAGCCAGGTATGGTGGCTCACACCTATAATCCCAGGTCTTTGAGAGGCCAAGGCAGGTGGATCACTTGAGGCCAGGAGCTCGAGACCAGCCTGGCCAACTCGAGGAAACCCCGTCTATACTAAAAATACAAAAATTAGCTGGACTTGGTGGCGTCCAACTGTAATCCCAGGTATTCAGGAGGCTGAGGCATGAGAGTTGCTTGAACCCAGGAGGTGGAGGTTGCAGTGAGCCAAGATCACGCCACTGCACTCCAGCCTGGATGACAGAGCCAGACTCTGTCTCAAGAAATAAAAAACAAAACTGAAGCATTAAAAATAAATGCAGAGCTTTAATAAATGGCCAATTGCTTTTTTAAAGGGACTTTTTAAAAACTTGTCTTTGAAAACACAGTATTAGGACAATTAGGTATTAATTTCTGGGACCTCTGTCCATTATAAGCCCTCAATCCCATCGATACGCAGGCCTGGGCCGGCTTTCTTTTCCTGGGATTGGTTCATTACTTCCTGCTGGATATAAGGCAGGAGCTCCTTGTCAGGGAAGGGCATTTGAGAGTAAATGACGGGGACCCGAGGACACAAAGCAACCACTGGGCCTGGCCACTGAGTCTCCCACTCACAAACAGAGGCTTAAACACACATCAGTCCACCTCTGCCACCTCCAGCCTGCTCAATACACAAATACTGAGCTTTAAGAAATGAGGCCATGTTATCAACCCCACTCCCCAATCAATCCAAGCTCAAGAGACTAAACGTTTGGATCTGGATTTGGGGGCAGCGGCACACCTGCCAACAGAGGAAGGCCTGACCCTGAATTTCCGCTGTACCCAGGTGAGGAGGAAAGAAACAGAACACCAACCTTGCTCACGTCTCTGGAGCCCATTCCCACCTCTTACCACTAGGGGGCAGCCCTAAATTCAGAAGATTCTGGTCACCTTGGCCACCTGGAGCCGAGACCAGGTCACACCTGAGTAGAGCTCAGCAAGGGTAGACCCTCACTGAATTTAAAGTCTGAGCTGCTGGGAAGAAAGCGGGTAGGCAGCAAGGTGTGGACTCCTAGGGGCAAGCACTACAGGGAATTCAGAGGGTGCTGGAGAGCAAGGAGGCACGGGGCAGGCCCGGCTGGGCACCTACTTACCAAACGCGCTCCGGTAGGCGGAGCTGTTGATCTTGATGCCAGTGCAGAGAATCACCAGGTTGGTGGCCACCTCCGTGCCTTTGTCCGTCTGCACTTTGATGTACTCTCGATACTCATTGAGAGGCAGCTCCTCCAGATTGTTCACCCGCTCACCTAGAAGGGGGTTCCATGACCAGGAGGCTGGTGGGGGCAGGCACCCCATTGAGCCTGGGCCTTGAGCCAAGGCTGACCCTGGGGAGGGACTGGACCTCTGGGGCCCAACTGGGCAATGGCTCCACCCTGTCTTCCCACCCTGTCCCTCCCTCAGTCCACTCTATGCCCCACAAAGCTGAACTGGACATCTGGCCCAAGGGGTCCAGCTGGACAAAGGTTCCAAGAAGCCCCTGAAGGGAAGCGAGGCTGTTTCCCAAGAAGTTCTGGGAAATGCTATTCAATGGGAGACCTCAGACGTGCCTCTCTGAGTGCCAGCCATGCCATCCTAACTAGGCAGGATGAGCGCTCCAAGTGCACCATGACAAAGGGGAAAACCAGAGAAAGAGGGGCCAGCTCACTGCACTCACTGCAGCACTCCACAGCCAGGTGCCCCAAGGAGGCTGAGGCAGCCGTGCGGGCCCTTCACAGGGCAGACGCCTCACCCTCCTGCACACCTCGAGGAGGCTGGGGCCCCATGCAATGAAGTGAGTGCGGAGGCCACAGCGCTGGAAGAGAACCCCACTCTCCAGCATGTGCTGAGTGGGTCTCGTCCCCTGCTCTGCACGAAAGCAACACTCCTCACCACTCTCAAAACATAAACCAATAAGCCTATTCCCTCAACCAGAGACGTCATATTTGGGGCAAATTCTTCAGATGCACTAAAGAAAATCATTCAGCAGACAGGCATCCCACCATCTGCACTGCGTCCAAACCAATAACAAGGGCAATGAAATCCTGTTTAAGTACCAGGCCCTCCCGGGGATGGGCACAACTTGCAGCTGGACAAAGCTCAAGTGGGCTTTGATGCTCAAGGCCACTTCTGAGTGCTCCACGCTCTACCCCAGGACACTGGAAAAAAGAGCCTGGGGTGGACCGTAGCCGCCCTCCTGCTGGAGGCAGTGACCAAGCCTCCATGCCACAAGTCACCAGGCGGGGCGGGGCAGGGAGGGGGGTGAGGGTGTGCATACTCAGCAGCAGCTGCACGCCCTTCCGGAGGAGGATCTCCTTCACTTCCTGCCGGACGGAGGGCAGGAGCTCCTTGTCGGCCAGAGGCACTTGGGAGTGAATCAGAGTGACCTGGGGACAAAACGACCACAGGGCCTGAGAAGGAGCCCCCGAGTCTTCAAACACAAACACTGCACGAACGTCTACTTCCACTCCTACCTCCAGGTTACAGAGGTGGAAACCGAGGCTCCAGAGAAGGAATCTGTCCAACGCCAGAACCAATTAGTGGTGAGCTGGGCTTAGGCCCACATGTTCAAGGCTAGGACTCTTTCAGTACCCTCCTGCCATGCCCAGGCCAGAGGACTACCAATACGCCAATGTGTCACAACCTATACCTCACCTAGGGTCCCCTGGAAAATGATCTTCAAGCATCCTTGGGCATTTATAATTATGCAAGCCATGGACATTCTAACATCAGGCTGATGTCAACATTAAAAGTGGTTTAAGATCAGTGCTTCCAGGCATGTCTACTTGCTGTCTGAGACCACACAGGAAGGCGTCCCAGGAACCTCATGTTGCAGTCCTGTTCAAAGCCTGGGATTTGATATCAAATTGCTGGGCTGAAATCCCATCTGTGATACTCACTTGGAAACCTCCCCAAGGCTCACTAACATGGGCACAATAGCCCCACTCATAGGAATTATGTAATGATGAGCAAAAAATATGTATAAAGCATGTAACTCAGCACATACTAAGTCCTGAATAAAGGGTGGCTGCTACTGCCCTTACTGTCTACTAGTCCTAAACATGTGGATATTTTACTGAGTTACTTGAACTTATTTACTACTTCAAACTGGTTGAACCCCTGTGAAATAAAAAGAAATGTATATATTGGTCTCTGACCCAGATCCTGATGCAGAGCTCTTAAACCCCTTGTAAATTGGGGTACTAAGAATCATTTGTTCTAGTATTTGGTCCTCGATGCCGGTTCTTGACACAGAGTGCCTGAGCTCTTGGTAATGTCCTGAGTGATGGGCGGGTCTGACATGGAGCTCCTAACTTCTTGGATGTTCCTGGGTGACGGGAGCATCTTTTGTTCTAATGAAGCTACTCCTGATGGGCTCCTGGATGATCGCTGGTCACCAGAGAGACCAAGCCAGGCTTCGAAGCCTGGAACTTTCAGCCCCAGGGACAAGAGGGGCTGGAGATTGAGTTTATAATCAAACTGGCCTACCTGATGAAGCCTCCATAAAAATCCCTAAAGCTCGGGGTTCAGAGACCTTCCAGGTTGGTGAACATGTCCACATGCCAGGAGAGTGCTGCACCCCAACTCCATGGGGACAGAAGCCACTGTGCTCAGGACCCTTCTAGACCATGCCCTATGCACCTCTTCATCTGAATATTCATTTTTTATCTTTTAAAACATCCTTTGTGGCCGGGCGCAGTGGTTCACGCCTGTAATCCCAGCACTTTGGGAGGCCGAGGCGGGCGCATCACCTGAAGTCAGGAGTTCCAGATCAGCCTGGCCAACATGGTGAAACCTTGTCTCTACTAAAAATATTTTTAAAATTAGCTGGACATGGTGGTACGCACCTGTAGTCCCAGCTACTCAGGGAAGCTGAGGCAGGTGAGTTGCTTGAACCCAGGAAGCAGAGATTGCAGTGAGCCAAGATCACACCACTGCACTCTAGCCTGGGCAACAGAGGGAGAATCCATCTCAAAAAAAAAAAAAAAAAAAAAAAAAAAAAAAACACGAATCCTTTGTAACAAGTCAGCAACAGTAAATAAACTGTCTTCCTGGCTTCCATCAGCTGCTCTAGCAAATTATTTAACCCAAGGAGAGGTTCGTGAGAATCTCCATCTTGTACCCAAGACAGAAACGTGGGTAAGCTAGAGACCTATGGACTTGCAACTGGTGTCTAGAGTCAGGGCAGGATCCTGGGACTGAGCCCTTGACCTGTGAGGTCTGCACTGATGCCAGGGAGTGTCAGAATTGAATTGAACTGTAGGACACCCAGCTGGTGTCAGAGAATTGATCAGTAGAGGGAAAAACCTAGGGAGTAGGGAGAAAAACAGTTTGATTTTTCCCTACAGAATCCTCATAAATCAAAACAAATGAATTGTAACTATATCATTCACTCATTGTAATTTCCAACAATTTGTCAGAGAACAGCCACATAATTAAATTCTCCTATATTGATTTTTCTTTTCAAAACCAACCTGCCTTTCGCTGAGGAAAAAAGAACCATTCACAGGCCCCATGTGGCTCTCAGAAGCTGATCCGGCTTCCACTGCGAGCCAGCTCTCGCCTAGAGGGCCTGCAATGACGCTCATCACTCAGCCCTCGCCAACCCGGGACAGGGTGCCAGGATTCCCTCTTTCCCCCTAGGTTGCCAGGTAGGATCTCTGTCCTTTGAGCAGGAGAAAGCAACAGGGCAGGCTAATGCCTCCTCCCCATTCCCACCCATGGGCAGAAGGCAGTCTGCTCAGCCATTCCCCAGCGTGGGCAGAGAAGGGGGGCTGTGCAGCAGGCTCTCCACCACCATGGGGCTGCTCAGAGCAGGAGCTACCGTATCAGGCAGAGACCAAAGCAACAGCTGAAGGTGTCTTTGTCCAAGCTGGTTGTCAGCAAGAAGAGGTAATCAAATATACATTTATATCACAAAGGCCTGAATTCTTAAGGCGACACAGAAGTTTGGCTTTTGCAAGGTATCACCCCTGGGCTTGATCCTCTGGCTTGAGCAGAGGGCGGGACCTCTCCTTGAGAGAGGTCACATCCTGAGCAGCTCCATAAGGTCAGGTGCTGCAGTATCCCAGCTCTGAAGAAAAAATCCCCTGTAGAATCGCACCTTGACACAAAACGGAAATACATACTCCCAGTTTAGGTGAGTAGAGCTCCAGCCTTCCCTGCCCTGAGCAAATTCCTGATGTTCCTAAGGTAATGCAGAAAAAAGCCAACTACTTAGCGTTCCAAGGCAAGGTAGCCTCCCCCACCTCTTTCTCAGGATATTCTGTTTTAATCTCTGCTGCCATCTCCACTCCAGCCGAGCCTCCTCCCACCACCACGATGAACCGTGAGCGCTGGACCTGGAGAAGAGGACACGTGAAACAGAGGGCCGTATGAAACACACCCGCACATCCAGCCCTGTCTGCTGGTTCAGCCTGCGGTGTGGCTCCCTGAGCCAAAGGAGGGCAGAGAACCCTTTCCACGTTTTGGGTTCAAATGCACTTCCTCCTACCTACCTTGCAGGATTGCTGTGGAAACCAACTGAGATGGTGGATCTAAGCCTGCTCTACAAAACACAGAGCCTCGTGCAAACCGGAGCAGAGGGGACCCGTGAAAAGCCCCGGGAGAGGCAAGTCAGAAACACACCAAAGGCAGCATAAGCAAGTCTGGGGTGCTCACATCGTGGCTCCAGCAGCAAGTTCAAGGTCTCTTCCCAGCCCAGTCTCTTCCTAGTGACTCTCCATCTCTATGGCTATAGCCAGCAGCTCTGAACACCCTCATGGCCTGCCGGCTACCGGCCTAGGCATCCCCACAGCTGTCCTCCCGTCTGCCTGCACTGCCCCATGCCTTCAGCGCACAGCTCACCTGCCTCACCATGTCCTCATAGGCCTGGATAGCGGCCTGCTGGCTGGAAACTTCGTTAAACTTGCCCGGGAAGGGCCCAGTGCTGCCCGTGGCCAGGATAAGATGCGAGAAGGGCAGGGCCTGAGAGAGACCAAAAAAAAACAACAACCAAAAAAAAAAAAAAATGAGGGCAGGCCTAGGCCTGTGCATCCTACTCCTGGCCTGCCAGCCGGACGAACCAGGTGAAAAGGCCCCTCTAGGAACCCGAGGCAGCCCCCGTGGGCGGAGGCAAAACCACCACACTGGTTAGCTCAAGGGATGACACCAGAACCTGGGGAAAGACCTCAGGAAGCAGAGTTTACTTCCTGCCTGGAGAACCTTGCTAATGTTGCTCAGGCCGGAAGGCAGCGGCTGCTCACAGGTGCGATCCTGCTACTGATCAGTCTTTCTTTCTATCCCTTTCTTCTCTTTCTGGCGGAGGCAAGAGGAGGGTTCTTTTAAAACACCTGGGAGGTTCTGAGCTAACTCCAGCGGGCAGTGTCTGATCCTGTGGCCCTGCCTCCTCCCTTCGGGCTGCCCCTCCCACTGCCATGCTGGGTGGCTCTGGTGGCCCGCTGGAGTTGGCTCAGAACCTCCCAGGTGTTTTAAAAGAACCCTCCTCTTGCCTCCGCCAGAAAGAGAAGAAAGGGATAGAAAGAAAGACTGATCAGTAGCAGGATCGCACCTGTGAGCAGCCGCTGCCTTCCGGCCTGAGCAACATTAGCAAGACCCCATCTTAAAAATTAAAAATAAAAAAATTGTTAGGCCAGGTGTGGTGGCTCACGTCTGCAATCCCAGCACTTTGGGAGGCCAAGGTGGGTGGATCATCTGAGGTCAGGAGTTCGAGACCCCCTCCACCAATATGGTGAAACCCAGTCTCTACTAAAAATAGGAAAAATTAGCCAGGCTTGGTGGCGGGTTACTATAGTCCCAACTACTTGGGAGGCTGAAGCAGGAGAATCGCTTGAACCCGGGAGGCAGAGGTTGTAGTGGGTCAAGATCGCGCCATTGCGCTCCAGCCTGGGATACAGAGAGAGACTCCATCTCAAAAAAAAATTTTTTTTAATAAACAATAAAAAATATTTTAAACAAAGACAATGAAATCTTGTTTGGAGACTAAATATATAAAATTGACAAAACAGAGCTGCTCCAATGGGAGGGGCTGGAGGGCCTGGACTTTACTCAGCCCCCACTTCTCCCTGCACCCCCGAGATCCCCTCATGGAACCTTCCAGGGCTCCAAAACACATGGCCAGAAACTGCAGGACTAGGAGACACTGAGTAATCTTTCCAACCAGGGGAACTATCTGGCCCCATTAATTCAAGGACTGGGCCACACTAAATCACATACTCATCGAGGAAAGGAATTGTGTCTCCTTTTGTCAATGCGCCCTTAGCCTCAAACACCAAGAGGGCCTGGGCTGGACGCGACACTCATCCTGAGCTGGTGGCAGCTTGCTGATGGAGCACAAGTCATGGCAGGTGTGCGCCAGGCTCCACGCTGCACATGCCAGGTGGGGGACCACACAGATGAGTGACGCCCTGACCCATGTGAGACCACGCGTGTGCCTAACTTTTTGTTCTAGACAGAGCTGAGGGCTGGCCAGGCCTGGGACTCATCTGGCGTTTAGAGCATGGGCACTGGGCTAAAATTGCCTGGGTTCAAATCCCGGTTCAGTCTCTTACCAGCTATGGGATCTTAAGCAAGCCATTTAACCCTTTAGCCTCTCTGTAAAACGAAGTTATACCACCTTCCCCATAGAGGCACAGTCAACACTCCTGAGATTTATGGAAAGGCTACAAATAGGGCCTGGCATGAAGGAATTACACAGGAAATCTCTGTCACCATATTCTTGTGGTTGTTGTGGTCAAGCCTTTGTTTATGAGGAACCTGCTATCTGCCCAGCACCAGCCAGGGCTTAGGGCTCACAGATAGCATTCTCTCTCTGTCTCTCTCTCTCTCTTTTTTTTTTTTTTTTTTTGAGATTGAATCTCACTCTGTTGCCCAGGTTGGAGGGAAGTGGCGTGATTTCAGCTTACTGCAACCTCCGCCTCCTGAATTCAAGCAATTCTCCTGCCTCAGCCTCCTGAGTAGCTGAGATTACATGTGCCCACCACTGTACCTGGCTAATTTTTGTATTTTCAGTAGAGACAGTGTTTTGCCACGTGGGCCAGGCTGGTCTCAATCTCCTGATCTCAGGTGATCTGCCCGCCTTGGCCTCTCAAAGTGCTGGGATTACAGGTGTGAGCCACCACACCAGCCTAGCTCTCTCTTGACCCTGAAGGATCCTGCCCAGGCCCTGCAGAGGGCACTTGGGCCAGCTGGCAGCCAGGCCGACCGTCACTCACCTCGCCACCCTGCAGCAGCACCGTCTGGTTCTTCAGGTCTATCCCCACCACATGGCCCTGCCGGAAGTTGTCCTTAAAAGTCACTGAGTAAGAAATGAATGTCTTTTTGGCGAATCCTGGGGATGGGACACAGAAGAGGTCATAGGGCAGAGCTAGGCTGCCCACAGGAAGCCAGAGTGACTCAGAATCTTTCATGAGCTGCATACCAACAGGGGTGCCCTTGGCCGAAGAGTTGGGCCGGCAGGTATGCCTGGGGTACTCCTGCCTCCCAAAGCACCAATCTGGGCCTCAGACCCTCAGAATAGGTCAAGCTTCTACTTCTAGGGTCTCATTATGGTGGCTACTTAAGACCAAAGACCTTGAGATTCTCCAGAACTTATTTAATAGTGGAATGCAGGCACTTTGCCCCAAGTGGAGAAAACCACCCCAGCCCTAAAATCATGCCCCAGAGCAGAGACGAGACCACCTTCACAGAGACAACGCAGCCAGAGCACGTACCTCTCTCCACCGAGGCTCGGAGGGCAGCCACATTGTGGTGGAAGGAGTCCTTCATGTCCACCAGCGTGAAGGGGATGTGCAGTGCCTGCAGCTGGCTGGCCGCTGCGATCCCACCAAAGCCCCCGCCCACAATCACCACGTGCAGAGCTCCCGATTCCACGGAGACCTGGGACCCCATCTCGAATCAGGCACTGGTGAGAAGGAAGGGGTTGGCACATCAGAGTCAGGGTGGCTGGGAAGGCTGGAGAGCCCACAGTGAGAGAGGCCTCAAATACCATGAATTGACCCTTTTAGATTAGGTACATCTTTGATTAATGAAACTCCAATTTTATAAAATTTGAATTAAATTCACAAGGAACAAGGGGGTGTCCCACGTCCAGCCCATCCCCCAAACACCCGGTTCCCTTCTCCAGACGTACCCACTGTTACCAAGTTTGGATGACTCCTTCCAGAGATAGTTTATGCACCTATGATCATGATTCATTTTTGCACCTATTAAACAAAGCGTTCTGCACATTTGTTGTTTACTTGATATATCTCATCAAAGACTTTTAGGAGAGGCTGCAGTGGGACAGGAGGGGAAAAAAAGGCTTTTGAAGAGTGGAGTAATGGTCACTCAACAACACGTATGAACTGAGCTCCTCCTTTTTGACACGCTCTGTGTTGTGGATCCTGTGATCAGACAGGCAGATGTGGTCCCTGCCCTTATAAGAACAGAGCTTGCAAAGTCAAAGAACCAGGTGGGGGCAATGGCAGTGATGTGGGAAGCTGGGCAGAGGCACAATAACAAGAAGCAGTGGGCACACCTGGCAGGACCTGGCAAGCATAGGTCACATTGAAAGGAACAACAAAAAAACACTCTTCCAGCACTGCACTGAGCAAACACTACAACCAGACTCGGCCCAGCTCACAGGTCACCAACCTGTGCTCCAGGTCTAAGGAGGACAATTAGCAAGAATCCTGCAAAATTCTGCAGCTAGGGTTTGAGTATGTCTCCCAGAAAGCATCAGTGTTGAGAGGTGCAGCCTAAACAGAGGTAATCGGGTCATAAGGTCTCCAGCCTCATGAATGGATTAATGCCAATTATAAAAGGGCCTCTGAGGCTGCAAGTTCAAGCTCTTGCTCTCTCACTCTTTTGCCTTCCACCATGGGATGACTCGGCATGAAGGCCCTCACCCGACACTGGGCCCTTGATCTTGGACTTCTCAGCCTCCAGAACTATGAGCCAAGACATTTCTGTTCATTATAATGACCTAGTTTGTGGTATTCTGCTGTAGCAGCAGAAAACAGACTAAGACAAACGTGGTGTGAACTAAGGCTGCAATAATGGAGTAGGAAGCAGGGGCCACTGGCATGTGCTACAATGCCTGGCTAATTTTTAAATTGCTTGTACAGATGGGGCTGGGTGCAGAAGTTCACGCCTGTAATCCCAGCACTCTGGGAGGCTGAGGCAGGAGGATCTTTTGAGCCCAGGAGTTCCAGACCAGCCTGTTGGGAGACTGTCTCTACAAAAACAACAACAACAACTACTACAAAAATCAGCCAGGTATGGTGATGTGCACCTGTAGTCACAGTTAACTGGGAGGCTGAGGTGAGAAGATAAACTTGAGCCCAGACGGTCACAGCTGCAGTGAGCCATGACTGTGCCACTGCACTCCAGCCTGGGCCACGGAGTTAGACTCTATCTCAAAAAAAAATAATAATAAAAATAATAAATATTGGTAGAGATGGGGTCTCAAACTCCTAATCTTAGGCGATCTGCCCAAATTGGCCTCCCAAAGTGCTAGGATTACAGGTGTGAGCCACTGTACCAGCCTAGCTCTCTCTTGACCTGGAGGATCTTGCCCAGGCCCTGCAGAAAGCCCTTGAATCAGCTGGCAGCCAGGCTGGCCCTCACTCACCTCACCGCCCTGTAGCAGCTGGTCTCCCCATGTTGCCCAGTCTGGTCTCAAACTCCTGGGCTCAAGTGATCCTCCCACCTCAACCTCCCAAAGTGCTGGGATTATAGGCATGAGCCACCATACCCAGCCCCCAATTCTTTGAATAACCTGAAGATGGTATATAAGCTTCTATACCTCTTTAGGGGGTTGGATCTTCCTTCTGAAGGCTCCTGTGTTTACACATTGAATAAATTTGTATGCCTTTTATCCAACGCAACAGCCCTGGCCCCCAAAGCAGCAGTTGCCTGGGCTCCCCAAGCCTGGAAGGCTGGTAAACAGGGTCACCTGGTGCATCCTGGAGTCTGCCCTCCTGAGTCTGTATCAGGAGTCTTGTCTCCAGCCCAGCAGAACCCCAAAGAAGGATGCTTGCAGTGTGGGCCTCAGGCAGGCAGGGGGCTGCTGGTGTCAGAGCCACCCAGCCCATTGAGGGGTACTCTTGACTGCAGCTGAGACCCTGAGAGGTGAGAGTCAATCAGCCCTCCTCCTGGGCTGTGCTGAACCCTAAAGAGAGGCATAAATAAGCCAGGCTGCTATGGGTAGATGATGAGAAAAGAAAACTCACACTAAACAGCAGCCAGACAGGCTCAACAGCTGCTGTGGGTTTCAGGAAGGGGGGTGGGAGGGGGTGTCAGCGAAGGAGGAAGAGTACTTGAGTACTCTGAGGTCAACCCTGAAGGATAGACATCAAGCCACTGAACAGCCTCATAAGGAAGTGTGTTCCAGCTCATCTGGGATCCTCAGACCACTGGAAAGCCACTGCTCTGATCATCTGTGCAGGTCTGGAGCACAACCTCTTCCCTCTCTGGGATGCAATTTTCCCCCTATAATGGGAAGGTACTATAAGGCCCAAGCAGCTATAATATCCTGAGATGTCCTCGTACACACTGGTTTTCAAGACATGGTGGTGGTTCCCCAAGACAGTCCCCAAATCATCCCACATTTATGGGGGCAGCTTTTGGTTAGAACTCTGGGCACTATTCTCATTAGTGTTCAAATGCCCACTGCCTAACTTCTCCCCTGGGGGAGGAAGGTAGAGCGGAGGGAGGGTACTGACACAACAGACTGGAGGAGATCTGAAGTCATTTCTCATGGGTCAAATTGTCCCCAAAGCACTGAGGCTTGGATATTCCTCCCATTTTACAGATGAGAAAGCTGAGCCCTGGCAGTGATAGGACCCAGGACAAACCCCCCAGCAGGCAGGGTCACTTTGGTTCCTCTAAGTCCCCGGAAGTGTTGCCCAGAGCCAATCCCCTGAGCCTACCTTACACTGAATCTGCCAAATGGGCCAGAAGGGAATGAATGTCTCCGGGGGACCAGGACCCAGGAGGGCCCACAGGCCAAGCCAGAGGTAGCAGTAAACACCAGGTGCTGAGCAGGGCCTGAGAATGTAGGCAGTGATGAGGCAGGCCCATGGGTGGCATGTTTCACCAGGCCCAGCAGCATGGACCCCTCTGTGCCGGGTCCTGCCCTTGGGGCTTTCAGCCATGGATGAGGTCAAGAAAACACTCAGAAAGCCCCACTTCAAAGCTAGCTGGGCATGGCCCCCGAGAGGGGCTACACGGCTTGCTGGGGATAGGGACAGGGGAGTCCCTTGTGTGTCAGGTAACACTGGGCTACCCAGCGACACTCAAAGAGAATAGCCTAGAGCCCCGAAAAAGAGCTGAGATCAGGGGCCTTCCCAGCAGAGGTAACAACTTGGGCCAGAGGCCCAGGGGCAGGAAGGGAGGGGGCAGGTAGAGTTCAGGGCACCTGTGGCAGAAGGTGGAGAGGCTTGGGGGGCAAGTGACCGGGCTGGCACAGATAGACAGCCTGCCATGCCAGAGCAGCTTTAACAACCAGGAGGACATATAAGCCTCCCCAGGGCCCTTCATGGGGTCTCTTACTCTTCCTGGGTAAGAAAGTCTAGTGACCTCGGAGTGGACCTCAGGGCCAATGTTGGCCAAAGGAGCCAAGCCCTTGAGCCCCCAGGCCCCTAGGATAATCAACCGAAGGCAAATTGCTTATCTGGCATTCCCTGCAAAGGGCCTGGGGCCTAAGGGCACACCCAGGCCAGAGCAGGGCCAGGGAGGGGAGGCGCTTATCCTCTCCATGCTGCCTGAGGCCTCTCCTGCAATCTGCTCTCTTCCCTCTCCTCTACTGACCCCTGCCACCCTTACTCTGGAATAGGGAGGCCCGTGACTCTCCAGCACACTTCACCCTTCCTCTTTGGCAGCTACTTGCCCAATACTGTTGGACACGCCAGCTCTCCTTGGCTCTGCCAGTGTCAGTTCTTGCCTGGCCCCAGAGGACAGTGAACTCCCCTCTGCTTAGCCATGACCTAATTGGGCAGATACCTAAACCAAGGGCTTAAGGTGGAGCTGCATTTCCAGCCACACACTGTGGGTGATGGAATTGCACGTCTAGAATTAGTGGATGTCCAGTTATAGGTTCTAACATCGCAGTGGTGCTGTGCAAACCTCCATCTGTGTGACACTCCATCAATCAATGCACCAATAAGAGACTACAGGAGAAACTTCTATAAACCCCTACAATGCAATACTATGGAGCCAGTCGGTTTTAAAGGGTGAGTGATGTTCTGGTTTGTTTTGTTTTGTTTTTTGGAGTCTCACTCTGTCGCCCAGGCTGGAGTGCCGTGGTTCAATCTCAGCTCACTGCAATGTCTGCCTCCTGAGTTCAAGCCATTCTCCTGCCTCAGCCTCCCAAGCAGCTGAAACTACAGGCATGTGCCACCAGGCCCAGCTAATTTTTTTTTTAATATATATATTTTTAGTAGAGACAGGATGCTGTCACCATGTTGATCAGGCTGCTCTCCAACTCCTGACCTCAAGTGATCGGCCTGCTTTGGCCTCCCAAAGTGCTGGGATTACAGGTGTGAGCCACTGTGCCCAGGCTGTGAATGTAGTTTTTATACAAAAAGTCTGTCTGTGAAAAAGTCAGTCAAGGGCCGGGTGTGGTGGCTCCTGCCTATAATCCTAGCACTTTGGGAGACCAAGGCAAGAGGACTGCTTGAACCCAGGAGTTTGAGGCTGCAGTGAGCTATGATAGCACCATTGCACTCCAGCCTGGGCAACAACATGAGACCCTGTCAAAAAGAAAAGAGAGAGAGAGAGAGAGAGAGAGAGAGAGAGAGAGAGAGAAGAAAAAGTAAGAGAGAGAGAGAAAGAAAGAAAGAAAGGGAGGGAGGGAAAGAAAAAGAAAGAAAGAAGGAAAGAAAGAAAAAGAAAGAAAGAAAAAGAAAGAAAGAAAGAAAGAAAGAAAGAAAGAAAGAAAGAAAGAAAGAAAGAAAGAAAGAAAGAAAGAAAGAGAAAAAGAAGACAAGAAAAGAAAAAGTCAGGCAATATTTATTTACTGATTTTTAATTTTCTTAGGGACAGGGTCTTACTCTATCACCCAGGCCAGAGTGCAGTAGCACGATCATAACTCATTATAACCTTGAACTCCCAGGCTGGCTAATTTTTTCTTTAATTTTTTGTAGAGATGAGGGTCCCACTATGTTGCCCAAGCTGATCTTGAACTCCTAGTCCCTCAAAGGATCCTCCTGCCTTAGCCTCCCAAAGCACTGGAATTACAGGTGTGACGCACTGCGATTTTGAGTTGTGGAAAATATTCAGTGAGATCATTTACATAAAGGGTTTTCAGCATGGTACCTGGTGCACAGTAGCAGTGAATACACAGCAGCCATTTATTGTATATATTTTATACTGGAGATTAGTTTGCCTGGTCCCAAAAACTCAGGCCACAGAGCCGCATGTAAAACCTAATCCCATTTACGGGCAATAAGACACATGCACCTCAGTATATGTACACATATACATGTAATGATTACAGCAGTTAGCATTTGTTGCACTTTTATCCATATCTTCTCATTTAACATGTGAGTTTTTTCTCCTTATTTTGGAAAAAAGTTCAACAACTTGCCGACGTTCAATTCCCAACACGTCAAACCTGTTCTCTGAACCAGAATGCTAATAGCGATCATAGATGATGTTTTTATTTTCTTCCTTAAGCTTTGGTATTGCTTGAATTGTTTCACACAAGGTATATCATTTTTGCAGAAATAATGTCTTTTAAAACAGGACAGTCAGCTCACCATCTAATTTTTTTAATCAAAATCGAATTCACATATACAATTTGCCACTTAAGATGTAAGTTCACAGTGAGCTATGATTGCACCACTGAACTTCAGCCTAGGCGAGACCCCATCTTTAAAAAAAAAAAAAAAAAAAATGAGATGCAGGCTGGCTCAGACCTGTAATCCCAACATCTTGGGAGGCCGAGGAAAGCAGATTGCTTGAGCTCCAGAGTTCAAGACCAACCTGGGCAACATGGTAAAACCCATCTCTACAAAAAATTAGCCAGACTCATGCCTGTGGTCCCTGCTACTTAGGAGGCTGAGGTGGGAGGATCACTTGAGCCTAGGAGGTAGAGGTTACAATGAGCCATGATCGTGCCACTGCACTCCAGCCTGGGTGCCAGAGCAAGACTCTGTCTCAAAAGAAAAAAAATTTTTAATCTAAAATTTAAAAAAAGAGATGTGAGTTCAGTGGGTTTTAGGGTATTCACCAGGTTGTGCAACCATCAGAACTATCTAATTCCAGAACACTTCCATTACCCACAAAATAAACCCTGCACCCCAGCAACCCTAACCCTGTTCTTTCTGTCTCTATTGATTTATCGCTTCAAGACAATTCATGTAAATGGAATTATACACTTTGTGGCTTTTTTCACTGATCATATTTTCAGGTTCATCTGAGTTGTAGCATGTATCAGTGCTTCATTTCTTTTTCTGGCTGAATAACAGTCCATTATTGGTCTCAGAGTCTGTAATTAAGAACTTGAGTTGTTTCTACCTTTTGACTATATGAATAATGCCACTATGAACATCTATGTACCGGTTTTTGTGTGATCCGGTCTTTAACCCTCTTTAGTATATACCTAGATTTGGAATTACTGGGTCATATGGTAACTCAAAGTTTAACTTTTTGAGGAACTGCCAAATCCACCCTCTGATTTTGAACTAAATGCCAAACCCCCAGTGGGAATCACAGAGAATCTTAAATACGTCTGTCTAGGTTCAGGAACGTTAGCCTAAAAAAAGGCCTAAGAGGACAGAACAAACTAAGTTACTGATTGTCCAGCAACTCCTCAGTAACTTTACCTTTGCTCGCTCTCACAACACACACATGTGCACACACACACACACACACACACACAATCTGATTTACACAAAAATTTGCTCAATCAATCCTGTTTTCTCTGCCAGGAGCATCCACCCTGATCCTGGGTATTCTTCCACAATAAGCAGCCCATAGGACTCTACTGAAAAACCAGGAAGTCACATGTATGCCAAAGCTGTTGAGAGGTCGTGCCTCAGAAAACACACAGGGGGAACCATGTGGGCTCTGATCAAAGCAAGAATGTCATTCTACAATTGCTCCACTATTGCTTCACAGAGATTACAAATAAAACACGATGCTTTTTGAGTCATCATGGTTCACGCAGAGGGTAGGTTTCAACATCAGCCTCTGGGGAGCCATGTTCCCAGAGTGGCCGTCCCAGATGAGAAGGCCACTAAGACACGACTCACAGAGCCATGGACGTTCCCTCCACCTGGGGGACAGAGCAGGATGGAGAGGGGTTGGGAGGCTTCCCTCCCTAGGATACTCCCTGGCCAGCCCCTCAGGGACTACTTGAAGAATATAACCCCCAAAAGACCAATTTCTGAAAGGGGACTCAAAGCCTGAAGGGAGGCAGCCTCCTTTTATTCCTAGGAGAGGGCAGCTCTGGGGCAGACAGGTTCATTTGGATGTCATATTCACTCCTGCACAGAAAACCTAGGCCCAAGCAACTTGTCCATCTCATCTCATCTGTTACTTAGAGGTCCCCATGCTCTGCCCACCACCACCTGCACCTGGATGCTGGCTTCACTTAATCACCAGACAAAAGCCAGGCCGGTCCTGGAGTCCATCCGCCTGCCCAGCTCATCACTTCTGGGCTGGGGAGTCCTGAGCAAGGCCCCACCCTGGCTGGGGCCCAGTGCCCTACTTGGCGACACACTGGACTCCTTGGAGAACTCCTCTCTAGGTGCTGGGGTGAGGGAGGTGGGATCTGCGGTCCCGGGGCTCTCTGGCAGGTGTACGCACGCACACTGGAACCGGATACTGGCTTTTGAACCCAAGTGTAGAGTCCGGAAACCTGGAAGTCCCATCCCAAACTATGTCTGACCCTCTGCCTACGCCTGTCCTCCTACAGAAGCATCAGCTCCCAAGAGACCTTACACCTCCCCACCCTCACCTTAAATTCCAGGGTCAAAAAGACTCTCATTGTAGAGAAAGGCAGGGTGTGTTGATCAGGTGGTGGTGCAAGGAGAGCCCCAATATCGCCCACTGATTCCGTTCCAGGTCGACTGCACGCGTCCCATCAGAGTTAGTTTACCCACCGCTGGTCCTTGTCCCTGCAGCACCCAGGGCTTCGGGAGGGGAGAAGCAGACCTCCCTGTGCACCCCCCGAGCCTGTGGGCACTGGTGTAACTCCAGTCACTTTCCTCTTAGAGACTGAGATTTCTCCCAGTCCTCTCACACCTGCTTCTGTTCGGACCGGCAGCTTCTACCCAGCGGACCCTCGGAGGGTCCTCGCAGGATCCGGGTTACACCTGCCCCATGTTCCCTGTTCTCCGGTTGGCCCTTTCCTGCCTAAGCCCATCTTCCTTAGGAAAAGCAGGGATTTAGGGGCCAAACGAGGGCTCCTGTCCTCGGCCGGGAGCAAATTTCCCTGTTGCGTTTTCTGCGGGGCACGGAGAGGGGCTGGCCTGAGCTGAGTATCCCTCTCCTCGCAGCTCCACAACCGCGCGCACCGACCTCCCCACGCCTGATGCGGCGTGCGCCCGGCCCCCGATCCGTGCGCCCCTCTTCCGGGTCCTCGTCCCCCCCTGCGGCGCGACCTCACCTGCCCGTGGCGCCCACGCGCGCTCCCGCTCCGGGTTCGGCTCCGGCCGTTGCTCCCGCTGCCGCTCCGCGTCGTCGTCTTCTGGAGCTGCCGGCCCGAGGCGCTCGCGGGAGGGGTGTGACTCAGCACTTGCGCCGGCCCCAGACCCCGCGGCAACGCCCCGGCCGGGCCCGGAAACGGTCCTGGCACGCCGAGGCTGGTCCCCGAACGCCCGCCGGACTGACCTTGACCCCGAGCAAACGGCCTCGAACTTTGAAACAAATCCTCCCAGGGCCAGATGTCGCCTCTCCAGTGCCTGCCAGCACCCGCTCCCCAGCCCTGCCCGAGCCACTCCGACTTGGCGCAGTGTCCTTTCAAAATATTTGAAAGCAAAAAGAGAGAAAGAAAAGAAAGTGAGGGAGGGAAGGAAGGAAGGAAAACAAGTGTCCCCCTGTCCCTCTGACTTTCTCGAAGACAACTTTAAGGCCACTGGGACCTTAGAGAGCGAGGATACCCTCACACCTTGGGCACACTGCCAGCCTCCTTCCTTCAGACATACACGTGACAATTCCGCAAACCCTGTTGAGCTCCTACGTTTGCCAGGCACTGTGCGAGGTGTTGCGGAGATAACGTGGAGGTGAAAACAGACAAGGTTCTTGCTTTAGGGGAGGCGACAGTCTGGGAAGAGACAGATGTTAAACACACCACCCAAACACAGATGTACAGAAAAAAACAAAAACTACGTATCAGCAACTGCAGTAAGAAACATCGCGCATGGCCAGGCACGGTGGCTCATGCCTATAGTCCCAGCATTTGGGGAAGCCAAGGCTGGAGGATCGCTTGAATCCAGGAGTTGGAGACCAGCCTGGGCAACAAAGTGAGACCTACAAAAATTATCAGGGCATGATGGCACACAGCTGCAGTCCCAGGTTCTCGAGAACTTGAAGCGGGAGGATTGCTTGAGCCCAGGAGTTTGAGGCTGCAGTGAACCATGATCACACCACTGCACTCCAGCCTGGGTGACAGCGAGATTCTGTCTCAATAATAATAATAAATGAAATGAAAATAAAAAATAAAAAAAAGACTGAGGGCAAAGGACAGGTGCAAATACCTCTCTCCAAAGATGAGAGTTAGATTTAGGTAAAGAGGAAAGAAGTGTGGTCTGAATGTGCAAAGACCCACAAGCAGGACAATGACCTGGAAGGCAGTGTATTGCCATCTCAAATCGGATCAAGCTAACTCAGCGAAAGATAAGCCATCTCCATCTACTTACTGCAAATATTAGCACCTACCTTAAGAGTTGTGAATAAGAGCCAGGCACAGTGGCTCACATCTGTAATCCCAGCACCTTGGGAGGCCAAGGCAGGCGGATCACCTGAGGTCAGGAGTTTGATACTAGCCTGGCCAACATGGTGAAACCCTGTCTCTACAAAAAACATTAGGTTAGCATGGTAGCACGTGCCTGTAGCCGCAGGTACTCAGGAGGCTGAGGCAGGAGAATTGCTTGAACCCAGGAGGCAGAGGTTGCAGTGAGCCGAGGTCATGCCATTGCACTCCAGCCAGCCTGGGCAACAAAAGCAAAACACCGTTTCAAAAAAAAAAGAGACAGACATGGAAAAGACTCAATGTAGATCATTTATATAAAGTGTTTAGTATGGTGCCTGGCACACAGTAGCAATGAATACACAGCAACCATTTATTACAGATATTTTATATTACAGATTAGTTTGCCCAAGCAACAAGAATGATTTATTTCTGATGAAAAATCTTACTCATAGTCTTAGAAAAACAATAAGCTAATATTTACTGATCAGGAACTAAGTTCTTTGAATGCCTTCTCAAGTTGGTTTTTTTTTTTTTCCACAAAAGTCCTGCAAGGTGAGTTTTTATTAATCTCCATTTTGCAGATGAGGAAACTTAGGCTCCCATAGGCTAAAGAATTTAGGTAAATTCCCTCAGCTAGTAAAGCAGTGGGGGTGGGCCTACAATGGAGGTCTAGAACCATGACCCCTTTTTTGGGGATGGGGGGGAAGAATCTCACTCTGTTGCCCAGGCTGGAGAGCAGTGGCACGATCTCAGCTCACTGCAACCTCCACCTTCCAGGCTCAAGCGATTCTCATGCCTCAGCCTCCCAAGCAGCTGGAACTACAGGCACCTGCCACCATGCCTGGCTATAGTAGAGACAGGGTTTCACCATGTTGGCCAGGCTGGTCTCGAACTCCTGGCCTCAAGTGATCTGCCCACCTCAGCCTCCTAAAGTGCTGGGATTACATGTGTGAGCCACTACGCCTGGCCTGAACCATGACCTTCAAGCCAGGAAACCCCTCAGCAGGCATCATCCCTAAGGAGCCAGAGGATACTGCTCAGGAAAAGCAGAATCTCAGTTGTGGGAAATTTACTGGGCATGTACCCAGTAACGTGTGACACAGAGAGGCTACAGCCTGCCCAGTGCAGGGAATTGGCCCTGCGGCTTGGGGAGATCATGGAAGGCTTTGTGTAGGAGCTAGGTGTGCAAGGATGAAGGGGATTCCAGCTGGCAGGATGCAAGGAGAGGACTCCAGAAAGAGCAGGACAAAGGTAAAGCTGGAAGGGAGAAGGGAGATGCAAGGTGGTCCAACACTGGGCTGGGGCATGTCAGGGCTACTGTGGCCCATCTCTAAGGACCTGTCCCAAACCATGAAAATCTTTCTTTTCCACCTCCCTCCGCCGCCGCCCTCCACCCTCAAGACCTGCTACAAAGTAACAAACCATGAAAACCAAGGAGTTTTTCTGATTATCACTCAGTACTTTCTTGGTAACCAGAAGACACCTCCATACAGGGAGCTCACCAGACACCACTCCTCTGGTCCCACCAACAGTGCCCTTAGCTTTGGAACTGATAATCAAAGCTTGCTGCCTAACAAAGGGCTTTTGTCTCTCAATTTCCAAGTGCCAGAGGTAGCAGGAAAGTGTGGTGGTTAGGATGCTGAAACAGTGGCAAGTCCATTCCATGACTTTGATGGTTAGTGGGGACAGCAGGCAGACTGTCGAACATGACAGAATCTAAGAGGAGGAAGAGTTGCTGGCTGGCTGCTGTAATGAGCTCAGCCAGGCCTGAGGGCACTTGCTTCCAGAAAACAGGTGGCTTTTCTGCTGGCTCCCAGGGCTAGAGGAGCTCCAAGGTACTGGGGTCACCTCAGGAGCCCAGAGAAACAGAGGCAGTATCTCCACTTAAAGAACAGGTAACTCTTAGATCTGAAGAGCCCAGTAAATGTTCTCCTTTTCCATACGTAGTTCCAGCTAAATTTGTAAGCTTCAAAGAAGAGAGGAATATCCTCGTTTCTTCTTCTCTCCCCCAACACATGGTTTGGTATGGTGCTCCCAGATATCAGTGAAGGTAAGTTCTGCTGCTATGACCAATAGACTCCAAATGTAATGGCTCAAATACAACAGAAGTGTGTTTCTCGCTAGGGCATCAGTTCCAGGCCAGTGGAAGAGAGAGAGCAAGACCACAGCCCTTTAAATAAATAAATAAATAAAATAAAATAAAATTTAAAAAAAGGAAAGAATGTGTTTCTTTGCCTGGTGCTTGCCTATTCCCAATTCGACCCCTGAAAAAAAGAATTTGATATATAGAGGTTTTTCAATAGATCGTGTTTATTCCCAAGCCCAAACCACACATGTTCTAGCCCTGAAGATCCCTGAGACCCAGGCTATGGGCTGGAAAATGAAGGCACAGTGTCAGAGGGTCCCTGAAGACCCAAGAGTGCTGACCTTCAGGGACCCACCTGCACTGCCCACAGGCCTGGCACAGCAGGAGGCACTCCTGTTTCTGTCCCTTCTGTCTCTGGTCTTTAGAGCAGGATTTCTGCTGAGATATGTTAAGGAAGCAGAGTCCTCTGCAGGCTTGACTCTGACTGTGAGGCAGATGGGAGCCACAGCCCCAGTGAAGCTCCAGGAGGCCGGTGGCCCTCAGGGGAACAGATGCAAAACCTGCCTTCAGGCCTGCCTTCCCGCCAGCACTGACCTATCAGGCCCAGAATGTCTGCAGTTGAAGTGGGCTCCCCAGAAGGAAAAACAAGCTGAGTCTAGTGCTAGGGGACAGAGAACTGGGGGCTCAAGAAAGCACCCCAAAACGGGCTCCCAGGTTAAGGACCCAGGGGGATGAAGAGAAGTTTGCCCCCAGGGCCCAGAGCCCAGACTGCAGGCAATGGCTAGAGATGAGGGGCAGCCCGGGCCCCCCTTCAGGAGCTGGGCCCTGGATTCTGGGGCTACAATTACCTTAGTATCACTTCCTACAGCAGAAAAAAGTCACTCTTCTTTCCAGAGGAGGCGACAGAGCCTCAGAGCTTGCTCCGCGGGGCCTCTGCCAGGGGCCGCTGCAGCCGCCATACCACCCTGACTGGCTCAGCGGCGCGGTCCAGCTCACGGAGGCCACCCAGGTCGTGGGTCTGGCTGTAGTGCTGCAGTGCGGGCTGGAGCACCGTGATGGGAATGCTGAAGTTCAGGTGGGGGTAGGTGGCCCCTGTGCTATTGTCCCGGGTGTTGCTGGCGATTATGCCTGTTGAGGAGTCAGAGAGCAAAAGAGGATGTGAGCCATCTCCATCCACCCTGGAGCCCCCAGGGCCTGCTAGGGCTGGAAACCACCCCCCACAGTGACTGACGCTGAGCTTCTAGACGTGAACACCTGCTGCCCGCACCCCTTCCTGGCTTTACATTCTCCCTAACACTCTCAGTATCTAACACACTAGATAGTTCACTTGTTTTGTGATCTTTCTCTTCACCTAGTGTCAGCCGCATGAGGGCAGGACTTGGGGTTTTGGTCATCCAGTCTCCCAGTACTTGAGCCAAGTTAAGCTCTCAATCAAGGTTGTTGAATGAATCAATAAATCAATCAACCAGACCCACGGACATGTTTTGCTTGGCCTGCTCGGTGCATGGAAGTGTGGCTGTGGTTTTTTAAAAATGGAATCTTGCTCTGTCGCCCAGGCTGGAGTGCAGTGGCACCATCTTGGCTCAATGAAACCTCTGCCTCCCAGGTTTAAACAATTCTCCTGCCTCAGCCTCCCAAGTAGCTGGGATTATAGGCATCTGCCGCCACGTCCAGCTAATTTTTTGTATTTTTAGTAGAGGCAGGTTTCACTGTGTTAGTAAGGATGGTCTCGAACTCCTGACCTTGTGATTCACTCACCTCAGCCTCCCAAAGTGCTGGGATTACAGGCATGAGCCACCGCAGCCGGCCGTGTGTGTAGTTTTTTAAAGATAATTTCTGCCTGAATAGTGAAGAATTCTACATACCCTTTGACCAGCTTTCCTTTATGTTCATATCTTATGTCACCAAAAAATATGTATCAAAACCAAAAAATTTACCTTGGTACATACTGTTAAGTGAAATACAGAACTCACTGGCATGAGTTGCTCTAGTGTTTCTCTAATGTCTGTTTTCAGTTCCAGCATCCAGTCTAGGACTCCATATTGCATTCAGCTGTCACAGCTCCCAAATCTCCTCCAATCTGGGTCAGTTCCTCAGTCTTTCTTTATCTTTCATGGCCTTGACATTCTTAAGACTGCAGGTTATTTTAATTTATTTACAGTCTTTTGTTGTTGTTGTTTTGGAGCCAAGGTCTCACTACTGCCATGCTAGATGCAGTGGGGGGATCATAGGTCACTGCACCCTCGAACTCCTTGGCTTATGTGATCCTCCTACCTCAGCCTCCCTAAAATATTTTGTAGAGATGGGGCCTCACTATGGTTGTCCAGCTTGGTTTTGAATTCCCAGACTCAAGCAATCCTCCCACCCTGGCCTCCAAAAGTGCTAGAATTACAAGTGGAAGCCACCATACCGCACCTTTTTAAAAATAAATATACAATTTATATTTTTGAGATGAGGTCTTACTCTGTCACACAGCCTGGAATGCAATAGTGACCATAGTTCACTGCAGCCTTGAACTCCTGGGCTCAAGTGATCTTCCCACTTCAGCCTCCTGCATAGCCAGGACTTACAGGCACATACTGCCATGTCCAGCTCGGGTCAGTGATTTTAGAGAATAACCCTCAGTTGAGGTCTACCTAATGTTTTCTCACAACTGTTGGGTTGGTGCATAAGTGATTGTGGGTTTTGTCATACTTTTGTTTTGCCATGACTTTTAATCATTTAAGGTTATGCATTATTGGGAAGAATATCATAAAAGCCATGTGTCCTTCCCAGGGCATCAGTTGTCTGATGTCTGTATGGAGTACTTGTGATGTTAACCTTAATCACTTGGCTGAGGTGGTATCTGCCAGGCCTCTCCATGGTAGACTTATATTTTCCTTTCTTTAATTTAAAAAATAATTTTAAAAAAATAAAAAGAGACAGGGTCTCACTATGTTGCCCAGGCTAGTCTCGAACTCCCAGTTCAAGTGATCTTCCTGCCTCAGCCTCCTGAAGTGTTAGGATTACTGCCATGAGCTACCACACCAGGCCTAGACTTATGACTCTAAATAGTACCTGTGGCTCTAATATTTCCTCTTTGTAAGTACTAAATACTTAGAGGAGATATACAAAAGTTATGCAAATATAACTTTACTCTTCACTAGGGTGGAACAAATTAAGTAAACATATTCTAGACAGCAAAGCAAGGTTTCTCACTACAGGAGAAAGAGGAGACAAGCAAGAGTTAGACTGGACTGGGGTTGGAGGTTTCTAGGTGAACTCCCATTTTTTCTCCTTTTTGATAACAGACTGTTTTTTAAAAACCTGTTGCCAAAATTTAAAACTTGATTGATTTAACGGCCACACGAATTTTTTTTTTTTTTTTTTTTTTTTTCAGATTTACGTATCTTGTGAAATATCTGAATACCAGTCAACAGTAGGCCCATCCTCCTTCACGGCCACAGCCTTCGGTAGCCGAGTCGAGTGCACTCCAGCCCAGCACTGATCCCTCCCATCCCTGTTGTCTTCTCTTACTCATTCATTTGCTTTACCTTTCCAGCCTCTGTTGGCTTTTGAGTCTGTGATCCTTGGACTAACCCAACTCCTGAATTTCACAGATCAAACCAGATCAAGTGACTTACCTAAGGTCACACAGCGGATTAGTGGCAGAGAAGGGACCAGAGGCCAGATCTCTTTCCTCCCAGTTCAGCATCTCTCCCTCGCCACCCTCAGGAACAGAACAACCCGCAAACCTTGGCTAGCTCACTCATAATGCCCACCATTTTCCCAGACAGAGGGTGCATTGGGGCGGGCCATAAGCACTCATGGGGTGGGACTGAGGTTCTAGCAAGTGAAAGGATGGGAGGGGGCCAAGGAGCTGGTTACCAAGGAGGTTCCCTGAGTGGTTGGAGAAGAGGGGTCCCCCGCTGGAGCCACCATGCACAGCGCATGTGGTCTGCAGCATCACGGGCGTGCCATCCACCTGCACCACAGCCGACAGGATGCCTGATGTCACTGAGGGCCCACAAGCCTGGCCAAAGACGCCGAAGCCCACCACACTCACAGCTTCGCCTACCAAGGGGGGAAGGAGGGTGAAGCTGAGGACACCTGTGTTATAGCAGGACTCACACTCCCTAACCCCCACCCCTACCCTCTCCAAACATCCCAAACCTCTCCACCCTTGAGTTTCTGCTCAGATACTCCTGCCTCCAGAGAGCCTTCCCAGGCAGGTCCCCACCTGGAAGAGACTGGGAACTCCACTGAGCTCCTAGTGCTGTATCTGCACAATCACTTCTCCTGAGCAGCAGGCTGTTCCCCAGTCCTCATTTCCTGGATAGATGGGGCAATGACTTTTAGAAGTTCCTAATACCTAGCTACATACTCAATAAATGTTTTTGGCTGGGCGCGGTGGCTCACGCCTGTAATCCCAGCACTTCGGGAGGCCGAGGCGGGTGGATCACCAGGTCAAGAGATCGAGATCATCCTGGTCAACATGGTGAAACCCCGTCCCTACTAAAAATACAAAAAATTAGCTGGGCATGGTGGCACGTGCCTGTAATCCCAGCTACTCAGGAGGCTGAGGCAGGAGAATTGCCTGAACCCAGGAGGCGGAGGTTGCGGTGAGCCGAGATCGCGCCATTGCACTCCAGCCTGGGTAACAAGAGCAAAACTCCGTCTCAAGAAAAATAATAAATAAATAAATAAATGTTTGTGGAATTCACATCCATCTCCTCCTGGGACTCCTAAGAAGTCTCTTGGTGAAAAGAAATGGTGATGACAGCTATAAGGCAGCCATCACCTTCCTTTTCCAAGTGCAGGACATGGGGCTAAGTGCTTTATAGGCAACGTCACACCCAGCACTCACAACACCCAGAAGTAGGATGTATTAGCCCCATGGCAAAGACATGGAAAATGAGGCAGAAAACAGTTAACTTGTCTGTCCGAGGGCATGGAACTAGTAAGTGGCAGAGGAAAGATGCCCATCTAGAGCCCCTGGACCCTTCATCGCCGTATCATAACACTGCCTCCAAGGAGTGTGACACTGGCACTTAATGTGGCAGCATCATAAAGCCTTTTTACCCAAAGCATGCCCCAGGAGCCTTGAAAGTGCCACATGCTTCTCTGACCAGCCTGACATGTTAAGAAACCCGAAAGGCCCAGCACCCTCACACTACATTGCTGCAGGCACTCGGGGAAGGGGCGTGCTTTATCCTTCACAGGGTACTCCACATCCCCCACCAGCACAAGAAGGGAGGCCTTGGAGGACCTTGACCAATGCCACCCTGACTTTGTAAGTCAGCTGAGGTGGGGAGGGGGCTGGTCCGGGGGCCTGGCCATTGTGAGAATGCCCAACAGATTCTACTTCCTGAGGCCCACCCTAGCCCAGCGGGGCCCTCCTTCAGACTACGCCCTTTGTCTTTTACCTTCATGGAAGTGCTCAGCAGGCACAGGGATGGGAACATCCTCCAGGTCTTCCTCCAGGCTCACAACTGCTATATCATAAGGACATGTCTCCTGAGTGGCAAATACCACCCGGCCCCAGATGGCCACACTCCTGGGAGCAAGGGAAACAAATGACAGGCTAGCTTTCTGACCGCTCAGTAGTTGGGGGAAATCAAGGAGCTGAGAGTGACAGTGAATGTCACGAACTTGGGAGTCACAAGATCTGGGTATCAGCCCTGAAATCGACGAGCCAGGCAACTCTGGGCAAGTCACGTCACCATTCTGTGGTATCTCCAAAGGTGGCTGACAAACTGCGCTGCTTCTATAAAGCTTCCTGTACCTCACCCAGATAAGCACTGTGGGTCAGGTTTGGTGTTAATGCTTTGTGGACATCACTTTATTTAGTCCTCTGACCCTATAAACTGGGCACTGGCATTCCCTCCATTTAGGTGGTATAACTGAGGCCCAGAGACACTGAGTAACATTCCCAACATCAGACAGTGGGAGGAGCCAGGGTGAACATAACACTTTCCTTCACTGCCTTGTTTATACCCACAACAATCCCATCAGTTTGGTGGGGGTTTTGCCCCCCTGGGTCCCTATTTACATAGATGCTAGCACTTCTGTAACACACTGCGTGGCAGGCTCTGTTCCAAGACATTTGGCATCAACTCCCAGGGAGGCAGCTTAGACAGACTGACTTGCCCAAGATCAGACAGGGGCGTCCCACTACACTCTGTAGGGGTAGCTTCCAACAGACCTGGTGGTTTCCTTAGGAGCAAGGGGAATGTGTGGGGAATGAGAGGAATCTGGGGGGCCACACACCATAGGGAAACCTTCATCAGTCTTCCCTTTAAAGACATAGCTGTCCCACAGGCCACCAGGTGGGGACACCTATGGCAAACTGGGCTGTGTTGCCCACACTGGGCTAAGCTTGGGGATTCAGGAAAGAGATTTGGAAAGAACGGGTCTGCAAGGATGCATTGAACCATGAACCACGTACAGCTGCCTGGGCCATCCCCCTACATTTTGATTAGGTAGAAACCCACATTCTGTTTTTCATTCTGAAGGGAAACTGGCTAAGCTCTAAAAGATGATTAAAATTAACAAATCTATCTCATTACCCCAGGAGGTAATGAGCCTGGGCCTCTGGGACCTTATCACTTTCAGAGAAGCTGCAAGGTTAGGGGATCTCTGTTCAAAGGGCCAGAGAACAGTGGGGTATAGGGTGCAGGTCTATGAGACAGAGAAGCTACCCAGAAGGAACTCAGACTTTGAGGCGAGCTCAAAAATGTCCAGTTCCGGATTGAGGGTGTCTCACAGTACCAAAATCCAGAGCTGCTTGGAGCTTGACATCTTGCCCTAGATACTACCCCACAGGGATTCTGGGTATAAAGAATGAGGGGAAGGTTCCAGGTTTCTACCCACTACACGCCCAAAGCATCCGCGTGACACAAAAAGGCTTGCACCCAGACCTGAGACCTGGAAAGGGGGACGTGGGGTCTGCCCTGCTGGCTTACTTGGGGGGCGTGGAGCGCACCAGGACCCTGGCTGCCTCCCGAGGGGACACGTGCCGGCAGGTCACTACAAGGCGGGGAGCCACAGCCACTCCAGAGCCCCATACGGTGCCGCACTCCACCAACACAGCCGCGGCTGCCCACGGGGGCCCGGGGTCTCGGAGGGGCAGGCCCCACGGGACGCCCACCTCTGGCGGCAGGAGGGCGGCCAGGGCAGCAGTACTGGGGAACAGGCGGCCGAGCGCGGCGCGGACAGCGCGGAGGAGCGGGGCGGCAGCGCAGAGCAGCGTGAGGCCCACCCATTCGCGGGACTTCCAGCAGAGCGGTGCCGCCACCAGAGCCACCAGCGTCCCCGCGGGCCGCGCAGTGAACACGCCGCCGCCCTCTGTGCCGGGCAGGCAGCGCGCGTCGGTGAGCAGCAGCGGGCCGGCCACGTTGCTGAGCACCCCGCGGCTCAGCGTGTTGAGAAAGATGTCGGGGCAGAAGGCCCCGAACGGGGAGCCGCAGACCAGCAATGGCGCGCCCTTGGGGACCGCCCCGAGAGGCGCCACCGCCACTGCCGGCCCGCGCTCCTCCTCCGCCTCCTCCTGGCTTAGCCGCACGCCCAGCAGCGCGAACCAGCCCAGCGCTCTCAGTTGATCTTCCTCCTCGTCCTCCAACACTTCATCATCCGGCGCCACGCTCGCGAAGCGCCACTGTTCCGCTGTCTCGTCCCCGAAGAGGCGCGCGAAGTGGGCCCAGAAGGCCGGGCAGCTCAGCAGCAGCAGCAGCTCGGCGGGAAGCGGGGGCTGCTGGAGCCGCCTGCGGTACGAGGCAGGTGGGCCGGGCTCGAGGCCCGCGCACTGGGGCGTGCACAGCGAGGGGCTACCCCGCTCTACGCCGCCCACGGGACCCGCGGCCGTTGGGGCCCACTGCACGTGCAGGCGCAGATCATCGCTGCAACTGTCGCCAGGCAGGAAGACGGCGCCGGCCGCGGTCAGGACCTCCCTGCCAGCTCGCAGGAAGGGGGCGAAGATGCCCCCGTGGCACAGCACCAGGCCCGGGCTACGGCTCAGGATCACCCCGCTGCAGCTCCACGGGCCCGCCTCGGGTTGTCCGGCCCGGGAGGCGCTCACCACGCAGCCAGCCTGTTCTGCTGCCCTCATGGCAGACTCCCACTGCCTCCCCATGGCCTCTAGACTGGACACTCGGGGGTCTTCTCCGAGAAACAGCTAGCCACCAAGCTACGACCCCGACTCGGTCAGCTGAACGGACCTAGCGCCACCCACAACTGGACGCGAGAGGCGCAAGCTCCGACTCAGGTCTTCCTCATCGAGCTCGATTGGCTAAGCCCCAACTGACCCGACCCGATTGGCTGGGCTTGTGCCGAGCCCTGATTGGCTGCCGATTCTGATCTTCCTTTCCGTGCCCTCGTAGGTTCGTCCAACCTGTGGGACATAGCCTCTGCCCCATACCCCCGGATGAGCCCCGGGGAGAGTAACGCGCGAGCGGCGTCACGAGGAATTGGGGGAGAGGAGGGCGGGTCCCTTCAAGCCTAGTCTCTTGTTTGCTGGGCTGCGGGAAAGGGAATAGAAACGAGCGCTGACGTAGCTAGATTTGCCGAGGCCATGACAGTACCTGTTAGCATCTGCCCAGGTCTAGGCGACCTTCAGCCTCTGACCCCTGGAATCATATGGACCAAGAAATCCCTGGCCAATTCAGTATTTTGGAAAATCTGAAAGTAAACTGTATAGCAGTCCATTAAGGGGCATGAACTCTCAAGATTACTCCTAAGATATTTTGCGGCTAAAGCCTCAGCACAGAGAAACTGAATTTGCTGTAAATTAAATTGCCCTTTAAGTCGACCATGATGAACAGCTGAAATCAAGAATTTTAAGCATATCGCCCTATATTTTGCAGTGTTCACATTTTCACATAACATTTATAACCACCAGCCAGGATTTATCTAGGCCAGGGTCCAAATACTTCTGCAGAAGGCCAGAATGGAAACAATTCCAGTTTGGAGGACCATACAATCAGTCTCAAATACCCAACTCTGCAGCTGTTGCATACAAAAGCTAAAGGAATGGCGGTGGCTGTGTTCCAATATAAAGTTACACTGAAATTTGAATTTCATATAATTTTTTCGTGCCCAAAAATAGCATTCTTCAAATTCTTTTTCCAACCATTTGTTTATTTATTCCCCTCTGGTTCGTGTTCTCTGATGCAGTTGCATTTTCCAACCATTTAAATGTGTAAAAAGCTTTCTTAGCTCACAGGCCATACAAACACAGGTAGCAGGCCAGGTATGACCCACAAGGCATAGTTTACCATCTCTAGTGTATACTAACGTAAAACTTCCCTACTTTTCCAAAGAAGTACCCTTTAGGACAGAAGAGGATGAACGACTATAACCGGGGGGAGGGGGAGCTTCATGATACCCTCAAATCAGTCACCACAAGCTAGACAGTTTACAAAGGTCTGCTTTATCACTGTATTGATAAAAATACACATTAATTTTTATTAAGGTTACTCTAGTATACTACCAACATTAATGAAAAGATAATTCAATTGCTACTTAAGTTCTCTAATCTTTTGCCTGAATTCTTAACACTGTTTGGTAAGACCCCAGCACACCATGGGATAACGCTCCCAGTACATACTCCCAGTGGCACAAACCTGCTAGAGAAAGGAAAACGATTATCCATGATAGTATGAGGCAGGACTAAAACTAGGCCATCTTCCATAGTAGGCAGTCTTATTTTGGCTCTATGACACAGAAGATGGCTTGATCACAGCAAAATTTCTTTATCCCAACTTCCTAGCAATTAACGGTTTTTCTCTTGGTGAACCACAGGGGCTCACACTTGGAATCCCAGCACGTTGGGAGGCCGAGGTTGGAGGATTTCCTGAGCCCAGGAGTTTGAGACCAGCCTGGGCAACATATTGAGACCTTAACTCAACAAAAATTCTAAAAATTAGCCAAGCACAGTGGTGCACATCTGTGGTCCCAGCTACTTGGGAGGCTGAGATGGGAGGATCACTTGAGCCCAGGAGATGTAGGCTGCAGTGAGCTATGTACATACCCACTGCACTCCAGCCTGGGTGACAGAGTGAACTCAAAAAAACAAAAACCAAAAAAAACTTTCTCTCTAAAAGTGATTCTCCCTCAATAACACTCAAGACTCCAGCATGAACTGTTAGGCACTGGGTTTTTTGGTGTCTACAGGAGATCATGGTACAAAGTCCCAAGTCACAGCCAGAACAGCCAAGGTAAGACCTGTTGAGTGCTAGGTTCAGTGACTGAGCCTTTAATCTCATGTTCCACTCTGCCTCAAACAAAACCAACCCATTTGCCCATACAACCCATAGCATCCTTTCATAGTAACAAAGATAAGAGGACACCTCCAATACTTTAATACTTGGTTGAGAAGAACTCGTTGCACTGTTTCCCACTGTTTGTCCTAGTACTTTAGTTATGATCTCATCTGAAGTCTTCTAAAACCAAGGCTTCCTACAAGCCTACTAAATGCACAAGGAAATTCCCATTTTGCCAAATGTAGCATTTGATTTTTTTTTTTTTTTTTTGAGACAGAGTCTCGCTCTGTCACCCAGGCAGGAGTGCAGTGGCACGATCTCAGCTCACTCCAACTTCCACCTCCCAGGTTCAAACAATTCTCCCGCCTCAGCCTCCTGAGTAGCTGGGACTAGAGGAATGTACTACCATGCCAGTTAATTTTTTGTTTTAGTAGAGATAGGTTTTTACCATGTTGCCCAGGCTGGTCTCAAACTCCTGAGCTCAGGCAACCCATTTACCTCAGCCAATTCTAATTTTGTGTAAAATGAGTGACACACAGCTAAACTAGAGCTAGTCCTTGCTAGCATGTTAATAAGAGATTTTGCTCAAACATCTGGCATCCCCATCGTGCTGCAGAAATGACCAACCCTGGGTCCACAGCATGTTCCGAATTTCTCAAATAGTACTAACTCTATTACCTCTAGTGCTCCAGCCTCTTTCCCCCTCCTGGTGGCAAAATTCAAGTATCTCACATGCACCCTAAATGTCTCTTCCTCTATGTAGGGAACTTTTGGATCCCTCCCTAAACAAATGGCATTGTTCAAACTCAGAACAAACCAATGCCCCCCCCCCAAAAAAAAAAAAAAAGAACGAAAACAACACATTTCTTTTAACTTTTTATTAAAATGCTTAGGATACAGATTGACTTTCTTTTGTAAATGACTGTTTTACTTTTCCTGAAATAGGACATATATGCACTCTGATAAAACAGAATGAGAAGTTGTAATTCATGGGAATTCCTGTACAAGGTACTGATCCTGTGTCTGGAGTCGAGCTCCCCACAGCAGCTTCTTTCAGCTATCTGATAGGAATAGTGTTCCGTGGGGCAAGAAATACACTGGTTCTGATTTTCAATCCCCTTTCTCCAGTGGAATAAACCACTTTCACAAAGAGCTGCCCTATGTAAACCCACAGACTTCTAGCTTGAAACAAAATGACAAGGGACAAATAAGGGGAAAAAAATTAAAACTAACACTGAAGGACTCAAACTTCTCATGTCTCTGAACAGAGAAGTATGGGGAACCTTTAACCAAAGGAAATTAAAAATATGCACATTAACTACCTACTTCATTCCCTGTTAGCTAATTTGTTCACTTAAGGCTTTAACCCCTTTCCAAACCAACGATTTTGTCTTAATCCAGCTATGCTTGCTAATAAATGAAATGCATGCACTTCCCACACATATACTTCACTAAGCCTCTGCATTCAGTACCTGGCAGTGAAAAAGTATGCTTTCTCAACAAGTCAGTACTGGAGAATAAGAATGAGAACTCCCACTAAAGAACAATACCTCTCTCACCCGAGTAATGTTATCCAATTTTCCCTACCCTCACATTAGAAGAAAGACATCCTCCCAACTTTTCATCTCTTATCTCCAATCTTTTCCTAAGAAATTGATCTTTTGATCTTTAACTACAAGGGTAGAATACAGGTTAAGATTATCAAAATCCAATTTCACATGTGGCACTAGGAAAATGGAATGCTATAAAATGAATCCTCGTCACCCTAGTAGGGATGCTGGTGCTTTTATACTGAATCTTTACTGCCAATAAGTGATGCTGCCACCAAAGGAACAGCTCTACAGAAAGTTTTTGGATTCGTGTTTCCTCAAGCTTATTTCTGCAATGGAGAAAGACAATTTCATACAGAAGAGGAAAAGGAAAGGAAAGAAAGCAAGCCAAACAAACCTGGAAAAGCTGCAGAGGTTAACCTTTAAACACCAACAAAATAGGTATCTAAAGAGAAAAAAATGTAAGAAAAAGAGCTCAGGAACAGCCAGAGACCAAATTCTGCAAATGGAAATTTTAAAGCCCACTGAGTACATGTTTCCTGGATCCAAACAAGTGCTACAATACTTTTAAGTTCTCAACTCACCGAATTAAGAGCCCTTAAGCTATTAACTTTGTCCTGTCTTCCTATTCGGAAAAATGTCCCCCTAGAATCTGTGCAACTGACGCACCTGCAGTATGTGACATGAGAGATGTTCTCAACTCTTTTATGAGGTGAAAGTGACTTTTTATAACTGAAAATGAAAAACGAAGGTGCCACAGAGAAAAGTTAAATTTCACAAAAGTATAAAAGCAAAGAGTGGCTGAAATCTGTAACTTCATAATAATAATAACAATAACCCCCTCTATAATTAACTCCTCCACAGTGAACAATCTGCTACACATTCCTTGACGAGGAATGACCCTAGCTTACCACAGTGGAAACCTGCCACAACTGCAAGGCCAGGGTTCTGCCCCTTTTCTAGTTTTCTGTGCACAAGGTAATGCCGCCTACTCCAAGGCAGTCAGAGAGATAGGTGAGCTCGGGGGAGCTTTTCTCACCAACTGCTAACTCAGTAGGAGTAAGTTCACCCAAATAAGCTCTGGCCTCCAATGTGTATCTGTTCATAATTGTATGAAGTATCTAAATGTCATTAATTAGTTTTTAAAAAAAAAAAAATAGAAAACTCTGGACCAAGTAAATTGTGAACTCAAAAAGTTAGGCGGGATACCAATTACAATAACAACACTTTCTTTAAAAAATAGAAGTACTTTCTTTTGAAATCAACCGCAGTGGTGAGACGTGTTTTTCTTTTCAGGTGCCCCATGATGGCACACAGCTTTACCCGGCAAATCCTGCCAGCTTCCAAGTCCCAGGATACTGACCTGCACCAGCACGTGGAGCAGCATTACCTCCCAACAGAGTGGAGAAGAGCACATGTCACCACTGGGCAATGAGAGAGTTGACAGAGACTCTTGGCTTCTCAACGCCAGACATGGTTGGAGAGCTTTCCTTGTTCTATTAGAAAAGTTCATGAGGAAGCTGTGAATAGGATCAGTCCAGAGAAGTAAAACTCTTTTATTTTCACTGTCCAAACATCAGTCAATATACTGGGAGAGCCAGCGGAAACCCTCGCCGTAGCCTTGCCTCTTGAGCACACTGCACATGAACACTTCCATGGGGCGAGCATTCAGCTCCTTCAGGGTCACATTCCCCTAAAGGAGGCAAAACGGAGAAAGGACTGTTAGCATCTCTGTGGTGGAAGAGACTGAAAGGATGATCTCTATAATCAGTTTATCCATTCCTTAAAGCAAATATAAGTAGGTATTAATTACAGAAATGTGATCGAGGCCATACAGATGACTTCCCCAGGCTTCTTGTTTTCAGGATAGAATAAGCAGCACAGTTCTATTCCCAGCCTCTCTCTCTCTCTCTCTCTCTCTCTCTCTCTCTCTGATGCAGAAAAAGAAATAAGGATATTCTCATAACAAAAGCATGCAGAAATAAACACTCATAACAGGTGGCACTGAGGAAATGAAGAATTCATGTGTATTTAACATTCATGCAAAAGAGGAGAAATTAAATAAACGAAGTATTTCTATAAAGAAGCAGATAATCAAGAAAAGGTAAGACTAAGGAACCATGTAAAAAAGTCAGAAAGTTATCACAGATCACAGATAACAAAGATTTTTAAAAACTAAATACGCCAAAACCCCAAGCTAAAAAGAACAGAAAGATTCCCACTTAACCTTATCTGATCTAGGTTTTCTCTCGCTCAAGCCTGCTTTTCTACATGAGTCCTCCTTCCAAATGAAGACAGTAAAATCTATTGATTTGGAAGACTCAAGTTCTTTTTCTGGTTTTATCACTGACTGGCTGTGTAGACCTGAACAAATCACTCTCTGTTTCTTCCTCTGCAAAGTGGGGCTAATAGTCCTACCTCTCTCAGCAAGAAGCACTGAGGATAATATCAAGTGCTTTGATTTCAATGCTTGGAAAGTGATTGAGATGATCATTTTTCTTCATAACCTGCAATCTCCAGCCCCCCCAAAAATTGTTTTCTGGCTAAGAAGGGCTATTTCAACAGCAATTTCTCAGAATCAGATTTGAAAGATAATCGTAAACTCTTAAAAGAGTAAGTTTGCCTTTTCTACCATTTCCTTCTTCCTCAAATACCCGATGAATGAATGCCACGTAAAATGTTAAAGAACACACTCCTGCCTCTAGTGAGTTTTAAAAATACCCATAGTAAAACAAATTCTACGCCTCTTTAAACCTTTAAAAGAAAAGGGTAATCTAGGTAGCAAAACATCATGTTTTAAAAACTGTAAATGTCCTTTATATGTCACCTAAAGATTTTTCTCTTACCTTTCCTGTGGTCTGTCCATAAAGACCAAATATCTCACGGAGTTTTTCTTCACTGATTGCATCTGTTCTGTCAATTTTGTTACCCAAGATAAGGATTGGCACATTGGATATTGTTTCATCAGTCATTAAAGCCTAAAGATTAAAAAAAAACAAAAAACAAAAAACTAAGGAATCTACAAAAGTCTTCCAGATAAAGTAAACTCTGACCTCCACTAATCTTTTAAGACATTAATGTAAAGTGAAAATCTGATCATCTTTGTATCTGAGTGATTAAAGGTTCACCTTGACGTAACAACCCATGATATTAAGTAAAAATCCCCTAAGTGCCTCAAAAACAGTTGCAACTTTAGCCTATTTATTTACAAGGCAGCAGAACTGCCCCACCCTTAACTTTTGAGTTAATCTCAAACTATCCTCAGGATGTCCCTCAGCACAGTTCTAGAAGGATGAATGCTCTGGCTACAGAGCCTCTAAGATGACTACAGAAACTGCCCCAAGTATTCACCAAGTCCCAGTATATGCAAAGAACTTTCTCAGGCATTGAGAGGAATACAATAAGAAGGGTAACTATCTCAGGCACTGAGGACACAAAAGGAAGGGAAAAACACATTCCTGCCCTCAAAAAAATCCTTACTCTAGGTTCACATTTATGGCTTGTTTTTTTTTTTTTTTTTTTTTTTTTTTTTGAGACAGAGTTGCGCTCTTGTTACCCAGGCTGGAGTGCAATGGCACGATCTCGGCTCACCGCAACCTCCACCTCCTGGGTTCAGGCAATTCTCCTGCCTCAGCCTCCCGAGTAGCTGGGATTACAGGCACGCGCCACCATGCCCAGCTAATGTTTTGTAGTTTTAGTAGAGACGGGGTTTCACCATGTTGATTGACCAAGATGGTCTCGATCTCTTGACCTTATGATCCACCCACCTCGGCCTCCGAAAGTGCTGGGATTACAGGCTTGAGCCAGCACGCCCGGCCCGGCTTGTTTTTTTTTTAATCTCAGCTCACTGCACCCTCTGACTTCCAGGTTCAAGCAATTCTCCCACCTCAGCCTCCTCTGAGTAGCTGGGACTACAGGCATGTGCCACCACTCATGGCTAATTTTTGCATTTTTAGTAGAGACGGGATTTCACCACGTTGGCCAGGCTGGTCTCAAACTCCTGGCCTCAAGTGATCCACCAACCTCAGCCTCCCTAAATGCTGGGATTACAGGCATAAGTCACTACCCCTAGCCACATTTATGTTAACAAAGCCAAGAACACAACATAGTGGGTAAGTATCATAATGAATGGGGACAGAATATTAACACTAAGACAAGTTCAGGGAAATAAAATGGCAATTCTGGGCTTGAGCAGGGTCTTAGCAAAGATCTGCAACCTAAACAGGGATCTAAAGGAAGGACAGGGTTTGGATAGGTGTAAAGGAGAAGGAAGAACATAAACAGCTTTGTGGTAGGACAAGAATTCAGGAAGCCACACAGTACTGCATGGCTGGATTCTAGCATTTATATAGACATGTAGCAACAAAGTAAACAGATGGGAAGAGATGACTCACATTATGGTGCCAGTGTGAGAAGTGAGCTGCAATAGATCCTAAAGACCACAAATCCAGAAGTTAGTGAATAAAATCTTATTTTTCAGTATAATGAATTCACAAATAGTATCTATCTGTGGTGTTCATGTAAGAGGTGATGATGTAGCCTAAGGTAGAGCATTTAATGAATAGCGCAGGAGGCATTTTGAAGAAAGAATTGAAGAGACCAATGCCTAAATGATTTAAAAAAAAAAAAGACAAACGAGTCAAAAAAGGCACAGATCAGACAGCAAGCATGGGAATCGAGTTGTCACCAACAGGAAAGCTGAGGGGGAAAGCAGAGTTGAAGAGATAGAGAAGAATGTGCTTTGCCCATCCTGAATTCCAGGAAATGTTAGACAAAATTAGAGTAAGAATGTCCTTTATTCATTAAGCAATAACAAAGTACATCAGGTATCTAATGCTTTGCTAGGTGCAGGGGTTTCGCAAAGAAATAAGAAACCCCTATTTCACGGTCCCTATTATGTTAGTTCATAGTCCAATGAGAGAAAACTAAGAAAATCAGTAAAGACAACAGATATTGGTAAGGTAGAAGTCTAACACAGTCTCAGTGGTCAGGGAAAGCTTACCAGAAGCAGTCACATCTGAAGTCTGAGGTCTCCTACAGGATATTTTAAAATTTGCTGACAAAGTGAGGGGTGAGGAGAGATACAGGTGAAAAAGCCAGGCAGTACCTAGTTGTGCATATTAAAGGATAGCTAAGTTGTTTGTTTGTAATGTAGTTCAAGGTAGGCAGTAAAAAGAAACAGAGGGAGCATCATGAATGATCTTACATGCTATGCAAAAGATTTGTAGATTTCATCCTGAAAAGAACTATCAAAGGATATTAAGTAGGGCACTGACAAGTCTGAGAAAGTTCATTCTAGCATTACAGTGCATATCAGGGTCATGGTGGGATCTATATTCAGATTTTTGGACTGCATGTCCAGGTAGGTGGTGGGTGGGTGTAGAGACCCAGAGTAGTCCACTGCCTCTGGGGGGATCAGCAGCAAGGCTGCTCTAAACTTTGTGTGAACTTCGGAGAAGCGAAACCACAATAGGGGAAAGTATATGTCTTGGAGAAGAGCAGTCGGACCTAGCAAAAGATAACCAGCTTTCACTGACCTTGCTGCAAGACAGTTGTTAGCTGAGGTACGTTAACTCAAGTATGAGAATTATAACCACAGGGTGGTCTGGGTAACTGCACCCTCCGTCTGCTATGTGCTTTGTGAACATATAAAAAAAAGTACTCTGAGGCAGGACAGGGCCAAAGAGACTGACATCATCAGCTTTTTGGACCACCTGGCCCAGTTTTATATATGTCTGTCTGTATGTCTTTCTTATCCCTCTGTCGTTCCCTCTTAGGTCTTTGAACCCTTGTGCAGCGCGGGATGCAGCGCATGCCAGACATGGCGCCTGAACAGCGACCTGAGCACGGGAACCAAAAAAGAGAGTAAGGTGAGGGGACGCTCACCAGACTCGGGTATAAAGGTTGAGTGGATTCAATTTTTCACCAAGCGTTAAGCAGGCAGTTCTCTGTCTAGTGATAGTTCTTTGTATATAAAAGTGCTGCTCGCCCTCCTTAGGGGCAGAAAATGTTGTGTACATAAAAAGCAGCTAGAAAATTTTCTAAAATTTGTGCAGATTTGCCCATGGTTTCCAGAACAGGACTCGGTTAGTTTAGCTACTTGGATGAGTGTAGAACAGCAATTATACAACAAACACACAGCTGAGGGACCTAAGATGATGCCGGTTTATACTCCTACTATTTGGTCTTTGATTAGGGATGCTTTAGACCGCCAACATGAGGCAGACAAGTTTAAAGAAAACACTTCTTCAGTAATTCTGTTTAAACTGTGATTTTCTTTATTGTGTTGGTACAGTATTTTATTATCACTTACCCTCAGGATATTCAGACCAACAGAATTGTATTACTGCTGTAAAACACTGAGGGGAGTTCAGGCTATCTCAGCATCTCTTAAAGGCCAGGAGACAAGTGAAAGTGCCGAGGCAGCTGAGTTTTCTGCCCCACGTACGGACCGCCACCCCAAGACTTACTTAAAACTGCCTCCTCTTTTGAGGAGGAGGGTGACGGAGATCGCTCAGAAGAGCCTCTGCCCCCAGAGCATCAACAAAAATTAAAAGGATGAAATAACTAGAGAGGAGCAAGACTATTGGCCTCAAACATTTGCAGCTCTTAACTTTGCAGTCCCAAAGCCCAGAGGGCCTGTACAAGGAAAATGCAAGGGACACATATAACTCCTTTTAAGATCTCCCCGCTGCAGGCTGCTTTACGTGGGGTGATGACACAAGGGGAGGATGTTGAGGAGTTTCAAGTTCGCCGGGTGCTAGTACCTCCAGATCCTGGACAGATGCTGAGACAGCATGATCCTTTGTCTTTTAAATTACTCAGAGATTTAAAACAACTTCAGCCTCTTACAGACCTACTTCCCTATTTGTGGCAACTCTCTTGGATGCCTTGGCCCCTAACGATTGGTATAACCTTGCAAAAGCATGCTTGGATCCAGGAGATTATGTAAGATGGAAATCTGATTACTCTGATAGATGCAGCCAGCAGGTTGAGCACAATACAGCTCATGGTGTAAATATATACATGGCTATGTTAGTGGGTAGTGAAAATTTTGAGCCCTTACAAAATCAGCTTGGCTATCCTTTAGAGGCTTATCAGCAAATATTTGTGCTACATGGGCTTGGAGGGCTCTTCCAGCCAAAGGTAAAAAGTCCCAGGAACCTAGTAAAATTATCCAGGGACCAGAGGAACCATATGCAGACTTTACTGCCTGCCTGCTTCAGGCAGTAGGATGGCTATAGCTGACCCAGAAGCCAACAATGTGTTAGCAAAGCAAATGGCTTTTTAAAATGCTAACAAAACATGCCAAGCCATTCTGAGATCTTACAAGGCTAAGCCTACTCTAAATGACTTCATTTGCCTTTGTGCAAAGGTTGGTCTAGCATATGCCCAAAAATTGACTTTAGCCTCTGCTCTTCAGGGTAAACTTCCAGGACAATGTCCTAAAAAGAAACGTAAAACTTGTTTCCAGTGTGGCAAAAAGGGACATTTCACCTGAGAATACAGAGCAGTGAGAGGGGACCACTGCCTTCTGGAACTGTGGGGCTGCTTGTTGGGCATAATAGTCTTACTTCAAAAAAATTTTTTAGTACCTGGAGTTATAAATACTGATTATACAGGCGAAATTTTAGTCCAGACAAATGGAAATTATGACAACATTTACGAGCCATTAATGCCACAATGCAGCCCATAAGCGCTCTGCAACCAGGTTTACCCACTCCAACTACTATTCCATTAGATTATCATCTTTTGGTTCTGGATCTTAAAGATGCATTCCCTTGCATCCAGATGACCAGAAACGTTTTGCATTCTCGGTACCTTCCCCAAATTTTCAAGCGCCTATTAAATGGTATTGCTGGCAAGTACTTCCTCAAGGAACAGCTAACAGCCCAACTTTATGTCAGTCCTTTGTGGCAGTTGCTTTAAAATCTACTAGACAAAAATACAAATCAGCATATATCATTCATTATATAGATGACATTCTTGTGGCACATTCATCTGAAGAAACTTTAGGGCAAATTTTGGGGGACTTAGAATTGGCCCTTAGTCTGGTCTGATGGTGACACCAAAAAAAGTACAAAAATTGGCTCCTTTTAAATATCTAGGAATAATCATTTCTGGTTGCACTATTCATCCTCAGAGGCTGCAAATTCACCAGGACTGTTTACATACTTCAAATGATTTTCAAAAACTCCTTGGAGACATTAATTGGCTTCACCCTATGATAAAATTGACTACTGGCCAAGTAACACCACTTTTTACTATTTTGCAGAGTGATCCTGACCCTGTTTCCTCTAGAACTTTAACTGAACCAGCAAAACTTGCTCTTAAACAGGTAAAAGAAGCCATAGCTCAGGCTCAGTTAACTGGCATTAACCCACAGCTTCCCTTAGATCTAATTATCTCACAGACTGCTCGCTCATACACCCACTACAGTGCTGTAGCAGAAAGACTCCCCTATGGAGTGGTTACATTTGGCTAACACCTCACGTTTAAGTCTTTAACACCTTACTATTCAGCAGTTGCTTCTCTAATAGCTAAGGGTAGAGAGCAATGCTATCAGACCTTTGGTCAAGACCCCAAAACAGTCATTGTGCCATATAACACTACTCAGCAATCATGGCTGTGGCCATTTGCTCAGGACTGGGGACTAGCCTTTGCAGATTTTACAGGACAGATAGCATGTCATTGTCCTTCATTTAAAATACTTTCATTTGCACAACAACATCCATTTATCTTTCCTAAAATTGTCCAAACTAGCCAATTCCTTTAGCTCAATTAGTGTTTACTAATGACAGCCGTTTAGGACAAGTTGGGTATTTTATGACAGGCAGCTCTGAGGTGGAGGCCACCCCATTTACTTCTGCTCAGTGAGTTGAGCTTTATACTGTTTATATGGTTCTCAGAGATCACTCACAAGCAGTTATTATCTACTCAGACAGCAAGGACATGGTGGGAGCCATTCAACATTTAGAAATGACTCTCATTGCCTCTGTCTCAGAAGAGATTTTTCAAATATTTACAATTCTGCAGCGCATGCTCCACCAGCAAAAGTATCCTATATTTACTGGACATACCAGATCACATTCAAATATCCCAGAGCCCCTGACAAAAGATAATGTAGCTGTAGACAATCTTGTCTCCCCTCTGCCTAGTGGGTTCACTTGTTTCCCAGGCACAGAAATCCCATGCAACATCTCATCAAAACACTAGTGCTCTGCACAGTTTTCACTTACCAGAGAGCAGGCTAGACAGATTGTTAAAACTTACCCTGCCTCCCAAACTTTCCTCCCCGTTCAAAATGTAGCTGTAAACCCCAGAGGTCTTAAGCCAAACGCCTTGTAACAAATGGATGTAACTCATATGCCCTCTTTTGGCTGTTTGCAACATTTACATGTGCTGGTGGATACTTATTCTGGTTTTATTTTCACCCAACCACTCTCAGGGAAAGCGGCCAAACATGTAATTTTTGCCTTGCCGCCTTCACTATCCTTTATCTGCCTCATTGTCTTAAAACAAATAATGGTCCTGACTATACTTCTGTTATTCTTACTCAATTTTGTGCAACCTTTACTATTGTACATATTACAGACATTCCATATAATCCAACAGGTCAAATTACTGTTGAGTGCACTCACTGCATTCTCGAAACTCAAACTGAAAAACTAAAAGGAGATTATAGAGAAACTCCAGCTACCCGAGTTGCTCTTGCACTGCATACCCTTAATTTTTTAAACTGTGATGAATCTGGAAATTCCCTCACGGATAGGCACTTTGCCACCCAGAAAATACCTAAGGCATGGGTCTTATGAAGGAATGGGAGTAGATGAGACCAGCCTGGGAGAAAGTAGACTCTGGAGAATATCAACATTTAAGGACTAACCAGAGGAACTAGTGCTTCTCAAAGAGACAGAAGTGTCAGCCGGAAAGATCTCTCCAAAATCAAGCATGAAGAGAGGAGTTTAAACAAAGAGAATGGAGACCATGCATAGTAGCTCATGCCTGTAATCCCAGCACCTCATGAGGCCGAGCCAGTGGATCACTTGAAGCCAGGAGATTGAGACCAGCCTGGGTAACATAATGAGACATCCTGATTCTACAAAAACATTTTTTAAAAAATTAGCTGGGTGTGGTGATATATGCCTGTAGTCCTAGCTACTTGGGAGGCTGAGGCAGGAAGATCGCTTGAGCCCAGAAGTCTCAGGTTACAGTGAGTTGTGATCGCACCATTGGACTCCAGTCTGGGCAACAGAGCAAGACACTGCCTGTTTATTAAAAAAAGCAAGGTAAAGACTGCCTGGCAGGCAATTCTACATGGGGCTAGAGCTACAGATCTGGGAAACATACTTAGAAACAAATTCAAGACAGGTTCAAGTTGCCCAGAACAAGAATGCAAGAAGTTATAAATCAAAGAGAAAGAAGAGATACAGGGTAAAGCACAGGGACAAAGACAATAGTATAGAAACCAGCAAAATGCAATGTTGACAAAAGAAAAAACATGAAGTGAGTCCTTGATAGTATCAAAGGATGCATGCAACCAAAACTGAAGACTGAGAACAAACCAGGAAGGTTTGGCAAGTCATCCAGTGGGAGCATGGGTAGGCACAAACTAAGAGTGCAGATTCAAAAATGTAAAGAACTCTACTATCTCTTTTAGGCTTTCACTACGTCAACACTACTTATAAAGAATTACTGTTCATGACTCGTGAAACGGAACACTATTAATTATGCTGGGACAACAGGCATAAATGAGGAGTATCCTGAGCAAAGTGGGCCATACAGTCACTGTATGATAGAAACAACAGTTATATTTATTCAAGTTTGAGCTGAGTTTGCTTGAGCTGAGTTTGCTCAGGACATGGAAAAGCAATGCCTTAGATTTAAAATATTTTCCTCCTGCAACTAGGTCTTTTTGCCAAATGTTAACTGGAATGACTAATCATTAGCACTACTAAGCTATATTCCTTAAAAAAAAAAAGAGAGAGAGAGAGAGAGAGGGGTCAAAAAAGGACAAAATATATAAACATACATTAAGCTCAACTTTGGATTCCACGAGGCGAGAATGATCTGCACAGTCCACCAGAAAGACAATCCCATTAATTGCTGGGAGATAGTTTTTCCAAACCCGACGTGCTAAAAGACAAAGTTTGTAGCTGCATCAGTAAAAAATGCACATTGTGAAAATGAATAACCTAATGGTCTATAAAATAGACAAATCTTGGTCAGGTTTCAGTAAGATTAGACACTTTTATGGGTTTCTCCAAGTCCCGGCCAATATGCAAACTGATGGTTCAAGGTTTTTGTAAATCTGATCATCAGAGTTTCTGCCTTTCTTGAAAAACTGCAGTATCTTGCAATCCCATGCCTACGTATCCACATGCTGGATCTAAGCAGTGACTGCCACCTTCAGATGATGTCTGAATACTTTTATGTGACAAAATTTCCCTGCTGTCTTATAGCCAGCCAATTTTACTTAAATGACTTGCTATGTCCCTGGAGCCAAGTTTAGTTTGCAACCTCTGAGTTAAAACATGAGGATACAAATTACTTGTTCATGTAATTTTAGTCCCAGTTAGTTTCTAACCAACTTGTGTGTAGGTATCTTGACACGCTCCTCTGCTCAGCCCTTAGGGGGACTGGGTCTGACAGGTGGTTCAAGGCCCCAGGCCAGTTATCTCAGCCTACCATATTTAACCCAGCATGCCTTAGAAATAGTACTTTTTTCTGCTTGTGACATGAAACAATTAAGGCTAGGAAGCAGTGATTTAATTGTACTATCATTCCTAAGCCATTCATTTCTAGCCCTTGCAATGTAATGAATAAAGAAGCATCTCTATCAGTTAACAACGGTTACCTTTAAAGAGTGGAACTAGGAAAAAGAGGCTGAAGGAAACTTCCATTTTACTTTCCATAGTTCTATACTGATTTTGTTACATCAAACCTGCTCTGCTTTTATAAGTTAAAAATTTTTTAAGTTATACAAAAAAGAAAAAAAAAAGGAAACCTCCAGATACACAGTATTTTAGTAACTTCTATAAAATGGTGGCTAGGTTATTATATAAAAGTGTTTTTGTTAAGTAGATTTTCCTCAGTCAAATAAAAAAAAAAACTAAATATATCAACACATTTCCCTTCTTACTTTTAACAAACCTGAAACCTAAATTTATCACACCAAATAATCTACAGTTCCCAGTTCAGGTATATAAAACCATCTGGTGTCTGTTCCTTCTGCGTTCTCCAGATGGTCTAGGTTCAGTCTTATCTTGCTCTGAATTTTAATTTGTAAGCAGTTACAAATCCTTTTGTGGAAGAAGCAGAAAGGACTCTCCATTCACCCATTCTTACCTAAATGAAAAACATACAAGCTCCTTACAGAAAAAAGGAAACAAAATCATTTATACTCCCTCCATCAAAACACACTCCTTGTCAATATTTTGATATTTTCTTCCAATCTTTTTTTCTCTTGATATGGAGTTTCACTCTTGTTGCCCAGGCTGGAGTGCAATGGCACTATCTCAGCTCACCACAACCTCTGCCTCCAGGGTTCAAGTGATTCTCCTGCCTCAGCCTCCCAAGTAGCTGGGATTACAGGCATGCGCCACCACGCCTGGCTAATTTTGTATTTTTAGTAGAGAGAGGTTTTCTCCATCTTGGTCAGGCTGGTCTTGAACTCCCAACCTCAGGTGATCTGCCTGCCTTGGCCTCTCAAAGTGCTGGGATTACAGGTGTGAGCCACTTCACCTGGCCCCAATCTTTTTTCTTTACTGGCATTTTATGTAATTATGATCACAATATACATGATTTTTCAGGACATAAATATTAATTAAAATGTACTTATATGTTAATGAAATCATTGACTATAAAATTATTAGACTTAACAACTAGAAATGACCAATGTTGTATTTTACTATACATTTTTTTAAAACTGTATTAGGCTGGGCACAGTGGCTCATGTCCATAATCCCAGTAATTTAGGAGGCTGAGGCAGATGAATTGCTTGAGCTCAGGCGTTCCAAACCAGCCTGGGCAACATGGCAGAAACCCCAACTCTACAAAAAAATACAAAAATTAGCTGGGCATAGTAGAGCGCACCTGTGGTCCCAGCTACTCAGGAGGCTGAGGTGGGAGGACTGCTTTGAGCCCAGGAGGTAGAGGTTGCAGTAGGCCAAGATTATGCCACTGTACTCCAGCCCGGGCAACAGAGCAAGACCCCATCTCAAAAAAAGAAAAAAAACTGTATTAGCTCAACCTAATGTTTCAAAACAAGATTTCTCCATCCAATTTAATAACAAGTGAGTAAATCTGACAGCATCTCAATAGTTTCTTTTCCCTACCTTCCCAGAAAATTTATTCTTGCATCTTAAATATTTAACTCCTATATCTAGAGTCTTGTCAGATGTGAACTGAGTGCCCATCAGAAAAAGATGCCCACTCTGTATGTCTCTAAAACGCCTGATGGGAATCTGGAAACCAAACAGATACAGCCTGAATAAAGCAAAAAGGACTTCTGAGGAAAGCAAAAAGGTAGAAGGAAATGTTCCACCAACTGTCCCAAAGGGGTAGAGTATACAAAATATCAACTTACATCAGAGTAATCACACAGTCCCTTTTGCAACTTTTGACAAATCTGAAATTACTTACAAATATTTAAGCTAATTTCCTACATACTTTCACTCCACTGAATAAAGGATGCAAAAATGATTTGATATCTAAATATAATATATGATACTATATACCTGGTCAAGACGAAAATAAAAGAGATTATCAGGACAACTGACCAACAAAACCAGGAAATACACAGTGGATAAAAATAAAACTTCCCAGATTTGATAACTATTATGATTATATACAAGGAAATACCTTTGTTCTCAGAAAACACCACTAAAGTATTAAAGAGTAATGGGGCATGATATGCTCACAAACAGTTCATAAAAAAATAAATGAATAAAACAACCTCACTGAAGTAATAAGATCCTAATTCTAAAACGTAAGTAATTTAAAAGGTAAAAATGACATACTGCTTTTAAAAGGAGCTGAGGGGTACAAAAAGAATCATTAAATAGATATCACCCTTTCCGCTGAGGCATTGCTTACCTTGCTCGTGCCCACCAAGATCAAAAGTTGTAAAGGTCATTCCAGCAATTGTTAGCTCTTCTGATGCTGAAAAATTGTTCAAAAAGAAGAAATAAAACTGTCAATCCAACAAGGCCCAACTACTAGTACTATAAGCCAACACCAATGCTTTCGCCTTGTAAAGAAAAAGATACAAGAAGCTAGGTCCAGCCTGTAGGTCCAGCTACTCGGGAGGCAGAGGCAGGAGGATAACCTGACCCCAGGAGTTTTGAGACCGGCCCAGTCAACGCCCCACCCCCAACAAAGAAAAGAAATACAAGGGTGAAAATGTTCTTAAACTATTCTAAAAGCCAAAGGTTTCTTTTTATCCAAGCTGTTTCTGCTTCTTAGAGGTAGATACAGGAGATTTGCCCCTTTACAGGACCAGTGACAACAGACAGTGACAAAGTTCCAGAGGTTTAGATCTATAAATATATAACCTGAGTGTGTCTGACAGGGAGCTTTTTCATTTCAGCTGGCTTTTGGGACTTAAGTTAATAAAAGAACTCCATCATCTAGGGATTTATCCTCTAAGCCTAGCACTGACCTTCAAAAATCAAAAGGTCACCTGACATTTTCAAACCTACTCGGATGTAGTGTTGGAACATGTTGGCCCAATCTGTCATCTTTGAGCATGTGAAGAAGAGTGGTTTTGCCTGCATTGTCCAAACCCAAGAATACAAGTTTTCCAGATTTCTTGTAGAGTCCTAAAGAGAAAAAAATTGTTAGCACATTTGCTCTCTACATACTTTAAATACAAGCCTACTTGTATTTAAATTATTGAAGGACATGCACAAACTTTGAAACCTATTTCAAGGAAATGGCTTTACCTAGGAACTGGAGCACACTGCTGAAGCCATTGTAGATCCACTCAAAGATGAAAGACATTATTAATGCTTACTACCTGTATAAAATATGAAAGTAGCAAACATTAGCTTTCTGAATGACAGTAAAGTTGTGGAGAGGTTAACCCCTGTTCTCTAGCCCTGATGCACATTTACAGTCCCATGTTTTCAGGCATAAGAAAGCAAGCCAGGCATGGTGGCTGACACTGGGAATTCCAGCACTTTGGGAGGCCAAGGCAGGAGGATTCACTTGAGCCCAGGAGTTCAAGATTAGCCTGGGCACAAAAGCAAGACTCAATCTCTACAAATAATTAAAAAATTAGCTGAGCATAGTGACATACACCAACAGCCCCAGCTACTCGGGAGGCTGACACAGAAGGATTACTTGAACCCAGGGGTTTGAGGTGGCAGTGAGGTATGATGGTGCCAATGTACTTGCTTGGGCAACAGAGGGAGACCCTATCTCAAAATAAAAAAAGAAAGAAACAAGAAAGCAAAGAGAAACTAATCTTCTTATCTTTCTTGAGACAGATTTTGCATCTGAAGGAAAGTCTCTAGAATCCTCATATGTGCAAAAATGACTGGTTTCCAAATAGTTTTTGATCTATGATACTCAGAGAACTAGGAGTTAAAAATATACAGGCATACCTCATTTAATTATGCTTTGTGGATACTGAGGTTTTTTGTTTTTTTTTTTTTTTACAAACTGAAGGTATGAGGCAACCCTGATTTGAATAAGTGTATCAGTACCATTTTCTAACAGCATGTGTTCCCTTTGTCTCTGTATCACGTTGGTAATTCTCACACAATATTTCAAATTTTTTCATTATTCTTATTTCTGTCATGGTGATCTATGATCAGTGACCTTTGGTATTACTATTATAATTGCTTTGTTGTGCCACAAACTACAATCACAGAAGACAGCAAACTTAATGGCTCCCCCGACGATCCTGCCCCCATCCCAGACCTCCCTATTCTCCACATGAAAGTAACAGGTCTCTTCCTTGAAATCAAAAGTTAGAAATCATTAAGCTTAGTAAGGAAGACACATCAAAACCTGAGATAAGCCAGCAGCTAGGCCTCTTGCACCCAACAGTTACCCAAGTTGTAAATGCAAAGGAAACGTTCTTGAAGAAAATTAAAAGTGCTACTCCAATGAACCCATGAACATCAAGAAAATTAAACAGCTTTACTGCTGATAAAAATAAAATAAAAAATAAAAACACAAGGTAAAAAAGCAAGTGCTGATGTAGCAGGTGCAGCAAGATAGTGATGAAGGGGGGTGGGTAAACTAAACAACACATTTTCAATGTAGACATATGAGCCTCTATTAGAAAAGCCATCTGGGGCTTTCATAGCTGGAAGGGAGATGTCAATGCTTGGCGGAGATGTCAATGCTTGGCTTAAAAGCTTCAAGGGATAAGCTGACTCTCTTGTTAGGGGCTAATGCAAGGTGATTTTAAGTTGAAGCCAATGTTCATTTATATTCTGAAAATCCTAAGGCCCTTAAAATTACACTAAATCAGTCCAAGTGGAGCAAGTAAGTGAACAGAGTGGTTGTGTGGTTGCATCTTGGAAACCAGTAGCACTTGCAGCATGGCTGACCAGCCGACTAAAAAGCAGGTTGCAGAATTCAAAGTTTTTTCACTATTTGACAAAGATGGTGATGGAACTACAACAACAATGAATTGGGAACTGTAATGAGGTATCAGGCAGAATCACAAGGAAGCAGAGTTACAGGTCTTGATTAATGAAGTAGATGCTGATGGGAATGGCACAACTGACTTCCCTGAATTTCTGACAATGAGGGAAGAAAAATGAAAGACACAGACAGTGAAGAAAAAAATTAGAGAAGCATTCTATGTGTTTGATAAGGATGGCAATGGCTATATTTGTGCTGTAGAACTTAGCAATGTGATGACAAACCTTAGAGTGAAGTTACCAGATGAAGAAGTTGATGAAATGATCAGGAAAGCAGATATTGATAGTGATGGTCAAGTAAACTATAGAGTTTGTATAAATGATGACAGCAAACTGAAGACCTTACACAGAATATGTTAAATTTCTTGTACAAAATTGTTTATTTGCCTTTTGTAACTTATCTATAAAAGGTTTCTCCCTACTGTTAAAAAAAAAAAAAATGCATGCATAGTAATTAGAACTTCATTCCTCCATGTTTTCTTCCCTTGTCTTACTGTCACTGCCCTGAAACCTTATTTTAGAAAACTGATGAAGTAACATGTAGTATGTGGCTTACTCTAGATATATCTAAGTCCTTCTGCACATCTAAACTTAGATGGAGTTGGTCAAATAAGGGAACATCTGGGTTACACCTTTTTTTAAAGTAGTTTTCTTTTCTTTCATTTTTTTTTTTTTAGACAGTCTCACTTTGTCACTAGGCGCCAGGCTGGAGGGCAGTGGCTCGATCTCAGCTCACTGCAACCTCCACCTCCCGGGTTCAAGCAATTCTCCTGTCTCAGCCTCCCGAGTAGCTAGGACTACAGACATGCGCCACCACACCCAGCTAATTTTTATATTTTAGTAGAGATGGGGCTTCACTATGTTGACCAGGATGGTCTCAATCTCTTGACCTTGTGATCCACCCGCCTCAGCCTCCCAAAGTGCTGGGATTACAGGCGTGAGCCACCACACCTGGCAAAGTAGTTTTTTTTAGGAATTGTCAGCATGTTCTTGAAGTGTGGAGTTGTAACTTTGCATGGACTACGGACTGTCAATAATATGTACTTAAAAATTTCACTACTGGCTCACGCCTGTAATCCCAGCACCATCGAAGGCCAAGGTGGTTGGATCACCTGAGGTCAGGAGTTCGAGACCAGCCTGATCAACATGGAGAAACCCCATCTCTACTAAAAATACAAAATTAGCTGGGTGTGGTGGTGTGCACCTGTAATCCCAATTACTTGGGAGGCTGAGGCAGGAGAATCGCTTGAACCCAGGAGGCGGAGGTTGCAGTGAGCCAATATTGCGCCATTGCACTCCAGCCTGGGCAACAAGAATGAATCTCCGCCTCAAAAAAAAATTGCACTACTGCAGAACAGGTGCAAATCCATTCCAAGTTGTATATTTGTTTTCCAATAAAAAAATATGATTTAAAAATTATACTAAATTTACTCTGCCTACCACACATCTGTTTACAGCATGGTTTACTAAGTATTTTAAGCCCACTGTGAAGACCTACTGCTCAGAAAAAAAGATTTCTTTCAAAATATTACTGTTCACTGACAACACACCTGCTCACCCATGGGCTTTGATGGAGATGCACAAACAGGTTAATGTTTTTTGTTTGGTTGGTTGGGTTTTTTTGAGATGGAGTCTCACTCTGTCACCAGTCTGGCAGGCTGGAATGCTGTGGTGCAATCTCGGCTCACTACAACCTCCGCCTCCCAGGTTCAAGCAATCCTCCTGCCTCAGTCTCCTAAGTAGCTGGGATTACAGGCGCACAACGCCTGACTATTTTTTGTATTATTAGTAGACAGGGTTTCACCATATTGGTCAGGTGGGTCAGGCTGGTCTCAAACTCCTGACCTCATAGTCTGTCCACCTCGTCCTCCCAAAGTGCTGGGATTACAGGCATGAGCCACCACGCCTGGCTGAGGTTAATGTTGTTTTAATGTCTACTAACAACATCCATTCTGCATCCCATGGATCAAGGAGTATTTTCAACTTGCTAGTCTTTCATTTAAGTAACGTATTTCACAAAGCTATCAATGCACAGACTGATTTCTCTACTGGATCTAGGCAAAGTAAACTGAAAACCTTCTGGAAAAGTCACCATTCCAGGTACCATTAGAGCAGTATGATTCACGGGAAGAGGTCAAAATATCAATATTAACAGGAGTTTGGAAGACAGTGATTCCAACCCTCTTGGATGAATCTGAGGGGTTCGAGACTTCAGAGGAGGAAGTAACTGTAGATATGGTAGAAACATCAAGAGAACTGGAATTAGAAGTAGAGCCCGAAGATGTGATAATTGCTGTAATTTCATGATCAAACTTTTATGGATGAGGAGATGCTTCTTATGGATGAGTAAAAAAAGTGGTGTTGTTGTTTCTGAGATGAAACCTAATCCTGGTGAAGATGCTATGAACACTGTTAAAATGACATCAACGATTTAGAAAACTACAAAAACTTACTTAAGTTTATATAAACTTACTTGAGCAGCAGCAGGGTTTGAGAGGACCGATTCTAATTTTGAAAGAAATTCTGCTATGAGTAAAATGCTATCGAACAGCACTGCATGCTACAGAGAAATCTTTCTTGAAAATAAGTATCAGCTGATACAACAAACTTCATTGTTGTCTTATTTTAAGAAATTGCCACAGCCACCCTACCCTTTAGCAATCACCAACCTGATCAGTCAACAGCCATCAATCGTGGATCAACATGGAGGCAAGATCCTCCAGCAGCAAAAAGATTATGATTCACAGAAGGCTCAGATGCTTGTATTTTTTAGCCACAAGATATGTATTTTATAAGACATAATGCTACTGTACACTTAACAGACTATAATATAGTATAAACATAACTTTTATGTGTACTGGGAAACCAAAATATTGATGTTACTTGCTTTATTGTACTTGTTTTAATTCAGTAGTTTGGAACTGAACTCACAATATATCCAAGGTATGCCCATACTTTTTTTTTTTTTTTTACTGCATGACTCACTCCTCCAGGCAGCGGTTCATTCACATTCCCTAGACACACCACTGGTGTCTTCCAGTGGGGAACACCTCTAGGAAATCAGTCTCATCAATAAGTGAATCAGTCTCATCAATAAGCTGAATCAAAATGCCACTTAGATGTACTGAGCAGAAAATAAGAATGAAAAGCATATTGATTTGAATTAAAAGCATATTAATCTATCCTGTAAACAGCTCTAAAAAACAGAAGTCACCCAAAATTCTACTGGCTGGCACCACTTGCCCTGCTCCATTTGCCAATGCTATCTTAAACAATATTTAACCATTTTTGCAGATACAGGTCTCCACTTATAAAAAGAAATGACATCACTATTTTAGAGAACAGTTAAGGAATAAGAAATCTTTTCATGTGTGAATAATTACACCCAAACTCATTTTACAAATAGATTTCCTTAAAATAAGAATACTTATTCAGGCTGGGCACCTGTGGCCCACAACTGTAATCCCAGCATTTTGGAAGGCTAGGGTGGGGGATCCCTCCCTGACCTCAGAAGTTCAAGACCAGTGTAGGTAACATAGAGAGACTCCATCTCTGCAAAAAAAAATTTTTTCATTAGCCAGGCATGGTGGTGTGTGCTTGTAGTTTCAGCTACTTGGGAAGCTGATACAAGAGGATTGCTTGAGCCTAGGAATTCGAGGCTGCCGTGAGCTATGATAGTGTCACTGCATCCCAGCTTGCATGGCAGAGCAAGACCCTGTCTCAAAAACAAAAAACAAACAAAAAAAAAGAATACTTGTTCAGGACATAGCCCTAAGTTCCCAAGCAAGTAAATAGCTTAACCAGTACTGATATATTAACACTATTTTTTCTATTGTATCCCATAGTTATCAAAAGCTACTAAAAGGTCTACATATATTGGTAATAAGCAAAAGGACCTCGGAGTGAAACTGAGAGAATAGGATCTAGATACATTGGTGGGTCTCAAGGTTTCTCAGCACTGGCCTCATTTAACAAGATGAAGATGAGGATACTCCTCATTGCCTGGTCACGCTAAATTTTTGCCCGAGCATCTCAGATATGGTGCAGAAAAATGAAAGGTCCTCACTTTTACTCCTCTCCATCAGCAGGAGCATCTGAATACAGGGCTTTATACTAGATATGACCAACTGCAATCAAATTCTCAAACAGTAATCATTAAAAGGGTTACCCGCAAAAAATCCCATTACATTCATTCAAAGAATGCCAGATGAAGAATAAATTGAACAGCTGGGTGTGGTGGCGCGCACCTGTAATCCCAGCTAAACAGGAGGCTGAGGTAGGGGAATTGCTTGAACCCAAGAGGTGGAGGTTGCAGTGAGCTGAGATCACGCCATGGGTACTCCAGCCTGGGTGACAGAGCAAGACTCCATCTCAAAAAAAAAAAAAAAAGAGAGTAAATTGAAAAGTAAAGATGGTACGTTTTTCATCCAATTACTGGGTTTTTTTAATCAGGCCCATGGCCTAATCTATAAATTTTGGGGCCTGATTAATGCTTATTTTTCACGGCTCTTACCAATGAGAGCCAAATAGAGTTTGGCAGTTTGGGTAGAGGTACATACTAAGCTTTTATGAAAAAATACTAATGAGGTGATTTTTTTTTTTTTTTTTGGCCTTTTTGGTAACATTTAAATGTATTTCAGCTGCAAGAGAGACCACATTTAGCACATTAACTAATAGGGTTGTCTGGAAATTTAGTCTGCACTTTAAGGAGTCCAATAACTTAAATATACTTAATAAAGCTCCTGTGCGTAAATTTCCATTTACTGTAAATAAGTAAAAGAACAATGTGCCTTTCCTCTGCAACTCTCTCAAACCAGACATCCTCCTATACTTTGCCCAATCTACTGCTTGGAGAAGCACAACGCATCTTTAGAGCACACCTCTCATTAAGGTCATGCCCACTCATATCGTTTTGGAGGGAATTAAAGCAGCCAAGTCGCTAAGTCCTGGCTGCTACTGATTTGTGTGTTCCAAAGGAGGGAATGGCTTCAAAGCAGGAGCGTCAAGGGAAAATAAAATGGAAAATTAAAGTAGTTCAATCGCCATGAAAATTATTTGAATTGTGGCATTTTCTCCTTTTCACCTTTGCAGAATTCATCTAGTTGAAAATACTTCTAAAGTGATGTAAACTTTTTTTTTTTTTTTTTTGAGACGGGGTTTCGCTCTTGTTACCCAGGCTGGAGTGCAATGGCACGATCTCGGCTCACCACAACCTCCGCCTCCTGCGTTCAAGCAATTCTCCTGCCTCAGCCTCCCGAGCTGGGATTACAGGCAGGCGCCACCACACCCAGCTAATTTTTGTATTTTTAGTAGAGACGGGGTTTCACCATGTTGACCAGGATGGTCTCGATCTCTTGACCTCGTGATCCACCCGCCTCGGCCTCCCAAAGTGCTGGGATTACAGGCTTGAGCCACCGCGCCCGGCCTCTGTGATGTAAACATTTTTTAAAAGCCTGTAAAGTGTTGACTGCAAACCAGTGTAGGACAAATGTATATAGAAGTGTTGGACTGTACAGGAGTGATCAGAGGGGAGGCTGACTGAAGAAACTCTTCAGGTGAGTTAAAAATAATAATTACTAGACCCAAAGAGTTGGGTTGTATTGCTACCCAAAGTTAAGAAAATGCCCCCCATCCTTCTTTTTTTTGAGACAGACCAAGACTTTGTCTCTCCCAGACTGAAGTGCCGTGTTGCCATCATGGCTCCCACTGCAGCCTCAACCTCCCAGGCTCAAGAGATCCTCCCATCTCAGCCTCCTCAGTAGCTGAAAATGGCCTTGGTGGCTCCTCTCTCCTTAAGATCTCAGGATTTGTATCAACTCATCAGTAGTTTTACAATTTGTACAGTATTTGTACATCTGATTTCATCCTCACACCAACACTATCAGGCAGGGCTCACTGGCCTCATTTAACAAGATGAAGATGAGGATACTCCTAGTTTTGCAGAGTCGTTTAAGACTGCTCAGCTGAAAAAGTAATAAGTGCCAAGGCTTATACCCTCATCTCTATCTAACACCAAAGCCTACACTCTTCCTGTTAACAGTACATAAAATTCAAACCCAAATCACAAAATTGCTGGAAAAAGAAAAATCCTAAAACTTCTTTAACCCACCAACTACACAGGATGATCTTCTTAAGTTCTCTTCCTTATAACTCATCACATCTTTTGAATGGTGTTTTAATAACTAGTATTCTATTTATTTTCTATTCTTGGCCCATTCTACTACCTTATGGGAAGTTCGAATAATCTAAAATGTAAGGTAGTTCTCTAAACTATCAACAAAATACTGCTAATGTACCCAAAATCAAAACTTGCAAATTCCAGGGCTAAATGATTCAAACAAATGTTAACAGAAAAAGAAAGTGCACCAATCTTATCTTTAGCCAATTTAAAAATTTACACATTCCTTGTTGTACATACTCAGGGCAACTTTAAGACGCCATTCCAGGCAGATTTTGGGTAGTGAGTGGCCAGCTTTTAGCTAACTCTGCTTAGCGGCGGGGTAAATGTCAAAGGTCAGCCCCATGGCAAATCTCCCTAAGCCCCTGTCGCAACCGAAGGAGATGGAATCGGGATAAAGATGCTCCTGACCCACTGGCTAGAATCGGGAAGAAAACGCTAATCTATGTCAAATGCATATGAGGAAAATTTTCCATGCAGAGACCAGACAGGGGCAAAGGGGAAGGTGCAATGAGAAAATACAGGGTTCGACCCGAGCCACCGGACGACAGCCGAGCGCTGACTTGAGGGAAAGCCCTGGACTAAGAGCCCGTAGACCACGTTCGAGTGCTCACACTAACTGCGGAGGCTTGGCCAGCCTCAGACCCCGAGTCTATAAAACAGGGATCATCGTCAAGGGCTCCCACCCGCCTCACCCAGGGCTGTGAGGCTCTTCCGAGACAGAGGACATGGAGCCGTTTCGTAAACCGGAGCGCACGGTACAGACAAGAAACTGTTATCCGGATCAGCAGCTGCAAGACCCCCGAGCGGGACCCCAGGCCAAAGACGACAGCAGGGGACGGAGCACATCCGGCCGAGCCGGCCCGTCCCCGCCCAGAATCAGCCCGCGGCCCCACAGAACCGCCTGCGTGTCACTTCCCCCCCCCAACCCCGCCAGGGTCGGCCTCCTCCCCGACCTCTCCGCCTTCCGCCTTAGCCTCTCGGGCCCCAACTCCCCTCCCCAACGCGCCCCTAGACTCACGGCCTGAGGGGCTCCTTCGGCAAAACGGCGAGCGGCTCGGACCCTCCCTCAGAGCACACTAACCAGCAGCACTCCGCTCCGCCAGCTACTCGCCGGATGTACGTCACACCCCTCCCCGGGACTTCCGGGCGCGTAGTTGGCCCCGCCTCCTCGTAGAGGCACGTTTCTCTGCCCCCGTGCCACCCCACCAGCGACTCGGGTCGCAGAATGGGTGGCGTAAAGCGTGATGGATCGCGCTCTGGGTCGGGCACTGCCTTGGCCCCGCCTGCTGCCGTCCGACGGACTGACCGTGCGAGACGTGGCAGCGCCGGGCCCCCTGGGCCGGGGCTGGGTCCTGGAGTCCCTGAACGCCCTGGGACCCTTGAAATCGCAGTTTCCCATCCCAGACGCGCCGGGAAAGTCAGAAGTGGGAACTGACGATGACATAGGTTCTGGGAAAGATGAGTTGACCTGGGGGCCTTGCACCTGAGGTGGATCCCTCCAGGCTTTTTTCTTTTACTTTCTTTTTTTTTTTTTTTTTTTTTGTTTGTTTGTTTGTTTGAGACGGAGTCTCATTTTATCGTCCAGGCTGGAGTGCAGTGGCGCGATCTTGGCTCACTGCAACCTCCACTTCCCGGATTCAATCGATTCTCCTGCCTCAGACTCCCCAGTAGCTGGGATTACAGGCACCTGCCACCACGTTCGGCTAATGTTTTGTATTTTTAGTAGCGACGGGGTTTCACCACGCTGGCCAGGCTGGTCGAACCAGGCTCCTGACCTCCCACCTCGGCCTTCCAAAGTGCTGGGATTACAGGCGTGAGCCACCATGCCAAGCTGCTTTGTCTTAAGTCCACTTCCCTTGCCCTAGGGTGGCCTATGTTTTAGAAAAACAGCTAATATTTATTGCGCATTTATGTTCCGGGGAGATTACTGGGTACTTGGCACGCTTCGTCTGATTTCACCCTCATTACAGTCCTGTGAAGCAGATGCAAATTTTATCTATCCTCCTTGACAAATGAGAGAGCAATGTTCAGAACAGCCTACCAGGCCCAAGTTCACACAGCTGAGTGGCAAAGCATCGTGTTTGCCCCCAGTCTATTTCACATGCATTTTCTCATTTAATTCTAAGGACACTCCTGCAAGACTGGTATTATTATTACTCCCATCTTACAAATAAAACAGTCTAATAGAAAGGTGAATGATGCCTGTGGATTCATGAACATCTCAGTTCTCCTTAAGTAAAATTTAACATAACCCCAATAAAAGTACTAATGGGATTCATAGATCTTGCGTGGTTTAGTTTTTGGTTTTAATTATCCTATTGATTCCTAAAATTCCTATAGAAAACTAAACGAGCCTAGTCCAGAAACAGGCTCTCAAAATGAAGAACAAGGAGGTGGGAACTAACCCAATTAGGTATTAAAACATTGTAGAACCTCAGTAATTAAAACTGGTGCGTGCACACACAGACACACACACACACACAAAACACAATGGAACAGAGCAAAGCACAGAAATAGACTAAAGTACATGCAGAAATTAAAGTAGCACCTGGCACTCCAGCAATACTCAGGGAGCTGAGTGGGCAAGCTCACTGGGGATCTTGGATGTTGAATTCGAATCCTGTCCAGTCACAGAAAGGGGTCAGGCCACTTCTGAGTTTTCTCACCAGGTTTAGCTAAACCAGGGAGGCTGTGTCCATGGGGCCTGGAACCCTTTGTGCATCCTGGAGAAACAGGTTTACCCCAGTGCAAGCTAACACATTGGATTACTGGCTTTGCTGAGAGCCCGGCTGCAGAAGGTGGGGGTGTCTGAACCACAGGATGGCTTGGGAGGCTGGGGAAAGTGGGAGCATGCAAGCAGATTCTCAGAAAAGCTGCAAACTCTGCTTACCAAAAGGCTTGAGCAAGTTCATAAATGCCCCAGACCACAGTGTACCCACTGTAAAATGAGTGAAACAGGCATTGTTGCACATGTAATTTTTCAGTACAGTTTTTAACAAATAGTTCTATTACGTGTTGTAAAATAAATTTAATACATAATAAAAGGGGCTGAGACAACTGGGTAGTCAAAAAAACCTACAGGTTGAATCCAAAAAGTTTGCTACTCCAAACAAGTTCCAAGTGATGAAATATGTGTATATTTTGAAATGACACCGTAAAGGTACTAGAAAAAACAGAAGAAAGCATGAATTCCTTATAATCTTGCAATGAGAAGACCTGGGTATGATTGAAAATCTAGATGCCATAAAAGAAAAGATTGACAAATTTAACTACATAAAAATTAAAAACTTATATAGCATAACAACAATCATGACACCATAAGCAAACTCAAAAGACAAATGACAAGTTAGAAATATATTTAATCACTTCACAGGCAAGTAAGTAATAAGTATAAAGAAGGCAAACAACACAATAGGAAAATAGGGAAAGGTTCAGAACAGATAATTCATAGGAAAGGAAATAAAAATGACATTTTTTTTTGAGACGGAGTCTCACTCTGTCACCCAGGCTGGAGTGCAGTGGCAATCTCAGCTCACTGCAACCTCTGCCTCCCGGGTTCAAACAATTCTCCTGCCTCAGCCCCCCTGCATAGCTGGGATGACAGGCATGAGTCAACATGCCCAGCTAATCTTTGTATTTTTAGTAGAGATGGGGTCTCACCATGTTGGCCTGGCTGGTCTCGAACTCCTGACTTCAGGTAATCTGCCCACCTTGGCCTCCCAAAGTGCTGGCATTACAGGCATAAGCCCAAAAATAACTCAGACATAGATATAGATATAGGATAATAGATACAGAAAATATATAAATCCATTTATATGTCTGTGTATCTCTATATACTTATACCTATACTGAAATAGAAATAGATAAAAAAGAAAAAAAAGATCAATTTAAAACTACTGAGATACCATTTTCACCCATCAGATTGGCAAAAATTCACCAGTTTATTGGTGGCAAGGCTGTTTCAGATAGAGAAGTCAGTCTGGGCATGGTGGCTCACACCTGTAAATCCCAGCAGTTTGGGAAACTGAGGTAGGATGCTCACTTGAGCCCAGGAGATTGAGGCTGCAGTCAGCCATGATTGCACCACTGCACTCCAGCCTAGGCAACAGAGCAAGACCCTGCCTCTAAATTAATTAATTAATTAACTAAATCAAATACAAAAGTCAAGAAGGCCCCACCCAGGAACTATTTGGATAAGAATCTGAAGGACATCACATGGCTGTCAGGGTAGAATGTTCCAGGCTGACAGCAGAGGCCCTAAGGCAGGAGTGTGCCTGGCAGTTTCCAGGAACTGCTGGGAGGCCAGCATGACCAGGCAAGGTGAGCAACAGAAGGAGTGGTAGGAGATGGGGTGAGGTGTTTGTGGTCAGAACTGAGGAGGTTCCGGGGCTTTACCTAACTCGCAGGGCAGGTTAACAGGTTAGCCTGACACAGTCTCAGATGCTGGCAGAGTCACAGGACTCCTGGATCAGAGACCAACTAGTTTATTATTTCAGGCATAGCGAGCGGCATGAACTTCCTGTTTGTGTGACTTCCACTTGCCCCATCCTCCATCCCCCTTTCCGAGGACAATGGGGTGACACAGAGCAGTCTGGATGGATACTGACCATTCGAGGGTGTGCATCACAGCTGAGGAACCCAGATCTTCCATAATGGCTGCAAGCCGACCTGCCTGAACTCTGACCCAGCGGGAGATGGTGTGACACTGGGCAGTATGCCAACCTGTCCCCTGCCCCAGAGGGACACTGTCTTCCACGGCTCTTCATCATACAAATGTCCTTGCAAAGACAGTCCAAACAAAAGCAGCCACATCTCTGCTTGAAGGAAGTACAGAAATAAAGGCGCTTCATGGAGAATTGTCTCGCTACAGGGGGCAAATCTTGAGAGCCTTGTAGGTGAAGACTTTAGCTTTTATTTTCAGTGACCTGGAGAACCAATGGAGGGTTTGAGGAGAGGCACCTTATGTAATTCTTCCCCCTACTCCATTCTTACTCCCTTACATATTCTCAGCATTAGGTAGACAGAGTTATTCCCAGGCTGGCCAGCATCAGCTTTCCCCCTTTTCTCTTTGAGTACCTCTTTCTCCCTTCTTTGCAGAGGCTTTTTAGGCTTGGGCTCCGGCGTGGAGGAACAGTTTTAGTGATAACTTTGCAGCTCTTCTCCGTGGTTTGTCCTTCACCTTGACTTTAACTCTCTCAGCATCCCCTTCAGCCTTTCTCTTGGGCTTGATGCAGTGGAGGTAAGGAGTAAGCCCTGCCTGCAAGGATGCAGCCAGTACCAGCTTTGGTTTGTCCAGGGGTTGCTATCACCACTTCTTCATATTACTTTTTTTTTTTCCTTTTTTTATCCTGCTTGATTAAAAAAAAAAAAAATCTTTCTTATTTTTCAGAGGCAAGGTCTTACAATGTTAGCTGGGCTGGACTCAGACTTCTGGGGCTCAAATGATCCTCTCGCCTGGGCCTCCCAAAATGTTGAGATTACAGTCATGAGCCACAGTGCCCAGCTGGTTCTGATTTTTTTTCTCACCCTGTCCCCAGGCTGGCATGTAGTGGCACGATCATAGCTCACTGCAGCCTTGAACTCCTGGGCTCAAGGGATCCTTCTGTTTCAGCCTTTGGAGTAGCTGGGACTACAGACATGTGCCATCATGGCTGGCTAATTTTTTTTAAATGTTTTGTGCAGGTAAGTTCTCTCTATGTTGCCCAGACTGGTCTCAAGTCCCTGGCCTCAAGTGATCCTCCTACCTTGGCCTCCCAAAGTGCTGGAATTACTGTCGCGACACACTGCTTCCAGTCTTCTGCGCTGCTTTTTAATGCGTGTTAAATGCATTAGTTTGGTAAGCATAAACCTTTAAAAACATTTAAATGTAAACATTTAAAGTATTCTGTGACTTTCATGACCCTCTTTTGGCATATCTTCAATCTGACAAGTACTTGGCATCTTGAGAAATTCCATCCCTTCCTGATGATGGAAAATCTCAACCTGCGAGAGCCAGGATGCCCGCCGTGTGCTGGGTCCCGAGACTGCCTCCACAGCTCTCACATCAGGCCCAAAGACCAGCAAAGTGGTCCCCAGAAACAGTATTGCTTTTTCACACTCCCCAGAAACAGCACTGTTTTCTAGAATTCTCACCTTCCCTCATTAAAGTGGGGCATCTGAATGGAACCTTCAGATGGTTCAGGCCAAAGCTCTCACTGACAGTAAGCTGCCACCCTGGAAAGAAAGGGACTTACCCAAAGCCACATAGCAAGACATTCTAGAGCCAGGTCTCCAATCCAGGTCACTTCACCCAATCCCCAGCTCCCTTCCTTGCCCAGGCCACACTTCCTCTAAACACTGGAGGGGAGAATCCCTCCTTTCCTTTCCCAGTTTCTAGAGACCTTGGGTGCTTCTTGGCTTGTGACAGCATCACTGCCATTTCTGCCTCTGTCTTCACATTGCCTTCTCCTCTGTATCTGTGTCTCTCCTGTGTGTATCTCTTATAATAAAAGACACTCATCATTGGATTCAGAGCCTGCTTGGATAATCCAGAATGAGATGCTTAATTTAAGGACATCTGCAAATGCAATTGGTAAAAATATCCAGTAAGATAACATTCCCAGGTTCTGGGGTGAGGACATGGGTGTATCTTTTTGGGCCACTTTTCCACAATAATGGTGAATATATGACACGATACATTGATCAAAAGCCATAGTCCATTACAGGACGAAGAGTGAACTTTAATATATGCAATTTTTTAGAAATCCTTTAGAGATCAGGGGATCCTAGAAAAGATGCAGAATGTGAGAAAAAAACTATATTATAAACGTATGTACTGAAGCAGGTAGGTAGAAAAGATGCTAAATTAAGTCACTTTGGAAATGACTGGAGTCTGTAAGACAAAAGGCAAAAGGAATACACATAAACACTGCACTCTGGTTGATCAGGTTGTTTCCCACAGGGTTAGTAAAAGCCAACAATTTGGACACCACTATAAAATTTGGAGACCACTATGTATACTGGAATTTACCAATTAAGCAAATGAATGGTGGATGATGGGAGCAGGTGTCTCCCTGTTGGAGTGTGAGGTTATAGATAAGCAAGGAGAAAAGGCTAGAATGATCCATGTAGTCATGGATTAGAATTGGAGGTATCAGTATGAACTCATGCTTAGTGTGATATACACAGAAATGTATTTCTATATGTATTTATAGATGTGCTTATTTATTTACCCATATGTATTTCCTTGCTATGTCAACTGAGAAGGCCTAGAAGCAACAACAACTTTGTAGCAGTGAGCACCCTAGTGCCCAGGTCTTAGCTTCTAATACCATTCTCCAATGAAAGAAACCAAGGCTTCTTCGGAAAATCACTGATTCTAGGGCTGGGGCAGGGAATATACAAGATGAGACTGGAATACCCTGTGCCAAAAAGTATGGAAGTATCCCTATATCCAAAAAACATGCAGAATGAGGGGAGTGATGAGACAAGCAACTGAAAGAGCTCCCAGTGGCCAAAGCTGGGATAATTTAAGCAACAAAATAAATTTTAAAATAGCTTTGGATTAGAACCTAAAGAATAAGATAGATATGCATGAATCCATATGGACATAAATAAATAATTGACTGAATAGATAGTTTGGCATGGTGGCTCACACGTGTAATCCCAGCACTTTGGGAGGCCAGGGTAGGAGGATTGCTTGAGGCCAGGAGTTTGAGAAAGCCTGAGCAAGACCCCATCACTACAAAAAATTTTAAAAATTAGCCAGGCATGGTGGTATGAACTTGCAGTCCTAGCTAGTCCGGAGGCTGAGGTAAGAGGATTGCTTGAGCCCAAGAGGTCCAGACTGCAGTTAGCTATAATCAGAGCACTGCTCTTCAAGCAATTCTCACACCTCAGTCTCCTGAGTACCTGGGATTACAGGCACACACCACCACATCTGGCTCATTTTTGTATTTTTAATAGAGACAGGGTTTCACCGTATTGGCCAGGTTGGTCTAGAACTCCTGATCTCAAGTGATCCACCTGCCTCAGCCTCCCAAATTGCTGGGATTAGACATGAGCCACCATGCCCAGTCTGTTTTAAAAATATACATACATACACACACAAAGACATGTGTCTTTATCTACAATTGATTCTTGCTATTTGCAATAGTTATGTTCTATAAAGTCACCCCAAACATTGAATCTGCTTCCTTCTGCTTTTCCTTAGGAAAGAGAATTTGTTCAAAAAGAAAGGAGCCCAATTCTGTATACAGTTTCCCCCTCAAAGTCTTCCAACAGATTTCTTTGGGGTTCCCACCAGCAGAGATTGTATCCAGGTATGGTAGCTCAAGCCTGTAATCCCAGCACTTTGGAATGCTGAGGCAGGAGGATCACTTGAGTCCAGGAGTTTCAAATCACCTTGAGTAATATAGAGAGACCCCATTTCTAAAAAAAATAAATGCATGAATTAGCCAGGCATGGTGATGCGTGCCTGTGGTCCCAGCTATGCAGAAGGCTGAAGTAGGAGGATCACTTAAGCATGGGAGGTTGAGGGTGCAGTGAGCCATGATCACTCCACCACACTCCAGCCTAGGTGACAGACCAAGACTGTCTCAAAAAAAAGGCCGGCACAGTGGCTCATGCCTGTAATCTCAGCACTTTGGGAGGACAATGCAGGCAGATCACCATAGGTAAAGAGTTCGAGACCAGCCTGGCCAACATTGTGAAACCCCACCTCTACTAAAAATACAAAAATTAGCCAGGCGTAGTGGTGCATGCCTGAATCTCAGCTACTCGGGAGGCGGAGGCAGGATAATCACTTGAAACCAGTAGGTGGAGGTTGCATTGAGCCAAGATCGCACCACTGCACTCCAGCCTGGGAGACAGAGTGAGACTTTGTTTTAAAAAAAAAAAAAGAGAGAGAGAGAGATTGCACACCTGTAACTGGGCCCTAGATAGGACCCTTAGGGTGCCCAAGGACTTTTTCTACTTCCTGTAACAATAACCTTAACTTTCTATCCCTGCAAACTATCCCCACCAAACTAAAAGTGTGGTGGCAAAGCCACAGCAGGACACAGCAGGACATTGTGAGGTCCCACTTTGTCCTGTCACATCATTTGGCAAAAGCTATGAACACATCCTGACATGGCGAAGGGTCATGACCAGTCTTTGTGGTCTGCAATTTGGGAATCATGCAAATGTGGCTTTGAACCTTAATATCAGTCTCGCAATCACCCACCTTGTCCAGTTCACGGTAGGGAGGGTTTTTGTTTTTTGTTTTCCACTACATCCTGCCCCACTGGACTACAATCAAAAATTGTGGGGATATGACATCTTCCACATTAAAAACAAGGTAGGGGCCCATTACCTGGTTATCCAGAATGAGAAAACTGAGTCCCAGAGAAGTGAAAAGCCCTGCCTGATGTCACAAAGGAGCCAGAGCCAGCAAGTAGGTCTTAGGACTTCCCAGCATAGAGTTCTTCCTCACAGTGTTCTCAGCTTTCCCTCCAGGGGTCTGGTGGCACAGTCGTGGCACAGCAGCCACCAATAGCAGCTTGCCCTGAAACAGCACATTTTTCCTTCAAAATTCATGGAAAACTGGAATTTCAAGTCGTAGCCTATGGCCGGGCTTGGTGGCTTACACCTGTAATCCCAGCATTTTGGGAGGCCAAGGTGGGTGGATCACCTGAGGTCAGGAGTTGGAGACCAGCCTGGCCACAATGCTGAAACCCTGTCTCTACTAAAACTACAAAAAATTAGCCAGGTGTGTTGACGGACACCTGTGATCCCAGCTACTTGGGAGGCTGAGGCAGGAGAATCGCTTGAACCCGGGAGGTGGAGATTGCAGTGAGCCGAGATCATGCCGCGGCACTCCAACCTGGGCAACGGAGTGAGACTCCATCTGAAAAAAATTTTAAAAACATTTTAAAAAAATAATAACATTGTAGCCTATGAAGAACCTTGTCATTATTTGCTCCCCAGTAAAATGGAGGCCCCAGGGCTTTGCATGGTGTCTACCCTGTGGCTTCGTCTCCCTTGGTATAGGCTCTGTGTCCCCGTGGGATGTAGAAACCCCAGTGTGGAAAGCCATGCACAGTGCCATGTTAAATGCCCATGCAGAACCTCTTTGTGAATCAGGCAGTCACTAGGCTGCTGACTTGGTCATCTTGAGGAGTACAAAAAGGCAATCCTGTTTGAAAAGCCATTCGAGAAGCAATCAGAAGGTTGTTTCATTCGGCCTATTTTTTTTTTTAAACAGATAGCTCTGGTGGTTCGGGGATCACTTGGAGGAAGACCGCCTTGGAGAGCTGGGAGCCCTCCTGTCACTGGGTGTGCCGAACACCATTCATGGGTGTTCTCTCCCTACTTCATTTGATTTTTTTATTTGATTTTTTAAAAATAAGACATACTGCACATGTTTTTAGAAAAAATGATTCGAAGAGTACAGAAGCTTTAAAAGTAGAAGGAAACTCTCTGACCCCATCTCTTCCTTGCTTACTCCACAGTCCCGCTCCCCAGAGGTACTCAGTGTTAACTGTGGTTTTGGATTTCCTCCCCCAGAAATTGTCCATGCTTGTAGAAGCATATCTATTGATATATGTCTTTTCTCCAAATGCTCCCTCTGCAAAAAACACAGGGATTGTAGGATAGAGCAGGGATCGGAAACTCTTTTCCGTAAACAGACAAATAGTAAATATTTTCGGCTTTGGGGGCCATGTGGTCTCTGTCCCAACTACTGAACATTCCATGGTAGATGGAAGGCAGCCATACACAATTTATAAATGAAAAGATGTTGGCTATGTTCTAATAACATTTTATTTACAAAAAGGCAGCAGGCTGGACTTGGCCCACGGGTCATAGTTTAGCACTACAGAGCCTGCCATCTTCTCCCCTCACTTGTATATTCTGAACATCTTTTCCACATCAGTCCACGCAGTGGCCTCACTCTTTAACTGCTGTGGGTGTGGGTCACAGATTCAGCCATTCCTATGTGGGGCATTTAGCTACTTTTCCAGACTTGGCTGTTACAGACAAAGCTGCTGTATACTATGTGTTTGGTTGACTGTTCTGCAGAATGAATTCTTAGAATTGCTGAGTCAAAGGTTAAGTATGAATTCAAATTTTTAATAGATATTACCAAATTGCTCTCGGGCTTCTTTTTAGGTTCAGATTGCCACATAACCTTGTGATTCTCATTGTTGAAGCTTATTCCCGGTAAGTTTAACCATATTCCTGTTAATTTAAAGGTTTTGTAATAATTAGGGAAAGACCTCAAAGATCGACAGAGGTAGCAATGAACTAAATAGCAATCGATTCAGATTTATAACTCACAAAAACTTTTCCACCATGGCAATTTGCACAGCATTCTTGTTAATGCAAAAGTAAATTCCTTTCTGCCTTGAGACTCCCAGGAAGCAGTAGGAGCAGCTTTTTCTAAATGTAAAGAACTTTATGTGCAAAAGCACAAGTTAGGCCCCGGTAGAGCAAATATGCTTATCAGATTGAACATAATTGCCATCAGAGCTGCAGCACGTGCAGGCCTGACTCTTAGTGTGATCAATGCATTTTTTCCCCCCAGGTAAGGAAACCCAAAGCATTGGCCTGGTTATGTAAGGGGTGTGAATGAGAACCCAAATCACTCACCACTGTGCCCAGGCCTGCACGTGCTGCAGCTCTGATGGCAATTATGTTCAATCTGATAAGCATATTTGCTCTACCGGGGCCTAACTTGTGCTTTTGCACATAAAGTTCTTTACATTTAGAAAAAGCTGCTCCTACTGCTTCCTGGGAGTCTCAAGGCAGAAAGGAATTTACTTTTGCATTAACAAGAATGCTGTGCAAATTGCCATGAGATCACAGCTACAAACAACCAGCCTTCACTGGACACCCACCATGACATGGGGAGTGGGCAACTCCTTCACGTATGTTTCCGACAACCCTGCGATGCAGTTGGGAAAACTAAAGGCCAGACATGTTAAGTACCCACTAATAACAATTGTGAAGGTGAACAAATAACACAAATCTGGTAGGAAAATCCCTGGTCTCAAGGTCAGATGACCTGGGTCTAAGTCCTGCTTCAGCCACTGACTGACTTTGGATACATTTAAGTAATTTTGGCTAAAGTACTTAGGTTCTCTGCATCTTTTTCTTATTACAAAAAAAAAAAAAAATTATGAAGTTAGAAGAGGCTGGATATGGTAGCTCATGCCTGTAAACCCAGCACTTTGGGCGGCTGAGGTGGGTGGTAGGATTACTTGAGCCCGGGAGTTTGAGGTTCAAGATCAGCCTGGGTAATACAGTAAGACCCCCATCTCTACAAAAAAATTTAAAATTTAGCCAGGCATGGTGGTGCATGCCTGTAGTCCTACCTATTAGGGAGGCTGAGGTGGAAGGATTGCTTGGACTCAGGACTTCGAGGCTGCAATGAGCTATGATTACACCACTGAACTCCAGCCTGGGCATCAGAGCAACATTCCGTCTAACTAATAAATAAATAAATAGCTTATTTCTCTCTGTGTTAAATGAGATAATGTGTCAAAAGACCTGGTACTCTTACTGTTTCCTTTGGTCCATGGTAAGACCGTATTTCCCTACCACCTTGAGGTCAGGCGTGATCATTCGGCTTGCTCTAGCCAATGAAAAGTCTGTGATGTATGTCACTTCTGCGCAGAAGCACCTAATTATCAGTACAAGACTCCACCACGTTCTTCCTCCGAGAGGCTGATAAACACGAGAAAGCACGTGTTACCACGGAGGCACAATGCTAAGTTCTCAGGAACAGCTGCCCACAGCAGAGCCTACTTTACGTGACTGAGGAATCAACTTTTGCTTCCTTAAGCTGTTGAGATTTGGGGGGATCGCTGGGCATAACCAAGCCCACCCTACTGTCAGGGTGACCTTGTCTGTCTTGCTCAATATTATATCCCCAGTGTCTAAAACGGTGCCTGGAAAACTCACATCTCAAGAAGTGTTTCTAAGAGGGCTGTGCCAGGAGTTAAAATATATTTGACTCTACTACCCAGATAACTTTTTACTAGCATCAGTGTTGAAATAGAGAGCTTTACAAACATCCAAAGCTTCTCTTTGAGAGTTATGTGTTGTTGCGTCCCACAAAAATTCATGTTGAAGTCTTAATCCCTAGCACCTCAAAATGTGAGGTGTTTGTGAACCCTCTTTTTTTTTTTTTTTTTTTTTTTTTTTTGAGACTGAGTCTTGCTGTTGTCGTCCAGGCTGGAATGTAGTGGTGCAATCTCGGCTCACTGCAACCTCCACCTCCCAGGTTCAAGCGATTCTTCTGCCTCAGCCTCCCGAGTAGCTGAGATTACAGGTGCCTGCCACTACGTCAGGTTAATTTTTTCGTATTTTTAGTATAAACAGGGTTTCACTATGTTGGCCAGGCCGGTCTTAAACTCCTGACCTCAGGTGATCCTCCTGCCTCGGCCTCCCAAAATACTGGGATTACAGGCATGAGCCACTGTGCCCAGCCTGTGACCCTGTTTCAGAAAACAAATTTCTTTTCTATTTTTTATTTTTGAGACGAAGTCTTGCTCTGTTGCCCAGGCTGGAGTGCAGTGGCTTGATCTCAGCTCACTACAAACTCTCCCTCCCAGGTTCAAGCAATTCTCCTGCCTCAGCCTCCTAGGTAGCTGGGATTACAGGTGTGATCCACTACACCCAGCTAATTTTTGTATTTTTAGTAGAGACAGGGTTTCACTATGTTGATCAGGCTGGTCTCAAACTTCTGACCTCATAATCCCCCCACCTTAGACTCCCAAAGTGCTGAGATTACAGGCGTGAGCCACCACACCCAGCCGAATTCTTTTCTATAAGGATGCTGAATATAGGCCCCCAATCTCTTCCGCCTTGTAGGGCTTCTGCCAGGAAGTTCACTGTTAGTCTGATGAGGTCCCTTTGTAGGTGACTTGCCCCTTCTTTCTAGCTGCCTTTAGTATTTTTTCTTTCATGTTGACCCTGGAGATTCTGAGGATTTGGAGAATCTGAGGGACTATGTGTTTTGGGGATGGTCGTCTTGCGTAGTATCTCACAAGGATTCTTTACATTTCCTGAGTTTGAATGTTGGCTTCTCTTGGCGGGTTGGGGAAAATTTTGTAAACCATATCCTCAAATGTTTTCCAAGTTGCTTCTTTTCTTTCCCTCTCTTTCAGGGATGCCAATGAGTCATAGATTTGGTCTCTTTACAAAATCCCATATTTCTCAGAGGTTTTGTTCATTCGTTTTTTTCTTTATTTTTGTCTGACTGAGTTAATTTGGGAACCGGTCTTCAGGCTCTGAGATTCTTCCCTCAGCTTGGTCTATTTTGCTGTTAATACTTGCAATTGTATTATGAAATTCTTTAAAAAAAATTTTTTTTTTTATTTCCATAGGTTATTGGGGAACAGGTGGTATTTGGTTACATGAGTAAGTTCGTAAGTGGTGACTTGGGTAGTATACACTGCGCTCAATTTGTAGCCTTTTATCCCTTGCCCCTTCCCACCCTTTACCCCTTGAGTCCCCAATGTCTATTGTGTCATTCTCAAGCTTTTGCATCCTGATAGCTTAGCTCTCACTTATGAATGAGAACATAAAATGTTTGGTTTGGAAAATGAATTTCTTACCCCAACAAAAATAAATCACTTTGGAAATTACACATTATAATGACTGAGGTGGCAGGTGCAGTGGCTCACGTCTGTAATCCCAGCACTTCGGGAGGCAGAGGCAGGCAGATCACAAGGTCAGGAGTTCGAGACCAGCCTGGCTAACATGGTGAAAGCCGTATCTTTACTAAAAATACAAAAACTAGGTCGGGCGCGGTGGCTCAAGCCTGTAATCCCAGCACTTTGGGAGGCCGAGGCGGGTGGATCACGAGGTCAAGAGATCGAGACCATCCTGGTCCACATGGTGAAACCCCGTCTCTACTAAAAATACTGAAAATTAGCTGGGCATCGTGGCGTGTGCCTGTAATCCCAGCTACTCGGGAGGCTGAGGCAGGAGAATTGCCTGAACCCAGGAGGCGGAGGTTGCGGTGAGCCGAGATCGCGCCATTGCACTCCAGCCTGGGCAACAAGAGCGAAACTCCGTCTCAAAAAAAAAAAGAAATAAAATAAAAATAAAAATACAAAAACTAGCTGGGCGTGGTGGCACACAACTGTAGTCCTGGCTACTCAGGAGGCTGAGGCAGGAGAATTGCTTGAACCTGGGAGGTGGAGGTTGCAGTGACCTGAGATCATACCACTGCACTCCAGCCTGGGAGACAGAGCAAGACTCCATCTCAGAAAAAGAAAAATAAAATAAAAAATATAATGACTGAGGCATTGTTTAAAAATAGAAGCACTTAGAAATATGAATGTGACCCTTGTTTGGAAACGGTCATTGCAGATGTAATTAGTTAGGATAAGGTCATGGGGAGCCGGGTGCAGTGGCTCACGCCTGTAATCCCAGCACTTTGGGAGGTCGAGGTGGGTGGATTACTTGAGCCCGGGAGTTCAAGACCACCCTGGCCAACATGGTGAAACCCCATCTCTACGAAAAATGCAAAAAATAGCAGGGCATGGTGGCGGGCACCTGTAATCCCAGCTAGTCAGGAGGCTGAGGCAGGAAAATCACTTTCCAGGAGGCAGAGGTTACAGTGAGCCAAGATCACACCACTGCACTCCAGCCTGGGCCTCAGAGCAACACTGTCTCAAAAACAGAACAAAAGATAAGGTCACACTGGAGTAGGATGGACCCCAAATGCAGTATGTCTGATGTCCTTATAAAAAAGGGAAATTTAAACACAGACAGGCACACAGAGAAAGGCCACGTGAAGACTGGAGTTCTGCTGCCACAATCCAGCAACCACCAGGAGGCAGGAGAGGCCTGAAACAGACCCTTCCCCAGGCCCTTCAGAGGGAACATGGCCCCTCAGCACCTTGGTCTCCGACGTCTAGCCTTCAGAACTATGAGACAATAAGTTTCTGTTGTTTAATGCATTGTTTGCCACTTTTTATGGTAGCACTAGCAAACAAATACACGAATATTACACATTTCCTTGCTTTCACAGAGGAGCGACAGCTTTCTACAGAGGATCTTGCACAGAACTATTGCTAATATTTCCTCCTGCATTATTCCATCCTCTTTCCTTTTCATATGGGTGAGTAATTCCTATCTAGCGGGACAATGTGTGAAGTTTCTCACATTGTATAATCATCATTAGAAAACTGACTTCTTACCCCCACAAAAATAAATCATTTTAGAAATCACATATTACAATGATGAAGACATCATTTAAAAATAGAAGTACTTACAAAAGGAATAAGAAAAATATTATTAAAATCCAGGCTGGACATGGTGGCTCACGGCTGTAATCCCAGCACTTTGGGAAGTGGAGGCTGGCAGATCACTTGAGGTCAGGAGTTTGAGACCAGCCTGGCCAACATGGTGAAACCCCATCTATAATAAAAATACAAAAATTCACTGGGTGTGTTGGCAGGCACCTGTAATCCCAGCTACTCAAGAGGTTGAGGCAGGAGAATCGCTTGAACCTGGGAGATGGAGTTTGCAGTGAGCCAAGATTGCACCACTGCAGTCCAGCTTGGGTGGCAGAATGACCAAAAAAAAAAAAAAAAAAAAAAAATCAAAGTGTGGGCTTGGTGTAGTGGCTCAGACCTGTAGACCCAGAACTTTGTGGGGGCTTAGGTAGGCAGATTGCTTAAGCCTAAGGATTCAAGACCAGCCTGGGCCACATGGTGAAACCCCATTTCTATACAAAATAGCTAAGGGTGGTGGCATGTGTCTATAGTCTCAGCTTCTCAGGAGGCTGAAGCAGGAGAACTGCTTGAGCTGAGGAGGTTGAGCTACAATCATGCCACTGTACTCCAACCCAGGTAACAGAGTAATTCTAAAAAAAAAAAAAAAAATTAATATTGGTGACAAGGTGCATAGATCTCTTTTTCCCTGCTTCTCCATGCTAAGTACACTATAAACCCTGGAAATGGCAAGACAGACAACCAAAGAACTCTGAAAGATAGTGAGAGGGCAAACTGGTTTGGGACCCCAGGACCAGAGGCACAGCATGCAGCAAGGCACATGTGTCCTGTCACCCAGCTTCCTGACCCTCAACCTTGCAACAGAAGGCTCATTCCTCCCCTGGATCAAATGAGGTTCGTTCTGGTGAAGCGGACACCACTGGAAAGGGAGATCAACTGGGAGCTTGGCCAAAAACAGGCATCCAGGGGAGGGACTCTTCTCCCTGCAAGCCCTGAGACACCTTTTCCATTAAGAGCTACCGAGGCAGGTAGGTGGGCAGGCTGAGCCTGAAGGAGAGACCAAGCTACAACAAGTGGCCTAAGGCTTCAGGAAGCTTCTTCGTTCCTGCGGACCAAGACTCTCTCCCCAACTCAGACACTAGGGCAGCAGGGGTGGAGAACCAGTTGAGGGATGCTGCCTTCCATCACTAAGAGACAACAATGAGCCCCTTCAGGGAGCACCAGCAGGAACCAACAGGAGCCCCAGCAGCACTGGATAAACCAAGCAGACCAAGATAACCCTGCAAAGCTGCTGAAAACTAAACCACCACTGGAACCACAGACCACAACTGTAGACCATCCTAGGTGCGAAAGCTAAACAGGTCCTGGCTGCTAAAGCAAAAGGTTTCAATAGGACCTATGGTCTCTCAACCTAATCAATAAAATGCCTCCAATATCATTGACAACCACCCGTCACACTAAGAACCAAGAAAATCACATTCATATGAGAAAGGGCAATCAACAGAGGCCAACCCTGAGGTGAATCCTGATATGGATTTTAAAGCAACTGTCTTAAAAGTGCACTGACAATTAGAAACACAGTAGAAAAAAATTAAGAAACAAAATCCTCAAAAATGGAAATTATAAAAAGGAACCAAATGAAAACCACAGAACTTAATAGACAATTGGTTATAGAAAGTAAAACATAAATAAATAAATAAAAGAAAATCAGATAACTGAAAAATATAATGGAAATTTTAAAAACTCACTGCATGGGTTCAGTAGTGGAGGTGACAGAGGATAGAATCCGTGAACATACAGAACAGGCCAAGAGAGATCCAAGATGGCTGATCACTAACAGCTCGGGATTGTACCTCCCAGTGAAAGTGCAAAGAACGAGAGGACGCCACATCTTCACATGAATTCTTGTTGCTCACGCACCAGGAGATTCCCAGCGGAGGAGCCCCACGGGTCGCCAGCGCGACTCTTGTGACCGGCGAGGCGGTTTTGCCGGCGCCTCGGAGCGTCGGTTCTTGGTGCAGAGTCAGAAAAGCACCATCAATCTTAACGCCGCTGATTTAGTCGGTGCAGTGGGTTGCTCAGATTTCGGCGCTGAGAATCAATAAGTTGGACGTCCACTCAGAAACCCAATTACAAAGACGGTAATTATAAAGACCACAGATGGATAAATCTACAACGAAGGGAAGAAAACAATTAAAAAAGGCTGAGAATACCCAAAATCAGAACGCCTGTCCCTCAGCAGGGGATCACAGTTCCTCATCAGCAACGGCACGAGGCTTGATGGAGAACGAGTGTGTTCCAATTACAGAAGCAGGCTTCAAAAGGTGGATAATAAGAAACTTCTGTGAATTAAAAGAACTTGTTCTAACTCAATCCAAAGAAACTAAGAACTTTGAAAAAAGGTTTGATGAAATGTTAGCAAGAATACACAATTTAGAGAGGAATATAAGTGAATTGATGGAGCTGAAAAACACAATACGAGAACTACGTGAAGTATGCACAAGTTTTAACAGCCGAATTGATCAAGCAGAAGAAAGGATATCAGAGGTCGAAGACCAACTCAATGAAATAAAACAAGGAGACAAGATTAGAGAAAAAAGTATAAAAAGGAACGAGCAAAGTCTCCAAGAAATATGGGACTATGTGAAAAGACCTAATCTACGCTTGATAGGTGTACCTGAATGTGACGAAGAGAATGAATCCAAGCTGGAAAATACGCTTCAGGATATTATTCAGGAAAATTTTCCCAATCAAGTAAGGCAGGATAATATTCAACTCCAAGTAATACACAGAACACCACAAAGATATTCCTCAAGAAGAGCAACTCCAAGGCACATAATCGTCAGATTCACCAGGGTTGAAATGAAGGAGAAAATACTAAGGGCAGCCAGAGAGAAAGGTCAGGTTACCCACAAAGGGAAGCCTATCAGACTCACAGCAGATCTCTCAGCAGAAACCCTACAAGCCAGAAGAGAGTGGGGACCAATATTCAACATCCTTAAAGAAAAGAACTTTCAGCCAAGAATTTCACATCCAGCCAAACTAAGCTTCATAAGCGAAGGAAAAATAAAGTTTTTTGTGAACAAGCAAGCACTCAGAGAATTCATCACCACCAGGCCTGCTTTACAAGACCTTCTGAAAGAACCACTACACATAGAAAGGAACAAACAGTATCAGCCTTTCTAAAAAATACCAAAAAGTAAAGAGCATCAATATGATGAAGAATTTACATCAACTAATGGGCAAAATAGCCAGCTAATATTAAATGGCAGTATTAAACTCACACATATCATTATTAATTCTAAATTTAAATTGACTAAATCCCCCAATCCAAAGACAGACAGGCAATTTGGATAAAAAACTAAAACCCATTGGTATGCTGTATCCAGACCCATCTCACATTCGAGGATACACAAAGACTCAAAACAAGGGATGGAGAAAGATTTACCAACCAAACAGAGAGCTAAAATAAATAAATAAAAAGCAGAAGTTACAATTTTTGCCTCTGATAAAATAGTCGTTAAAGCAACAAAGATCAAAAGTAGCAAAGAAAGACATTATATAATGATAAAAGGATCAACGCAACAACAAGAAGAGCTAAAGATCCTAAATATATACGCACCCAATACAGGAATACGCAGACATACAAGACTAATAAAGAGACTTAGACTCCCACACAGTAATAGTGGGAGACTTCAACATTAATATTAGACAGATCAATGAGACAGAAAATTAACGACGATATCCAGGACTTGAACTCTGATCTGGAATAAATAAATATAATTAACATTTATAGAACTCTCCACTTTAAATACACAAAATATACACTCTTATCAGTACCACATCATATCAACTTAGAAGTTTAAACGAAATGTTGGTTGGCTCCTTGTTATTCTCTTCCCTCATTTTCTTTTATGTCTCCATTATTAAGCACAATTATAGGCATACCCATATTTAGACTGCATCCTAGCCCGGGCAATAAAGCAATACCCCCATCCTCTCTCCCTCTTCCTCTTTCTCTTTCTTCCTCTTCTTTATTCTTTTTCTTATTATTCTTTAAAAAAAAAAAAAAAAAAAAAAAAAAAAAGAACAGAACTCAGCCAGGCGAAAAAGAAAAAGAACAGAAGTTCCTGACCTGAGGGACAATAACAAAAGATCTAACATTTATATCGGAGTCCCAGAAACAGAGGAGAAAGTAGGACACAAAGAGTATTTGAAGCCGGGCCCAGTGGCTCACACCTATAATCCCAGCACTTTGGGAGGCCTAGTCAGGCGGATCGCCTGAGGTCAGGAGTTGGAGACCAGCCTGGCCAACATGGTGAAACCCCGTTTCTACTAAAGATACAAAAATGAGCCAGATGTGTTCGCACACGTCTGTAATTTCAGCTACTTGGGAGGCTGAGGTGGGAGTATCACTTGAGCCCGAAGGACCAGGCTGCAGTGAGCCAAGATAGGACCATCGCACTCCTGCTTGGACAACAGAACAAGACTCTCTTTCAAAAAAAAAAAAAAAAAAAGATTTGAAGAAGTGGCTAAAAAGCCCCCAAATCTGGCAAAAGACACAAACCTACAGATCCAAGATGATAGGCAAATCTCACAGGATAAAGTGCTAACATATCCATAATTACCTCAAATGTAAATGATGCCAATATACCAATCGAAAGACAGGTGGGAAGCATGGATTTTCCTTTTCCTTTTGATTTAGTAAAGTTTCATTTTTCCAAACATACAGGTGATTGGACCTGTCCATGCATCTTCACCAGCAGCTAGAGCATCTCTACCCTTGGTACTTCTGGTGTAAACTCTTGAGCTCTGTGCTTTGAGACCAGTTTGATAAGTCCTTTACTAAAAAGCCTCTGGCCAAGGAACCTTGAATCTTCAGTCTCTCAGAGACCACAGCTGGGGTCATAAGCTTATAGTTGGGATCTTCCTTATAGGTTGTCATAGATAGCTTTGTCAAACAAAACTAGGTTATGGAGCTTGTCCCAAACTTTGTCTTTGAACTACTTTTAGCCTTGCCCCCAGATCTGTTCACTGGGTCTCTGTCTTTCTTGGTTGACTTTCTGGCATCTTTCTTCTGTTGTCGTCCTTGGGAGGCATTGCAAAGCTTAGAGAGTAGCAGCAACCACTGCAGCTTTGCTAAGATGTTGGACTGAAAGGAACCATGGCTCAGGAAAGGGCCCAGAAGCCTCCCCCGCTGTGAGTACTTCTGGGGCAAAGGAGTCAGTGTGGATTTAAAAAAAACAAAACAAAACAAAGACAGCTTTTATGCTGCTTACAAGAAACTCACTTCAAATTCAATATAAATAGGTTGAAAGTAAAAGAAAAGAAAAAATATACCATGCCAACATTAGTTATTTTTTTTCAAAAAGCAGGAGTAGCCTATATTAATACCTGATAAAGTAGACTCCAAAGAAAATTACTAGTGACAAAGTGGGACATTACATAATGACAGAAAGTTCAATCCACCAGAAGATATAGGATCCCAAAATGTACTAACCAAACAACAGAGCCTCAAAATACATTAAACAAAAACTGATAGAGCTAAAAGTTCAAACACCTTTACAGTTAAAATTGGGGGCTGCAACACCTCCATTTCAGTAACTGATAGAACTACTAGAGAGAAAATCAGCAAGGGTATAGAACAGGCGTCCCCAAACTTTTTACACAGGGGGCCAGTTCACTGTCCCTCAGACTGTTGGAGGGCCACCACATACTGTGCTCCTCTCACTGACCACCAATGAAAGAGGTGCCCCTTCCTGAAGTGCAGCGGAGGGCCGGATAAATGGCCTCAGGGGGCCGCATGCGGCCCGTGGGCCGTAGTTTGCGGACGCCTGGTATAGAAGATCTGAACGCCGGGCGCGGTGGCTCAAGCCTGTAATCCCAGCACTTTGGGAGGCTGAGGTGGGTGGATCACGAGGTCGAGAGATCGAGACCATCCTGGTCAACATGGTGAAACCCCGTCTCTACTAAAAGTGCAAAAAATTAGCTAGGCATGGTGGCACGTGCCTGTAATCCCAGCTACTCAGGAAGCTGAGGCAGGAGAATTGCCTGAGCCCAGGAGGAGGAGGTTGCGGTGAGCCGAGATTGCGCCATTGCACTCCAGCCTGGGTAACAAGAGCGAAACTCCATCTCAAAAAAAAAAAAGAAGATCTGAACAACATGTAAACTAACACTCTCTCACTGACAGAACACTCCACCCAATAATAACAAAACACATACACCCATGAGTATTCTGGACAGACCATCAAACAGCCTAAATAAAAGAATCAAAATGATAATGGCTCTGACCATAATGGAGCCAAACTAGAACTTAGTAACAGAAACACATTAGGAGATGTCTAAACATATGACTAAAATTGATCTACAGATTTAATGCAATGCATACTAAAATCCCTGTAAGATTTTTTTTGTAGGCATAGACAACAGACATAGCCAAAACTTATTCTAAAATATATATGAAGAGGTACAGGCCCTAGTTAAACAATCTTGACAAAAAATAAAGTGGGAAGAATCTATTTGATTTTAAGGCTTACCATGTAACTATAGTCATCAAGAGAGCAGGTATCAGCAGAGGGTCAGATATACAGATCAATGGAATGAGACAGAGGACCCAGAAATAGGTCCACACAAATATGCTCAACAGATTATTTGACAAGTATCATGTGAACCAATTCAATGGAAGAATAAACATTCAAAAAAATGGCATTGGAGCAACTGGACTTCCATAGGAAAAGATGAACCTGGACCCAAACCATAAACCTTATATAAAAATAAATTTGGCCGGGTGTGGTGGCTCACGCCTGTAATCCCAGCACTTTGGGAGGCCAAGGCGGGTGGATCACCTGAGGTTGGGAGTTTGAGACCAGCCTGAACAACATGGTAATCCCAGCCACTTGGGAGGCTGAGGAAGGAGAATCACTTGAACCTGAGAAACGGAGGTTGTGGTGAGCCAAGATCGTGCCATTGCACTCCAGCCTGGGCAGCAAGAGGTAAACTCCATCTCAAAAATAAAAAAAAGAAAAACTCAAAATGAATCATAGGCTTAAATGTAAAACTTTAAGCTACAAAACTTTTAAAGAAAAACACAGGAAAAAAATCTTTGTGATCTAGGGGTAGGCAGAGTTCCAACTTGATATCAAAAGCATGATCCATAAAAGGAAAATGTAGTAAGTTGGTCTTTTTAAAAATTAAAAGATTTTGCTCTATGAAAGAGCATGTGAAAAATAAAAGAACAAATTACAGGCTAAGAAAAAATATTTGCAAACCACATATCTGAGCTCTGCAGGACTCCAAAACATAACAGTTAAAAATGTAACTATACAATTTTAAAATGAGTATGACATGAACAGACATTTCACCAAGCAGGATATACAAGTGGCAAACAAGCACACGAAAAGATGTTTAACATTATTAGCTATTAGAGAAATGCAAATTAAAACTACAATGACATATTACTACACACCCAACAGAATGGCTAAAATAAAATATAGTAGGCCAGGCAGGGTAGCTCATGCTTGCAATTCCAGCAGCACTTTGGAAGGCTGAAGCAGACAGGTCACTTGTGCCCAGGAGTTCAAGATCAGCCTAGGTAACATAGGGAAACCCTATCTCTACAAAATTTAGCTGGGCGTCATGGCGCACACCTGTAGTCCCAGCTACTTGGGAAACTGAGGCAGGAGGACTGCTTGAGCCTGAGAGGTGGAGGTTGCAGTGAGCCAAGATCATGCCATTGTATTCCAGCCTGGTGAGGGTGAGACCCTGTCTCAAAAAAAAAAAAAAAAAAAAAAAAAAAGACAAACCAAATGCTGGCAAGGGTGTGAAAAAATTGAATCACTCCGACATTGCTGTTGGGAATGTAAAATGGGACCACAACTCTAAAAGTTTGGTACCTTCTGATAAAACATGCATCTATCATGTGACTCAGCAATTATACTGCTAGAGATCTGAAAGAAATGAAAATGTTCTATGCTGACATGAAAACATGTACAAAAATGTTCATTGTGGCTTTATTTGTAATAGCCAAACAGTGGATCGATATAGCCCAGAAGTCCTTCAGCAAGTAACACAAATACATATCATGGAAAATACTCAGCAATAAAAAGGAAGGAATAAAAAGAATGAAATATTGACATATGCGGCAATTTCAAGGAATACCAGGGAATTACACTGAGTGAAAAGCCAATCCCAAAAGGTTACATACTGTATGATTCCACTTACATAATATTCTTGAAATGACAAAATCATAAATGGAGGACAGATTAGTGGTTGCCAGGGGTTAAGGATGGTGGTGTGGGGAAGACAGGAGGGAGGTGGGTGTGTTTATGAAAGGGGAACATGAGAGATCTTGTGGTGTTGAAACTGTTCAGTATCTTCTAGGATACATAAACTTACATAGGTGATTAAACTATAGGCTTATAAATTGTACAGAATACACCATACAAATATTCATTAATACAAGTAAAACTAGGAAGTCTGAATAAGATCGGTGGATTGTATCAATGTCCTAGTTGTTATATTATAGTTTTACAGAGTGTTACTTTTAGGGGAAACAGGGTAAGGTGTACAGAATTATTTGAATTATCTCTGAATTATTTTTTATAACTACAGGTGAATCTATGTTCATCTCAATAAAAGTTTCATTTAAAAAAACCTGAATGGGATAGGCGTGGTGGCTCACACCTCTAATCCCAGCACTTTGGGAGGCTGAGGCAGGTGGATCACTTGTGGACAGGAGTTTGAGACCAGCCTGGCCAACATGGTGAAACCCCATCTCTACTAAAAATGCAAAAATTAGCTGGGTGTGGTGATGCATGCCTGTATTCCCAGCTATTCAGGAGGCTGAGGCAGGAGAATCGCTTGTACCCAGGAGGCGGAGGTTGCAGTGAGCCGAGATCACTCAACTGCACTCCAGTCTGGTTGACAGAGTGAGACCCTGTCTCAAAAAAAAAAAAAAAAAAAAAAAAAAAATCTGAATGTATACTACATGCCATTACACGAATAACACCTGTTTCACAGACAAGGGAAGTGAAGTTGAGTGGCTGGTAACTGATTTAAGATTACAGAGCTAGCAAGAAGATGGGCTGGCATTCAAGCTCTGGTTTGTGCAGTTGATAACAGAATATAATGTAGGTAACTTAAGGGTCCAATTAGTTGACTGAATAAGTAAAAAAATAACTATTAATATATAATTTCAAAGGGTGAGCAACATTGTGCTATCTGCTAATGTGACAGAAATTTAAAAGCTTTTGTTTTAGAATGGTATGCTAGGACTTAGGTACTAGAGTATAGTATCGAGAGTACTATAAATATAAGGGATTTCATTCGCAGGTTCCCCCCAAAAACCCAATTTTTGTCTAATAATTATAAATTTGAATTATAAGACCATCAACAGAAAACAAACACCAAAAAGTACCCATATCTACTTAATGCTGGCTTCAGATTAAAATAAAAATACACTAAACCAAGTTTGAGCAAAATAATTTTATTTCCTATCATGTGGTAACATATACATCCAATATGTGTTCACCTTGCACATCTATTCACAAGTACTTCCAAATGACAACAGCTTTGACATTTAAGCATGTGCTAAAAGTTACCTTAGTTGAGATATGAAAAATGCTTTAGACGGATAACATTCTGAGTGTATTGGCTTGGTCAGGTTGCAGCAGAAGTTACTTTAGTTAGATGAGTTCTACAAATTTAAAGCTTTGAAAAGCCACTACTTTTACATCGAATATATCCAGATGAATACGATGCAGCAATATCAGCTTGTATTCCAGAGAAATCTCATTAATTTTTCTGTTGATGGAACCACTTATCCACTGTATTCAGAGAAAAGAAAAACAAATTAGAATTCCTGCTAAGAATTAAAATTAGCCGGGCGTGGTGGCTCGCGCCTGTAATCCAAGCACTTTGGAGGCCAAGGCGGGCGGATCACCTGAGGTCAGGAGTTCAAGACCAGCCTGACCAACATGGTGAACCCCGTCTTAAAAAGAATAAAAAAAAAGAATTAAAACTACATCTAACATATACAAAGACTAATATACTTGCTTTAATTAATCCTACTATGAATTACCTGAAAATTAACAGATATACCTACAAAGTTTCTCTACAGCAAATGCAGCTGTTTTCTTTGGGGCTTCCTTATACTTCATGTTAATTGTATAGGGTGATTTTCAAACTTTTAGTTTTTTTTTGAGACAGGGTCTCACTCCGTTGCCTGGGCGATTGCTGCAGTGGCAGCAATCATGGCTCACTGCAACCTCCACCTCCGGGGTTCAAGAAATTCTCGTGCCTCAGTCTCCTGAGTAGCTGGCATTTTAGATGCATGCCACCAAGTCTGGCTAATTTTTGTATTTTTTTTTTTTACAGAGACAAGAGTTTCTCCATGTTGGCCAGGCTGGCCTCAAACTCCCAGGCGCATGTGATCCACCCACCTCAGCCTTCCAACGTGTTGGGATTACAGGCGTGAGGCATCACACCCAGCCATCAGACTTGTTTTTTTAAGTGGCAGAATCATTTTCTTACCTGAAAAACCTTACAGAGAATTCTAACATCTAAGGAAAATAGAACTGTTTTCTGGGTGAAGCAGCCTGTGGCCAGATGGGGATGTGGAGGCCAGCCCACTCAGAGTCCTCCCCAGTGTCCAACAGGCACCTCCATGGAACTGAGGGGCACGGCGGGTCATGGTTTGGAAACCACTATGATACAGCATGGCACTAAAAGTGATATGTAGCAGCTAATCTTCCTTCCCATGTACACTACGAACTCTAGAAACGTTTCTCCTCTCACCCTCTTTCCCTCTCTTCCTGTGTATGTGTTATGTTAATAATATAATATGTATGTGGCTGGATGCAGTGGCTCATGCCTGTAATCCTAGCACTCTGGGAGGACTAAGTGGGTAGATTGCCAGCCTGGGTAACATGGCAAAACCCTGCCCAATCAGGGTTCAAGACCAGCCTGGTTCGAGAACTGGTTTGAGACAAACTTGGACAACATGGTGAAACCCTGTCTGTACAAAATATTAAAAAATTAGACAGGTTTGTGGTGGCATGTGTCTGCAGTCCCAGCTATTTGGGAAGCTGAGATGGGAAAATCACTTGAACCTGGGAAGGTTGAGGGTACAGTGAGCTGTCACTGCGCCCATGTACTCCAGCCTAGGTGACAGAGTGAGACTCCGTCAAAACAAAAAGCAATCCAGGCACAGAAAGACAAATACCGCATGATCTCATTTATATTTGGAATATAAAAGGTGAACTCACAGAGGCAGAAAGTAGAATGGTGGTTGCCAGGAGCTGAAGGATGGCGAACCAGAAAGGTAATGGTCAAAGGGTACTAAGTTTTAGTTTAGACAGAAGGAATACGCTTTAGTGGTCTGTTGCACTAAATGTCTATTTCAAAATTGCTAAGAGTAGATTTCAAATGCTTTTACCACACACCAAATAATGATTAAGCATGTGAGGTGATGGATTTTTTTAATTAGCCTGATTAAATCATTCCACATGGTAAACATGTATCAAAATATCACACTCTATCCCATAAATATATATAATTATCATTTGTCAACTACAAATAAAAGTAATGTCATTTTTCCACATATGTACATAATTTTTAATGAAATTTTACTGGAATAGAAATCTTACCATCTGTTGGTACTGTGCAGGCAGATTCACAGGGTGGTGGTAACTAAAATATAAAATATTAAAATCTATTAGTCTGATCTCATTTTTAAAAAAGCTAAAAAGGCATACAGACAAACATTTTAAAAATTCTGAAGACTATATCTAAATTATAGAATCTAAACATAATTTATAATATGTAGGAATAATAGAAGGTTTGCTCTACCGCTGAGATGCTAACAAATTCAAGCCACTTGACTTTTTATGATACACAGAATAATTAATTTTTTTTGAAATAATAAAAACTAATTAATGCATATATAACAATTCTATATATACACGCATATTTATAAAATATGGGCAAAGTGTTCTCACTGAAAAATTATAATAGTTAACCACTGGCTTTTCCCTTACAATTTTTCTTATTAATCTCAACTTTGTCAGGATTCATACATAAATAAAGATAAATCTAAATGTACTGGCTTCATCATTAAATTGTCCTTTTTACCTTGTTCTACTCCATTTACAAGGCAGGAAAAAAGTCAGACTTCATTTTCTTTTGTTTTCCTTATTTAATAGTATAAATGAAAATAATTTAAGATGATCTCATTCAATCTTTTGGTTAATCCAAACCAAATAATTAAAAATAGTACAAAAACAAAATTATTGCTTTGACAGGTGCTTTTACTACCTCACATGAAAGTGTTTCTTAGATTATAAATCATTCCTGCAATGGTACCTAAAACTTGATAACTTCCTCAGTCCTTGCTATAACCAAGTCAAGTAAATTCCCATTGGTTCTTTTGTGGAAATGGCTTATGATGGGTCATGGGCACACGAGTTACTTGGTACATTCTGGAACCATTTTGATTTTTACAAATTTTACTACCATGCTATCTGTCCAACTTATGATTGATAGAATCACTCCTTCAGCTTCTCCCTCAGTCAGATGTCCACTTATATGTGTTCATGGTTTCTAATTTCAAGACTTCACCCAGTAACATGTATACAAAGGGCACTCAAGTATTTGTCAAAACAAATACTTCCTCTCCTTATTTAGCAACAGAGTTTTTAGCAACTAGGTATTTTTTTTAAGGAAACTTTTACATACAGCATCCACAATGGCTCTGGCAGCATCAGGATCACACTTGAAGGGGCTCTCAGACACAGTTGTATTCATGCTATTAAATAAAACAAAAGTGGTCATAAGACAAAATAACAATAATTCTCTTAGGAATTAAAAAATAAGTTCAAAGTGGTTGACCAGGTGCCATTCAAGTTTAGTTTATTCCAAAGCTTTTTCACCTATATCAAACATTCTAATTATTGATTTTGCCAAGGCATAACTATTCTTGTGATCAATTTTACTCAAATATCTTAACAAGTTCGGATTTAATAACCTGAGATTGAATGCTTTGTAATTCTCACTGAAATAGCTGAGAATTGCAAATTAAATTCAGAAACATATCTTTCCTAATTGGAAAAAAAAAAAAAAAATGAAACAAACAAACAAAAAAACCCAGTTCCTGTAGTGTTGGTGAGACATCTGAAACAGATACTTCTGGCAAGAGTCCTGGTTCAAACATTTCTGAAAAATAATTCAGTAAAATTTATCCAAAACCTTTTAAGAAGCTCATAGTTGGCCAGGTGCAGTGACTCGAAACTATAATCCCAGCATTTTGGGAGGCCAAGGTGGGCAGATCATGAGGTCAAGAGATTGAGACCATCCTGGCCAACATCATGAAACCCCATCTCTACTAAAAATACAAAAATTAGCTGGGTGTGGTACTGCACACCTGTAGTCCCAGCTACTCAGGAGGCTGACGCAGGAGAACTGCTTGAACCAGGTGGTGGAGGTTGCAGTGAGCCAAGATCGCACCACTGGGTGACAAAGCAAAACTCCATCTCAAAAAAAATAATTTAATTAATTAAAATAAATAAAAATCATCTGGAGTGGTGGCGCACGCCTGTAGTCCTAGCTCCTTGGGAGGCTGAGACAGAGGGTCACTTCTCTGAAGCTACAGTGAGCTATTATGGTAACACTGCACTTTAGCCTGGGTGAGAGAAAAAATGCTTTTATTTTTAATGACATGAGGGAATGCTTATATATAAATTTTAAAAATCATAAGACAAGTTGTATAATAATATAATCCTAATTTGTTTTTTTTTTAGTCCACTTGAGTCTAAAATATGGATTATGTTTTAAAAATACATTTTATTTTGTTTAGCCATAGTTCAGGTTTTCCTATATATTGATCATTATAGTATTAATATATGTGCCCAATTAGAAATATCCCATCAAAATGAAAAATGAATCATCTTTGCTTACCTATTATTTAACATACATTAAGATCACTTTCATAGAACTTGTAAGATACCACAAAATAGAGAAGTTAACTTAAAAGCCAAATCTTTTTCCCTATTTTTTTTCTTTTGAGACAGGGTCTTGCTCAGTTGCCCCAGCTCAAGTGCAGAAGTGCAATCATCGCTCACTGCAGCCCCGATCTCCGGGGCTCAAGTGATCCTCCCACTTCAGCCTTGCTACAGGCAAGCACCACCACACCTGGCTAATATTTTTAATTTTTATTAGAGATGAGGTCTTGCTATGTTGACCCCTTCAGTCTCAACTCCTGAGTTCAAGTGATCCTCCTGCCTCGGCCTCCTAAAGTGCTTGAATTACAGGAATGAGCCATAGCAATCAGCCAAATGTCAACTCGTAGGATTGTACATTTTTACGTAAATGTATAACTCTTTTCCATTTTTCTTCTGTTTGTGGAAGGAAAATGTTTTTGGTCTATAGGAAATTAACCTGACACAGAATAAAAGGTTTCTGGGAGAATTAGTTTTTGTACATTAGGATTGTATCATACTCTTTTTCTTGAGACTGAGTCTTGCTCTGTCACCAAGGCTGGAGGACACTGTAGCGATCACGGCTCACTGCAGCTTCAACCTCCCCAGGTTCAGGTGATCCTCCCACCTCAGCCTCCCAGGTAGCTGGGACTACAGGTGTGTACCACCATGTGCAGCTAATTTTTGTACTTTTTACAAAGACAGGATTTCTCCATGTTGCCCAGGCTGCTCTTCAACTCCTGGGCTCAAGCGATCCAACCACCTTGGCCTCTCAAAGTGCTAGAATGACAGATGTGAGCCACCACATCCAGCCTTGTATCTCTTTTCTAAGTGAAAGTAACAGTACAGTGTCATATGATTATTAAAACCTTTTGTGCTTTGTGTGTTAAACATGCAAAGTGTTTACACTTACCAACTAATTCCTTTTCCATCTGTTTTCTTAGTCACTAATGCTTTCCAATGGTCGTGAGTGCTTTTAATAATATCAATTGCAAAGTCCTAGAATTTGAAGAGATTTGCATTACAATAACAGGGTATTCTTTTTCTATTATCAACATTTACCTAAAGCCTGATACTTTGTCTCTTTTGAATCATTTTCTTGTACTAAAAATAGAAGAGAATATTAAAGTGAATAAACACCAAGACTGTGTTATGTTTTCAGACTTCTGTTTTATAAATCTTTAGATGGTAACAATATGGTTAAATTGTAAGTCTCAATACAAATGAGCCTAAAACTATGGTTCTGAATGACATGTTACCTTATCTTTAAATTCTGCATTAAAAGCAAACTCATTTTCTGGTTTTCCATCAGGAACCTTATACCTTCTAAACCAGTCCACAGTAGCTTCTAAGTAGCCAGGTTTCAGCCGTTTGACATCATTGATATCTGAGAAGAAACATAAGATGACAGTGAGAATGACTTTAAAAAAAAGAAAGAGGACAAGCAGATTTCAAGATGCATGAATTATACTTTCAACAAAAATTTCAAGTACTTATTTTGAAAGAGTTGTGGAATGACTTATCACGGAAGTTCAAGATTATGTTGGAGAGAAGCCCCTTGTTGAGAAGAGAAGCCATACACATACACATTGAAAGGAAATCATCTAGTATCTCAGAATAGCTCTGACATTAAGTACAGAGAATGATCAGTACCGTAGTAATCTCTGTTAGATAAGAGCAAACAGCTGGTGGCAACATAATGAAAGAACCAGTTTGGCAAGTATAGATAATTCCTATAAGAAGCATACGAGATACTGAAAAAGACAGAGGTTATCTTTTTTTTTTTTTTTTTCCCAGAGACAGGGTCTCATTCTGTCGCCCAGGCTGGAGTGCAGTGGCACGAACATGGCTCACTGCAGCCTTGACCTCCGGAGCTCAGGTGATCCTCTCACCTCAGCCTCCTGAGTACCTGAGACTATAAGCATGTACATGCCCAGCTAATTTTTAAACATTTTGTAGAGATGTGATCTCATCATGTTGCCCAGGCTGGTCTCAAACTTCTGGGCTCAAGCAATCCTCCTGCCTTGGCTTCCCAAAGCGCTGGGATTACAGGCTTGAGCTACTGTCCCTGGCCCAGAGGCAAAGGCTACATGTCAGAGGATCACAACTCTATGACATACTAAAAGATAAGAAAAATGTGTTAGATTGATATCCATTGATGGTTTACGTGTTAAATGTGACTAGACTTTGCTGGATAGTACAGGCATTGTACATTACAATACTTCAGTTCTGGCCAACACAAAGTGTACTTCTTAAAAAAACTTTAAGTTTCTGTATAGCAATCAATAATGGCTAGCCTTAATGTCACCAAACTGCACTTTAAACAACAAACTCCTGCAGTGCAAGCAGAGATACACATGCTAAAAAGTCAGTTAGGAAAAGTATTATGAGGAAGAGAAATACATTCAACAGCAAAAGAAGCTTATTTATATTTTTAAAAGATGACGTTCCTTTAACCCAATTTATAATCTGCATAAAGAAGAGCATACATTCTATGATCAGAATATCACTAAAATTATGAAAACCTTACAGAATGCACTGGAAAATGTTTAAACACTAGTAAATTTCAAAGAACTTATAATTTACATAAAATGCATCACCTGATGTATAAATAACTTGGAAATCCAGAAATCCAACATGCTAATGTTGATGTTTTCCAATACCAAGAACCAAGTCTCCAATTATTCAGACACCAACTGGGTGCTCAGTAATTCAGTGTGATTCTATCTACCTGGAGATAGCATCAGATCTCAAAGGTTAGGGGCTCAGTCTCACAAGACTGCCCTACTTCAGATGCCTCCTGTACTTTTCACTGATCAGCTATAAATTTTGGGTTTCCACAGTTCTTTCCCAGGCTCCCTAACTTGCTAAAATGGTTCACAGAACTCAGGAAAACACTTAAGTTGAACATTCTGTTATATGCATACAACTCAGGGACAGCAAATGGAAGAGATGGCACAGGGGCAAACAATAGTATCGACAACAGGCATTGCCTTAGGTTGACATTTACAGAAAGCTGCACACTACTTGCACCATGGGATCGGCCACCTTGAGAAAGTTTTCAGGGTTCTAATCACCTCAACTGCAGGGAAATAATGCCTTAGTAAATTAGTGCTGACAGAGTAATGGGCTTGGCTTCACTAACTGTGGCCGCAGCATGCCATGTTCTCTTGTATAAGAAGTACATTGGATATGCACACACTGACCAAAAGAACAGAGCCATACCACCAAGTCGTAAACAGATGGTGTGAACACACTCTCACCTTTCAAAATTGAAATGAAACGTTAAAGGACTGGCATTCTTCCAGTCCTTCTTCAATGAATTCACACACATGCAAATACACATCCCATCATATTGAGGGAACATGCTCTCAAAGTGACTCTTATCACTGCTGATACTGACCTCCATCACCTGACTGAGGCAGTGTCTGTCAGGTTTCTCTGCCGTAAAGTCATCCTCTCCTCTCCCTCACCCACACTGTATTCTTTGGAAGGAAGTCACCATGCACAACTCATAATTAAGGAGTTGGGGGGCACTCCACCTCCATGAGAATGGAGTATCTACATACATTATTTGGAATTCTTCTGCTTTGAGATTTGTCTATTCTTCCTCATTTGTTTGTTTATTCAATTATTTATTTATGTCAGTATAGCATTACACAGCCAAAACAACCCAAATGTCCACCAACTGATGAATGGATAAACAAAAGGTAGTGTATACACACGATGGAATAATATTCAGCCATAAAAAGGAGTACTGGGCCGGGCGCGGTGGCTCAAGCCTGTAATCCCAGCACTTTGGGAGGCCGAGGCGGGTGGATCACGAGGTCAATAGATCGAGACCATCCTGGTCAACATGGTGAAACCCCGTCTCTACTAAAAACACAAAAAATTAGCTGGGCATGGTGGCGCGTGCCTGTAATCCCAGCTATTCAGGAGGCTGAGGCAGGAGAATTGCCTGAGCCCTGGAGGCGGAGGTTGCAGTGAGCCGAGATCGCGCCATTGCACTCCAGCCTGGCTAACAAAAAGTGAAACTCCGTCTCCAAAAAAAAAAAAAAAAAAAAAAAAAAAGGAGTACTGACAGATGCTACAATATGCAATATGGATGAACCTAGAAAACATTATATTAAGTGAAAGAAGCCAGAAAACAAACAACAAAAAAATCCACATATTGTACCAGTCCATGTATATGAGATACCTAGAATCGGTAGAATCACCAAATCTATAATGACAAAAAGCAGATGAGTGACTGCCAGGGCCTGAGAGGAGGAGGACATAGGGAATGACTTGAACGAGCGGCAATGGCTACACAACCCTGTGAATGAATCAAATGCCACTGAATTGTACACTTTAATTAAAATGGTGAATTTTATGTTATGTAAATTTTACCATCACCAAAAAAAAGGGGGGGGGAATGAAGTGCTGATACATGCTATGATATGGATGAACCTTAAAAACACTTATTTCACCAAGTGAAATAAACCAGACACAGAGGCCACCTATATGATGCCATTTACATGAAATGACAGCATAGGTAAATCCATAGGGACAACGTAGATTGGCAGTCACCAGGGACTGAGGGAAGGGGGACGGGGAGTGATTGCCCATGGACACAGGATTTCCTTTTGGGCTGATGAAATGTTCTGCAATGAGAGGGTGGTGATGGTTGTACAACTTAGTGAATATACTAAAAACTACTGAATTGGACATTTTACAATGGTGACCTTTTGATATGTGAATATCTCAATGAAATGTTTTAAAATAAATAAACATAGCAACTGAGTACTGGTCTGTAGGGAAAGAAAGGACCAAAAAACCCAGAACCTATCAGATTTTTTCTTTCCTGGAATGAAGGGTAAAGTTTACTTAGTTAATTACAAGCGCAGTCATAGAAATAATGCCTGTCCAGTGCTTTGCTCCTCCATCCTTGAACAGTTTGAAGGTATGGGCCTACAGTTCTGTCCTTACAGGTTAGGTTTAGTGCTTATGAATTAATTAGAAAGACTTCAGACTCCTCCAATTTTCTTACCATTATAATTGGCTGCATCAGGATCATCCACATTAATGGCAATGACTTTCCAGTCGGTTTCCCCTTCATCAATCATAGCCAATATGCCTAGAACTTTCACGCCAATTATTTCACCTCTTGCACATACCTGAGAGTCAATAGCCAAAGTCAGGACAATATTACAGAACAAAACTCTAGAAGAAAGTTTTACTTGGCTAACTTACGGAAATAAGAAAGAGGCCAGGTTTTTGTGAACTTACCTCAAGGTTGTTCCTTTAAGCCAATTTTTAAAACCTAGGTGAGTAAATGCTTCATTGGTCCTATTAAAGTTGAAAATAGGACTTATAGGTCCTATTTTCTTACAGGTCACAGGGAAACCAGTACGTAGCTCAAGGTAATCAATGTTTTTTGCACTATCATTGACTATACTGAAGAATAAGTCCTCCACAATCTCAAATATGCATCTTAACATGCTTTACCTTTTATAAAAGCCATTGAATTAAGCAAGTTAAAAACTTTATGACTTAAAAAACAAAATGATAACTTTGTTTTTAGTTGTTTACTATTTCTCTGAGCCTGAGAAAGACATAAAGAAATAACTATAATCAGAATCTTAGAACAACCCTACTTGCTGGAGGAATTACTACCATGAATCTCCAACTCATGAGGTTATTTGGTTTGGGTCAATATTTACTGATCACTCTAAATTGCTAGACAAGGTTTGCCATGTACTGAGAGGGAATTTCCCTCCTGGCATCTTTCACTTATTGACTAATTATCCACCTTCTAAAGCAATGCAGACCCTGTTCAGTTCTTCTAGATATATGTTCCATCATATATGCACACACACATTTTTTCCAGACTAGGTTTAAATGTATAAATTATAATATACAAATTCTTAAAATGCAACAGAAGCTTCTAATATCCAAAGAGATATCATTATTTCACTAATATTCATGTATTTTATTCACAATATTTTTTAAAGTATGAACTTTGTTATTCTTTATTAATATCTCAACACTAAAGAAAAAAAATGTCACATTTCATTACCTTGCCTCCAATTTCACACACATCAATTGGGTCATTGTCACCACAACAGCCAGTATGTTTATCATTGTGCCCTGGGTCTTCCCAAGTCTAAAAAAAATAAGACTTAGTGTATATTGTTCCTATACATACTGACAAAATGGATCGTGTTGAGAATAACAGATAACATTCTATGACTCTTCAGCTATTTTTTTCTCATTGTTTTAATTCTTTATTTGCATTTCAGAATCTTAACTACATACAATATTTTCTATTAAATGCTGGAGCTCCTATTATACATATAATGCTAAACTAAATTGAAGCTTTAAAACAAATAATGAATGATCCTATTTAAGCAAGCAAAAAACCAACTACTTAATAACTGAGACAACAGGGAAACACAAATATAGACCCAAGTCTTTACTTTAAAAATGTGTGGTTTTAGGCTGGGTGTGGTGGCTCACACCTGTAATCCCCACACTTTGGGAGGCTGAGGCGGGTGGATCACATGAGGTCAAGAGTTCAAGACCAGCCTAGCCAACATGGTGAAACCCCGTACCTACTAAAAATACAAAAATTAGCCAGGCGTGGTGGCGTGTGCCTGTAATCCCAACTACTCAGGAGGCTGAGGCAGAAGAATCGCTCGAATCCAGGAAGCAAAGGCTGCAGTGAGCTCAGATCACACCACTGCACTCCAGCCTGGGCAACAGAGCAAGGCTCTGTCTCAAAAAAAAAAAAAAAAAAAAAAAAAACCCACAAAAAACAAAAAACAAAACAAACAAAAATGTGTGGTTTTGGCCGGGCGCGGTGGCTCAAGCCTGTAATCCCAGCACTTTGGGAGGCTGAGGCGGGTGGATCACGAGGTCAAGAGATCGAGACCAGCCTGGTCAACATGGTGAAACCCCGTCTCTACTAAAAATACAAAAAATTAGCTGGGCATGGTGGCGTGTGCCTGTAATCCCAGCTACTCAGGAGGCTGAGGCAGGAGAATTGCCTGAACACAGGAGGCGGAGGTTGCGGTGAGCCGAGATCGTGCCATTGCACTCCAGCCTGGGTTAACAAGAGCGAAACTCCGTCTCAAAAAAAAAAAAATGTGTGGTTTTTTTCTTTTCTTTACATAAGCCACTGCACCTGGTCTTAGACTTTCTTTACAACAAATTCCCAAAACAGAAGTAGGTAGTCAATAATAGTAAAGTGGAAAGGTTACTTTTTTTTTTTTTTGGAGACAGAGTCTTGCTCTGTTGCTCAGACTGGAAGGAGCGCAGTGGCCTAATCTCGGCTCACTGCAACCTCAACCTCCTGGGTTCAGGTGATTCCCCTGTCTCAGCCTCTCGAGCAGCTGGGATTACAAGCGTCTGCCACCACACCTGGCTAATTTTTGCATTTTTAGTAGAGATGGGGTTTCACCGTGTTGGCCAGGCTGGTCTCAAAATCCTGACCTCAGGTGATCCTCCCGCCTTGGCCTCCCAAACTGCTGGGATCACAGGTATGAGCCACCACACCCAGCCAAAAGGTTATGTCCTGATGTTAAAAGTATCATCACTGACCAGGAGCTAAGACTGAAAAGTTTAATCAGGATTTTCTGGAGCTTTACATGACTGGTTTTCTTTCCTTCCTAAATTGTAAGCCAGAGTCCTTGCAGAACAGCTCATAAAATAACTGATAGCCTGTGCCAGCCAGGATATTAGATTTAAAATGTAGCTGTTGCATTGGTTTTTTTTTCCTCCAACTGGAACACATTACTTAGATTTGTTTGTCTACTAAGCTGGAGTAAAGGCAAAAAGATAAATGAGAAGGGGGATAAAGGAAGATCACATCTAACAAATCCAACATTAACAAAACACAATCCAACCCACAGAAGAGTAAGTCTTTCAGCAATGTTCTCCTACAGATGATCTAGCAAGGCTAAACACTATTAACAAATCAACTGAAGTATAAGGTGAAACACTGTAATTAAGACAAACAAATGACTTTGTGTTTACCTAACTAGCTAGATGGGCCGGACCTATGTTCTACTATCTTATAGGTTGTTTCACAGTAGGCTCCATTTAACAGACCTCATGGTTAAGAAAAAAAACAAACCATTTATCAAGAGGAAAAAATTAAACTGAATATTTAATTAGTGTCACATCATTAAATTATAAGTGCCATAGCATTGGCCTCGCCAAACCAGAATTTATTCATTATAGACAAGATTCTAGTGATTCTTCACTCAAAATATTAAATAAGAACCTTCTACATACTGACATTGTGCAGGGAATAAATGGGTAAACAATGTCCCTCCGCAGGGCGGTGACTATTTAAGAAAACGGGTTCCCCTCATTACTTTACCACAAAGAGCTTGACCTGAAGAAGAGGGAATCAGGACTCTAAACATAAAAGTCAGCAGCTATGAAAGCTTGTGTGTGCAGGTGTGAAGTGCTTTAGTTTTTTAAATAACCATACCAACTACATGCTGTGACTATCTCAGGGGGGCGATATTAACATCTGAAGGAGAAAGAAAGAGAGGCAAGTTAGATAAGCTAGAAAGTGGCCATCTTGGGATTTGAACTCTGCTCTGTCTGATGCCAAAAATCAGTGCTTTTGACTACTACCATACACGCTTTCTTGACTGAATAGACATGCAACTGAGTCTGTAGAGAATTTATATAGCTTATAACCAGCCCATAGAAAGAAGAAATATTTCAGAAAAGAATAAATGTTCAAATCGGAATTTAAACACTGTAAATATTTACCTTTCAGTTTATCTTGAACATAAGGTATTTAAGGAAGCATTCAAATGAGTTAATTATCCCTTCTTATGTTTTTAAAATCTACCATAGTAAAAACTCTCCACAGGTATTTAAATCTTTTTTACTAATAGCAGTAAGTGAATATTTAGTAAGCTAAAACGTACATTGTCAGCAGCTGCATGAAGACATACCTGAGGGATGGCACCATAGTTCCAGATGTATCCTTTATACGGGAACAAATTCGCAACGTAACGAAGTTTTCCTTTTTTCACATCTTGTTTAATGGGGTTTAGAGGGTCCTTCGTTGCAATCTGAAATAAAAAATTTCAAATGGTTGCATATTTGGATGTGAAATACTATTCAAATAAGGATGTGAGGAAATGAATTATGGTATCTATGTTCCCTAATTCCACTTTAATGATGTATTTTATCCCTAACGCTTTTATAATTGAACTAAAGGTGCTTCCAAAATCAGCCATTAAGTGGAAAGCTTAAGTGAGGTATACAGGAACTATCAAGAAGGGAAAAAGAACATTTACTAATCCTAGAAAGCAAAAACTAAAATTAGCTGGGATAAATTCTAACATTTGAGTAATAAAAAATACCATAATTTTTATTAAAAGGGCAAAATAAATATCCAATTTCAGCTCTCCTTTACATAATTTAAAATTCTTCAAATACTTGGGTATTGATTACACAAAACATGTGATGACCGTAAAAGAGTTTGTGATATAAAATGTGTTATCAATATCCATAACAAAAAGGCAATGATGGTAGGTATCATCAGAAAGAAACTAAAACAATGCAACTGAAATTCCAGGGAGATTATTTGTGGCTGGGTGACTAAGGAGCAGTCAGTGATGGGCTTAAAGAGAATAAAAGTAATTCTTGGCTTTGGGAACAGTGGAAGCAGAAATGTTGGAAAGGAAAGATGGAGGTATATTAGTAAATAGTTGAGTTCAGATGGAGCCCAAAGGGAAGACTGGTAGGCAGTGGGAGATACAACTAGGAAATAGACTGGGACCAGACAGAAAAACCCCGGAGTTCAGACGGTTCATCCTTGATCAAGTCAGTGTGACTAGATCAAAACCAATATCCTAAGTCTGACGCAAACGTAAGGTGAAACGTTACCTCCATTTTTGCATTAGACCAGCGTGGTACTTCGACTACCATGTGGAACACATCCTGAAAAAACAAAGAGAAGGTGAGATGGTCACCGGAGCCAGTTTGTTCTCTGAGGGAGCATGCCCTATGTCTTCCAAAGTTAAACTGTTCATCGTATCAGATCTTTGAAGTCAACTGGACTTTGAACCAAATGCATCCAAAAAGAGAATGATGGATGAAGAAATAATGCAATTATAGGAAAATATTAATTATAGAATCAAGGTGGGTCACTATATGATTGCTGACTGTATAGTTCATTTTAATTTTTTACTTTTGCTTTTAAATTTTTTTGTAGAGAAAAGGCCTTACCATGTTGCCCAGGCTGGTCTCAAACTCCTGACCTCAAGTGATCTTCCTGCCTCCACCTCCTAAAGTGCTGGGATTACAGGCGTGAGCCACCTCACCCAGCCAACTTACTATATAACTCTTAACTTTTCTGTTTGCTTTAAATTTTTCATAACAAAAATTGAGAGTGGAAAGAATGCTCCTAGGAAGGAAAGAAACAGTTCCTAAATAAACACAACAGAACCTGTACCTCTGAAGAAGGTCATTTTCAAAACTCTCTCCAAGGGCCAGTGTTATTTCCTTCAGAGACACTGCGATTACTCAAAATGTTTTTGGAGCTTCTATTTCAGAGACGGTTTATGAGACAAACCCCAAGTCAGCCTAATTACTTGGTTATACTTTATTTGGCCATATATGACCATGACTGATGTTTTAGCATCAAACAAAACTCATCAACTTCATTGCCCACATTATTCTCCCAATTTGGCTGTTTTTAGAAATAAATCCCCTCTCAAAAGGACTTTAACCTTGAAGATAAGAGAATATGTTCTAAAAAGATTTTAATCAATGATACTTCTATTGTAATGGGTTTACAGCCTTAAATTGACTACTACAAAATAGGTGATATACTCAGGGAGTAAGTTCCCATGGAGGACTAAAGCAACCATAGGTTTCTTTTTCTTTTTCTTTTTCTTTTTTTTGAGACAGAGTGTCGCTCGTTACCCAGGCTGGAGTGCAATAGCACGATCTCGGCTCACCGCAACCTCCGCCTCCTGGGTTCAAGCAATTCTCCTGCCTCAGCCTCCTGAGTAGCTGGGACTACAGGCTCGCGCCACCATGCCCAGCTAATTTTTTGTATTTTTAGTAGAGACGGGGTTTCACCACGTTGACCAGGATGGTCTCGATCTCTCGACCTCGTGATCCACCTGCCTCGGCCTCCCAAAGTGCTGGGATTACAGGCTTGAGCCACCGCGCCCGGCCAAGCATCCATAGGTTTCTACTCCAAGCCTCCTGACACTGTACCTACCCAATAAAACATAAAAACCAAAAGAATGGAAATGTTACTTAATTCCAGGACTGGAGAAACTGCTCCATCCCTGTATCTCTCTGAAATAACCAGATGGTTTAGAAAATGTAACACTAATTGTTTATACTGGGTAGAAAACCTCAGAACCAGGCTGGGTGCAGTGGCTTACACCAGTAATCCCAGCACTTTGGGAGGCCAAGGCAGGCAGATCATGAGGTCAGGAGTTCAAGATCATCTTGGCCAACATAGTGAAACCTTGTCTCTACTAAAAACTCAAAAATTAGCTGGGCATAGTGGCACACGCTTATAATCCCAGCTACTCAGGAGGCTGAGGCAGGAGAATCACTTGAACCTAGGAGGTGGAGGTTGCAGTGAGCCGAGATAGTACTACTGCACTCCAGCTTGGGCAACAGAGTGAGACTTTGTCTCAAAAAGAAAAAAAGAAAAACCTCAGAACCAATTTTTGACTAAATTTCACCTTACTCACTAAGTTTTCAAGAATTGTGTCTATCTAGTACCACTGCTCAGGTGTAAAAATGAGAGAGATCTGTGTAGGTCTGTGAAAAGAACAAGTTGGGGCTTGTAGTTGGGAACAGTAGTACCCTAAAGCTTCACAAGATGGAGCTGTTATGACATGAAAGATCAACTGAAGAGCTCACCAAGGTTAGTTGTTAATTTTGTTGAAATGCCACCGAATCACTCCTTCAAGAAAAACATAGCAAATAGAGCTGAAATAACTAATTCAAAGTTTGGAAACTATATTCAACACTTTGATAGCATTAAATGACAAATATGTATAGACTCTCAAAATACTATTACCTAATAACACAAACCTACATAATTAATGGGAAGGGAAAAAATCACAAGGAAGAAAACATCCTTCAGAAAATGGTAAAAGAAATTCTACTGCAAACAAAAGCTTGAAGGTCTGGTGTATTTTAGAAATTAGCTGGGCAAAAAGCTGCAAGGAGTACCTGCAAAAGCCAGAGTCAATTCATTGATTCTTTTTTCAACAAATATTTGTTGTGGACCACCAGGAAGTACCAGGCACTTTTCTAGGCTCTGAAGACTAGCAATGAATAAAATCAAAGTTCTTTTAACTCCCTAAGAGTTGGATCTCCAAATCAGGTACTTCCAGCTTGCAGACCTCAGGTACAGCTTGGGGTGAGTGACTTGTCTGTAAAATCAATATTTAGCACACTTTCAAATGCATGTAGATGTGTGATAGGAATTACTTCCTTTAAAAAAAAAAAGAGAGAGAGATGAGATCTTAGCCAGGGGTGGCTACTAACGCCTATAATCCTAGCACTTTGGGAAGCTGAGGTGGGAGGACTGCTTCAGACCAAGAGTTCAAGATCAACCTGACCAACACAGCAAGACCCCCATCTCTTAAAAAATTCTAAAAAAGAGAGAGACGAGGTCTCACTCTGTCACCCAGGCTGGAGTACAGTGATGCGATCATAGCTCACTACAGCCTCCAATTCTTGGTCTCAAACGATCTTCCTGTCTTGACCTCCTGAGTAGCTGGGCCTACAGGTATGTACCCTCACACCTGGCTAATTTTTTTTAAATTATGTTTTTGGAGATGAAGTCACAATATGTTGAGCAAGCTGGTCTCCAATTCCTAGCCTTAAGCAGTCCTGCCTATACCTCCCACGTAGCTGGGATTACAGGTGCTGCCCAGCTCTGTACTTACTATTTAAAACAATGAATTTGTAGTAGCCTTTAGTCACCATTTTCTCCATCGGTAATTAACATAAAAGAGGATGTTTGTAAATACTTCGGTATTTAAAAGTATGTGTCCCACATACTTTAGCAGGAATTACTACTGAAGAACAACTTACTTCTAGACATCCTGGTTACAATTCAAAGAGTTGCCACTGGGTAAACAGTGATATTTAAGATTTTTCAGGGCAACTGATATGAGAAATTCAACGAATTTTATAGCAACTCTGTTCCTATAAAAACTATTACTGTTTTATGCATTCTAATGATTCTAATATTCATACACTTAAAAAATACTGATTTTAAGAAAGTACTACCAGTTACAAATTCATTCCTTCTTTCTTTAATCCCAACTGGGTTCAGCTGGATCTCGTATTTACTGTCTTGTTATCCCCATTGTTAGGATTTCCATCCTCCAGTCCTACCACGCTTTGGAGTCTCAGTCAGTGCTCTGGTGTCAGGCTTCTCAGCTTGGTTTACAGTTTCAGAAAAGAAGGAAGTTAGTCTTCCTAGAGGGATGATTTTGACAAACCCAATAATTACCCTGCTGATAAACCAGTGGGGGATATGGGAAAAGGCAAACTATAACTTGAGCTCCGACTTCCCAAAGTCAGAAACAAAACTATTTCAGCCAGATGTGGTGGCTCACGCCTGTAATCCCTGCACTTTGGGAAGCTGAGGCAGGAAGATCACTTGAGGCCAGGAGTTCAAGACCAGTATGAGCAACATAGACAGACCCTGTCTCTAAATAAATAAATAAATAAATAAATGCCTATTTCACTTCCCAGATGTATAATCATTTTATCAAGTATCAAGATATTACAACAAAATGTTAAAGATGTCCAGATTCTAAGGAAATTGGAAACTCAACAAGTCTATATTATATCACTCCATTAATGAAAAATATTTCAAATAAAAATGTTTCAGGAATAGAAGAACTATCTCCTGTATCTTGGTTAGGCTTATAACTTCATGAATTAAACAGGAATATTATAGCAGTATGGTGAGGGCCAGTCTCATCTCCAAACTGGTTAGGGTTCTTGTGGAATAACTCAGTAGTCTGACAAGTCATTTATTAATAAATAGGCTGTGGCCATTTGGTAGGCTGTTATTACTAACACAGTGAAGTACATATTTATGGAATATGCTCTTAATTTAATCACATCTCATCTTTAAATCTTAGCGGTAAAGTTCGATATGTCCTTATTGAGACTTATTTCTAACCCTGGATTTGGTAAATACGATGAACTATATATACTACAGCATTACACAAGTGGCCAACATTAGCATTTTCAAGTTCACTTATCATATGTTTCTCTAGATAACTTCAGAAATCAAGTAAATATCAGGGTTAGAAAGAAACAAAAATCAACTTCTGATCCCACCACTTTTTTCTTTCTTTTTTTTTTTTTTTTTTTTGAGACAGAGTCTCACTCTGTCACCCAGGCTGAAGTGCAGTGGCATGGTCTCAGCTCAATGCAACCTCCTTCTCCAGGGCTCAAGTAATCCTCATACCTCAGCCCTCCTGAGTAGCTGGGACTATAGGCACCTGCCACCACACCCAGCTAATTTATTTTTTATTTTTTATTTTTAGTAAAGACAGGGTTTCACTATATTGCTGAGACTGGTCTTGAACTGAGCTCTAGCAATTCGTCTGCCTAGGCATCTCAGAGTGCTAGAATTACAGGTATGAGCCACGGCACCCAGTCCACCACCCATTTCTTTATCTTTATTGTTTTGCAATAAAATTTGGAGAAAAAACAGTGGAGGGAGAGAGAATTTTCTTTAAATTTATCTAGAGAATAGACATAAAACAAGAAGCTAATACAAACAAATCTTTACCTTTTTTAAAAAAAAATTAACTTCCTAGACTATAACTTTAGATTTGGAGTATAAAATCCCTATCAGAAGAGCTGATATAGTTAAAAGGAAATGTTAAGAGCTCATATAGTTAAAAGAAAATGTTCCATCTCCATAAAGATGCTTTCAGAAAGGTATACCAGATTTCACCATTTTCAAGAATACTTTATCTTATTCACTGCTTACCAAATGACAATGGCTCTTAACTCTAAGTTTTGGCTGTAAAGTTGGTTATATGATTATTGAAGGATATACTTTAAGTTGTTAAAAGTATATGGATTCCTGAATTATTTCATTGGCAATAACAGAAGTCTATTTGAGAAGCTAACAGAAAGAAATATGATGATCAAACTTCACTGTTGTGACCCTTATTCATTTAGAACTGTAACTTAGCAAAGAAAGACATGATTTACACCAACCCAAAAAACATTTGCTCAACAAATTGCATTAAAATTCCAAGGGAGATCATTAACTTATTAAAGTAAAAAAAAAATTAAAACACATACACGTAAAACTTTTAGTAATACTTACTTTTTTTCCAGTTACATAGGTTTTTTGCTCATAGCAACTCGAACAAAGGCCTGTATTTGCTACTACACACTACCATATGTACCTGTGTAGAGCAATAACTTGTCATGTCATAATTAAGAATAGCTGCTGGCCATGTGTGGTAGCTCACCCTGAAATCCCAGCATTTTGGGAGCTGAGGTGGGCGGACTGTTTGAGCTCATGAGTTTGAGACCAGTGAAAGCCTGTCTCTACAAATACAAAAAAAAAAATTAGCCAGGTATGGTGGTGCACACCTGTAGACTCAGCTACTCAGGAGGCTGAGGTGGGAGGACTGCATGAGACCAGGAGGCGGAGACTGCAGTGAATCGATATCACGCCACTACACTCCAGCCTGGGAGACAGAGTGAGACCCTGTCTCAAAAAAGAGAAAGAAAAAGCTGCTATTTTTGCCAATTTTTTTCTCTTCAGATAAGCTTTATGATGACTAAATTTTGAAAACAGATATTCTAACCAAAATCTGTTTATTTTCCTCTCTTTATAAAATCAAGCAAAAGGGTCTGCATTTCCAGTTGTCAAAACTTTTCTGATTTGCAATGACTAATAATTTTGACCATGGAATCTTTTCCAAGAAAAATGCATTTATGCCAAATTGTAGATAATATTCTGTGAAGTTTCTGAAGCATCAATCTGTTTGATTAGAGGCTTGACTTTCTTTCAGAAGAGAAAAAAAGAAACACATATTCCATATTTATATATGCTTCTATATGCTCCCAACAATCACCTGAAAAAAAATAGCACCCTACATTGTCAGAACTAGAATTAATATGAAAGTTTAAGATATAGAATAGAAAAATACCTGATTTCTAAAATCAAAAAATCAGGTCATGATATCTGAGCACTTTAAGATTTAGAGAAAGCTTTCATCTGCTCAGTGTTTCATACTGTTTATGCTATGTTTTGGACTTCTAAAATTTCTGGTATCTCAAAAGTTCTATGCTAGAAGATACTCCGAGCTATAGATGCTTTTATATTTGATCCTAAAATTGACTCAGATCAAAGGACATCCCTACAATTTAAAAACATCCAGGGAGCCCTTGCTTTTACCTTCTCTACCCACTAGATGTGGACAAAGCAGAGTACTCAAGGCAAAAGATTTTCCAGAACAGGCTGGACTGATTTAATGGCATTTGCCAAACTGAATATCCACATTAAAAGGTCCTGATATGGGTTGGGCACAGTGGCTCACGCCTATAATCCCAACACTTTGGGAGGCTAAGATGGGCAGATTGCTTGAACTCAGGAGTTCAAAACTAGCCTGGGCACATAGGGAAACCCCATCTCTACAAAAAATAGAAAAATTAGCTGGGCGTGTTAGTGTGTCCCTATGGTCTCAGCTATTCAGGAGGCTGGGGCAGGAGGACCACTTGTGCCTGGAAGGCTGAAGCTGCAGTAAGCCATGATCATGCCACTGCACTCCAGACTGGGTGACAAAGAGAATCTGTCTCAAAAAAAAAAAAAAAAAAAAAAAAAAAATGGCTGATATGGATATGAGCCTTTGGACATTTTTCCTTAGTCGAGCTGACTAGCTGTATTAAAGGCACATGCTCACTGGATCACGACATTCCCTCATTATCATCCCTCAGATGCCTGATCATATTAGGAATAAAGTCTAAGGTGAAGCCCATGAGAATGTATTTATGTAAACTTAATCACAATGGATTTTTTATAAAAAAGAAAAACACTCAAGTTAATCGGATTTTTTTTTAAGCTATAATCCAGAATGATGTCAACCACACCTTCATTTGTGTTTTAAACAAGTAACTTCCTTAAAAACAAAACAACATAATGAATTCCTTCGGCCTCTCAGGCAGGAAGGCTTCTGTCCAAGATCCACTGAGGTCTAAACTACTGGTAAAATCCAGAGTCGTAAGAGCTTGTGCTTTTGAGCTGGGACAGGGCGAGCCAAGAGCAGAGTCTTCATTTGAGTAATCCACTTTATAGACCAGTCCCTTATAAGACTTCAGTATCCCAGAGTAATCTGAGTGAACACACTTAACAGGACACCAAAATGTAGCCTGTTTCCTATTTTGGAATAACTTGAAGCAGCAATAAGAGCAGGTACCAAAACATCTATGATCATCTGGTCCTTGGCTGGAATACCGGCCAGTGACTTAAGAACACTGTGAAAACAGCTCTATTTCAAGAAAATGTTTTCCCTCCTTAGCACACCTGTATGGCAGGGTATTATCAGTAAACTTAGGGTCATCATTTTATACCTCTTCATTGCTCAAAATGGTCTGAGATGCTACAATATGATATATATACATACTATTATACAACAAGCAGATAATTCAAGCCAACCTAATGTGGCCAATTCAAGAGGGGAAGATTCTGCAGTTTATATCAACTCCCGGGAGATCAGACGTAAGAAATTCGAGTTTGTGAATAAATACAACTCTGATATTCCCACAGGAAAAACACATGCCAATTTGAGGTCCCTCCTGTACTTGTGGCACATAATTGGCCTGGGGCTGTTTGATCCATTGCCTCCAATTGGAGTCTTGCCCAGGCAGGCTCCTCGTAAGCAATGCAAAAACTGGAATTTCTGGCAGTACAGAACTGCAGCAGACTTCCTGGCAGAAATGCAATGATTTGTCTATTTCTATCTAATAGTCACACATTTTTTTTAAATGACTGTTTAAAGTTGTACTTATAACACATGTTCTTTGGAAAAAGATTAGACAATATAAAAAGACAAAAATGAAAATAAAACCAAGGGTGGCAGTGCCACAAATCATAAATATTTTGATATATATTTTTTATTGTTATTTATTTTTCTGAGACAGGGTCTTGCTATGTTGCCAGTCTGGTCTCAAACCCCTGGGCTCAAGTGCTTCTCCCAGCACAGCCTCCCAAGTGAGATTACAATCACCCAGCACCCAGCTATTCTGGTGTATATAGTCGTAGACTTGTCTTCCCCTAAAAAAGTAAAGATTTTTACCAATTTGTGGTAAACCTACCAATCTGTGCTAAAGTTAGGTTTCTTCTTGCTGGTGTATACAGGAACAGCTATTTCCTTTTAGAAGTCTGTGTGCCTACATTTATTAACACTATCTTAATTGCACAAATCTCAACTGTACTAGCCCGTGACTAAATTTTCCTATACTCATTGAATAATCTAGATTATTTTTACCGTTTAATAAAGATCCCACAGCCAAAATTCTGTGCTGGCTACCTGGTTTATTTTAAAACCACTAATGAAGTATTAAGATTTTAGTTCCAAATACACATACAAAAAGGACCAATGTAATTTTTTTTTTTTTTTTTTTTACCAAGACAGCTTACTTTTTCTTTTATTCCTCTTCTCCTTCCCCAAATTATATTTGCTTCTTTAACTAAATAATCTAGTCTTTTTCTTTTCTTTCTTTTTTTTTTTTTAAAGAATAATAAGAAAAAGAATAAAGAAGAGGAAGAAAGAGAAAGAGGAAGAGGGAGAGAGGATGGGGGTATTGCTTTATTGCCCGGGCTAGAATGCAGTCTAAATATGGGTATGCCTATAATTGTGCTTAATAATGGAGACATGAAAGAAAATGAGGGAAGAGAATAATAAACAAGGAGCCAACCAACATTTCGTTTAAACTTCTAAGTTGATATGATGTGGTACTGATAAGAGTGTATATTTTGTGTATTTCAAGTGGAGAGTTCTATAAATGTTAATTACGTTTACTTGTTCCAGATCTGAGTTCAAGTCCTGGATATCGTCGTTAATTTTCTGTCTCATTGATCTGTCTAATATTAATGTTGAAGTCTCCCACTATTATTGTGTGGGAGTCTAAGTCTCTTTATTAGTCTTGTATGTCTGGGTATTCCTGTATTGGGTGCGTATATATTTAGGATCTTTAGCTCTTCTTGTTGTTGCATTGATCCTTTTATCATTATATAATATCCTTCTTTGCTTCTTTTGATCTTTGTTGCTTTAACGACTATTTTATCAGAGGCAAAAATTGTAACTTCTGCTTTTTATTTATTTATTTTAGCTCTCTGTTTGGTTGGTAAATCTTTCTCCATCCCTTGTTTTGAGTCTTTGTGTATCCTCGAATGTGAGATGGGTCTGGATGCAGCATACCGATGGGTTTTAGTTTTTTATTCAAATTGGCTGTCTGTCTTTGGATTGGGGGATTTAGTCAATTTAAATTTAGAATTAATAATAATATCTGTGAGTTTAATACTGCCATTTAATATTAGCTGGCTATTTTGCCCATTAGTTGTTGTAAATTCTTCATCATATTAATGCTCTTTACTTTTTGGTATTTTTTTAGAAAGGCTGATACTGTTTGTTCCTTTCTATGTGTAGTGGTTCTTTCAGAAGCTCTTGTAAAGCAGGCCTGGTGGTGATGAATTCTCTGAGTGCTTGCTTGTTCACAAAAAACTTTATTTTTCCTTCGCTTATGAAGCTCACTTTGGCTGGATGTGAAATTCTTGGCTGAAAGTTCTTTTCTCTAAGGATGTTGAATATTGGTCCCCACTCTCTTCTGGCTTGTAGGGTTTCTGCTGAGAGATCTGCTGTAAGTCTGCTAGGCTTCCCTTTGTGGGTAACCTGACCTTTCTCTCTGGCTGCCCTTAGTATTTTCTCCTTCATTTCAACCCTGGTGAATCTGACGATTACGTGCCTTGGAGTTGCTCTTCTTGAGGAATATCTTTGTGGTGTTCTCTGTATTACCTGAAGTTAAATATTATCCTGCCTTGCTAGATTGGGAAAATTTTCCTGAATAATATCCTGAAGCGTATTTTCCAGCTTGGATTCATTCTCTTCATCACATTCAGGTACACCTATCAAGCGTAGATTAGGTCTTTTCACATAGTCCCATATTTCTTGGAGACTTTGCTCATTCCTTTTTATACTTTTTTCTCTAATCTTGTCTTCTTGTTTTATTTCATTGAGTTGGTCTTCGACCTCTGATATCCTTTCTTCTGCTTGATCAATTCGACTGTTAAAACTTGTGCGTACTTCACGTAGTTCTCGTATTGTGTTTTTCAGCTCCATCAATTCACTTATTTTCCTCTCTAAATTGTGTATTCTTGTTAACATTTCGTCAAACCTTTTTTCAAAGTTCTTAGTTTCTTTGGATTGGGTTAGAACAAGTTCTTTTAATTCACAGAAGTTTCTTATTATCCACCTTTTGAAGCCTGCTTCTGTAATTGGAACACACTCGTTCTCCATCAAGCCTTGTTGCATTGCTGATGAGGAACTGTGATCCCCTGCTGAGGGAGAGGCATTCTGATCTTGGGTATTCTCAGCCTTTTTGGGCTGTTTTCTTCCCTTCGTTGTAGATTTATCCATCTGTGGTCTTTATAATTACCGTCTTTGTAATTGGGTTTCTGAGTGGACGTCCAACTTATTGATTCTCAGCGCCGAAATCTGAGCAACCCACTGCGCCGACTAAATCAGCGGCGTTAAGATTGATGGTGCTTTTCTGACTCTGCACCAAGAACCGACGCTCTGAGGCGCCGGCAAAACCGCCTCGCTGGTCACAAGAGTCGCGCTAGCACCCGTGGGGCTTCTCTGCTGGGAATCTCCTGGTGCGTGAGCAACAAGAATTCATGTGAAGGTGTGGCGTCCTCTCGTTCTTTGCACTTTCACTGGGAGCTACAATCCCGAGCTGCTAGTGATCAGCCATCTTGGATCTCTCTCCAATAATCGTCTTAAGACTAATTTCTTATTTAGTCAATGGACCTTTTTTTTGGAGACAGGGTATCGCTCTGTCACCCAAGCTGGAGTGCAGTGGTGCCATCTCGGCTCACTGCAACCTCTGCCTCTCAGGCACAAGCGATCCTCCAACCTCAGCCTTCCAAGTCACTCAGACTACAGGCACATGCCACCATGCCTGGCTAATTTTTTAAATTTTTTTGTAGAGACAGGGTTTTGCCACGTTGCCCAGGATGTTCTCGAACTTCCGGCCTCAGCCTCCCAAAGTGCTGGGATTAGAGGCGTGAGCCACTGCCCCCGGCCTAATCAATGAACCTTTAACTCACACCACAACGAGGCATTTTAAGCACTTGTTGAAAGACATGTAAGAAAATTAATACGTAGAACTAGCTGATCTGAGTAAAGAGACTATGTCCAAAAGACAAGGATGTCTTACCTTATCTGCATAAATTGGAATATCATGAAATGGAGATATATATTGTCCTTTCTCATTTTCTGCAAAATAAATTGGAAAAAGTTATCACTGTAATTCATTGTATTGCTAAATGCACATAGTATACTTTTTTTTTTGAGATAGGGTCTCTTACTCTGACATCCAGGATAGTGTACAATGATGTGATCTTGGCCTACTGCCACCCCTGCTTCCCTCTTGGAGGCTCAAGTGATCCTCCTTCCTCAACCTCCTGAGTAGCTGGAACTACAGACGCGAGCTTCTACGTCTGGCTAGTTTTTGTATTTTTTGTAGAGACGGGGTATTCCCATGTTTCCCAGGCTGGTCTCCAACTCCTGAGCTCAAAGCAGTCTGCCCACCACACCCGATCAGTACACTTTTTTTTATACCAAGATACTATTCTCACACCAGAAAAACTGGTTGTATACTTCACTTCTCCTGACTGCACTCCCAGGCTAGGCTGGGTTTACATTCTACGCACTCTGTAGGCATCTAATAAGTACAAATTTCTATCCTGACAGCAGAGACTACCTAATACACAAAAGGCAATTGCTTTGGACGATTTAATTGTTTTGGACTGAACTTAACATCAGTTAACAGTTTACAGAACTATTATGAAGTACTTGGGAGGAAGGGAGGGTACCATTTTGCTAAATTATAAACAATGTAGCTAAAAGTGGTGTTCTGAGAGACAGACAGCCATCTTAGATTAGGACTTTCTTTAAGGATAATCAAGTTGCAACAAACACCTTCACAAATAATTTCTATTATATTCTGGATATATATTACTAATATATTCTAGAGGTCTAAATATAGCCAAAAAGTAATTTTAAAACTCCCTCAGTATTCTTCAGAAAACCTACAGACTGTCTACATTGCATCCCTTCAAGTTTAAAAATTAAAGTGGAGGCCAGGTGTGGTGGCTCAAGACTGTAATCCCTGCACTTTGGGAGGCTTAAGCAGGTGGATCACTGGAGGTCAGCAGTCTGAGACCAGCCTGGTCAACATGGTGAAACCCTGTCTCTACTAAAAATACAAAAATTACCCACATGGTGGCAAGTGCCTGTAATTTCAGCTACTAGGGAGGCTGAGGCAGGAGAATCACTTGAACCTGGGAGGCAGAAGTTGCAGGGAGTGGAGACTGCACTACTGCACTCCAGCCTGGGCAACAAAGCTAGACTCTGTCTCAAAAACGAACAAAGAAAAATCAAAGTGTAATAGGAAAAATAGAACAGTGACCACTCATAATCCTATAAAAGTCCCTTTGGGGTCAATTGTGACTTTGCAGTCTGCCCAACCCTTTATCAGTTTTAAAGAAATTGACAAATGTAACATTATAAAGCTAAAAAATGTTTATTTTTATTAAGGAAGGATAAAGCACTTAAAATTTGATAACTATATAGTGCATTCTAATTATTGTTTCTCAAGTTCCAGAGAGTTCTACTTGGTAAAAAACAGTTACTTCAGCTAGTGTCAAAGTCTAGGAGTAGCTCTGGTCTCCCATAACGGCCACCAAATACTCATTGCAAATAAATAACCTAAGTAAAAGCAGTGTTTTTGTTCTGCATATATAGCCTGAAGATCCACCCCTCACCTTCAAATCAGACAGTCACCTCTGTAAGCCCTTCCTACAGAGAAAGTCTGGAGTCAACACTATTTCCAGAAAAACAGTTCCATGAACTATTGGTCAAAAGTTACTGCACTGTCCTTGCTGCTTGATTGCAAAATTAAATAAAATGGAGAGTGGGGGTAGTTCTCATCTTCCTGGATTGTATCTGATATTTTAACCTTCAGCTAGATGTGTGAGCTTTATGGTTCACTTTCGTTTTCCTCCCACACCAGGCTCTTTTTGCTAGGAGCTTTGTTCCTTCAATGCCTATTCCCATTGGCCCCCTCTACTCCCCGCTTCACCAACTCAAGAGTTTGAGGCACCTGCCCATTTCCTTCCAAATAAAACTGTAAAGAGATTAAAATAGAAGCGCCTTTGGTGATACATTCACTACTGCCTCGGTTATCTCCCATAATCTACTCCTAGTAGCTGGGGGTGGAGGGAGTAATAGGATAAAGAAAATCTCCACGTAGCTTTCCTCCACCTACAAGGTTAAAAAAAAGGTGGCGGCGATAAGGAGCGTGGAGGGCGCCAGCCTGCAGCCTCCCGGCTTCCACATGCAGCCTTAGGGGCAGGACCTGGGGTAGGTACCCCCTTAGACACCGAATCCTGCACAAGGTAAAAACTTGGCACTTTCTTAGTCATGCTTTCAGATTGACGTCATCTGTTTGATTTGCGGGGAACAGCTTTCTGTTTCATAAGGAGCATTCCCAGCATCAGCGCTAAGAGAAAACGGGGCGGAGAGGCAGGAGCGTTACCCGGGACCAGAGGGCCGGTCCAGCGCCTTCACAGACGGCTCCCGATCCGGGTCTCGGTTTCCCCGTCTGTAAAACCAGGGAGTGGACTTGGCTCCGCTCAGCGCCGATAATCTGAGCTACGGCGGCAGAATTAAGGTCTTTAGGAAGTCACTGCCCCCCTGGGTCGCCGTTCCTCCAAACTGAGCAATCCTCTTACAGAGATTATGTTACCTCCAGGCACCTTTCTAGGGTGGGTCGGTGATTTCCTTTTCTCTTCAGACCCTGCCCGAGCTGGACACCTGCAAAACTAGCTGGGCCCAGGTTTGGATACCCCGAAGCGTGAGAAAGGGACCATTTCTGTTCAGCGGGGAGGGATGGCCGGAGGCGATCCCCGCCGGCGGCAAGTGGGCAATGCTAGGCCGGCCAGGCCCCAAGACGCATCCGAGGAGCTGGACTCGCGTCGGAGACTTGGGGCCGAGCGCGGGCCGCACCCTCCCGGGGAGGAGAGGCCCGGGAATGAATGGGCTGACGCGAGGGGAGGGTCCGCTAGCTGCAGACACTCACTGAGGAAGACTCGGTACTCCAGGGAGAAGGGCGCGGCGCGCTCCTCGGTGCTGAAGCCGCTCATGGTGCCGGAGTCCAGTAGCCGCAGCTGCCACAGAGCCACCAGCCCGCACGCGGCGCCGACTGACAAGGAGAGAGCTCCGCGCCTGCGCACTGAGAGCACTGGCCTGGAGGGCGGGGCGGGGAGCTTTGTTAATTCGCCTCCGCTCGCGTTCCCACCCCCGCTCGGCCCACCCCGTGCGCAGGCGCACTCCGCCCGGCCCGGATGACAGCACTCCCCAGCCCCGCCCCTCGGGCCCCGCCTCCGCGACGGCCACCCTGGCTCATAGACTGGGCCACGTGGCTGCCGCCGGAATTGGCTCTCTGTTCCTTTGGCTTTGGGCTCTCAGCTTGGACCAGCTAGGAGTTGACCACCGACCACGCACACAGGGAACTCACTTTTGATTCTTACACACGCCTCCCCGCAGATCTATTCCTTATCTAAAAGATCATTGATAAGTCACCTCTTCCATACAGGCCCTGCTTGCGGTCTTAAAGGTGAGCATTTTTCTGATCCGTTTTAACAAAGTTGAGACCTGTTACTGACACCCCTAGTGGCTACAAATAAGGTACCCGCTCCTCCACTTTCTATAACCACTCTGACTCCGTTGCTTATCTGGTAAATGAAGATAATAATAGTAACTATTTCATGAATTGTTGGGATGATTACCCGAGTTAATACACGTCAAGGGCTTGGATCTGAGCCTGGCTCTTTGTAAACACTCTGGAAGTTGTTACTGTCACCCTTCCCAGTGGGGGAGGATTTACGATTCCCCCTCCCCCACCTTTCTTAACCCACCTGGGTCCCCAGGGGCTTCAGATGGAAGCACGGGGAAGGGCTAGGAGTGAGCTAGAGTCCTGTGAGGGATTGCTTTCAGGGATAGGCTCCTCTGAGCTTGTTGTCCTGTTTATGTTCCATCATGTCAGGCCAGACCCTAAAAACTAAAGTCTGATTGAGGCAGTGGGCAAATATTTGCAACACTTACCTTCCCAGGCATATATGTTTTTAAAAAAAGTATATAAAAAAAAAAGTATGTTCAAAATTCTCAATATAAATTAGGAAATTATTATTCACATTTCAAAGAATGCCTAGTCTTATTTTTTAAAAAAATTGATGGCCAGGATTTTTTTAAATAACTGTTTTTCCAGACCATTAAAGATAATGTGCCTTAATGACATTTTGAATTAAACTTTTTCAAAATATTGTCTATTGTAAAAAATAATATTAAATGAAGATGTAGTAAGATCTCCAATTAGTCATGGTGTCCCTCCCTTTGTCTCCATCCAACTCCCAAACCCCACTGATACCCATTCATTTTCAGAAGGCTGTGGTTCACTGATTTTTTGAACATTACACCACACTGTTTTACTGCAGTTAGAACAGAAAGGCAGGAAAAAAAACTTAGGGAAGCAATAGTTTGTCAATAATTAGGGTCCAGGCCAGGCACAGTGACTTAGGCCTTTAATCCCAGCACTTTGGGAGGTCGAGGCAGGTGTTGAGATCAGCCTAGCCAACGTAGTGAAACCCCATCCCTGCTAAAAATACAAATTAGCTAGGTGTGGTGGCATGTGCCTATAATCCCAGCTACTCGGGAGGCTGAGGCACGAGAATGCTCAGACCCAGGAGGTAAAGGTTGCAGTGAGCTGAGATCACACCAGTGCATTCCAGCCTGGGTGACAGAGCGAGACTCTGTTTCAAAAAAAAAAAAGTAGACAAGTTCAGAGAATATTTTAAGGGGATGCTCTTTTGGTTAACTGCTATATCACTTTTCTGCCTTTGAGCAGATGGAACCAATTTTCTTGGAAAAACTCAGACTCTCATCTGTGACTGACTTATCAAAATAGCGATAATGAATAATAATGTTCTGCACACACTTTTTCCCTTTGCCTCCTGCCACCTCAGAGCAAGATAATTAAGTCTCATTGACTTTTGGACTTGCACACTGGCACTTGTTTCATCGAATGTATTCAGAGAGCCAGTCAGTACCAGCTTGTAAAACACCCAGCCCTGGTGCATTGTAACTTTCCTTTGCAGGCAAGTATAGTGAGCCCAAAAGGACAGTGGTCAACTTACGTCTCCCTAGGGCCTAGCACAGTACACAGCCTTGAGTAGATGTTTAGTGAATCTTCGCTGGGCTAATGGGTGGAGGAATTAATGAAAACGTGGAAAATACCTTCTTAAGTATATTAGTCTGACAAAGGAGTCCAAATCTTCTCAAATATTATCTTTCTTGCTCGGTGACCAAATCTAGTGGCACTTTTTAGTCCATATCCTGTCCCCTTTGTGGGTGACCCTGTTGGGTGCCTCTGATTTCCTTCTTTGGTTTTTGACTACATTTTCTTCTTTTTTCTTTTCTTTTCTTTTTTTTTTTTTTTTTTTTTTTTTTTTTGAGACAGAGTCTTGCTCTGTCACCTAGGCTGGAGTGCAGTGGTGTGATCTCGGCTCACTGCCACCTCCACCTTCCAGGTTCAACTGATTCTTGTACCTCAGCCTCTTGAGTAACTGGAATCACAGGCTTGCACTACCATGCCCAGCAAATTTTTGTATTTTTAGTAGAAACAGAGTTTCACCATGTTGGCCAGGCTGGTCTCAAACTCCTGGCTTCAAATGATTTGTCCACCTCAGCCTCCCAAAGTGTTGGGATTACAGGCATGAGCCACCGCACCCAGCCCCAAGAAGGGGTTTTAATGGGAAAATAACATGACCAGAATTGCATTAAGAAAAGGTACTATTAGCAGCTTGGAACTTGGATTGAGGTTTAGTAAGACTAGAGGCAGGGAGACCAATGTAGTCCACTGCAGGGTCCCAGTTGAAAGATGATGGTGGCATCCTGAACTTGGGTGGCAAAAGAGAAGGCTGATTACAGAGCTGTGTTTGAGGTAGAATCAATGGAATTATTGGTTGAATAGAGTGGAAGATGAGAGAGGTGGAGATTCGAGGATGAGTCCCAGGTTTCTGGCTACAACAACTGGTTGAGTTGAATGGTGTGTCATTTACTGAGAGAGTCTAGGTGAAATGGGGGTATTATACCAAACACTGCTAGTTCCCTGCCCAATGGCTGTATTACCTTCTCTTTTCTAACAGAATCCTGGTTTTGTTCAAGAAATTGGGTGCAGTGGCTCACGCTTGTAATCCCAGCACTTTGGGAGGCTAAGGAGGACAGATCACCTGAGGTCAGGAGTTCAGGACCAACATGGCCAACATGGTGAAACCCCGTCTCTACTAAGAATACAAAAATCAGCTGGGCGTGTTGGCACTTGTTTGTAATCCCAGCTACTCAGGAGGTTGAGGCAGGAGAATCGTTAGAACCTGGGAGGCAGAGGTTGCCGTGAGCCAAGATCATGCTATTGCACTCGAGCCTGGGCAACAAGAGCAAAAACTGTCTCAAAATAAAATAAAATAATAAATATATAAATAAAGTAAAATAAAAAGAGGTTACTCTTCTGTGCACACCTTTGCTTCAGGACAGCCAGCCCTTCCTTCATCTTCAAGGAATGAGTTTTATATGAGCAAAGACAATCATGATTGCCAGTGATTTTTTTCAGTCATGTAAATGTGATACAGTACTGTCCGATGGGGTGAAGGGAAGGCTGCTAGAGGGTTTCTGGAACATTTTTACTTTATCTTAAAAAGAGTACCATTCTAAATGCTTGTTTAAAGTCACAGAGATTTGGGGGTTGTTCATTATGGCACCATAATCTGGCAAGAGCTGATTAATACAAATGGCTAACAGTGGCAGTTTTCTTATGAGATCTCCACCATAAGGAGAGTTTGCCTGGGAACCAAGCTGCCATGCAGAGATCAGCAAAACAGAAAGATAGAAATAACTTATATTCCTTTTTTTTTAGATAGAGTCTCGCTCTGTCACCAGGCTGGAGTGCAGTGGTGTGATCTCAGCTCACTGCAACCTCCGCCTCCCAGGTTCAAGTGATTCTCCTGCCTCAACCTCCTGAGTAGCTGGGACTACAGGTGCACACCACCATGCCCAGCTAATTTTTTTTCGATTTTTTAGTAGAGACGGGGTTTCATCATGTTGGCCAGGATGGTCTCGATCTCTTGACCTTGTGATCCACCCACCTCGGCCTCCCAAAGTGCTGGGATTACAGGCGTGAGCCATTGGGTCCAGCCAACTTACATTCTTAAGATATTTTTGAGCTACTGACTTAACTGGCCCTGGGACTACTTTTCATTTGAACTTCGTGTCTCATTAGATAATAAATTCCTTACAATTTAAACCTGTTAAATGGAAAGTTTTTGTGACTTGAAACCAAAAGTATCTTGGCTCAGATAGACTGGAAGCTTGAAAAAGTTACATGGATGTATCTTGAAGACATGAACCTTCGCCATGTTGGCCTGGCCTCAAATGATCCACCTACCTCGGCCTCCCAAAGTGCTGGGATTCTAGACATGAGTCATTGAGCCTGGCCATGACTACATTCTCTTCTCATGTTCTTCCTACTTCTTTGCTACTCATCTCAGCCTTCTTCATTTCATCTTTTTTTTCCTCACCACTATACTAATGAGGACATTTCATCTTAATCATCGTTGTCTTTCTTATTTCTCATGTTCTGTCTCTCTAGAGAGATACTCTCTGTCTAGGTTATATCATGTATGTCTTTGGTGTCAGCTACCACCTACAGGTCCTATAACATGAAAACTTTCAAATCTATATTGAAATCTATTATTACGTTCAGTAAAATAAGCCAAACAAGAAAAGGGCCAGTAGTGTGTGCTTCCACTTACATGAGGTACCTAGAATAGGGGAATTCATAGAGAGAAAAAAGAGTGGTGGTTGTTAGGGCCTAGAAGGAAAGAGGGAAAAGGAGGTATTGTTTTTTTGTTTTTTTTTTTGTTTTTTGGTTTTTTTTTGAGACGGAGTTTCACTCTTGTTACCTAGGCTGGAGTGCAATGGCGCGATCTCGGCTCACCGCAACCTCCGCCTCCTGGGTTCAGGCAATTCTCCTGCCTCAGCCTCCTGAGTAGCTGGGATTACAGGCACGAGCCACCATGCCCAGCTAATTTTTTGTATTTTTAGTAGAGACGAGGTTTCACCATGTTGACCAGGATGGTCTCAATCTCTCGACCTCGTGATCCACCTGCCTTGGCCTCCCAAAGTGCTAGGATTACAGGCTTGAGCCACAGTGCCCGGCCGAGGTATTGTTTAATGGATGTGGAGTTTCAGTTTGGGAAGATGAAAAAATTCTGGAGGTAGGGTGCAGTGGCTCACGCTTATAATCCCAGCACTTTGGGAGGCCGAGGCAGTTGGATCACTTAAGGTTAGGAGTTTAAAACCAGCCTGGCCAACATGGCAAAACCTTATCTCTACTAAAAATACAAAAATTAGCCAGGCCTAGTGGTATGTACCTATAGTCCCAGCTACTCAGGAGGCTGAGGCAGGAAAATCACATTAATCCAGGAGGCAGATGTTGCAGTGAGCCAAGATCGTGCCACTGCACTCCAGTCTAGGTGACAGCAAGACTCTGTCTCAAAAAAAAAAAAGAAAGATGAAAAAAGTTCTGGAGATGGATGGTGGTAATGGTTCACAATATGAGTGTTCATCATGCCACTGAGCTGTACACTTAAAAATGGTCAAGATGGCAAAAAAAAAAAAATTATCAAAGCAGATACATGTTTTTTTCCAAACAAACACAAAGTTTGAGACATCCAAGATTAAGTTAATCCAAAATTTGTACATAGGGTGGTGTATCAGCTAAAGTCAACCAGAGAAACAAAAACTACTCAAACTGCTAAAGATAGGAATTTTAAGGCAGGGAATTGGTCACTGGGTAACAGAAGAGTTGAGCAACCAAATAGAGATCGGTGACGGCAGAAAGCCACTGTCACCTCTAGGCTGGAGAGATGGGAGACAGAGGCAGAGTCACCCAAAGGGAGGTGTGCAGGGGCTCTCGGTGGAGCTGGCAGCACAGTGGGCCTGTTCATCTGTACAGAGTTGCTGCTGGAGATGCTGCCGGGGCAGAAAGGGAAGGGAGACATGCCCCTTCCCTTCCTCGACCACTCCTCCGATCTCCTGCCTGTGTCTCCACTGGCTAGGCCCCAGTGGAAGCCCATTGTGTTAGTCGACTTTTACCTGTTTATGCTGCTGTAACAAACAGTATTTTTAAAATCTCATTTGTTTATAAGAATGAACACGTTTCTTGTTCAGGTTACATGAACAATGGGCCAGTTGTGGTTCTGCCCCAGCTGTCTTCCTATTTTCAGCTCAGGCTGAAGTAGTCTCCTCCATTTTGGTCTTGCTGCAGAGGGAAAAAGAAATGACAAATCACACAATGGCTCACCAGCTTTTGCTCAAAAATGGTATATGTCACTTTCACTCGTTCTATCCACAAAGTCCTATGACTTTGGGCATGGACATATGAATACTCCTTCTCTGGGGAAACTGCAAATGCGTAACCATGTTTAGGACTGTACAATCCTCCTACCGAGAGAGAAGCAATTAACTGGGAACAGGAATGCCCTCTATGACAGTCCACCTTCTTAGTTACAGCAGGAAAAACGCATTCACTCTCCCTAAAGAATGATACCCAAGAGTCTCAAACAATCATGGTATCAAGTTTAGTATCTCATGATAATTTCCGCGTCATGTCCAGATACTGCTCCTCTTCATCCAGAGATGTATGAACTTAAAAACAAGCAAATGTTGCCTATCACCCCCACATCTATATCTTTTTTTTTGTTTGTTTTTGAGATAGGATCTCACTCTGTCACCTAGACTGGAGCACAATGGCACGATCTCAGCTTATTGCAGCCTCAACCTCCCAAGCTCATGTGATCCTCCCACCTCACCCTCTCGAGTAGCTGGGACCACAGGTGCACGCCACTCACTCAGCTAATCTTTTATATTTTATAGAGAAGGGATCTCCCCACCTCACATCTATAGCTGATATGCAATGGTCAAACAAAGACAGAAAAGCACTGAAATTAACACTCCCATTCATAAACAGAAAGAACATCACTGGTTCTTAGAATTCCAAATCTTTCTGGGTCTAGGAAATGTTTTTTCATTTGGTCCCAGTTCAGCTACCTGGAAGTAGCCCCTTATCGTTCTTCAGGGCTCCTGACTTTACCCTCTGCATTACTCTTCTTGGCCACATCTATTATAGAAAATATCCACTCCATGAAGATTGAGTGCTTTCTCAGCCTCCTTCCTGCCCACAGAAACTTCAGAGCCCAAAGGTTTCTCCCCATTAGTCAGAGTCCCCTTTAAGCCAGGTTGGTGTGTCTTTGGCTTCACAACGCTCTTGAAAGCTTGGATAGTTCTTTGCCTGTCCGATTCTAGTCAGCGCTGTGTGTCAATCACCACATATATACTTCTTTGCCTTCTGGGCATAATTATGAAGGTAACTTGAACTCATCGGACCTCCATGGGAGAACCATGCCTTAGGTCTGTTTTCCCTGAGCCATTTTATCCAGCAAAGGACTTACCAGGAGGTGTTACTCAGGCCCTTGGTCTGTCCTAAGGCTAAGTTTTAAGCTGAGATTTAATTAGCTTCGTAAATCAAAGCATTTCTCAATCTCTACCTTTATTGCTTGGAGATGAACAATAGTTGCATCTGTCAACCGTGGACCTTCGGGATTCTCTCTTTTTCCTTTCATCCTTGCTTACAAAACACCCAGTTCTTTCCTGAGTTCATCTATTTATTGTAGAATCCTGTCAAGCACAGCTAAAAACAACCAAGTCACACTTGTAATAATCTGTTTCCCACATCTCTGCCTAAAATCACAAGCTATTTGGGATATTGTCTGTCTTCTAGGTGATCAAAGGCTACATTTTCCTTGCTGCCTACCACTGGACCCCAGAGCAAACAAAAGACATTTTAGGATAGCATTCTGTTCTTGGCACCAATCGCTCTATTAGACAGTTTTTCTAGATAATATCGTGGTAACAAACAACCCCTTCCCCCAGTTCAAAAGTGAATTTACCGTCTCTCTCTTGAGTCTTCTATCTCAGTTCATGATGCAGTATCTGCCCAGTCAGCCAACCTGGAAGTTCCTCTGGGTTCTTCCAGGTTGACCTCTGCAGCAGCCACTGGTGGTGCCCGTCCAAAACCTGTTCGCTCTCCCTTCCTCCTTTCTAACAGGACTCTGCTCAGAGACGTGCATCCACCTACCCCTAACTCAGTGCCATCCCCAGCCCCGTGGGACGATCCTGCTCAGTCTAAGTTCCTCACAGTTGTTTGATTCCTCATGCCCGTGACTGCTTTGGCCATGGGTATGTGACACAGTTCTGGCCGTAGCAATGTAAAGGGGGTTGTGAAAGAGGCTTCTGGGAAAGGTTTCCTTGCTTCTGTAAGAGATACATAGGAAGAGGCCTGCTCTTCTTCCATTGGACGTTGTCACAGAAATTTGCCAACCACTGCCTTACAAGCTGGAGAAGATGTAGGCTTAGGTAGTATTGATACATCGACGATGAAGATGCAATAGTGGGAAAACCTTGACTCTTGATGATGTCACTAAACTGCTGAATTAACAACCCTGGAGCTTCCCTGCCTCAGGTCTTGCCATGTGAGATAATAAATTGACTTTGTTGTGTAGTTGTGTTTAAACCAGTTTGATTCAGGGTATTCTGTTTCTTGCAGCTGAAAAACATTCTAATGGAACCAACTTCTCAACAGCCTTTCACCCTTTCCCCAGAATAATTAAATTGAAGATTGACTCTAGGTCCAGGGTGGGCACTGATTTGTCCAAATTATTGTAATCTCATCCGCATTAACTGTTGGAACTCCATCCCAAAACCTGGGATTCAGAATGTGGCATTCCCCTGGCCTTAGGGATGGGTTCAGAAATAGGTACCTGACCTAATAATTTAAGATATTGAGAGTTTGCCACTGCTTGCTCTTCGAGAAATTCATGATGATAGAGATTCCTGTTCCCTCCCCCGTTCTCTGAGTCGATGTAAACAAGGAAGCAAGAGGCTTGGATTGCTAATGGCCACATTCTATACCATGAGGGAAGCCAGACCGAGAATGAAGGTAACACAGTAGATGGCAGAGCAGAGGAGTGGAGATGACCTGGGTCCCTGAAGACGTTGTTGAGCCCCTGGACCAACCAATCCTCTGCACTTAGCTGTTATGTCAGCCATTATATTCTTTTTAGTTTAAGCCAGTTTGAGTCAAGTTTCTCTTACTGGCAACTAAAAGCACCACAGGTGATGACCCATCCTCCCACATCCTTCCAGGCCAGGTAACATTGAACTGATCTCCCAAACATCTCTTGAACTTGTTGTTTCTTCTCTATCCCTATTGCCTTAGCCAATCCCAGGTTTCTCACCTGAATTCCTGCACATACGTCCTGCCTTACTGGCCTCCAGCTCCTTTTCCCTCCAGTGTCCTCTACATGCTGCCAACATGAGCTCTAAAAGATGAAGGTCTCTGTGCATCACTTTCCTGCTTCAAACCCTCCTCTCTCTGTCGTGGTCCCTAACTCAGTCTCTAAGATTTATTTCAAGCTTCTTATGGGAACCCTTTTCTGACACCTCTCTGGCTGTTCCCTGACTTTTGGCCAACGGTGGTACCTGATTGTAGGTTTTTCCTCTTTGCTGTCTCTGCTTCCTGGACGATCTTTTCTGTCTCTCCATTGTACATAGAGAGGACCAACATTCCCACACTCAGTAGACACTAAGTATGCTGAGTCTGTGTTAACATACTAGAATTAAGTTTCACCTAAACTGTCACAAATATGTATACACGTGGAGTTAACAAACAGGTAATTTGGTGTAGTGTTAAGAACACTGGATTGCAATCCACAAAGCCTAAAATGTTGTTTTGCTGTCAACACTTAGGAGCTGTGGGAAACTCAATAATAATGCCTTCATCTCCATGCAACTTAATCACCCATCGCAAAATGGAAATACTGCAGCTATGTTAGTGGTAACATAGCTACTGTCTACCTTTTTTGAAAGGATCGCTATTTTGCCTGAAAATTCATTCACAGCCAGGAAGCAAAAGGGAAAAACTACTAATGCAATGGAAAGTAAAAAGTAAACAACTCTTTCATTATGAGTTTATTTTCCATAATTTATAGCATAGGTAACAGAATCATTTTGCAAAGACATAGTCAAGAGAAGAATTAAAGAGGTGATTATGATCCTTAGAGGTGGCTTCAGAGACAGCAGTCTGGATAAACAAAATACGCTACACAAATACTTCTCCTGGGGGGCAGTCAAAACACAGAAATGTAGATCGCTCAGTCACTGAAACAGATTGACTTGGCCGTTCTAACTTCCACACAGAAAAGAAGACAGAGGGGGTGGTGATCGGGGGGGAGAGTGATTACTCCACAAACAGAGAGTGATTTAACACCACCACTGGCTATGTGACAGATAAACTAATTTGCCCAAATCACTAAGCTTGGGTTTTTCCACCCACATTAATTTGCTTGCTTGTGCATGACCACAGCATCATTTGTTGGTGACAGGATGCACAGGCCTGGGCATTGCAGCTAGCAGAACACAAACAACTCAAGGCAGGACTCTACAGCCAGTTAGCCGCTTCTCCTCCTTCGGTGACCACAGGTCAGGGATGCCCGTGGCTGCTTTGAGGGCTTGATGTGGTATTGAGTCAAACTAAATTTAAACCTTTTACCTAAACTGTTGGTATTCCTTCTATCCCAAATCTTTGGAAGCCATTGAAAGTGATGTAAATGTGTCTCATGGCCAAAACAGCAGCCTGGAGCCTGTGGCTGGCTGGTTTTATTTTTAGAATTGTGGGAGACCTCCATAAAGCCTCTTTCTTTCACTTTGAACCTCAGTTTCCCAGATGTAGGAAGGAGAGAGCACAGCAGCTTGGGGAATGGCAAAAACCTGGGCTTTGTGGTCAGATAGACTAAGGTTTGAGTCTCACCTTCAGGACCTCCTAGTTACATAACCTAGAGTAAGTTACTTTACTTCTTTGGACCTTGCTTTTCCAATCTATAGTATGGGAATAATAATAAACACCTGCTTAGTTCATTACTTCATTCACGCAACAGACATTTATTAAGTGCCTCCTATGCACCTGGCAATATCCTAGCTGAATCCACAAAGGTAAGTGAACATAGTTACTGTCTTCATGGCGCTTACAGTCCATTGTGAGAAATAAATAACAGAAAGTATGTAGTACTATCTATGCCTGGCTTTTTTTTTTTTTTTTGAGGCGGAGTCTCACTCTGTCACCCAGGCTAGGGTGCAGTGGCGCTATCTTGTCTCACTGCAACCTCCGCCTCCCAGGTTCAAGCGATTTTCCTGCCTCAGCCTCCCAAGTAGCTGGGGTTACAGGTGCTTGCCACCGTGGCGCCTAATTTTTGTATTTTTAGTAGAGATGAGGTTTCACCATGTTGGCCAGGCTGGTCTTCAAGTCCTGACTTCAAGTGATCTATCTTGGCCTCCCAAAGTGCTGGGATTACAGGTGTGAGCCCCCATGTCTGGCCTATGCCTGGCTTTTAATAGACACTGAGTACATTTTTTGGGTTAACCAGAAATTTAATTATTGAAATTCAATAGTATTTTGATATCTACTAAATCCTTTTTCAGTTATCCCACTCCTACCACAGGACCTTTGCACATGATGCTCTCTCTGCCTGGGTTTGTTTTTTTCCCAGCTATTCACATGGCTCCCTCTCTCACTTCATATGTGCAGTCAAACATTACCTCCTCACAGTGGCCATTCCTAGTCTTCTATTCAAATAGCCCTCCTTCTTCTATCACACTATATCCTCTTACTTTGCTTTAGAGCCATTCTTAATGAATTTTTAAATCATTGGCTGGTCATGGTGGCTCACACCTGTAATCCCAGCACTTTGGGTGTCTAATGCCGGCAGATCACCTGAGGTCAGGAGTTCAAGACTAGCCTGGCCAACATGGTGAAACCCTGTCTCTACTAAAAATACAAAAACTAGTTGAACATTGTGGTGGGCGCCTGTAATTCCAGCTACTTAGGAGACTGAGGCAGGAGAATCATTTGAACTTGGGAGGCAGAGGTTGCAGTGAGCTGAGATCACATCATTGCACTCCAGCCTGGGCGACAAAAGGGAGACTCCATCTCAAAAAAAAAAAAAAAAAAAAAAAAAAAAAATCATCTGTTCACAAAAAAAAAAATATCTCTTAGATTTAGGACAAATTTTTGTGCTAAAGTCTCTATAATAAAATTATGTTTTTATCATTATTATTATTTTTTGAGATGGAGTCTCACTCTGTCACCTAGGCTGGAGAACAGCAGCGCCATCTTGGCTCACTGTAACCTCCACCTCCCAGGTTCAAGTGATTTTCCTGCCTCAGCCTCCCAAGTAGCTGGGATTACAGGTGCGTACCACCACACCCGGCTAATTTTTGTATGTTTGTAAAGATGGGGTTTCGGTTTCACCATGTTGGCCAAGCTTGTCTCGAGCTCCTGACCTCAGATGATCCTCCTGCCTCAGCCTCCCAAAGTGCTTGGATTTCAGGCGCGAGCCACTGTGCTCAGCCAAAATCATGTTTTTAAAAGAGATTTGAAGATACTTTACAATAAAAGATATAAGAAAGGCCAATAAGCACACACAAAAAATGCCCAGCATCACTAGTCATCAGGGGAAATTTCCCTTTTTTTTTTTTTTTTTTGAGACAGAGTCTTGCTCTGTGGCCCAGGCTGGAGTGCAGTGACCCAATTCATCTCACCACAACCTCCACCTCCCAGGTTAAGTGATTCTCGTGTCTCAGCCTCCCAAGTAGCTGGGACTACAGGTATGCACCACCACACCTGGCTAATTTTTATATTTTTAGTAGAGATAGGGTTTCACCATGTTGGCCAGGGTGGTCTCAAACCCCTGACCTCAGGTGATCCACCAGCCTCGGCTTCCCTAAGTGTTGGGGTTACAGGCATTAGCCACTGCATCCGGATGGCCCAGAAATATCAAAAGGCTGATACTGCTTAGTGTTGACAAGGACGTAGAATAACTGGAACATTCATACACTCATGGTAGGAGTGCAAAATGGTACAACGACTTTGGAAAGCACTTTGGCAGTTTCTCACACAGTTAAATTATACACAGACCATGCAACCCATCAATCTCGATCCCAAGTATCTACCTAAGAAAATGGAAAACATACATACACAGACATATAAGGACTTGTACATACAAGGAATGTTTATAGTAGCATTATTCATAAGAGCCAAAAACTGGTGACAACCAAATGTCTATCAGCTGATGAATGGAGAGACAAAATGTGATCTATTCATACAGTGGAATAGAACTCAGCAATCAAAAGGCAAAACTACTGATACATGCTACAGCATGAAGGAATCTTGCAGACATCATTTTAAGTGAAAGAAACCAGACTCAGCTGCAAACTGTCTGATTCCATCTATATGACATTCTGAGATTGGATCAGTGTTTTCTGGAATCAGAAGCTTGCAGGGAATAATTGACTATCAATTAGCACAAGGAAACATTTTAAGATGATGGAAATATCTTCAGTGTGGTGGTGACATAACTGTATACAACTGTTAAGACTCATCAAGAAGTACACTGAAGATGGGTGAATTTTTTCATATGTAAGTTATGCCTCAATAAAGCTGTTCCAAGAATGTTAAATATATTGAGAGATATATGCACAGAAAAGGACTCTATGCTTATCTCCTGTGATAGGATTTGGGTGCTTTTCGTTTTCTTGTCTTTGCTTATTGAAATCTTGTAAAATTTCCACAATGATTATGCAGGGCTTTTGTAGAGAGAGAGAAAAACAACAATAAAATGCCATGATCGTAAATAATTGGGTTATTCAACAAGGAATGCATTGTTCATTCAACATTGTTTGTTGTAATGAAGCCCATTTAGGCTGCCTCCTTCTCATCTGTCTTTCATCAGTGGCACTTCTGAGGGGTGAGCTGAGGAAAAGGAGGCAAAAAGGTGCAGAGCTTAATAGCAATGCTTTGTCCATCCAGCCCCGGGCTTGGCTCTCACCTTGCTTTCTGGATGAATACACAGTAGACTAATGATAGGGGGCTCTGGTCTTCCTTTGCCAACTTCGCCCTCCATTCCAATGCAAATCAACTCATGCGTCCTCCAGGCCCCAAGAGAGACTCCTCAGCACAGGGCCGGGCAGACTGTGGTTTGTGGGGTCCAGGCCGGGCATCCGCCTCCAGCTCACATTGGTCTGTTGGGTGCTGCGTGGTCTTAGTAAAGTCAAGAGGCCATTCATCAGTGGAGACCCACAATGAGGGTGACCACTCATGCTGCACATGGCAGGACAGGACACAGAGTCCCTCCAGGAGGCCCTCTGGGTGGGGATGTTCAGTGTCAACAGGCCTCTGGCCCTTTTCCCCCATCACACATCCCATTCATCTCCGAACTTTGCGCTTATGAAAGGGCAGTCACCTTAGGAGACCCAGCCAACCCGGAGGTGGAGGATAGCGCGTCAGGAATGGTCCACACCGCTTCCCTTGGTTGCCTTGGTTGCACAAAGCCCCGACAGAGTCCAGGTGTCAGAACATAGGAATCCAGTGAGGATAACAAATCTATAATTATAAAATAGCTTCATAAAAACATCCCACGAAAGAAACATACAGTTTTCTAGCCACTCTAGTCAAGAAGTAAAGCCCAGCAGAAGCCCAGAGCAACTAGGGTGGGCACGAGGGGAGTGAGATACATCACAGCTGTCCCGGAAGCCTCTGTTTCGTCACCCCTAAATGGTAAGCTGGGAGAGACCCTGGTTCCCAACCTAGGGTCTTTGTCCTCAGGGTTCACACAGGCACTGTTGTCAGGAACTAGTTCCAGCATCTGAAAACTCCGTACATTATTCACAGTAGCCAAAAGGTAGAAACAAGCTAGGTGCCCACTGATGGAGGAATGGATAAACAAAATGGGGACTATCTAGACAATGGGCTATGGTTCAGCTTTTAAAATGAAAGAAATCTGACACATGCCGCAACATGGATGAACCTTGAAGACATGATGCTAAGTGAAAGAAGCCAGTCAAAAAGGGTGATATTGTATGATTCCTCCTGAGTGGTCGAATTCACAGATAGAAAGCAGGATAGTATTTACTGGGGGCTGGGAGGAGAAGGGATGGGGTGATATTGCGTATGCGTACAGAGTTGCAGTTTGGGATGATAAAAAGGTTCTGAAAATAGACAGTGGTAATGGTTACACGACACTGTGAATGTATTTAATTCCAGCGTACACTTAAAAATGGGCCAAATGGTAAATTTTACATTGTGTATATTTTACCACATCCACAAAGAAACAAACTCCCCACATACCCACAGCATCTCTCTTCATTAAAGTGTGAAGTCACGCCCATTATCATTCATATCCGAATGGGCAGATACAGCCTCTGATTGATTTTTTAGAAGAAACAAAAGTAACAGCAAAGTATGTGAATTGTGACCCACACAGGAGTTTTCTAGGCAATTATAACCTTTCAAAGCGTGGCATTTTTCAGGCAAGACAAAGGGGATGTGATGGAAAGGTTGGCTTGAGTGAGTATCTTGGTATCCGCACATGCCCCCAGCCTCAAATGCTGATTTTGTACTCCTAGGGGCTATGCTAAATATGCCCCAGAGGAGATACCAGATGGCGTCTTCAGACAGTTTCCCCCCAGCCATAGGGATAGGCATTTGGGGTTTGAAATGGCGCTTTCTCTGGCCTGCTTTTCGAGCCTGGAGTCAGACTTCTTCAGAATAAATAGCCCAGAACCACCTGGGAACTTGCTGGCCACATGACACTGAAACAGTACCAGAAATGCATGGCACTAGCTAATACCACTGAGGGGCAGGATGGCACACCCTCTCTGAGCCTCTCATCCATCACGCCCAGAACCAGGACAGGGTCATGATGGCTCTTGGCAGCCTGTGCAGCACGAGGGTAAGAACAGCTCAGAGATTACAAGAGTAAACACAATAGATTTCTTTTCTAGACCAAGAGCTTGGGCACCAGGAGTGGGCATTCTGGTTCACTGTTAGGCAAAAAATCTTTGGGGAAATGTTCAGTTCTCTCATCATGTCTACGTTCCTTCAAAGGCAGCATGCAGGGCGGGAAGAACAATCAGAAGACAAATTTTCACCTAAATCTTGTCCCTCTGTGGCCCTGGGAACTTGGCCCCTTTGAGCTTCAGTCACTTTGTGAAATGACAATAATATTCAGTCTCCTTCAACCTCATTAGTATGGATTAAATGAGACAGTGTCTGGGGACATACTTGAAGAAAGTATTGTACAACTGCTTAGGAATTTTCTTCTGCCCCTAAACTCGGAACTCAGAGTGGAGCAAACAGTAAACAGTCATCGTGTGTCAGCGAAGGGAACAGAGCCTCAGAGCCCTGACCCCTGGAAACGTTTCTTTTTCATTTACTAAATTTCTAGCAACACTGTGTTTTCTATAGAGGTTGGGGGAAATATCCAGTTAACTGCCATATGACGGGGCCTGTGAAAGGACCCCCCCAGGCAATCCCATGTCCTCCCATCTCCTGGAGAGAAGCCACATTTCTTCAAGTTGCTGCAGGGGTGCTGGGAGAAAGCCAGAGTAAACGGGGCTCTCCGGGTACCTCTTTAGCGTACACAGTCATTTGTGTGGGGGAGGAGTTTGGTGTGTGTCCTTCAGGAGTCCCCAGAGGGCACTCTGGCTGCAGCTTCAGTTGACCAACTTCTCCCTCCCAGGAAGCAGGGAGGAGAGAGACCTCGGGCAAGGCTTCGTACTTTCAGTCCCAGTGAGCAGATGTGTTTCCCAATGCGGAAAATGCATACTGTGCGTCCCCTTCCTCCTTGTCTTTGAGTAAGTACAGGGACACCTCCCCTGGCCCTGCAGCTGACTGTAGCGTTGTAAGTTCTTGCCAGGGTCAGGACGATGGAAGTGGGAGTCCCTCCGCTGTTCTCTAGGCTCAGAGGGCAAGCCCTAGAGCGCCCTGCAACTGAGGCAGCCTTCTCAAGGCTCGTTCTGAAGCCGTTCAGCTCTGAGGACAATGGCCTCTTGGAACTTCTTGGAACAAACAAGACAAACCAACACATTCGAGCCGGCAGGAAGGGCCCATCATGTTCTTCCAGAAAAGGATCAAGGGGAGTGGCCTCAGTGACAGAGCATGAGGGACTCCCACACGTGGACACAAAGCATCACAGGATAGGCCGGCTTTGCTTTTCACTTCTTCCTAGCTGCCTGATTCGGACTTACTGAGTTCAGGGTGTTCTACCTCACCGGGCCCTTTTGGAGCCAGCGGGAGATGATGAAAACCACACAGGCGCTGGAATCAGGCTGGCGTGCCATTTCCACCGGAGAGCTTTGGAGGAGTCACCCTCCGGGCCTCAGTTTTTGCTTCTGTAGGAGAAGAAAACCTATCTCCAAAGCGTTATGACAATTGAATGAGATGATGTTTGTCAAGCCCACCACACAGAAGGGTTTTGGGGCAAACTGGCTCCTTCCTGTCCCCCGCATTTCCCTGTGCTGAGGGTGAAGGCAGCAGGGAAGACATCACCAGCAGCTGCCCACCACTGCCAGGCTCTGGAGGGCGCGGCACCATGCATCCCCTCCTAATCACACCATGCCAATGTCGCATGCGTGTATCTCGTGTCCAGTCGGGGCCCCCAGGCAGGGGCCCGCCCTCCCTGGACCACCTCAGATATCCCAGGCTGGAATGGTGAGGGGCAGGTGGGAGCAGTCGGGCCCTTCCCCGGGCAAGCCGCGGTGGGCCACCCGCGCATTCCGCAGCGGGAGGCGGCCAGGCCTGGGGGCCCCGCTGCTCAGGCCCGACTCAGAGGGCAGCCCCGAGTCGCTGGGCCGCACCGTCGCGAAGACCCTCCTGCTCAGAGGCACGGGCCGCTCGGAGTAGGCCCCTTTGTGCCTCCCCCACGGGCGCGGGCAGAGGCGGGTGCGGAAGGCGGCCTGGAAGCCGCGGCGGAAGTTCTCGTTGAAGTAGCCGTAGATGATGGGGTTGGCGCTGCTGTTGAAGAAGGCCAGCCAGTGCGCGAAGGGGAAGGCGTAGACGGTGATCAGGTGCAGCTGCGGTGCGCTGAGTTGCCCGTAGTCGATGAGCAGCAGCAGCGACCAGAGCGGCAGCCAGGACAGCGTGAAGAACAGCGCCACAATGACCAGCATGTGCACCACGCGCGCCCTGCGCCGCGCCGCGCGGGGGTCAGCCACCTCCTCGTCCCCGCGCGCCGGGCCCGGGGCCTGGCAGATCTTGCGCGCGATGCGGGCGTACATGACCACGATGAGCGCCAGCGGCGCCAGGTAGATGTGCGAGAAGAGCACGGTGGTGTAGACCCTGCGCATGCCCTTCTCGGGCCAGGCCTCCCAGCACGAGTAGAGAGGGTAGGAGCGGTTGCGGGCGTCCACCATGAAGTGGTGCTCCTCACGGGTGACGGTCAGCGTGACGGCCGAGGGACACATGATGAGCAGCGCCAGGGCCCAGATGACAGCGATGGTGACCAGCGCCTTCCGCAGGGTCAGCTTCTCGCGGAAAGGGTGCACGATGCAGCGGAACCTGCGGCCGGGGGAGAGAGACGTGGGGTCTGGCAGGGTCCAGCGAGGAAAGGGCGGGTGGCATGGGGGCATCTGACCTTCATCATCGCATCTAGAGCAGCGTCGAAGAACAGCTCAGACGCGAATTGGCTGAGTAGTCACAGAACAAAGGCAGCTACAGGATTTATGAGAGAGGAGGGAACTGCAGATCGTGTGGGAACAATGAATCCTGTGTGCACTTTTCCACTTTTCTCCTTTTTTCTCTTTTCTTTTTTCTTCCCCCGACCCGCCCCGAGACAGGGTCTCCCTCTGTCATCCAGGCCGGAAGGCAGTGGCACCATTTCAGCTCTCTGCAGCCTCCACCTTCTGGACTCGAGCAATCCTCCCACCTCAGCCTCCTGAGTAGCTGGAACCACAGGAATGCACTGTCATGCCTGGCTAACATTTAAAATTGTGTAGAGATGAGGTCTCACTATGTTGCCCAGTCTAGTCTCAAAGTCCTGGGCTCAAGTGATCCTCCAGCTTCAGCCTCCCAAAGTTCTGGGATTACAGGTGTGAGCCTCTGAGAGAGGTCATTTATGTACTTTTGGTGGTAAACTGATTGCAATCAGGATGTGCAGTCTGTCCTTCAGAAGGATGATTAGATGCGTCAAATAATACAGTTTCTGTTTGTAGATTCTTCAGAAAACCTCAGGAGGGCAGATGTAGAGACTACATGTCAGGCTGCCCCTATGACATCTTGGCCAAAGTCAGTATCAGTATCTCCACCATGCAAGGACAAGTCTGCACCGTTTATTTCCTCATGAGGACAACTCAGCATCAGTTATCACACACTTTATTATGTTTTAAAGCTAAGGTCTTTTAACATAGTTATTACCATCTTTATTTACAGATAAGGAAACTGGGACTCCGGTGTTAAGCAATTGCCTCAAGGTCACACAGCAAGTTGCAAGGACCAGTTCTGAACCCAGATTTGTCTTGCTTCATATGTCACATAAACCAGTAGCTGGAAACCCTCCATGTATGTGAGACTCTCCTGAAGCATTTCAACAACAGAAACAAAATCCATGCCTATTCCTCCAGGCCAAGGATTCCATCCTAATGAGTCTAGAAAGGGGTTTGAGCATTGTTTATTTGTTGTTTTTGTTTTTAAAGCTCCTGAGGTCAGGTGCCATGGTTCATGCTTATAATCCCAGCACTTTGGGAAGCCAAGGTAGGAGAATCACTTCAGCCCAGGAGTTGGAGACCAGCCTGGGAAACATGGTAAAACCCTATCTCAAAAAATTAACCAGGCAAGGGAATGCTTGCCTATACTCCCAGCTACACAGGAGGCTGAGGCAGGAGAATCACTTGAGCCCAGGAGGTTGAGACTGCAGTGAGCCGTGATCACACCACTTCACTCCAGCCTAGGCAACCGAGCAAGACCTTGTCTCAAAAAAATTTAAAAGCGCTCCTGGGGGAAGTCTACTATGCAACTGGAGTTGAGAACTGCTGCTGTAGGTGGAGGTAAAAAACGTCCCTTTGCAGTGTGGTTCCAAGACGACCGCTCTCTGCAAGCTCTTTGAGGGCAGGTGCCATGACTTTTAATCTCAGCATTCCTAAGTGTGGTTAGATAAATGCATGAATGACCAGAGGGCAAGTTACTCAAAATACTTTCTGAGCCTTAGTTTCCTCATCTTAAAATGAGGCCAATAGTATGACCTACTCTGTGTGGTACTTGTGAAGATTGAGATGACACTCACCACGCTTCTTGAGACATTTTGAATGCTTAATAGAATAAAGAGGGGCTCCTACTCCCCAGAATGGCTTCTGTCATCTACTAATGCCAGAAAATAGAAACCTGAAGAATGTCCAGTCAACCTTACTTGTTTAATGGAGGGGAAACCTTGCCCAGAGGGGTTCTTATGGTCACATGGCTATTGAGAGTCAGAGCCTGCCCTGGAACATAGGTCTAGAGCTGACTGTCGGTCAAGTGTCCTGCCCTTCTGCCAACGTACACTTTTTTTGGCCTGAGAGCCTGACCTTTTACCTCTCCCACAGCCTGACTCAAGCCTCGTTGTCTCAACCTGTAAGACTCTGACCTACCGGCTTCATACTTCACACACTCAAGAAAGCTCCAGAGAATAGTGGCTCATTCCTGTAATCCTAGCACTTTGGGAGGCTGAGGAGGGCAGATCATTGAAGCCAGGAGTTCGAGACCAGCCTGGCCAACATGGTGAAACCCCATCTCTACTAAAAATACAAAAATTAGCCATGCATAGTGGTGCGTGCCTGTAATCCCAGCTACCCCGGAGGCTGAGGCACAAGAATGGCTTGAACTCAGGAGGTGGAGGTTGCAGTGAGCCGAGATGGTCACAGCCCTCCAGCCTGAACAACACAGCAAGGCTCTGTCTCCAAAAAAGAAAAAGAAAAGAAATCTCCAGAGAATAAATAATTCTTAAAGCATGTAGTACTGGCTATGAGTGCAATAGCAGTAAATGGGTAGAGGAGAATCTTGGGGTAATCCAGGAAGGCTTCCTGGATGAGGTGAGACTTGAAGAATACTGCAAACACCACTGAGAGAAGTCGTACTCTCTCATTTCATTCAACAACGATAACAAAACAAAGGTCAATGAAGGGAAGGGAGTTCTGATCACCCAGCTAGTTAGTGGTCTTGTGGAGAGTAGAACCCATCTTCTATCACTTCAGCTGCCTACATCATTGGGTTACAAAAAACCAGAGAGATGGTGTGAACACTAGATTGTACAAAGGGCAGGGCTAAGAAATGCCCATGCTGGGGAGAGAACAAGGAGGAGGGGATGGGTGTACAGAATAAATAAAATGCTGTTAGCAACTGACATTTGGGCTCTATGCCAGGAACTGTGCATAAGCTTTTATAAGCAGGAGCTTACTGAAGCCTCCCAACCACCCTGTAGGGTAGCTACCATTTACAGACGAGACTACAGAGGCTCAGAGTAATTAGGGGACCCGCCCAACAGGATACACCTAGGCAGGAATGAGCATACCTCCAGCTGATCTGCCTGGCCACCGTTCCCTGGGGTGAAGCACCCAGAGGACGCCCTTCCACCACTAACAAGGCAGTGGGGAGGAGAACTCACACAGTGCAATGCAGAGGCCTCCTGGGTTCAGGGCCTTATTGATTGCAGAGCCTCCTTGTCCCTGGATCTGCTCCATACCTCTGGCCACATGACAGACTCACAGACTTAACCAGAGAATCTGATGGAATGTGAGGCCAAAAGACCAGACGGGGTGGAGATGGGGATTGAGGGAGGCCTGGGCTGCTGGGGACCAGCAAGGAGCCAGTGGCGGGAGGGTAAGACACAGGGAGAGACCCTTCCTCCCCAGCCATACCGAGGCCCACCCATAAGCTGGCTCCCTTAGCCCTGGCTCTCCTGGCTCTGACAGGGGTGGCAAGATTCTCGCCACTCAGGAAAGGAGGACTGCTCTCAAGCTCCTCACAGGCCCCGGGAATCCCGACGAAAGCCAACTAAGGCTGCCTCCAGGCCTTCCAGAAGGAGGTGGTGGTGTCCTCTTCCGGTCCCTCAAGTTTAGGAAAAGGGCAGCTGGGCCCACAGCCCTTCTCTTTATGGCTCAGGATTTAGCCCCACTTACCACAGGGCAGCCCCAGCCTTCCAGCCAACCCAGCATTAGAGACAGTGGCTCCTCTTAATGCCAGGCCCTAGTTGGCCCAGGGATAATCCAGCCAGGAAACCTCTTACCTTTCCACAGCAATGGCCACCAGCGTGAAAACAGAAGCTGACACAGACATACCCTGTACCAAGCCGCTCATCTTGCATGTGGCGTTGTCGAAGGGCCACCCTGCAATGACAGAGGCCCCCACAGAGTGAGAAAGGCTCACATCAAGAGCCAGAGGGAACAAGCCCTCCAAGCCGGGTCCCCTCTGAGCCCTGTTTATATAGGGCATTGATTCTAGGACCCCCAAGTATTCCAAAATCCACACATAATCAAGTCCTGCAGTCAGCCTTGCAGAACCTGTGTATAGAAAAAGGCAGCCCTCTGCATATATACGGTAATATGGTTTGGCTGTATACCCATCCAAATCTCATCTTGAATTGTAGTTCCCATAATCCCCATGAATCACGGGAAGGACCCAGTGGGAGGTAACTGAATCACGGGGGTGGTTCCCCCCATGCTAGTTTTGGGATGGCAAGTTCTCGCGAGATTTAATGGTTTTATACGGGGCTTCTCCCTTCGCTCGGTTCTCATTCTTCTCTCTCCTGCTGCCTTGTGAAGGACCTGCTTCCCCTTCCACCACGATTATAAGTTTCCTGAGGCTTTCCCATCTCTGCAGAACTGTGAGTCAATTAAACCTCTTTCCCCCCAGAATTACCCAGTCTCAGGCATGTCCTTATAGAAGCATAAGAATGGGCTAACATACACAGGTTTTGCATCCTGGGAATACTGTATTTTTAATTCGTATTTGGTTGAAAAAAACCCTCATATAAATGGACCCATGCCGTTCAAACCCATGTTGTTCACTGGTCAACAGTATTAGTGAGATTTTCTTTGTGCTGACCAGTGATTTATCTCCATGAGCTTTAGACCATCCAGCCCTGCCTGGCTCTTTGCTCCCTTAGCCCTGTCTCAGGATCTCAGCCAGTGGTTCTCCACACTGGCTGCTCACAAGAATCACCTGGAGAGCTTTGCAAAGAACAAATGCTCAGACCCATGCCAGGCCAATTACAATCAGAATCTCTAGTGGTAGGACCCAGAAAACAGTTATTTTGTTTTGTTTGAGATAGGATCTCACTTTATCACCCAGGCTGGAGTACAATGGTGTGATCATAGCTCACTGCAGCCTCAACTTCCTGGGCTCAAACGATGCTACTACCTCAGCCTCCTGAGTAGCTGGAACCATAGGCATGTGCCACCACACTCAGCTTTTTATTTTTTGTAGAGGTGGGATCTTGCTATGTTGTCCAGGCTAGTTTTGAACTCCTGGGCTGAAGCAATCCTCCTGCTTCAGCCTCCCAAAGTGATAGAAGTGTAAGCATGAGCCACTGTGCCCAGCCCACATCAGTTTTTTGTTGTTTTTTTTTTTTTTTTTTTAGGATGGGATTTTGCTATGTTGTCCAAGCTGGTTTCTAACTCCTGCGCTCAATGATCTCTTGCCTCACCTTCCTAAGTAGCTGCGATTACAGGTGCACCCCATCACTCCTGGCTCTCCATCAGTATTTTAAAAATCAACCCAGAGGATTCAAGTGGCAGCCATAGTTGAGAACCACTAGGACAAATCAATCAATAGGGAGAGGTATGAGCAGCGCCAGCCCCCACATCCTGGGCTTCTCCTTTGTCGGGAGACCTGGGCCCTACCTGCTCTCGAGACTGTAACCACATCACTGGTCACAGCTTTGTTCCTGAGGCTGTCTTGGTAGCAGCCTGGTGTCTCTGCCCCTCTAGACCCGGAGGCCCACCTTATTCTTGTCTTGCATGCCTGAGACAGGAGTCTCCTCTGGAATCTGTAGCCCTCTTTTTACCAATTACGTTGACTTTCTGCCTGCACACTTATAAGTACAAGCACCAGCTCATTCAATCCTCACAACAGCCCTGCTATTATCATACCAGCTTTACAAATGAAAAAATTCGAGGGGAGATTAATGTACAGTCTCTTTGCCCCCAAATCAATATGGATTAGTGGTGTCAGTCAGGTCTAGGTGCTGGGGAGTTTCAGTGTCATGGGAAGTTAACATTGCTATAGAAAACAGAGTGGCTCTACTTGGAAAACTGTGAATGTGCAAACTCTCAGACCCAGCAGTTCCTCTCCTGAGTTCATATCCTTGAAGACATTCCCGCAGGACCCATAAATGTGTCCACTGCCATGTTATTTGTAATGATGGAGTTGGAATGGTATGCCAGTAAATCAGCTCTTAAAAAAACAAAAAATAAAAACCAACAAGAAAACAAAACAAATTTTAAGTTAAACAAACAAAAACCCTGGTTTGTTGCATTTGCCAGTTTCTGTGGTATAAGCCTCCCTACACAGCAAAGTTCAAACTACCAATATGTTATCACTTGAGAATAAATGTCCACAACTGGCCCTCACCACTAGGGAGAGGCCATCCTGGTGCCCACCCCTGGAAGACTGGAGGTTAAATGTGGTAGACACACACCACGGAGTACAAGGCAGCGGCTGGAAGCCACAGGTCAGTTATCCACAAGGAAACATGCATAAAAAGCTTAGCAAAAAAAAAAAAAAAAAGGAAGAAATAGAATGAGATCTATGACACAAACCATTCATTTAAATTAACAATATAACCAGGAGAATTCTGATACAGGAAAATCCTGGCAGAGAAAAAACACAAAAGGGAAATAATGTCTCCCAAGCAGACATTAAAATATACTACCTATCAAGCCCAAACGCAGCGGTTCTCCCCTGTAATCTCAGCACTTTGGGAGGCCGAGGTGGGTAAATCGCTTGAGCTCAGGAGTTTGAGAACAGCCTGGCCAATATGGTGAAACCCCATTTCTACAAAAAAATATAAAATATTAGCCAGGTGTGGTGGCACATGCCTGTAGTCCCAGCTACTCGGGAGGCTGAGAGGTGGGAGGATCCTTTTAGCCTGGGAAGTTGAGGCAGCAGTGAGCCATGATCATACCACTGCACTCAGCCAGGGTAACAGACTAAGACCCTGTCTCAAAAAATAAAAATATATTCTATCAGACATCTATAATTAAAACAGTGTGCTACTAGTGCATGAACAGATGAATAAATCAGTAGAATAAGAGAGAAAGCCCAGCAATAGACCCAGGTACGGCAGAAACTTAGTACATGATGAAGGTAGCATCTGAAACCATGGTGACAAAGACTGACTTTTTGATTAATGGTGCTGCATCATCTGGGTAGCCATTTGGAAAAAGATAAAATTAGATCCATATCTCACACCATACACAAGAATAAGCTACAAGTGGAATAGGAATCTAAATGTAAAAACAGACGTTACACAAGTACTAGAAAAAAACAGGTGAGTTCTTTTTAACTTATGTGTAGGGAAAGGCTTTCTAATTATGTTTCAGAATCCAGAGGCCATTATAAAAAGAGATTGGTAAGTGTGTATACATAAAAAAAAAATTTTAGCTGAGTGTGCTGGCATGCGCCTGTAATCCCAGCTACTCAGGAGGCTAAGTCAGGACAATCACTTGAACCCCGTGAGGGAAATCATGCCACTGCATCCCAGCCTGGGTAAGAGAGCAAGACTCCATCTCAAGAAAAAAAAAAAAGAGAGAATTATTAAAATTTTTAATTGCTTAGCAAAAATTTCTGTAAACAAAGCCAAAGATAACCAACAAATTGAGAAGATATTTGTATTATGATATATCACAGACAAAGAGCTTTTACCCCAAATGTATGAAGAACTCATAAAAATTGAGGGACAGGTCAGGTGCAGTGGCTTAAGCCTGTAATCCTAGCACTTTGGGAGGCCGAGGCAGGTGGATCACGAGGTCGAGAGATCGAGACCATCCTGGTCAACACGGTGAAACCCCGTCTCTACTCAAAATACAAAAAATTAGCTGGGCATGGTGGCGCGTGCCTGTAATCCCAGCTACTCAGGAGGCTGAGGCAGGAGAATTGCCTGAACCCAGGAGGCAGAGGTTGCGGTGAGCCGAGATCGCGCCATTGCACTCCAGCCTGGGTAACAAGAGCGAAACTCCGTCTCAGAAAAAAAAAAAAAAAAAAAAAAAATGAGGGACAAAGGACTAAAAAACCTGATTGAAGTATGAAAAGATAGAAGCAACTTGAGAAGCTCAGGTTAGGCATGGTGGCTTATGCCTGTAATCCCAGCACTTTGTGAGGCCAAGGCAGGAGGATTGCTTGAGCCCAGGAGTCCAAGACCAGCTATGTGAAGTTTTATTTAATTGCAGAAGATTCTATTAGAAACAACATGAATACACATCAAAATAAATTGTAGTACATACATACAATGGAATTCTAGCAGTAGGTGAAAAGAATGAGAAACTCTTTTATCTATTAGTAGGGGCTAACAACATGTAGGTGGGTTTTAATGAATCTTATTTACGGTATACATGATATATATTTTAAGTGGTGTTGGATGGGAAGTAAAAGTACGGGGCCGACTGTTTGGAAACTTAGCATATCTTTAATTTGCTTGCACTCACATAAAATATTTTTTGAAAGAGACACAAGAAACTGGCAACAATTGGTTACCTCCCAGGAGGGAGAGGAGCTGGGAGGCCAGAGGACAGGGGTGGAAGGGAGATTTTTTCACTGGAGAACTTTGGTAGCTTTGACTATTGAATCATGAGTATATGAAAAAGACGGACAGACACCAACTCAACCAGCTCGTGACCTCACCATATCACTGTTGACTGGTATTCATGCTTATGTGCATGCATGTATGCATCTCTGCACATGTGTGTCTGAGTACACATGTGTGTGTCTAGTGTTGGAAAGGAAGGGGATGCAGTTTATACTATTCATCGGCAAAGGAGGCTGGGATTCAGCAGTGGGTAACGGTTCCACCGGACATAGCCAGTACTGCGGAGGGGAGCTGAGTCTGCACTGGCTTCAATTCCTGGTTCCAAGAACCTACAGAAATGTAGGCTGTGGCTCCCTCTGCTCCAAGTCAGTGAAGTCACTTTGAGTGGGGCTGTCTAGGCTCTGGATTCTGAGGACTAGTGAGCTGCTGGGAGCTCTGAGCTCAGAATCTGCAGGCTCAGACCTCTAGGGGTCTTCCATAGCTCTGAAAACCAATCCCTCATCAGGAGTCTCAGGTTGGTGGAACCTTGATTCTAAAACAAGAAAGGCCAGTCGCATGAGAGAGTAGAGAGTATATATGGCCCTATTCTGACAGCTGCAGATGCAGAAATTTAGAGGTCAAGTGGTCCACTGACAAATTTAGAGGTCAAGTGGCCAGTCAGTCCCTGCTTGGACACGCCAAGATTCAGGGAGCTCATTACTTACAGGGCAGGACTCTCTTCTGTGCCCTGCTCAATTCCCAGTTCAAATGAGTGGATTTTTAGTTTCCGATTCAGAGGAAACCTGCCTCCCTTCCATTTCTCCCATTGGCTCTATTTCTGCCCTTGGGAGCTCCGTGAGAGAGTGAGACTGAATGGTATAATACAGTAATTAGAAGTGTGGGTGTGAGAATGTGGACCTTGACACCTATTAGCTGTGTGACTACAGGCCAGTTTCTTAGTTACTCTGAGCATGTACGTTTCCTCTTCCATAAAATGGGGATAACCATAAACTCTACTTCATTGGATTTTTGTGAGGATGAATTAATATAATGCGTGAAGAGTAAGTAACATCATGCCAGGCACAAAGAAAGTGGGGAATCGTTATATCTCTTATTTCTAGTCTAACTCCTCAGCCTCAAGACTATCTTGAGAGTTTGAGACCACGCATGGCCAAGAGGCCAGCCCAGCAATGACGTCTGCCTTCCAAGCTTCGATTTCCGGCCTTAGCTGAGAAGCTGAAGTGGGGATGAGGGACACTCCTGCTGTGGACTGTCCATACTCACCAGTGATGAGGTTGTCCACAAGGGTGGTGGGCATGCAGAAGATGCCCACCAGCAGGTCACTGACAGCCAGGTTGAGGATGAACATGTTGGTGACGGTGCGCATGTGCCGGTTCTTGAGCACGATGAAACAGACCAGGGCGTTGCCCACCATGCAGAGCAGGAAGATGAGCGCATAGGCCACAATGAACATGGCTGCCACAGGGGAGGTGTGCTGGTAGTAGGAGGAGAAGGTGAGGTTCGCAGCCAGGGTGGCCTCAGCGTTAGTCCCATTCTGACTTAGGGGCCAACTGCTGTTGGGAGGCTGGGAGGGCTCCCCTAGGACCAAAGAAATATATGGGTCAGGACCTTAGGCAAAGAAAAGTTTACTGATTTCTCACCACTGGTGAGATTCTTCGTGTGCCAAATCTTAACCATGCCCTGGTCCCCTAAGTATGTACCCAGCTCCAGTTGCAACTGGATGCACTGATCCAAGACTTTCAGCCTTGTTTGATCAAGATTTTCAAACCCTAGTCTTGTATTTCATGCCCTGTCTTGCCCATAACTCATTCCCCAATGTTGGTCATTCTTGATTAACTCCCCCACCCCATGTAGGTTCCAACTTTCTTGGCCCTGCTGTATGCCCCAGAGGCTAACCTCTAAGTACTGCATTGCCCTGGTTCCCTTGTCTTCTGACTTCTAGCTGTGTTCAGCCAATGCCAGGCACTGAAGGAGATGGGAGGGCAGGAGCAGAAAGGTCAGGGTATTTGTCTTCTGATTCCCTTCCTGCCTGACCCAATTCTGCCAGCAGCTGTTTTTTCCTGCGGCCACAGCCTGCTCCCATGGGTGACCCGCCTTCCGTGGCTCTAGCCCTCACCTGACTACAGTAACACTGTTCCCTCTCCTTCACTCACAGGCCCACAAATGGTAACTGCTTCCTGGTTGTGAGTCCCTGGGTGCTTCACTGTTTCCAGCTGGTTCTCTTACTCCTCCCCTCTTCCATTAAACTCGATTTAGTTAAACCCTTTCTGAGTATACCATTTGTTTTCTGCTGTGACCCAATTATTACACCCTGAAACTCTCTGATGTCGTTCCTCTTCATCTCCTCCATGGAACTTTTGTTGAGAAAGGCAAGAAGGCAGTAGAGAAAGGGAGAATGAAGGGGGACTCAGAACCAGGGCTAAGGAACAGAGGTATATCGCATTCAGTAGAGCAGCCAAAACAGAGGCTCCTGCTCGACCTTCGCCTCCTCCCGTCCTGTGATCAGCTGTTCCGCCTGTATAGCATTTAACAAAGCACTTCCACATCTATTATTTTATTTAGCTCTCTGAGCCAGCCAATGATGTAAGTCATTAAATATTAGCCTCATTTGTTTTCTTTTGTATTTTTTTAAAACCCTCATTGATGCCATCTTGACCAGAGCAAAGAAAAAAAAAAGGAAAATAAAATAAAAACCTTCACTGAATTCCCCTAAGGTGTTAGCTTCATTTGAAATGAAGGTCAGAGAGGTTCCATGGCTTGCTCAAGGGCCCACAGTGAGGCTGCAGCCGAGCTGGTCCTGCTCGGTGCGTCTCTGAATAAGGATCAGGCTTTGGTGTGTCCTTCCTCAGCCTTGTTTTGAAGGGAAGACTCAGTGTCCAACAGCAGCTCTTCTGAGAAGTCATTAGTTGGGGTGACTCATGATGTCTCATAAACTCTCCTCCTGCCTTCCTCTGGGACTGAACGTAGCCTGTTCCAGGGGATGAAGAGTCCCTCCGGAATCTTTCTGTCACATCCAGAACTCAGCCACTGGCCTGGAGGCTCACTGAAGGCTGGGGGCCAGCCAGGAGGCTAGAGGTCCTCGTGGGAGCAGGGCCAGTGAGCTGGCACCATCCGGGCTGCAGGGAACAGGAGTGTTGGGATGAGGCAGAGGGACTGTGCTGGGAGGTGGAGAAGCTGCAAATTTCCTGTGCCTGACGAGAGACGATACTCCCATGCTTAGGCCTTCCGAGGACTTCCAGTTGCACTCAAACATCTTTATTTTAATATGGAAAATGTCTAACATGTAGAAGAGAGAGGATTATAACAAACATACACAAGAATATAAAGTTTAATGAGCTGTTATTAGAGAGATTCATATAAAGAACCCCCATGTATACATCATCTGCTTTCAACAGTTATCAGCTTGAGACCTGGAGTTGTTTCATCCACATCCCCACTTCTCTTTGGATTATTTGAAGCAAATACCAGACATTACTTATTTTCATCCATAAATGTTTCAGTTTGTACCTTTAAAAAATAAGGACTCAGCCAGGCGTGGTGGCTCACGCCTGTAATCCCAGCACTTTGGGAGGCCGAGGCAGGTAGATTACCTGAGGTCAGGAGTTGAAGACTAGCCTGATGAACATGGTGAAACCCTGTCTCTCCTGAAAATACAAAACACCGGTCAGGCATGGCAGTGGGCACTTGTAATCCCAGCTACTTGGGAGGCTGAGGCAGGAGAATTGCTGGAACCCAGGAGGCGGAGGTTGCAATGAGCCGAGATCATACCATTGCACTCCAGCCTGGGTGGCAGAGTGAGACTCCATCTCAAATAAATACTAAAAATAAGTGAAAAATGTGATGTCCACCATTATCAAACCTAACAAAATTAACAATATGTCATTAAATATCCAGTATCCAGCAAAGTTTCCTGATTGTTTAATAACTTTTTAAATAGTTGGTTTGTTTGAGTGAGGATCCAAGCAAGATTTCTGTTTCTATTACCTATTATTATGTCGTGAACCACCTCAAAATTTAATGGTATGGCACTGTGGCTTGGCAATCTTTGTGGTTCTTCTCTCTTGAGACATTCGTGCAGCTGCTGCAGTTATCTGCTGGCTCAGCTGGGGCTGGGAGGTCCAAGATGTCCCTCACATGGCTGGTGATTAGTGCTGGCAATTGGCTGGGATGTCCCGGGTCTCTACATAGCCTCTCATCCTCCAGGAAGCTTGTATGGGCTTCTTCAGAGAACACTGGTCTCAGGGTTCCAAGAGAGCAAGAGAAGAAGCTACAAGCTTCGTTAAGTCCTAGATTCTGGAATTTTCACATCATCTCTGTCACATTCTATTGGCCAAAGCAAGTCACGAGGGATGCCCGGTTTCAAGCCAGTGGAGAAATAGTTTCACCTCTTGATAGGAAAGAAAGCAACATGGCATTGCAGAAGAGGTGTGGACATGGAATTGTGATTCATTGGGGTCCATTATGATAAAACCTACCATCATCCTCATACTGCATTTGGTCAATGTGACACCAAAGTCTCTTTTAGTTCACAGATTTTCCCTCTGTCTCTTTTTCCCTCTGCAGCATATTTGTTGTATGGACTGTCATTGGTCTGTAGAGCTTCTGCAGACTGGATTTTGCTAATTGCTCCCTCATGATGTCATTTTACATGTTCTGCTCTCTGTCCCCTGTACTTGGTAGTCAGATCTAGAGTCTTGATCGGATTATATCCAGTGGCATTTCTCTTTGTGGTGCTAGGCTCAATTAGGGGACTCAGGTGAGGTACCTCTGCCTTCTGGGCTTAAGCAATCCTCCTGCCTCAGCCTCCTGAGTAGCTGGGACCATAGGCATGCACCATCAAGCTGGGTTAATTTAAGGTTATTTTGTAGAGATGAGGTCTCACTATGTTGCCTAGGCTGGTCTTGAATTCCTAATCTTGAGCAATCCTCCTGTCTTGGCCTCCCAAAGTGCTAGGATTACAGGCATGAGCTACTGTGCCATAAGTTTTTAACAGTGTTTTCAGCAAACACTAAGGATTATTGCCTAGACCCCTCATTGCTTTTTTTTTTTTTTTTTTTTTTTTTTTTTTTTTGAGACAAAATTTTGCTCCTGTGGCCCAGACTGGCTGCAATCTTGGCTCACTGCAGCCTCTGCCTCTCAGGTTCAAGTGATTCTCCTACCTCAGCCTCCCTAGTAGCTGGGATTACAGGTGCACGCCACCACATCTGGCAAATTTTGTATTTTTAGTAGAAACAGTGTTTCGCCATGTTGGCCAGTCCGGTCTCAAACTCCTGACCTCAGGTGATCCACCTGCCTCAGCCCATTACGCATAAATGCTGTCTTCCCATAGAGAGCTAAAAGACGGGGCAAGCCAAGGCCCTGGGATTGGAAGAGGCAGGAGTGTGTGAGGAGCTAAGTGGATGGCAAAGTGACCAGAGCGTCATGGGCAAAGGGGAGAGTGGTACTGAGTGAGGCCAGAGAGATGTCAGCAGGGATCAGACCATGCAGTGTTTCAGAGGCCCTGCTAAGGAGCGTGGATTGTATTGGCAATGCAGTGAGGGTTGGTGGCTGAGGCAGGTTGCAGTGAGTCAGGATCGTAGCCATTGCCTGTAGTCCCAGCTACTCAGGAGGTTAAGGTGGGAGATTACTTGAGCCTGAGAAGTCAAGGCTGCAAGGAGCTGTGATTACACTACTGCACTCCAGCCTGGGTGACAGAGCAAGACTCTGTCTCAAAGAAAAAGAAAGAAAAGAAAACAGAAAAACAGACATTTCCTGGATGTGACCTAGGGTAGGTCATATCATCTCCCTGGAAACCAGACTCTTCGTTGATAAAAATGGAGATAAATGAACACCTACCAAAGAAGGGCTGTGGCGAGGATTTGATGAGACAACGTGTGGGAACTGAGAGCACATCCTACACATGGCACGCGGTGTGAGGCAGCAGCAGCGTGTGAACACAATGTTTTTATAATACTCTTGGTGTGGGCCTCCCTACAAGCCTAAAAGAAGTGCACCTAAAAAAACAATCCCTGACCAGGCAGGGTGGCTCACACCTGTAATCCCAGCACTTTGGGAGGCCAAGGTGAGCAGATCACCTCAGGTCAGGAGTTCAAGACCAGCCTGGTCAACATGGTGAAACCCCATCTCTACTAAAAATACAAATACTAGCTGGGCGTGGTGGCAGGTGCCTATAATCCCAGCTACTTGGGAGGCTGAGGCAGGAGAATCACCTGAACTGGGAGGTGGAGGCTGCAGTGAGCCAAGATCATGCCACTGCTTGCCAGCCTGGGCAACAAAGCAAGACTTTGCCAAAAAAAAAAAAAAAAAAAAAAAGGAATGAGAGAGAGAGAGAAAAGAAAAGCAAAGAATCCCTAAATGAATGAGCTTAACCCAGAATCAGTCTGAGTGTTTCCCTGAGTTCACAGGCCTCCCACTGATGGCTTCATCTTTGTTATCATCTGCTTGTTGATCCTGGGAACACATGGGTGCTCCACCTCTTCCTGAGAGGCTGCCAGTGAACCCAGGCCTGGGTGGAGAGGCGCTGGACCAGCTGAAGAACACAACGCAGGGCTGCCAAGCACATGCAGCACGAACATGACTGATGGCTGCTAACTACACGAAACAGGAAGTCCAAGTTCATTTGTAATCTGAGCAATGCAATTTTAAATGAATGTTGGGTTAACCTTTTCGTCAGACTGGCAATAATTGAAGTATTCAGTAAGGGCCAGAGCATAGCTTTGCCCTGTAGGGAGGGGCGTGGGGTCGGGGGACAACAAATTAGCTCTTCGCAGTCAAGGCACATCCGTCCAGAGCCCTAGTGAGGAACCCGCCCCCAGATCCAGCCATTCCACTTCTCACAATTGCCCTAAGGAACAGAGTGAGAGGTCTCAGGGTGAGAGGGAAAGTACTGACCATCGGACATTGCAATGGTTACAAAATAGTATGATCAGTCAGGCGCAGTGGCTCACCCCTGTAATCCATGCACTTTGGGAGGCCGAGGTGGGTGGATCACAGGGTCAGGAGTTCAAGACCAGCCTGGCCAAGATGGTGAAACTCATCTCTACTAAAAATACAAAAATTAGTTAGGCATAGTGGCTGGAACCTGTAATCCCAGCTGAGGCAGAGAAGTGCTTGAACCCGGGAGGCAGAGGTTGCAGTGAGCCAAGATACGTGCCATTGCACTCCAGCCTGGGTGACAGAGTGAGACTCTGCCCCCACCCCCCAAAAATAGTACGTACATGCATTGTAAGTCCATATTCTGTATAAAAAGCATATGTTTATGTGAACTGTAGATGACAGAAAAAATAAGTGTTTGTCCACAAGGGGTGGTATTTCCTCAAGTGATTTTTATTTTCAGTTTTTCTAGCTTGCATTTAACCTTTCTAATCAGAAAGAAACTCTGATAGCTGTGATAAAATACCGATGATGTCACTGGTTCTTGGCCCTGACTCATCAAAATCACCTGGCTTTTAACAATACAGATCCTGCCCCTTCCAACTGGATCAGAATCTCTAGAAGGTGGTAGGGAGGTATGGGTGATGGGGTGGGGATGGGGTTGTTCAGGCGCTGGTATTTTTCAAAAAAACTCCCCTGGTGATTTCCATTTGTAGCCAGATTTGAGAACCACTGAACCATATAGTCCCTGCCCTCGGGGCACTCACAGTCAGGTTTAATGCGGCTTCACATTTTGCGGGGGGGGGTCACCAAATTCTTTGAGTCCCTGATGTATTTTGATTCCTTCACAGATGCCTTCCTAGGGCTTCCTTTTGTTATGCCAATAAATGGTTCCTGTTTGGAGGAACGTATGGTCTCCAAAAGCAATGGGTCCTGTCCCAAAAAGAGCCCTGGATATTGACACACACTTTCAGGGGAGTGTTGAGTATCATGGTTTGGGCTCACCCTGCATCCATGACCCCTTCTTTCTAGATTACTGATTTTTCCCCTGGGGAGTCAGCCTTCTCCTCACATGGAGCTTTTGAGGGACTCTCTATCAGGAGTCTGCACTAACCCATGGCCAGAGGATGCCAATCAGACCTCATCTGCTTTGGATTTGCCTCTGAGTCTTTGTAATACAGATTTTCCGTCCCTTGGATGGCCTCCCCCCACCCTTCCAATGGATTCCCAGTGTTGGTTATGTTGCCCAGCACTCGCTTCTATATTGCTTGTAACCCTAGGGTCTTGGCGAATACAAGGGGATTAAAATTAGTCATCCATGGACCTCCTGTGAGTCTGCAGAGTCCAGGTTCAGAATCCCAGGGTCAGAGAAAGTGGTAGAGATGGGCAGGGGTAGCACCACAGACCCCCAAGATTCCTGTTCCCTAGATATTTGTGCCCACCTCCCTCCCCAACACCATCCCACGTGCTGTCTCTTAACAGGCCATGTAATCTTTCAGAGACTATGCTGATGCAGAAGGGAGAGGACACTGACGTGGGAATCAGAAAGCATGACTGGTCACTGACTGCTTATAAGAGGTTGGAGGCCAGGCACAGTGGCTCATGCGTATAATCCCAGCACTTTGGGAGACCGAGGGAGGCACATCACCAGGTCAGGTGTTGGACATCAGCCTGGCCAACAAGGTGAAACTTTGTCTCTTCTAAAAATACAAAAATTAGCTGGGTGTGGTGGCAGGTACTTGTAATTCCAGCTACTCGGGAGGCTGAGGCAGGAGAATTGCTTGAGCAATTCAAAGTGCTTGAACTAACAGAGTGAGACTCCGTCTTGAAAAAAGAGAAAGAAGCCGGGCGCGGTGGCTCACACCTGTAATCCCAGCACTTTGGGAGGCCGAGGCGGGTGGATCACGAGGTCAAGAGATGGAGACCATCCTGGTCAACGTGGTGAAACCCCGTCTCTACTAAAAATACAAAAAATTAGCTGGGCATGGTGGCGCGTGCCTGTAATCCCAGCTACTCAGGAGGCTGAGGCAGGAGAATTGCCTGAACTCAGGAGGCGGAGGTTGTGGTGAGCCAAGATCGCGCCATTGCACTCTAGCCTGGGTAACAAGAGCGAAACTCCGTCTCAAAAAAAAAAAAAAAAGGAATAAAAAGAAAAAAAAGAGAGTTTGGGGGATTGGGAAACTTGGTTTGGAGGAAAAGCTTGGGAACTTGTTTTAAAGCTACTTTTGCAGTTTTTTGTTTTTTGTTTTTTGTTTTTCACTATGTTGACCAGGATGGTCTCGATCCCTTGACCTCGTGATCCACCCGCCTCGGCCTCCCAAAGTGCTGGGATTACAGGTGTGAGCCACCGCGCCCGGCCCACTTTTGCAGTTTTTCAAGGGAGGTATAGTTTGGCGTGGCTGGGAGACTGATGATAGCGGGCCCTAAGCTTCCATGTCACCCCTTGGTATTTCCAAGAAAACTGGGAAGATCGATTTCATCCCTGTGTTCTCCTTGGCTTTCAAATGTGGAAGGCCTGGGCTTCTTGCCTCTCCCAACCTCATGGGGTTGTTAATACATTCAGAGAGACAGCAGAGTAAATTACAAAGGGCCTTGCAGAACTCCAGACTGCTTATTGACTGCATTAGCTGTCTGCCAGGCAGCGGTGGGGAACCGAGGGGTCGCAGTGTGGCTTCAGTTCATTTGTGTTTGTTCCTAGGGAAGCAAGCCTTGGCAAAACCCTTCTTAACACTGCTTACGAGAGTAAAAAGTGGATGTGGCAGGGGATCTAGGAGGAAGGAGGCCTCTTGAGACCTGCAACCTCCTACTGTTCCTCTTGCAGGAGGAACCAAAGCCCATCCACCCCAGATACCCACCGCAGCAACATGGATTTTGCAAGTCTGGCCTCTTTTTGGTGAGTGAGAGCAGATTGCCCTTCCAAGAATCATTTGGGCTGGCAAAGGCCAAAGATTTTGAGGGCTGAGTTGCTAATACAGCCATCAGGAGCCCCCAAATGAGCCCATCTTTATACTTCTACTCTGGGGCCTTTTTATATCTCCTTGCTTCCTCCAGGAGGGCTCTGGTTTTACCCATCAAAACTTGTATTCAGAAAAGGTTCTTTTTTTTTTTTTTTGGAATGGAGTTTTGCTCTTGTTACCCAGGCTGGAGTGCAATGGCGCGATCTCGGCTCACCGCAACCTCCGCCTCCTGGGTTCAGGCAATTCTCCTGCCTCAGCCTCCTGAGTAGCTGGGATTACAGGCATGTGCCACCATGCCCAGCTAATTTTTTTGTATTTTTAGTAGAGACGGAGTTTCGCCATGTTGACCAGGACGGTCTTCATCTCTTGACCTTGTGATCCACCCGCCTCGGCCTCCCAAACTGCTGGGATTACAGGCTTGAGCCACCGCGCCCGGCCCCAGAAAAGGTTCTTATACAAGTCATTTCCGTCACAGTGAAAACTGAACTGCTTTTTATCACATCCTGAGCCTATACTCTCAGTCTGTTGAAAAGAATTCTAGGCCTTGGAAGGTGGAGGTAGAAGAGGCTTAAGGTGGGAGAAGAGGGGAAAGGAAAGGGGGCGGGTAGAGATTTCCCCATCTCCCTTGGAAAGGCTAAACATATGCCCGGGAGCTTCTTTCTGGATTCAATGGCTGGCTGCTTCCTCAAGGTCTGCAGTTTCAGTTTACCTGCAGGGCTGGTCACATTTCACTTTCCACTTCAGCTAAGCGTAGAGATTTTTCTTTTCTTTTAATTAAATTAGAAATGTCTTAAGGGTAGAAAACATGCCTTGTTCAGCTCAAAATACTCCTCATTTTCTGGCACAGGGCCTAGAACACAAAAACGATCAATGAATGTTGATAAGTCAGTTAGGTACTAAAGGCCATACATCCTCCGAGAAGCATTGCTTTAGCTGTATCCCATAGGCTCTATTAGACAGTATTTCCATTATGATTGAAATATGTGTTGTAAAACATCAAGTTATCTCTGACAAGGAAAGGAGAATTATCTTCATTTCACAGGAAAATCAAAACTCAAAGACCAAAAGAGACTTGCTCTCAGAACACACGGTGCAGTAGTGGGGACCTTCAGGCTTTGGTTGGCTCTGGGATTCAGGGTGCACCAAATAAGCCAGGAGACTTGTTCTGAGTCTGAGCTCCTCCTCAGGTTCTGCCACCTCCAACCGTTTTCTCATCCTCTTTGGGTATCATCGGGTCACATATAAAGACCTCTAGGGTCCATTAGCAGCAATTAGGGATCTTCGATTTGGAGGGAACTTTGCCTTCCCGAGGCTTCTGCTACAAAGCTGACACTTTATGAACAGTGCATGTATCATCTAAAACCTTGCCTGAAGAAGCAGGCACACAGTGGCCAGAGGCAGAACTAGGGTCACTCTGGGCTCAGCTGAGAAGTAACAGAAGAGGACACCTGACCCCTTTGAGATCCATCACTTCCTAACAAGGCATCACCTCTTAGAGTCCTAGGTTACTTATGTTCTCTCCCTCCCCATCCCTAGCAGAATCTTCTTTTAGGAAATATTCCGATAAACTTGTTCACACGGACGAGGAAATGACTTATAACAAAGCGCTGTGTCTCTTTTGGGCTTTTGCATTTCAAAGGGAGTCAGACATTAAATTAGAACAAGGAAAGCTCTAATGATGCAATTTCAGTTATTACCGAGAGAGCTACAAAAAGCTTTTAAGCATGAGAGACATTCTTTATGTTTTTATCTTTTTTTTTTTTTTGGAGATGGAGTCTCATTCTGTTGCTCAGGGTGGAGTGCAGAGGCACGATCTGGGTTCACTGTGACCTCCACCTGCCAGGTTCAAGGAATTCTCTTGCCTCAACCTCCCAAGTACCTGGGATTACAGGTGCCTGCCATCATGCTTACCTAATTTTTGTGTTTTTAGTAAAGATGGCTTTCACCATGTTGGCCAGGCTGGTCTCAAACTCCTGACCTCAGGTGATCCGCCCACCTAAGCTTCCCAAAGTGCCGGGATTACAGGCTAAGTCTTTACGTTTGTGTCTTAAAGAAATCTGATCCAAGTTAGCTGTGTTGTCAGTTCCACTCACAGTGCTTCAGTTTCTTCATTTGTTAACTCAGGGTTGAGCAGCTGCCTTCAGAGACCTGTTGGCTCTAATAGCCCAAGGTTTTTACGGTACAGTGGGCCACCCAATGATTGTAGTAGAAATACTTATTGTAAGTATATCTCCTCAACTCATTGCTGGAAGCAGGGCAGATTGCCATCAAACAGATCATGGACCCAGTGAGGAGAACCAGGCCTACACCCATCTGGCCTCTGCTTTCCCAGCAGCAGCTGAGGCCCCTCCCATTCTCCCCTCCCAGTAAGCCAGGAAGGCGTGGAAGGTCTTCAGGACAAAGCTAGAAAGCTAGATTTCACGGAGGCTGCAGCCCCACAGTGTGCCCAGAATCTAGACCGTTTGTGCAGACCTGCTGCTGTTCAAACCAGGGCAATCTGTGCCTCCTGGGCCTCAGTCTTATCATCTACTAAATGGGGGTGATGTTGTCTCCCTGCTCAATTCCCAGGCTGGGTGGGCAGCCCCAGGATGATGATATGCTTTGTGGGAAAGGTCAGTGCACAGAGACTCTAGCAGCACCATTTCCAAGGGGCATATGAAAAAGTGGCATCCACCTGGACCTCTAAGATCTACTGTGTCCTGTGCTGAAGGGACACCAACTGGTATACTCCTGTCCCCTCTTCTTTCCGGTGATCCTCTTCCCCACATGGCCACTTCCCCACAGCTGTGCCCACTTCCAGCCAGTGTGGGTGTATAACCTCTCAGCCTTTGGGCCTCTTTCAGCCACAGAACTTCCAGGCTGGGTAGGCAGCTGTGGAGGCCCCTGGGGGCTCCCGGAAAGGCTGGGTTTGGGCTGGGGTTGGGCTGGGGAAGGGATCTGATTTGTTGCCCTTCTGCTGACTTGTCCCACAGCATAACATCACACTCAAGCACCAAGTGAGGAAGGCGAATGAGGGTTACCACCTGGTTGACCGCAGCACCTCTGCAGGGGGCTTGGCGGACTGTAGTGCCTGTCTCTAGGTGTTGGGTGAAGGTGTCTGGGCCCTCAGAGACCCCTCCAGGCCATCATTTTCATCCAGCCACCCAATAATTCTCTCTTCTGTCCCCTAGTCTGTCAACAGACCTGTCAGCCCCCACTTGCTCAAGCTGGATATGGGAACTGGTGAGGAGATAGATGCTGGACCAGCCCTGAGTGACAGAAAGTTCTTCCTGAGATTGAGTTGAATTGTCTTACTGCAACTTGCCCTCACAGGTCCCAGTTCTGCTCCCAGGAGCCAGAACAAGAGTGAGTCCCTGTCCCCAGAATCATCCCCCTCTCCCCACCCCAACATCCCAGGATATCCAGCAAGAGGGACCCCAGGCCTCTATCATGGTCAGCCCATTTTGGTACCTCCCCTACCCACCCCCCACCCTACCCTATAACTTTCCTCAAGAATATAAGCCAGATCTCCCCCATCTTAAATATATGCCATTAATTTTTTTGAGATCTAAATTCAGGACTTTATATTTCACTTTTAGGTACCATTCATTTTCTTGGTTTTAATCCAGCATTTTGTTATGTTGAGATAACCTTAAATCTTGACTTTATTGCCTTGTGGATGTTACGGTTCCTATCCACAGATTTGATAAGCACGCCTTTTATTTTCCCTCTAAATTCTTAATGTTATGTCAGGGTTGGATTTCTAGGGAGCCGTAGGCTGCTATCAAGCCTTTCATGAGGCCCCCATTTGGGTCTTCCAGCATCCCTCCCACGGCTCTCTATCAAGCCGCAAGGTTTTTCTGAGAGATCTTGGCAGTATCCTGTTGAACTTTTGTATTCATCTTTTTCCCTCTCAGAAACCCATTCTGGAAGAGGAAATTCAGTAGGTTTAGCTTGATTTGTTCTTCTGTTCGGAAATACTATTTAGTAAAATGTGCATGCTTTGTGAATAGCTGTGTAAAATTAACAGCTGGATGGATTTACAGAAATGTTTACCAACCAGTGGTGTCTCATGAACAGTTGCTCCAAATGGTATTGACTTGATTTTTATTTTTTATAGATTTAAAATAAGTTTTAAGTTTTTTATTGTAAATTGATAATTTATAATTGTATAAACTTTGAGGATACAAAGCGATGGTATAATTCATGAATACAAAGTGGAGTCATTAAATCAAGCCGGTTAACATATCCATCAAATACCTATTTTTTGTGATGAAAACATCTGAAATTTAGTTTTTGTTTAGTTTTTGCTTTTTTTAAGTAAGATTTAAGGAGTCTCACTCTGTTGCCCAGGCTGGAGTGCAGAGATCTTGGATCATTGCAACCTCGGCCTCCCGGGTTTAAGCGATTCTGATGCCTCAGCCTCCTAGGTAGCTGGGATTATAGATGTATACCGCCACGCCCAGCTAATTTTTGTATTGTTAGAGAACAGAGCTTCACCATGTTGACCAGGCTGGTCTTAAACTCCTGATCTCAGGTGATCCACCTGCCTCAGCCTCCCAAAGTACTGGGATTACAGGCATGAGCCACTGCACCCAGCCTCAATCTTTTTTTTTTTTTTCTTTTTTCTTTTTTTTTTTTTTTTTGAGGCAGAGTCTTGCTCTGTCACCCAGGCTGGAGTGCAGTGGCACGATCTCAGCTACCTGCAACCTCCACCTCCCGGGCTCAAGCAGTTCTCCTGCCTCAGTCTCCCGATTCGTTGGGATTACAGGTGTGTACTACCACACTCAGCTGATTTTTTGTATTTTTAGTAGAGAGGAGGTTTCACCATGTTGGCAGGCTGATCTCAAACTCATGACCTCAAATGGTCTGCCCACTTTGGCCTCCCAAAGTGCTCAGATTACAAGCATGAGCCACTGCACCCAGCCATCTTGGCAATTTTGAAATGTACAATATTCTATTATTAACTCTATGCACCATGCTGTGCAATAAAAAGAAAACTATTCCTTCTGAGATTTTGTACTCTTTGACCACCATCACCCCATTCTCCCCAACTCCAGAGCCATTCTACTCTCTGCTTCTATGAGTTCTATTGTTCTAGATTCAATATATAAGTGAGAACATGTAGTATTTGTCTTTCTGTGTCTGACTTATGTAGTATAATGTTCTCCAGTTTTGTCCATGTTGTTTTAAATGACACAATTCTGTCTTTTTAAAGGCTGAGTAGGATTCCATTGTGTATACATACCCCGTTTTCCTCATCCATTCATTGGTTGATATACACTTAGGTGAATTCCATAGCCTGGCTATTGTGGATAGCACTGCAATAAACGTGAGGTTCAGACATTTCTTCAAGTAACTAATTTCACATTTTGGGGTAAGTACCCAGAAATGAGCCTGCTCCATCCTATGGCAATTCTATTTTTAGTTTTTTGAGGAAGCTCCATACTGTTCTCCATAATGGCTACACTAACATATTACACTCCCACCAACAGCACACAAGGATTCTCTCTTCTCTCTGCCAACACTTATCTTTTGTCTTTTTGGTAAAGCCATTCTGACAGGTATGAGATGAAGTCTCATTGCAGTTTTAACTTGCATTTTCCTGATCATTAGTGATATTGAGCATTTTTTCATATACTTGTTGGCCATTTGTATGTCTTCTTTCGAGAAATGTCTATTCAGATCCCTTACCATGTTTTAATTGGGTTTTTTGTTTTCTTGCTGTTGAGTTGTTTGAGCTCCTGGATTTGTTCTCAGTGAGTACTAATATAGACTCCTAATGAAAAATACATTATTTTCTTTCTTTTTGAAAATGCTTTTTTGTTTTGTTGTGCTTATTATAAAATACTTCTAGGCTGGGCACGGTGGCTCACACCTATAATCCCAGCACTTTGGGTGGCCGAGGCAGGTGGATCACGAGATCAGGAGTTTGAGGCCAGCCTGACTAACATGGTGAAACCCCGTCTCTACTAAAAACACGAAAATTAGTGAAGTGTGGTGGCACATGCCTGTAATCCCAGCTACTCAGGAGGCTGAGGCAGGAGAATTGCTTGAACCTGGGAGGCGAGGCTGTAGTGAACTGAGATCGTGCCTATGCAGTCCAGCCTAGGGGATAGGGCGAGACTCCTTCTCAAACAACAACAACAACAAATTCTGATCACCATGAAAGAGAGAGTAAATATGACAGAATCCTCACATTCAGAGATACGCCCTGTGTTTGTGATGCTCTCTGCCTGCCACATCTTCCTGGCCCAAAGATTTCTGCTGGGATGAATGGTTCCTCGAATTTTCAGCACCCCACCAAGTCTGCACCTGGGGGTCTCTCTCCTCTGCTTTCTCTGAAGTCACAAACAGAGACAGCCCAAAACTGCAGGAGTGGGCAACCCTCAGCCAGTGGGGAGGGGAAGCAGCCAATGCCACCTCTCAGGTGGGGTAAACCTCTGCAGGTTCCCTCTGCACTTTTCTCAGAGTGTCCCCAGCAGGATAGAACCCCCCAGTTGCCTGCAGCTAAGACCAACTCCTTAATGCACCCATTTCTTGCCTTTCCCCCCACCACCCTTTTTTTGAGACAGAGTCTCATTCTGTGTCACCAGGCTGGAGTGCAGTGGTGTGATCTTGGCTCACTGTAACCTCCGCCTCCTGGGTTCAAGCGATTCTCCTGCCTCAGTCTCCTGAGTAGCAGGTCTACAGGTGCATGCCACCAGGCCCAGCTAATTTTGGTATTTTTAGTACAGATGGGGTTTCACCATGTTGGACAGAATGGTCTTGGTCTCTTGACCTCATGGCCTCCCATCCTGGCCTCCCAAAGTGCTGGGATTACAGGCGTGAGACCTTGCGCCCGGCCTCTTTATCTCACTCTCCTCATTCCCTCGCTTCCACTGCCCGGCATCATCTCCCAAATAAACTCCCTCTACCCAGGCTTTTGTCTTGGGTTCTGCTTCAGAAGCAGGAGAATCAAACAAAGATGTTAGTGACCACCTCTTTGCATATATACTTGTATATGTATATATACATATTTCCAATAATAAATCTATGTAATTTTGCATAAAGGGGATTATTACTGCACATGCATTCAAAAACTATTTTTTAAAATTACTCACAGTAGGTAGTGAACAGATTTCCATGTCAATAAAGAACATTCTAAGCACAGTTTTTAATGTCTGCATAGTATGTCATTGCAGGTGTGTCTTGTTTTTTATTTAATTTACTTAATTTATGGGTATCTAGATGGTTTCCAATTTTGCACTGTGATGAACATGCTCAGGCAAACATCTTTGCAAGTGTGTAACTCGGAATTTCGAAAACTTCTGAGCTGTGCGAGTGCTTTGTTATCTCCTAAGTATACACAGTGCTTGGTAATTTCTTCCGGAAATTTAATAATAGAGGTCAATACTAATCTTAGCAGTGTAGAGGTTTTTTAAATAAAAAAATCTGTATTTCCTTCCTTTTTTGAAAATCAGGACATTCGCCCATCTTCCGTTTTCTGGCACTTCCTTCGTTCTCTGTGATTTCCTCGAAAGCGATGATTACATCTGTAAATACCTCTGGGTCCCTGGGATGTCATATGTCTGGGGTGCAGTGAGTGAGCTTGATGTTTTCTTCCTATCACTGGACTATCTTGGGTCTCAATTTCCTCCTTATGTCTTTATTCCACAACTTGAAGTAAAATAGCGTCTGTCTTGCTCTGTCTGCCTGCCTTCGAGCCCAAGCCAGAGCAGATTCCTTCCTGTTATTCTTACTTAGACTCTGAAAGCTCTTTGCTCTTGCCTTTGCCAATTTCCCCTGACTTCTGTTCACTAGAGCTTCAGCGCTTTGCTAACATCATTCTTACAGATCCTGCCGATCTTCCAGATTCCTCTGGGATTATTGATTCCTTCTTGCCTCTTTCGTGTGTGTGCTTTTCATGCCCTGGCTCATTGGAAAACTACAAGTGCAGCCTCACAAGATTTTCTATAAAATTCAGTTTTCTTTTTTAACAGCAGTGTTTGCAATTACTAGTTGGAATTTTGGGGGTTTATTACCTCTTGCAGCAGCTGTCTCATACTGGCGTATTGTACAACACATCTTATTTTAACTTCACAGTCACCCTGTGAAGCCAGTTGAATGTTAAGTTCCCCCGTTTGACAGACAGGTGACCAGTGGCACAGAGAGGTTCAGGTACCATCTCAAAGACAACCAGCAAGACAGCGGACCTGCCCTTGGTTTTCCAGTTTGTCAGCCTAAACATGGTTCCCCTTGTCCACAACGGCTGAGAGAGGGTTCTGGTAAGGTGGGAGCAGGTAGCCTTATGCCTTGGGGGCCACTACCCCTTAAAATTCTGAAGGTGAGGTCCATAGTTCACACTCCTTTCCCTAGGGAGAGAAATTCTCTCTGCATGGAGGATATCATCTCTAGAATCCCATCTCCCCCACAACCTCTACCCCTTCAAGCAGGCAAAGTTGGTGACAATTCCTCTGAAGCTAATTACCAAGCTGTCCTCACCTCTGTACCTGGTCTCAAATGATTCTCTGCTCAGACAGCAGGGACTATGTGCGTGCATACACTCAACAGAGACATAGAGGCATCTCTAGGTCTCTCTCTTTCTGTGTGTATGTGTGTGTGTGTGTGTGTGTGTGTGTACACATCTCTTGTACATACACACATGCACACACATATGTACAAAACAAATACAGAGGCACCCCCAGGTCTTTCTGTGTGTCTTGCTGTCTCTCTATTTCTCTCTCTCTCTCTCTCTGTCTCTGTCTCTCTCTCTCTCTCTCTCTCTCTCTCTCACACACACACACACACACACACACACACACACATACACACACGCATGCACAACATTACAGAGGCACTCCAAGTCTTTGTCTCTCTCTCAGTGTCTGTCTCTATGTCTCTGTATCTCTCTCTTGTCACACACACACAAACACACAAACATGTACAACATGAACACAGAGCACCCCCAGGTCTTTCTCTCCCTCTGTCTCTGTCTGTCTGTCTCTGTCTGTCTGTCTGTTTCTCTCTCTCTCTCTCTCTCTCTCTCTCTCTCACTCTCTCTCTCTCTCTCTCTCTCTCACACACACACACACACACACACACACCATGAATACATGGGCACCCCAGGTGTCTCTCTCCCTCTCTCAGTGTCTTTGTCTCTGTCACACACGGAGTGTCACATCGTCTGGCTCTGGACAGCCATGGGTGATCAGCCGCCTGGCCCTTCTCCTCTGCCTCGGCCCAATGCCCCGGAGTCGGTACCCCGTCCCGCCCCACCGCTGGCCCCCAGCCCCGGGACCACTCACCCTCCATGCTGCCCCCTGTTGCAGGCTCCAGCGGTCTCCGATGTCTAGAGGCAGCGGGCCCCTTCGGGCAGGTGGGCGAGGGACAATCTTACGGGCACTTGGGTGCGGGCCCACGCCCCTCCGTGCTCTCGTGCTCTCGGCAGGTCAGGTTGGTCCGGGAAGAGGCGGGCGGGGAGCGGGCAGGGGGCATGCGCTCCCAGGCGCCAGACCCTGGCCGGTTTCCCTCCCCTCGGACTGACCGGCTCCCGCACACCACACCGCTGCTGCCCTGCTGCCTGCCTGGTTCAGACCCCGCCGCTTCACGCCTCCCGGCCAGGGGAAGGAGGGGGCTCGCGCGGCGCAGTCGTCATGGCACCCGCGCACCTGTGCCCACACAGCATCCCGGACCGCCCGCTCCCTCCACAGAGCCCGAGCGCCCCACCGAAGTAGGGGACACACTTCTCTGCCCACTGCAGCCCTGGTGGCCACATCCCATTATTCCACGCGAATCTCCCGTACTCAACATGCCAGCCTCTGTCCCCCTGCCTCATCTTTGCCCACCCCAGCCTGGGGTCCAACACCCTGGACCTTCCTGAGAAGGGGATGAAAGGTAGCTGTGAAAACAGGAGGGCTTCAGGAGGGCTTCAGGAGGGAGGCGGGGGGTGGGGAGGGCCACCGGCTCCGCATTCTCCCAGGAGAATGGGGACAAGAATTAACCAGTTCAGGCACTCACTGGGTGGTACCCTTGGAAAAGTTTCTTATTGTAATAATACCTGCACCTAAGTCTGTTTCTACATCTGTAAAATGGGTTTGAGGGGAGTAAATGTAATGCCAACGTTTCAGCCCAGCCCATAGTAGCTGCTCAACAAATGGTTCCTGGAGCTGAATTGGAAGCTACTCATCTCCAGCCCCTGTCAGACGCCCAGCAGACACCACCATAAATTTTTGCCACATGAGTAAAGATCCCAGGTTCTATCTGCACGCCTGTGTTTGTTGCAACACTGTTTACAATGCTGAGATTTGGAAGCAAGCTAAGTGCCCATCAGCAGATGAATGGATAAAGAAAATGTGGTACATGTACACAAGGGAGTACTAGTCAGCCATAAACAAGAATGAGATCCAGTTATCTGCAACATGGATGGAACTGGAAATAATTATGTTAAGTGAAATAAGCCAGACACAGAAAGACAAACAACGTGTTTTCTTACTTTTTTGTGAGATCTAAAAATCAAAACAACTGGACTCATGGGCATAGTAGAAGCAGAGTTACCAGAAGCAAGGAGGGCAGTGGGAGGATGGGGATGATTAATGGGAACCAAAAAAAAAAAAAAAAAAACAGCTAGAAAGAATAAATAAGACCTACTATTTGATAGCACAACAGGGTGACTAAAGTCCATAATAACTTAACTGTATATTTTTAAATAACTTAAGTTTAATTAGATTCTTTGTAACTCAAAGGATTAATGTTTGAAGGCATGGATTCTCCACGAATCTATTCTCCATGATGTGCTTATTTCACATTGCATGCCTGTATCAAAACACCTCATGTACCACATAAATATATACACCTACTATGCACCCATCTTTTTTTTTTTTTTTTGAGACAGAGTCTCACTCTGTCCCGCAGGCTGGAGAGCAGTGGCACAATCTTGGCTCACTGCAACCCCTGCCTCCCGTCTGCCTCCCGGCTTCAAGCGATTCTCTGCCTCAGCCTCCCGAGTACATCTTTTTTTTTAAAAAAAAAAAGATCGCATGTTCCAGGCAGATGAAAGAAAGTAAATGGTCTGTTCCTTCCTTTTTTAGGAGTCAGGAGTTTGCTCTCTGGAAACAGGAAGCAGTTGGCATCAGGATTCTTCCTAGTCTCACTTCTTTCCGTAGTTCTTCCTCTGTCCTGACCAATGAGCAGAGTCTCACAGCTAGAAGGTCCTTAGAGGCCACTGAGTCTAATGCTGACCCAGAACAGGCATCCTGACCCTCATCCCCAGCAAGAAGTATCCCCAACAATGGGTACTTCTGTCATGTCCCTCTCTCTTCCCCTAGGGCAGCCCTTCAGAGGTCAAGAGGGAGGGAAGTTGTTCCTTCAACTCTGCTGTTTGTTCTACTGGAGAAACTCAAGAATTTCACTGGGATTTCTTCCGTCTGTGACTCGCCTCACTCTCTTCATCTGTAAAATGGGCATAATAATGGCACCTATCTCCTATAGTTGTGAAGATTAAAGCAGTTACTATGTATAAAACATGTGGAACAGTGATTTGCATATAGACAGTATGCAAGAAATATTACTCATCTCATCACTGTCTTGAGTCCACCTTCCTGCAGAAGTGCTCACATTTCTTGAAGTCCCTCTGATAAAACCCAGAGGTGTGTCAGGTTGTATTAAGCCACCTTGAGCAATGCAAAGTTTGAGGCACTGTGCTGTCAAGTCTGAATAACCTACACTGCCCTTTAGAGTTGGTGTGCTTTGGGAAAGTTATATGTCTTTGTGCCTCAATTTCCTCTCATTTACAAAATAGGGATAATAGTGCCTACCATGTAGGGTTATGAGAATTACATGAGTTAATATATGTAAAGCCCTGCCAGCAGTGCCTGAAACATTGTAGGTACTCAATAAATATAAGCTATAATTACTGGGGCAATAGACTTTGTTTTGAAAGTTGTTTTTTTGTTTCGTTTTTGAGACAAGGTCTCACTCTGTCACCCAGGCTGGAGTGCAGTGGCACAATCTCAGCTCACTGCAACCTCTGCCTCCTGCATTCAAGCGATTCTCCTGTCTCAGCCTCCCTAGTAGCTGGGATTACAGGTGCCCACCACTGAACCAGGCTAATTTTTTTTTAAGTACAGAAAGGATTTCACCATGTTGGCCAGGCTGGTCTTGAACTCCTGACATCAAGAGGTCCACCCACCTCAGCCTCCCAAAGTGCTGAGATTACAGGCTTGAGCCACAGCGCCTGGCCAGGGCACTAGACTTTAAATAATGCAGCCTCACTTTTTTTTTTTTTTTTTTTTTTTTTTTTTTTTTTTTTTTTTTTTTTTGAGAAGACTCTCGCTGTGTCACCTAGGCTGGAGTGCTATGGCATGATCTCAGCTCACTACAACCTCCACCTACCAGGTTCAAGCGATTCTCCTGCCTCAGCCTCCTGAGTAGCTGGGATTACAGGCAAGCACCACCATGCCTGGCTAATTTTTGTATTTTTAGTAGAGACAGGGTTTCACCATATTGGTCATGCTGGTCTCGAACTCCTGACCTTGTGATTTGCCCCCTCCTAAAGTTTTGGGATTATAGGCTTGAGCCACCACACCCGGCCTACGTTTCCACTTTCTTCCTTTTCTTCCTTTTTTCCTTAGCAGCCACATCATTCTAGTGCTTTGTGGTCAATTGTTCCACCGTCTTTTTTATTTGAGAAGTTCCAGATCCCAGAGCCTTTTTCTTCCTTCTCCCTCCTCTTCTACAGACATTTTTCTTCTACTATCAAAACCTTCCTACAGTGTCAAGTCCAAGTGCTACTAGACAAAACAAACTCAGTGGCTATAGCCTTGGAGAGCAGGCAGGACAGTGTGTCTGGGTGTAAATTCTATCTCTACTGTTTGGTAGCTGTGTGACCCAGGGTAAGTCACTTAAGCCCTCTGATACAGTTTGGCTGTGTCCCCATCCAAATCTCATCTTGAATTGTAGCTCCCATAATCCCCGTGTATTGTGGGAGGGACCGGGTGGAAGATAATTGAATCATGGGGTGGGTTTCTCCTATGCTGTTCTCATGATAGTAAATAAGTCTCATGAGATCTGATGGTTTTATAAAGGGCAGTTCCCCTGCACACACTCTCTTGCCTGCCACCATGTAAGACGTGTCTTTGCTCCTCCTTCACCTTCCACCATGATTCTGAGGCCTCCCCAGCCATGTGGAACTGTGAGTCCATTAAGCCTCTTTTTCTTTATAAATTACCCAGTCTCAGGTATTTCTTCATAGCAGTGTGAAAATAGATGAACACACGTCATTTTTCTCATCTGTAAATGGGATGTATAGTACTTCTTCTCAAAGCTGCTGCGTCTTGAGAAGAAGTACTATATAAAATCACAGGCCCCTAAATACAGTGCCTTTCCTTATCCAAAAGTCAAGGGTGGAGGCCAAACAGACAGACTGGGTAAACGTCTTTCCATGCAGATAAAGAAAAGTGCCCCCTCTCTTTCTCCTCCTGTTGTGGACTGAGCTATGTCCCCTTAAAATTGCAATGTCTAATTCCTAACTCCACAATGTGACTACATTTGGAGATAGGACCTTTGGTAAGTAATTAGGGTTAAATCAGGTCTTCAGAGTGAGGCCCTAATGACCTAAGAGTGGTTTCTGTATGAGAAGAGAAAAAGTCTGGGTGTGGTGGCTGACGCCTGCAATCTCAGCACTTTGGGAGGCCAAAGCAGGTGGATCACTTGAGCCCAGGGGTTCAAGACCAGCCTGGGCAACATGGCAAAACCCTGTCTCTATAAAAAATATGAAAAAAATAGCCAGGTATGGTGTTGTGTGCCCATAGTTCCAGTTACTCAGGAGGCTGAGGTGGAAGGATCACTTGAGCCCAGGAGGCAGAGGCTGCAGTGAGTGAGCTGACATCACACCACTACACTCTAGCCTGGGTGACAGAGCAAGACCCTGTCTCAAGAAAAGAACGAGGAGGAGGAGGAGGAGGAGGAGGAGGAGGAGGAGGAGGAAGAGGAGGGGGATGGGGAGGAGACACCAGGAATTTACATGCACAGAGGAAAGGCCATATGAGGCCACAGTGAGCAGGTGGTCCTCTGCAAGCCAAGGACAGAGGCCTCAGGAGAAACCAAGTCTTTCAGCACCTTGATCTTGAACTCTAACTCCCAGAACTGTGAGAAAATAAATTTTTGTTGTGGAAGCCCCAACCCCTGATTCCCAGCCTGCTAGGAACTATGCCACGCAGGAGGAGGTGAGCATCAGGGGAGTGAACATTCCGGCCTGAGCCCCGCCTCCTGTCAGATCAGCAGCAGCATTAGATTCTCGTGGGAGCGTGACCCCGATTGGGAACCGCACATGCAAGGGACCTAGGTTGCGAGCTTGTTATCAGAATCTAATGCCTGATGATCTGAGGAGGAAGAGTTTTATCCCCAAACCATCAGCCCCACCCCATGTCTGTGGAAAAATTGTCTTCCACAAAACCAGTCTCTGGTGCCAAAAAGGTTGGAGACTGCTGGTTTAGGCCACCCAGTCTGTGGTATTTTGTTATGGCAGCTCTAGTGAACTGAGACACCTCCCTACCCCAAAGCAGCTCCCAGGAAACCTGAGGCAACATTATTCTCCACTGTAGATCATGCTTTTCTCCAAAGTTCACCTGACTGCAGGGCTGGGGTGCTTCTCTGCCCTGAACCTTGGATGCTGAGTCTTTCGGTAGAACATGTCACCACTGCTCCTATATTACAGATGCAACCATCAAGGCAAATGGCTTACCCAATATTATACAGCAGTAGTGGAGCGGAGAGGCTAAGAACACTCCCCTGCACTCCTTGGGCACTGGCCCTGCTGTACCTTAGCCCTGCCTCCCTCAACTTTTTTGGCCCTTTGGGAGAGCATCTGAGAAAGCTAAGGGTGTGCCCATCCAAGATGTAGAAGTAATCCCTGTCCACCTTGAGGAGCCTCACCACTTCCTTGGCCTGCAGGGTTTCCTGCTGCATGCATTCTGGCCAACAGTTTGACCTGGACCTTCATCCTCAGGGGAGCTGCTCCCCATCCCACCCACCTCCAACAGCTACCGCTGAGTGAGTTCACGTGCTGTGCCTAGAGAGGCTTTTTGCAGAAAGCCTCACCATCCTAGAAACTGATTTCCATCTGAAAAGCTGGATGCCAGGAGGTGGCAGGAAGAAAGTGGAATTGAGAAGTTCTTTGAAGGGGGAAAACCCTCCTGTGCCTACTGAAATCCACGTGGACACCTGCTCGGAGAAGCATCTAAAAGGAGCGGTGGAGGAGGAGGTAGAGGAGGTGGAGAGTGATCTCAGAATCAGACTTTCTCGGGAGTAGTGAGGGCAGTCAAAGGGGACAGTAGGGAGCCAGAAATCCAGATATTTTTTTCTTTTTCTTTTTTTTTTTTTATTTGAGACAGAGTCTCGCTCTGTTGCCTAGGCTGGAGTGCATTGGTGCCATCTTGGCTAACTGCAATTACTACCTCCCAGGCTCAAGTGATTCTCCTGCCTCAGCCTCCCAAGTAGCTGGTACTACAGGCACTTGCCACCATGCCTGGCTAATTTGTGTATTTTTAGTAGAGCCAGGGTTTCACCATGTTGGCCAGCCTGGTCTCAAACTCCTGATCTCAAGCAATCTGCCTGCCTCAGCCTCCCAAAGCACTGGGATTACAGAGGTGAGCCACCATGCCTGGCCTCCAGATATTTTGCATTAAGAATTTCAGCTCCCAATTTTAAAATGTTGGGAAACAAATTCGCAATTATTTTGAAACATGGTACAGACCAAACAATAGATCTATGAGTAGAATTTGGCTCAAAACCCTTTTGCAACTTCTTAACATCTCGAAAAACCAGGAGTTCTCAATCTTGGCTGCATATTAGAATCAAACAGGGGAGCTTTAAGAAAAATCACTGGCACTGAGCCTCTAACACAGACGAATTGAAGCTCACTCAATTCTATGGAGTCAGACCAATTCCACTGTATTCATCTCTCTTTGGACAAGGCCTACACATCAGTGCTTTTTCAACACTCTCCAGGGGACTCCGATGGGCAGGCAAGATAATGACTGCTGCAACCCTTCTTGGCTTTTCACCTGCCAAAAGGGTCCTGGTCTCACAGAGCTCGTGCTTCACTGCGGGAGACTGGTTAGTTGCGGATCCGCTAACTGCTCCATGCTTGTCATGCGCTATGAGTTCTATCTAGCTATCTTTTGGTGCTCTCTCTCCTGTCCCCCTCCTCACCTGCCAATCAGCCTGTCTCTTGTCCCATCCTCTCTGCTCCCACATCTCTAGAATAGCTCTTAGGCCAGTGATTCCCAAACTCTGCTGCACTTTAGAATCTCCTGGGGAGACGTGAAGCCATCACACCCCATATCAGTAAAATCAGAATGTCTCAGTGTGAAAACCAGATCCGTTTTTTGTGATGAACGAATGAGGGAGTGAATGAATGATTACCTTATCTGTGGTCCACATACCATACTCTCCCCAGTGATCTCCCCAAATCATGCCCCTCACCATCCATTTCCATTCCCCTGCAGGCTTTCAGGTACTTCCTGGTTAAATCTGACCTCCTCCGCATGCAGCCACGCTGCCCATGGCCCAGTCCTTGTCCACTTCTCCACCCTCAAATCCTACTGCTTTTCCCTCCCACCTGACCTGTTCCTCACTGAGCACCTTGCAGTTCCGCTAACTGCTCCATGCCTTATCACGTGCTATGCGCTCTGTCTGGCTGTCTTTCGGTGCTCTCTCTCCTGTCCCCCTCCTCATCTGCCAATCAGCCTGTCTCTTGTCCCATTCTCTCTGCTCCCACATCTCTAGAATAGCTCTTAGACCAGTGGTTCCCAAACTCTGATGCACTTTAGAATCTCCTGGGGAGACGTGAAGCCATCACACCCCATACCAGTAAAATCAGAATGTCTCAGTGTGAAAACCAGATCAGTTTTTTGTTTGTTTGTTTTGAAACAGTCTTGCTCTGTCTCCCTGAAATAGTGGTGCGATCTTGGCTCACTGCAACCTCCACCTCCTGGGCTCAAGTGATTCTCCTGTCTCAGCCTTCAAAGTAGCCAGGATTACAGGCATGCATCACCATGCCCAGCTAATTTTTGTATTTTTAGTAGAGATGGGGGTTTCACCATTTTGTCTAGACTAGTCTCGAACTTCTGACCTCAAATGATCCACCTGCCTCATCCTCCCAAAGTTTTGGGTATCAAGTACCAGCTCGGCCGGAGAGACCCCCGCCCAGGTGGCACTGAAGGCAATGAGAGGCAGACACCCAGACAGAACAGCAAAGTAGGTCTATCCAGTGGGCCAGCAGCCTACGAAGCTGAGAGTCTCAGGGGCTGCCAGCATTCCAGGCTGAAGGCCCGGAGCAGAGTCTGATCCACGTAGTTATTCTCTCTGCACAGGTGACTATTATTAACAAACAGGTGTTCCGTATTTTCTCGTAACTCAAAAATATTCCAAGTAGGCAGCTGTTTCCCACTTACCACTGACTACAGACAAACTAAAAGGTGTTCTCCACGAGGGAGCCCCGGGGGCGGGGGCAGAGAGCTCAAAGAATTGTTTTAACTGGTGTACGATATTTATACATTGTTTTACCACTTAGGAATGCCCCCAGTGGTTTTCCGCTTGAGAAGGGGGCCGGCTAGGTTTTCCTTGTCATTGTTCTTCCTAGCAAACAATATACTCTATCATCACTCAGCATTCATCAATGTTCATAAACTCACTATTTCTCAACAGCTGGGATTATAGGCATGAGCCACTCCACCCGGTCCCAGATCAGGAGTTTTTGTTTGTTAGTTTGTTTTCTTTTTTTTTTTTTAAAGATGGGGTTTCACCATGATGGCCAGGCTGGTCTTGAACTCTTGACCTCAGGTGATCCACCCACCTTGGCCTCCCAAAGTGCTAGGATTACAGGCGTGAGCCACCGTGCCCGGCCAATCAGGAGTTTTTTTTAAGATTCTCAGGTGAAGCCAATGTGTAGCAAGATTTCAGAATTACTGTCTGGGACAGTCCAGTCATATTTCTCTTTCCACGCCTGTCTCCCCAGCTAGCCTGTGAGCCTCCCGCTCTGCATTGGTCTGTTTGGGCTGCTACAACAAAATACCACAAGCTGGGTGGTTAAAAAAAAAAAAAAAAAAAAAAAAAAAGCAGAATTTTTTTTCTCATGGTTCTGGAAGCTGAGAGTCCTGAATCAAGGTTCTGAAACTGAGGGCGCTGTTCCTTGTAGACACCCCTTCCCACTGTGTCCTCCCATGGCGCTTTCTCGGTGTGTGTGTCTGTGTGTGTGTGTGTGAGAGAGAGAGAGAGAGTGTGTGTGTGTGTGTTCTGGTGTGTTCTTTATAAGGACACTAATCCTAATCCTAGGGGATCAGGTTGGCCTCACACACGCTTCTCATTCTCTAAGCAGAGTTGGAGGTATGTTCTGAGACGCCTGAGAGTTTTGGAAGGCCCCCGGGAGAAGGGTTGGCATGAAGCCCAAGAGAGCCCCGCGGGATAGCTCCCCTTTGGTGGGGAAGCCAGGCATGTCCCATGGGAATCTCAGTCTATCCCTGGCTGGAAATGCACACAGGCCTTTGGGGCAAGGCAGGCCACTGGTGTAGCTATCATTTTGAAAAGGCTCAGACTCCACAGCGAAGGGGGGTCTCCATGGGGTAAAAATATGGCTCCTGGAGTCAGACCCCCAGCACATCCCCAGCATTTTCAGCATGTTTGTTTAGGGTGATGTGAAAGGAGGACTGTCCTCTTAAAAAGCAAGGCCAGGGGAGCTGCAGAGAGGCTAAGGCCTAGGCAGGAGTGGGGTCCCTTCCTAGGAGTCAGGAGGCATCTCTCCGCCTCCATAACCAGCCTCGGAGGAGCAGTCGCTTCAAAAGCTTTTAAAATGCTTATTAGTCAGCTCTCCCTAGGGAAGCAGGTGAGCGTCATTATCTGCGTTAATAAATGACAAGTGAGAGTTCCAATGGCTGACTCACTTCCACAGCACAGCTAGGGCAGCAGTGGCCATGGAGGAGATCCAAACCCCCGCGTCCAGTGAGGTCCACAGAAAGAACCCGGGACATGGAGCCAGGAAACCTGGGCATTCGTCTGGGTTCCACCAAGTCCCCGTACATCCTTGGGTGGGTCGCTCAACTTCACCTTGGAACACTGCAGAACATTCCTTCTGGAACTCGGTGTTCCCATTTATGAAGCAGAAGAGGTTTGGAGCAGAACTCTTTCCCTCGGACAGCCCACCTTCTCTGGAGCATCCGCATGCAGGGAGTCTTCCTGAGGCGGACTGGGACGTCCTGAGGAAGTCCAGCTCTCTGGCTAGGGTTCCACACCCTGGGCAGAGGGGCAATGAGAGCTGCTGGGGTGGGCACTACTAGGTCAAGAAGGATTCAGGCACTGTGTCAGGAAAAACACATCTCTACAAGGTGGTGGAAAGGTGGTAAAGCCTCTTGGGAAGAGGCGTGCAGTTATCTGGGATAGCTGCGGCTGCCCTGGGGCCTCCTCCAGCTTAGGTCAGGCCTTCTGTAAACCATTTCCTGGGCTCTCGACAGCAATTCTACGAGACATGGCCTCTGCTCTGGATTCGAGGCTGGGCATGGTGGCTCACACCTGTAATCCCAGTGCTTTGGAAGCCGAGGCAGGAGGATCTCCTGAGGTCAAGAGTTTTCCTGCCCGGTTGCCTGAGTCACACCCTTCCCCCAGGCCCGCCCTTCCTGGCCTTCACATCTGGCTCAGGGCTCTGCTGAAGCCTTCTGGGGTAGCTGCCAATTCTGGCCTTGCCTGGAACTGCTTCTCACTTCCCAGGTCTGGCTTTCTGCAAAGGGACGGGCACATCTCATGTGAAGAGCAGATCCAAAGCAGGGCTCTGGGGTACAATGCAGGACTTGGGGGAAGACTACCATCAGAAACCTGTAGCCCCACACAGCTTCCCATCTACATTATTCCACCGTCTTTTCCAGCTTAGCAGTACGAGTCCAGGAAACTGTTGCCCAGGAAGAAAAAGTTGTAAATAACTTTATTGTTCGTTCAGGAGCTCTCCAAAAGAATCATTTACAGCAACATCAAACTGCTCACCTCTTAATTGCAAGAGAGTTTATGCTCCAAGACTCCTGGAACCCTTTGCTTCAAAATCCCCCCTTGCTGTATCCACTGATCCTAAACTACATCCCGATCTTTACCCAATCCTAATTGAGGCTTCCTTCCCTGCATTGAAAGTCCCACCTAAAACCAGACTGAAATCTCTCGTCACTTCTGACTGCCTTCCCCATTCTGACACCCTAGGAAAAAGGTGGAAAGGGAAGGAGAGGATCAGCTTTGCCTGATTAACAGGTGGATCTGGTGATGTTTTTGGTGAGGCATTCTTCAACAGGAAACTACACAGGTGGGAGTCCTCTCTCTGACCACTGGCCTTTGGGATGGGGAGGCCAGCGGCCTGAGTCCAGGCTAATCCACAAGGGATAGCTATAAGTGATCACAGGGTCTTCAGGAGCTGAGAAATAGTGACCATATGAGTTCTGGAAGGGCCCTTGGGGGTCTCCTGGTGTAGCCCCTTAGTTTTACAAACAGGAAACAGGGCCTGGAGAGGAAGAGATTTGTCCAAATCCCAAAGCTAGCTAGGATTGTTACAGGGATTAAATGAGTTAATATCTATAATGCACTAAGACACTGCCTGGTACCCACTAAGCTCTATGTATGTTTGTTAAATAAAAACAATGGATCATCCGGGAGCAGTGGCTCATGCCTGTAATCCCAGCACTTTTGGAGGCCGAGGTGGGTGGATCACCTGAGGTCAGGAGTTCAAGACCAGCCTGGCCAAAGTGGTGAAACTCCGTTTGTACTAAAAATACAAAATTAGCCAGGCGTGGTGGCGGGCTCCTGTAATCCCAGCTACTCAGGGGAGCACCTGGCCTAAAACTCAAGGCAAACTTAAGTTGGCCTCTCAGACTTAGAAAAAAGCAAACCCTGACTTTAACATGGAACCCAGAGCAGCAGTGCTCTAGCAAGCATCAGAACCACACAGAGCACTTGTTAAGACAGAATGCTGGGCCCCACTCCTGATTTCAGATTCTGCACATGTGGGGTGGGGTCAAGAATTTGTATTTCTTTTTTCTTTTGAAAAGACAGGATTTCGCCATGTTGGTGAGGCTGGTCTTGAACTCCTGACCTCAGGTGACCCGCCCACCTTGGCCTCCAAAGTGCTTGGATTACAGGCGTGAGCCACCACGCCCGGCCAAGAATTTGTGTTTCTAACCAACTTCCTGGTGCTGCTGATGCTACTGGTCCAGAGACCCCTCTTTAAGAACCATGGACTCAGCAGAACAAATGACTAAAGGAGTAATTTCTGGCACCAATAAGGGAGAAATTTGGAGATAGCGGCTCTCTTTATCCTTTCCCAGATACACAGTTTCCCCCTGACTGCCATCCTGCAGCAGAGCAGCTGGGGGGCACGCACCAATTCTGTGCCCACCTGTGACTAATCCACGTTTCACCCCAGTCTAGCCTTCTCTACCTCATGCTTTCAACAAGAGGACACCTCACTTGCATGTGGGCTGGTTTGATGCCCAGGCTATAGGAGGTCTGTACGGTGAGAATGAATGAAACACCAACCAGGCAGATGAAAACAATGCATTCTTTATTGCAGACTAAAGCTAAGGGGCTCACTCACTGTGAGCTCTGATTTGGGGGCTGCTGTGGCTGCCCACACTTTCCCGGAGAGGCAAGGGCAAACTCTCCAAGCAGAGGAGAAAACAACTTCCAGAAGCTGCCCCTTCAGAGGCCTGAGGTGAGGACCTGGCTCAGCAGACAGCTTGGCATGCAGGGGTTAACCAGAAAGGCCGGGTCCAAAGGGCCAGGCACACCTAACCCTCATCTCCTGGTGACTGCAGGTCACTCCCTTCTTCGGGAGTGTCACGCAGACTCTGGAACAATCTAACAGGCCAAGGGTCTCTCAGGGCTGGTTAGGGAGGAGGCTGCGCACAGGCTTGGATCCCTGGAAGTGGCAGGGAGAGAACTGAAACTTCACTCTCTTCTTGGAGGACATCCCCAGCCCCTGTCCTTGCTTCTCAAACTCTAAAGTGCTTACAGGAATCAGCTGGGGGGTCTTGCTAAAACGCAGGGTCTGAGTCGGGAGGTCTAGGGTGAGGCCTGGACTCTGCATTCCTAACAAGCTCCGAGGGGACGCTGCCACTGCAGGTCCACAGACCACACTGTGAGTTGCAAGGCTCCCTGTAGTCTCAGCTACTCGGGAGGCTGAGACAGGAGAATCACTTGAACTCGGGAGGCAGAGGTTGCGGTGAGCCAAGAATGTGCCACTGCACTCCAGCCTGGGTGACAGAGCTAGACTCCATGTCAAAAAAAACCCCAACACCAAAAAACCCAAAACAAAACCACATAAGCAGTGCCTGCCTGGTGCTGATACACTAGGAGCTCCAGGGGTGCTCTTGCGTAGACCTAACACAGTCATACACTGCCTTTGTGCATATCAGAGAAGCATGCCTCTTCTTCAACAGGGAGAAACCCTGTCCAGGTCACAAGGCAGGTGGGGCCAGCACAGCCTGAACAGGACTTCAGCCCCAACTTGCCCCCAACACCCACAGATGAACTCGGTAGCTCTGAAGACCTGTCTTAACCTCCTCATCCTGAAAACCCTTTGCCCAGAGTTTGACCAACCAGGCGTTGTGATATGAGCAGAACGAATAGTTTCTTGAGATACTGAGAGCTCAGTGATGGCCCAACAGGCCCAACCTGTCAGCTCCTTACCAAGAGACAGGAGACCTGGGCAGGGACAGGAGAACTGGGAGCTTTCTCAGCAGGGATTACTGCTCTGAGCAGTGATCTGAGCTCCTAACATCTTAGCCCTAGGAGTGCTAAAGTGGCCACTCATCCACAGAATGCAGGATTTGGGTGGCCTGGTTTTGTCTCAAGCCCAGGGGCCTCAGGTGCCTCCAGAGATTCAAACAAAGGTGCAGATCAGGTGGGGTCTGGGGCACTGAGTCAGCTTGCTCCACACATGAGAGAAATGAGACGTAGATGCTTGAGGACCAAGCAGTCTTCAAGCCACAGGTGTTCTCAGGAAGAAAAAGCCCCAGGCCTTCTCCTGGTAGGGGACCAGCCATTCCCACTTGCCGGGTACTGTCCCAGTGTTAGCACTGAAAGTTCCACGTCCTGGGAAACCAGGACAGCTGGTCACCCTGTTGCCTCATCATACCCTAAGATGCCAGGTTGAGTCCTTAAAAGGACTAGGTCATCAGGGGTTTGGGTGTTGGCCTGGGAACTGGCTGGCTACAAATTCGGCGATTCACACCTTGTTTGCCCCCAGGGGCCCTGACAAGGCAGCCAGGCTGCTGCTGGATGGGACTGTGGTGAGGGTGGCCATCTGATCACTTCAGACCAGAGCCACAGGTACAAATGGCTCTGCCGTTCTGGGCCACCTCTCCCACAGCTCAGGGATGACACTACAGAGGGACAGAGCACTCAGGACTTGTCACCCCGCCAATTTGTTAACTGTCAGGAAGGACAGAGCTGACGTGACTTGCTCCTCATTCCCAGCCTGCTGGTCCTCGGGCTCCTACATGAATGTTCTTGCCCCACAGCAGTGCCAGGCCAGATTCCCACCACAGCTCTTGCAAGACTCCTAGCGGAGGCTCCTGCCAGTCCAGGGACCACAGGGGTGAAGACCGGGCCCTGCAGAGGGCCGCATCCAGGTCAGTTCTCAGGAAGCAATAAATAGATGGGGGTTGTCTTCTCTTCTCAGGACAGCAACTGGCACTCAGCACTAAAAACAAGGCCTCAAACCCGCAGGGGTCCAGAAAATACCCAGCAATGCCCACCTGTGCCTGCTGATCTGGAGGTAACCTGGAGGCACATACTGCTTAAAAACCTCCAGGGAGCCCAAAGGAGGTAAAGGGTCCCTGCCTTTTTGTAGGGATCTTTTCCAAGGTCCCTTTTTTCAAGTGACAAGGCTCAGAGAAGGCAGGAGACCTGCCTGAGCTTGCATAGCAGCTGTAAGTGCCCAGAGTCCAGGTGGCAGGCGCCACCTTGCCTCTTCCCTTGGGCATTCTAGAGCCCGCTACTGTTGTAAGCTATCTATCCAGACCGGCTGCACCCCACCCACCACTTGCTGGTCGGCCCACCCACCCCCAGCCCGCAAGCCTGGCCTCCCATGGGCCTCCCTCCCTTCCAGGGTGACAGGCCAGTGGCCTCTGTCCCTTGCTGGGTGGGCATGAGGAGGGTGGCCTAAGGTAGGGGGCCTCTTGCGCCCTCCGGAGACATGAGCATGTCAAACTTGATGAGCGGCGGGGCGATCACGCGCACCTCGGCATTGAGTGGGTTGAAGCGGAGGTTGATGCTGCGCAAGGCTGGCATGGCGGCCAGCTTCTCCACGGGCACATCTGTTGGGGACAGAATGGACAGGTTAGAGAGGTGGGGGCCAACCAGACAGAAAAGAAGGACAATGGGCCAGGAGGACTCTGAGCACATGATGTTGAGGGGCAGCTCCCCATCACCCACTGCACATGGTGAGGCTCAGCTCCTGGTGCCCAGCCCTGTACGAGGGGCCATCAGGCCCACCAGGGTACTACAATCACATGGATGAAAGCATCCTAAAATATAAGAATCAGCTGCTTCAAAAAGTCAAACATAGGATTACCATATAACCCAGCAATTTTACTCATAGGTAGAACTGAAATAATTAAAAACTGGTATTCAAACAAACAATTTTACACAAATGTTCATTGCAGCATCATTTACAATAGCCAAATGTCTGCCAGTGGATGAATGGATGAACAAAATGGTATATACATATAATGGAATACTATGCAGCCATTTAAAGGAATGAAATTCTGATACAGGCTATGCCATGGATGAACCTTGAAAACATTGTGCTAATGAGAGAAAGAAGGCAGGCACAAAAAGACAGATAACGTATGACTCCACTTATGTGAGGTACATAGAGCAGTTAAATTCATAGAAACAGAAAGCAGAACAGAGATTACTAGGGACGAGGAGAAAGGGAAGCAGGGAGTTATTGCTTAATAGCTACAGATTCTGTTGGGGTGAGAAAATATTTTGGAAATGGATAATGGTGATGGTTGCACAACATGGTTAAAGTAATTAATGCCACTCGGTATGCTTAAAAATGGTTAAAGTCAGCTGGGCTATAGTCTCAGCTAGTCAGGAGGCTAAGGTGGGAGAATCACTTGAGCCCAGGAGTTCAAAACCAGGATGGGCAACATAGTAAGATCCTGGTCTCTGTTTCTTTAAAAAAAAAAAAAAAAAAGTTAAAATAGCAAATGTTATGTTACATATATTTGTCACAATTTAAAAATAATGTAATATGCCAAAAACCACTGAATTGCATACTTTAAATGGGTGAATTGTATAGTATGTGAAGTATATCTCAATAAAGCTATTAAAAAACAAAGGCTATTGTGTGCATAAAGAATATTTTAGCCAAGAGAGAGGAAGCTGGATACAGTGGCCTATGGACACTCTTCTTAACTATGGGAAGGCCATTCTATATCATGTCATCTGCTCCATCATACACCTAAAGAGTCCCCAAAGAGGCAGACATGGCTATCTTGGGTCTACCTGAGGGAGGTTAGTTACACTTTGAATTTATCAGGACTCTTGATAATGTGCCCTACCTCTATTATTGCTCCATAAGAGTATCCGGGAAGTTCCAGACTATGTTGGATCATCACTTAGAGATGGAATGTTCTCTGGAATCAAAACAAACATATCTCCTGTCTCAGCTCTAGTTTCCAAAATTTAATGTGTAGAATATAGAAACCAAGTTTCAAGCTGTCATCCACCTAATTTACATAAAGATACTAGGGTATTTTCCAACACTCATCAGAAATGCCACATTGTAACAAATTTAAAGATCATGGTGAGCTACTAATTAATTCCAGGTCCGATATTCTCAGTTGTAACTAAAGAGACAGCAGCCTAGTGTCATAGACATGAAAGGTAACAGACAGCCCTAAGCTGATGCCCCAGCTTTATCACCTAAAAATGTTTATTACTGCCCTGTACCTTGTAATCTTGAAAATGGAAATAACTAATCTTTCCTCAAACAGAATAAAATTGGGGAGTGACTACTTAAGGGGAATGGGGACTCCTCTGGGGTGACAGAAATATTTTGGAATTAGAGGTGATGATTGCACAACACTGTGAATGTCCTAAATGCCAATGAACTGTACACTTTAAATGGTTAATTTAAATGGTTCATTTTATGTTATGGGAATTTCACCTCAATTTTTTAAAGGACCAGAATAAGGCAGCAGCTATGTTAATACTCCGTAACCTGTTCCTCCCACCTAACCTTTAGCATCACTCAGACAAGAATAGGACGCTTGCCTCGACGCAAGCCCTCTATCCAGGCTGAGGCTCTGGCTGCATCTGCTCTTCCGTGATCCAACTCTGTGAGCAGCCAGATCCCATAAAACCTCCCACCTCAGCACAGGATGGGGCCAGACCTCACCCCACCGAGTCCTACACAACCTCAGGTTGACAGTGACGGCAAGAGCCAACTCCTCTCCTCTCCTGGGCACCAACTATTGGCCAGAGTTGGGGAGGGATTTGTTTTTGGGGTTGTTTTGTTTTTAATTTTAGAACACATTGGTGATTATGCACATATTTTACTTGAGATCTGTGCTATGGATCTCGGGCCACCTCAAGTTATATATGTATTTTTAACTAAGCACCAGTAACAATCTTCTTTGTAATTTATTTTTAATTTTTAGTTGTGGTAAAATCAAATAAAGTTACCATCCTAACCATTTTTAAGTGTACAGTTGAGTAGCATGAAGTACATTCACACTGTTGTACAACCAATCTCCAGAACACTATTTTGCAAAACTGAAACTCTATACCCATTTAAACAAGAACTCCCTATCCTGCCTCCTCCCAGCACCTGGCAACCACCACTCTACTTTCCGTCTTTATAAATTTGACTACTCTAGGTACCTCACATAAGTGGAATCATAGAGTATTTGTCTTTTTGTGATGGGCTTATGCCACTGGGCATAATGTCCTCAAGGCTCATCCACGTTATGGCATGTGGCATTGATAATGCAGGATTATTCAGCCTTGAAAAGGAAGAAACACCAGGCGCAGTGGTTCATGCCTATAATCCCAAAACTTAGGGAGATCCAAGCAGGTGGATCACCTGAGGTCAGGAGTTCGAGACCAGCCTGGCCAACATGGTGAAACCCCATCTCTATGAAATACAAAAAATTAGCCAGGCGTGGTGGCAGGTGCCTATAATCCCAGCTACTTGAGATGCCGAGGAAGGAGAACCGCTTGAACCTGGGAGGTGGAGGTTGCAGTGCGCCAAGATTGCGCCATTGTACTCCAGCCTGGGCAACAAGGAAACTCCATCTATAAATAAATAAAAAGGAAGAAACTTCAGACACATGCCATAATGTGAGTGAACCTTGAGGTTCAGCTGTCAGTGGTCACCTGGGTTGCTTCCCTCGCTTGGCTATGATGAATAATGCTGCTATGAACGTACATGTGCCAACATCTCTTCGAGGCCCTGCTTTCCATTGTTCTGGGTGTATCTGCAGATATATGTGACCCTCACCCAGATAAAAATAGAAAACATTTCAAGAACCCGCCAATAGAGTTTCCTTGTGCCCCTTTCCAGTTTATACCCCCCTGATCTTTCTCATCATTAATTCAGTCTATTCCTGACCTTCATATAAATGGAACTACATAGCATGGTCCATGCTTTAAATGTTTTTAGGACTTTTGGTTTGAGAAAGTCTGAAACTTTTTTCACTCAGGAAAGTTGAATATTATTGTCTTAAGTCTCTTCCCCCCTTCCTTTTTCATTTGGAAATAATTTCAAGTGTATAAAATGTTGCAAAACTAAAAATAAAAACAGTAGCAAAAATACCAGATGCCCTTTAGCTAGATTCACCAATTGTTATCATTTTATCCTATTTGCTCTATCATTTGTGCACGCATTTTCTGTTTCTCTCTCTCTCCACACACACACACACACGGACACACACACACACACACACACACACACTTTATTCCTGGATCATTTGAGTGTACCATACATACATTATGGCCCTCAGTGTGTATTTCCTAGGAACTGGGACACTCTCTTACTTTTATAACCACAGTGCAGTTACGGGTTCCAGGTGCTGACATTGATAGAATGTGTATCTAACCCAGGGCCCACAGTTCAGTGTGGTCAGGTGTCCTAACATCCTGTACAGGATTTCCCCGCTCTAGTACCAGAACCAGTCTGGAATCAAGGATTGCATTTACTTCTAACTCTGGGCTCCTTTGTCTTTTATGACGTTGACATTGGAGGAGCAGTGTACTACCCCTCTCCCTTTCTAAAAGTTCCACATTTTGTGTTTGTCTGGTGTTTCCTCATGGTTTGACCGGGTTTTCACACAGGTAAATGTCCTTCCTGGGGCATCACGTCAGAGGCATGCCAAGATCATCTTGATTGTTACTTTTGGTCAGTTGATCTATGTGTTACTTGCTTTCTCTACTAGATAATCACTGTTGTGGTTTTTTTTCTCCCTTGCAACTAACAGGAAGTCTGTGGGGACACATCTTAAGTGCGTGCAAATATCCTAAATGTTGGTTCTCACCAACATGTAGCATTCATCACCTTTAGATTTAGCATCCACTAAAGATTCCCACCTGACCTGATCTTTATGATGGCTGCAAAATGATTTTCCAGTGTCACCAGTCCTCAGCATTCTACTTCTCTTCCATTTACTTATTATCAATATAGACTCCTATGTTTCTAGGGATTTACAATTCATTATTGTACTTCATTATTCTGTGTTGGGGGAGGCAGCAATTGAGGAAGGGTTTAGAGTGTGCCTACATAGACTGGTTATAAGTAATGTAAAAAAAAATCAGGAACAATAAACTGCGGAAGGCCGTGGAGGCCTCTGGAGAGGAAGGCCTCTCTATGCCAGCATGTTCCCAGGAACGGAGTGACCTAAGCTCTGATATTCTAAACATAGTGCCCAAGGACATAACACTCCCTTGAAGCACTGGAATCTAACCAGGCATGTTGGCTCCTTGCTAAGCCCTCTCCCATCAGCTCCACTGTCTATTGATAAACGTATGCTTTTAGCTCATGAGAAACTCACATAAACTACCACTGCTATCAATTTTATATTTGATGAACAGCCTCCCCGTCACCAATTCACCCTACCACCTGCACTATAGATAAAAGTGGTTGTGTTCAATAAATATTGTGGAAACCACAGCTTGGGGCCTTTGCTGCCTCCATTACAAGTGATGGTCCCCTGGTCCCACCTTCATTCTTAATCTGTCTTTTTCTCATTCCTTTGTTGCCCCCGAACTCAGGGTATCCATGGGTGGGATGTGGGGGCTGGCTCCTTACAATTCTGATGCTCAGATTGTCTAGATTTGACCAGTGGGAGCCCATTTTGACATGGCTGCAGCACTTTTCAGATGCACTGCCTGACTTTCTAGGAAGACACATCTTGAGCCTTCCCTGTTCCCAGCCCTGGAATCAGCCACTTCTCCAAGAAGTCCTGGTTCTTTTCAATGGGGAAGGGTATCAGTGCCCGACAGTACCAGTGTGACTGACTAAGCCACGTTTTACAATCCATCCACGAGGCCTGTGTACATCGAATCCATCTGCTTGTGACTGCTGCCTAGTATACCATGCTGTGTGCCCACCACACTCTACCTCTCTACTGTGCCAGCGATGACACCCAAGTGGCCTCTATCTGTCCTTAGAAGCCAATGTGGGAAAGTCTTTGGACGTATGCCCAGAAGCAGGACTCTGCTCTGTCAAAGGATATGTGTATACACCTCCACTAACTGCTCTCTAATTCCTGTTGAGTCTCCCTGGGAGCTTCCTATCCTTCCTCCGACAAAAACTTTCAAAGAGGCTGCTTGGACCTGCCCAGAGGCCCGGCCCACCTCCAGGCTGACAGACACAGAGCCCTGGCCTTCAGCAAGGTTTCTGCAGTCTCCTCGTTTACCATGCCTTGAGCCCTGCAGTGAGGAATGGGTTCCACAACCCCGGAAGGAGGGAGGACAGCTCTGTTGCCTATGCTCTGGAAAGAGCCCATACAACTGCATTCCCCGAGGACAGATACTCTCCTCTCCTCTGGGCTTGGCAACTGGAACGTGGCTCCACGCCAGCTCTCCTGGGGAGAAGGGGATGGGAGGTCACTGGCTCGGGACAGCCCCTCGTATGTGCAGACGCACACCTGACTTTATAAAGCACCTCCATGTTTGATTCTCCCCACGGTCATGAGGGTAGAAGCAGTACAGGTGCTCCTCTGCCCACTTTACAGAGGAGGAAACTGAGGCTCGGAAAAGACTGATGCTGAAGGGCACAGAGCTGGTAGGAAGCTGAGCTGGGGCCCAAAATTTGCTATCGCATCATGTCCCAGTGTCCAATGTCCAATGTCCATGCCCGACATGGTGAGCATGGGAAGCGAGAAAGCAACTCAAAGGCTTTACACCTGAATTGGCAGAGGGCTTAGCACCCACGGGAGCTCCCAGGGGCCTCTTCTCCCCAACGCTGTCTGCCAGGCTAAAAGTGGCAGTTTGCAGGCCTGTGAGCCTCTGGAATCTGTGCTACGCCACGTTTGTCGTTCATGATGGCTTTTTAGGTAATGCATGTTGAGTGCTTACTGACTGAACTTCTTCAGTTTGTTTAATCCTCACAAGAGCTCCATCTTATAGATGAGGAAGATGAAATGTGAAGTTAAGTCCTGGCCCAAGAATAGACACCCAGCCAGGAAGTGCTGGAGCCAGGCTCTGAAGCTAGGCCAGCTGCCCCAGAGCCCCTGCTCTTCATTCCACCTCTCATGTGGCCTCTCTGCCACCCCTAGCTAGGAGATCCCTTCAAGAAGCCCTTTTAGATAAGAGAGAGAGAAAACAGTCTTCTTGCAGGGATCTCCGGGACCCAGCAGCAGTGTCTGGCTTTATCTGACCAGGATGCTCACCACTCCCTGGACTACCCAGCCAGTCCCTCCACAGCCAGGGACCTCACCCCCAGCAGAAGCCAGAGGGCACAAGGCAGGAGTCATGGAATCTCTCGGCCCCATAAGGTCCCCATGGCAGACATTTCCCTGCTGACCTGTCCTGAGAGACAGGGTTTCCTGGAGATGTTATCAAACTGGTTCTGGAATCTTCCAGGCCTCCTTGTTCTGCTGTGGGCCATAGCACAGAACAAACCTATCCCTTCTTGTCCATGACACTTCTGAAGCTTGGAGCTTAGAAAACACCACCACCTTCTTTAGGTCAAGACCCCCAGATCTTTTGCTTCACGTGATAGTTAAGAGTGGGTGGGTGGTGGTTTTAAGATGAACAAGCTCTGGAGTCAGAAGGAGATGCCTGGTTTTGCAGTGACTGTGGTGCCTCAGACAGGATCCCTGCACCTGAGCTTTCCCACCTGTAAAATGGGGTCACACTGCCCACCTTGCAGGGAAGCCTCAGAAGTCGACAAGACACCTGCACACCGTACACCAGCACAGTGCTCCAGCAACATGCGTCCAGCTAGTACAGGTCCCCTGCTCCCTGCCACTGCTCTGGGGCCTGCATCCACTGAGCAGCAGCCCAGACCCCTGGGGACAAGCCTGCAGAGCTTGGCCAGCAGAGTCTCAGCCTGAGCTCTCCCCCGAGATAACCCGGATGTCAGCTCACATAGAAAGGAACAAGGACTGAGCCTCAGATTTCTCCTGTGGCCCCCAGAGCCCCTCACAGAAGGCCAAAGCCCCAGATTGGCCTCTGCTGAGAGCACCAACTAGAAAGTTCATGGACACATTTATATTCATGGGCTATTGACAAGAAGCTGTACAGATCATGGCAGAGAGACCATGGGAGGCAGGAGGGTCCTCAAAGTTGTGAAAACCCAGGCTCGGTGGGAGGAAGTAATTTTGCCTGGGGTCACCCAGCCAGTGAGTGGCAGGCCTGACACAGAGACAGAGAAGACTCTTGACCACAGAGAAGCGCTATGCAGGAGTCCCCAGGCCCTGTAAACAGGCTGACAGATTCCCTAACAGGAGGAGCTCACCCACCCTTAGACTCTGGGTGACCTGTCCTCTCAGGTCCATGAAGGCAGGCTCTGCGTATGAGACCAGGGACCCAGTCTATAGCTTCGAATGCTGGGGGACAAAGGAAATGCTTAATCCAGGAGCTGTGTCCCCAACAAGAAGACTGGCTATAAGGCAGCCGGGGGTGGGAGGCTGGTCACCACCTGCCTGGAGCAGGAACCACGTGACAGTTTGCGAGCCGGCAAGGAGGGGTGGGAGAGGCTGGGAGTCCACGGCAAATGGAGGCTTGGGCAGGAAAAGATGCAGAGAGATAGGCTGTTTTCAGAAGGCAGGGTTATGAGCAGACGTGACTCCTGGGAGAAGAGGAAAGCAAGAACAGGCAACAGGAGTGGCCACTCACCTCCTTCGCCTTCTCTGGAGCTCATGCAGGTGCAAATGTCACACCATACAGCTGCCAGCAGCCTGGCCTCCCTCCTCCCGGCCCATTGCAGGGTGTGGGGGCTAAAGGAAGGTGCTGCCTATGGTAGTTCTTGAATCTCTTTTTTCAAGCAGGGCCCCCATTTTCCCTGCTAATAATTAATAATGGCTGGGAAGAAAAGGGCTAACTGCTTGGACTCTTGCACATCATCACATTCAGCATCCCTGTTGCAGCCATTCCCCAGCGGCACAGACAGCAGGTGGGCAGGGGTACAGATGCCTTCCCCTCTGCCCCTGATCACCCAGAATAAGAAAGACCCCTTGCACTTGGCTTTTATTTCATGGGCCATCAACCTCCATTAGACACAGAAGGAAATCAAGGTGCAAGGCGGTATAGACATTACTTTGTCTAAATGGGCCCAGCAAAGGGGGCTTCTTCTGGGAACTGATGTTTGAGGCCCACATTAGACGGTTCCTCACAACCATCCATTTCCCACGTAAGGAAACTTGAGTCTCAGTTTCTTCATGCCCAAGGTCGCCAAGCCAGTAAGTGGTGGAGGCAGGACAATTCCGGATCCCAAAGCCCATAGGCTTCAGCCCACAGTGCAGAGGGCAAGGCCAAGGCCAGAACCTGGCCCCCAGAAGATAACAATGACGGGCAAGTTTTGCTGAGTGATTCAGTAAGGGCTGGACTGTGGGTGAGAGATCACGACCTCAGTTGTCCAGATATCCCCACTTCAGAAATGGGGGCTCAGAGGGGCTGTCATCCCTTCTCGTCATCCACTACAAAGGACCCCTGGTCCTGCCCCAGTTTCTCCAGAGGAGGCTAAACAGAAGCTGGCTAAGACCCTCCCAAATCTGAACTCTGTCTCCTCTGTCCCTCAGCTGGGAAGACCAGTGGCCCACACAGTAGCTCCTGAGGGCAGGACGGGGGTCCCCCATCATGCTGCTGCCACAGGCTTACTGGGCACAGCAGGAAGACCCACTGCAGCCCTGCCTGGAGCACATCTCCATGACTCCAGACCTAGTGGGAGCGGCACTGCCAGGGTCTCAGCTTGTTGTTTCCATGTTTGCCACAAGCTGGCCTCTCCAGGGTCTGTGGCATTCTCTGAATTCAGCAGCATTCACCCTGCTGAAGGCCAGTAATAGCTTTCACAGGCACAGAGCAGGGATTAGGTAAAGCTCTCTCCCCTCATTTAACTGCAAAAGTCATTTGAGCAGCTTAGAGGAAGGAGCGATGGGGCCATGAAACACACCAAAGCTGGTGGAACTACCAGAGTAGTCCAGCTAGCAAGTGACAAGCCCAGGAAGGCAACTGGGAATTTCTGGGTAAAGCTGAAAGATCATTTACAGCATCCTTAACAGGAGGCAGACAGCTGGAGGCTGCAGAGGAGATTATGAAATGATCTGCATTTTGTGGATGGGGAAACTGAGGCTTGGAGAGGTTAAATAAACGTGCCAAGGCTAAACAGCACGTTGGCAGCACAGTGGTCTCTGGACTCTGTTGTACCTGGAGAGAAAAGGGACCTCATCTTTGCCTCAGTAGCATCGGCCATGCTCCCATCACCACTCACTGCGTCCTGCTGCTCCCCAAACCCCAGCTCAAGGGCTGCTTCCCTTGCCACTCCCCTTCATTCCCCTCCAAACTCTGCGAACACTTTCTACCACACTCATATCATGCACCATGCTCCACATCCTGTAAATATATCTGTTCACTCCTGTAAATGTGCCACCAAGCACAGTGCCCAGGGGGTGCTCCATAACTGTTGGATGAATGAATGTCTAACCCAGGCGTCCCCAGACTTTTTACACAGGGGGCCAGTTCACTGTCCCTCAGACTCTTGGAGGGCCGCCACATACCGTGCTCCTCTCACTGACCACCAATGAAAGAGGTGCCCCTTCCTGAAGTGCGGCGGGGGGCCGGATAATGGCCTCAGGGGGGCCGCATGCAGCCATGACATGCTGTTCTTCATGACACACTGTAAATATCTTTTCAGGTTACAAATTGGTGACTTTCTATGGCTGCATCGTAGTCCATGGGATGGATGTACCACTTTGGCTCCTGTTCCTGTTGTTGGACGTTTCAGGTTGTTTTTTTTTTTTTGAGACGGAGTTTCGCTCTTGTTACCCAGCCTAGAGTGCAATGGCGCGATCTTGGCTCACCACAACCTCCACCTCCTGGGTTCAGGCAATTCTCCTGCCTCAGCCTCCTGAGTAGCTGGGATTACAGGAACGTGCCACCATGCCCAGTTAATTTTTTGTATTTTTAGTAGAGACGGGGTTTCACCATGTTGACCTGGATGGTCTCGATCTCTTGACCTCGTGATCCACCTGCCTCGGCCTCCCAAAGTGCTGGGATTACAGGCGTGAGCCACTGTGCCCGGCCCAGGTTGTTTTTAATGTTACACTTTCTTTTTTTTTTTTTTTTTTTTGAGACAGAGTCTTGCTCTGCTGCCCAGGCTGGAGTGCAGTGGCGTGATCTCGGCTCACTGCAACCTCCACCTCCCAGGTTCAAGAGACTCTCCTGCCTCAGCCTCCCAAGTAGCTAGGATTACATGCGCATGCCACCACACCTGGCTAATTTTTGCATTTTTAGTAAAGACAGGGTTTCACCATGTTAGCCAGGCTGGTTTCAAACTCCTGACCTCAAGTGATCCACCTGCCTCAGCCTCCTAAAGTGCTGGGATTGCAGGCGTGAGCCACTGCAACCAGCCTCGAACATTCTACTATTCCAGATAAAGACAGGCTTTGAGTCTACAGGACATTCTGGGGTTACTTCATCTCTTTCAGCCTATGACCGTTGAATGTAGGAATGTGAGATTCTATAATCCTTTTATGAAGGCAGAGGAATGTTCCTTTACCTTTCCATGGCCCCCAAGCATATACACTTCTGTTGCAAGGCCTCATGTCTTAGGTGGGGACTAAAGTCAAGGACTCAGTGGCCTGTGGCAGGACAAAAACCTCAAGCAGAATGAAACCATGCCCTGTCTGGCCCTCCTCCCACCGCAGACAGCCACCCTGGACTCCCATCTATGTCTGTGGGAAGTTTAATCAGTAATAATAGAAGCAGAGTGGGAAGTGTTTACAGAAAATTACCTCCCCAAGGTCAACTTGCCCCCGTCTTGCTAATTGTTAGTGCTACTGACAGGTAAACTTGTCTTACATCAGTGAGACCGGCTGAGAAGCAGGATGATTACAAACGATGGCTCCTGAGTGCTTTCCTCGTCCAATGTGGTGCCCAGAGTGGAATCCTGAGACAAGACAGAGGGGGTCGGAACCCGGGGAGGTGTTGGGGCGGTAAGGGCCTAGCACAGAGGGAAGCGGAAGAGCTGGCTGGCCTCTGATTCCAGCATTGCTGGAGAATCCAGGCCAGCCCTGGCCCCACGTCTCAGCCTCAAGGCAGCTCTGCTGTCTGGGCACAAAAACAACTAAGATCAAGGACGCCCTGCTGTGCCGTGCCGAGCTGCACACCCCTCTCAAAATGCCACAAGAGACACGCAAGCAGACTGTGGCAACCTGGAGGGGACAGGGGGGTCATGCTGCAGCAGGAAGACTCCAGGACCACACACACACACACACACACACATCTCTCAGACCACTACACCACACCCTGCTGGGCAGAGTCAGGTGGGCAGGGGCTGAGCCTTCCCTACCTCCACAGGGCCCTGGACTTGGCATCCTGGCAGGGGTGGTGCTGAAGCAAACAGAAATAGAACAGCTCCAGCCCTCAGAGAGCCGGAAGCACACTGCACAGCCTTGACAATACTGCAGGCTGAGTTCTAGCTGGGTGGCCCCTGAAGAACAAGGGCCATTTGACAGGGTGAACAGGGCTAAGGACCCAGGCCCTAATTTTGGCACTGCCATTCAAAGCTGTGCACCCTCAGGCAAGTCCCTTCATGTCTCTGAACCTCGATCTTTCATCTTTAAGACCGTCCTTCCACCTCATGGTCTGTGGGGTGGGACCATTGGTGCTCTCCAGGGAGGATGGGGTTAGTGAGGTGCAGAAATTATGGCAGACACCCCTATTGTTAGGATAGGAAGCATGGGGTTGTTTTAAGAATCTGCTAATGAACTTAGAGACATTTTTCTCTCTTAAGTATGAGCTGCAGGGAAAGAAAAGCAAAGGAGAAAAAGCCTTGGCTTCGATTCTTCCTCTGTGCCCCAGGTTGGCCAGCAAGAGTGGGCGAATGAGCATCAAGGGGGCCACCTGCCACAGCCTTTCCCTCCAAAGACTCCCCTGCACCCTGATCTGACATGGAATCAAAGCCAGATCATAACAGTGTTCTGCAGAAATGACTCAGTCTTCCTATTGGCTGCTCGAGACAGCCAAATAAGCAGCTGAAACTGCTGGGCCGATGCCTGACCTTCATCCTCCTCATCCTCTGCACCCTCCCTCCCCTCCCTCCTACACTCCGGCCGCTGGAAGGCCTGCGCCCTCCCACAGGCTGCTCTCAGGCCTCTCTTAGTTCCTCTGCTTTGGTTAAGGTGCTCTGGGAAGAGCCTCAGAAAAGAATGACAATTTTGTTGTCCCCGTCATGTGCCCATGTTTCCTGCCTCGGAGTTGGTGGTGTTCACCTGGGGCAGAAGGTTTGTCAGAAGTTCTGGTCTAGCTCAGTGGTTCTATCTAGCTTGCACACCGGAATCATCTGGATAAAACTTCCTCTACAAAATTATGACAGGGAGAGAAATCTGACATAGCTGACTCCATCTTGATTCTAAACTCACAAACTGTCCTTGATCATTCTTGAGCATAAGCCAAGCTAACTATGGGAAGAATTTAGTTTATAGCTTAACCTTAAAACAAAGACAATAACAGCCCCTTCCCAAAACTAACTCCGTCCTTGCTCAGGGACCACCTTTGTAAAACTAACAAGTTAGCCACAAGGTTAGAATTATGGTTCTGAAGTCATGGAGCTGGGGGGGTCACAAGATTCCTAACCTTCCCAACTGCTCCTACAGATAACATCACAACTGCAAAACCTATCATTGGTGTTTGAGCTGTCGCTCAGACTCTGCATTCTGATGGACCTGCTGGCACCACCTGGACCAGTGTATTAGTCTGTGTTTACACTGCTGATGAAGATATACCAGAGGTTGGGTAATTTATAAAGAAAAAGAGGTTTAATGGACTCACAGTTCATGTGGCTGGGGAGGCCTCACAAATCATGGCAGAAGGTGAAAGGCACGTCTTACGTGGTAACAGGCAAGAGAGAATGAGAGCCAAGTAAAAGGGTAAACCCCTTATAAAACCATCAGATCTCATGAGACTTATTTATTACCGTGAGAAAAGTATGGGGGAAAACGCCCCCCATAATTCAATTATCTCCCACTGGGTCCCTCCCACAACACATGCGAATTATGCAAGCTACAATTCAAGATGAGATTTGTGTGGGAACACAGCCAAATCATCTCAACCAGTAACCCATACTAAGAAACTGGCTCAACTGGTCTTGTGACCCCTGCCCAGGAACTGACTCAGCACAAGAAGACAGCTTCAACCCCCATGACTTCATCCCCAACCCAACAAATCAGCATTCCCCATTCCCTAGTCCCCTGCCCAACAAACTATCCTTAAAAAATCCTAGCCTCTAAATTCTCAAGAAGGCTGATTTGAGAATTCTCTCCCATCCTCTGGCTTGGTTGGCCCTGTGATTATTAAACTCTTTCTTTGCTGCAAAACCTGCTGCTCTCTGTGAATTGGCTTTCCTGGGCAGCAGGCAAGAAGAAACCATTGGGCAACTACATTGAGAGCCCTAAAAAACAATGAAGCCCAAATCCCACCATCAGAGACTCTGATTTAATTGGCATGGAGTGTGGTCAGGATATGGAGTTTTAAAAGCCTGCTCAGTGATTTGAATGCACAGCTAGTTTGGGTACCACTGGTCCTCTTGGTAAAGATTAATGAGACAATCTGGTGAAAATGCTCACACAGCACTTCCATTCTGGGTGCCACCCCCCCGCCCTGACTTCCAGAGTTGACTGGAGCTAGCAGGAGCGGGGCTGACTGCCTACCTGGCCTAGGGAAACCTGCCTCATTACCTTATACTGTTCTCTCCACCCCAAAGGTGTTTCCTTCTGACCAAAGTTGTGCACTTCAGCCATAATGTTCCTGTGGCTTTCCAGCTCCCTATAGCTATGTGCAAAAATCTCTTCCCATGCAAAACACTTTCCTGAATAGCTGGGACTCTGTAGCGAGACTACTTGAGTTGGAATCCTGGCTCAGATGGAGTGATCCTGGCCAAGTTAGTTAATCTCCCTGTGCCTCAGTTTTCTCACCTCAAGAGAAAAATAGTATCTGCCTCATAAGGTTGTCATGAGGATTAAATAAAAGCATCCCTGAAAAGTACTTAGAGAAGAGCTGGGTGTGCAGCGAATGGTCACCAGTGCAGGGGACAATGCCAGGAGCGCCGTGAGAGCAGGGAGTGTGTTTGTTCTATCTGTGTCTCCAGCTCACTGCAGCTCAGCTCTAGCACAAAGTAAATCACTTAGTTAAAAACAGCAACTGGTGAATGAAGGAACATCTCCCTTCATTCAATGCCTGAATCCAAAAGTGCCCCCAGAGGGCTGACAAGAATTGCATGCCACATTCTGGATTGAAATACAGTTATAATTAAGCATTAATCGGGCTGTACTTTGGCCCATTTCCTTGTTGCTGAAAGTCACACAGCACGAGATCCTGACCATTTGTATCCCAGTTGTTCCTGTAGATAGGATTTCTGACATTAGGGTCCAAAGACTGTTTACAAATCGATTCACGTCCCCGTTGTTCCTATGGACGGGATCTCTAACATTAGAATCATGAGTTTTTGCTGCAGGATAGCTTAAGATGTTTTTCAGCCCCCCAATTCCAGCAACCGGTTTGGAGACCCCCATGGAGGATCAGGATGAGCATGAAAGCACAGCTGCTTCCTCTCCCTGTCCCATGACCTCGCCCTGCACTCTTCCACCGGTCAATGATCTCCACACTTTGGCCCACTCCAAAACTGTTAAAAACTCTACTTCCAAATTCCTTGGGGCAATAGATTTGAGGTGTCCTCTGAGGCCTTCGTTCAGTGACCCTATGATTAAACCTCTTTCTCTGCTGCAACCCGGTGTCTCCGCATACTGGCTTGCTGAGTGCATCGGGAAACAAACCCATTATGGTTACATATCCATGTCCATATCTCCACAAGTCTTTTATTCCTTGGATAAGGCATCCTTGCAAGGCAGGGCTTGGAGATCCAGGGCATTAGGTGGCTCTCCAGCACTCTGGACAGAGGCAGGGGCAGTCAGTAGTGGAGAGTGGCAGTAAGTGGAGCCTGGAAGCCTTTTGTTGTGTTTATTTATTTATTTTTGAGACACAGTGTCATTCTGTCACCCAGGCTGCAGTGCAGTGGTGTGATCTTGGCTCACCGCAACCTCTGCCTCCTGGGTTCAAGCAATTTTCCTGCCTCAGCCTCCTGAGTAGCTGGGATTACAGGCGTCTGCCACCATACCTGGCTAATTTTTATATTTTTAGTAGAGAGACAGGGTTTCACCACGTTGGCCAGGCCAGTCTTGAACTCCTGACCTCAGGTGATCTACCCACCTCAGCCTCCCAAAATGCTGAGATTACAGGCATAAGTCACCACGCCAGGCCCTTTTGTTATGTTTTAAGCAAGGGTCAAAGAACTTCTGGCTGTTGACCTGTGTGCTAGCAGCAGAGCACCAACAGCAGCCTGGAGAATTGGAGGCTTTGGTTCATCCAGGCTTCACCACACAGTGATTGGCACAGAGAATGCCATCTGGGCAGAGACCAAGTGTGTGTCTTGCTACCTCCCTGCAGATGCATACACATGGGTCAAAGGCTGCGAACAGCTTCCTACACCCTCATGTTTGGGGGCCATGTCTAATTTGTCCTAATTGCTTTTGACACCTGTTTGTTTACTCCCAGCCTCTCCTTTGGTGAGGCTGCAGAGCTGGCAAGCGCTCCCTGCACTGTTTGTCTAATGACTACCTCCCAAGTGCTCTCTAACACAGTCAATGCCTGCCTCTACTGCTCGATGCCTGTGAGCACAACTCAGAGCTCTGCAGACACCAAGCAAGGGCGTGCGGGGCAGGAGGCAGGAAGCTACCACCTCAGAGGGCAAATCATCCTTTCATGGGGCTTGTGACACAGCACACAGGAGTCCAGGCAAGGCTCAGACTCTGGGAAGCTGGCTGTGCTCAGGGGGGCAATCCAAACTCCACACTCAGGGAGGGGACAAATCAGCATCCCTCCAGATGGGCTTGCAGCCCCAGATCCAGGTGCAGGAGAGGAGTGCCACGGGTTTGACTTTGTCCTCCCACATGTGCCAGCCCAGGGGGCCCCTGCCTAGTCAAATTCTTGCCAGGCTTAAAGGCTGTGCGTCATGATTGCTCCCTCTTCTAGATTCTAAGTGGCCATCTCAAATCCCGTTTACAGATGCGGTAAGGAAGAGAGGGAGCAAGGGAAGAAGGAAGGACCCCTGCCACCCAGCACTGTCAGTCCCTTGCAGCCAGCCTGCCATTCTGTACTGCCCAGTTATTGCGTCTGATCTTTCCATGATACACCAGGGTCACTCTGAGATCTTGGGCAACTCACCGAGGTCTTGCCCAACTCTAACAGACCATGATTGTATCCACAAGCCCTTGTCTGAGCCGCCCCTTACATTCTTACAGCACAACTACCACCATACAGAGAGCTCACTGCATGTCAGCATGGTTCGAAGCGCGCTGTATAGACTGACTCACTTAATCCAGTATTATTTAATCCAGTATCATCCAGAGAAGGAAATGGAGACACCAAGCGATTAAACAACTTGCTGGAAACGTAAACCCACATTTTCTTGATCCCCTGCAGTCAGAGTCGGCCAGTAAGTGCCCCAGAGGGGGCAGGGGGTGGGCTTCTGCCTTAGCATCTCAGGGTCCAGGCCCCCTGCAGTGGCCTCCCAATCCCTCCTTGGCAGTCCTGCAGAATGACTTGAGCTCACTAGTTCCATGGTGGCCTCCTGCTCTCCGCTTCCTGACTACGGAGGGACTAACTCACTCTCATCAGCGGTACTCTGAGAGTGACGGTTGGCAGCCGGGCCTCACCCACTGCCAACACCTTCCAGGCTTTTGTAAGAACCTAAGTCCCCATGAAGCCCTTTTTACTTAAAATGCCCGCATGGCTTCTGTTTCCTGTACTTCCTGATCAGGTGTCTGGGAGATGAGGGGACGCACAGTGGGGGAAGGCACTTTATAACCAGGAGATATCAGGGGGAAGGTTAGTCATCATTACCTACCCAACCAGGATGTAGGGGGCCCCTTTACATATGCAGACACTTACATGGGGGGAGGGTCAACAATCCCTTAGAAGTCCATAAAGGACTTCATGCTTTATAAAATGTGGTGCGTGCATTAATTTCATCTTCTCCTCTGGAGAGGGCTGGGAGGACATAGGGAAGGACTATCTTCCTATTTTTCAGATAGGAAACTGAGTCTCTGCTCCTCACACAGATGGTGCTGAAGGTGGGACTCAGACACAGATCTGCAGCCTCCCCTTGCAACATCCTTCGCATCATCCTTACAGTGGTAAGTGGAGATTCCTCATCTGTCAGCTCCCTTCTCTGCAGAAATTATTTGTCCCCTCTGTGAGTCACAATGGGACCCAAGACTGAGACCTGAAATGACAGAGCAGCATTCTTCCAAGTGTGTGCATGAGGAGAAGGAAGGTTGGAGTGGGCTCTGGGGGACCAGGGAGGGCGTGACACAACTCTGCTGGGGGCTGGCCACTCAGAGTGTTCCAGAAGGCCAACTTCAGCAAACCTTCCCTGGTCACCTGCCCCTGGCCCTGGACCCTGCAGTCATTGGTTAGCCTCCATCATACCACTGAACAGTGCCTCTGCCTCCTCTGTCCTGGCCCCTGGGTGTGTGCAAGAAGTATATGCAACAAGTGGCCCTGTGGGCTAGACGGCGAGGAGTGAGCAGGCAGCACATAGTCAGGATTCCAGGTGGGCTGAGGGGCAGGAGGTGATCACAGTGATGCTGCCTCCAGCCTGATTCCAGCAGGTAGCACTTTCCTCCCCACTCTGCAGATGAGGAAATGGAAGCTCACAGAGAGGAGGCCTGCTTATGCTAATGATGTGTGTGGGTCTTCAGACCTTTGCCTTTCTTTTTTTTTTTTTCCCCCAGGTTAATTAATTAAGTAAGTAATTTATATTTTTTTAAAGATGGGGTTTCACCATGTTGGTCAGGCTGGTCTTGAACTCCTGACCTCAGGTGATCCACCCGCCTTGGCCTCCAAAGGGCTTGGATTAACCTTTGCCTTTCTTGCTACAAAACTCTGAGAAGCCGAGGTTAAGGGAGGGAGGACAGGCAAGGGTTGAATGTGGAAAGTGGTCAGGTTGAGCGGAGTTTGACTCAGAGGCTCGCTATCCTGTAGGGGGCCACGGGTCATCAGGAGAGAAGCAGAAGCAGGTGTAAGATGAGCCCTGGTTTCTGCTCTGCTTCTGCTATCACCATGGGAGTCTCCCTTTCCTTTTTCTTTCTTTCTTTCTTTTTTTTTTTTTTGTTGTTGTTGTTGTTGAGACAGGGTCTCCCTGTCACCCAGACGGGAGTACAGTGATACAATCATACTTCATTGCAGCCTTGAACTCCTAGCTCAAGCAATCCTCTTGCCTCAGTCTCCTGAGTAGCTGGGACTACAGGTAAGTGCCACCATGCATGGCTAATTGTTTTTAAATTTTTTCTTTTTCTTTTTTTTTTTTTTGTAGAGATGGGGGCTTCATTATATTGCTCAGGCTGGTTTCAAACTCCTGGCCTCAAGCAATCCTCCTGCCTTGGTCTCACAAACTGCTGGGATTACAGGCATGAGTCCCCAGGCCCAGTCAGGGGTTTCCTTCTCTGTGTCATCCAAGCTGAAGACAGGCAGGCAGTCCTAGGAGACACTGAGAAGCCTTTTGTGACCATGGTTCCATCTGCCTTGTGAGCCCAGAGGAAGTGCTGAGGGCATCTGGCACTGGCAGGTTAAGGCACCCTCCCTGGCAAGCTGGGAGGTCTGAAGCCTGGCAGGACCCAAATCTTTGGGTCCAGAAGCATTTCTTTTGGCCAAGATTCCCTAGTTCCTGCTGACCCTATTCTACTGAGGGTTGGTGGATCTACAGGATGGGTAGCAGGCCAGGCCTTGGCACAGTGCTCATTAAATGAAGACTTATTATGCAAACAGATCACCTGGCATTCTTGCTCAGGGGCAGATTCTGACTCAGGAGGTGTGAAGTGAAACGTAAGGTTCTGCATCTCTAACAGGCTTCTAGGATGCCCATGCTGCTGACCTATGGATGACACTTTGAGAATCGAGAGCCCAGGCAGAGCTTCTCAGGCTTCAGCATGCATGTGAATCAGAAGGCAAGGAGTATGGGGGCGGGCAGTACAACAGACTGCTGCCCCCTCCCCAGAGTTTCTGATCTAGGTCTGGGGCCAAAGAATGTATATCGCTAACCAGTTTTTTAGCGATGCTGTTATTGCTGGTCCTGGGACCACACTTTGAGAAATATCAGCAGGGATAGTAAGAGGTGAAACAGGACAAGGGCAGAATTAAGTAAATGCAGCCCAAAGCATCCTATATGACACATACTTTTCCTCTTAAAAGTGCTATTGGCCAGGTGCAGTGGCTCATGCCTATAATCCCAGCATTTTGGGAGGTCAAGGCAGGTGGGTCACTTAAGCTCAGGAGTTTGAAACCAGCCTGGGCAACATGGCGAAAACCCATCTCTACCAAAAATACAAAAATTAGCCAGGCATGGTGGTGTGCATCTGTGGTTCCAGCTACTTGAGAGGCTGAGGATCACCTGAGCCTGTGAAGTTGAGGTTGCAGTGAGCCAAGATCGTGCCACTGCACTTCAGGTTGTGTGACAGAGCAAGACCCCATCTCAAAGGAAAAAAAAGTGTTGTTACTCTATGTAATCAATTCTGTTTTATTTGTTTCTGTTTTTTGAGACAGGGTCTCACTCTGTGGCCCAGGCTGGAGTGCAGTGGTACAATCATGGCTCACTGCAACCTCAACCTCCCAGGCTCAATGGATTCTCCCACCTCAGCCTCCCAGGTAGCTGGAACTACAGGTTCACACTACCATGCCCAGCTAATTTTTGTATTTTTTTGTAGAGATGGGGTTTCTTCAGGTTGCCCAAGCTGGTCTTGAACTCCTTGGCTCAAGCAATTCTCCCACCCTGGCCTGCCAAAGTGCTGAGATTCCAGGCACGAGCCACCACGCCCAGCTTAAATTCTTAACAAAGACTTGTTTTCCTCTAATCTCTTATGCTCTCTGGAGCAGGAGGTGCATAGAGGGGGGGAAAAAAAAAACACCCAGAGAACTGAGGGTTACAGAAAGTTAAATTCCAGCATAACTGAAATAATAGTCTCTTACTTGGCAAAATCATCTCTCAAATATGTGACTTTTGTCTTCCGCCCCACATGATCCAGGACTGAATGGCTATGCAGCACCAAGTACTGGTGAGCCAGTGGCGAGGCCCTGCTGCCCCTGTATCCACGTGCGTGGCCACCTTCAAGCCACATGTGTTGGCTACTGGGGTGAACGAGCTGACTGTCTCCACCCATCACATCCCCATGTCATCATTGACATCCGTCTACTTAGAAACCCTCCCACAAGGACACAAGGACAGCCACCCTCCCTCCCACTGAGAGTCCTCTTCCTAGCCCTCCACAGCATATCAGCCCTCCCCTACACCTGTGACCAGGTGCCATCTAGCCGTCTAGTGTTTGCTAACACTAATACCCTGTAAGCAACCTGAGGTCGAGACTTGCATCTCCGTAGCCCCTCCTTCTCCAGAGATGACATTTTCCAGGTGGTCTTATTTATAACTACTTAAAAACTTCCATACGCCACTTTCTGATTTGAAAAACATAGGAACTATCTCATCTCCCAGAAACTTATAAATGACTGTTGTCTGAACAAATATTCTAAGCTACAAACCCCTTCCTCCCTCCTGGGAGTACCTAGAGTAAACATCTGTGTCCTGGCAGGCCAGTCCCCAAGGATCCTGGAAGCCTCTCCTCTGGGTAGGAGACACCTGCAGCTATGTGTCTGCCAGGGAGTCAGCTGGGAGAGGGAGAGGGCCCTTGACCCACTCTGCTTCCCTTTGACCTGAACCAGGTCCAGACTCAGGATTTGGCCACAGGCAGAGAAAATGTAAGACATGAGAAAAGACTTCCAGACTGAGAACATGGGCCATGCGGGGTGGGTGAACGGGAGGGATGAGAGGAGGAAGTCTGATAATGTGGTTGGGGCATAAGCTGGGAAGGACAGGTGGCTGATGTGGCTGAGAACAGACCCCCAGATCTCTGCAGGACAACTCATAGGAGTAGTTTTCAGTATTTTTTCATCATGACTAAGAGTAAGAAATAATCATTTTTCATCACATCCCGGTATATCTCTATCTATCTATCTATCTATCTATCATCTATCTATCTATATCTGTGCATGCACACAGTAAAACTGAAATTAAAAGTTACAACGTGGTAATTACCATTTTATATGTGATGAAACTGAAATTAAAAGTTACAACATAGTAATTACCATTTTATATGTGATGAGGTACTCTGACATTTTCTATTTTATTGCATTAAAAAATTGCTGGTCTTCACCCACTGACTTAACAATTCACTACCAGGTTATAGTATGCAACTTGAAAACTCTGCCCTATCATGTCTCAGTTATTTCAGAGGGGATTCAAGGCTTTGGAATTCCTGCTCTACATGATGCTCCCACACAGCTGAGCACCTGCTATATGCCACATACCAGGCCCGATGCTGGCAGAGGTGAGGAGGGCAGAGAAGGGTCAAACATGTAGACCAGAGGGCTGTGTGCTCCAGGTGGAAACATGGGCATCCAAGTGCCATGCAGACCTGATCTGAGGGTATTTAGCTACCTGTGAGCACCAAGGTCAGGTACTACCTCGCAGTGATTGGCATCAGAAAACAGAGTATCCTTGTCCCTCTCAGCCTGCCTGCCCTGTTGAGATCCCAGACCTCTCTCTTTCTCTCCCTGAGAATGGCTCAGAGGGCGGAGGAAGATCAGGTGGCAGCTCTATTTGGAAACAAGGGGATGACTGAGTTGATCCTGGCAGCTGCCTGGATGCTGAGAGCTCCCAAGTCTTTCCAGCGCCAGGCTGGGGCCACTTTGAGGGAGGTCCATTTAGGGTGGCTGTCCTTACAGTTCACTTGGGAGCCTGTTTCAGAGCTGCCTGTTCTCTACTTACTAAAGCTTTAAAGGCTACTTTAATAATCTTGAATTGATTTCTCATAAAAATTTTGATTTATTTTTCCACCACCCTCTAAGCATTCTGAAAGAAAAAATAAGCCACTCTGAAGGCACCATAAACTTCTATAAATATCCCAGTGAGGTGCTGCAGGAACTCAGCTACAGGCAGCGAAGAGTACAGAGCTATTTCCCTAATGGAAGACCCTACGGCCCTATCTTCTTCACCGTAACCGCAGCTCCTCCTTCCTCCAGCAGGCCCTTTCGTTCTCACCTCCCTCCAGTCTGGGGGTGAAGGCTGTGGCCTGGCTCTCCTGCCAGTTTGGGAGTTGAGAAACCACCCGAGTAACTCGGATGGATCCGGGAGCAGTAGCAAATAGAAGCAGGGAGACACCAGCAAGGGAACAGTGGCTGCCTCCAAAACGCCCCTCTCCAGATCGGGGACAGGGGAAGAACAACCAGGCCTTCTGCAGTGGACAGGGCCCTGGGATCAGTCAAGCTTTTTCAGGAGCAGCTGGCCACTTGGGGTTAACCAGGAGCCCCTCCTGGACAGGGGCAGCCCCTGGCAACTCCATATCACCCAGGCCTGGCTGAGGCCGGGCAGCAGGGGCTCTGTCCCAGGCTGAACTGACTGGGAAACACAGCCCAGTTGCTGACGTGTCTTACCTGGCCAGGTGTGTGACAGGCACTTGGCCATGAAGGCTTAGAGCTTCAGTTTCTACCTGTGTCAAAGGGAGACCATCATCCTGTGGCTGTGGGACTATACATGACCATTCTTGGTAAGACATAAGATGCTTCCACATGTGGAAATTACTACTATCGTTCTTCAGAAAAGCGGCGGTATATCTATGCAAGGAGCCAAAACAGCCGATCTTTGCTCTGTGGCTGTGCCTGCTAAGAAATACTGTCAGCCTTTTAAAAGGCGAAGGACCAGGAGATCTGGGCCACCCTTCCTGCCCACTTTGGTACAAATCCCTTCTTGGACTGCAGCTGACATAGGTACCCACTCGACTTACTCCCCTACCTGCAGAAAAGCCATCTTCCTATCTCAAACCACCTTCTAGGGCTGGGAGATAAGCTTCATTTGAAAGATGAGAGGGCGCTGAGACTCACACAGCTGCTGTGAACCTTGCAAGGCCACAGTTAGGATGTGGGGAAGCCACGGCCAATGCTGGTGAGAACCACCTGTCTACCAGCTGCACACCCAGCTCTGGTCTTGCTCAGTTACTCCCCCATTTGGATGAGCAGCAGAAGGAAGTGGAGGCATCGGAGGGGCCACAATGAATAGAGGCAGGAAAGGAAGGACTCAGGCAAGAAGGGCCTGGCCAGGAATGCAGGAGGCAAAGGGCTCAGAAGCAAGGCCCTGGGTGAGCAGGACAGCACAGCAGGGAGAGCCGCGCAGGCCAAGGCAATTCTGGACAGGCTCCTTCCACTTAAAGACTGCTCAGAGGCCCCAGTGACCCAAGAGCCAATCCAGGGGCAAGCTGCTTGAGGACTCTGGTCTTGGGAACCCAAGACTGAACCAGAGCCCACCTCCAGGGGCTCCCCAGAGTTCAGGCAAGAGAAGTCCATCCTGGGCACAGGGCTTTTCTGGAATCACATATTCCTGTCCTGGAACTATGAGTCTCACTATGTAACCTGATGCTCTCTCATGATGTGTTTGGTCCTTGGTTGATTCATCTGTCCAAGAAAAGACCCAGAACCTCAAAGGTCAGCTGGCCCTGCCTCCCACCCAGCCAGGGCCAGAGTTCTGCCTGCAGCACCCCTGACAGATGGGCACTTGCCTCCACATGAGGCAGGCCATGCCCCAGTAGCTGGGTCCAAACTACTAGGAGGCTGTTGCTTTTCATCAAATGGGTTAATGGCGATAAAAGGGCTTGTGAGAATGAAAGCATAACTGAGGGGGGTTATTATGAACATCACTGGCATCAGAACGGCATCCACATTAGAGATCATGTGAGAGACGGTGAACTGGGGCGGAGCCACCGAAGGAAGGTGCTACAGGAGGGAGGGCACACAGAGACCCCGCCCAGTGCTCAGGTTCTCTGGGCAGGGGGGACCGCTAGCTGGAGCTCAGGCTCGGCTCCCTGACGTCCTGATGAGACAGGAGGTACATCACTGCTGCAAGAGGAAGGAGGGGCCGCTTCCTGACCTCAGCAGAACCCACCCTCCTGGGGTCTGCTGTTTACAGAAGGCACCTATCAGACCCCTGGTTCCCTGGTAGTGAGAGCCCTGGCGGGCTGGGCTGACAGGGAGCAGCATGTTTGTCCTGGAAGGCACAGAGTGGCTGAGCTGAACGTGGCAGTCTCTAGTGGGCCCTGCTTACCCCTGTGAAGAGGTCCCGGCGAAGGCAGGGGAGTTGGGGAGGAGAAAGCACACAGAGGGCCAGAGCCGAAGGGTCTGAGACCACCTAGGCTGGCAGGAGAGACCTGGAGAGGGAGGGCCTGTGGCCCCCAATGGCCCAGCTAGTTCAGAGCTGCACGGTGGTGAAAGCGGAGGCCATCCACCTGCCGGGAAAAGCCAGTGTCCCACCCAACAACAGGCAGGCGACAGGGCCTCAAAATGTCTACCTTCCCAGGCCCCAGGCCCTTTGCTCAGGCGTGTGGGACAGACAGCCCAAGCTTCCCCTCCCGCCTGTGAAGATCGACTCCAGAGCCCTGTGCCCCATGAACGCCTTGTACAAGCACAACAGCCCAGGGCCGCGTGGGCCAGGCCCACTCACCTACGATCTCGTTCTCCTCCAGGTTGATGGTCTCCAGCACCGGCAGGGCAGTGAGTGGCTCAGGGAAGTCCTGGAACTGGTTCCGGGACAGGTCAATGGCCTTGAGGTGCTGCAGGGCACTGACCTCGCTGGGGAGGCGGTGCAGGAAGTTTCCCTCCAGGCGGAGCTCTGCCACATGCAGGGAAGGAGAAAGAACTGGATGAGGAGGGGGCCACCCGAGCCCACAGGGACTGCCGGCTGTGGCTGTCACCCTGCCTGGGCCAGGAGGGCATAGAGGAAGCCCTAGGCCACAGAGAGAGCCCTGCACAGTGTTGATTCCATGTTTATTTGTGCTAGAGGAGGGGTCACCCTCCTACCACTGCCTAGGGCCTGCCACCTGTCACTCCAGCTGAGGTCACCTGCTGCTGGTTTTGGAATGGAAGGCTCTCCCAGCAGAAGCCTGGGCCTCAGCGAGGGGTCAGGAGGTGCTGGCTCCTCCCTCATACAAAGCCTCGACTCCAGGCCCTGATTGGGCTGGTCAGGATGGGAAGCCTTTCCCGCTCAGGGCTCTCCATACTCCATTTAGGGGATACCACTCTCCATGGCCCTCCCTGCTCAGGGGGCCGCCAGGGGCAGCCACATTCTTTCAGTGTCACGTGCCCCTTCTCTCCTGGCCAACCACAGCTGACCCAATGTGGGGGGGTTCCTGCTCCGATAGCAGCTGCTCTGAAGGCTGGCCCGTGAACTGGGCAGAGACCTGCGTGGGAAGGCAGCTGGGCCGGGGGAGTCCCTCTGCTGGGAACCCAGCTGAGCCAGTGCCAAGAGATGGGGCCGGACACAGCGTGGGCTGAAGCTGAGATGCCTCAATCTAGTGAGAGAAGCTGGGTGCCCACAGGGCCCTGTGCAGGGAGGAGAGCTGGGGGACAGGAAGCAAGGGCGGCAGGTGGCAGAGAAGCATGGCCCAGGGCTGATGGGAGGAGGAACTGCAGCCGCCATGCTTGGGTGCACACCAGCTGTGCCCCCTACTCTCACTGGTCTTCCTTGGGACGTTATTTAATCCCCACAGAAAGGACATCGTCTCACCTGTAGAAAGGAACTGACATCAGAACGCATGTTTCCAGGGCTGTGGGAGGATTAAGTCTGTGAACGCGGGTGAAGCACCATGACAGGGAGATGTTGAGGTGAGGCCCCGGAGGCTGCCCAGTCCCGTCCATGTGTGGCCTTACAGTGCCTCTCTCCCCATCCTATCTGACCCAAGGGAAACTGACACCCAGAAATGCTGAGTAACCTGAAGAACATCCCCCAGTTCTTCTCCCCAGGGCTGGCTTTGTGAGCATCGGCCAGTGCATTCACACAGGGTCTCATGCTCAGAAAGACCCCACACTTGGGGTGGAATACCCTGGATGGCCATCTTGAAAGTCTTGATAATCTTATCCTTGAACCTGTGTTTTGTCAGTGGAGCTGGAGTCATGGAGTCTGAGCTCACACATGAGCCGAACTCCTACTGCCTCCCCAAGACGGCGGCCTGCTCTCCCGCCTGGCCGCCCCTCCTCATCCCTGCTCTCCCGCCTGGCCGCGCCTCCTCATCCCTGCTCTGCCATGGCACTGCAGGCCTCCACCTCAGCAGGCAGGGTCAGAGTCAGGCATGCGTTCCACATGTCTCAGGGTGGAGCAGGCAGGCAGCAGCTCTCCTTCATCCTCACCTAGGGCCCCTGGGGCTTAGCGGGAGTGAGCCTCTTACCCACCCCAGACCTAGGTACTGGGCAGGTCCTGATGCACAGGTTTTAAGAGCCTTGGAGTTGCCTGCCTGCCATAGCTGAGGGTGGTGGACTCTTAGAAAGAGAAGACCTGGCTCAGCTTCCTCAGATCACCCCGGGCCAGGGTGGAAGGCAGCCATTCTAGCATCTGCTAAGAGCAGAAACCTAGCAGCCGTCAGGCCTGAGGGTGCTGGCATGGGTGCCCTGCAACATGGACGGGGCCCCTGGGTCGTCTGTCCTTCCTCCCTTCCGCCTTCCAACCTGCCTGAGTCTGGTTTGAGTTTGTCCTTCTGGACTACTCAGGAGAAAATAAGCCACAAAACAGGAGTTATATAATTTCATGATTCTACGTATGATTTAAATGCTCTGATAATTGTGCTTAAAACTGGCATTGCACAACATAAAGATAAATGGTAAAATTCATGCTAAGTTTTGATCTTTCAAAAGTAGTAAATATGAAATAGTAAATGAAAGTCACCATGACATGCTGAGAGAGACTGTAAAAGAAAGGAAAAGCTTCCGATGTAACTTTTAGGAAAACGACCCCTGATTTCTGGAATCCTTTCTCTCTGTGCCCCACCAATTTTGCAGCTGGCCCTGCCCCTCCCTCAGTGCTCCACATCTGCTCTTCCACAGCCCCACAATGAACGCCGCTGCTCTGAGCTCCCCACAGCCCCTCCCAGGTATCCCTACAGTGAAAGCTGACCCCCTGCCTCACTTCCCAGTGCCTCTTTGTACACACTCCCCCCCGACACACACACGCCTGAGTTCTAGCCCCACTGCAAATCCCCTGCTCCAGCACACTGGGGTTCTGGGGAGGTAGGAATCTGGGGAGGTAGGAACTGCATCTGATTTATCTTTGTCCCTACAAAAGGCACCTTGTGTCACTCAGCAAATATGTGACTCAGCAAATATAATGACTCTTCTCCCCTCAGGAGGCAAATAGACTGTGCAGGGGACCTAGACTACCTTCCATTTTTCCATCTTCAGGGACATTGGAAACCAAGGTTCCATCAACAGAAGAAAGAAAGAGAGAAGGGGGGAAGGGAAGAGGGGAGGGAGTGGGGAGGGAGGGAGGGAAAGAAAGACAGGAAGGAAGGAAGGAAGGAAGGAAGGAAATAGTTGTTACTGCATTCCACAAAAATAATGTTATTCAATTCTCTCTGGACACTGTTGCCAGATGAGGAATCTGGGCCCTAGGTAGATTTGTACCAGTCTGGAGTTGGGGGAAGAGCACATTCCAGGCAGGAGGGAGCTGCCTTACAGAGTCACTCAGAAGCCCCTTCCCTGGAACAGACCTTTGTTCTTCACTGAGAACACAGCCCGCTTTCTCTGGCTATTTGGTTCTTGTTTAGTTCACTTCTCTAAGCTGGGAGCACCAAGCATCAGAAAGCTGATAAACACAGCCAGTGTCACAGACACACAGCACGTTTACTTGAGGGATCTCAGGGGCTGCTGGCCCAGGCTCTCATGCTCTAGGGCCAGACCCAAAAGCTCAGCAGGGCCACCAGGATAACTACCAGAGGGTGGGAGGGAGAATCTCCTCTGGGTTGATTTTGTTAGCCCCAATTTTTTGACATGTTCAAAAATTTTTAATGGCCTTTTATCAAACCAATTCAGGCCTGAGTCTATCCTTCCAATGCTAGGATTACAGGCATGAGCCACCACGCCTGGCCAGAAAAGGGTAATCTTCGAAAATTTAATACACTCAACAAGGCCAGGCGCAGTGGCTCACACTTGTAATCCCCGTAATCCCAGCACTTTGGGATGCCAAGGTGGGTGGATCACTTGGGGCCAGGAGTTCAAGACTAGCCTGTGCAACATGGCGAAACTCTGTCTCTACTAAAAATACAAAAATTAGCCAGGCCTGGTGGCACACACTTCTAATCCCAGCTACTTGAGAGGCTGAGGCAGAAGAATCACTTGAACCCGGGAGGTGGAGGTTGCAGGAAGCCAAGATCACACCACTGCACTCCAGCTTGGGTGACAGAGTGAGAGCAAGACTCTCTTAGAGACACAAGACCCAAGACACTTGGTGCCTGGATTATGGAACCTTTGGAGAAACAAAACTGAAAGCCAACATGAAAGCAGGAATCAAAAGGGAAAATAAGAGAGGGTCAGTGCAGCTCTAACACATGGACTGCAGGAAGTCAGAGCCTGTGATGCCAAAACAGCCTCCACTTACACAACAAATATGACTCAGCACCTACCACAGGGCAGGCACTGCTAGACAGCGGGAAATCATGGCTAATGACAGACTAGATTCCTCCCTTGACAAGCTTACAGACAAGTGCAGGGAGAAACAGTAAACAAGAAAAGGTTATTTCAGAATGCTAAGAAGGTGTTTGAGGTCAGGGTGAAAAAACCAGTTCTGCCGAAAGCCCAGGGAAGAGCTATCTGCTTGTTGTTTTACTGCAGTGGTTAGAACTCTGAGGATGAGAGTGAGCATCCCTGCCTTGGTCCCAGCCTGGGAGAAAGCCTTTCATCATTAAGTTGGATGTTAGCTGTAGGATTTTTGAAGACGCTACTTAACAAGTTGAAAGCTAGTTCCCCTGTATGCCTAGTGTGCTGAGAGACGAAATCTGTCAAATGCTTTTTCTTTGTCAAATGATATGATTGCATGATTCTTCTTCTTTAGCCTTTTCTTTTCTTTTCTTTTTTGAGACAGAGTCTCAGTCTGTCATCCAGACTGGAGTGCAGTGGCACAATCTCGGTTCATTGCAACCTCCGCCTCCCAGGTTCAAGCAATTCTCCCGCCTCAGCCTCCCAAGTAGCTGGGATTACAGGTGCATGCCGCCACTATGCCCAGCTAATTTTTTGTATTTTAGTAGAAACGGGATTTCCTCATGTTGCCCAGGCTTGTCTTGAACTCCTGAGCTCAGGCAATCCACCAGCCTCAGCCTCTCGAAGTGCTAGGATCACAGGTGTGAGCCATCACACCCAGCCTAGCCTTTTTATATAATAGATATATTGACTGATTTTTAAAGTTGGACCCAGCCTTGCACACCTGAATAATTGATAAATCCCACTTGCACATGTCTTATATTCTTTTTATACATTGCTGAATTTGACAGGTAATATTTTGCTGAGAGTCTTTCCACCTATGTTCATGGGAGATATTGGTTTGTATTTTTTCTTTCATATTTTTTGTACTGTCTTTGCATTTGTTATCAGAGTAATATAAGCTTCATAGCATGGGTTGGGAAGTGTGCCCTTCCCTTCTACTTTTCTGGAAGAGGCTGTGTAAAAATTGATGTTAATTCTCACTTTAAATGTTTCGTAGAATTCTCCAATGCAATCATCTGGGCTTGGAGATTTCTTCTCTGGGATTTTTTATTTACGAATTTCACTTATTTAATCGTTGTAGGTCTATTCAGGTTGTCTACTTCATCTTGGCTGAGTTTTAGTGGTTTGTGATATTCAAGAACTTGGTCCATTTCTTCTAAGCTGTCAAATTTATGAGAATAAAGTTGTTTATAATAAACCTGGTAGGTTGTGAGTGAGAACCAAACCACGGAGCTGCTTCTAGGCCCCCTCCCCAAGGGAGGGCAAAGAGAACAGATTCCTGGAGATGGATGTCCCACCCCTGTCAGTCACCCTCTTGCCAACCCCTAGGGCTTTATGAATGTCAATGTATGTGCCAAATTCCACCAAAATTGTTACAGTAAATCTCAAGATAGCAAATCTGAGCACAATGGGAAAGAAGCAATCCAGAAAAAGGCCTTGACTTGGACAGAATGGGGTATGCATCCTGATGTGGGATGGGCCGGCAAGAGGGCAAGTTCTCCCCAGACATCCAGCTCCACTTCTCAGAAGTCAGGGCCCAGCAGGGTCTCTGAGTGGCTTCTGCTCCCACCGTGGTGTCCACTGCTCTACCCAAGCTTCCTGCTTCACAAGCTCCACAAATCCTCTGTACAGTAAGGTGGGGTGTGTGTGTATATATATACATATATATATGTATATATATACATATGTGTATTTATATATGTGTGTGCGTTTGTATATATGTATACACACACACACACACACACACACACATATATCTACACACACATATATATATATACACACACATATATATACACACAACCAGTTGAAAACAGCCTGTCAGCATTAGGTGAGAAGCAGGTGACCGCACCACCGGCTTCCATGGCAAAGAGCCTGACCAGGGACCCAGGGACCCTGAACTGAAGTCTCGCCCTGCATGTGCCTGGAGGCAGATCAGAAAAGCCACTTCTCCCTTCTGAGCCTCAGGGTCCCCATCCGTGAAGGCGTGGACTTGGGGATCTCTCCAGTTCTGTTCTCACTGAAATTCCTTGTGGAGAGACAGATTCGTATGACCGGACCGTCTTCCTCACTACTTGGCCAGAGACCTCTCATGTCTGCAACTAAGCCTCCCAGTGTCTTCAGCATCACCATGTCAGAAGCACTGTTCATCAAGAAACTTGCATGCACCAAACCAAACCCTACACAGGACACCTTATATGCATTCTCTCTAACCACACAAAATCACAACGTAGTAGATGTTTCTTCATTTCTCAGATAGCAAAACGGAGGCCCACGAAGGCCAACTGGGGCCAGCAAGGCTGCTGATGTCATGACTTTCTTTTTATCTCCTATATGGCCCCATACCGGGCACTTAAAGTTTTCTGTATTGCTTCCATTTCAGAGGAAGAACAAAAGTGTGGCCAAAGCCCTAGCCACCGGATCGGCCAGGGTGTTGGGCTTCCAACCTAACACAGCCACAGCCACGTCTGGCTTTGCTTCTCACCCCTCGAGTCACGGCACCCAGGCCACCTGCCCAAAGTCTCACTGCCCCCTCTTCTGGACAGAGAGGGCTGAGGTCTGCATTAGGGGTTCCAAAGATTCTTCTTCCTGCACTCAGACCAGGGATCGGAGTGGAACAACCAGGGCTCCTAGGATGGACTGGGACTCTGGAAAAAGGCTCCACTCCATTCCATTCCCAAGGCTGTGCCCAGCCTGAGAGCAGCCCCTGTCATGACATTTCCTTATTGATTACACCTCCTGAACTGTAGTTTCCGGTGTCTGTTAAATGGACCTTTTCTTCCCCAAGTTCCACTTATTACTTCCTACCATCCTTATTTTGGAAAATTGCCGAGGCTGACTCAGAGGCCTTAGATTAACACCAGTCGAGAAAGAAACTGCCAATCCCATTAGGGGACAGACTAAGCTGGCCGGCAGTAATTATACAACCCATGCACGAAGGAATGTGCCAGCTCCAAAAATACCTGCCCACCAAAGCTCAATCAGTATCTCGGCTCTGACCCTGCGTCAATGAGCAATCACGGTCCCTGAGTGCACGGACTCCCCAACAGGGCAGAGTCAGATGGTCAGGTGGGCAGTGTCCTTCCAACAGCCCGTGCTCGGTGCTGAGGAGACAGCTGTTGCCCACAGGGGTCAGAGGGCATTTCCAGATGCCACAGTCACTCGTTAGTGGTGGACAAGGGGAAGGGGTGAAAAAGCACTTTTAACTAGGTCTGAGACAAACTAAGACAAAGTACTAAACATTCTGCCTCGGTAAAAAGATGAAGGCAGGCCAGATGCGGTTGCTTATGCCTGTAATCGCAACACTTTGGGAGGCCAAGACAGGCAGATCACTTGAGTCTAGGAGTTCAACACCAGTCTGGGCAACATGGCAAGACCCTGTTCCTACAACTAATACAAAAAAATGGCTGGGTGTGATGGTGTATGCCGTAGTCCCAGCTAGTCGGGAGCCTAAGGAAGGGAGATCACTTGAGCCCAGGAGGTAGAGGCTACAGTGAGCTGAGATTGTACCACTGCACTCCAGCCTGGGTAACAGAGGGAGATTTGTTTCCACAAAAAAGACTAAGGTAGCTCTTTTTCCTTGCTGTGTGACTTTGGGCAAGTTACTTGTTACTTATGCTTTCTTTGCTTACAATAGTACCTATTAAGGTGGTATATCATAAATGTTACTATTACTAAGTATATTTATATTTACATAGGCATGGAATATCTCTAGAACGGGTAACAGAGGTCATCTCTGTACATGGACTTGGATGTCTGGGGAGAGAAGCAGAAGAGCAGACTTATCTTTCCTTACTATCCTTTCAATCTTCAACACATTGCATTGTATACATCTACTGCCTAATCAAAAATAAATAAGTAAACAGGATACATTTTTCAAATGAGGCCTTAGAACTCTGTGGGTGTGGTAAGACATGAACAGCAACTAGAGAGATGCTTGGGAATGGGCAGGAAGGGCAGAGGCAGGTATGGAAATGTCTGAACCGCAGAGCTGGGAGCAAAGGAAGGCAGCACGTAGAGCTTGGAAGAAGGACGTGAAGGGAAACTGCAGTCTTCTGCCTCACAGGGTTGCAGGAAGTGGTAGCTCGGGCCCTGGAGGACAGAGGTACCAGAGGCTCAGAGCCACACTGTCCTGGTGCTCCAGGTATGTCCTCTGTGGAGGTCTGCTGGTTTCCAGGGGTGGTTAAGATACAGGATGGAAGAGGTGTTCTCCTGCTGGCGAAGCAGCAGTACATCCCCAGGCTGCCCCAACTCCTTCAAAGGGAATTTAACTTATTTTTTCCAGCTCTGTAGGTTGGTTGGTCTCTGCTGGGTGGTTCTTCTGCCATACACAGTAGAGCCTTAAAATGCCCTCTGACCTCAGTGATCCCATCTCTGGGATTCTACTAAGGATGCTGTAACCCACGACGCTTGGGTTTCTTAACCCTGCCTGGAAGGGCCGACCCACTGCCCAGAGGCAGGCATGCAGGGGTCACACACAGTTTGGCGTTTACTTCGCTGAGGTCATCCAGGTAGCTCCAGCAGTGGGACACCCTTGACGACTGATGCAGAAGGCCACAATCTTGCCACTGTCTCAGTATCAGGTAGGAACTCTAGATCATCTGCAATTGAGGTCTGGCCCTGTGCATAACTCGGGGGAGATGGACTCTCCCAGACCCCACTATTCCAGTGGTGGGCTGCCCTGAGGGAACCAGAAACCTGGCCTGGTTTTTGGCCAGGTGCCATGGCTCAGCCCTGTTATCCCAACACTTTGGGAGGACAAGATGGGTGGATCATCTGTGGCCAGGAGTTAGAGACCAGCCTGGCCAACATGGTGAAACCCGGTCTCTACTAAAAATACAAAAATTAGCTGGGTATGATAGCAGGTGCCTGTAATGCCAGCTACCCGGGAGGCTAGGGCAGGAGAATCACTTGAACCTGGGAGGTGGATGTGGCAGTGAATGGAGATAGTGCCATTGTACTCCAGCCTGGGTGACAGAGGAGACTCCATCTTAAAAAAAAGAAAGAAAGAAAGAAAATGTGTTTCTGACAGACTAGACCTGCCTGATCCTGGGCTACAACCAAAACCTCCGAATCTCACAACCGCACAAAGCTGCCATGTCTGCCCAGCTCTCCCAGCACATTCCTGGGCCCCCCTCTTCTTTTCTCTTTTGTCCACTGAGTAACATCAGCTCTGAAAAGGAGTAAACCCAGCTGGCTGAAGAGAAGTAGGAAGTTGGGGAGGAACAGCGTGCCGAGACCCCAACAGCCTTTCTGAGGACGGCTCCCTTGCTTCCCCGCTTTGGAAACATAACATACCCAGGGTACACCCCCTTCCCAGAACACAAGAAAATAATAAGTCCTTCTGGGGCCCTGACATACACTGTTTACTGGCACACCCCCTTCCCACCCCCAAATACCACCTAAGACTCCTGACCACACGTGGCCAATGGCAGCTGTGATGGCATGGCCTGAGGAACAGAGGGACTCACAAGCCCTCTGGGCCCAGCTCTGCCAGGCTGTGTTACCCCCAGATGCAGGGTCTTAGGGTCAGCAAGTCTCCATGGAGACCTAATGCCAGCACACCCGAGCAGCCCGCCCCCCAGTCTGCCCAAGCCCACATGCCTGCTCCTGGCCAGTCAAAGCCCCCCAGTGCCTGCAGCAGCCCCAGCAGCAGCCTCCGGCTTCCTGGCCCAGGCCCAGGCTCTCCAGCGAGGGAACTCATCGCTTTGGAGGGCAGAAGGAGCTCACACCTCCCTTATGACTTGGTTTCGAGGCCCTACCTATTCCGTGCCTTCCCAGCCTGGCCTCACGCTGCCTCTCCCTGCTAGGATGCTTCTCTCTACCTTTTCCACATGACCTATCCCCTTCCAACCTCCCAGGACTCTTCCCAGACGTTCCTGATCAGGCAGATGACTCCCTCCAGCCAGTCCCTAACAACACATGAGTCCTCTGCTGTGTAACACTCAGTCTTGTGCCATTTTTCAGTTATTTCCCAAACATACCTTTCACTGTCACTAAAAGATGCTTTGGAAACTCCTTATTTACCTGATAAACCCCTACTTATCTGTCAAATCCCTGCTTTTAGCCATTTCCTCTGGAGGTTTTCTGATTCCCTACTCACCCAAAGCAGACCTGAATTCCACCGCCTGGACACCCACAGACCATGGGCAAATGTCTGCTGCACCACCCCTCACATTACAATGTGATGTCTGCTCATAAACCTGCCTCCCCTGCAAGACAGGGCCTCCTCCAGGGCCATGTCAAGTTCTCAGTTTTCTTATCATTCCCAAATGACCACAGGTGCTACCAGGACTAAATGCCATGATGCACAGAGAATGCTCAGCATGGAGCCAGGAGAGCTGAGCACCCTGTGAATTTGGGCTCTGCTGTTATCACTCACCTGTGCATCCCCACAGCCACGCCGAAACTGATGCTGCTGGGAATCTGCTGGACTGAGTTGATGGGCAGGGGTGTGAGAGACTGAATATACAAACAGACAATGACCAGGCCAAATATAAAAACAGAACTCCACTCACAACCTGCAGAAGCCTGCCCAGGAAACAACCCACGATCTACAGTAACTGACCAGGACGTCTGCCTGCCATACATCAGATTTGTCCGAAGCCAGGCGGCCATCTCTAGCAATCATCCAAACAATAATCCCTGTAACAACTGGTCCCAAATGGCCAGAAGTCAATTGTTAACTAATAACTTCCCGAGTTTTGTCTCCACTTCCAATTAAGGACCAACCAGAGAAAGCCAACATGCCACCCTCGTCAATCACAGAGGAGGCTCCGCCTCTAGTTAGAACTCCCCCATGCCAACAATCAGAGAGTACCCTTCCCCTTTTCCACTCTACGGCTCCGCCTGCCTGCCTTTGAGTCGCCGCCGAAACACAAGTGATGGTGGCTGACTCCTTCGCTATAACAAGCTCTGAATAAATAGCCTTTGCTTTTCTCATTTGGGTGGTCTTTGTTTATTGCCGTAAGGGTGTCTCCTACACCTCTGGCCTGGCAGTCCCAGGACACATTTACTAAAAAGAGCTGAGACTAGAGGAAGATGGGAATCAGGGTTACAGGAATAGAAGAGACAGAAGAGCCACAGCGGGGCATGGGGACCCACTCTCTGCAGGGCGCACCTGCCATCAGACCAATTCCATTTGTGCCCTTGGCTTTCTCACATCTTGTTTTTTCCTTCCATAAAATGGATGAAGGACTTCAAGGGAATGGAATCACCTAGAGATGACGCACCCATACCAGGGCCTTGGGCCTTGCAGAAGAGTCCCCAGGGCAGCTCTGGGAGACAGCTTGGCAGGCAGGGAGGAAGCAGCCTGTTCCCTCCCCGGCCCCACACCAAGGCAGCCCACCTCTGTCAAGTACCCAGAGGAAGACACAGAAGGCCTGCTGAGCTCAGCCAGGCCCTTGACACATAAAAGAAGAGAGCTTTTCTATTTGAAAGAGAAACCACAATAAAGGCTCAGGCCCAGAGCCATCTCTCAGGGTTTGGGGGAGAATCCAACGGAGTGCTCTGCTCCTGCCCCTCCCTGCCAGCCACTGCATCCTTCAATCCACTGCCTCTGTGAATTCAATTAGCAGGCACAGTTGGCCTTCTCTTTGTGATCTGAGGCAGCGTGAGGGAGTGAAGAGCCACTGGCGGCAGGGAAGGAGTTCAAACAGCATCTTCAATAGACTTCTGACCGGAGGTGCTAGGTAAATACATTTCTGCAGCCACAGATGCATGGGCTAAGTGGCATGTCTCTGGCACCCTCCCCCGTAGCTTCTGGAGAGGGCCTAATTATTCATCTCACAAGGCAGTCCCCAAATGTCAAGCACTTTCAAAGCTCTTGCGTCCATAGCCAGGCCCTACCCATGCCACTCTCAGGAAGAATTCATTCCTCTTCCCAGCTGTCCCTTCCAGCATTTTCTCCATACTCGTATCATAGCACTGAGCAGTGAGGACAATCTGTCCCACAACCCTGGACTCCGCAGGGAGAGACTTTTGTGGCCTTGGTTTCTGAGCCTCCTAACCTAGGTCTGGGAGAAGCAGGTGTTTGAGGGAATGTCTAATGAAGGAAAAGCACAAGTGAGCTCTCCTCTTACCCAAAGGTCCTGACTGCCTTCCCGGGAGCCCCATACAGCCCCACCCTCCATTTTCAATCATCCTATCCTTGGGAAAGCAAACATCCAATCCCAATTGGCTGGGTACAGCACTAGAGGACCCTTGGACTAACACAGATGCCCTGGAAAGGCGGTCATGGCCTGGAAAGTTCCAGAGTAATCCTTGCCCTAGGAGCCTCTCCCTGTCCCCCAAGTCATAGGGATTTTAGCTTTCCAGCCACAGATGCAACAAGCTCTGTGAGCTTCACTCAGAAACAGCTATATGGACTAATCCCTCCTCCTCGCCCTGTTTGCATGGTGGCCTTTCCAGGTCCTGCCTATAGCTTCCTCCTGAGCCACTGTCCCTTCACTGTGTTTGCCACTTCATCCACCCTCTCCCTTCTGGCCTGCCCAATGCCCACACCTCCTCCAGGAAGCCTGCCCCGCCTGAAGTCAGCCCTATGAGATAGGCTTGCTCAGGTCCCTCATGTACTATCAGCATTTTATATATTTTTTTCTCTCAACAGGATCTTAGACCCCTTTCATATTCCTATCATGTACAGCATTCCCAGATCCTGGATGATATTCCCTTTCATGGGGAGACAACATTTTGTGGATCCATTTCCCAGTTGATGGACATTTGGGGTGTTTTCACTTTCCAGCTTTCAGGCTGTGGTGAATAATGGTGCCATGAATATCCATGTGTAATGTGTTTTGCATGAATGTATGGGTTTGTTTTTGTTTTGCTTTTTTTGAGATGGAGTCTCGCTCTGTCACCCAGGCTGGAGTGCAATGGCACGATCTCAGCTCACTGCAACCTCCACCTCCCAGGTTCAAACGATTCTCTTGCCTCAGCCTCCCCAGTAGTTAGGATTAGAGGCCACCACACCCAGCTAATTTTTGTATTCTTAGTAGAGACAGGGTTTCGCCATGTTGGCCAGGCTGGTCTCGAACTTCTGATCTCAGGTGATCCACCCACCTTGGCCTCCCAAAGTGCTGGGGTTACAGGCGTGAGTCACCATGCCCAGCAACGTGGATGTATGTTTTTATATCTCTTGGGTATATGCCTAGGAGTGGAATGACTGGGTCATACGGTCACTTTGTGTTTAACTGTTTGAGGAACCGCCTGACTGTTCTGCACGGTGGCTTCCCAGCTGCTTCTTGTACTAGGCCTGCCTTCAGCATGACAGGACTAGCAAGAAGATCAAACCACAGAGTCTATGTGAATTGCCTGTTTTCAAAGAAATAGACTACTGTGAAGCACTCTTTAGACTGCATCTTTGCTGTTGAGTCTTTGATGGTTCTAAAGGGACTTGTGGATTCTGCAGGGTCTCAAGGGCACTGCTATGAATGCTGGTGGTTTTGTGCTGGCAGACACGATTCCAGCTAGTGGGCTGTGGCAACAGAGACAGTGCTGGTACAAATCCTTAAGTTCAGGGTGTGAGGGAGGGACAGGTGTGAGTGAATGCCTATCAGGAAGTCTCCTAGAAAACAGAGGGTAAGCTCTGAAGCCTGGTCCAGGGGAGACAGGCGGGAGGGCAAGGTGGGCAGGGTGGAAGGGGACATGGAGGTGGGGCCCATGTGAGTCTGGGATGAAGTAGGATCTGCCCCTCATAGGCTTCCTGTGTCCCCTGCAATTCTCCCACTCCACCCTTTCACAAATCTACAAAAGGTACCCACACTGCAGCTCTGCCACATGGGTCAACACTGAAGAGCAGTGACCTCTCGTAGAAGGATGGAAGGACTGCTCTCTGCAGCAGAGGGCAGGTATTGCAGCAGTCAGGGCACGCCGCTTGTCCATCCAGAGGAACCATTTCTAGAGCATCTACGAGGGCCCCCTCCATGCCAAGCACCACATCCATGTGCTCTGCATATGCCCAGCACAGAAAATGCCAACATCCCTGGCATCTGTCACTCCTGAACTGATAGCAACACAGGAGAACAATGCTAGATGGGAAGGTGAGAAGGGAGCTCATTCAAGACTACTGAGAAATAACAACTCCTGGGGCCTCAAGACCCAAACACCCTGTTAGTCTGTTCAGAACAAGAGCATCACTCCAGGACCCACACCCTTGACCCTTGATCAATCTGCTTCACAGCCAGCTAGAGGCAGAAGTGACCTAGGCACCCCCCCCCTTTTTTTTTTTTTTGAGCTAAAACATTTTTATGCAGGTTTCAATGACTTCCCATTGTCCTTAGCAGGGGGAGCACAGGTCCATTTTCAAAGTCTACCATGGGAATGACTTCATGGGTGTCGCTAACCATGGACCAGATCTGTGACCCTCCCCAGACAGGGTCAGAGCCTGAAGGATGAGGGCTAGCCATGCCCTCCTCGCTGGAGCTGACCAGCGCCTACCTTGGAGCTGACTGAACGTGGTCATGAACTTGCTGGTGAGGGACTTGAGCTCGTTGTTAGCCAGGGTGATGAGGTGGATCTGGCCAGAGACATTCCGCAGGACCTTGTAGATGCCAGTGGGAAAGGAGACCAGCTTGCACTCGGCCAGGTCTGTAGCCAAAGAACACAGACAGACCAGAGTTATCAGCCACAGCTACCCAAAAACTTGACTCACATGGGCCCCACGTCCATGCCCCCTTCCAGCCACCTTGCCCTCCCGCCTGTCTCCCCTGGACCAGGCTTCCGAGCTTGCCCTCCGTCTTCCAGGAGACTTCCTTATAGGCATTCACTCACACCTGTCCCTCCCTCACACCCTGAACTTAAGGATTTGTACCAGCACCGTCTCCGTTGCCACAGCCCACTAGCCGGAATCGTGTCTGCCGGTGCAAGACCACCGGCATTCATAGCACTGCCCTTGAGACCCTGCAGAATCCACAAGTCCCTTTAGAACATCAAAGACTCAACAGCAAAGATCAGTCTAAAGAGTGCTTCACAGTAGTCTACTTATTTGAAAACAGGCAATTCACACAGACTTTGTGTTTGATCTTCTTCCTAGTCCTGTCTCACTAACGGCAAGAAGCAGCGGAAAGCCGCTGTGCAGAACAGTCAGGCAGTTCCTCAAATGGTTAAACGTGGAGCACATAGTTACCACGTGACCCAGTCACGTCACTCCTAGGTATATATACACTTGTCTGTAAAATGAAGGTACTATCATCTGCCTAGCAGAACTGTTGGGAAAAATTAAATATAGCAAAATAATGACTAACAAAGCACCTAGGCCAGGTGCAGTGGCTCCTACCTGTAATCACAGCACTTTGGGAGGCCAAGGCGGGAGGATCATGAGATCAAGAGATCAAGACCATCCTGGCCAACATGGCAAAACCCCGTCTCTACTAAAAATACAAAAAATAGCTGGATGTGGTAGCGCCCACCTGTAGTCCCAGCTACTCGGGAGGCTGAGGCAGGAGGATTGCTTGAGCCCTGGAGGTGGAGGTTGCAGTGAGCCGAGATGGAGCCACCGCACTCCAGCCTGGTGACAGGGCGAGACCCCATCTCAAAACAAAACAAACAAAAACAAAGCACCTAGAAGATACTTAGCAGGAATGCTACAATATTTGTAGCATTCCACTTGACCTCTCCTTCTACTTTACCTCCTCTTCCCACACAAACTAAAGCTTCTTTATGCTTCCAGGCCAGCTTCCATCCCATTTCTTCCAGAAGTCTTCTGGGTCACCCCTGTGGCTAGTGTCAGCCCCCAACCCCTGAACCCCAGCAGCACTCGCTGACTCTGACAGCACCACCCCATTTATCTCAGAAAACTCTCCTTTTCCCCAAAGAGGTCTGGCTCTCCCAGGCTTCTAAGCCTTTGAAGATTGCTCCAAAATAAATATGCAAAACTCACTAATATTCCTATATGCCAGCAATAAAATATGGTTTTAAAAGATTCTATTCCTAACAGCAACAATAATGCAAAATGCATGGAAATAATCTCAAATGAAGCCTTTCTCCCTCATCTGCCTCATAGAACTTCTACTCTTGCTCCAAGACCCAGCTCAAATGTCATCTCCTCCATGAAGCCTTCTCTGACTGTCCTAAACAGTCAGTTGCTCCAGGAGCTGATCCTCCTAATGCAAATGAGACCTCTTCACCTTGTATTGTATTAACCCCTTTTTGTGCTGTTTTCCCAGTGGATTGGGAAGACCCTCCACCCCAGAGCATAGTACCAGAAGTCCAGCAGGCTCATAGGCAAGGCAGAGGTTCCAGTTGACCTTACAGAGGTAGTTTGGTGGCGGGGGGAAAGGGACTGGTGGGTAAAGGACCAAAGTCCAGATGACTGACAGTCCACAGGGGTCCTCTGCCAGGCAGCCTATAAGGGATGTGGTTAATGTCTCCTCTAGTCCAGGACTACACTTGGTAACTCAGCCCTGTGGCTGTCCAATGTCAAGCACCAGATCTTCTATCAGCAGGTGGGGGTGGCAGGAGAGAGTGCTAAGTTTTGCTGGAGAGGATCAAGTTCCCAAAAGTCAGGCTTTCAGAAGAGAGAGAGCAAGGGCTGAGCTGAAAGCAAACAGGCACTGTGGGCTCAGAGTTTGGGGCAAGCTGGGGATTCTAGAAAGAGTGATGCTTCCAAACAAGAAGCCCTCTAGTGCTTTGTGACAGACATATGAAGGGCTTGGAAAGAAGTTTTGTTGGGGTCGTTGTGAATTACACCAGCCCCTTTGGGTAGGAGTAGACAGATCTCATCATACATTCCAGGAGCAACATCAAGGTAATAGATGAAGCTTTCCCTTTAAAACAAAGAGCAAAGTAAGGATGCCTTTCATCACCAGTCTCCCTGAGTATCATCATGAAAGATCTTGCCAGCCCGGGCGTGGTGGCTCATGTCTGTAGTAATTTGGGAGACCGAGGTGGAAGGATTGTTTGAGCCCAGAAGTTTGAGACCAGCCTGGGCAACATAGTGAGACCCTGCTAAAAACTAAAACTATCTGGGCATTGTGGTGTGTGCCTGTAGTCACAGCTACTTGGGGGATTGAGGTGGGAGGATCACTTGAACCCAGGAGGTCGAGGCTGCAGTGAGCCTCTGAGCTCCAGCCCGAGTGATAGTGAGACCTTGTCTGAAAAAAGAAAAGAAAAAAAGGAAAGAAAAGGAAAAGAAAAAGAAAGAAAAGAAAACAGTCAGGTCTGGCCAATTAAACAGAAAGCAGACACTGAAAACAGACAAAATGATTCTTAGGTGCATATGAAATGGCTGTATGATCTCAGAGACCCAAAGCAGTCATCTGACAAACAACATAAATTAAAATGGTCTCAGCAAAGTGACTAATCAAATAAGCATGAGAAAGGCAATAATATTTCTATGCACCAGCAAGAAAATACAGTTTTTAAAGATCCTATTCCTAACAACAATATAAAATATAGACAGATAAGCATAATGGAAAATGTATCTGACCAGTATTTTTAAAAAGTAGAAAAATTCACAAAGATACTTGTTTTTGTTTTGTTTTGGTTATTGAGACAGGGTCTCGCTCTGTCACCCAGGCAGGAGTGCAGTGGCACGATCTCAGCTTACTGCAGTGATCTTGGCTCACTGCAGCCTCAAAGTCCTGGGCTTAAACGATCCTCCCATCTCAGCTTCCCAGGTAGCTGGGACTACAGGCACATGCCATCAAACCCATTAATTTTTTAATTTTTTGTAGTGATGGGGTTTGCCATGTTGCTCAGGCTAGTCTTGAATTCCTGAGCTCAAGTGATCCGCCCACCTAGGCTTCCCAAAGTGCTATGATTATAGGCATGAGCCACCATGCCTGGCCCACAAAGACATTTTTTAAAGCAGATTTGAAGATATAACATGTCTTTTGATGACAAGTCAAAATATTGAAACACTGGTTTTTTTTAAAGAAATTAATTTATATATTGTTGAATGTATCTCCTACCCAAATCCCCACTGGTTTTTCTAACTTGATTAAATGTTTTAAAGTTCAACTAAGGAAATATGTAAGCAAGAACCTCTAAAAAAGGTGAGATTATAACTAATATTATAAGACTAAAATAATTAAAACAGAGGGCAAAAGGGAAAATAGATCATAGAAAGAAATTATATAGTTCAGAAAATACAGTCCAGAAATAGTGTGTCACAATAAATGTTAAAGGAGCCTTCACAAATAAATTGGGGGAGAAAGGATTGATCAGTTGATATCAGAATCCACTTAAAAATGCTGAGAAAGATTCAATATAAGAATCAAAATACATCCTAGATAGTATTACACTTTACATATTTTTTAAACCAACCAAACAAAAGTAAACAGAATTGAACATATACAACCTCTTAAGCGAGGATGACTTGTCAAATCTAAGAGTATAACAGAATCACAAAGGAACAGATCAACAAAACTAACTGCATTAAAAAAATATATAAAACACTTAGAAGCTTTAAAACAATAAAGCAAACAACAGGGATTTGTAAATAGGATGCACAGAGTCATCTTTATTACTGAAAATGCTCAATATAATTGAGTAAAGAAAAAATTAAGATCACATGAGAAGGAAAAGATGTAAGATATTTACAAATGAAAAAATATAATTAGTAAACAAATATACAGCTCCTGATGTGTTTCCAAACTGCTTTCCGGAATATTTATGCCAATTTACATGTAACCTATCCAACAAATAATAGGATCATTAAAAAGAAAATAAGCCTTGCTAAGTTGATCAAGGGAAATGGTATCCCTGCTTTAATTTGTAATACTTTCAATAATGAAACTTATTATCTTACATGGTTAATTAACTGTTTTTCAGCTAGGCATGGTGGCTCACACCTGTAATCCCCAGGCTTTGGAAGGCCTAGGTTGGAAGATCACTTGAGGCCAGTTCACAGCCAACCTGGGTAACACAGCAAGATCTGTCTCTACAAAAAATAAAATATGGCTGGGCTTGGTGGCTCACACTATAATCCCATCACTTGAAGTCGGGAGTTTGAGAGCAGCCTGGCCAACGTGATAAAATCCCATCTCTATTAAAAATACAAAAATTAGCCAGGCATGGTGACGGGTGCCCATAATCTTAGCTACTCAGGAGGCTGAGGTGGGAGAATTGCCTGAACCCAAAACTGCATCACTGCACTCCAGCCTGGGCGACAGTGACAGACTCCATCTCAAAAAATAAATAAAATAAATTGGCTTGACATGATGGTGCCTGTGTATAGTCCCAGCTACTCAGGAGGATGAGGTGGGAGGATCACTTGAGCCCAGTTCAAGGCTGTATCACTGCACTCCAGCCTGGGCACAGAGCAAGACCCCATCTCTAATAAAATAAAATAAACATCAATTAACCATTTGTTTCCCCTGTGGAAAACCCCATTCATGTTTCAATATTTTTCTACTTGGATTCTAGCGTTTTTTTTCTCCCAAAGGGTGGTAGAGCTCCCTAAATAGCATTATCAACCCAGATGTGTTGACTATTTGTCTTGTTGAATCATTCATGTTACAGAGCATACGGTTTTTTCCTGAAGCAGGACATAAAAAGCATATGCATACTATAATTCCAACTAGGTATAAAAGGATACATACCTGGGAAAGACAATAGAAAGAAAAATAATCAGAATGCTAACAGTGGTTATTTCAAAGAATTTGAGCAATTTGTTACTAAAGTATAGCCCTCACGGTTGTTTACTTTATACAAAGTAAGTAAAATACTGTTCTATATTTATATAAAACCATTTGCCAAGTATCTGTATATAGAGATACTTTACTTTCAAAATAAAAAATTTATCATAAAATTAGCTATTTTTCTGAGACAGGATCTCGCTCTGCCACCCAGGCTGGAGTGCAGTGGTGCAATCTCGGCTCACTGCAGTCTTCACCTCCCGGGCTCAAGCTATTCTCCCACCTCAGCCTCCCGAGTAGCTGGGACTACAGGGGCACAACACCATGCCCAGAAAATTTTTGTATTTTTAGTAGAGACAGTGTTTCACGATGCTGCCCAGGCTGGTCTCGAACTCCTCGCCTCAAGTGATCCACCTGCCTCATGTTCCTGAAGTGCTAAAATTAACTTTTATTGGAAAAAACAACTTGGCAAATTCACAGATAAATTGAGGGCAGCCAGCTGTTCGTCAATGAGGGAAATAGGGAAAAACAGACCCAAGAAACACAGGAACTCTGCATCGGGCTAGAGCAGAGTTATAAAAAGGAGCTTTCAGGCACCACCACTCCCTACAGTGGGGAGGGAAAATGCTTACAACAGAGGAAGAAATCATAAAGCCATAAAGCCATGCAAGTTATTTCCAAGGGTCCTCAAAGCAGCCTGTCTTTCTGGAGTAGATTAGCCCAAAATGCCCAGCCCACAGTCTCATTCCAACCACCTGGGCCATCCACACACCATCCCAACCTCACACCATCCACCCTTCCAGTCTCTGATTTAAGCAACATACAAGGGCCAGGCACAGCAGCTCACGCCTGTAATCCCAGCACCTTGGGAGGCCGAGGTGGATGGATCACTTGAGGTCAGGAGTTCGAGACCAGCCTGGCCAACATGGGTAAAACCCCATCTCTACTAAAAATACAAAAATTAGCTGAGTGTGGTGGTGCATGCCTGTAATCCCAGCTACTTGGGAGGCTGAGGCAGGAGAATCACTTGAGCCCGGGACGCGGAGGTTGCAGTGAGCCGAGATCACGCCACTGTACTCCAGCATGGGCGACAGAGGGAGACTCCATCTCAAAAAAACAAAACAAAACAAAAAACATAAACACACACAAAAACAAGCAACATACAAGCCCTCTGCAGCTTCATCTGGCCAACTAGCACATTGCAAGACCACACTTCTCTAACACTAGAGGATGCTGAGGGCCTGGAATGTCGCCCACGATACCTGCTTTTTTCATTCACTCTCCCCAGACAGCTATCAAGGCCCTCCTGTGTGCCAGACACTGATCTGCACTGTATCCTGTGACTTACATATGACTTTTTTTTTTTGTCCCCAGGGACTCCATTTGTTCCTTCCATTATGTGACCCCTACACTGCCCACCAGAGGCCAGGATGCGTGTCAGAGGGGTCCACCACCAAGCTCTTACCCAGAACAGCCCGGCTGCCACCAAAGGCAAAGGCCATACAGGAGTCCCACAGGAGGGCCCTGCTGGGATGTAATGCAAACACCCCTTATCCCAGCCCCATCACCAGCCCTGACACAGCACGTGGACTCTCACCCCCACTGGGAGGAGAGGTCCATGATCTCCAGAAAAGTTTTCTATGGTTCTGGGACAAGAAAATGGGGACCTAGGTACCAGACATCCCGGAGCAAATCTCAACCTTGCCCAGTCATGTTCCCATCTGTACCCCTGGAGCAATAAACTGGATGCCACACACAGGGGATGGGAATAATAACAACCATAAACAACACCATTTACTATTTCACATGTGCTTTGTAAGTGCAAACTGTCCCCTCTCTGCACACAGGAAACTGTAATGAAGTGACTTGCCCAAGGTCATACAGCTAGAAGTGAGGAGGAGGAGGAGATCTGGACCCAGGTTAGGGGGACCACGAAGCCAGGGGCCCTAACCATTCTACTCTACTGCCCCCTTGAATCAAAAACATGCCCAAGTGCCTGCCTCTAGGCCAGGCCAGAGAAAGGGTCTATGCTGAGCTCCCCCATGGGAAACTGAGGTCTTGACTACAAACTCCTGTAAGGCCCTGTCAGTTCAGAGCCCTCGATCCCTCTGGGGAAAGAGGCCAACAGCTTTCTGCATGAGCCAGTCACCTTTTGTTCTCAGGAAATTCCTCTGCAGGTCTAATTCAGAGGTTGGGCACCATCTATACCCACTATACCTGTTTGCAGAAGGAAAATGGTCCCATGAGCTGAGCCAAGTTCAATGCTGAGCCCTGAGTTTATAGGGACAGCACTGCCACCAGAGAACACAGCCAAAATGCGACTGGGGGCCAGGTCCCACTAGGGAAAGGGGGCCCCACCCAGGCAAGAGAAGATCCAGGCTGCAGATGGGAGAGAGCTGCCCCCAAGTGGCTATGGGATATCATGAAGAAGATCCCATTCTTTATGGGTCCTCAGTACAGACAGTATATAGTTCACCAAGGTATAAAGAAGAGGCTCCTGGGTGAGGACGTGAGGACTACTTCATGGAGCATGATCAAGCAGGGTCTCCACAGAGAGAATTCCTAAACCAGACAGAGGCTGAGATGGTAATCTCAAACGTCCCATTCAAGTTAATAAACACAGGACCAGGTGTCATGGCTCATGCCTGTAATCCCAGCACTTTGGGAGGCTGAGGCAGGTGGATCACCTGAGGTCAGGAGTTCGAGACCAGCCTGGCCAATGTGATAAAACCCCATCTCTACTAAAAATACAAAAAGTACCTGGACATGGTGGCGTGTGCCTATAATCCCAGCTACTCATGAGGCTGAGGCAGAAGAATTGCTTGAACCCAGGAAGCAGAGGTTGCAGTGAGCAGAGATTGCACCACGATACTCCAGCGTGGGCAACAGAGTGAGACTCCATTTCCATAAATTAATTAATTAATTAATTAATTAAAACACAGCTAACAGCACTGAGTATTTGCTGTGTGCCAGACACAGTTCTAGGAGCTTTTTCTATATTAATTCATTTAATTCCTTTAATAGCCTGAGTTACCCCCACAGCAGCAGAATGAGGCCCATGTTGATAGGTAAACTGTCCATGGTCATTTGGCCTCTTGCAATAATTATACTTAGGAGGAGTAACATGCCTTGCATTTATTGTACTGTTACCGCCTCCCCCAGGGATCTTTCTATTCCCTGCTACAGCCCAGGGGTCAGTGGCTGGGGCTGCTGGGGAGAGGCACTCTGGAGTCTAGCTGCTGTCTACATGGGGCTGGAGGGATAGGATCAAATATGCAAAGATTCAAGACCAAAGATCCAAGCAGGGTGAACAGTAGGGTAGTTTAAGCAGGACTTGCCTAATTTTAGCACTGAGAGTCCTGCATCCTGGGGAATCCCTTCTCAGTCACTGGCAGATTGGGATGCTCAGGGTCACCCTAGATTCAGGTGGATGGATGAGAGCTCTACAGACAAAAAGAACAGAGGGAAGGGAGGCCGGACGCGGTGGCTCACGCCTGTAATCCCAGCACTTTGGGAGGCCGAGGCAGGTGGATCACGAGGTCAAGAGATCGAGACCATCCTGGTCAACATGGTGAAACCCCGTCTCTACTAAAAATACAAAAAATTAGCTGGGCATGGTGGCGCATGCCTGTAATCCCAGCTACTCAGGAGGCTGAGGCAGGAGAATTGCCTGAACCCAGGAGGCGGAGGTTGCGGTGAGCCGAGATCGCGCCATTGCACTCCAGCCTGGGTAACAAGAGGGAAACTCAGTTTCAAAAAAAAAAAAAAAAAAAAAAAAAAGAGAGAATAGAGGGAAGGGAACTCAGGAGTGAGCCATGGCGCAAGCAAAGGACTGTCACCCCTCTGGGACTCCCCCCTTGAGCTCTGCCTTCTCCTACAAGTTCCCAGAGCCTCACCCTTGCCGCATGAATGCTCAGAGAGGAAGGCTCTTGTCATTGGAATCATTTAGTGCTAAATGATGAGCATCATCATGATGGTGCATGTCCACAGACCCTGACAGGGATGAGGAATATCATGGTGGGTGATTAGCTACAAGGAACAATGCCAGGCTCCTCCAGCACCATGTAGACAGCAGCTGGATTCCAGCATCCCTCTCCCCAGCAGCCCCAGCCGCTGACCCCTGGGCTATAGCAGGGAACAGAAAGATCCTTGGGGGAGGCGGTAGCAGTACAATAAACACAAAGCGTGATAATCCTCCTAATTATAATTATTATTGCAAGAAGGCAAAACTGCATGTCCCCAAACCTCTAATTAGAACAGTACTTTGTGTTAATAAACAAGCCTTTTATTCAAATCACTTGTGTCATTTATTAAAGCTTATCTCATTAATTCTAATGAATGCCTAATGAAAGGTAACCGGTGGGCAGAACCAGGGCAGAAGGAGCAAAATCCAGGAAGAGAGAAAAACATTCAGTTGGAAGTAAGAGCGCCGGGTTGAGCTTGCATGGTGACTTAGAAATACAGAACTTTCACTCCTGCCAACCGCTGACAAGAAGTGGGCCTGGTGACAGGGCCCAAGAGTGGGAAGTAGAGGGACTCCCCTGCCAACCAAGTCACAGAGCCCAGAGGCGAGGGTGTCAGGGACTCAGGTCAGTAGGCACATGGGCTTGTGACCTAGCCAACAAGTAAGGCTCCCAAGGCTACTGGAGGAACTCTGCAGCCAGTGTGACCCACTCCCACTGAGAAGCTTTCTCCATGGAATCTTAGGGTTAGGAGACTGGGAGTCATTTGGCCCACATTTGCCAAACTTCTGAGTTAGAATCAACTGGAGGCACAGTGGCTCATGCCTGTAATCATAGCACTTTGGGAGACTGAGGAGGGAGGATTGCTTGAGCCAAGAAGTTTGAGACCAGCCTGGGCAACAGTGTGAGACCCTGTCTCTAAAAAAATTAAAAATTAGCCAGTCATGGTGGTGTGCACCTGTGGTTCCAACCACTCAGGAGGCTGAGGTGGGAAGACTGATTGAGCCTGGGACGACGGGGCTGCAGTGAGCCATGATTGTGCCACTGCACTCCAGCCTGGGTAACAGAGTGAGACCCCGTCTCAAAAAAAAAGAATCATCTGAAGACGCTGGTCCTTGCACCCTCCCCCAGACATTCTACATCAGTGGATCTGGGATGGTGCCAGGAAATTTGTTATTAACAATATCTCCAGGTGATTCTTATCAACAGGCAAACTTGGGAAACACTGAGTAACACAGCCTCCAATCTGAGGCCTATATTCTCTTCACGTCTCCATGAGGTCATAGAGTTCTCCTTGAACACTGGTGATGGGGGGCTCACTCCTCCTCCCATAGAATGAGTTTAACTGTTAGAGAGTTCTTTCACAAACTGTTAATAACTGCCAGCCTCCACCACTCACCAGTCCTGCTGCCCTCTCTTCTGCATGGCAATCCTTTACATAAATGATGACGAAGGATATCGTGAACATTTTCTTTTTAATTATGGTAAAATATACATAACGCAAAAACTTAGCAAGTGATATGACCAAGTTATATAGGAAAACTCCAGTGATTTTCAATCAACCACTGCCTACGCAGCCAAGGAGCAATGAATAGCAGCAACTACAGTCGAGGAAGCCATGCACCTATGGGCATGAACGGAATGGGAGGGATATCTAACGCGTCCCATGTGAGTGTATGAGTGGTGGATGGGAAATGTAATTGATTGATCCTAATCACTGACTCTTGGTAAACTTAAAAAAAAAAAAAAACTTTAACAGTTCCTGCATTACAAGCTTATGATTTACGCTTACTCTCTAAGTAGAAATCAGGAATGTTATGAAGACTTAAGGCTCAATGTTTGAACACAGTACTCATCTAGGATGTAACAGTGAAGCTGAGTAAACTATAACTGTTAAGTTCCAGCTTTTCTCAAGTTAGTTATATTACAGGATGTCCTTAAGCAGTAAGTGTATTTAGGTGAAAGAAGTTGCATTGTGTTCAATATTACCCTTGCCACATTACACTGAACACCGTTAGGATGCACGTTGAAAGACGTGATTTTTTTTTTTTAACTCAATATAGGAGCTGTGTCTGGAAACGTTTCGCATGTTTGTTCATTCTAGTTTCATTTAATAACCTGTAAGGCATGTAAGTTTTTTTAAGTTAATGGGAAGAATTTGAGATGCAATACCAGCACTTTAGAATTTGAGTCTTGGTGTTTGTATGAAATTCTGAGGCTATGATTTAGATCTTTCATTGTATTGTGACTTCCTTTTAGGTATATTTCACTAAGTGAAACTTGTCAAATAAATCCTCCTTTTAAAAACTGCTAAAAAAATTTTAGCAGCCAGGTGCAGTGGCTCAGGCCTATAATCCCAACACTTTGGGTGGCTGAGGCAGGCAGATCACCTGAGGTTGGGAGTTCGAGACCAGCCTGACCAACATGGAGAGACCCCCATCTCTACTAAAAATACAAAATTAGCAAGGTGTGGTGGTACACACCTATAATCCCAGCTACTCAGGAGGTTGAGGCAGGAGAATCGCTTGAACCTGGGAGGCGGAAGTTGTGGTGAGCCAAGATCACGCCATTGCACTCCGGTCTGGGCAACAGGAGCGAAACTCCATCTCAAAAAAAGAAAAACTAGCATTTTATTGGTGGCAAGGGATTAGCAGGCAGAGCACTGAGGATTCTCAGGCAGTGAAAATGACAGGTGGCAGACATATGTCATTATACATTAATCTGAGCCTCAAGCTGTGCAACACCAGGAGTGAACTCAAAGGTGAAGCATGGACTTCGGGTGGCAAAGATGCACCAATGTAGTTTCGCCAACTGGAGTAAAAATGCCCCTCTGATGGAGGATGTTGATCCTGGAAAAGGCTATGCATGTTTGGGGGCAGCGGGGAGTATACTGGAAGATCCCTATTCTTAACTCTCAATTTTGCTGTGAACCTTCTGTTTAAAAATTAAGTATTAAAATAAAAAAGAAAAAGAAAAAAAATTAAGTATTTTTTAAATTGTGCCATCTTAACCGTTTTTAAATGTACGGTTCAATAGCTTAAAGTATATTTATATTGTTGTGCAATCAACCAATCTCCAGGACTTTTGCATCTTCCGAAACTGAAACTCTTTACTCGTTAACCCTCTATTTTCTTATCCCCCAGCTGATGGGAACCACAGAATACTATCAACTTTTCTCCAGGCGAAAACATCTCCAGAAACTTCAGTCCCCCACGGTTCTGGCTGCTTCTGTGAGAGGAGCAGGACCAACCAAACTCACACTCTGGCCCGGCCAGCACTTTCTCCTGCGCAGGCGTTGAGTCTGTAACACGTAACTGCAGCCACTGCTGACTGACACCAGGTATGTCCCAGAAGCTGTGCTGGGGCTTCAGACCTTTAATTCCCTCTACTCCTCACAACCACCCTGTAAATAGGTCACTACTATGCTTACCCTTGCTTAACAGTTAAGAAAACTGAGTCTTGGAGAAGTTAAAACAAATTGTTCAAAGTCATATGACTTATTCAAGGTTAACCGGTTAATGAAATAATAAAAAACATTTACAAAGTGCCTGCTACCTGCAATTAGTGACCTCAGCACTGTCGTGCAGTAACTCAGTTAACCCCCACAACAATCCCCATGAGATGGGCACTAATTTTTATTTTTATTTTTTGAGACGGAGTCTCACTCTGTCACCCAGGCTGGAGTGCAGTGGTATGATCTTGGCTCACTGCAACCTCTGCCTCCTGGATTCAAGTGATTCTCCTGCCTCAGCCCCCTGAGTAGCTGGGACTACAGGCATGCACAACCACGTCCGACTAATTTTTGTATTTTTAGTAGAGACATGGTTTCACCATCTTGGCCAGGCTGGTCTTGAACTTCTGACCTCAGATAATCCACGGGATAGGCACTATTATTACTATTCCTGTTGTATAGAGGAGGAATCAAGACACAGAGTCAGGGGTCTTGGTTAGTAAGCTGTAGAGCTGGGCTTTAACCACCATACTACACTGCCTCCCTAGAATATGTAACCCGCGTTCAGGATGACCTGCCATGCTGAAACAGAATAGGAGATGGTGGGTTTCCAATGAGTAGATAGATCTTCCATGATATACAATGGGTTCCCTGGGAACACTGGTATATTGCAGTTCCCATGGAGCTGTATAAAAGAGGACTTAGAGTTGAAAGAGCTGGTGAGAGAGTCATCAGGGTATCAGGAGCCTGGATTTGTCACTTACTGGCTTTGGGACCTTGGGTCCTGATGCCCTTAGTTTTCAAATCTCGGTAAATTGCAACTCATTATCTCCAAGGTCCCTCACAGCTGCCTCTGTGGACTCTAGGACTTGGGCACAACCAGGAGGCACGTTGGGAGCTCTATAGATTCTTGACGCCTTAGTCTCCCTCCCAGAGAGTCCAGTTTAATTAGTGGGGGCTGGGGCTTGGGAATGGGAGGGAGGGTAAAAGCTGCCGGGTGATTCTAACGTGTAGCCAGGTGAACTCTGCACCATACCATCACCTCTCAAACTAAAGTATGCCACCTGGGGACACTGCCAATGTGCCAGTTCTGATGCCACAGGTCTGGATGTGGCCTAAAAGTCTGCCTTTCCACCCAGCAAGTCCAAGGACCACACTGAGTAGCAAGGGCTAGTCCAGTGCAGTGGTTCGCCGAGGGGGGTTCCCAGACCCATAGTATCAGCATCGCACCAGAACTTGTTAGAAATGCACGGCCTCAGGCACCACCCCAGACCCACAGAATCAGACACTCTGGTGGTAGGGCCCAGACATCTGTGTTTTAGCTGGAGAATCACTGGCATAGAGGGGCGAGGCCTCCTCCAGTTGTGGCTGCTTCCTGGACTGATTATGATAACGGGGTGATGATGACAGTTACTGAGTGCTGGCTGCTCCTGCCTGCCTAAAGACGTGAGGTTTACTCACTCACGGCAATTTTTTGTGCCCTGGGTGCCTCCTGCTTCCCCTCGGAGCGGACTATTTTAGGACAGAGTCTCCTCACTCTCTTCTCTTGCTTTGTTCACGCTTCTGGTGCTCAGAGGCACACGTGATCGTCAGCGTGGTGGCTGCCCTGGGCTGTTAACTCAGGAGGCCAAATTCTTGTTCCAGCCCCTCCACTATCAGCCAGGGGGGCTCAGAGACATGACTTCTTCATGGGCCTTGTCCCCTCATCTATAGAATAAGGGTTTGGAGCAGGTGATTTGGTGTCTCAACCAGGCCAGACATCCTCTGACCACATGATTCTACTAAACAAAGGCTCTTCAGGCAGTCCTCTGCCAAAGAGGAACCCCTGTGACTTGGGCTGCCAGACTCTGAAATGCCACTCATTCTCCAAAGTAGGAAGACACAGGATGCAGACAGCGAGCAAAACAACTGCTTTTTTTGGGACCGTGGGACTGTGCCGTGCATCGCTAAGGACAATTAGGCATAACTTTAACAAAGCGGTTTGTTGCAGTGCTTGCAGAGCTGGCTAGCTCTAAAAGGCTTAAGACAAAAAGCAGCCAGACCTGCTCCCTCTTGACAAATCCCCTCCCCCAGGGACAACCACTGTCAGTTCTTTGGGGGATTTTTGGGGTGTTTAACTCCTGATCTCTAGAGCAGTGTTTCTGTGCCTGTTTCCTGTTTCATGCACCGTACAGAGAAAAGGGCACAGGAGGAAGAGCTCACTGAGAACCACATGTCCAGAAAGTCCCACCACAATAGCACCACTACTGGGCGCGGGTGGGTAGTCGGGAAGAGAAGGGCAGAAGGGCACTTCAGGAAGGGGCGTCTTCTGAGATAGGGGCGGGAAATCACTCAAATCTATAGAGACAGAAAGTAGACTGGTAATGGCCTGGGGCTGGGAGGAGATCAGGCAATGGAAAAGGACTGCTCACAGGTATGGGGTTCCTTTTTTGAGTGATGAAAATGGCTTAGAATTAGACAGAGGTAATGGTTATACAATCTTGTGAGTATACTAAAAAACACTGCATTGTGTACTTTAAAATGCAATGTTTGTACTTTGAATGTGCTAGTGGGTGTGGGGGGATTTTTTTTTCACTTCCTATTTTATGGACTTCTATATTGTGCAAGATTTTTACAATAAGCACTTACGACTTCTTAGAAATATCTTCAGTTTAAAGAAAGGAACATCCCTAACATGCAGTAAAGTATGCTTTCCTTCAAATGCCAAAAAACCTGGATCCCTGGAGACGGGTATTGATGCGGACAGGGGGAACAGAGCTAAAGTCCTGGTAGGGCAAAGCTAATGGGAGCTGCTGGGGAGAGCGGCTGGCTGTTCAGGGGCTACGTGGACACCCCTCTGACAAACACTGCACACACGAATCCTGCAGCTCAGAGGTGCCTTCTCACGTCCTGCTGCAGAAGCCCCAGCTTCCCTAGGAAATAATGTGCTACCGAGAGTCAGCTTCAGAGAAGAAAGCTGAGCACTGGGCCCTCTAGCCAGTGGCTGTCCCACTCAGTCAGAATATGTTCTAACCACACAAGAGACCTAGAAAGCAACATCTTCTTCTCAGGATCTAAACTGAGTTCTTTCTTGGGCCAGCTCTTTCTTGGTGTAAGACCTCAGGCAAGTTACTTAACCCCAACCTTGGTTTTCTCTTCAGTAAAGTGAGGACAAGAGCTCTTTCAAAAAACCTGTATGCAGCCTGGACATGGTGGCTCACACCTGTAACCCAAGTACTTTGGGAGGCTGAGGCAGGTGGACCATGAGATCAGGAGTTTGAGATCAGCCTGGCCAATATGGTGAAACCCTGTCTCTACTAAAAATACAAAAATTAGTGGGCGTGGTGGCTCATCTGATTGCCCGACAGAGAAAGCCTATAGTCCCTACTACTGAGGAGGCTGAGGCAGAAGAACTGCTTGAATCCAGGAGGCGGATGTGCACTGAGCCGAGATAGTGCCACTGCACTCCAGCCTGGGTGACAGAATGAGACTCTGTCTCAAAAAAAAAAGACCCGTATATAAATGTTCACAGCAAAATTTTCACAATAGCCTGAAAGTGGAGACAATCCAAATGTTCACCAGCTGATGAATAGGTAAAGGACATTTCATATATCCATTCAATGGAATATTATTCAGCCATAAAAAGGAATGAAATCCTGACATGGGCGACAACATGAATGAACCTTGAAAACATTTTGCTAAGTGAAGGAAGCCAGCCACAAAAGGACAAATGCTGCATGATTCCATTTACGTAAAATGTCCAGAAGAGGCAAATCTATAGAGGCAGAAAGTAGACTGGTAACGGCCTGGGGCTGGGAGGAGATCAGGCAGTGGAAAAGGACTGCTCGCAGGTACCGGGTTCCTTTTTTGAGTGATGAAAATGGCTTAGAATTAGACAGAGGTGATGGTGACACAATCTTGTGAGTATACTAAAAAACGTTGCATTGTGTACTTTAAAATGTAAATTTTACAGTATTTGAATATACCTCAACAAGAAATGAGGACAACAGGATCCAACTAACAGGTGGTTCTGAGCATGAAATAAAACGTCTGCAAGGCTCTTAGCACAGCGCCTGGCAGGTAGTTTGTGCTCAGTAGATAAGAGATGCTACTATGAGGATGCAAAAATATTGTTTTTATTTGAGAATGTCTGGCAAAGATGTGCTTCAGCTCTGTCATCCCTGGAGGAGTGAAAGGACCCCTGAACTGCATTTATTCTAATGACCCCTTGTCTAATGACACAGCGACAACTGTATGGGCTATCATGGGCTTCGAGACTCCCCAAAAAAAAAAAAAAACTCCTGCCTGGCAAGCCAGTAAGAAGAAAAGAAGCCCATATTCAATTAAAATCAAAAGCAAACCCTGCACAGAACATAATCAAATGACACACAGTCAACAATTTGGGATATTAAATTATTTCAATTTAACTGATGACTCACACAAACATATGCATACAAAAGGGAATAAAAACAGCGGCCAGGGCCGGGCGCGGTGGCTCACACCTGTAATACCAGCACTTTGGGAGGCCGAGGCGGGTGGATCACGAGCTCAAGAGATGGAGACCATCCTGGTCAACCTGGTGAAACCCCGTCTCTACTAAAAAAAAAAAATACAAAAAAAAAAAATTAGCTGGGCATGGTGGTGCGTGCCTGTAATCCCAGCTACTCAGGAGGCTGAGGCAGGAGAATTGTCTGAACCCAGGAGGCAGAGGTTGCGGTGAGCCGAGATCACACCATTGCACTCCAGCCTGGGTAACAAGAGTGAAACTCTGTCTGGGAAAACAAAAAACAAACAAACAAAAAACAACAACAACAAAAAAAAACAGCAGCCATGATAATGCTAACAGTGTGGCCACCGATGGCTCTAAAGGGACCACAGCTGGTCCCAGTGGAGGAGCCCATGTGGCCAAGAGCCCGGGACAGGCCCTGAGGTCTTCCAGCAAAGAAAGCAGCAATCAGTCCCTTTTTGTAGGTAAGGAAACAAAAGCCCAGAGAAGTTAAGAACTTGCTCAAAGCCACACAGTAAGTAAGGAAAGGGTGGAGCTTGCTTGTTCTTGAGAACATCACCCTGCGGGGTGATACTCTGCCATTAACAGGTGCCATTAACAGACGTTCTTTAATGAACCAGGTAGCAGACCCTCACCAAACACTGAGCCTGCCATTGCCTTGACCTTGGACTTCCCAGCCTCCAGAATTGTGAGAATTAAATCTCTGCTGTTTACATGTTGCTTTAGAGCCCTGAATGGACTAAGATAGCTAGCCTCAAGTGGGTAGAGACTAGGATGTTGCTAAACATCTTACAAAGCGCAGCACAGCCCCCACCGCAAAGAAGCACCCAGCTCAAAACGCAAAAGTGTCAAGGTGGAGAAGTGCCTGCCAGGGGATACAAAGCCCTCCTTTCAAATAGGTGCAGAGCCCTCAAGGGAAAAAAACCCTCCTCCTTCCCAGGGGGCACAGAACAGGAGACAGAGAAGGGTCATTCTCTGCCTCCCAGGACCCCCAATCCAGAGTGCACATCTAGCGGTGGCATGCTAGGCAGAAGGCTCCAAGTCACCCCACTCCACAGCGCACCACGAAGGAGGCAGAGTTGGGAAAGGTCTCTCTCCTTACAGAGGAACTCAGCTCCCTTGGGAGAGCAGCCCCCTCGCCTGCCTGGCAGATTCCTACCTGCTTCCCCCGAGAGGCAGGGGGCCAAGGATGGCAGACCGAAGGCTCAGTCCTCGTGGCAAACACAGCCAGGCAGCCCCGGCCGTCTAGGGGCTGCCGTGTGAGAGCCCACTCCCTCCTCCCTGCTCTCAGAGCTGGACTGTGCCAGACTGACCCTCAGGACTCGCCAGGCCAGGAGACCTCACAGCAAAACACACTCCCCTCACCCCTACCAGGCGCCAGCCTCAGCTCTGGGCCAGGAACTACAGGTCAAGAAGCCCCAGTGAGGGCCAAGACCACCACCCCACCAGGCCAGAAAAGCTGCTGCCAGCCACTCCAGTCCCTGGCTGCCTCCTCTCAGTGTAAGAGTGTGCTAGGGAGATGCCTGCCTCCCCTCCAGACTGGGCACTCCCGGGCACGTGCACTGCCCTGCAGGTAGGGCACACACAGTAGCTGCTCAACGTATGTTTTTTGAAAAAGGATCCAGTGGCAGTTTCTGAACCAAAAAAAGACAAGGTTCTGATTCAGTGAGTATCTATTAAGTGCTTCCTGAGTACTCTTGTTCTAGAAAGGGGCTGCAACATCAGGTCCCTGCCGAGGTTGGACAGGAATGCAAACGCAGGAAGGGAGTGGAGCCCTGGTCAAGACCCTGGAGCCCACACCCAGCAAGAGCCTGGCCAGGTCCCGGGGCTCGGCTTCCGGTGCTCGGCTTAGCCTGTGACCGGGCGCCATCTGCCGGCCAGTACAGAAGGAGGCAAGCGCTCGGCCAATGCGCAGGCGGGCCTGGGCGGGGAGGAAAGGCGGACACACCCCTCCCACTAGCCTTGGTCTGCATTAGATTCCACAGCTCCCAGCCTAGCTGCTCAGGTCCCTCCGCAGGAACACCTCACATCCATGTCCGTCTTCATTCATCATCTCCCACATGCACATCCAGAGCCCGGGCAGGCAATGCCCCTGCCCCACCCCACAGCAGCCACCAGGACAGGAAGCTCCAAATTGTAACCAGTAAGCCAGTGATTCTCAAAATACAAGGCAGAAAAGAATCAGACACAGTTCATGCTAAAATGCAGATCCCCAGGCCCACTGGTAACATTCAACTTTTAAAGCTCTAGAGTAGGGTCCATGAATCTGTATGCTTAACCAATACTCAAATGATCCTGATAGAAGAAAATCTTTGTGACCTTGGGCTAGCCAAAGACTTCTCACATACAGTAACAAAAGTACCATCTACAGCAGAAAAAAATGATAAATTAAATTTAATCAAAATTTAAGATGTGAGCCAGGAAGGTGGCACGCACCTATAGTTCCAGATACTCTGGAAGCTGAAACGGGAGGATCTCTTGAGCCCAGGAGTTCCAGGCTGCGGTGTGCAACGAATGCACCTGTGAACAGCCACTGCACTCCAGCCTGGGCAACATACCAAGACCCCGCCTCTAAAAAACAAAACTAAAAAGAAAGAAAACCCAATTTTTTTAATGGGCAAAGATGTGAATAGAGATTTCCTCAAAGATGAATGGATGGCCAACAAGCACATGAAATGTTGTTCAACATCGGCCAGGTGTGGTGGCTCACGCCTGCAATCCTAGCACTTTGGGAGCCAAGGCGGGCGGATCACCTGAGGTCAGGAATTCGAGACCATCCTGGCCAACATGGTGAAACCCCACCTCTACTAAAAATACAAAAATTAGCTGGGCATGGTGGCAAGTACCTGTAATCCCAGCTACCTGGGAGACTGAGGCGGGAGAATCACTTGAACCCGGAGGGTGGAGATGGCAGTGAGCTGATATCACGCCACTGCACTCCAGCCTGGGCAAGCAGCAGCAAAACTCTGGCTCAAAAAAAAAAAAAAGGTGTTCAACTTCATTCATCATCAGAGAACTGTAAATTAAAACTAAATGGAAAAGAAAAATAAATCAAACTATAATGAGATACATACACCCTAAAGAATGTATATAGTTAAACACCATATCGAGTGTTGAAAAGGATGTGAAGCAATTGGAGCTCTCAATCACTTTGGAAAAGAGCGTGGCCGTTTTTTATAGTCAAACATACACTTAATATATACAGTTGGCTCTCTATATCTGGGGGGTTTGTATCCATAAATTCAACCAAACACAGAAAATATTTGAAAATAAATAATACAAATTTTAAAAAGCAATACAACTATTTACATAGCATTTACATTGTATCATGTATTATAAGTAATCTAGAAATGACTTAAAGTATTCAAAAGGATGTGTGTAGGTTACATGCAAATTCTATACCACTTTATATAAGTGACTTGAATATCCTTGAGTATTGGTATCTGTGGGGCTCCTGGAACGACTGGAGACTCTGTCTCAAAAAAAAAAAAAAAAAAAAGCGCACACACGCGCACACACACACACACACGATAAAAGATGCTACTCACACCTTTGTTTCCTCATCTGTAAAATGCGGGTATTAACATCACCTTTGTCATAGGGTTATCATGGGGGATGAGTCAAAACCAGCAAATTGTTTACTACAATCCCTGGCATTTAATAAGAGCAAGCAGGCCAGGTGCAGTGGCTCACGCCTGTAATGCCAGCACTTTGGGAGGCCGAGGCTGGCAGATCACGAGGTCAGGAGTTTGAGACCAGCCTGACCAACATGGTGAAACCCTGTCTCTACTAAATATACAAAAATTAGCTGGGCGTTGTGGTATGGGCCTGTAATCCCAGCTACTCAGGAGGCTGAGGCAGGAGAATCACTTGAACCTGGGAGACAGAGGTTGCAGTGAGTCAAGATTTATACCACTGCACTCCAGCCTGGGCAACAGAGCAAAACTCCATCTCGAAAAAAAAAAAAAAAAAAAAAAAAAAAAAGGGCTGGGCGCCGTGGCTCAAGCCTGTAAACCCAGCACTTCGGGAGGCCGAGGTGGGTGGATCACTTGAGGTCAAGAGATCGAGACCATCCTGGCCAACATGGTGAAACCCCGCCTCTACTAAAAGTACAAAACATTAGCTGGGCATGGTGGCGCGTGCCTGTAATCCCAGCTACTCAGGAGGCTGAGGAAGGAGAATTGCCTGAACCCAGGAGGCGGAGGTTGCGGTGAGCCGAGATCGCGCCATTGCACTCCAGCCTGGGTAACAAGAGCGAAACTCCGTCTCAAAAAAAAAAAAAGTCCAAAAGATCAAAAACAGAGAATCTGAGTCCAGGCTCAATGGCTCACACCTGTAATCTCAGCACTTTGGAAGGTCTCAGCACTTTGAGACCAGCCTGATCAACATGGTTAAACCCTGTCTCTACTAAATATACAAAAATTAGCTGGGTGCGGTGTCAGGCACCGTAGTCCCAGCTACTGGGGAGGCTGAGGCAGAAGAATCGCTTGAACCCTGGAGGTGGAGGTTGCAATGAGCTGAGATCATGCAGCTGCACTCCAGTCTGGGTGACAGAGGGAGAATCCATCTCATTAAAAAAAAAAAAAAAAAAATTAGAGAAATTGGAAGACAAGGGTAGGTAGGATCGTCTGGGGGACCAAGGGACTAAGGCTTAAACACCAAGACTCCTGCAGAAATCTGGGAATTTGAAGAACTACCTTTAGTGAAGGGGTAAACCAGAGAAAAAGAAAATCTACTACTTAGTAATAAAAAATAAAATAATAAAAGTCTACTACTCAATAAGACAAAAAGCAGTTTCATCTTTGCCTGGGCAGTGAATTTTTAAACAAAAATCTCCACTAAGATTCTGAAATCACAGACCTGTTCATATTTAGGGTTTGAATATTTACATCCCTTAATACACACAGAGAAACCCTTAGGGCTGAGACATTAACAGAAGATGTGCTTCTAGGCTGGTCACACTGGCACCTGACCAAAGCAAACACGACCCCTCCGGAGGACACAGCCCCGCAACCCAGGATTACACAGATGATAGTCCACTAGACAAAAGCACAGGGCCCAAATTATTACATAAAGTCCACCCAGAACAACCTACTGTGAGCTAGAGTCAGCAGGAACAACAGACTCAAACCTCCAAGAACGTCCTGTTACAGAAAAAAGCAGGCCAGGTGCAGTGGCTCAAGCCTACAATCCCAGCACTTTGGGAGACTGAGGGGGTTGGATCACTTGAGGCCAGGAGTTCAAGACCAGCCTGTCCAACATGCTGAAACCCCATCTCTACTAAAAATACACAAAATTAGCCAGGTGTGGTGGCATGCGCCTGTAATCCCAGCTACTTGGGAGTCTGAGGCAGGAGAATCTCTTAAACCTGGGAGGTGGAGGTTGCAGTGAGCCGAGATCACACCACTGTACTCCAGCCTGGGCAACAAAGCGAGACTCCGTCTCAAAAAAAAGAAAAAGCAGTACAGTTTTAAAAACAAGTAGAGGTTGGCCGGGCGCGGTGGCTCAAGCCTGTAATCCCAGCACTTTGGGAGGCCGAGGCGGGTGGATCACGAGGTCAAGAGATCGAGACCATCCTGGTCAACACGGTGAAACCCCATCTCTACTACAAATACAAAAAACTAACTGGGCATGGTGGCGCATGCCTGTAATCCCAGCTACTCAGGAGGCTGAGGCAGGAGAATTGCCTGAACCCAGGAGGCGGAGGTTGCGGTGAGCCGAGATCGTGCCATTGCGCTCCAGCCTGGGTAACAAGAGCGAAACTCCATCTCAAAAAAAAAAAAACAAACAAGTAGAGGCTGAGAAAAGAGGATAGCTTGAGGCCAGGAGTTTGAGCCTAGCCCAGGCAACACAGTGAGATCCCATCTCTACAAAATATTTTCAAAATTAGTCCATCTAGTAGCAAGTGTCTGTAGTTTCAACTACCTGGGAGGCTGAGGTGGGAGGATCACTTGAATCCAGGAATTCAAGGCTGCAGGGAACTATGATTGTGCCACTGCACTCCAGCCTTGATGACAGTGCAAGACCCTGTTTCTAAAATGATTAAAGAATCAAAAATTTAAAATAGAACATAAAAAAGCAGTAAGATTATTCCCTTACATTTTTTTTCAGTAAGACACAAAAGATTTATTGGATCGAAAAAAAAGTAGAGTATATTATATCAGATTTTCTTAAATAGAACTTTTTTTCACTCAGGCTGCAGTGCAGTGGCTTGATCACAGCTCATTGCAGCCTCAACCTCCAGGGGTCATGCAATCCTCTTGCCCCAGCCTCTCAAAGTAACTGACACTACAGGTGTGTGCTGCTGCAGCTGGCTAATCTTTTAAATTCTATTTTTGGTAGAGACAGCGTTTACCAAAAATACAAGCAGTTAGCATGCATTGAGTACTTGCTGTATACTAGATGCTTGGGGACTCGCAGGGATGTGAGTGGAGAGTATTGGGCCTGAGGAAAGGCTCCCAGGCCTTTTCAAATCCTACTCCTCTACAGTCACGATCATTCTTTAAAAGCCAGCCTCCCAGATCACCTGAAGTTGGGATTTTGAGACCAGCCTGACCAACATCGAGAAATCCTGTCTCTACTAAAAATACAAAAAATTAGCCAAGCATGGTGGTGCATGCCTATAACCCCAGCTACTGAGAATGCTGAGGCAGGAGAATCACTTAAACCTGGGAGGCAGAGGTTGTGGTGAGCTAAGATCATGCCATTGCACTCCAGCCTGGGCAACAAGAGCGAAACTCCATCTAAAAAAAAAAGCCAGCCCCCATGCACACATCAGAGCTTGGAGCCTAAGACCCAGAGAGGAGCAGGGTGCAGGGAAGCCTGGCCCCACAACCACAGGCTGGAAGGAAGGGTGGGGACAGACGGAAGCCCCGTAGGGGTCCAGGACCCATGGAAGCCGAGATAGAAAAGGGGCAGGGAAAGAGCCTGGCTCAGGGGAGGAAGGCTACCTCTGGTGCACAGTTTGCAACTCTGCCTGCTCCTTAGAAACCTCCAGAAGACGATGCTGAGGAGGGCTGAGGGACTGGGAAGAAAGCAGCTTCAACTCAAGCTGAGGGCCTCCCAGGGTCCAAATGGAAAGGAGCCCACCTCTCTGGGATGAAGCCTGGAGTGGAGTGAGAAGGGCTGGCATCCTCGCCTCGGGTTACAGGAGGAAGCAGGGCTGGCTCCAGTTCTAGCCAGAGGTGCCCCAGGAACGCAGGGGGAGCGTGAGAAGTGCTTACCAGGGTCACCTGCCTGAGTAAGGTGAGAGTAAGCCTGTAACTGAGCTCCTCCAGCCCGGTGTCTACAGGAGATCTACTCTGCAGCAGCACCTGTGGCTCTGGAGAGCCATCCTAGGAGGGAGCCCAGGAAGAAGGGAAAAGCAGGGGAAGGCTGTGGCTCTCCCAGGGGCCTGGGCTTCCAGAACGAGCTAGCCCTGAACTCTCAGCTGTTGTCGGGACGTGTGCTTTATTTCCATAGTGGCAGGTGGTCCTTTCCCTAAAATCTATTCTCTAATGTTAAGAGTAATAGGTTCACCGGGCGCGGTGGCTCAAGCCTGTAATCCCAGCACTTTGGGAGGCCGAGGCGGGTGGATCACGAGGTCAAGAGATCGAGATCATCCTGGTCAACATGGTGAAACACTGTCTCTACTAAAAATACAAAAAATTAGCTGGGCATGGTGGCCCATGCCTGTAATCCCAGCTACTCAGGAAGCTGAGACAGGAGAATTGCCTGAACCCAGGAGGCGGAGGTTGCGGTGAGCCGAGATCGCGCCATTGCACTCCAGCCTGGGTAACAAGAGCGAAACTCCGTCTCAAAAAAAAAAAAAAAAAAAAAAAAAAAAAAAGAGTAGTAGGTTCATGACAGAACATTTAGAAAATGCAAAGTAGTATTTTCTAACTCCCTCCATTTGCATATTGGTTGATTTCCTTCCATTTTCTTTCCTACCTACATGCCCAGGTTTAACATAATTAGTACCTCACTCTACATACGGTTTGGCAGTCTTGATTTTTTTCCAATTCACGTATGAGATTGTGCCAGTCTTTATTCAATCATACAATGAAATGTTACGTACCATTGTTGATGGCTATATAATTAGCATTGGACAGAGCGAGCACAGTGGCTCACGCCTATAATCCCAGCACTTTAGGGGGCTGAGGGGGATAGATCGCTTGAGGCCAGGAGTTAGAGACCAGTTTGGCCAACAGGGCGAAACCCCATCTCTACTAAAAGAAATACAAAAGTCAACCAGGCCTGGTGGCACACACCTGCAATCCCAGTCATTCAGGAGGATGAAGCAGGAGAATCACTTGAACCTGGGAGAGGGAAGCTGCATGAGCCAAGATTGCTCCACAGCACTCCAGCCTGGGTGACAGGGCAACCGAGACTGTCTCACAAACCAAAACAAACCAAAACTAACAAAAAAAAAGCATTGTATAGCTGTAACCAAATTTATTTAAGCAATTTTCTGGTGCTAGGTGTTTTAGATGCTTCAGATTCTTAGCTATTTTACATGAAAACCATATAGTTACTTTAGGATTCAATTCAATTACTTCTTCCTCCAGAAAGCCTTCCTGAACTACTTCAATACCCAGCAATATCTCCCACCTCTGAATTAAGACAACCTGTGTTCTGTCTGACACACCTTAGCATGGAGTCCGTGTGTCACTGCTCTCTGAAGACTGTCTTGTGGGTGGTGGGCTATGTCAGGTCCAGGACTGTACTGCACACATTCCTGGGAGCCCCTAAGCAACTAGTATACTCAATACATGATAACTGCTTTGACCCAGGCCCCTTAGATTGTATGAACCTGATCAGCTCCATTTTCTAAGGGTCAGGATTACAGGTGCCCACTATGGCCCAGTTGGAAATTTTGCTTCTTCTCTGGCCACTGCATAGGTACAAAGGTTTCCTGTTATTCAATCACAACTTCAGGACCCAGTACCCTCCACATGAAAGTCTTGAGCTTCAAGCAAGATCACCATGGCTAAAGGTTCTCCCAACTTGACTAGAGCTTCACAGCACTCATGACCCTGGCAATCACCAAACATCTGTACCCACCCCAGAGCTGCATGGTGAGGATAGGGCCCAGGCTCTGGTGCCAGACAGTGAGGGTTCCAATCCCAGGCATGGTAGTGGTCTGGCAGGGCAGCCAGAGGACTGCTTGGGTTCCTTGGTGGGTATGGTCCCCAGACAGTGCAGGGGAGCTGGTCGCAGCATGCCCTGTCCCAGCCACCCTGCACACTTCACCTGATGCAAGGTACCCACCCTTCAGCTCACAGAAATGCCCCCTGCCTTGCAGAGGCACCTGACCTTCCAATCTCCAGTCCACAGAGGTTGAAGTTCAGGGGTTTCTCAACACGGCCTTCTAGGCTCTCCGCCTGCTAGGCATCATCCCTCACCACCTGCCCCACTGCTGCTGTGGCAACTGGGCAGGACCTCTCCAACTCAGGCACACCTCCACCACTGCCTGGAGTGACTGTCTCCTGACACATCCTCTCTCAAACAGCACCCACTTCCTAAGCAGCTTCCCTGACGCCCCTGGGGAGAATTCAGTTTTCCCGCCCCTCCACCTCTCTGCTCTTACCATATCTGAATGAAGTGGAGCTGCTGTGTCCCTCTTCTGTGACACTTTTATTTATTTAGTTAGTTTTTAGATGGAGCCTCACTCCATCACCCAAGCTGGAGTGCAGTGGCAAGATCTCGGCTCACTGCAACCCCCACTTCCTGGGTTCAAGCAATTCTCCTGCCTCAGCCTCCCAAGTAGCTGGGATTACAGGCGTGTACCACCACTCCCAGCTAACTTTGAATTTTTAGTATGTTTTAGCAAGTTGGCCACGCTGGTCTTGAACTCCTGCCCCAAGCAATTGGCCGACCTGCTTCAGCCTCCCAAAGTGCTGAGATTACAGCCATGGGCCACCATGCCCAGCCCCCTGTGACATTTTCAAGCAGGGGTACGTTACTCATCACAGAGATCTGTCGATTTGCACTGAACCCTCCATTGGAAAGCAGTGAGAAGCACACCCAGCATAGACCTGGCTGGCTGACACCCAGAGAAGGTTCATTTGCCAGGGGAAGGACTTAGGTCCCACCAGCTTTGGGGAATGAGCAAAAATTAAAAATAATAGCTGCCATTTACTGAGTTCCCTGCATACCAAGCACCTTACAGACAATCCAATTACTCTTAATTACCTCGGTGAGGTAGACACAATTACCATTCCCATTTTACAGATGAAGACACTAAGGCTCTGAGAGGTTAAGCAATCTGCTACAGTACCAGGTAAGTGGGTGGCAGAGTAGGGATTCAAATCCAGGCCCATGTGACTCAAAGCCTAGCTCTCAACTGCAGTCTCAGCGGAGAGCCTTGAACAACCATATCACTGCCCAGTAGAGAATTCCAGAATTCCTTCACTGAGGGCTCACAGTCATCAGCTCACTAGCTTAAGGCTTCTTCCAAAGGCTTCCCTCCAATACCAATGACAATCTTCAGTGAGCCTGCTGAGAGCGGAAATGCCTCTCACCTTAGTTAAGCTCAGGAAATGCTTCCACATGTTTACAAAGTGCCTGACATTGAGCTGGGCTCTGGGGCGGGGCAGGGTAGGGGGACGCAAACCACGGCAGGGCCCCTGCCCTCTACAGATGCTGAATGGGTGATACAGAGGAGGAGGGGAGCAAAGGGTAGATAAGGTAAGGTGGAGGGCTTCCTGGAAGAAGCAGTGATCAAGCGCGTCCTGAAGGCTGAGTGTCTCTCCACTTCCTGGACCACCTCTCTCTGTCTCAGAGAGAGCTGTGCCGTCCAGACGCACCTGGTGAGCAGCTGCTTGCAGAAACTGGAAAGGCATTCTCTCTGTGACTATGCTGAGGCAGTAACCAGCACGGAAGGAAGCAATCCTTTGTGAGACAGACACACACACACACACACACACACACACATACACAAACACACACACACCCCTACCTGCCTGTGAAATTCCTCTCCGTGTACCTAACTGCAATTCTGCCTGCCTATCTGCAAGATCATCCCCAAGGCAGGACTGTGCTCCAGGCCTCTACAGTGGTGCCTGCACTCCAGAGGTGAGATACATGCACCCATGCACACACACACCCACGTGCACACACTTGGACACAGGCACCCACACATAGGCACACACACACAGGTAGCTGCACTGTGTCCCCTGCTGCCCCTTGCACTTGGTGGACGGTCAGTAAATATCTGCTGAATTTAATTAAATGGGATCGTTTGCCTAAATGCTTAGGAGTGTTGGGGTGATTGAAGAATAAAATGCCCTAGCCAATTCAAAGCAAATAATATATATGACACAATTCAAGAAAAAATAGTGGAGTGTAAAGGGGTCTCTCGGCTGAGTAACCTCAAAGAAACCCATTTTGCCATCTTCACCCTTCTTCATGCGATTACTGAGGCTAGCCATGCCCAGCAAGCATCATTCACCCCAGGAGCCTGTGAAGCTTTAAGAAGATAACATTCAGGAGGCGCCCAGCACAGGGCTCGGCACACGGATGCTACTTGGCCAGGACCAGCTCTGTATTTTCACCTGGTCCAAGGGCACACACGCACTAGGTCATCAGCAGTCAAAGGACAAGCAGGCAAGTCCCATCACTCAGTGGTTTTCAAACCTCTTTGACCTGGACCCACAGTAAGAAATGTCTTACACAAACTACACACTGTTGCAATGAAAGTTCCACAAAACACTTATCCTCAGGATGAGGTTGCACACTGATGCTTGTGTCTCTTTCATCTCTTTCTATTTCATTTCTAAGCTGGTCTCACAACTGCTTCCAGGGAAGTTGGGGAAAGCCCTGCCCTCACTCACCCAGAGTATCAGAGCCGCTCTCCACCGTCTCGTTGACCTTCCTTGCTACTCTGGCCACGGCCTCACCCATCTTCTTCAGCATGCAGACACAGGTGTCCTGCTGCCAGCCCCCAGGCTGGTCTGCTGCTCACAAAAGGGCCTGAGCCTGGGGAAGATGCAGTGTCATGAAGTGCCCGCCTGCCAGCCAGGGGCCCACCCAGACATCCCCCTCCAGCATCCTTCTCCCCCAGGACCCAGGCTGCCAGGAAGCCTGCAGGGAGGGCCCCAGGCCACTCACCTCCTCTTGCAGGGCCCAGAGCTCAGGCCATGTCCAGGTTGGCCTCTGCACAGGCTGGTCTGCCAGTCAGAGGGTGGGGGCAGCTGGGTCCTACTGGTTTCCTGGGAGGATCGACATGCGTGACCTCACCAGACACGAGGACCAGGCCTGAACCAGCAGCCAGGCAAGGTGTGAGGACTCATGGGTGTGCTGGCCTGTGATTCACTTAATAGGCGGGTACTGGGGAGAAGGTAGGGCATAGCCAACTGCCGAAGAAAGACACCTGTCCCTCCATCCCACAGCCTCTGAGCTGGTGCCCTATCCACGCACCCCCAGGACAATTTCCCCAGCTTCCCTGTTCACCCCACACACATCTGCCTTGCGCATGGCAGGAAGTGGGGATATGAAGGCAAATCAGAGCCCTGTGAGCCCATCAGAACACACAGACTGGCGGTGGGTGGTCTCTACAAATTCCTTTCCCATGTGCCAATAGGAAGGAGAAGTTATAGTACTAGCCTGAAGACCTGATTATCAGCCTGATCCTGAGTTTATCTGCAAGAAAAGCAGGGGAGGCGGGTAGGGATGGAAATGAGAGAAGAGAAATTGGATCACTAGGGGAGAACAGGCTGAAAGAAAGGTTAGGAAGACAAAATGATATAAGGACTTGCGAACACCCTCAACTCCCTGTTTATTACAGAGAAGGAAACAAGGGCACAGAGAGGGGCTAGGTGACCTAGCCAAGGTCAAAGTGAGTCAGTGGCAAGAATCGGGTCAGCCCAGCTTCATAACCAGTGCTCACTTCTTTACAAAAATCACCCACATCACCAATAACAGCACCCCATGGAGAGAGGAATGAACTCGAGTCCAAGGTCAGCACCCCTCGTTGCCCCCAGACCCCAGTCCCAGCTTCACAAACAACTCAAGGAGCTCCAATGAACTCACCCCAAGGGCCAAAGGCAGAAGAAGGCAAAGGGCAGAGAGAAGGGGCATGGGGACAGTGCTAAGAGCTCACAGTCACCAAGAAAAAGTTCCCATGTGCTCAACTGGACAAGCGGGGCAGGCAAGGCCAAGCCAGGGCTGGCCAAGCCCACCCATCTGCTTTAAGGAGTTAGTGTGAGTTTAATATGTGTGTGCATTTCCACTAAGGAGGCTGGCACTAAAGGTTTGAGACACATGCACATGGTGCAGTGAGAAAAGTCTGATTTTGGAGACAGGCCAAATGCTCAACTCCCCCATTTATTAGCTGAGAAGCCTTGGGAGAGTCTCTTAACTACTCTGAGCCTGTTTCTTCATCCGAATAGGAGATCTAGTAATACCCAACTTAGTAGGTTAATAGGAGGGTTGAACAAAACATATATGCCTGTCTAGCTCAGAGCCCAGGACATGTAAATAATCAATAAATGGTAGTTGAGAGGATGAGCAGTGCACATGTGGACGCAACACCATCGAACCCCAGTTTAATACTCATGTGACTCTGAACAAAACACTTAGGGAACTCATCTTTGAGGAATGAGTGGAATTTCTATCTCTCCACCTCCAGGAACTCTCCTCTGATTGCCTCAGTGTTCTCTCTTCCCCTCTGAGCTTCAGTAGCACTTAATGACTTAGCACAAGTCACCTGGATTATTTATGAGCTTTTAAATATACACTTGTCAGCCATGTGCAGTAGCTCACGCCTATAATCCTAGTACTTTGGGAGGCTGAGGCAGGCAGATCACTTTAGGTCAGGAGTTGGAGACCAGCCTGACAAATGTGGTGAAACCCCATCTCTACTAAAAATAAAAAATAAAAAAGCCTGGGCACAGTGGCTCACATTTGCAATCCCAGCACTTTGGGAGGCCAAGGTGAGTGGATCACCTGGGGTCACGAGTTCGAGACCAGCCTGGCCAATGTGGTAAAACCCTATCTCTACTAAAAATACAAAAATTAGCCAGGTGTAGTAGCGGGCGCCTGTAATCCCAGCTACTCGGGAGGCTGAGGCAGAAGAATCATTTGAACCCAGGAGGCAGAGGTTGCAGTGAGCCGAGATCGTGCCATTGCACTCCAGCCTATGCAATAAGAGTGAACCTCTGTCTCAAAAATAATAATAATAATTAGCCAGACATGGTGGCTCATGCCTATAATCCCAGCTACTTGGGAGGCTGAGGTAGGAGAATTGCTTGAACCCAGAAGGTAGAGGTTGCAGTGAGCCGAGATCGCACCACTGCACTTGAGCCTGGGCGACAAGAGCAAGGCTCTGTCTCAAAAAATAAACAAATAAACAAACAAACATATACTTGTGGCCCATATTGGCTTGTGGGCAGCTTGGAGGCAGGGAATAGATCTATACTGTGCTTCCCCCCACAATGAGCCCAGGTGCTCAGTTAGTATCCCCCAATGCTGATGATCAACAGACATCATTTGTGTTTCACATCTGAATACAGGTGAAGAGACTCTGACATCAAATTTAAGACACTGTCTACATTGAGAAGGGTCAAAAATCCAAATGCCTAACAGTGCCAGGTGAGCAACCTGCATAAGGTGAGCCAGTGCAGGGCAGCAGGGAATAGAAAGGACTGTGGCAAACTGGACCCAACACCTTCACCATGCTGCCTTGAAGAACGTACCCCTAAGCCTAAATCATAGCCATGTTGCTGACATCTAGGTGACTTGTTCCAACCCCTTTATGAATGGGAAAGCTGAGGACCCAAAAGGGGAGGCAAATCAGCTAGATGAAAACAAAAAACCCAGGTCTTCTAAGTCCCAGCTTAGGACTCTTTCCACCATACCATGCTCCGTCCTTTCTCCATCTCCAATTCATCATCAATAATCACAAGCATTTACCAAGTGTCTCCTAGGTATAAGGGATAAGAATGAAGAGGGAGGAAAGAAATACAGGAAACAGCTCTGACTATTCATTCTGATGAGGAAGAGCTTTCTGAAGAACAGCACTGAAGCAATCCTGGCCACACAGCAGAGAGGGAAAGGAAGGGAAGTCACCAAGCTGCCCAGGGTCTGGGGTAGCCCTGGTGGGATCGCCTAGGTTGAATACAGGCACCTTGCCTGCAATTCTATTAGCTGCCACCAGGTGGGGGAGGTGGTGCCTTAGACCAGCAGTCCCCAACCTTTTCGGTTTCCTGGAAGACAATTTTTCTCACCTCAGGAGGAGAGGGGGATGGTTTAGGGATTAAACTATTCCACCTCAGATCATCAGGCATTAGATTCTCATATGGAGCGCACAACCTAGATCCTTCGCATTTCACAGCTCGCAATAGGGTTCAGGCTCCTAGGAGAATTAAATGGGGTCCCTGATCTGACAGGAGGCGGAGCTCAGGCAGTAATGCTCACCTCCTGCTGCACAGCCAGGTTCCTCACAGGCCAGGGACTGTAACAGCCACAGCCCAGGGATTGGAGATTCCTACCTTAGACCACTGATGAAAACTAGTCAGATCAAAAATTTCACCACTGGTGGCAAGTTCAGATACTCTATTGTGTGGGTCAGGGTGGACACAGGTACAGGAATAGAAACAACATGTAAATTCTAGGTGTCAGGGCGATTCAATAGGAAGAAGGGCCCCTTCTATTCCAGAGGATGCTCTGAGTACAGCACAAATGTGCTCTGGACTCCCAAAAGATTCCTGCTGCCCAAAATCACCACGCTCATTAACTAGCTAGGAAGCCATCCTCCCTTCACCTAAAACTGCCCCTTCCTCAGCAAGGAGGAATTGCTTCTTGAAGTCCAGCTGACAGGCCTGGGCTCCTTGGGGTACCTGGTCAGTGCCATGCACAGGGGTAGTGGTAGCAGAGAGCCACAGTGTCCCAAAAGGAAGAAAGAGACACCATCAGCCCACGTGGGCCAGATCTCTGCTTAGGGCACGCCAGTCAGCTGGCACTATTGGTCCCAGCCAGTCCCAGGCACTAGAGAGTGAGTCTTCGAAAATGTCAAGGAAAGCACTCCAAATCCCAGACACGCTTCAGCACAGGGTTAAAGCTCATACTCACACTGCCTACATCTCGAGGCATGGCCCTCTCCACACACCCCCAACCCCGTTTCCTCAGAATGGGAGTAAAGGGGCAAAGACAGGGTATGTGTTACAACAAGCTTCCCACTGGGAGGCAGGATGAGCCCGATGCTAGTAAGGCTACAGGGCCAGGCCTAGGGGGGTATGAAGACACATGGCATCGGGGGAACGAACAGATGGGCTGAGCAGCAGATGCACAGAGAGACTGAGGAGCAAGGAGACAGGGAGCCAATCAGCTCCCAGATTACTGAGGGAGGAAACTGTAGCTCTCTTACGAGGTTGTCCTCTGCTTCTCTGTAGTGAACTAAGAAGTTTTTGGGGGAAGGCAGCAGAATCCAGGGTTTCGGAAAGTTATCAGTGTTGTGAGCAGTCCCATTTGTAAAATGGAAATACCACCTTCCTCGCTGGATTATTGTGAGAAGTAACTGATGAGTAACTTTTGAGAAAGGACTTTGCAAACCATCCCCGTTTTCCACACCAAGGCATTACCAACAGGTAATTAACCAGGTGCAGAAAGGAAGTTTGGATGTAATAAATTTGATGCCAGACAAAAACCTTGTCCTGCTTTGTGGGAGCTGGCAATACAGTCCTCCTGTCCCTATAACCCGGTTTCACCTCGACTCAGCCGGCTGGGGGAGGGGTGATTCTTCTTAAACCCTGACCTAGCCCCCTGTCTCCAGCCCTCACCAGCAAGAACTCTACCTTATCTGCAGTCTGGAGACCTCTGCAAAGGAGCCGCTGCGACAGCCCGTCCCCACCATCTGCTCCTATATTTAGTTACTGGTGTGGTCAGTTGGGAACTTTAGAGCCTGGCAGCGGCTCGGATGGGCAACCGGAGCCTCCGGAGCCATGTGTGCAAGCTGGCCCCACCGCTGGCTCCAGCCCGGGCTCTGGACCATGCCAAGCCGGGAAGCGGGTGGGGAGGTGAGGAGCGACCCAAGCAGCCCCAAAGCCCCCTTCAGATCGGAACAAAGTTGACCCACTTTCCCACCAGAGGAAAAGAAGCATGCTGGGGCGTGAGCCGGACCTGCTGGCGCCTCGTTTTTGTGCCATCGGGTTTGGGAAGCTCAGCGCGCGCTCCCTCAAGAACATCTAGGGATCCTCTGACTGAGCCTCCAGCACTAAGCGCGGTGGCCAGGCCAGGGTCCCCCGCCCCGCGCGCCAGGACCCGCCTCACCCCCGGTGCCTGCAGCCAATGGCACCTCGTCCGCTGGCCTGGCAGGCGGGGACTGGGAAAATGAAGCAGGCAGAGGGGAGAACGCTAGTGATCGCAGAGGGCCGGGGGCTCCCACGCTGCCCGGAGGCCGAGCGGAACGCTCTGGAGCAGGCGTCTGCAGCTCCCCAGAGCGGAAGCAAACCCCGAAAGTGTCGCTTCGGGGACGAAATGCACAGCAGCCTCTCCCAGCAAAGGGCGCCTCCCGCCGGGAAAGGAGGCCCGCCCGGGAGCGCTTCTCCGAGCTCCCTATTCCCTGGCAAAGCTGCACCTACTCCCCCGAACCATAGGGGTCCAGCCGCAGTAGGCAAGCAAGAGCCGGCGCATGCCAGGCACCTTGGCACCGCAAGAGCCTCCGCTGGTGCACCGCTGCTCTTTTCCAGCGGGTAACCTGGGGGAGGGGAGGGGACGCTGCAAAAACCGGGACACTTCTCGCCTCCTCTCCCCCAGCCCCTGCAACGCTCGGCCTCTGACTACGTTTACTTTGCGGGGCACGAAGAGTGTGGCCCGTTCCGGGCCGCTTTCGGCTCCACTTACGGCGACAATGCCTCCTAGCGCCCTGCGCAGCGCAGTCAGGCTCCCTCCGCCGCCGGCGGCGCCCCAGGCGAGTTCCCAACCGGCAGGGCGGGGCGCGCGGGGCTGCAGGATCTGCGCGCGCGGCCGCTCCTCCAATCCCCGCGTCAGGACCGGCACCGCGGCTGGAGCAAGCTCGGCCCGGGCTGCGCGCAGCCAATCAACGCTGGCCTGGCGCGCGCGGGTGTGGTGCGCGCGCGGAAGGGCAGCCTGCGCGTTCCCGCTCGCCAGGAGGAACGGCTTTGTGTGCGGCTTCTAGAGGAAGAACGCTGGGAGGGCGGAGATACGGAATTTGACTAGCAGTGCATCCCAGGATCAATAGAACCGGGGCTCCAGATGGTCTCTTCTCCAGGGAATGGAGTTGAATTAGCCAGATCAGGCGTACTTCGAAACACGTGAAGCACTTTGGAGGCCAAGGTAGGCGGATCACCTGAGGTTGGGAGTTCAAGACCAGCCTGACTAACATTCCCTTGGGCCTCGTTGGATGTTAAGAGTTTCATTATGCCCTCTCTACCCCCCTCCCCACAATATGTTAAAGTCCATCAGAATGTGATTTGATTTGGAAATAGGGCATTGCAGATGTAACTAGTTAAGGGCATGCTGAAGTAGAGTGGGTCCCTAATCCACTGAGACTGGTGTAGTTTTAAGAGGAGAAGAGACACAGAAGAGACCACAGGGAAAACCACCTGTGATGATAGGGATGGGAATCCGCTGATGCATTTCCAAGGCCAGGAGTGCCAAGCACTGCCAGCAGAGACCAGAAGCTAGGAACGGGCACGAAATAATTTCTCCTTCAGAGCCTCCAAAAAGGAATTAACCCTCCAGACACCTTGATTTCCAACTTATAACTTACAGAGCTGTAAGTGAATAAATTTCGATTGCTTTACACCCCCCAATTAATGTCAATTTGTTATAGCAACCCTAGGAAAAAACTGCAATATGTTAGTAGGAATAAAAAGAAGAGGATGATAAATATCTCCAAACTAAGTCTTTTGAAACTGAATACTTAGTATATGCAAGGCCTTGTTTCTTGGGGTAAACGAACGTGAATGAGACACAGACTCCCCCGCCTCAAGGGGTTAACAGTCAAGTGGATACCTGAGCAGCCATGTTTTCTGACCCTTGTGCCTTCCGAAGAAAGACTATGGAGACCTCTCTCAACCCATCAACACCATATCCTTGCCAGATATATACCAAGTACCAGATATAAATAACTAATGGATAGAGTCTCTTTCTGCCCAAACCAAGATGTTGCTTGTTACTATAGACAAAGCCACATAGCTGCTTCTGTTTTCAGTGAAAACCAGCATGACACTTCTCACCAACTTTTACATGTGGACATCTTCTCTGCCCTGCTAGTTCATATGCAGATCTGAGACAGCCAGTGCAGTGTTCCTGTGCACATGGTCAGGGCTCAGTATATACTGCTGGCTGATGGCCCCAGCCTGGGGTTTCCCACATTCATGCTTTCCCTTAGCTGGTCCCCATCCTGGACCCTCTAACTCCACAGAGACAAGATCCCTCCCTAGCTCAAATGCCACCTCTTCTATTCCTACTGTGTTTGCTTCTCCAGAGCACTTACTATATTATACCCATTATTGTATAATCTCTGCACAAGTCTTTTCTCCCAAGAGTCTGCCTGATTGCAAATACCAGAGCTTGGCTCATGTTCAGTGCTTATATCCATCAGTGTTTCCTGCATAATAAAACATCCCAAAATTTAGATGTGGCTTAACACAACAATTACTTATTTAGTTCATGATTTTATGAGTCAGCATTTTAGGCTGGGCTTAGCCAGGCGGTTCTTCTGGTCTCAGGTGGACTCCCTCATGCATCCCAGTTCACCAGGCAGTCGGAAGGCTCTGCTTCGGGGAGGTGCCTAGCTGCCAACTGAAGCAAGTAAGCCACATATCTCTCATGTACTAACAGGCTAGCCTAATTTGTTCACATGGAACAAGAATGGAATTGGGTAAGGTTTCTCAAAGTCTAGGCTCAAAGTTGGCACTACTCCACTTCCACAGTTGTATTTACCAAACCAAATTGCAAGGTCAACCCAAGTTCGAGGGTGAAGAAATAGACTCCATCTCCTGCTGGGAGGAACAGCAAAGTCACGTTGCAAAGAACATGAGTACAGCGATAAGCAGAAAATTGGGGCTAATTTTGTAATCTATCACAGGACTCAGTAAGTATTCTTGGGCCGGGTGCAGTGGCTCACACATATAATCCCAGCACTTTGGGAGGCTGAGACAGGATGATCACTTAAACTCAGAAGTTCGAGAGCAGCCTGGGCAACATGGTGAAACCCCATCTCTACAAAAAATACAAAAAGTAGCCAGGCATGGTGGCATGAGCCTGTAGTCCCAACTACTGAGGAAGCTGAGGTGGGAGGATAGCTTGAGCCCAGGAGGAAGACCAAGTCTCAAAAAAAAAAACCCTGTTCTCACAATACCTAGCATGTAGTGGGTGCTCAGAAAATATTTATCAACATTGGAAAGATTTTCAATCACTATGCTTACCGACTACATTCAATTCAATCAGGTGGCAAAATATTATCCTTCACTGTTAGGGTCTACAAGCCTCCTGCCATTGGCAGCCATTTTCTGTTTAAGAAAAGCAAGTGAAGGAATCAGGAAGATAGGGCTGTGCAAGGCAAGCCCCTGAGGCTTCTCAGTGAAGAAGCTCAACTGGCCCAAACAAACAGGTTCCTCTGAAGAGATCCAGAGCATCTTTGGAGGCCTGGACCCCTTAGTGCCAAGGCTGGCCACCTGAGTCCAAAGCCACACCCCCTGCACAGTCTCAGCTACTCAGGAGGCTGAGGCACGAGAAATGCTTGAACCCAGGTGGCAGAGGTTGCAGTTAGTTGAGATCGTGCCACTGCATTCCACTCTGGGTGACAGAGTGAGACCCTGTCTGTCTCAAAAAGAAAAAAGAAAGAAAAATAGGGCTTGAGCCTAATGCAGTGGCTTACACCTGTAAATCGCAGCACTTAGGGAAGCCAGAGCAGTTGATTGCTTGAGCCCAGGAGTTCGAGACCAGCCTGGGCAACATGGCAAAACCCTGTCTCCACTCAAAAGTAAAAAAAATTAAAAAATTATCCCAGCGTGGTTGTGTGTGCCTGTAGTCCCAGCTACTCTGGAAGCTGAGGTGGGCAGATCACTTGAGCCCAGGGAGGTTGACGCTGCAGTGAGCCATGACAGCACCACTGCACTCCAGCCTGGGTAACAGAGTGAGATCCTGTCCGAGAAGAAAAAAAAAAAAAAAAAGACCCAGCTGGGTGGTTCATGCCTGTAATCCCAGCACTTTGGCAGCACAATGTGGGAAGATGGCTTGAGACCAGAAAGTGGAGCCCGGACTGGACAACATGGCAAAATCCCATCTCTACAAAATATACAAAAATTAGCTGAGCATAGTAACATGAGCCTGAGTCCCAGGTACTTGAGAGGCTGAGATGGAAGGATCACTTGAGCCCAGGGAGGTTGAGGCTGCAGTGAGCCATGATCACGTCACTGCACTCCAGCCTGGGCAACAGAGTGAGACCCTGTCATAAACAAACAAGCAATATTATTAAGTTCTAGCAAATTATTGTTGTCTGATAAAGGGCTAAGCCTGAAGCCTGTTCTCTTTGTTATAAAAGGATCCTAGGAAGTGCTAGAGAGATAGTACACAAACACCTGCACCCTGGTTTATTGAAAGTGATTCAAATAGATTTGAAATGTAAATAACTCTTTCATATCAGTGCTGGTATGCCACCAGGAATACAGCTCCCATCTTGGGAAAGACTGTCATATTGCAACAAAGAAGAATGGGTTCAATAGTAATAAGTAAAGAGTTTCAGGACAGGTTGCTCCCAATATGCCCACCAACTGCAGGAAAAGATGATACCCAAATAAGTCTTAAAGAAGTCTTCAAAGAAGTCTTAAAATATTGAATTTCAATAGGCACAGAAGGCCAAAGAGTGGATGGGAGTGGACAAGAAGTAGGGAAGGGAAGCCTATTCCTAGAAGAGGCTCAGCTGAGCAAAAGCTTAAAAGCAAGAAAGCAAAAAGTATTCCTGGGAACACCAAGGGTTCATTATTTAGCGAAAGCTTGGGGGATAAGGGAGCAGTGCATGAGGGGGCACACTGAGCTGATTGTGAGAGCCTCTGATGCCAAGAAGAGGAGCTGGTACTTGATTTAGTGGGTATTTCAGTAGCTTTTACCGTGCAACAAATTACTCCCAAATTTGGTGGCTTACAATAATAAATGTGATTCTTCTCACAGTTCTGTAGGTCAGCTGGGCAGGTATTCTGGTCTGGACTGTTTTGGCTGATCTCTGGCATCAGCAGGCACCTGGCTGGGGTTGGGAGGTCTGGGACAGCCTCACTTACACATCCGGCAGTAAGCAGGCTGTTGTTGTCTAAGGTCCTCAGCTGGGACAGACCGTAGCCTTGTGTCACATGGTCTCTCATCACCCGGGAGGCCAGCCTGGGCAGGAAAGCAAGCCCCAAAGCAAAAACACCTTTCAAGCCACTGTTTGTTGCACAAATTTGCTATTACCCCATTAGACAAAACATGGCCATGCCCAGAATCAATATGGAAGGCCCACCCAAAAATAGAAATACAGGGAGGAGTATATTGGAGACCATAACTGAAACAATGGCTCACAGAAGGTAATGGCGACCTTTTGAAAACCCCTGAGCAAGGGAGTGATGTTATAGAGAAGCACTTTGGGGTAAAGGAACTGAACACAAGGTGACTTGGAAAAAGAAGAAGAATGTTTAGACTTAAAATAGATCCATCACATTTTCTTTTTTTTTTTTTCTTTTGAGACAGAGTTTCGCTCTTGTTACCCAGGCTGGAGTGCAATGGCGCGATCTCGGCTCACCGCAACCTCCACCTCCTGGGTTCAGGCAATTCTCCTGCCTCAGCCTCCTGAGTAGCTGGGATTACAGGCACGTGCCACCATGCCCAGCTAATTTTTTGTATTTTTAGTAGAGACGGGGTTTCACCATGTTGACCAGGATGGTCTCGATCTCTCGACCTCGTGATCCACCCGCCTCGGCCTCCCAAAGTGCTGGGATTACAAGCTTGAGCCACCGCGCCTGGCCTGATCCATCACATTTTCTTTCTTTCTTTTTAAAAATGATTTGCGCCAAAACCTAAAATGCAATAAAAAAAAAAAATGATTTGCGAATCACAGCATCTCGAGATGTGATGGCTGTTCAAGAAGCCAAGGTTGGATCGGAGAACATTGGTATAGCAGCAAAAGAGGCAAGGCTAGGGGAGTAGTTTCCATATTTTTATCTTCATGGACCAGTACAATTCTAAAAGAAACAGGGCTCATCAACACAGGATTACTGATGTTTTATTTTTATTTTTTTATTTTTTGAGACAGAGTCTCACTCTGTCACCCAGGCTGGAGTGCAGTGGTGTGATCTCAGCCCACTGCAACCTCTCTCGGATTCAAGCGATTCTCCTGCCTCAGCCTCCTGAGCAGCTGGTATTATAGACGCACACCACCACAACTAGCTAATTTTTGCATTTTCAGTAGAGACAGGGTTTCACCATGTTGGTCAGGCTGGTCTTAAACTCCTGACCTCGTGATCCACCCACCTCAGCCTCCCAAAGTGCTGGGATTACAGGCGTGAGCCACATGCCTGGCTGTTGATGTTTTATTATAACAAAAAACAAATGCACCAAACAAACTATCCATTATTCTTATAGTCTCATTTTTTAATTAAATTTTCAAAAAGCCTAGGCAAGACACAATATAAGAAGAAAGAACTATCTTTTAGATCAGATAAATTTATCCATATTGTCCTTATTTATCTGTTATTTCCCCAGGGACTGTGGCAATTTCTTCACATTGTGGTATCATTGGCATATTGGAATTTGAGAGCTACCACTATAGGGCATGTACAGTTTAATATGGGCTCATGTTGCATCATTGCTCTGCAGGGTCAAGTGGCTCATAAGCTGGTTTAGGGATCTTAGTCCAGCACTCGTAGAGGGGAGAGCCCCAGAAAGAATGTGTGGATGGTACAGTAGGGTGCAGGCATAACTTGGATGCTAAAGAATCTGTGAGCAACTGTTTGTGGAAACCACTTGTTTAGATGTAGAAGACTCTTAGGGAGCCAGAAAGCCATATTACAGTACATGAAGGGCTTTCATGTATAATAATCCTTGTTATGCCAGAGGACAGATCCTGGCAGACCCATTTCAGATTACTGTAAACAAAAGCTGTTGACAAGCAGACCTTTCCAATAAAGGTTAACAAACTGCATGGAGATGGGATGGCCTCTCTGGAAGAGCTCAAAGCACATGTGAGTGACAATTTGTTAGGGATGTGAAATGAAGGGATTCTGGACTGAGTTGGAGGTTGGACTAACTTTGCTGTTTTCCAACCCTGGCAGGCCTCATAATGCCTATAAAGCCTTTCAACAAATGTTGGCTACTGAACCTCAACTTGGATCCATAGGAACAGAATCTCCATGAACAGGACTCAGGAACCTGAGTGTTTAATAAGCCCCCTCAGGAAATTCTGAGTTAAGCTGCCTGCAGCCTTGAAACAGTTAGATGAAGTGAATTCTATCTTAAAGCATCTATGATGAATTATCTCTTAAAGCATCTATAAAATTTATAAAGAGATAGCATTTTGTTATGGTATCAGTATTTGGATATCCACTTAATAGAACCTATTTTATTACTGGTTACTTAAAAGTTATGTTTGAAACAACCAGTTATCTGAACTTCAGCACAAACTGAAAGCCTTTACTGTTTTGAAAGCAAGATTTACTTTGAACTTGATAGTAAAATTAGCTTCATATGAGGAAAAGGAGTCATGGACCTAATTATAAAATACGGAGACATAAGTTTGCCAAACAGATAATATGTTTGTGCCAGAACTTTTTATTTACAAGATCAGTGACTCATTCTTTCCAATCTCAAATTACACACTAGTATGTGATTTATTAATATGGCATTAAATAGGCAAGGCAGGTGGCTCACGCCTGTAATCCTGACACACTGGGAGGTCAAGGCAGGAGGATCACTTAAAGCTAGGAGTTCGAGACCAGCAAGGCCCAGTCTCTACAAAAAAAAATTTTAATTAGCTGGGTTGGTGGCATGCACTTCTGGTCCCAGCTACTCAAGAGTCTAAGGTGAGAGGATCACTTGAGACCAGGAGGTCAAGGATGCAGTGAGCCATGACTGCACCACTGCACTTCAGTCTTGGTGACAGAGAAAGACCCTGTCTCAGAAAAATATTTTTTCCATGAAAATGAAAAAAATATATAATTAAATAATATATTATATGTAACATAAATATATAGTATATAATATGTAATATATAAATATATACAGTATATATTAAGTATATATTACATATATTATATACTATACAATGTATTATAAGTATATCTAAATATACAATTATATGTGGTTATATATAATTTTATAAATATATATGATCATATATATAATTAAATATATGTTTATTCCCATGAGAGATAAATTTGGGGGAGTCCTACAAGATTTTGTGAAATATTTCATTTTCATGAATGTTTCATTCTGTTAAAGCTCGAGTGACTGTCCCAGTAATTGAACTGTTAGGGCAGAATAGCAGAGTGGCCCAAAGAACTATCATTTTTTCTTCTAGGCACTTTACTTATTCAACCTTCTCTTTCACACACACACACACACACACACACACACACTCACACACTCTCACACACACACTCTCACACACACACTCTTTCATACACACTCACACACACACTCACACACACACATACACTCTTTCACACACACACACACACACACCACACATACACACCTTTTAACAGCCTCATTTTAAAGATGAGGAAACTAAGGCAAAGAGAAGTTAAAGAGGTTGTCGAAGGTCATACAGCTACTAAGTGGCAGAATTAGAATTCTAACTCCATAGCCGATGTATATAGCTATTACGTCATGGAAAGACCCACAAGAAAGCCCTTTTGACATCTATGTGAAGAAGATAGGGCCTGATTAGGTAGTCATAGAGGAAATAGAAAAGGGACAGACTCAAGGAGATACATCTGAAATCAACTCTTAAGGGCTTGGACATTGATGTGGGGATGGAAGAGGAAAGGGTCAGGGAGAGATACTGGGCATGAGAGATGTGGCTATGCCCCATGCAGGGATTGAGCTAGCAGGAGGACCTGCTGTTCTAGGGATGGATAAAGAGGAGGAAGATTTAGGCTATGCTGGGAAAGAGGTCAAGCAGACATTCATTCATTGCTGTCCAGCAAAGCCTTGGGAATAGACGTCTGGAGCCCCAGAGAGGCGGCAGGGCTGGAGCTCAGGGATGGAGCCTCATGGGTCAGAGACTGTGGGTGGAAACACAACAAACGAGAATAATTTAGTGTTGGGGGAGAGAGTGCACACATCAGAAGTGGCAAGGTCAGAGGAGGGAGGCCAGAGGGAAGTTTGAAGGTGAGAGCTAGGAGTGAGAGAGGAGAAGGCAGCTGCTCACAGAGGGCAGGGGCCTGGAAGGAGTCTGTGGAGGGCTTGGGCTGCAGGGCCCAGTGCTGCAGGGAGGTGAGGAGCAGAGGACTGAGAAAGACTGTTGCTTTGGGGATTTGAAAGTTGCTGCTGAACCTTGAACTCCTAGTCTCAAGTAATCCTTACATCTCTGCCTCCCAACTAGCTAGGACTACAGGCACATATCACCAAGCCCTGATATTTTTTTTAAAAAAAGATGGGTGCATCTCACCATGCTTTTCAACATATAGATCATTAAGGGTCTCACTCTGTCACCCAAGCTGGAGTGCACTGGCACAATCACAGCTCATTGTAACCTTGAACTCTTGGGCTCAAGTGATTGTTCCACTTCCACCTCCCAACTAGCTAGAACTACAGGTGCATATCACCAAGCCCTGTCATTTTTTTTAAAGAGATGGGGTCTCACCATATTGTCCAGACTGGTCTCAAACTCCTGGCCTCAAACAGTCGTCCTGCCTTGGCCTCCCAAAGTGTCATGCTTGTAGGCATCAGCCACCACTCCCAGTTGTCCCATTGGCCAGTTTAGAAATCAGTTTAGTGGCAGTATTAGTTATCTATTACTGCATACCCAAAAATTTAGTGGCTAAAAATAACATTGATTATACAATGGTTTCTGTGGGTCAGAAATCTGAGCATGGGTTCTCTGGCTCTGAGTCTGTTAAAGCTGGCCTGGGAAGAAAACCTCTTTCCAGCTCACACACAAGATTGTGCTGTTGAACTAAGATCTCAGCTCTTCACAAGCTGTTGGCAAGAGCTTGTGAATCCCTGTATGGGGCAAGAGGCCGCCCTCAGTTCTTTGCCATGTGGGCCACTCCAAAGAGCATCCCACAACACAGCACTTGCTTTAACACCATGAGCAAGCAACAAGGAAAGAGTGAAGGCAAGCAAGACAGTGTCAGTCTTTTAAGAGAGGGGCAGTGTAATCCCAGCATTTTGGGAGACCTAGGCAGGCAGATCACCTGAGGTCAGGTGTTTGGGACCAGCCTGGGCAACACGGTGAAACTACATTTCTACTAAAAATACAAAAAATTGGCTGGGCACAGTGGCTCAGGCCTGTAATCTCAGCACTTTGGGAAGCTGAGGCAGGCAGATCACCTGAGGTTGGGAGTTTGAGATCAGCTTGACCCACATGGAGAAACCCATCTCTAATAAAAATACATAATTAGCCAGGCATGGTGGTGCATGCCTGTGATCTCAGCTACTTGGAAGGCTGGGGCCGGAGAATCGCTTGAACCTGGGAGGCGGAGATTGCAGTGAGCCAAGATGGCACCATTGCAGTCCAACCTGGGCAACAAGAGGGAAATTCCATCTCAAAAATAAATAAATAAATAAATACCAAAAAATTAGCTGGACATGGTGTTGCACGCCTGCAGTCCTAGCTACTTGGGAGGCTGAGGCAGGAGAATCACTTGAACCGGGGAGGTGGAGGCTGCAGTGAGTTGAGATCACACCACTGCACTCCAACCTGGGCAACAGAGGAAGACTCCATCTCAAAAAAAAAAAAAAAAAAGACAAGACAGTCATTCTTTTAGAACCCAATCTTGGTTGTAACATCTATATTTGAAACTGCCTTTGCCAAATTATCACTAAAGAAATTAAGACAGTGAAAGAAATCAAACCTAACCAACTCTATCTTGTTTTTAACCTTTAAGCTTTCCTTGTTAATGCCTGGGCACACGCAGAACTAACTTGGGGAAAGAATTCAGTTCATGATTTTACTCTGAAACAAAATTGAAAATAGCCTTTTTCTGAAAAGATTCCCTTTTTGCCCAGGGACCAGTCTGCCTTTGCAGGACTAACAAATTAGCTACAAGATTAGAAATTACACTTTAGGGGTCATGCAACCTTTGGCTCCAAGGGTCTGAACCTCCCCAAATTGCTCTTGGGGGTAACATCACCATTGTAAAACCCAAGATCAGTGCTTGAGATATTTTGCAGATCCTGCACTGGATGAGTCAGCTGACACCACCCAGACCAGTAATCTGGTTCAATGAGTTCTGCCATCACACCCAGGAACAGATGACGGCAAGAAAACCTCACTTCCATCCCCTATGATTCCATCTCCAATCTGACCAATCAGCACTCCCCAATTCCCAAGCCCCTACCTGCCAAATTACCTTAAAAATTCTGATCCCTGAATGCTCAGGGAGACTGATTTGGGTAATAATTAAACTCTGATCTCCTGCAGAGCCGGCTGTTTTTGTTTTTTGTTTGTTTGTTTGTTTCGTTTTGTTTTTTTTTACAGAGTTTCGCTCTTGTTACCCAGGCTGGAGTGCAATGGCACGATCTCGGCTCACCGCAACCTCCACCTCCTGGGTTCAGGCAATTCTCCTGCCTCAGCCTCCTGAGTAGCTGGGATTACAGGCATGCGCCACCATGCCCAGCTAATTTTTTGTATTTTTAGTAGAGATGGGGTTTCACCATGTTGACCAGGATGGTCTCAATCTCTTGACCTCATAATCCACTTGCCTCGGCCTCCCAAAGTGCTGGGATTACAGGCTTGAGCCACCGTGCCCGGCTGTTTTTTTTTTGTTTTTTTTTTTTTTTTTTTTTTTAAAGCTGTGCAGAGCCAACAGATATATCACAGTCTTTCAGGTCCTCCCTATGGGACCACGAGGTAGAAAAGACAGAAACAGGCAAAGTCATGCAAATATTTAAGAGAAAGAAATGACAAGTCATTATGACTGATTAGATATAAGGAGTAACGAAAAAGAGGAATTGAGGCTGACTTTTAGTTTTTGGCTGGAATGATCAGAAGGATCGTGATGTCACGTACCAAGAGAGGGCACGCAGGGGAGGGGGAAACTGGCAGGGGGAGACGGCAGGCTTTATTTAGGAGGCATGCAGTTAGAGGGACACCCAGGGGAAGTTAGTTATCTGAGTTGGGGGCTCAGTGAGGAATCTAGGCTGAAGCTACAGATCCGGGAACCATTGGAAGAATCAGAGGCAATAGGAGTGGGCAGGCTCACCTGAGGGAGGTGTGGGGTGAGAAAGGAAAAGGACCAAGAGCAAAACTTGGGGAACAGCAACACTTCGGTGAGGGGCAGAAGGGCAGCAGACTGGAGATAAAGATAAAAAAGGGAAGGGTATGGTGGCTTATGTCTGTAATCGCAGCACTTTCAGAGGCTGAAGCAGGAGGATTGTTTGTGCCCTGGAGTTCACTGCCCAGCCTAGGCAATATAATGAGGCCTCATCTCTACAAAATTTTTTTGAAAAATTTTTTTCTTTGAAATGGAGTCTTGCTCTGTCACCCAGGCTGGAGTGCAATGGCATGATCTTGGCTCGCTGCAACCTCTGCCTCCCCGGTTCAAGCAATTCTCCTGCCTCAGCTTCTCAAGTAGCTGGGATTATAGGCGCCCGCCACCATGCCTGGCTAATTTTTATAGTTTTTAGTAGACATGGGGTTTCACCATGTTGGCCAGGCTGGTCTCGAGCTCCTGACCTCAGATGATCCTCTTGCCTTGGCCTCTCAAAGTGCTGGGATTAGGCGTGAGCCACTGCACCTGGCCCCCAAAATTTTTTTTGATTAGCCAGATGTGGTGGCAGGAACCTGTGGCCCCAGCTCTGTGGGAGGCTGAGGCAGGAGGATTGCTTAAGCCCAGGAGTTCTGTGCTGCAGTGAGCCCAGATCACACCACTGCACTCCAGTCTGGGCAACAGAGAGAGGCCCTGTCTTGAAACAAAAATGAAAAGAAGATGCCAAGAAGAAATGAGGAGAAGCAGAAGAGACCAGTGTGCAGAAATTTGAAGGACGACAAAGGGTCAAAAAAGAGAAGAGTCAGAGGAGGACCAAAATATCCACTGCATGTGACATCAAAGCAGTTTCTGACTGGGCAGAGGCCAAAACATAAGTGAGGAGTGAATGGATGGAAATGAGACAGTGTTCGGCAAGTGTAGACAATGCTTTTAGGAAGCCTGGCTGGAAGGAGAGAGGAAAGCGTGGTTAGAGCTAAGAAGGGCCTCGGGACCCGGGAGGCTGGAGAGACTTGGGCACATTCAAATTCTGATGCCAATAAAACAGAAGGGACAGAAAAAGTCCAGTTGAAGATACCTCAGAACACAAGACTAAGAAGGCTGAAGGCTCTCAACCTTATTTTTATAGCACAAAGTGGAGCTTTTTGGATCACCTTCTATCTTAGCTTAGGCTACCATAGCAAAATACCATAGATCGGGTAGCTTAAGCAATAGAATGGTACTTTCTCGCGGTTCTGGAGATTGAGAAGTCCAAGACCAAGGTGCTGGCGGATGGTTCTGCTGAGGGCTCTCTTCCTGGCTCGTAGATGGCCACCTTCTTACTGTGTCTCCACATGCTTTCTCCAGGTTCTCTTCTTGTTCTTAAAAGGGCACCAACCCTATCGGATTAGGGTTCTACCCTTATGGCCTCATTTAACCATGTACCTTTTTATGAGCCCCATTTCCAAAGACAGTCACTTGGAAAGTTAGGGCTTCGACATAAGAATTTGGAGGGGAATTCCATCCATAGCACCCCATGGACTCACCTTTCTATCTGTCAGGTATTTGGCATTTTGTGGCCCTTATTAAAACTGCCAAGCTGGAGCTTCCTCCTCCTCACTGAACCTCTTTTCCCCCTGAATTTCCCTTTTCTGACCATTGAAGGTGGAACTCATAGGGAGGATACGGTGAAGAAAGTTATCTGGGGATCAGAATATAAGATGTTCTTCTAGAAGGAGGAAGAGCCTGGAGTTTCCAAGAGAAGTACAGTCCTACCAAGCCCTGGGGCAGCTCGGTGTGTCTGTTTTATGGAAACATGTTCCCATCAAGGATGTTCCCAAACACACTTTAGCTCCAGTTGTCTAGATATGTCAGAATAAAAGTGAGTTTTGGCTGGGTGCGGTGGCTCGTGCCTGTAATCCCAGCACTTTGGGAGGCTGAGGTGGGCAGGTCACTTGAGGTCAGGAGATCAGCCTGGCCAACATAGTGAAACCCTGTCTCTACTAAAAATACAAAAATTAGCCAGGTATGTTAAATAAGCCTCTTACCTCTTGCCTCAACTTGGCGAGCGCTCGGCTCCCAGGCTCTGTACGCAATGTTCTTTGCCTTGGGCTGTGGCTGGCACAGGACAGGGCACACCACTGACTGTTTGGATGACAGTGCATTTCCATTTCCAAAGTGCTCTCCCTGGATGAGCTCAAGCTATGAAAACCAGCACATCCCGCCAGGTGCGGTGTGGCATTAAGCATCCCGCCCACTTTGACGCTTGCTTTCCCCTGCAGTCCAGGGGTTATACAGAGTTGTACCCGTGAAGAATCTTCTACTAAATATCAGCATGAAGAGGAAGAAAGACATGAATGACAGTTGTTGAATTGTAGTAAGTAGGCAGAAAATAATACTGGTTTTCGATAGATGACTTTATTAGGCCTATGTAACACTGAGCAAGCTGTATTTCATCTTCTGAGGTCTATAGCTACAGACAAAAGGCATCACCTGACAAGACATCCGAATGAGAGAAATACTAAAACTAAGGCCTGGACCCCTCCAGCATACTGGGCAGACAAATGTACTGCTAGCCTGCTGCTCCCCTCTAGCCCTAATGGCCCTGCCACCTTCCTGAATCCAGCTTGGTGCTTAATCACCTTTCCCATCAGCCAAACCTCAGCTAGGCCTGACAGTCAGTCCTCTGTAGAGCACTCTGTGAATGAGGAGTTCTTCCTTTTATTTTTTTGGACAACAGGCTCCAGAGCTCACGGTCATACAGCAAGCTGGTGGTTAGAGCTAACATTTAAACCAAGGTATGCCTGATGTCAAAACCTAGGCACACTGCCCTGTTCCAAACAACTGTGAGAGGCCAAAGAAATTTCTAGAGATACAGAAGGTCACTTTGGACAAGTTAGCTACTCTGAGGCCGCTTTCTCACTTGTAAAATAGGCATAATAACGCCTACCATGTGTGGCAGTTGTATTGGAGATAAGATCTCTAAAAGATACCTAGCAAAGCACCTGGCACAGCCTAAATACTTACAAATGCTATCTGTTATTATGATCACTTTCTCAATACATTCTGCCTCATATTTCAGGAGTTCAGGAAATGGATGCTGCTTACCCCACAATGAGTTAAGCAGATGTGCTGATAAAGGGTAGGTGCCCAAGGGACACCTTGGATTCTTTAGGAGTGCAGGAAGCCAGCAGGTGCAAGAGAAAGTGCAGAGGACCATCAGCTGGAAGCTTGGGTTCTAGTCCCAGCTCCACCGGGTCCTGGCTGTAGGACTTCAGGGAAGTCACTCAACCTCTTTGAGCCTCAATGTCTTCATCTGTAAAATGTAGATAAGAATAATAAGCAGGTTTCCATAGTCAGAAGGGAAGAAAATAAAATTTAAAAAAAAAAGAATAATAAGCAGGCTGCCTCTGTCACTGGGCTGTGGCTCAGCTTAAATGAGGTTAATTGTTGTTAAAGTGCTTTGTGAAGTCGAAGAGTGTTATCTAAATGTAAGGGGCTATTATCCTTACAACATTACAGATCTAGCATGTGTGGCTACATCACAGAGGGTGGAAAGCAGCTTCCCTCTGCCCCTGGGAAAGACAGAACCAGAGGAAACCGGGGCAGCAGGTGATTAGAAGGAATAGGTTTTGGGAAGCCAAAAAGGCTTAACACTGGAATTGATGACTACAGAAGGAATACCTCTGGGTCAGGGACACTAGACCATTTCGGGTTTTTGTTTGTTTGCTTTGAGATAGAGTCTGGCTTTCTCGCCCAGGCTGGAGTGCAGTGGCGTGATCTCCGCTCACTGCAACCTCTGCCTCCCAGGCTCAAGGGATCCTCCTGCCTCAGCCTCTCAAGTAGCTAGGATTACAGGTGTGTACCACCATGCTTAGCTAATTTTCGTATTTTTAGTGGAGACGGGGTTTCACCATGTTGGCCAGGCTGGTCTTGAACTCCTGACCTCAAGTGATCAAAGTGCTAGTATTACAGGTATGACACTGTGCCCTGTGCCTGGCCTTTTTTTTTGAGACAGAGTTTTGCTCTTGTTGTCCAGGCTGGAGTGCAATGGCACAATCTGAGCTCACTGCAACCTCCACTTCCCAGGTGCAAGTGATTCTGAGTCTGCCTCCCAAGCAACTGGGATTATAGGTATGTACCATCATGGCTAGCTAATTTTGTATTTTTAGTAGAGACAGGGTTTCACTATGTTAGTCAGGCTGGTCTCGAACTCCTGACCTCAAGTGATGCACTCGCTTCAGCCTCCCAAAGTGCTGGGATTACAGGTGTGAGCCACCCTGACTGCATCCATTTCTTTCAAATTCCAGTAATATCAATAAATTGTTAAAAAGTCATAGACAGGACTGCCCACGTGTGGGGTATCTTTCATGCTTGAGCCTAGGAATACATGAGGTATGAATCTAAAGCGTCCTGCATCTGTGGGGTCACAATTGCATCAGCAGCTCCCCAGTCCCCATTTATTTAGATAACCTCATTCAGAGATAATACCCACCTGTACATTTGAGGCCGTGTAGAGGCCCTCCTGGTCTCCCATGGTAGGCTCTGGGAAAGGGGAGAAATAGATTTATCCTTTAAATTCTCACCTGAGGCTGGGCATGGTGGCTTACACCTATAATTCCAGCACTTTGGGAGACTGAGGTGATGAGAGGATCACTTGAACCCAGGAATTTGAGACCAGCCTAGACAACAGGGTGAGATATCCCCAAAATTTTAAAATTGGCAAGGCATGATGGCACATGCCTTTGGACCCATCTACTCCGAAGGCTGAGGCAGGAGGATTGCTTGGGCCTGGGAAGTTGAGGCTGCAGTGAGCTGTGATCATGCCACTGCACTCCAGCCTGGGAAACAGAGCAAGACCCTGTCTAAAAAAAATCAATCAATAACAAATAAAAAATATAAACTTGACCAGGCGCAGTGGCTTGCACCTGTAATCCCAACACATTAGGAGGCTGAGGAGGGAGGACTGCTTAAGCCCAGGAGTTCCAAGCTGCGAGATATGATCTCCAGCTTGGGTGACAGACTGAGAGTCTGCCTCAAAACATAGAAATAAACAAATAAAATTTCCCAGCATAAGCTTCATCAAGTTCAAGATGAAAATGCATCTGCTATGTGCCTGGGCTATCTTTTGGGGGCAATAAAAATATTCTGGAATTAGATGGTGGTGATGGATAAACAACTATGTAAACTTACTAAAAATCACTGAATTGTCCATTTTAAAAAGGTTGACTTTTGGCCGGATGTGGTGGCTCATACCTGTAATCCCAGCACTTTGGGAGGCCGATGTGGGCAGATCATGAGGTCAAGAGATTGTGATCATCCTGGTCAACATGGAGAAACCCTGTCTCTACTAAAACTACAAAAATTAGCTGGGTATGGTGGCATGTACCTGTAGTCCCAACTACTTGGGAGGCTGTGACAGGGGAATTGCTTAAACCCGGGAGGCGGGGGTTGCGGTAAGCTGAGATCATGCCACTGCACTCCAGCCTGGTGACAGAGCAAGACTGTCTCAAGAAAAAAAAAACAAAAACAAAACACACACACACACACATATACACACACACACAGACACAAACACACACACACACATATAAAATATCTCAATAAAGCTGTTACCAAGAAAAGCACATTTTTAGAAAGTGTGAAAAAATTAGTTGAGTGAAGTTTTTTTTAGGGGTTTCTAGAGGTGAAGAAATTCACACTTACACAGCCACAGTCACACACATGCAAATGCACACACACATTTTATTTCAAAGGAACACAAAGGCAATTTTGTGCTGGTACTTTTGCAACGAGACAGTTATTGAATTTTTTGTTTTTGGTTTCAATTTTTTTTTTTTTTTTGAGACGAAGTCTTGCTCTGTCACCCAGGCTGGAGTGTAGTGGCACAATCTCAGCTCACTGTAACCTCTGCCTCCCTGGTTCAAGTGATCCTCCTGCCTCAGCCTCCCAGGTAGTAGCTGGGACCCCAAGTGCACCATGATGCCTGTCTAATATTTGTATTCTTGGTAGAGATGGGATTTCACCATGTTGGCCAGGCAGGTCTCGAACTCTTCAGCTAGTTATCCACCTGCCTCGGCCTCCCAAAGTTCTGGGATTACAGGCACGAACCAGTGTGCCTGCTGGCCTGACTGTTGACTTTTAATTGAGGAAAAGGTGCAGGAGATATCAGAGGTCCTAATAGGAAAATCTAAAACCTCAGTTACCGAGGCAGGAGGATCACTTGAAATCAGGAGTCTGAGACCAGCATGGCCAACATGGTGAAATCTCATCTCTACTATAAATACAAAAAAAAAAAACAAAAAACCATATGTGGTGGTTTTTTTTTTTTGTATTTATAGTAGAGATGAGATGTGGTGGCATATGCCAGTAATCCCAGCTACTTGGGAGGCTGAGGCAGGAGAATCTCTTGAACCCAGGAGGCGGAGGTTGCAGTGAGCTGAGATTGCGCCATTGCACTCCAGCCTGGGAGACAGAATGAGACTCCATCTCAAAAATAATAAATAAATAATAAATAAAAATAAAACCTCAATTAATTTCAGTATGACTTTGTCAAGTCGCAATTATTTGCTAAGCATGTTATATGCTAACTCACGGGACTACGAGATGAGGTAACATGGTTATTGTCACATTACAGATGAGGCTCAGAGAGCATAGGCATCTTGCCTGGGGTCACACCGCTTGTAAATGGCAGAGCTGGGATTCAAACCCAGTCTGTATGTTCTGAAACCTGTGCTCTGTTCACTTCCCCCAGGCTGCCTAACAAAATAAATAGAAAGCAGACCATACTCTCCTGTCCCCAAAACTTCCAAATTGTACTTTGGTTCAGTCTTCCTTTATTTCCTTTCATCTCATCTTTAGCTCCATCCTCTGTGTCACAGGTCTTGCTCTGTCAGGCTGGAGTGCAGTGGCACAATCATAGCTCATTGTAGCCTTGAACTCCTGGGCTCAGGAGATCCTCCTGCCTTAGCCTCCTGAGTAGATTGGGACTACAGGTGCACACTACCATGTCTGGATATCTTTTTACTTATTTCTACTTTTATTTTTGTAGAAATGTGAGAGGAGGGTCTTGGTTTGTTATCCAGGCTGGTCTTGAACTCCTGGCTTTATGCCATCCTCTTGCCTGAGCTTTCAAAATTGCTGAGATTACAGGTGTAAGTCATTGTGCCCCGCCCAGACTGATGCACTTTATAAACCATACGCGGTAAGCTCTACACAAATGTAAACTAGCATTTTCCCCTTTCCTTCCACTAACGTGTCTCTGTTGGCATGTCCAAAGCCTCAGAGTCTTTCAAGGTTAAACTCAGTCCTCTGCAACTCCGCAGCTTCCAGATGGCAGGGCAGGCAGGGGACTTTTCTTTCTGGATCCTTGTGACACTCACCACAAAATCAGTACCATGTAATGCCCTGGCCTGCCCTGGGCTGTGCAACTTCTTTTGTCTATGTTCTTGCCAAGCACCTGTTTGACCCTCCGAGCAGTGAAGCAATAGCTGTCTTCCCCTCAACCTCTCTTACCCTTATTTTTCTCATTTGCAAAATGGGAATGATGGTAGCTATGTTGACCTTACCCATGAGTCTCTTCCCAACCCCACCTTGCGCAGGCTGTGAGCGGAAGTAGTGCTGCCTTAGTGCTGCCATTGGTTCTGAGAGTGTGGTCTGGAGAGCCCCTCGGGGGTCTGAGACAACCTAACTACATATCTGTGTGAGGCTGGGTTTTCTTCATATACTTGAATCAACACATTACAACAGCTCGAACGAAGAAACAGATATGAGAATATAGCTGTCATCTATTAAGCCAGATCTTAAAGTGCTTGCAAAAATATAAAATAATGCCACTGTTCTATTTTTTGTTTCAGAAAAAATATAATAAAAAATATGTCAACATGTAATAGGTTGTTATTTTATGAATGAATAAACATTTAAAACATCCTCAGTTAAATTTTTTTTTTTTTTTTTTTTTTTAGATAAAGGGCCTCACTATGTTGCCCAGGCTGGAATGCAGTGGCTATTCCCAGGTACAGTCCCACTACTGATCAGCAGGGGCTCAGCTCTAGTTTCTAATAAAGTAATTATCGATGTATACAATCCACACAGAAGCCCTTGGAGATCCTCAATAATTTTCAAGAATTAAAATTTGAGACCCCAAACTTCGAGAATCTCTAGAGGAGCCGGGCGCGGTGGCTCAAGCCTGTAATCCCAGCACTTTGGGAGGCTGAGGCGGGTGGATCACGAGGTCGAGAGATCGAGACCATCCTGGTCAACATGGTGAAACCCCGTCTCTACTAAAAACACAAAAAATTAGCTGGGCATGGTGGCGCGTGCCTGTAATCCCAGCTACTTAGGAGGCTGAGGCAGGAGAATTGCCTGAACCCAGGAGGCAGAGGTTGCGGTGAGCCGAGATGGCGCCATTGCACTCCAGCCTGGGTAACAAGAGCGAAACTCCGTCTCAAAAAAAAAAAAAAAAGAATAGAGTTCCAGATGTAGATTTTTCAGGTACCTCGTGGTCTAAGCCCTCTCTTATGCTTCAATTTATCTCTAATATAATGATCCTCATTCTTGTGACGTGGGTGGCTCTTAGTTTCTTCCTTTTCCTCATGTTTAGATCTTGTTCTATGTGTGTTATATAGGGATGGTCTCTGGAAGGATACACAATTAACTGGGACAGCGGTTGAAGGGAGTTCGGAAACGGGGAGAAAGTGGCACCATAAACCTTTCTGCTCACTGATTTTTTTAAATACAGTACATCGTGTATGCATTGTCTGAACAATTAAAAGTAAAATTACATTTTTAATGGATAGGAATGCATGAGAAATTGAAGTCGGCTCAAGTAAAGTGGTGTTGACCGACAATGAAAAACAATAGCAATAAGACAGTTTTCCTTGTCCGCCTTCACCGGGCTCTCAAACACTTAGCCCAGGTTCCCTCCGGCTCCGCTCCCGCCCACCAGGGCTTAGCCCAGCTCAGGTTCAACTCCTCGGCCCGTCGGCTTCACGGAGCGCAGCCCCGCCCCACCACCGCCTCGCCCCGCCCCGCGGCGACGTCACCTCCGGCAGCCCCGCTTCCCCGAACTCTCTCTGGCTCCCGCCTTCGCCCGCTTCCGGTCGTCGTCGTCGCCGCTGCTGCCGCTGCTGCTGCTGCTGCTGCTGAGGCTGCTGGCGGAGGCCGGAGGATCGGGCGGCGGCGGCGGCGGCGGCTGAGAGGGCGGCGGCGGGAGCGGAGCGGGACGAGAGAACGAGAGGAAGCAAGCGAGGAGCGCGGGGAGCGCGCTTTTCCGCCCGCCTGAGGAGCCGGAGCAGCCCCGGCCCCGCCGCCGCCGCCTGCCCGCCGGACAAAGCCGAGAGCCCGCGCCCACAGCCATGTCCTCGTCCGCCGGCAGCAGCCACCAGCCCAGCCAGAGCCGCGCCATCCCCACTCGCACCGTGGCCATCAGCGACGCCGCGCAGCTACCTCATGACTATTGCACCACGCCCGGGGGGACGCTCTTCTCCACCACACCGGGAGGTGAGCGCCGGCCAGCCGTCCGCTGCGCTCGGGGTCCCGCCGCGGTCCTCTAACTCCGCGGCGCCTCGGCGCCCGGCCGCTTCGCCCCCGCCCTCGGTGGGACGCCGCCCTCGCGCCCGCCCGCGCGCCCGGGACCCTTCGCTTCGCGTTCTCTCTCGCCCGCTGATCGAGTCCGCGCGCGCCCCACTCGGGAATGCGGCTGTCCTGACGCGAAAAGAGCCCTGGTTTCCGCTTCGTGGCAGGCTGACGCGCTCGACCCAGTTTTCTGTCCCCTCTCTGCCTCCTTCCCGGGCGGGTTTGGCTCGGCTGGGCCTCGCGGTACACTCTGCGTTGCCCGTCTCTTGCAGGGTGTGCAAATTCATGCTTGATTTTGGAGCTGGCTCCGGGCCTTTTGGAAAAAAGGACTTGGGGAGAGGAATTTGGCCCTGGGATCCTGCGATAGCTTGTTTTGCTGCTTTGGGAACACTGGGAGGAGGCTGGAATGCGGAGTCTGGAAGCCTCGCCCAGCGTTATCCTGCTTTGACAGCATTGTTTACTTTGCTGGAAGAGGCCCCACGGGTGAGGGGAGTCCCCAGGCCGGGAGGAGAGAGTGATATAATAAAGCTCAAGTCATAGCCGAGGGAAAGTAGGTGGGGGGTGGTAGGGCGCTGGCAGCGCGACGCCTTCGGAGATGGATTGAAGGACCTTTATCAAGGACACCCCAGTTGGATAGGGGGGTTGCTTGATCCTTAGAAGAGGCTAGAGAGGCAGTTCAGAAAGAGGATGGTTCCCTGGCATCGCTTTTCAAAGCACGACCAGGAACTGTTTACAAGTAAGTAACACTGGAGTCGAGGTGAAGCTTGGTCACGGGAAAAGAGAGCTCAAAGGTTGTCTGTGCCCTAACTGGGCTGTCCTCCAGAGGGAGGAGCCTGGAAAGCGATTTGGAGGAGCCTTATTGAAGGAAATGGGGCCTCCTTTTTGACTTCAGAACTTTGCCTCCTTTTGGTGTTGGGGTGGCCTCTTGTTAGAGGGTGGGGACTTAGCCGCTCCTGCGGTCTAGAGGATTGCTAGCCTTGTTCCTGTGGGCAGGGCTCAGGAGTTGTACTACAACCAATCCGGTGCAGTTAGGCCTGGACCATCCTTAAATCCGTTGCACAATAGCAAGGCCTGTGGAGTAAGGAGACCTGCTTGCCAACACCAAGGGATAAAAATCTAGGAGAGAGCTTTACAGAGAAATTCAGCCAGGCCGCTCTAGGGGAGTGGCTGCCTTGGAAGGCTTTTTAAATGACCCAGGCAGAAGTTCATTAATATGTATGGAGAGCTGGGTTTAAGGAACTGTTAACTTCACAGAATAGTGGAGTTCTTAGGTGGCCTAACTCATGGAAGAAGACTCCTCCCTGATATGATCGATTCAAGACTAAAGACGGTAAACCCTGTGTTTGAGCGTGGGACAGGGTCTCACTCTGTCACCTGGGCTGGAGTACAGTGGCATGACCTTGGCTCACTGCATTCTCCACTTCCCCAGGCTCAAGCAACCCTCCCACCTCAGCCTCCTCAATAGCTGGGACTACAGGCACGTGCCACCATGCCTGGCTAATATTTTCGTATTTTTGGTAGAGTTGGGTTTCGTCATGTTGCCCAGAGTGGTCTTGAACTCCTGGGTTCAAGTTATTCGCTCCCCTCTGCCTCCCAAAGTGCTGGGATTACAGGCGTGAGCCACTGCACCTGACCGAGTTCTTGCTTTTTAATCCTGAAAAATTTTGGCAGACCAGAATTGGCTCCAGATAAGAGTTGTCTTGAACTTGAGCTGATAGCTTTTAAGAAATAGATGTTGTTTTCCAAGGTGATGGAAAAGGGTTTATAACTTCTTCCCGAATTCTTTATGGTATTTCTCAGTAAATGCCTATGCTTCCAGCAGTTCAGAACACGTCATGGTAACAGCCACACTCGGCTATAGTTTATTTGGGAAAGGAACTAAACCTTCAGCTATATATTATTCCCCTGAGGGAAGAGCCACCTAGACACATTTTTGGCTTATGTCAAATAGTCAAGCTACCATGCTTTTAAAAATAAGGGTCTAGTCTTTAAGTGTTGCTTCAAAGATGGAAGCCTGTCTCATAGCCGGGATTAATTTTTAAAGTGCTTGGAAAGATTCTGCCAGAAATACTGATTCATTTGCCCCTCCTCCTAACACACTCAATCACCACTGTTTTCTCAGTTATCACTTAACTTCCCTCCCTATTGTTTCTACACAGTTTTTTGTTTTGTATTTAAATACTTGTCATCCTGGCTCCTTAATGTTGAGCCTGTATTTGTTGGGAGAACTCATCGTAATCTTTGGATTTTTAACACGAGGTCTTATTTAATATGTTTATAAGGATATAATACTGTTGAAATTGGACTTAATCACTATTACAGCAATGAATGCTCTTTAGGTGTTGTGTATTTAACTGATTTAAGTTCCCTCTCTGATGTTTTGTGTATCTCTAATGCTACATCTTCCTCTTACCATGTAATTTTGTTTCCCTCAACCAGGGTGCAGTAGTTTGTTATCTGGCTACCTCCAGATGCCTGAATTAATGTGGTTAGGTATTAATTGTGAATTTTGTGCACCCAGGGAGTGCTTTGCACAAAAGGGGACAACAGATGAAAGTAGGAAATACAGTCCTTGGTCTGAATAGGTTTAAAATGATTTGGGGGTACCGGCAGACAAATTTTTAGTTCTGTAAGAGTAGAGTGAAGTGCTCACATATATTTCAGACTTGAAAACATTTAGAAAAATGAGTGGGAGGCTTGTGTTGGAAATCTCTATTTAGTGGTAAGGGAGGAGATTAACATTTCCTGCCTCAAACTCCTGGAAACCTTCTGGAGGGTCACATACATGTCAGAGCATGCTGGCATAACAGCAGTTGGTGAACCAAATGCCCTAAATGATCAGACTGAGCAGGGACATTCACAGCATACTGAACTTAAAGGTTCTCCCCCTTTCCCCTTTAAGAGTCCTTTATTCATTGGGGTTCAGAGGATACAGCTTACCCTTGAGGTTTCTCAAAATTGCCTTCCTGTGGTTTGGGAAGTAAGAAGTGGGTGAAAACACACTGGCTGAAACCTTCTGGATTTCTCATATTGTTAGAAGAGTACCCTTTCTCATTACGAAGGAAGAGGAAACTTTTTGTTGGGCAAATTCCAGGCCAAAAAAAAAAAAAAAGTTCTTGGATTTTATTTTATTTTTCTATCAGCCTGTGGAGGAGTGGGGATGATACTTAGTTCTTCCATTGAGAAGCTACTTATACCCTCAAAGGAAGGTAAAGTTACTATAGTTGGCTTGACTTTTGTAACACTAGTGAGTTGGAAGAAACCTAATGCTTTCATTTTATTATTGAGAGAAACTGGGACCCAGAGAAGTTAAGTAACTTGTTAGTGTTAAACAGCTGATTATTTTCTGTGGCTCCCTCAAAATTTAGTATCCTGATCACTATTCCAGTTTTTTCCTCAACTCTTTTGAGATGCTTTATCTTACTAGCAAAGGAAGTTTGCAAACATTTAGACACTTTTCTCCCTCTGGAATGCTAGCTAATATGATTCTTTCCGCTACCTTATTTCCTTTCTAGGTGCTGAACTGGCCCTTTTTAGGAGAGTTGTGCTCTGCAGAATGAGCAGAAACGTAAAGATCTCTTTTACCCTTTCTCTTTGCCTTTCTTTTCCTGCACAGCCGTCTCATCAGCCATGGAAAAGTATGCTGTTACCATAACAAGGGCAACAGAGGGGAACTAACTGTGATGGTCTGAAATTTTGTCCGTGCTGTAGCTCTTCATTTCTGCCTCTTGGATAGTTGCTGTGATTGGTTTACTGGGGCAGAATTTCATAAAGGATGGGTTTGGAAAGAAAGAGAAGGCAGGGGAAAGGGAAAATAATGCACTTGGAGTGAACTATACCTATAAGAGTATACTGAAGGGTGAAGGGAGCTGCTTTTTTAATCTGGTTCCCTTGGGAGGAGTAAGTAGAGTTCTGGGAAGGAAGGCCAGCTTCTGACCATGTCATAAAATTTCTAACTGTGTATCCTTGGGCTGAGTTTACTCAGTAACTTCTGAACCCTTCTAGCCAGAGGACTTCATTATTACATATGAAAAGTGCTTGAAAAACATAGTTAAGGGTGTTCAAACACTTTGCCTTGTGTTTGAGGAAGATGGCATTTACTTAGTAACACAACATATGTTGACATTTTGTAGAAGATTCAACTTTAATCTCATATTCATCAGCTGCCAATATATATGTAGAAGAAAGTGTACCTCAGTTTTGATGTTGGGTGCATTTTTGCTGGCAAGGGGCTGAATTCTAAGCCTGAGGAAGGCAGTAGTCCTCATCTTCAAGGCAGTGGAGGGAGTGCCTCTGCCTGACCTAAGCCAGCTACAGTCTGACAAGGAAAGAGGGCACAGGTGGATAGTGCAGCATACACGACAGACCTGTGCACAGCTCCCTGTAGCTCTCCTGAGGGCTGCTCTGTGGAACAGGAAGAAGGAAAAGTGACTAGCCTGTAAATTGGCACTAAGGTTATTCTGCAGAAGCCTTTTGAGGATAGTAGTCTTAAAGACAATTTTATAAGAGGCATCTTGCAGCTGGGTGTGATGGCACACACCTGTAATCCCAGCACTTTGGGAGGCAGACACGGGTGGATCGTGAGGTCAAGAGATCGAGACCATCCTGGCCAACATGGTGAAACCCCGTCTTTACTAAAAATGCAAAAATTAGCTGGGTGTAGTGACGTTCCTCTGTAATCCCAGCTACTCAGGAGACTGAGCTAGGAGAATCACCTGAGTCTGAGAGGCAGAGGTTACAGTGAGCCGAGATCGTGCCACTGCACTCAAGCCTGGCGACAGAGTGAGACTTCATCTCAGGAAAAAAAAAAAAGGTAGGGGGATCTTGCATGGTTTGAAGACTCTCTAGGTTGATTGTGTGTTGTGTATGACGATTTACAGATCAGACGGGGTAAAGTTAGCATGGAGAAAGTTAGTTAATCTGGTTATAGAGGAAGAGAGCTTAAGCAGGGGGACAGTTTATTGGTGAATGGCAGAAAAACTTTAGTTAAACTAGTGTATAAGATATTTTTTTGAGACAGAGTCTTGCTCTGTTGTCCAGGCTGGTGTTCAGTGGCATGATCTTGGCTCGCTGCAACCTCCACCTCCCAGGTTCAAGCAGTTCTGCCTCAGCCTCCCGAGTAGCTGGGATTACAGGCACCTGCCACCATGCCCAGCTAATTTTTGTATTTTCAGTTGAGACGGGTTTCACCATGTCGGTAAGGCTGGTCTTGAACTCCTGACCACGAATGATCTGTCCACGAATGATCTGTCCACCTAGGCCTCCCAAAGTGGTGGGATTGAGCCACCATGCCTGGCTCTGTTTTGTTAATGTAAAAATTGTCTCTGTTGGTGGTTTGGCCACCACCAGTCTCCCAGGAGGACAGAGTTAGGCAGCTTTTAGTTTCTTCTGGGTTATTTGCCATAGAGTTTTTCAGGAGTCTGTCTCTTCATCCACAGTCTCCAAGAAGAACACATGTTTAAAATTGAAGTTCTTTCATGAATAGTCTCTAATTCAGTCAATAAAACGTGACTTTACCTTCCTAAGTTGAAAGAATAAGAAACAGAGAAAAACACCTTTTTTGTTAACTCTCTTCTGTTTTTTCATTTTTTTCCCCTTTTTGTGGAGGTAAGAGAGAGAGTCAGGCTTAGACTTCTTTTCTGAGTGCATTAGAAAGTGCATTAGAAACACTTGCTGCTTGTTTATCTTTTATCTGTTTAAAGGAGAATACATGAGACATAGCTGGAGAATTGTCAACAATTCCTAATAGAAAATTGAGGTTACATGCCAAATGCTTTGTTTCTTTTTTTAATTCAATGTCTAGGCTTGAAGGAGACCTCCTTCCTCATGGTCCCTGCTGCCTTTGCAGTGTTAGTCTGTATGTATGTATTTATAAGAGTTTTGCAAGCATCTTTTTTCTTGGTTCCTTATAATGGTTTTTAAATATACTATCTCTTGATTTTTTAAAAATATATTTTTATTGTGGTAAAACATATATAACAAAAATTTCCATTTTAGTCTTTTTTTTTTTTTTTGAGACGGAGTTTCGCTCTTGTTACCCAGGCTGGAGTGCAGTGGCGCGATCTCGGCTCACTGCAACCTCCGCCTCCTGGGCTAAGGCAATTCTCCTGCCTCAGCCTCCTGAGTAGCTGGGATTACAGGCACGCGCCACCACGCCCAGCTAGTTTTTTGTATTTTTAGTAGAGACGGGGTTTCACCATGTTGACCAGGATGGTCCCGATCTCTCGACATCGTGATCCACCCGCCTCGGCCTCCCAAAGTGCTGGGATTACAGGCTTGAGCCACCGCGCCCGGCCCATTTTAGTCATTTTTAATTGTACAGTTCAGTGGTATTAAATATATTCACCTTGGTTTACAGCCATCACCACCATCCCCGTATTCAGAACTTTTTTCATCTCCTAAACTGAAAACTCATATCAATTAAACAATAACTTCCCGTTAAGCACTATACTGTAGCCCCCAGCAACTAACCATTCTGCTTTGTGTCTTCATGAGTTTGACGACTCAGACCCTCAGATAAGTGGAACCATGTAGTAATTGTCATTTTGTAAGTGAACATTCATCAGTGTTTATGCTTTTTTAATTTATTTTTTATACCTGTGAAAGCAACAGAGTTTTAAAAGTCACATAGTATTATTGGCCATACAACAAAAAGCAACATTCCCATGCCCATTTCCTCATCTCCATTTCCACTCCCAGAGAAACCATTTTTAAACCTTTTAGCTAATGTGCACTGAAGCTTCGGTCTCCTGGGCTTAACCTCCTGGGATCACAGGAGTGCCACCAAGCATGGCTAATTTTTCTTTTTCCAAGCCAAACTGTATCCAGCTTTATTAAAGATACTTCCCATAAACAATCATGGTATTTCAGGCAGGACGTGGGCAGACAATCGTTAACAGTATACAACTTTGAAACTCCCTTCTTTGATGGACTACCAAAAACCAGAAAGCCACTATAAAACCCAATAAAGTCCTCATCTGATGCTTTGAACAGGGAAAGTTTAGAATGAGGGTTGACATTTCACATTTAGCAAGTTTAATAGCTCTTCACGAGCCGACCCTGACTTTCAGGAAGTGAAATGAAAATGGCAGAATTTATCTGAAGGTCCACAATCTAGAAATGGAATCACTGCTCTTTTGACAGGTGCCGTCTCAGTGGCATCACTGGCAAGTCCAGATTGCCTGACACACTGGTAACCAATGACTGGGGGTCAGGTCCCAACAGATGCCTGGGCTTAAGGGAGTTAAGTCTATGCTGGAAGACAGAAAGGGAGACGAGGACATAAAAACGAATTTGTGTTTCCATACCACAAGGCTTTTGTGTGCCAAGGTGGCCATGTGTGTCAAAGTCAGGGAATCCCTCCTCCTGGGAGCCAAGAGGAAGTCTCTCAAAACTAGAAGGGAAAGGCATTTCCCCACATCAGTCCAGCTTTGGAGACATTCTATTAGTGACATATGCCCCTTCCCCCAAAACAACAATGAAGTGTTCTGTGTGCTAACAACATAGCTTAAAAAAATATAAAAATTCTGCATTTTTATAAAACTTGATGAAAAATAGTATTTCAAACCGTACAGTCTGTACACAGTTATCAAAAATGCACACACTTCACTTGGCATCTCTAGCACCTTTGGCTTTCTATGCCTGGTCTGTTTTGGTATCTCCATTTTCTGCAGGGTTATTCCCTTCCTTGCCAGCATCAGCTTTTCCCTTTTTCCCTTTGGATACCTTCTCTCCCTTCTTTGCAGGGGCCTTTTTAGGCTTGGGCTCTGGCTTTGAAGGAGCAGGTTTAGCAGACAACCTCGTGGATCTTCTCTGTGGTTCGTCCTTCACCTTGGCTTTATCTCCTTTAGCATCCCCTTCAGCCTTTCTCTTGGGCATGGTGGTGACGGCGGCGGGACATAGGCGCTGGGCGCGGGATGCAGTGGCGCGTGGGCTTTGGTCGGTCCTGGGGTCGTTCTCGCCTCTTCTTCACACTTCTCCAAGCATGGTTAATTTTTAAAATCTTTGTAGAGATGGTTTCTCACCATGTCGCCCAAGCTGGTTTTGAACTCCTGAGCTAAGGTGATCTTCTCACCTCAGCCTCCCAAAGTGCTGCAATTATAGGTGTGAGCCCCTGCACCCAGCCTATTTCTCAGTTTGGGATATTAACAATTAGTTTCCTGCTATGGAAGATGAAGATTTAGTTGCTATATACACCCTTCTCCCATTGTATACACTTTTGTTTCTTAATTTTTTTTTTTTTTTTTTTTTTTTCTGAGATGGAGTTTCGCTCTTGTTACCCAGGCTGGAGTGCAATGGGTGATCTCGGCTCACCTCAACCTCCGCCTCCTGGGTTTAAGCAATTCTCCTGTCTCAGCCTCCCAAGTAGCTGGGACTACAGGCACACGCCACCATGCCCAGCTAATTTTTGTATTTTTAGTAGAGATGGGGTTTCACCATGTTGACCAGGACGGTCTCGATCTCTTGACCTCGTGATCCACCCGCCTCAGCCTCCCAAAGTGCTGGGATTACAGGTGTGAGCCACTGCGCCCGGCCCTTAATTTAATTTTTTAACTCTTTTTGCTTAAACTATATGTATGTAATATTTACTAAATTTAGGTAAATATTAAATACAGATGTGGCTGACATTGTTCATTTCCTGCTCTATAGCCATTCCCTCTTCTTGCTTGCTGCCAGATTCCCTCAAATTTTTAAATGGCAGAGGGCTAAGCCCCAAGATATACACCATGACTGCTCTATGCCAGTCATAGTTTCCCCTTTGTTTGGTCTGGTGGGCATCTGAACCACTTCTGGCCAAATGAGATGTAGAGGAAGCCTGCAGGTGACTTCTGAGATTTTCCCCTTCGATAGAGAAAGTCCCAGGAGGAAAGCCCTGTTTGATTTCACTTTGTCGTTTCCTGCTTGGAACACTGTTGTTATGAGGATGTAGGTCCATCTCAGCCTTTTTGGATGGCTTGTGGTCAAGTTACTTAATGTATCGTTCTCCAAGCTTTCTATTTGGATGAGTAAATGCTTAATTCTAATTCTGGAAGCAGACTTAGTTCAAGAGAATTTTATGATGGAGTTCCCTGTAAAAATGTAGTTTAAAACTACCCTGTAAGTTAACCATGTTATAATGAACTTCCTCTGTGTGGTTTTATTTGAGCTTACATAATTTCTTAAGTATATAGCTTAATGCATAGATTATTTATTATTTAAACTAAGGCACTTGGTATTGAAAGAAGCCCTTATGCTTGAATGACCTTGTTTCTGTACTAGCCATCTTGACAAGCATAACTTTGGGTTTCATGCATTGACCTTGTTTTCTGCAGTTTGAGAACCACTGGTTTTGGATTCAAAGGTAGGTGGGGTTTTCCCCTCTCTCTATCAAAGGGACTCAGTTTTACTCTCATATTTCCCTAGTAATGTAACTAGAAAGTCCTGGATGAAGGTATTAGATCTGTCCTAATATCTGGTCACTAAGGATGAAAAATTTATAAATAGCTAATGTTAACCTAGATGCTTTCTATTCTGAAATCCAAACATGAAGACTAAGAAAAATATGTGCGTTTTTGAAACAAAACAGAAAAATGAAACTTCAACAGTGTAAAAGAGCATGAAATGCCAATAGACTACCACTTTCAACAGTTTGTTTGCTGTGCTTTTGCTAGTTACCATTGTTACTGTAAATAATACATGTATACTGTGATATCTTTAACATTAGACAATACTACTAACTCCCCATTATGAAAGATGAGGAATCTAAGATACTTTTATGACTTTTGGTCCCTCATTTCTCATTCTTGCTCCATTTACTAATTCCTGTAAATTGTATTATCATTTTTGGCTCTTCTAGTAGTTATCTTTAAAACTCTAAATATTTGTCTCAACTTGACAACTTTAGCTCTTTACTATATAAAAGTACACCATTCACCTGTCCTCCTGCCTTTACTTTGCTGGTGTATAACTTCATTATTTTTGTAATAGCAGGGTTTGTGAGCAGGCATGGTGTCTTACACCTACAATCTCAACACTTAGTGAGGCCAAGGCAGGAGAATCGTTTGAGCCCAGGAGTTTGAAACCAGTCTGGGCAACATAGTGAGACTCCATCTCTACAAAAAAATAAAATTAGTTGAACTGTAGTCCCAGCGACGTGGGAGGCTAAGATGTGAGGATTGCCTGGGCCCAGGAGGTCAAGGTTGCAGTAAGCCATGATCATGCCACTGTGCTCTATTCTGGGTGATAGAGCAAGGCCCTGCCTCAAAAAAAAAAAAAAAAAAAAAGTCAGAGTTTGTAACATTTATGTACTCTTCCTTAACTGTAATTCTTCTATGTTTTTACTATAGTTTGCTTATAAACATTGAAAATTAGCAAACAGCATATACAATATTGTAACTTTTTTTTTTTACAACTTTCCAATATAAAACTAAGGAGCATAATTATTTTCATAGAGAAGGAATGGAAAATTGTTTTTTTATTTTTTGTATCACTGTCAATTGATCATAATCATGTCCCATTTTAATATTGTGTTATATGAGCTATAGATTTCTTGTCTAGTCTGTTTTCCTTCTTCAGTACCTTAAGGTTAACCTGTTTCTAGTTACTTATGACTGCACTGGTTGACATTAAATTGAGCTGACATAAATGTTGCAGGGAGTTTGGGTGAAATGTGAATTTCTAGGAAGTCCTTGCTTCAGAAATGTACTTCTGCATGCATAAGTGAACTTAAATATTTTATATCTTTTTAATAGGTTGTCATTAAATTGATATAAAATTGTAGTAAACATAACGTTCAATAAAGGAAATAAAGGGTTTTTTTCTGCCACTTTATCGATGATTGAATCTGAATTTTTCTCTTTGAATAATTTTGGGTTTTTTTGGTTTTTTGAATAATTTTGGTCAGTGTCTTTTGAATTACACCCTGAATCATTAGTGATTAACAAGCTGATTCCCTTTTTTTGCTTTATACCCACTACAATTAAATTTTTTTAGCTTGCAGAGATCTAAAATTCAAAAAGTTAAAATACTATGCTTTCATAGTCATATTTTTCCCTGGCTATATTTGAGAACATTTACACCATTAAGACCCTAGTTCTTCAGTGTGTCTTGTTGTCTGAATTATTTACTGTGTTGGCATTCAAAATCAAACATATGTTAGGGGAATACATTAAGAAACTATTAGAAATAATAGGTGAGTTTGCCAAGGTTGCAGGATATAAGAATCATATAGAAAAACCAGTTGCGGGCCCAGCACAGTGGCTCACGCCTGTTATCTTAGCACTTTGGGAGGCCACGGCAGGCAGGTAACTCGAGGTCAGGAGTTCAAGACCAGGCTGGCTAACACGGTAAACTCCATCTCTGCTAAAAACAGAAAAATTATCCGGGCATGGTGGCGCACACCTGTAATCCCAGCTACTCGGGAGGCTGAGGCAGAAGAATCACTTGAACCCAGAAGGTGGAGGTTGCACTGAGCCAAGATTGTGCCCTACACTCCAGCCTGGGCAACAGAGGGAGACTCCATCTCAAAAAAAAAAAACCTGACTGAGCCTTTTATCCCAGCACTGTGAGGCTGAGGTGGGCAGATGTCTTGAGCCCAGGAGTTCAAGACCAGCCTGGGCCACATGGTGAAACCCCCTCTCTGCAAAAAATACAAAAATCGCCAGGCGTGGTGCCTTACGCCTGTAGTCCCCGCACTGTGGGAGGCCGAGGCAGGCGGGAGATCAGGAGATCAACACCATCCTGGCCCACATGGTGAAACCCTGTCCTTATTAAAAAATAATAGTAATAATACAAAAATTAGCCAGGCAGGGTGGCATGTGCCTGTAGTCCCAGCTACTAGGAAGGCTAAGGCAGGAGGACTGCTTGGGCCTAGGTTGCATAGGTTGCAATGAGCCAAGATGGCTCTTCTGTTTTCTAGCCTGGACAACAGAACAAGACCCTGTCTCTCAAAAAAAAAGAAAAAGAAAGCAATCCCATTTACAATAGCATAAAAACAATTCAATAAATAGGAATAAAGTTAGTCACAAAGCATAAAACTTTTGCTCTGGAATCTACAAAACATTGTTGAAAGAAATTAAAGACCCATATAAATGGAAAGATATTTGGTGGTCACGGATTAGAAGACTTAATATTGTTTTTTTGTTTTTTGTTTTTTTTGTTTTTTTGAGACGGTGTTTCGATCTTGTTACCCAGGCTGGAGTGCAATGGCGCGGTCTCGGCTCACCACAACCTCCGCCTCCTGGGTTCAGGCAATTCTCCTGCCTCAACCTCCTGAGTAGCTGGGATTACAGGCACGCGCCACCATGCCCAGCTAATTTTTTGTATTTTTAGTAGAGACGGGGTTTCACCATGTTGACCAGGATGGTCTCGATCTCTTGACCTCGTGATCCACCCGCCTTGGCCTCCCAAAGTGCTGGGATTACAGGCTTGAGCCACCGCGCCCGGCCAGAAGACTTAATATTGTTAAGATAGTAGTGCTCCACAACTTGACCTTCACATTTAGCACAGTTCCTATCATAATCTCAGCTGGCTTCTTTGGCAAGCTGACAAAATTCATATGGAACTTTAAGGGACCTAAAATATCCAGAACAATCCTGAAAAAGAAAAAGTTGGAAGACATAAACTTCCTGGTTTCAAAACTTACTACAAATCAAGACAATGTGGTACTAGCATATGGATAGACATATAGATCAATGGAATAAAATTGAGAGTCCAGAAATAAACTCTCACAATTATGGCCCGTTGATCTTCAACAAGGGTGCCAAGACAATTCCATGGAAAAAGAAGAGTTTTCAACAGATATTGCTGATTGAACTGGTTATGCACACAGAAAAACTGAAGGTGGATCAGATGGCTCACAGACCTAAATGTCAGAGCAAAAACTATTAATATAAAACTCTTGCCGGGCGCGGTGGCTCAAGCCTGTAATACCAGCACTTTGGGAGGCCGAGGCAGGTGGATCACGAGGTCAAGAGATTGAGACCATCCTGGTCAACATGGTGAAACCCCGTCTCTACTAAAAATACAAAAAATTATCTGGGCATGGTGGCGCGTGCCTGTAATCCCAGCTACTCAGGAGGCTGAGGCAGGAGAATTGCCTGAACCCAGGAGGCGGAGGTTGTGGTGAGCCGAGATCGCGCCATTGCACTCCAGCCTGGGTAACAAGAGCGAAACTCCGTCTCAAAAAAAAAAACAAAAAAAACAAAAAAAAAAAAAACTCTTAGAAGAAGACAGGCAAATTTTTATGACCTTGGATTAGGCAGTGGCCTTAAATATGACTCCAGAAGCACAAACAAAAGGAAAAAAAAAAAAACAGATACATTGGACATGATGGAAAATCATATAACAGGTTTGTATCCAGAATAAAGAACCATCACAATTTAGTAATAAAGACAACCCATTGAAAAATGGGCAAAGGTTCTGAATAGACATTTCTTCAAAGAAGATATATGGTGGAATGGCCTGTAAGTACATGAAAAGAGCATGTTCAACATAATTAGCCAGCAAGGAAATGCAAATTAAGATCAAACCACAATGAAAAACCACTTCATATCTGTTAATGTTGGCTACAATATATAGAAATTAGAACTCTCACACATTGCTGATGGAAATGTAAGATGGTACAACCACTTTGAAAAATAGGCAGTTCTTCATAGGGTTAAAGGTAGAGTTAACATGTGATCTAGCTAGCAGTTCTACTTTTTTTTTTTTTTTTTTTTTTTGATACTGGGTCTCACTCTGTCACCTAGACTGAGTGCAGTGGTGCAATCATGGCTCACTGCAACCTCCATCTGGGGGCTTAAACCATCCTCCCACCTCAGCCTCCCCAGTAGCTTGGACCAGAGGTGTACATTGTCACACCTGGCTAATTTTTTTTTTTTTTTTTTTTTTTTTTTTTTTTGTGAGAGAGAGTTTAACTCTTGTTGCCTGGGCTGGAGGGCAATGGCACAATCTTGGCTCACAACCTGTGTCTCCCTGGTTCAAGCGATTCTCCTGCCACAGCCTTCTGAGTAGCCGGGATTATAGGCATGTGCCACCACGCCCAGCTAATTTTGTATTTTTAGTAGTGACAGGGTTTCTCCATGTTAGTTAGGATGGTCTCGAACTCCTGACCTCAGGTGATCCACCCACTTTGGCCTCCCAAAGTGATGGGATTATAAGCATGAGCCACTGTGCCTGGCAATTTTTGTATTTTTTTGAGACAGGATTTTGCCATGTTGCCCGGGCTGGTCTTGAATTCCTGAGCTCAAGCAATCCACACACCTTGGCCACCCAAAGTGCTGAGATTACAGGTATGAGCTGCCATGCCTGGCTAATTCCACTTTTTTAGTTTAGTACATGCCCAAGAGAATGGAAATATGGTCACACAAAAACCCTGGGAGGCAGAGGTTGCGGTGAGCCGAGATTGTCCCATTGTACTGCAGCCTAGCAATAGAGCAAGTCTCAAAAGAAAACAGAAAGAAACCTCACCCTTCTGAAATCTAACCATGAACAAAAGTGGGGTGACTCAACAGACAGGTAAAGTCCATCCATAAGACTCCTTCCCTTTGTTCATTGGAAGGCCATCAAACTCCCTTTCAGCCTGTTTGCCCTTATTTTACATAACATGCTAATAAGCAAGTTGCTGATTTCCAAACCCAGCAGACTAGAAATACCAAGTTAGAAAGGGTTTAAGGGTGGACTATACAGATTGAATTGTGTCTCCCAGAATTCTTATGTTGAAACCTTAATTGGTGCTTTTGCAAGTTAATTAGGTTGAGTTGAGGTCATGAAGGTGGGACCCTCGTGATGGGATTAAGTGCCCTTATAAGATGGGACACCACAGAGCGATGGTCCCCTCACCCCCATGTAAAGGACACAGTGAGAAGGTAGCTATCTACAAGCCAAGAAGAGAGCCCTCAACAGAAACCATTCATTAGTATTGGACTTCTAGTCTCCAGAACTATGAAACAATACATTTCTGTTGTTTAAATTGTGCAGTCTGTGGTATTTTGTTATGGCAGCTTGAGCTGCTGAGCCATGGTAGTAGCCTGGAAAAAAGGCAGCCCTCAGTCTAACAGGAGACAGGCACACTGGGAGAAGGGTGCACCAGCACAGCCTTGACAGTCACTTTTGTATAGCGATGTTCAGCTGTACATAGCATCAACTTGATAGGGCTTGAGACTTCTTAGGTCACAATATAATAAATGATTTTCTTAATAATGACTGATTCATCAAGAGGGTTGAATCGTTTTCTGTTGAAGGCCATAAAGGGATTTAAATCTGTGTTAGAAGTATTTCTATCCAAGATAATTGAAACTATTCACCCTTTAAAAGTTGAATTAAATTTTGTGCTACCCAGAATGCCTCGTTCCTCATAATTTCTAGATGCCTTTGAGTGTTAGTCGAGTTTTTGTTTTTCAAAGCAAAGAGGGTGAAGGTAAGTTTCTACTTTCCTTGTCCTAAAATTATATTTGATTTAAATTTTGAGGCAGGATGTTGTTCTGTTGCCAGGCTGGAGTGCAGTGGTGCAGTCATAGCTCCCTGTAGCCTTGAACTCCAGGACTCAAGCTATTCTTCCTCAGCCTCCAAGTAGTGGGGACTTCAGGCCCATATCACCTCCCTTGGCTCTTTTTTTTTTTCCTTTTGAGACAGAGTCTCGCTCTGTCATCCAGGCTAGAGTGCAGTGGTGCAATCTCAGCTCACTGCAACCTCTGCCTCCCGGTTCAAGCGATTCTCCTGCCTCAGCCTCCTGAGTAGCTGGGATTCCAGGTGTGTGCCACCACACCCTGCTAATTTTTGTGTTTTTAGTAGGGATGGGGTTTTACCATATTGGTCAGGCTGGTCTTACACTCCTAACCTCATTTGAATTGTGTCTCCCCAGAATTCTTACATAATTCATGATCCACCTGCCTTGGCCTCCCAAAGTGCTGGGATTATAAGCACAAGCCACTGCACCCGGCCCTTAACTCTTTTTTTAAAATAATTTTTTGGTGGAGACAGGGTCTCACTATGTTGCCCAGACTGGACTTAGACTCCTGGGCTCAAGCAATCCTCCTGCCTTGGACTCCCAAAGTGTTGGGATTACAGGCAGTGAGCCACCATGCCCAGGCTCTCTTGTCTTTTTTATAATAGCCATTCTAAGAGATGTGAAGTGATAGTCTCCTTGTGGTTTTGATTTGCATTTCCTTGATGATGAGCACCTTTTAATGTACCTGTTCACCATTTGTAAGCAGGTTTCCATCACTGTTTATCAGTTAAAGTGTACTCTTCAGAATTATTGTTTTAAAAACATTCAGGTAGCACTAACTGGTAAGCAGATTGTTTTGCAGAATAGAGAGGGGCTGCCAGCCAGTTCCAGCTTTGACTATAGCTGTGAGAAGAATGTCAGTCTCAGTGCTTCTTTGGAAAGCCTTTTAAAGGGGCTGTTTATTTTTTATCATACTTGTTTTTTCTTTCACTTAAAACTTTTTTTTCCGGTGGCTCAAGCCTGTAATCCCAGCACTTTGGGAGGCTGAGGCGGGTGGATCACGAGGTCAAGAGATCGAGACCGTCCTGGTCAACACAGTGAAACCCCGTCTCTACTAAAAATACAAAACTTAGCTGGGCATGGTGGCACGTGCCTGTAATCCCAGCTCCTCAGGAGGCTGAGGCAGGAGAATTGCTTGAACCCAGGAGGCAGAGGTTGTGGTGAGCCAAGATCGCGTCATTGCACTCCAGCCTGGGAAACGAGCAAAACTCCATCTCAAAAAATAAAAATAAAAAAAAAAACCTTTTTTTCTTAAAGATGTTAATGTTAGGACCTAGATCACATAGAAATAAGTCATAGCCCGGACATAAGAAACTCAAAAGTCTATAAAGAGAGACAGATGGATAAACAGGAGTCCTGTAATACGTGATGTGTGTTGAGTAAGATGGGGAGGAAGAACCTTTTTAAAAAGTGAAGGGTGGCGGTGGCTTCATAAAGGAAGTGATGGTTGGAGCTGAGTCCTGAAGGATCAGCAGGAGTGTCACTGGCAGAAGAGAAAGAGAGCATTCCTGATGGCAGAGGAGCCTGTTTACAGGTAGGGAGGTTAGAGCTTATGCTTTCAACTTGAATTGTAAAATCCTTAAAAGTTAGGATTATATGGGATTTAAATTAAATTCCTGGGTAGTATTATATGTTGACAATCCCTTAAATTGTTTCAAACTCTCTTTAACTCTGTTTTCCAGGAACTCGAATCATTTATGACAGAAAGTTTCTGTTGGATCGTCGCAATTCTCCCATGGCTCAGACTCCACCCTGCCATCTGCCCAATATCCCAGGAGTCACCAGCCCTGGCACCTTAATTGAAGACTCCAAAGTAGAAGTAAACAATTTGAACAACTTGAACAATCATGACAGGAAACATGCAGTTGGTAAGAGAATGGCGGTGTTGGAGACCTAGAGCGTGGCTGTTGGAATTTGAATGTCTGTTTGCTATAGGTTGAGAAGCTATTGATTCTTTGGTGGTGGTTTTTATATTTCTTTTTCTGTTTTAGGCCCAGTTGCATTCTGTCACCCAGGCTGGAGTGCAGTGACATGATCTCAGCTCACTGCAACCTCCGCCTTCCAGGTTAAGCGATTTTCCTGCCTCAGCCTCCCCAGTAGCTGGGATTACAGGCACCCACTACCACGCCCAGCTGATTTTTGTATTTTTTAGTAGAGATGGGGTTTCGCCATGTTAGTCAGGCTGGTCTTGAACTCCGGATTACAGGCGTGAGCTGCTGCCCCCGGCCAATTCTTCAGTTATAACTGATGTTCAGTTACATGTCTCTAAGGTTCCCCTCCCTCCCCCAAAGGTTTTGAAGTGCTCTGAAAACCCTGAGTCCTGAGTTGTTGTTTTTTTTTTGAGACGGAGTTTCATTCCTGTTGCCCAAGCTGGAATGGTGCAATCTCGGCTCACTGCAACCTCTGCCTCTTGGGTTCAAGTGATTCTCCTGCCTCATCCTCCCAATTACCTGGGATTACAGGCACCCGCCACCATACCTGGCTAATTTTGGTATTTTTAATAGAGACGGGGTTTCACCACGTTGGCCAGACTGGTCTTGAACTCCTGACCTCAGGTGATCCACCCACCTTGGCCTCCCAAAGTGCTGGGATTAAGGCATGAGCCACCGCACCTGGCTTGAAAACTCTGAGTTCTGAATCATAATCAAATCTAATGTCGTTGGTGGGAGAAAAGAATCCGGAATCAGGATGGTAAACCCCAAAAATGACTCCTTGAACCATGCCTTAAGGATTGCCTGGCCTCAGCTTCATTGGACTAAGGATATACACAGAAAACAAAACATGTTATAGCCCCCATTTCCATTACCCTCAGGCAAACAGACCTTGTTTCTTGTAGGAATTTCTTTTTTATGGTGTGAGGAAAAGCAGTATGGCTTATTTCCTGTATTTTCCAGAACTACCTAAATTACCCCTTCTCTAACACAGTCTTTTGTAATAAGCCCTCTTTATCTTTGTAGAAGCAGAGTGGTGAGGTGGGAGTGGCCAGCTCCTGATCCTCAGGGACTGCACTTGGACCACTAGATGTGAGCCAGCATTCTGCTTTGTCATATTTCAGATGAGTTTTTTTAATACACAAAGTGTCAGTTTGGAGCAGGACCAAAGTCCAAAGCTTCCAGAAGAGTGTGCTCCCCCATAGATGGCAAAGAGCTCCCTAGGAGCTGCTGTTTGGTCATAGTAGAATAATTGTTTTAGGGCAGGAGAGAATGGGACAATCTGAGTTATTTTTTGTCTCTCATATAGAGGGAATGACAGTTAAAACTGTTTTGCTTTTTTTGTGTATATGCTAAACTCTTCATTTTATTTGTCCTAACTAGGGGATGATGCTCAGTTTGAGATGGACATCTGACTCTCCTGCAATGATTAGAAGAAAAGCAGCAACACTGATACCTGTGTGCACCTGATTTGGCCAATAAGATCCACAGTGTAAAGACAGAAGAGGCAATACCAGCAGTCCCCATTACAGTCTCCACCTCCCCCTTTTCCCCTGGGTGCCAAATGATGGGAAGATGAGCTTCATCTGACCATTTCTTCGCCCTGTCTCCTATTCCCCTTCTCAGTTAGACAGGTTAGATTGAAAGCCCTTGGTGTACTTCTGTAGCGCTAAGCAGCCCATAGAGGAAAACAGTTAAACTCTGACTTTCCTAGTTGTATTTTTAATTGAGAGCTAACATCATACCCCCCAGTTTTGTCCCAAATCAAATATTGACCTACCAACAACTGCCTGACTGGGAAGTCTGGGAAAGGGATACAGAGGCTTGGTGGGCCTAACACCATTCATGTTCCTTACACTCTGTCTCTCCTCCCCGTATTCCGCCTATGGTTCAGTGTTGCAAGAATCGGCTTGGGGTCTTTAAAACCAGCAGGGTAAATGATAAAAAGAGAGCTGCTTTCCCTTTTACCTTGAGGTATTCGTCCCTCGGGACAGAGCACAGTTTGTGCAACTCTGGTAGCATTATCCTGTGACACTGTTTTGAGGTCCACTTCTGTTCTTTCCTTTGGGAGGAATGTCTTCCGTCTTTGGTATTATAGTTCATCTTCCCATTCTTTTACTTAGCGCATTTGTGCAGATATTTTTAACTCTGTACATCAGAAGAGAGCCCTTGGTAACCAGTTTAGTTCTTCTGCCATTCCTCCCTGCTTGCATCTTGTTGCTGGCAGAGTCCTCTTGTACTTCAAGAAAGAGAAGTGATTTTGTCTGTTCTTATTACCAAGTAATAGAGGCACTTTAGCCTCACTTGGTGGGTAAGGCCTGATCATAGTATTCTGTCAGATAACGCCTAAGAATGACCTCTGAAGAGCGTTGACCCATTTGAGTACCCAGTCTCAGTAGTCATTTTTAAGTCCAGGGAGCATTGTGATAGTTGTTCTCAGATTGCAGTTTCTTAACGTTTTGAGTTTGAAGTTGATTTTCTTAACGTTCTTAGAAAAGAACTGCATTTTTCCTTTGTGGATCTGCTTTGTTTGGCTGCCGGGATAGATAAGTATGGGCTTAAAAAACGTGTTCCTCCCAGTTTTCTTGTCTTTTCTATTGTACTCTGAATTTCCTTCCCTACCTCCCTCACTGTCTTCCTCTCTCCTTCCTTTCCTTCCTTTTTCTCTACCAGGCCATTTTTCAAATTTACATCAAAGATACCTCATGTTGGTATCTGAGAATATCTGTCACTCCTCTTATCTGAGAAGTGACCTTTTATTTTTAAGATGACTACAGACCTATTTTTAGATATGTTTTCAGTACAATTTTGAACAGCAACTTTTTAATTAAACATCTTCCAGTGTTAGGAAGGTGAGAAATGTTCATAGGCAAGTCTGCTGTTCTATGTCAACATCTTTTGTCGCCCCTAGTCCCCCAGGAGCTCTTTCCTTTCCCCTCTAGTTTTGGGTGTGCATGTTTGGAGTTTGTAGTGGGTGGTTTAAAACTGGACCATTCTGCCTTGCTTTGGGTTGTTCATGAAAGCCTCATTCTTTTCTCTGATCCTTTAGCTTTTGCATTCACCCACCCTTCCCACCTACCTCTCCTGGGACTATTGACCAGCATAATAATCCCAGGAGAATGACTTCTCTCATAGAAAGACTAAAGTATCCATCCCCTCATAGTTAAGTAGCCACTGGTGTCCTGGGAATTTCTGGTTGGATTTGGTGCCCTGAACTTTGTTATTAAGAAATCAGTTCCCAGGGTGAGAGTAACAGGCCATTTGGCCAAGAAAGAAGCCCGATTGTTTTTCTTTCGAACTATGAAAAGACCCTGTTTGTGAATACATTTGACACGAGAGGAAGGATGTCTGCAGAACTTTGTTCTGTTTTCTGCTACAAAAATGTGAATAGTTCAGAGTGAAAACCTTTTGTGATGGTTGATGTCTCTCAGGAATAAGCTGGATCTCCAATGTTTTGGGGATGCTTTGAGTCTCAAAAATTGATAATCAGAAAAGTGTTTTTTGTTTGTTAATGTATCCCTGTTCTGTTTTTAATTAAACTCCAAATCTCATTTTACATATTCTTGGGAAAATCTAAGTTGCGCTGTAATTTACATAAAAAGCATGCTCAGGACCTCTTTGCACCCTGGGGAGCCTGATTCTTTGGGAATGAAACTTTTCATTCTTCATACACTGGCCTTGGCATCCTGTGGAATTTGACCCAACTAGCAGTCAGTGAGCAGAAGAGTGAACTCTTCTTGATCTTTATTGCTATGTGTGAAAACTTGGCTTCCTCACTGAACAGTGGAAAATGGATTTAAAGCATGAGCTTGAGTAGTGTCAAGATGCCATTTTTCTTTTCTTGCCATCTTGGGGAGCTTCTTCTGCATGTGGCCCCCTAATTAGAAGGCATGTTTTTAGTATTTCTTGGGAGCGTTAGCTGTATAATGCAGCAGTTGTCCAATCCCTTATCCTTCTCTGCAAGGACTTCCTTACGGCTTGGTGCAGTTCTTTCCCAGAGACCGCCTCTAGACGGCCTTTGACCTTCATAAGTTGGCATTTAAAAAATAATTTCACAGGGCATGAGATAAACTTCCAATAGATGATACCTTTGTGTCATGCCTCGTAGAATTATTTTTCGAACAAGCCAGAGTCCACTGGGTGGTTTACCTCTGCATGTTTGGAGGGAACCTCACAGATGAAACCCTGAATGAATGATGTGTCCTGGCTTTTTTAGAGGGAAGGAACACCCTTAAGTTGCCACTTGACTGAGACAGTTCTCACCACTTTAGTGACCATATGTAGTTTTCTTTTTATGAGGAACCCATGCTTCTATTGTTGTGGGGACATTCGCTCTTAATGAGAAATGACTTCCCTCCAAATTCCAGAAGCAGACATGCATTGTCATGGTTCTGCCTTCTTTATTGTGTGGGTCATTGAGTTCACCAGTTCTCATTCTTTTTAAATATGTACAGCATTTTCAAGGGCACAGATACAGAGAAGCTGGCTTCTAGGTATTGGGCTTCCAAGCCAAGAGTTTCGTCCTTCCACCTGTATTAGTTATCTATTGCTGTGTAACGAATTACCCTAACTTTAGTGTCTTAAAATAGCAAACATTATCTGTCCGTTTTTGTGGGTTAAGAATTTGGGGGGAGCTTAACGTGATGGTTCTGGCCCAGGGTATCATGAAGTTAACAGTCAAGATGTGGGCAAGGGCTGTAGTCAGCTGGAGCTGGAGAATCCACTTCCAAGTTCTCTTTTTGTGGCTGTTGGCATTATGCCTCAGTTTCTTCCCATGTGGGTCCCTGCATGAGTGGCCTCACACCACGACACCTTGGCTTCTTCCTGAGCAGCTGATTCCAGAGATGGGTGGCAGGGCCAGGAGAAAAGCTACAGTGCCTTTTAAGACATAGTCTTGGAAAGGACACACCATCACTTCTTACTCCAGTCTTTAGAAGCAAGCCACTAAGTCCAGCCTGCTCTCAGGGAGAGAGGAATTACACATCCCTCTACCCCAATGGAGCAGTAGCAAAGAATGTATGGATGTATCGTAAAAGCACCACACCCCAGCTGAGGAGGAAGCCAGGTCAATAGGGAGGTAGGTTTAATCTAGGTAAGCTGAAAGGTAGATTGCTATCAAAAACAATTACCTGGATAGAAAGCAAACTCCCCAAAGCTACCTGCTGTTTTTGAGAGGGGTGGTAAGAAATGGCAATTCCAGGAGAAGTAGAAAATAATAAGCTTAACTACCAGCAGCTCAGGTATGCTTATTTGCAAGTCCTAGGCTTGGTGACTCATTTACCACTTTTATTTTCCTGTAGCTAGGAATTAACAAAAGGAAGTGGGGCCTTCAGCTGAGTCACTAAAGCTATCTTATTTGGAATGGGGATTGTCCAGCAAAGAGAGCAAACATGAATTAGATGTTAAGCTATACTGAGCTGAAGACAAGAAAGCAGTTCAGATTTAGGTGAAATAGATGATGTTATCAGAAAGCCAGTTTCCCACCAGCGTGGGTGCTTGGTACCTGGTCTCTCCAGTCTCAACAGACTCAGGTCAGATCTCTCACCCAGGAAGCAACCACTCCATAAAATGGAGAACATCTGAGAATTACAAATGACCTATGCTTGGTTGCTCCTCTAAATCCAGTGCACAGGTTAACCCTGCATGCCCATCTCTTCCTGGGCTTCTTGATGGCAATGTGTTCTTAAAGAATTGGTCTTGTCTTCACCCTCAAGACAAACTTATAAAGTTTTTTCGTTTCATGCATTCTAGTAAATGGCTGCTATATGTTTCTGGCACCCATTCCTAACCAGTTCTTTAGAGAGTTCAGATACTTTAAAGATGCAAATTTTGTTTTTGTTTTTGTTTTTGTATTTTTTGTGAGACAAGAGTTGTGCTCTGTCGCCCAGGCTGGAGTGTAGTGGTGCGATCTCAACTTACTGCATCCTCTGCCTCCCAGGTTCAAATATTTCTCCTGCCTTAGCCTTCTGAGTAGCTGGGATTACAGGCCCACACCACCATGCCTGGCTTATTTTATTTTTATTTTTTAATTTTTGTATTTTTAATTTAGAAACAGGGTTTCACCATGTTGGCCGGGGTGATCTCAAACTCCTGACCTCAGGTGATCCACCCGCCTCAGCCTCCCAAAGTGCTGAGATTACAGGCATGAGCCGCTGCGCCCAGCCAAAGATGCAAATTCTTGTTCGGATTTATGTTCTGCCTCTTCCCAGCATTTTCTTATCTATAGCCCTGCTTGCTTGAGAGTACACTTGGATAAGAAGCATTGCTGTTGAGGCAGCTGTAAGAAAAGGATACTTCTTCCAAAAGTAAATAACTCCTCTTTAGAGCACCTTTAAATGAATTTCATTTTTCTTCCTTATTTTGAAGTGTATTCAAATATATGGTCTTCTCTTTTTTTGCTGTTTGGGTTTCCAGCTTTTTGGGACTTTCAGAACTTACCTTTCCAGCTCAAACACCATTAGTTAAAGTCCCTCACCTGCTTCAAATCAAGGCAGCTGGTGAAGGGCTCAGCTTGTCGGTGGCAATATCCAGATTGAGTCTGTTTCCATTTTCCTCACTTGGATAACAGCTGCTTGAAGCCAGGGCTCTTAGCCCTTTGCATTCCCCTTTAGAGAGGAAGCCACACTGCCTTTCTTCCTTAGTTCAGAACTATCCTTCTTGGCAGGCATGTTTTCTGGACTACATGCACATGAGCAGCTATTGATTCATCTGCAAAACCCAATCACTTGCCTACCCATAATATCTGGGAATGAGTGGTATTTGTGTTAAAAGAAACATTGTGTCTTTGGGAGCGGTTTCTGTCTGGACTTTGAGGTGGACTTAGTTATCTCACAGTTCTTCACAAAGCTCTCAGCTTTTAATAAAAGATGAAACCAGATATGATGCAGTTGGGTCACAATTCTCTAGAATGCTTCTACCCCAGGGCCACTTCCTGTTAGTCATGGTTTTCCAGTTTAGTAGAGTTTCTTGAGGGTGACCTACAGACATTTCTAACTGAAAACGATAAGAGTTATTGATACATACTTGTTTTCTCAGTTAATCATTTAACATCACCTTTCCCACTCTCTGGAATTTAAATTTATTTCTCTAGGCTGGTCCTGGAAGTTGATACCTTTTGGCAAAGCTTAGATTTAGGAGAAGGCTTGTGAGTCCCTATTCAGAGGGTCTGTGGTTTCTCTTTGCTTAAGGCTCTCTGCCTGCAGCCCTGGTAGACCATACCGTATGTCATGGATACCCAATGGAAATATTACTGAGATGGAAGACATTTCCCAGGGTAAACTCTCACTCTGCCACCTTTCTAAGGGTGCAGAGAGATGCTGCAATGCTTGATAATCACTTGGCCACATTGAAATTTCCAAAGGGAGCTTTTGCCGGTGCTTAAAACCAAAACTCCTGGACACTTAGAAAATTCCATGAATCTAGCACAAAATACCCATTCTTGCCTAAATGTATCCCCTTTCTCTCCAGCTTAATCTAAAGGAAAAAAATGAAAGCCCAGGCCAAGGGTACTTTTAACTGGAAACCAGGGGAGGAGGGAAGAACACTAGCAGGGAGCCCAGAGGCGGGTTGCTGGGTAAGCCACCCCGCCTTACCTGGTGCCTGTATCTACATTGCTGAGTGCCGTGCGCCAGTGCCTTTCCTTCACCTGCAGTTGGAGCCCATCTCTCTACCTGGGTGAGGAGATCCTCTGCTACTCCAGGGGTAAAACTTAAGAAGGTGTCTTGAAGAGCCCAAAGGACACTCACATGCTAAGGTGTCCATTTTATGCATCTTTAAAATATTTTATTTAAAAAAAAAAAAAATAGCCCTGCCCTGTCTTAGTGCCACTGATGGCCCAGTACCATCCATTCTGTATGGAAAAGCGGAGACTGCCAGCACTTTCCTTGGTCTTCCCTTTGTCTCCCATGATGTGTTGTCCCCTCATCCCTCTCATCCACTTCACCCTGTGTGGATGGACAGCAGAGGGCACCACGCAGTCCTTGAGGCAGTTCTGTGTGATTCCATGATCGGTTGTTTTTGTATTTTAACTATCCTTCCAAACAAGCAGATGTTTGGAAATTAGGGAAAAAATTAAATTTTCATCAATGGTTGCTGTTATAGTTAAATCAATAAAGATCTTGAGTATCAACTTGGTGATTTTATTTTATTTTTAATTTCAGGTGAAATCCTAAGGTTATTTCACATTTCAGGAGTTTTCGGCTGGTGGGGGATATAGGCAGAGGGATATGGGCTGCTTTATCTGTTACCTCTGCACTTAGGGAGCATGCACTTTGTCAATGTGGACCTGATGGTGGGTCACAAGATGGTGGAACTCTTTCGGGAACAAGACCCTGGTCCTGTGCTCAGGAGCTCGGAGGTGAACATGTATATGCTGGGCTGACAGCACCGAAGGATGTCCTCTTAAGTACCAGCCCTGAGGAATCTCAAACAACTTTTCCTCTCTCTGAAGAGGGGCTGCCTGTGCCCCTGGGAGCACTGGTTAGACACCCATCATGCCTGGTGTCTAAAAAGAAGCTGTGCTGCATGAGCGTCAGATTCCCTGCTGCTACTAATCCAGCAGGTCCCACACAGTCCTGAGAACAAGAATTCTTTCATGTGAACAGAGGTCCACAAAATAAAACCGGACTGGAGGAAACTTTCCCACTGGGACTGTGTAGAGGTTTAGGGCACAGCTTTGGAGCCGGGCGGCTTCCGTTCCAGCTGTGCTGCTTAGTAACCACATGACCCCAGTAGGATTCTTCATCTACAAGCCTGTTTTCTCTGAAACAGGGTTAAGAAATAACTTTTCTAGTTGGTTGTGAGGCCCAGTTGATGTCATAAAGAGCCCAGTGCCTAGTACACTCGGTTCAGTAAACAGTAGTTCCAGTTTAAGGGACTCAAGCACAGCCCAGCTGGCATGGACAGCCAGAGGTTATTCAGCCCGCGCACCTCCTCCCTCCAAGTGTGTCAGTTTAGGAGTGGAGCAGGTTTGAGCGCTGCAGCCACCATCTACTTGTGGAACCTAGAGAAGGATTATCTATTTAAGGGAAGATGGGACCAAAACTTTAAAAGCCCTTTGCTACATCCTTTACCCTAACGGCAATTAGGATAGATAAAGATCCTATTGCTAGGGAGTCTGGCTCTGTCCTCCAGGCTAGAGTGCACCTCGGCTGACTGCAACCTCTACCTCCTAGGTTCCAGTAATTCTCCTGCCTCAGGCTACTGAGTAGCTGAGATTACAGGCTTGTGCTATCACTCTCTGGTTAATTTTTGTAATTTTAGTAGAGACGGGGTTTCACCATGTTGGTCAGGCTAGTCTGGAACTCCTGACCTCGTGATCCACCCACCTCAGCCTCCCAAAGTGCTGGGATTACAGATGTGAGCCTGAAAAGAAAGGCTTTTAGAGATGGAGACACTAGGTTGGGGGTGCTATTCCAGGGTCACAGAGACTTCCCACATCTCTGTGTATCCCGTGTTTCTGTTTCTTACAATGTTTCTAATTTCTCCAGCTTACCTACTGCCGGGCCCACCCACTTCCCAGGCCAAGGAGTGTAATGTGTCCAATTTTTCTCACAACTATGACTTGGCACTGCTTGTGAGCAAGTTAAAATAACTCTTGACTACTCTTAAAACCCTAGGGTCAGGCCAGGTGCAGTGGCTCACACTTGTAATATCAACATGTTGGGAGGCCAAGACAGGAGGCTAGCTTGAGCCCAGAAGTTGACCAGCCTTGGCAACATGGCGAGACCCTGTCTCTCCAAAAAATATTGAAAAATTAGTTGGGTATGATGGTACATGCTTCCAGTCCCAGCTACTCAGGAGGCTGTGAGGTAGGAGGATTGCTTGAGCCCAGGATGGCAAAATGCAGTGAGCCATGTTTGTGCCACTGCACTCCAGTCTGGGTGACAGCCAGATCCCATCTCAAAACAACAGACAACATCCCAGGCCGGGCGTGGTGGCTCACTCCTGTAATCCAAGCACTTTGGAGGCCAAGGCGGGCAGATCACCTGAGGTTGGGAGTTCAAGACTAGCCCAATCAACATGGTGAAACCCCGTCTTTAAATAAATAAATAAATAAATAATAAAAAATAAATTTAAAAAAAAAAAAAAAAAGACAACATCCCAGGTTCAGACAGGACACAATTCTTCTAGGTAGTATTTCCAGTGACTTAGAGAGTCTTCACAAGCACATGGCCTAGTGCATGGAGCTATTTCCTAGGCTCGGAGAGGTAGGCTTTGCCCCAGTTACTTCCGTCCAGGCAGCAGAATGACTCTGCTGCTGATGTAGCAAACACTGAGCTTTCAGCAGGGGTCAGCAAAACACAGTTTCACTACTTTATGCCTGCATCTTTTGCTTGACATGAGGCAATGCCCTGTTGTTAAGGGTTTGTTCTTGGAGTCAATAGAGCCACTGACTATAAACACTCCCACAAGCTGTAGCCACAAATAGCTTGACCTTTCGCTCTCTGGCACCAGCCATGTTAAGAAAGTCCTGGGGTGGGATTTTCTAAGAACTAGTTCAGTAGAGCAATTGGGTTCAAATGTCTGGTTCTAAAGGCTAAGGCCTGGATCCCAAGATAAGTGAGCACGAACCTTTAGCTGCTATTAAGCAGTGAGCACCTCTAGGGCTGAAGAGACCAGAACTCAGCTCTTGGCCCTGCCACTCCTAGCTGTGTGGTCAGGCCCCGAGGCCTCACTGGGATCTCATTTAGGAATGGGGATCAGACAAGCTGACCCATAGGGCTGCCCCTGCTCTGCTATTCTGTACACAGATGCAGAATCCTGTTGTGATTCTGAATCGTTGGATCTGGGCAGTCTATTTCTAGTCCAGGCAGTGAACAGCTGGGTCAGCTTTGTTGTGGAATCAAGGCACTGAGGTTCCTCAAGCCCAGGCCTGGCTCTAACAAATCCAGTCCCTTCCGGGGCCGTGATTATGGCATTGACTCACAAAGCCGCGGCTGAGTTCATCTGAGCTCAATGGGGTTCACAAATGATTGGAATCATTTCCTTAAGCCTGTAGCATAAGTGAGTAGGCTTCTTGGGAAAGCAGGGTGGGTCATTTTTTGATGGGCTCACATTCCCAATAAAGTAGCCCCTTTGCCCCATGAAACTACAAAAAAAGTTTCCCTGCTTTGGCAATGCTCAATGAGATCAAGCTGTTAGGAGCAGAATTGCTTTTCTGGTTTTATTTAAATGGGGACAGGTTCATCACTGTGTTGCCCAGGCTGGTCTTGAACTCATGGACTCAAACGGTCCTCCCACCTTGGCCTCCCAAAGTGCTGGGATTACAGGTGTGAGCCACTGCACCCAGCCAGAATTGCTGCCTTTGGGGTCTTTTTAATAACTGTGGTCAGAGGTTTTTGGGGATAGAGCTGCCTCACTCGGGCTCCTTTTGCTGTGCTGCCATGTGAAACCTGAAATTAAGTCCGCCTTAGAACCCTGAGTAACAAAAGGGCTGATAAAGGTTAGAGTAAGGGCATATGGCAGGGACTGAGTTTAGCAGGCTTTATAAGCTTTAGCGGGCGACAGGGATAAGACAGCCCTTCCTATTCAGTCTACAGCTTAAAGCTCATGGCTCTTCTGAGCCCGACAACAGACATTTACTATGAATGCATTAGGATTCACCAGCGTTCCTTTTACAAGTGGACAGTGAATTGCTCACCTGAGATCACACAGCTTCTAGTGGCTGAGCTGTGACCATAGAGCAAGTATCCTGCCACCCAGGGCAAGGCCTTTACCACTGCTGGATAGGAAGATTGGGGGCCTCATTAACAGCACACATTGAGAGATTGAGGCGAACTGCTACCAACTTTAATAGATTCAGGTTGTGTCTGCCTAAGCAGACTGATGCGGGCATGTCTGAAGGCTCCAGCTACTGTAACCCAACATGGCCAGTTCTCTTGGATGAGTTACTGCCTCTGCCTTCACAGGCACCAGCTGGCCCAGGAGAACTAGACAATGACTTTATTGTTGCACAGCTCATTAGCAGAGACCCACTCCAAAGAGCCTCTGGATAAGGCCAGTAGATTGTCATTGGCCCAGCCAGCAAGCTGTGGGGCTCCCCCAGCCCAGCCTGAGGCAATGAGACTGATGCACTCTTTTTAATCTATACAGTGGTCCTTCATCTTTGGGGAGGGGGACAGGTCACACACAGACAACTTTGGAGAATACATGAAAGCTTTAGGTCACCTCATCCCACCTCCAAAACCCATGCACATATGTCTCAACTTTCACATACAATTTCAGGAGGTTCACAAGTGTTTTTAAAATCCAGTAAAGAACTCAGGCTCTTGTGCTTTTACTTGCCACTGTGTTTTCGGTAAAGAGAGCACCCAGCACGGGCTTCTTCCTCCCTCTTCCTGACGGCAGCCTCTGTGCTTGGCCAGACTCCACTGAGCCTTCATTTACAGAGGGGGCAGCCCTGTCTCTTCATTTCTGGTAGGCAGAGCAACTTTGCTCCTCTCATTTCTCCTTACCGTATTAGATGGTTATCATGTCTTCCAGGAGCTTCCCAGCCTTCCAGAGTGCGGGCAAATCCAGTCTCCCCCCAAGATCTCATCAGAGGCACCCGCATTCTTCCACGATCATGTCCTTATGGTGATCTAGGAGCACTCTGCCATTGTCCACATACAGCATGCTCAGCGGCTTGGTCTTCACTGGTGCACAGCAAGGAGAAGGGACTCGGTGGGGCTGGTAACGTTTCAGCAGACTCTGTAGAGGGGAGGAGAGGAGTGTCAGTTCACATCCTGATGGGCAGGTCACAATAGTAGTATGTCTGGGTAAAGAGTAAAAAGGTTACAGAGTTGGCCAGGCATGGTGGCTCACACATAATCCCAGCACTTTGGGAGGCCGAGGCAGTGGATCACGAGGTCAAGAGATGGAGATTATCCTGGCTAACATGGTGAAACCCTGTCTCTACTAAAAATAGAAAAATTAGCTGGGCATGGTGGCGGGTGCCTGTAGTCCCAGCTACTTGGGAGGCTGAAGCAGGAGAATCGCTTGAACCCAGGAGGCGGAGGTTGCAGTGAGCTGAGATCACGCCACTGGACTCCACCCTGGTGACAGAGCGAGACTCCACCTCAAAAAAAAAAAAAAAAGTTATGGAACTAAAGTCAGTTCCTGAGTGCAAAAATGGAAGAAAATTATTTTCATAAAGGAGTCAGCTTGCCAATATATCATCAACTTTAATGTCTTAACTCTGTGCTTGTTTTGAAGAAAATAGCTTTTAGACAGATTCAAAAAAAGTGTATGTGTCTGGGTAGAGTAGTAGCTAATTTTTTTTTTTCTTTTTAGTAGTAGCTAATTTGTATATTCTCCTATTATTCTAATCTAAAGCAAATACCATTTTTTTTTTTTTTTTTTTTTTTGAGATGGAGTTTCACTCTTGTTACCCAGGCTGGAGTGCAATGGTGTGATCTTGGCTCACCACAACCTCCGCCTCCTGGGTTCAGGCAATTCTCCTGACTCAGCCTCCTGAGTAGCTGGGATTGCAGGCACACGCCACCATGCCCAGCTAATGTTTTGTATTTGTAGTAGAGATGGGGTTTCACCATGTTGACCAGGATGGTCTCAATCTCTTGACCCTGTGATCCACCCACCTTGGCCTCCCAAAGTGCTGGGATTACAGGCTTGAGCCACCGTGCCTGGCCTCATTTTTTTTTTTTTTCTTTTTTGAGATGGTCTTGCTCTGTTTCCCAGGCTAGAGTGCAGTGGTATGATGCACTCACTGAATCACTCAATGATACAGCTCAATGAATCCTCCACCTTCTGGACTCAGGTGAACCTCCCATCTCAGCCTCCTAAGTAGCTGGGACTATAGGTGCTTGCCACTATGCCTGGCTAATTTTTGTATTTTTTGGAGAAACAGAGTTTCAGCATGTTGCCCAGGCTGGTCTCGACCTCCTAGGCTCAAGCGATCCACCAACCCCAGCCTCCCAAAATGTTGGGATTGCAGGAGTGAGCCACTGTGGCCGGCTGTAAATACCAATTTTTAAAATATTCCAAGAAACTCCTGGTAACAGAGCAAGACTTTAGTTCTAGAAATATGAAGCAGGATAGTTTGTCATGTGGACATTCTTATGGGATTTGCTGTCAGCCAGAGAGAAGGACAGAGAGAGTTAATGGGAGGAAAGGTAACAACAACCCCTTGGCATTTTTGGAACCAGGCCCTGTCCCTGTGGTCTAGTGACATCTTTTTAGATCAGAGTGTCGGAGTTAGCAATTGGAACTGTCTGGGTCGCTGTGGTGCTGCAGGTGGGCTAATGAAAATGAGCAGCGTCTGGGTGAGGCTCAGGAGAGCCCATGCTCAGGACAGGTCCTTGGAAGCTCCAGCACCACCACCACCACCTCCCGCATGACCTCGGCTCATGTGCTCATGCTCCCCAGAGACCCTGAACCCTGCCTGAGACTTCACAGAATAACATGAAAACATTTTGATCCCATATGACCTTTGACAGCAGAGCAGGGCCACCTATAACATCAGAACCACCCTATTGGGTTCTGTTTTCTGTTCTCTCCATCTTCTTCTCTTTCCTAACTCACCAGTCCTGTTCTTCCTCCGCCACCTCCTAGATGTTAGGCTGACTACTGGCACCAAGTGGCAGCCTCTGGCCTTGTCTACTTTTTCTTTTTTTTTTTTTTTTTTTTGAGACAGAGTTTCACTCTTGTTGCCCAGGCTGGAGTACAATGGCACAATCTGGGCTCACTGCAACCTCTGCCTCCTGGGTTCAAGTGATTCTCCTGCCTCAGCCTCCCAAGTAGCTGGGATTACAGGCACGCGCCACCACACTCAACTGATTTTTGTATTTTTAGTAGAGATGGGTGTCACCATGTTGGTCGGGCTGGTCTTGAACTCCTGACCTCAGGTGATCCACCCATGTCAGACAGTGCTGGGATTACAGGTGTGAACTACCACTCCCGGCCTGCCTTGTCTACTTCTATAGAATGGGTAGTCAATTTCTGTTTTAGGCAACCAAAATATAGTGGCTGGAACAGTGTTATTCCAACCAGGGCCCCATAATGCAGCCAAACATGCCTGTTGCCTACCAACTACTTTACATGGTGTATGCATGTCATCTCATGAACCCTACAGCATCCCTGTGAAACACGGCATTGCCCTCCTCCTTGTACAGGTGGAAAAACTGAAGCTTGAGAGAATAAGCAACCTAACCAGTATCACACAGCTAATAAGGAGTCAAATGCAGGCCTGCCTGTCCTCAAAGTCCAGATTCTGAACTTCCTTTTCTAGAATGTCAGGGCTAGGGAGGAGTGGAGACCCTCTGGCCTACACCCACCGCCTAATTTTATGAAAGACAAGGATAAAGTCCCAGGGAAACAATGTGTTCAAGGCTACCCAATGAGGCATGACCCCATGCAGGCTCTATAAGGATGTTATACTCCGTCATCTCTGCATCCCTGGTACCTAGCACAGGATCTGGCCCATTGGAGGTGCTTGAATAACTGTAGATGCAGGAACACAGTCATTTGTTTTTCTTTCTTTTCGAGATGGAGTTTCACCCTCGTTGCCTGGAGTGCAATGGTACGATCTCAGCTCACCACAACCTCTGCCTCCCAGGTTTAAGCCATTCTCCTGCCTCAGTCTCCCAAGTAGCTTAGATTACAGGCGTGCGCCACCACACCCAGCTAATTTTGTACATTTAGTAAATACAGGGTTTCTCGAACTCCTGACCTCAGGTGATCTGCCCGCCTTGGCCTCCCAAAGTGCTATGATTACAGGCATGAGCCACTGATCCTGGCTGGAACACAGTCATTTAATAGCAAAGCTAGAGCCCCATTCCCTGAGTCCAGCTTACTGCCTCCCCTTCCCCTCACACCTGGCATCCCACCTGAATGTATGCATGGTTGGTTGGATGAAATTCCTCCCCCACAGGATTAGGACACTCGCCCTCACAGCGATAGGCATTGTACTGCTTGGGGTAGATGATCCAGGAGCCCCATCCGATCAGGTTGAAATCCACCTGGAACTTGACCTTCCGACACAATTGACTTCTGTCTGGCAAGTGATGTCGACGGTGCCTCTTGCCCCACTCCCTGGACAGCTGTCCCTCCTGGGCCCTCCAGGAGCTCTCGGCTTCCCATAGCAAGGTGGACCCGCCCAGCCGCCTCTGCCTCTGTGAGAGGTTGGAGTATAGCATAAGGAGCACGTCCGTGGCTGGTGGTGTGGGGGGCTGCTGCCAGCACTGCCCAGCCACCCTGGACATCTGCTTCTCCAGGGCACCAGGGCACTTCAGCCACTTCGAGAGTGGCCTGGTCACCTCTAAGACCATGCTGCCCAAGGAAAAGGTGACCTGGGACAAAGTGACAGTGAACAGGTCCATCTGAAACCGCTCCAAGCAGCTGGCTGAAGCCTGCTCTGCATCGGGCTTTGGCTGGTGGAAAATCTCAATGGCAAGTGAGCCCTCAGTGGGGAGGTCCACAGGGCTGGGCAGCTGCAGCCGGAGCTCAGCCCACGCAAGATCCTCTTCTTGGCTCAGGAAGGAGAAGTCGAAAGTAAAGGTCCAGTTCTGCCCGTCCACCTCCACATCTGGGTAGGAGAAAACCAAGAAGGAACAGGGTGAGTAAGGCCCCCCACCCAGCCTCAGTCAGCGTAACAACCACCATAGCTCGTGCTGAAGGCCATACCTTACATAGAATTGCCTTCTAATTCTCACCCAACCCTATGAGTTGGTAAGATTTTTAAGATGAGGAAAACTGAGGCTGAGTGGTTAAAAGACCTGATGAAGGTGTCATTCTTGGAAGGTGGCAGACCCAAGAGTAAACCTGAATTTGCCCAACTGCCAAGCCCAGACTCTCAATCACTGTTCTTTCAGTCCCGCTTCCAAGATACTTTCCACAGCCAGAGGACAGTTAGTAAAAATGTGATGAGATGCATCTCCCCCTCCTCCCATACATAAAGTCTAAGGCTCGGGGCCGGGCGTGCTGGCTCAAGCCTGTAATCCAAGCGCTCTGGAGGTCAAGGCGGGTGGATCATCTGAGGTCGGGAGTTCAAGACCAGCCTGACCAACATGGTGAAAACCCGTCTTAAAAAAAAAAAAAAAGTCTAAGGTTGACCCCTGAGCCTTCTAACCTAAATCCCAGGCTTCCACTCACTCTCTAACCCTGGAGCAAGCCACCTTCTTGGGCTCTATTTTCCTGTTGAAAAGAGCAGCCTGTTTTACAGACACATTGAGCTAGATGTGAATATCACGGAAAAGCTCAGAGCTCTCAAGGAGGCATAGGCAATAGAAGCCAAAGATTGGCCACCCTCTCCCCGCACCCCAGTTCCTAAAGAACAGGCGGCAACTTCAGGAGTTTCTGGCAACTTTACCAATAGGTTTCTAAAGGCGTTCTAGGCAAGGCTACATACCTATAGGATGTTGCCCATTCCTGCCCCAGGTCATTCACATACCTGGGGCACACAGCAATGGCACGTACCCAGGAGCTTCCAGAAGGCTGAAAGTGGGAGTTGCCCCTTTACAATACAAGGTGGATTATTTCCCAGAGAAATTCCCTTTCTCTAACCAAAGATGCTCTATGAGACAATAGATGAATAAACTGCTAGATGCCCAGACTGGACCTACATCAGAGATCATCACCCAGAAGACACGCACAGCCAACCTTCTTCCACTCACCCAAGACAGCCAGACTGAATGACAAGGAGTAGGGGAGGACGTTCCATTTATTCTGGTCTTGGACTGAGTTTCCCTGATGTTGGGGAATAGCACAGATTTGTGGATTTTCAGGTGACTTAATAGTGATGAACTTTCTTCAAGCACAGTTTCCTCTTCTTTGCAGTGGGAATAATGCTGCCCCACCCTCTCTGATAATTATCACAAGGACCCAGAGAAATAAAGAGGTTGGAAGGTTTACTGCTAAATAAAAGACAGGGGTTATTTATTAGAAATAAGACAGGGAGGCCGGGCGCGGTGGCTCAAGCCTGTAATCCCAGCACTTTGGGAGGCCGAGGCTGGTGGATCATGAGGTCAAGAGATCGAGACCATCCTGGTCAACATGGTGAAACCCTGTCTCTACTAAAAATACTAAAAAAAATTAGCTGGGCATGGTGGCGCGTGCCTGTAATCCCAGCTACTCAGGAGGCTGAGGCAGGAGAATTGCCTGAACCCAGGAGGCGGAGGTTGCGGTGAGCCGAGATCGCACCATTGCACTCCAGCCTGGGTAACAAGAGCGAAACTCCGTCTCAAAAAAAAAAAAAAAAGACAGGGAATTTATAAGTCTTTGTGGATAGATTCTGGAGGTAGTGATGACCTCTGATGTGGGTCCAGTCTGGCTAGATAACACTTCATTCATCCACTATCTCCAAGAGTGTCTTTGGTCAGAGAGGAAGTAAATTTCTCTGGGAAATCCAACTTGTATTGTAAAGCCTCCTGGCAGCTTCTCCCAGCCATCTCCAGCAGCTCTTTTCACTTAATTTCCACTTCCCTCCTCATTAGCACCTACAGGAGGCAATAACCACCTCCTGACTAGCAGCTTTCCTCAGAAGTGTGGGGAGGAGGCTGACATTACCCAGCACCCACTGTGGCCACCTGTACCTGGAGGCCTGGGGCAGTGAGTTTAAAAATACTTTTTTTGAGGCCAGGCACGGTGGCTCAAGCCTGTAATCCCAGCACTTTGGGAGGCCGAGGCGGGTGGATCACAAGGTCAAGAGATCAAGACCATCCTGGTCAACATGGTGAAACCCCGCCTCTACTAAAAATACAAAACATTAACTAGGCATGGTGGCGTGTGCCTGTAATCCCAGCTACTCAGGAGGCTGAGGCAGGAGAATTGCCTGAACCCAGGAGGCGGAGGTTGCAGTGAGCCGAGATCGCACCATTGCACTCCAGCCTGGGTTTCAAGAGTGAAACTCCGTCTCAAAAAAAAAAAAAAATACTTTTTTTGGCCAGGTGTGGTGGCTCAGGCCTGTAATCCCAACACTTTGGGAGGCTGAGGCAGGAGAATTGCTTGAACCCTGGAGGTAGAGGTTACAGTGAGCTGAGATTGCACCATTGTACTCCAGCCTGGGCAAAGAGAGCGAAACTCTGTCTTGAAACAAACCAAAAAAAAAAAACTTGAAATCTTTTAGAGGAAGGCACTCCTTCTTAATGGTTAAGAGCAGGGGCCCCCGCGTCTTCCCATGATGGCTCAAATTCTGTCACTTGCTCTTTGACATTGGTCAGGCTACTTTCTTCTCTGAGCCTCACTTTCCCTCTGTAAAAGGGTGATGATAAGAGTAGCCACCTCACAGGGGTGTTAGGATTAACTGAGATAATTCATGTAAAGTGCTTTGCCCAGCACAACCAAAGTTCAATAAACATTGGCCATCATCAACTGCCTCATTATTGCCCAGGTCTGAGAGTTAGAAATGAAGGTGTCCAGCCAGGCCACGAGGGACCTGGACGGTGGTGCAAAGGCCCCTGTGAACAGGATGGGCAGCAGGCATGGATGGGCAGCAGGCAAGACTTTGCCTTCCTGTTGAAAGAAGTCTGTGACTCCACCAACCTTCCTGCCTTCTCCCACTACTGCCAGGGTGCCCTGGGACAGTGCTGATAGTTTCTCTGGTTCACCTTAGAATAAGCGTTCTAATATTTAGGGTGTCACTGGTGCCTGATGCAAGGTAGGAATGTTCTCAGAAAAAAACAAAAACATCCAAATACAACAAATGTTATTTTAAGGTGGGTATGAGGAAAGGGTTCATGGACACCCACAAACCCATTCGTATGCTGAATGCAGACTTAGTCACACAGGCTCCCCTGATGTCCTGACCCACCTCCAGTTCTTCTTCTTCTTTTTTTTTTCGAGACGTCTCATTCTGTCACCAGGCTGGAGTGCAGTGGCATGATCATGGCTCACTGCAACCTCCCCTCCCGGGTTCAAGAGATTCTCCTGCCTCAGCCTCCCGAGCAGCTGGGATTACAGGTGCATGACACCACGCCTGGCTAATTTTTTTGTATTTTTAGTAGAGATGGGGTTTCGTCATTTTGGCCAGGCTGGTCTCAAACCCTTGACCTCATGATCCGCCTGCCTTGGCCTCCCAAAGTGCTGGGATTACATGCCTCAGCCACCATGCCTGGCCCCACCTCCAGTTCTGAAGAAGAAAGTGGTTGGACTTATACCTTTGGGTTCCCTTCCTGCCACCTACACCACTGTCACCAGAAAGGGCTCTGAGGGCCTGACACTGAGCACCCATTCTACATTTTAATAAATTATAAGGACTGTTACCATCAGTGGCTTCCTGTATGCCCAGTGTTTCACAGGCATTTTCTCTAAACCTCCTCACTGTTCCTCTCATTTCACCATTTGCATATGAGAAAACTGAAGGTCCAAGGTGAAGAAGGTTCAACCGCAACAGATACGATGTAAACCCAACTGGACTCCAACATCCCTTTCATGCAACTGTGGTGCAGCTTATAATAAATAAATCCAAGATAGAAGGAGTGGGGCCAGGACATCCCTTCTCCACTGGTATCCTCCAGGCTGGCTCTTCCTACTGCTCTTAGAAATGAGGCCAATTCACAATGTAAATATGCTGCATGCTGCTGTACAGTTAAAAATAGCCTGTAAGGCCGGGCGCGGTGGCTCAAGCCTGTAATCCCAGCACTTTGGGAGGCCGAGGCGTGTGGATCACGAGGTCAAGAGATCGAGACCATCCTGGTCAACATGGTGAAACCCCGTCTCTACTAAAAATACTAAAAATTAGCTGGGCATGGTGGCGTGTGCCTGTAATCTCAGCTACTCAGGAGGCTGAGGCAGGAGAATTGCCTGAACCCAGGAGGCGGAGGTTGCGGTGAGCCGAGATCACGCCATTGCACTCCAGCCTGGGCAACAAGAGCGAAACTCCGTCTCAAAAAAAAAAAAAAAAAAAAAAATAGCCTGTAATCCTAGCACTTTGGGAAGCCAAGGCAGGTGGATCACCCAAGGTTAGGAGTTCGAGACCAGCCTGGCCAACATGGTGAAACCCGTTTCTACTAAAAATACCAAAAAAATTAGCCAGGCATAGTGGTAGGCACCTGTATGTAATCCCAGCTACTCAGGAGGCTGAGACAGGAGAATCTTTGAACCCAGGATGTGGGGGTTGCAGTGAGCCTAGATTGCACCATTGCACTCCAGCCTGGGCGATAAGAGCAAATCTTCGTTTCAAAAACAAAAACAGTGTTTAGGCCAGGCTCAGTGGCTCACGCCTATAATCCCAGCACTTTGAGAGGCCAAGGCAACGGTTGGATAACAAGGTCAGGAGTTCGAGACCAGCCTGGTCAATATGGTGAAACCCCGTTTCTACTAAAAAGATAAAAAATTAGCTGGGCACAGTGGCACGGGCCTGTAGTCCCAGTTACTCAGGAGGCTGAGGCAGGAGAATCGCTGAACCTGGGAGGCGGAGGTAGCAGTGAGCCTAGATCGTGTCACTGCACTCCAGTCTGGGTGACAGAGTGAGGCTGTGCGTGAGGGGGCGGGGTGGGGAACAAAAAACAACAAAAAAAGTGTTTAGCTGAAAGAGAGCAGTCTCCTAATTTACAGAAGGGAAGGCAGGCAAACCAAGACCTGCCAGCGACAACAGGGAATCAGGAAGCAGGGCTTGAGGCCTAGTTTTCCAGATGCACACATCTCGAACCTTCCAGAAGGGAGTGAACTGGAAAAGCATTCCCTCCCTTCTTTACCCACTCCCATCCTTGGCTGCTTTTTGGTAGAAAGGAAGAGCCCTCCAGCAAATTTCTCATTGCCCCGCCCCCAAGGGTGTCCCCCGGTCTGGCCGGTCCCCAGATGACCCTTCCGGAGAGGGTCAACGGCCTTCAGCCTCCAGACGCCGGAGGGAGGAACCCCGCCCGCGTGTCACAAGGAGCCGGCAGGCAGCAAGTAGGATCAGATTAGCCGGTGTGGATTGCGCCCTGGCCCCGGGGAGTGCCGTCTGGACCCCCTAGGCGGAGGGAGGCGCGGGCGGCCAAGGCTTCCCAGGCGTTGGGATGTGGATTGAGGAGCGTGGAAGGGGCTCCCTCTCCTCAGCACCCACCTGCCTGCCACGCTTGGTGCTCAAAAAGGCCTGCCAGGTCCTCGAGGGTGATACCCTCAGGTCCCTACCATCCCTGACTCCCACTCCCCTCCAAATCCTGGTCTCGAACCCGGGGTTAACCGGGACACTTGATACCTCCTCGGCGCGGCTGGAGGACCCAAGGCTGCCACAGTTCACGACTTGGGGACAGCCCATCCCTGATCTCGGGACCGTGAGCCCGAATCCCCGATGTTACCAGCTCACCAGCTCGGTTGCTTATACTCCCGACGTCACACCCCGGGGCATCACAGCCCATTCACCCTCACTCGCAGAAAGAAAAAAAAAATCGCCAAGACAAAACCATTACTGTAATACTGACGACCATTTACTGTGACCGTGCCGGGTACTGCGAGGAGCGTTTCGCACACATTGTCACCTCGCGCACTCCACAGCCTGATTGATGGGCGAGGTACTGTTTATTACACCTACCCTGCAGGTGCGCAGACCCAGGCGCCGGGATAAGCAACTTTACAAGACGGCGGAGATTAGGGGCTCCCACCTTTCCGCGCTGCTCTCCGCGCAACCCCAAACCAAAACCCAGAGACAATGGTCCCCGTCGAGGACACACCCTGACCATTAGAATCCCCTCCCGACTCGGCCGTAGATGCGCCCCCAGACACCAACGCTGCACCCCGAGCCTGCTGACGCGGAGACACCCGCAGAGCCAGGCCCTGGGCTCGGGACTCCCGGGGCGGCTGCAAACCCGGCTCGGGGCCGCAGCCCCCAACCCAGAGCACATCCCGAGTCCGCAGGCTGGACGCTGCGGAGGCGCCCCGGGGTGCCAGCCGGGCGCTGGGCGCCGCACGCGGCACAGCCTACCTTGCGCCTGCAGGCTGCGGATGATGTCCGCCCCGGGCAGCGGGTTGCGGTAGAGGCTCAGCATGTACGCCAGTGGGGACGGCGACGAGGGCTGCCCCCGCGTACGCAGGGGCGCAGTGCCCACCGCCGCAGCGCCCGCCTGGAACAGGGCGCACCAGGCGTGCAGGAGGAAGGGCAGACAGTGGGCGTGCATGGTGAGCTGGCCAGGCCTGAAAGCGGCACCTCCAGCGCTTATAGCCTGGACCTCGGCAGCCGCCCCGCCCCCGCCTTTCTTCCCTCCAAGTAAGCTTTAAGATCACATAACCCCCACCTCCGGAGGGTGGGGGACAGAGGCACCCCCTGCTGGGGGTGGGCGAGACCCGAGCCTGGTGAGGAGGAGGCCCGCAAAGCTGGCGAAGGACCCAGATCCAGGGACGTGATCTAGGGCTCCTGGTTTGCCGGTCTGGGCACCCTGGCACCCTGCTCCTCTAGGTACCAAAGACCTTGATGCTGAGATGGAGCAGGCTTGTCCCGGCATACTCCCAGGTCAGACCTAGACCTGCGGCTCCCTAACTGGCCTCACCTGGGATCTCGGCCCCATCCTCTCCACTCAGGCTGCAAATGAGCCGCTAGCGGCTCCTGGAGAAGCAGGTAGAGAATGCCGCGGGATCCTCGCGGCTCTTGGACAGGCTTTGGCCCAATATGACCGGGGCAGCCTTCCTGGCCACTGTCCAGATGGCCTCGGGGAGAACCCCTGGCCCTAACAAATACTGAAGTGCTCTGCTGGGGAAGACAGAAGGCAGGAGGGACCAGGAGGAAGACGTCTCCATCTGAAAAGGTAGCAGTTGTAGCAGAAGCTGGAGCCAGATGGAGCCAATGGGGTGATCCTGGTTCATCAGGCTCTTCCCCCATAGGCAGACCTCACTCGGTGATTTCAGGAGGAAAGGTGTTACCCTTGCTGCCACATCCCTCAATCCCTGCCTGGCGTGGCAGGGCCGCAAAGACCTGGGTGTTGGCTCAGGACCACTCACTTTGATCTCTGGGCCCCGCTTTCCTTATTTGCACAAGAGTGATTTTTGCCTGGCCTCCTCCCTTCCAGGTGCAAAGTCAAGTCAGGGCTGGAATGACTTTTAAGGAAATGTAAATCCCTACCCAGTGTCAGGCCCCTCCCGTTTTCCTTAACACCTGAGGGCTCTTTCTCTTCCCAGCTCCCCCCACCTACCTGGCCTTGCCTAGCAAGTTAGCGGCCGGCCAACACTTACTGAACACTGAGTGCCAGGCACAGTGCTAAGTGCTCTATACACCTGACTTTTTTTCCTTCTTTTTTTTTTTTTTTTTTTTTTTTGAGATGGAGTCTTTTGCTCTGTCACTCAGTCGTCAGGCTGGAGTACAGTGGTGCAATCTCAGGTCACTGCAACCTCCACCTTCCGGGTTCAAGCAATTCTTTTGCCACACCCTCCCGAGTAGCTGGGACTACAGGTGTGCGCCACCACGCCCAGCTAATTTTTGTATTTTTAGTAGAGATGGGGTTTTGCCATGCTGGTCTCAATCTCCTGACCTTGTAATCCACTGTCATCCACCTCCCAAAGTGCTGCGATTACAGGTGTGAACCATGCGTGGCCTTACACCTGACTTCTTTCACAGGATGCCTGTAGCTCAAAAGAACCATAGGCTGCTTGCTGGGCATGGTGGCTCACACCTTAACCCAGCACTTTGGGAGGCCGAGGCTGGAGGATTGCCTGAGCTCAGGAGTTCAAGACCAGCCTGGTCAACATGGCGAAACCACTTCTCTACCCCAAAATACAAAAATTAGCCAGGCACGGTGGGGTGCACCTGCAGTCCCAGCTCCTCTGGAGGCTGAGGCGGGAGGATTGCTTAAACCTGGGAGAAAGAGGTTTACAATAAGCCGAGATTGGGCCACTGCACTCCAGCCTGGGCAACAGAGTGAGACCCTGTCTCAAAAAAACAAAATAACAGGCCTCAGGCCTGTAATCCCAGCACTTTGGGAGGTCAAGGTGAGCAGATCACAAGGTCAAGAGATCAAGACCATCCTGGCCAACATGGAGAAGCCCCGTCTCTACTAAAAACACAAAAATTAGCTGGGCGTGGTGGTGTGAACCTGTAGTCCCAGCTACTCAAAAGGCTGAGGCAGGAGAATTGCTGGAATCCGGGAGGTGGAGGTTGCAGTGAAGTGAGCCTAGATCAAGCGACTGCACTCCAGCCTGAGGACAGAGTGAGACTCTGTCTCAAAACAACAACAACAAAAGAACCATACAGTGCGACCAAGTGGTTGTTAAAGAATGGAGAAAGGCTCAGCAGGCTCAACTAGGAGCTCCAAGCCTTTGTCCTCTGTCCTAGGGGAGGAGGCTATCCCACCTAGCTGGGGACCTCACCTACGATTCAGAAGACTTGGGCTGCCCACCACACGAGCCCTGGACGATCTGTTGGTTTCCTAAAGCTGGAACTGCCTTGTTCATCCTGCTGTCACACAGTACGTACCATTATCATCGCTGAAACTCAAAGACTCTGTGTTAAGTAAATAACTCAGGCCAGGTGTGGTGGTTCATGCTTGTAATACCAACACACTGAGAGGCCAAGCCTGGAGGATCACTTGAGACGAGGAGTTTGAGACCAGCCTAGGCTACACAGAAGGACACTGCCTCTTAAAAAAAAAAAATTAGGGCCGGGCGTGGTGGCTCAAGCCTGTAATCCCAGCACTTTGGGAGGCCGAGGCGGGTGGATCACGAGGTCAAGATATCGAGACCATCCTGGTCAACATGGTGAAACCCTGTCTCTACTAAAAATACAAAAAATTAGCTGGGCATGGTGGTGCGTGCCTGTAATCCCAGCTACTCAGGAGGCTGAGGCAGGAGAATTGCCTGAACCCAGGAGGCAGAGGTTGCGGTGAGCCGAGATCGCGCCATTGCACTCCAGCCTGGGTAACAAGAGCGAAACTCCGTCTCAAAAAAAAAAAAAAAAAAAAAAAAAAAAAAAAAAGCGGCCGGGCGCGGTGGCTCAAGCCTGTAATCCCAGCACTTTGGGAGGCCAAGGCGGGTGGATCACGAGGTCAAGAGATCGAGACCATCCTGGTCAATATGGTGAAACCCCGTCTCTACTAAAAATACAAAAAATTAGCTGGGCATGGTGGCACATGCCTGTAATCCGAGCTACTCAGGAGGCTGAGGCAGGAGAATTGCCTGAACCCAGGAGGCGGAGGTTGCGGTGAGCCGAGATCGCGCCATTGCACTCCAGCCTGGGTAACAAGAGCGAAACTCCGTCTCAGAAAAAAAAAAAAAAAAAAAATTAGGCCAGGCACAGTGGCTCATGCCTGTAATTACAACACTTTGGGAGGCCAAGGCGGGCAGATCACAAGGTCAGGAGTTTGAGACCAGCCTGGTCTATGTGACGCAACCCCGTCTGTACTGAAAATGCAAAATTAGCTGGGCATGGTGGCGGGCGCCTGTAGTTTCAGCTATTTGGGAGGCTGAGGCAGGAGAATCACTTGAACCTGGGAGGCAGAGGTTGCAGTGAGCTGAGGTTGCGCCATGGCACTCCAGCCTGGGAGACAAATGCAAAACACCTTGGTCTCCCAAAGTGCTGGGAGCCACTGCATCTATTGATTCTCAAGTCTAGACCAGATCTTCAGATCTAGAATTTGGAGAGAGGGCGTGACCATCTACATATTTAACAAGCACTCCAGTGATTCTTTTTTTTGAGACAGGATCTCACTCTGTCATCCAGGCTGGAGTGCAGGGGCATGATCTCGGTTTACTGCAGCCTCTGCCTCCTGGGTTCAAGCTATTCTCCTGCCTCAGTAGCTATAATTTCTGCCTCAGTAGCTGGGATTACAGGCACATGCCACCATGCCTGCCGAATTTTTGTACTGTTAATAGAGATGAGGGTTTCACCATCTTGGTCTTGAACTCCTGAGCTTGAATGATCTGCCTACCTCCGCCTCTGTAAGTGCTAGGATTACAGGCCTGAGTCACCGTGCTCTGCCCTCCAGTGATTCTTATCAGCCAACTTTGGGAACCTTGTGGCCTAGGGCTACTGTTTGTAACCCACCTCCCTACGTTCAGTTCCCTCATCTGCAAAACATATCGAGAGATTACTCCTACCATGTAGATTAAACAAAATGAATGTAAAAATGCAGTACAGGCCAGGCGCGGTGGCTCAAGCCTGTAATCCCAGCACTTTAGGAGGCCGAGGTGGGTGGATCACGAGGTCGAGAGATCGAGACCATCCTGGTCAACATGGTGAAACCCCGTCTCTACTAAAAATATAAAAAATTAGCTGGGCATGGTGGCACGTGCCTGTAATCCCAGCTCAGGAGGCTGAGGCAGGAGAATTGCCTGAACCCAGGAGGCAGAGGTTGCAGTGAGCTAAGATCCCGCCATTGCATTCCAGCCTGGGTAACAAGAGCGAAACTCTGCCTCAAAAAAAAACAAAAAAAAACAAAAAAAATGCAGCACAAGCTCTAAAACCTGATGTCACTGTAGAGGATGATGCATGTGGGAATTACTGTGCGTGCTTCATGGCTGTCATCTGACTTCCCCAGCCTGGGACTCACTAGAGACTCAGCCTCAGCTCTGCATCCGAGCCCTCCCCAGAGGCAGAAGGCACCCTCTTCCAGGTTATGCACATACAAACGCAACAGTGACAGGTTGCGGTTAGTGCTGTGGGAGCCTCTGGCCAGGTCTCAGGTTCCAAGGATGGCAGCACAGGGAAGGCACAGACAACTAGATGGAGGTGCAGGAGTCAGATTCAGTGACTCCAATTTCAGACCCCAGGTCTCCCAAATCGCCATGTGGCCTCACGTGTAGCTGGTCCCTGTTTAAACATGCTCAGCTCAGCTCAGAGCACCCTCACCCAATGAGACTGGGGAGGGAACAAAAAAGAGAAGACATGTTTTCCATCCTGGACCAGAAGCTTCTTTTTTTTTTTTTTTTTTTGAGACGGAGCAGTGGCACAGTCTTGGCTCACTACATCCTCTGCTTCCCAGGTTCACGCGATGATCATACCTCAGCCTCCAGAGTAGCTGGCATGACAGGCATGCACCACCACGCCCAGCTAATTTTTTGTACTTTTAGTGCGTTTAGTATGTTGGCCAGGCAGGTGTCAAGCTCTTGACCTCAAGTGATCCACCTGTCTCAGCCTTCCAAAAAGTGCTGGGATTACAGCTGTGAGCCAGTGCACCCAGCCCAGAAGTGTTTTTTTTTAAATTAGGGCTAAAGTTTTATTTGTCACATGTCTCTTGGACTATGTGGCACTTAGTAGGTGCTCACTAACTGTTTAAGGTAAAATGAATAATAACCATAGCTAATATTTACTGAGCACCGAATGCACCAGACATTCTGCTAGTCATTGCATTGATTTTACCCTCATCCCCACTTCAGAGATGATGAGAAAACGGAAGCTCAGATAATTTGCTGAAAGCCACAGATTTACAAGTGGAAACAGCCAGTATGTGAAGGGTCAGTCTGCTTGTCACCCAAACCCGTTGCTTTCCCAGAGTAGAGGAGTGAAGATGTGCCTTGCACTAAGAGTTTTTTTAAACTCTCAAGTAAGTCTTGCCTTTCCCAGGGTCCAGCAGCTGCAGACAGAGCTCATTTCTGATGTGTATTGGCTTAGAGCCCTGCGGAGGCCTGGAATTTCTCTCTGACCCACAGGAGCAACTGTCTGACAACGCTCATCCATCTCTGAACTTTCTTGGGCTCTGGCACTGTCCGTGAAAGAACCTGAATCTCTATTGCTTCTTTAGGATCGAGGCTAATAGTCACCCTCACTTTGTAAAGACCTTAGTCCAAGATCTCTTTCGTATAAGACCAGAAGTACCCTTTTCCCAGGTGAGGAATGACATCTTCTCATTTCCTCTGCCCCAGACAGACTGACCATCAGATTCCCTGACCTGAGAGATAACCTTTGAGGCCATCCCAGCTGGCAGGAGGGTGGGGGCAAAGTCCCTTGAGGTTCTCCGATGCTTTCCAGTGCTTTCCTTCCGGACATTTGGAACTCTCCCAAGCAGTAATGCGTGACATGGTTAAGTGCTTGGACCCTGAAGTTGAGCCTCCAGGCGGCAGAATCTGGATGCTTCTCTGTCACTTCCTGCCTTGGGATATTAGACCAGGCATTTTGCATCCTGAAGCTTCTGCTTGCTCAGCTGTAAAATGCAGACAAAGACTATCTACTGACAGGAATGCTATAAATAGTAAATGTGTGTAAAGCACGTAGTACATATGGCATTTATTCATTCATTCCTTCCTTCATCAAACAAACCTGCTTATCTAGTGAGTCCCTGACAGGCTAATTCAGAGCTAGATTCTCATGGAGTCAAGGACACGTGTTTAGTGAGCATTTCCTGTACATCTGGGTGACACTAGCTGCCTTTGCCTGTATGTTGCCTATGTAAGTAATCCTGTTCACCCCTCACTAAAGCTTTGTGTGGTAAGCCTTTTAGGATGGGTAAACTGAGGTATGGAGGAATTAAAGCATAAGCTTTGTGAGGGTGGAGGGCACCTGCTTCGTCATATCCCTCTGTGCCTTGCATAGCTCCTGGCACACAGGTACCAGTATTTGCTAAGTGATTGAATGAACCCCATATTCCCAAAGCAGGGTCCCCAAACACCCTTGCCTTTCACGTGTTCTTTCCTCTTGCTGTTTCCACTTTATCCCCTGCCCCCCCGCCCAGTAAACCCCTACTCATCTATCAAGACACAGTTTAAAAGTCCCCTCTTCTACAAACCTGTAACTGCCCCCATAGCAATTTAGCAGAACTCTCTTCTAAGTAAAGCATCAGGGTGAGGTGTGATGGCTTGTGCCTGTAATCCCAGTGCTGTGGGAGGCCAAGATGGAAGAATTGATTGAGAGCAGGAGTTTGAGACCAGTCTGGGCAACATGGTGAGACCCTGACTCTCCAAAAAGTTTTAAAATTAGCTAGTTTGTGCCTGTAGGCCCAGCTACTTACTTGGAAGGCTGAGATGGCAGGAAGTCAAGGCTGCAGTGAGCCGTGATCACACCACTGCACTCCAGCCTGGGTGACAGAGTGAGACCCTGTCTCAGGAAAAAAAAAAAAAAAAAGGAAGAATAAAATCAACTAACAAACAAAGTAAAGCATCATAGAGCAGTTGTCCAAACTGTCTTCACTGAAGGCCACCAGCCTACCAGACTGCGAGCTGCCTAGAAGCAGGGATGACCCTGACTACTTTCTCTCTGAGCTCCCAGCCCCTGGTTTAGAACTGCCCATTGTTTGCTGGAATCTGCAACCCTGCATGAATGCATTCAATCTCGTAAAGGCAGGTCTAAGACAGGCCTCTTGTTTCTACCTTTAGTCTGTGCCTGCCCTTTCTTGTACTCCCCACTGTTGGTCTTGCAGGCTGATGCCCAGGCTGAGAGGTGGCATCCAGCGACTCTGCTGGGCACATGTGGCTCTCTGTGATCTCAAGCTAGAGATGAGCCTTTATATCCAGTCTTGTTGCCCAGAGCCCTCCCCTCCAAGCCCCTTTGAGCCCAAAAGCACTCCACCCCATGCAAACACCTGCCCTTTCCTCAAGTTCAAAACGGTTCTTTCTCTGCCCAAAATGATTTTGCTTCCTCTTCATTCACACAGAACATTCCTATTTATCCCACAGAATCCAGCCCAAGAGTCTCTTCTTCCATGAAGCTTTCCTTGTATGATCTCCTTCCCCTCAGGCACTCTCCCCCTGAGACCCCTTCTTTATCCAGGCTCTGATCCCAGCCATTTTGTTTATGGGACAAGATCTTTGAGCCCCTGGGAGTTTCCCACCAGCAAGCCTGGTGCTGGTTTGCACTGTATTCTTCAAAGCGCTGGGTAAAGGGCCTGGTGTGCAGTAAATGGGGGTTGCAAACCATGCCTGCAGCTGGCCTTGGCTGATGCAGTGTTTTGTCTGCCTCCAACCATGTTTTAAAAAGTTTTTGGCTGACTGCCATGGCTTGGAACTGTAATCCCAGCACTTTGGGAGGCTGAGGCAGGAGGATCACTTGAGCCCAGGATTTTAAGACCAGGCTGAGCAACATAGCATGACCCCATTTCTGAAAAAAAAAAAAAAAAGGAGCTGGGCATGGTGGTCTACACCTATAGTTTCAGCTGTGTAGGAGGCTGAAGGAGGGAAGATGGCTTGAGCACAGGAGTTTGAGGCTGCAGTGAGCCATGACTGTGCTATTGCCCTCCAGCCTGGGCCGTAGAGTGAGACCCTGTCTCAAACAAAAGCAAAAAACAAAAAGCAAAAAGAAACGTTTTTAAGATGTTAATAATGTAAATTTTTGAGATTGTTCATAAAATACATTTTTTTTTTCTTCATTTGAGAAATGGAAAGAAAGGTCTGGGCCTTCGTTTCAACATGGCAAAAGTTCCCGAAAGCCAAATTGTCACTATTTCCTTTAGGCAGGGTCTGTTCTCTTAAGTGTTAGAGTCAATCCTTAACTATACCCATTTGCCTGACCCTGGAGACCCTTGTTATATTTTATTATTAGTAGTATTATTATTACTATTTTTGAGATGGAGTCTCACTCTGTCACTCAGGCTGGAGTGCAGTGGCCTGATCTCAGCTCACTGCAACCTCCGCCTCCCAGGTTCAAGCAATTCTTGTGCCTCAGCCTCCTGCGTAGCTGGGATTACAGGCATGCGCCACCACACCTGGCTGATTTTTGTATTTTTAGTAGCGATGGGGTTTCATCCTGTTGCCAGGCAGGTCTGGGACTCCAGACCTCAGCTGTTCCTCCCCTCTCAGCCTCCCAAATTGCTGGGATTACAGGTGTGAGCCACTGCACTGGCCCACTTTGTTGTATTTTAGATGAGGGAAAGACACTCTGGAGTCAGTCAGGAGTGTTTGGGTCGGGGCCATGTCATTGTCCTTCTACAAACGGACTGACTCATACATGTGGGGGCCCAGGCTGGAGGAGATAGACATAAGCTGTTATTCTGTAAGTGCTTGCCATAATGTGTTTGCATCCTCCTATCAATCCTAGGAAGTGGATTGGATGGTTACTACGATTTTACAGGTGAGGAAACTGAGGCTCAGAGAGGTTAAATAGCTTGCCAGTGGAGAACATCTAGCAGGTGGGAATGCTTAGGGGCCCTAAATCATTGTGGCTTGAGGACCCACACTGGATACTCCTTTGTCCCAGCAGAATCACCACTTATTACTTTCCTTGCAGAGATTTTTTTTTTTTTTTTTTTTTTTTTAGACGGAGTTTCGCCCTTGTTACCCAGGCTGGAGTGCAATGGCACGATCTCGGCTCACCACAACCTCCGCCTCCTGGGCTCAGGCAATTCTCCTGCCTCAGCCTCCTGAGTAGCTGGGATTACAGGCACACGCCACCATGCCCAGCTAATTTTTTGCACTTTTAGTAGAGACGGGGTTTCACCATGTTGACCAGGATGGTCTCGATCTCTTGACCTCGTGATCCACCCACCTCGGCCTCCCAAAGTGCTGGGATTACAGGCTTGAGCCACCGCGCCCGGCGCTTTTTTTTTTTTTTTTTTTTTTTTTTTGAGATGGAGTTTCGCTCTTGTTACCCAGGCTGGAGTGCAATGGCGCGATCTCGGCTCACCGCAACCTCTGCCTCCTGGGTTCAGGCAATTCTCCTGCCTCAGCCTCCTGAGTATCTGGGATTACAGGCACGCGCCACCATGCCCAGCTAATGTTTTGTATTTTTAGTCGAGACGGGGTTTCACCATGTTGATCAGGATGGTCTCGATCTCTTGACCTCGTGATCCACCCGCCTCGGCCTCCCAAAGTGCTGGGATTACAGGCTTGAGCCACCACGCCCGGCTGAACAGAGAGATCTTTCCCAGCTCCCCCCATCTGACATCCTGCACTCTGTTATATCACTTTGTTTATTTTCTCCACAGCTTTTCTATGGTCAGAAATTACCTTGTGGTGGGGCGCGGTGGCTCACGCCTGCAGTCCTAGCACTTTGGGAGGCTGAGGTGGGTTCAGGAGTTTGAGGCCAGCCTGGCCAAATTGTCAAAACCTTGTCTCTACTAAAAATACAAAAATTAGCCAGGCATGGTGGTTCATACCTGTAAGTCCAGCTACTTGGGAAGCTGAGGCAGGAGAATCGTTTGAACTCGGAAGGCAGAGGTTGCAGTGAGCCAAGGTCACCCTGGGCAACAAGAGGGAAACTCCGCCTCAAAAACGAACAAACAAACAAAAAAGAAGTCACCTTGTTTTGTTTCCTACTGCATGTTTCCTTTTTCTCCTTTCCGCTCCCCGGCACTAGGCTGGCTCTAAGCAGCTTCCCGGTTTGGTTCATTGCTGGACCCCAGTCGTTAGCACAGTTCTTGACACGTGCAAGTGTTCACAGTACATGTGTGTTGAATGAATGCATTTAACCTGGGGTCCGCATTGCAGGACACAGGGATAAGAAAGCCAAGACAGGGGAGGCGCTTCTTGGTCCAGTGGCCACTAAGAGGACAGAAGTCCCATAGGTCAGCAGCTTCCACTGCTTCCAAGTTCTTCTACCTCACTCTCCTGAGCACACGGGTGGGTGCTCAGTGGGTCTCAAAACTGGGTGCACTGTCTGGGCATGCCGACATGTGGACATCAGCAAGAAAATGCGTTCTGTTTCCCTAGCTCCTTATGGACCCGCTTCATGTTACTGCACCTTCTGCCTGCATCGCTCATGCCTCCATTCTCTCTCATGGCCCTTGCAGGAGCTATGTGACCTGTCAGGGCTGGGACCACCCTCAGACAGGGTGACCGGCCCCACATCGTCCAGCTGGCAGGGCCTGGCCTGTCTGACTCTGAAGCTCAAGCTTCTCCAGCTCCCACGGCCCCCCAGCCTCTCTGGGGTGGAGCCAAGTCCAGGCTTGTGCTTCCCACAGGGTCAGGAGGTGAAGGCACAGCCTGGCCTTGGAACCCCGCGGAATGGGAAGGTTTTGTGAAACAAACAGATAGACCACCAGGAGGGCGCCTTCCCTTCCCACCCCGGAAGCTTCTCAGAGATTCCCACAGCCCAGTCAGCTACTTCTGCCTCCTGCCTCCCAACTTCACACTTCCTCCTCCACAGGGAGTCACTGGCTGAGCTGGAGTTTGATGACCTAACTCTGAGCCTATGGGTGGGAGAAGGCGCTGTGCTTGAGAGAAAGAGAGGGAAAGAGAGAGAGAAAGAGAGAGAAAGAGAGAGAAGAAGGCATGAATAAATAAGAATCAGAACTGGCTAGGTGAGGTGGCTCATGTCTGTAATCCCAGCACTTCAGGAGGCCGAGGCAGGTGGATTACTTGAGGTCACGAGTTCAAGACCAACCTAAGTAGCATGGTGAAACCCCACCTCTATTAAAAATGCAAAAATTAGCTGGGCATAGTGGAATATGCCTGTAACCCCAGCTACTAGGGAGGCTGAGGCAGGAGAATCACTTGAACACGAGAGGTAGAGGTTGCAGTGAGCCGAGATCATGCCACTGCACTCCAGCCTGGGCAACAAGAGTGAAACTCCATCTCAAAACAACAACAACAACAACAACAACAAAAGAATCAGAACTAAGGGCCAGGCGTGGTGGCTCATGCCTATAATCCCAGCACTTTGGGAGGCCAAGCGGTGGGCACCTGAGATCAGGAGCTCAAGACCAGCCTGGCCAACATGGTGATATTCTATCTGTAAAAAAAAAAAAAACAAAAACAAAAACAAAAATTAGCCAGACACGATGGCAGTTGCCTGTAATTCCAGCTACTCAGGAGGCTGAGGCAGAAGAATTGCTTGAACCCGGAAGGCAGAGGTTGCAGTGAGCCGAGATTGCATCATTGCACTTCAGCCTGGGTAACAGAGATTGTGTCTCAAAGGAAAAAAAGGCCAGGTGCGGTGGCTCACTCCTGTAGTCCTAGCACTTTGGGAGGCCAATGTGCGTGGAATGCGAGGTCAGGAGATCAAGACCATCCTGGCCAACATGGTGAAACCCAGTCTCTACTAAAAATACAAAATTAGCTGGGCGTTGTGACACACGCCTGTAGTCCCAACTACTCGGAAGGCTGAGACAAGAGAATCACTTGAACTCGGGAGGTGGAGGGTGCAATGAGCTGAGACTGTGCCACTGCACTCCAGCCTGGCAACAGAACGAGACTCTGTCTCAAACATAAATAACTAAAAATAAATCAGAACTAAGAATAAACACTAAACACGTAGGGATTGTTTACTTACTGGGTGCTGAACACTGTGCCAAGAGATTTATGTGTGCAATTAGCTCAGTGTCTCCCAAATTGCTTGATGACAATAACCACTGGGATTATTAATCATAAAGGGAGCTCCAAAAGTCCTAGTGCACTTTTTAGTCACATTTAATCTTTTTTTTTTTTTGAGACGGAGTTTCACTCTTGTTACCCAGGCTGGAGTGCAATGGCGCGATCTCGGCTCACCGCAACCTCCGCCTCCTGGGCTCAGGCAATTCTCCTGCCTCAGCCTCCTGAGTAGCTGGGATTACAGGCACGCGCCACCATGCCCAGCTAGTTTTTTTGTATTTTTAGTAGAGACGGGGTTTCACTATGTTGACCAGGATGGTCTCGATCTCTCGACCTCGTGATCCACCCGCCTCGGCCTCCCAAAGTGCTGGGATTACAGGCTTGAGCCACCGCGCCCGGCCACATTTAATCTTTAATAACATCAAAAGTATAAATGATAGAAACTGACAAAACCAGTTTCTGATAATCTATTGAAATTTCTTTTATACTTAATTTTTTGATCTTTGAGTAATGTATTTTAAATTTTATTATTTTGTTTTTGTCAACATGTGCTGTCTTAAAAAAGCATTTATATTAAAAACATATTGGCTGGGCTCGGTGGCTCATGCCTGTAATCCCAGCACTTTGGGAGGCCGAGGCAGGCAGATCACTTGAGGTCAGGAGGTTGAGTCCAGCCTGACCAATATGATGAAACCCTGTCTTTACTAAAAATACAAAAATTAGCTGGGTGTGGTGGTACATGCTTGTAACCCTAGCTGTGCAGGAGGCCAAGGCAGGAGAATTGCTTGAACCCAGGAGGCAGAGTTTGCGGTGAGCTGAGATAGCGCCATTGTACTCCAGCCTGGGCAACAAGAGCAAAACTCTGTCTCAAAAACAAACAAACAAGCCGGGTGTGGTGGCTCAAGCCTGTAATCCCAGCACTTTGGGAGGCCAAGGCAGGCGGATCACGAGGTCAAGAGATTGAGACCATCCTGGTCAACATGGTGAAACCCGTCTCTACTAAAAATACAAAACATTAGCTGGGCATGGTGGTGCGTGCCTGTAATCCCAGTTACTCAGGAGGCTGAGGCAGGAGAATTGCCTGAACCCAGGAGGCGGAGGTTGCGGTGAGCCGAGATCACGCCATTGCACTCCAGCCTGGGTAACAAGAGCGAAACTCCGTCTCAAAAAAAAAAAAAAAAAAAAGACATATTCAAAATTCAAAACCATCCTAAAGTCCATGGATAATTCAAGTTCAAAGTTGAATGGATAATGACCAGGCATGGTTGCTGTGATCTCAGCACTTTGGGAGGCCAAGGCAGGAAAATCACTTGAGCCCAAGTTCAAGGCTGCAGTGAAATATGATCGTACCACTACACTCCAGCCTTGATGACAGAATGAGATCCTGTCTCTTAAAAAAGAAAAAAGAATAGCTGGGCGTGGTGGCACATGCCTGTAATCCCAGCTCCTTGGAAGGCTGAGGCAGGAGAATTGCTTGAACCCAGGAGGTGGAGGTTGCAGTAAACCAAGATTGTGCCACTGCACTGCAGCATGGGTGATAAGAGTGAAACTCTGTCTCAAAAACAACAAAACCAAAAAATAAAAAGAATGAGTAAACAAATTGTAGTATATCCATATACTGGAATACTATCTGACAATAAAAAGGAATAAACTATTGATATACATGAAGGAGATGGATCTCAAAACAATGATAAAACGATGTTGAGTGAAAGAAGCCCAACAGAAAGTAGTACTCAATGGATTATTCCATTTCTATAAAATTCCAGAAAATGTAGACGAAGTATAGTGACAGAAAGCAGATCAATAGTTGCCTAGGGATGGGGGAGAGGGAGGGATAACAGGGCAGAAGGAAAGTTTTGAGAGTGATAAATATGTCCCCCTTCTCTCTCCTCCCCTCCCCTCCCCTCCCCTTCCCTTCTTTCCTTTTCTTTCGTTTTTTGACAGTGTCATTCTGTCACCTAGGCTGGAGTGCAGTTAGCGCAATCTCTGCCCACTGCAACCTCCACTTCTAGGGTTCAAGCGATTCTCGTGCCTCAGCCTCTGGAGTAGGTGAGGTTACAGGTGCGTGCCATCATGCCTGGCTAATATTTGTATTTTTAGTAGAGATGGGCTTTAAGCATGTTGGGCAGGCTGGTCTCAAACTCCTGATCTCAGGTGATCTGCCCGACTCAGCCTCCCAAAATGCTGGGATTACAGGTGTGAACAACTGCGCCCTGCCTGTTCATTTTCTTAATTGTGGTGATGGTTGTGTGTGTGTGTGTGTATACACACACACACACACAAATATATCAAAGATTATCAAAAGGCACACTTTAAATATTTGCAGTTGTAGCCTGGGCAATATGGTGAAAACCAATCTCTGCAAAAAATATAAAAATTAGTTGGGCATGGTGGTGCGTGTCTGCAGTCCCAGCTACTCCAGGGGCTGAGGCAGGAGAATCGCTTGAGCCTGGGAGGTAGAGGCTGCAATGAGCCAAGATCATGTCACTACTCTCCAGCCTGGGTGACAGAGTGAGACCCTGCCTAAAAAAAAAAAAAGAAAAGAGGGGCCAGGCGCGGTGGCTCAAGCCTGTAATCCCAGCACTTTGGAAGGCCGAGGCGGGTGGATCACAAGGTCAAGAGATCGAGACCATCCTGGTTAACATGGTGAAACCCGTCTCTACTACTAAAAATACAAAACATTAGCTGGGCATGGTGGTGCATGCCTGTAATCTCAGCTACTCAGGAGGCTGAGGCAGGAGAATTGCCTGAACCCAGGAGGCGGAGGTTGCGGTGAGCCGAGATGGTGCCATTGCACTCCAGCCTGGGTAACAAGAGTGAAACTCCGTCTCAAAAAAAAAAAAAAAAAGATATCAAGACCATCCTGGTCAACATGGTGAAACCCCATCTCTACTAAAAATACAAAAAATTAGCTGGGTATGGTGGCATGTTCCTGTAATCCCAGCTACTCAGGAGGCTGAGGCAGGAGAATTGCTTGGACCCAGGAGGTGGAGGTTGCGGTGAGCCGAGATCGCGCCATTGCACTCCAGCCTGGGTAACAAGAGCGAAACTCCATCTCAAAAAAACAAAAAAAAAGAAAAGAAAAAAAAATTCACAGTTGTTTGTCGATTACACCTTACTAAAGCTGTAAAAATGAAATTAAATGTAATAAACTTTAGAACTATAAAATTGTTCTAGGCACAGTGGTTCATGCCTGTAATTTCAGTACTTTGGGAGGCTGAGACAGGAGAATTGCTGGAGCCCAACACTTGGAGACCAGCCTGGGCAACATAGCAAGACCCTATCTCCTTTATTGTTTTTTTTTTTTTTTTTTTTTGAGATGGAGTTTCGCTCTTGTTACCCAGGCTGGAGTGCAATGGAGCGATCTCAGCTCACCGCAACCTCCGCCTTCTGGGTTCAGGAAATTCTCCTGCCTCAGCCTCCTGAGTAGCTGGAATTACAGGCACGCGCCACCATGCCCAGCTAATTTTTTGTATTTTTAGTAGAGACAGGGTTTCACCGTGTTGACCAGGATGGTCTCGATCTCTTGACCTCGTGATCCACCCGCCTCGGCCTCCCAAAGTGCTGGGATTACAGGCTTGAGCCACCGCGCCCAGCCCTGTTTTGTTTTTTAAAGATGGGGTTTCACCATGTTGGTCAGGCTGGTCTTGAACTCCCGACCTCAGGTGATCCACCCACCTTGGCCTCCAAAGTGCTTGGATTACAGGCGTGAGCCACCACGCCTGGCGCAAGACCCTATCTCTTAAAAAATAAATATAAAAACATTGGCCAAGTACGGTGGCTCATGCCTGTAATCCCAGCACTTTGGGAGGCCAAGGCCAGTGGATCACTTGAGGTCAGGAGTTTGAGAGCAGCCTGGCCAACATATTGAAACCCCATCTCTACTCAAAATACAAAATTTAGCTGGGCATGGTGGCGTGTGCCTGTAGTCCCAGCTATTCGGGAGGCTGAGGCAGGGGAATCGCTTGAACCCAGGAGGCAGAAGTTGTGGTAAGGCGAGATCACACCGTTGCACTCCAGCCTGGGTGACAGAGCGAGACTCCGTCACAAAAAAGAGATAAAAACAATTCGCCAAGTGTGGAGGCAAGCACCTGTAGTTTCAGCTACTCAGGAGGCTGAAGTAGGAGGATTGCTTGAGCCCAAGAGATCAAAGCTACAATGAGCCATGATCGTGCTACTGCATTCTAGCCTGGGTGACAGAGTGAGACCCTGTCTTGAAAAAAAATTATATATATCTATGGCTACATCTTATTCGAAATTCATAAAACTAATAAGTGTAAAAACTTTAAATAAACCTTGATGTTCTTTATAAGTTTGTAGCATTTATACTTCTGAAATGGAAATATATTGAATAGAATATACTTCTATTAAAGCTTAAAGGTGCTCTAAAACTTTTTAGGCTATCAGTCATGTACATCTCTGGTCTCGGTGCGCCCGGAGTGGGACCCAGGAATCCTTGTTCTTTCCAAGAGTCTTAGGTAAGATGGGAAACAGCATAATCTCTTCTCTCTCTGTCTCTCCCTCACTCCCTCTCTTTAGCTCCCAGAGGTGGGCGTTTCTAAAGATGAGAGATCTGAGGCTCAGAGAGGCTAGGTGAATTGCCCCAGGTCACACAGCTCCTTAAGAGCAGTGCTGGGATTGGAGCCCAGGCAGTCTGACTCAGAAGCCCACACAGGTAGGGGCTGGGGGCATTTGCATCATCTCAAACTCCCCAGTCCCTATTCCTTGATGGTCCCTGAATCCAGAGCTCTCAAGAGCCCCAGGCTAGTGCATCCACCACTAACATCAAAGGGCCCCAGGCTTCAAAGGCAGGTGAGTAAGATGCACATACCCCATACCTGGCTAGGTATGCAGGGAAGCCTGGGAGAGCTAAAACGATTAAGCAGAGGCCCAGTGGAGCCGGAAGTAGCTTCCCTGAGCAGATCAGTCACTGGGAGCAGCTTGCAACCATTCTCACCCACCAACCACCCTGAATCTTTCATTCCAGGACTACTCACAAAACCTCTGGACACTTAGGAATCAGGGCAGTGGTGGGGGCTGTGCCAAGTGTGTGTCCATCCTGTAGATGGACAAACTTGTTTGAAGCCAGTTGTTACCAAATTTGTGCCAGGCATGGTGCTGAGTGCTTTGGACATGTTTCATTTTTATCCTGAAATTAGGTACAGGGTAACCATGTTAAACGCACGACTCCGAGGAGCTCCTTGGATGTCGTATCCTGCAGGTAAAATTACTCCCATTTTACTGATCCCAAAAAACAAAGGCTTGGAACACCTGCCCAAGGTCAAGTAGGTACTAAGTGGCTAGAATTGGAGGCCAGGCCTATTTTGAGTCTAATCTCCATTCCCTGCTATGTCCGTCAGGAGGGGGCAAACAGCTAAGACCCCAGCATGTTCTCCTGGCCCTTTCCCTTGACTCTGGGTGTCAAGAGTGGCAGGGCTGCCTACGTGCTCACAGAGCACCCCACATATCTTCAGGGAATGGAGAACGGACAATCCAAAGCTGAGATCATCTCCCCATGATTTGAGATGTTACAAAACCACAAGGCCTCCCCCACCTTCTCCCATCGCTCCCCTGTCCATTTCCCCATCCCCCCCAGTCATTCTCCCACCAACCAGCACTCCAGACACTCCCTGACAAAGCTGCTGTTTCAGAGCCAGAAAGTGTCAGGGTTATGAAGAGTGAGGGAGGCTTTAAGTGCAGGGCCGTTTCTCCCCAGCTCCTGTCTCAGCCACACCAGCCTCCCTCCCAGGGGAGCTTCCAGCCCAAACTTCCCAGCCTATTCTTGCCCACTCCTGCCCTCCCATCCCAGCCCACCCCTCAGCTCCACTTGTGTGTCCTCCCAGTCCCTGTCTGACCTTTCCTACCCACTGGAAGATCTAAGGTCACATACCCTTTCTCTGCCTGTACCTGCCCCCGGTCCTGAGTTGTACCAGCAGAAAGGGGTGGGGGGTCAGTAACAAAAATTTGGAAGGACCCGCCCTGCTGGGAAAATCATCCTTGCTGGGGAAGTGCAGCCAAGGAAACTCCCTGAGGGCAGGCAGAGGTGGGGAGCGGGAGCTTTGTTTAAATTAGTACTAGTTAGGCTGGGGTATGAGGGGCAGGACACCTGGGTCCTGCTCCCAGCTCAACCCTGACCTTGTTGAGCACATGACCTTGTTGAGCCTCAGTTTCCACATCTAGGATGATTCCCAGCCTTGTCTCCGCACTTGATTGTCCTGTGCTTGGTGGAGCTCTGAGGCCAGTGGGTGGAAGTGTCTCCTAACATTCAGGGTCTGCACAGCTTCTTCCCCCTCTCCTCTCCCAACTCTTGATAAAATGCAGCCTATTCCCGAACCTTCCCACACCTTCCCGCCCCCTCCGTGAAGTCTCAGCTCACTACAACCTCCACCTCCTGAGTTCAACCGATTCTCCTGCATCAGCCCCCCAAGTATTTGGGATTACAGGCATCTGCCGCCGTGCCTAGCTAAGTTTTGTATTTTTAGTAGAGATGGGGTTTCACCATGTTGACCAGGCTGGTCTTGAACTGCTGATCTCAGGTGATCCACACGCCTCAGCCTCCTAAAGTGCTGGGATTACAGGTGTGAGCCACCGCACCCTGCCGTATTGTGTTTTTTAAACATAAAATGAATGCCTATTAGAAAACTTGCAGAGTATATAATGTTATATATATATATATCTATCTCCTCTGTAACTCCATGATCTAGATATGACCATGGTTAATATTTTGAGGGTAATTTTTTTCTGCCCCCCGCCCCGCACTTAGGTATTTATGTGCACATGTATTTATGTGCACATAGAAGAATTATACCATGTGAACTGTTCTGTAAACTACTTCTTTTTTTTAAACCTGAACATCTTTCCAGCCCAGAAAGCATCCTCTCCACTACCATTTAAAAATAAACATTGGTGCCGGGCGCGGTGGCTCAAGCCTGTAATCCCAGCACTTTGGGAAGCTGAGGCGGGTGGATCACAAAGTCAAGAGATTGAGACCATCCTGGTCAACATAGTGAAACCCCATCTCTACTAAAAAAAATACAAAAAATTAGCTGGGCATGGTGGCGCGTGCCTGTAATTCCAGCTACTCAGGAGGCTGAGGCAGGAGAATTGCCTGAACCCAGGAGGCGGAGGTTGCGGTGAGCCGAGATCGCGCCATTGCAGTCCAGCCTGGGTAACAAGAGCGAAACTCCGTCTCAAAAAAAAAAAAAAAAAAAAAAAAAAACCCAAAAAACCACAAAGACACAAAAAAACATTTTGGGAGGCCCAGGCGGGCAAATCACAAGGTCAGAAGTTCGAGATCGGCTGGGCTTGGTGGCTCACACGCCTGTAATCCCAGCACTTCGGGAGCCCAAAGTGGGTGGGTCGCCTGAAGTCGGGAGTTTAAGACCAGTCTGGCCAACATGGTGAAAACCCCGTGTCTACTAAAAAAACAAAACAAACAAACAAACAAAAAACACAAAAATTTGCCTGGCGCGGTGGCGGGCATCTGTAATCCCAGCTATTCAGGAGGTGGAGGTTGCAGTCAACCGAGATCGCGGCATTGCACTCCAGCCTGGGCAACAAGAGTGAAACTCCGTCTCAAAAAACAACAACAAAAACCGTTGCCTGTGTGTGGTGGTTCATGACTGTAAGCACTTTGGGAGGCCGAGTCACACAGATTTCTTGAGCCCAGGAGTTTGAGACCAGCCTGGCCAACATGGTGAAAAATACACAGATTAGCCGAGCGTGGTGACGCCTGTAATCCCAGCTACTCAGAAGGCTGAGGCACAAGAATCACTTGAACCCGGGAGGCAGAAGTTGCAGAGCCAAGATCTCGCCCTTGCACTCCAGCCTGGGCGACAGAGAGAGACTTCGTCTAAAAAAAAAAAAAAAAAAAAGTTGCTTAATTCTTTAGGCCTCCTCTAGGAAGCCAGCCAGGAGGATTTCTCCAGCCTAATCATCCTATCTCAGGGTCGTTCCACCGTGTCCCCTGTTATCCACCTCCTCTTAGACTGTGAGCTTCCCGGGAGCAGAAGCTCCCCTGGACCCTTTCACTCAGTGCCCGGTGTACGTAATAAGTGCTTAATTAATGAGGCTGGAAAGGGCACTTTCCTTGATTGCTGTCAGCAGGAGGAAGCCGACGCAGAGGAAAAGAGCACTGGACTTGGAGTCGGCGTGCCTGCCTGCCTGCCTGCCTCTGGCTTGGCGTTCCCATTTGCAGCGAAGGGGCATAATGGTCTGCCCAGCCCCGCCCGCCCCGCCGCCGCTGGCTCGGAGCCTGGCACAGCCCAGGCGCTCGGCTGGGGCCCCAGGCATGGCAGGACCGACCCAGCCCGGGGAGGTGAGCGCGCCCGGCCGGCCCGCGGGGCTAGAGGCGGAGGCCCAGGCGCCCGTCCCCGTGGGAAAGCGCGCGGAGGGCGACCCGGGCGAGTCAGCTGCAGAGCCGAGCGGGCTGCGGAGCGAGAGGACAGAGGCCGGAGGCGGCGGTGAGTATTCCCGCCGGGCAGGGGGAGTTGTCGCCGCCAAGCGGGAGCCGCCCCTCTCCCCTGTGCCTCACACTGCGGGTCCCGCCGCCGAGGCCCGGACACGAGCCTCGCAAGACAGAGACGCTCCGGCGCGAGCTCCCGTCCCGGCCCTGTGGTCGGGAGGGGTACGGGTTACCCAGGGCTCTGGCCTCAGCGAGATGTGTCCCCTCCCATCTGTCCCGTCCCCCCCGCTGGGCTTCTGTCCGATGGCCTCATTCTCTTGCTGCTGGTGGGAGGGGTGGGATGTGCCTGCTTGGTAAATTGTGCAGCGCCACCAAATGTGTGTGTGTGGGGGTACCCTCATTTGGTGCCAGGCTGGGCCTGGTGCGTGGGCAGGAGGGGTGGGATGGGCGCCGCACACCATCACCGCCTTACCGGGGTGCTGCACTGAGAAACCAAAGGCTCAGGGAGAGAGCGGCTCCCCCACTTTCATCCCCCCATACACTTACCCCCTGCTTCATCCTTCCCCCACCCCACCCCACTCCAAGCCCCAGGGAGCCCAGTTCCTAAGAGCCACTGCCGCCGTTTGTCCAGCACTCACTGGGACGCTGCCTTGTGATAAACGTTTTGCACAGTGACCTTAGTTAGCCCTCCCGCTGGCGCTACACTGCCAGCTGTCTTTCCAGACCAGGAACCCGAGCTCAGAGAGGTGAAATCACTGGTTCAAGGTCACTGCAGTCAGAGGTGGAGTTACCCTGGGGCTAACTGAAGCTTAACTTTCAGATCCTTGCAAGTCCCAGGACCTAATTTTGCATTTGTATTTTTGTGTTCATTTCCTTTAAAAGTCCCGTTCCTCAACAGTAGGAGGGTCAAGCCCCTTCAAAAGGAATCTCTCTGGCGGTGTCTGGTCTGTCTGCTGTCCTCTGTAGCACTGCCCGGGATGGGTGGAGATGGGGGATTCCTGCAGCTGGACAGTGCCAGCCTGGCAGGGAGGGAAGGACGTCCAGATTTGGTCAAGGGGCTCACAGGACGTCTGCATGATTCTTGGTGGACTCCAAACAGCCTGCTCTGTGTGGAGCCAGCTTAGGCAGAGCACCCCCTTGTAACGTTGGGCTCTTCTCTGGGGCTCAGCTGTCCTCATCTAAGTTAGGGGTGGTTATTATGGGGTAACTGCAGATACAGGGTAAAAGTGGAAGGAACAGAGGCTGGAAAGCTCGCAGCCCTGCCAGTCCTCTGTTTCCGCCTCCCATTCCCCCATAGCTATCCCACAGGTGCATGCCACTGTGCCCTGTGCCTTCATCTTCACAGCCAGCCCTCTCCCCTCCAGCTGCCGCATCTGCTCCTTCAGAGGAGCAAGCTGTCGGCGGTGCCCACACTCCCCGCTGTCAGCCACCCTTCACCCCGTTCCATTCTGTGTGCCTCCTGCCTCCACCCACCATGGCATCTGCCCTGGCTTGGGTTGTAGGAGAGACTGTGTTGGCAAATTGGCTCCAGCCCTGCCTGGCTGCACAGCAGCCTTTGACACGGTTGAAATGCTCCCCACCTCTTCACTTTTGTGTGGCTAAGCTTCCCTCCCACATCTGGGCCCCTGCTCTGGTCTCTGTCTCCTGAGCCTCTTCCCCTGCCCCAGGCCTCCCCTCCCCTCCGCCTGCCCTCCCAGGCTGTGCCTTGACTTCTCTCCTCCCCTCACCCTACCTGCCTCTCCTGGTGGGTCTCACCCATCCTGGGGCTTAAAACCCACCAATGCCCATGGTGCCCGGCCTTTGTCTACCCCAGACCACTGCTCAGAGCTGTGGACCCCTGCCCCCACCAGCCCACCCATGCGTCTCCTGTGGGCTCCCTCACAGTCATCTCCCGCACCTTCTCCAGCATTCCCTCTGCAGCCAACCTCATTCCTGATTCCTTCCTCCCCAACACCACAACATTCAATCCCATACCAGCCCTGTGGGTCCCGCTTCCAAAATGGCTCTCTAGGGCACGGTGGCTCACGCCTGTAATCCCAGCACTCTGGGAGGCCGAGGTGGGTGGATCACAAGGTCAAGAGATCGAGACCATCCTGATCAACATGGTGAAACCTCGTCTCTACTAAAAGTACAAAAAATTAGCTGGGCATGGTGGCACGTGCCTGTAATCCCAGCTACTCAGGAGGCTGAGGCAGGAGAATTGCCTGAACCCAGGAGGCGGAGGTTGCGGGGGAGCTGAGATTGTGCCATTGCACTCCAGCCTGGGTAACAAGAGCAAAACTCTGTCTCAAAAACAAAAACAAAAACAAAAACAAAAAAAACAAAATGGCTCTCTAGAATCCACCTGCTCCTCCCACCTCCTCTGTCACTACCTAGTCCCAGCCACCATTGTGTCTCTCCTGGACAACTGTGGGGGCCTCCCTTCCTCCACCCTGGCCCTCCAGAATCCACTCCTCTCAGGAGCTGCTGTGCTAGATGGGATGGCATCCCTCCCCTCACTGAAACCCTTTGGTGCCTCGCATTGCCTGCAGGATAAAATACGAGCTCCAGAACCCCGGCCTGCGGGCCTCAGCCCTCTGGGCTCATTGCTCTGCAGCTGCTGTAGTCTTCTTTCTGCTTTTGGAGTGTGATGTGAGCGTTCCTATTGCAGGGCCTTTGCCCTTGCTGTTCCCTCTGGCTGGAATGCCCTTTCTCCCACTCTTTGCCTGGCACACATCTAATTAGCCTTCAAGTCTTAGCTTAAGGATGACCTCCTGGGAGAGGCCTTCCCCTCAACCCCCTCTCAGACCTTCTAAGAGCACCCAAGTACTTAGTGTCAGCTGGACTTACGTCTTTATTTCTGGGGCTATGGGTTAATGTCTGCCACCCCCACCAGACGGCAAGCTGCACGGGGCTGTCTGGTTTACTGTCTGTGCTAGGCACACAGTGGGCACCCAGGAAACACGTGAAGGAGAGGTGTGGAGGCCCAGCTGCCAAGGGTGTCCTGCTGCAATCTGTCCAGCAGGTGGCCTCCCAGACCAGAGCTTCGTCTCTGGAGATGGGTACCCATGGCAGCCTTCGGATTCGGAAACAGCTCCTATGCCAACCCTGGGGCCCCCAGTTGAGATTCACATGGCAGATGCGGGAGCCAGGCCACCCTCTTTTGTCTTCAGTCCCAGAGAGTCCTTGGCTCTTGCTTTTTTGAGACTTACTTTTTGGCATTGTGATTTGCTTTTGAGGCAGCTCTCGCTCTGTCACCCAGGCTGGAGTGCAATGGCACAATCATGACTAATTACAGCCTCAACCTGCCTGGCTCAAGTGATCCTCTCACCTCGGCCTCGAGAGTAGCTGGGACTACAGGCATACACCATTATGCCCGGCATATTTTTGTATTTCTTGTAGAGATGGAGTTTTACCATGTTGCCCAGGCTGGTCTCAAACTCTTGACCTCAAGCGATCCACCCACCTCAGCCTCCCATAGTGCTGGGACTACAGGTGTGAGCCCTCGGCTTGGCATCACAATGATCTATCTGCATCTTCTGCAAGGGGGCTAGGGGCAACTCCAGCCAGAGACCTGATCTAACCTGTCTCTTTTTCCTTGCTTGAGCAGAGCTCAGAAAATGAATGACTAGTAGGGAAACTGAATGACTCAGTCAGTGGAGAGACTGATCCTGGAAGTTAATATTAATGCTTTGACGCCCAATGCCTGGGTTCTAATCCTGGCTCTGGGGCTTCCTAGTTGTGAGGCTTAGGGGAGTTGCTTAACCAATCTATGGCTACCCTGTAAAGCGGGAATACTACCTGCCTCATAGGGTTGCTGTGAGACTGGAATGAGGAAATACATGAAAAGTACTTTTCCTGGTGTCTGGCACGTAATCAAGGCTCAGTAAATGGGAGCTTTCATCACTGACAATTCTTTCCCCCCACTGGAAGCCCAGTCTCAGCTGTTGCACTGGGCACACTTGTGCATGCTTGTGCAGGCCCTGCACACACATATGCAGGAACAGCGCACAACTCTCCCAGCTGTGACGTGAGCTGGCCAAGGCGCCACCCTTACCAGAACTGGGGATCCTGGCAGATGCCTTGTACCCCACTGGAGCTGTGCCTCCTGTGCCCAGTGCCATTGGCTTGGCAAGACAGGTTGCTATGGCAGCAGGTGATTGGGCCTGCAGGCAGGGACAGTGGCTGGCCTTGGCTGAGCTCTCTGGCTTTTTAGAAGGGGGTGGCTTGCTGCCAAGGCATAGGCCTTCCTGTTACTTGGCTGCATCCATGGCCACACCCAGGAGCCCCCGTGGGCTCCCGGCCCTGGGAACCGGGAGACCAAGCCAGCCACTCACTTCTGGGCATTCCCCCGGGCCTGGGCACATTGCCACTTTGTCCATCACTCACACTTCACTAGAAAGATCTGGCATGGGTGCTTTTCCCTCTACCTCATGGTGAACTCCTAAGAGTTCAGATTGCACCCAGCACATTGTAGGTCTCTCTCGGGGTGAATCAAAAAACAAAAAGTGAGCAGGTAGAGCAGGTAGAATGATGTCTCGAGACTTGTCTCTCACCACCTAGAAGGGGAGAGGTGGCAAGAGGAGAGTAAAGTCTTGAGACATCATTCTACCTGCTCTAGAGATGAATATCTAATTAATAATGTTAATTTAGTACCTACCGTGTGCCAGACATTGCTCTAGGTGAAGCCAAGATTTGAACCCTGATGGATACATTCCTGCTCTCCTGGAGCGAATATCCTAGTGGAGGGAGACAGACAATAAACAAACAAGCAAACAAAACCAGGAACACATCAGATAAGGACTACAGGTGCTGTGCTCAGAGTGACAAGGTGAAGCATTAGGGAGGAGCTGAGTGACGGCTTCAGATGGGGGACAGAGAAGGCCTCTCCAAGGAGGCCACATTTAAGCAAAGACCTAACTGGAAGAAAGGAAAATCTGGAAGGGGAGCCTTCTAGGAAGACAGACCAGCAAGTGCAGAGGCCCTGGGGACAGACCACACTTGGCCAGTGTGGAGAGAAGTGAGGTTGAGCTTAGTAGGTGAAGGGGATGATGAAGATATATACATACAGTGAAATGTACTAATCCCGGTCACAAACTGATGAGTTTTCACACATGCATTTGTCCACATAACCCTATCCAGATCAAGCTACAACACCCAGAACGTTCCCTCAGGCCCCTCCCTGTCCGTTTCGACTCTCACCTATGGGCTGCTCTTCTGTCCTTGATGACTGTCATAGGCTACTTTCGCCTGTCCTGGGACCTCGTATACGTGATGAGATCTTATGCTGAATTCTTGTTTGTATCTGGTTTCTTTTACTCATCTTTAGGTCTGTGATGTTCATCCATGACGTTGCCTTGTATCAGTAGTTTACTCATTTCAGTTGCTGGGTTCCATGCTAAAACTGTATCTCCATTTTTTTTTTTTTTTTTTTTTTTTTGAGATGGAGTCTTTCTCTGTCACCCAGGCTGGAGTGCAGTGGCGCAGTCTCAGCTCACTGCAGCCTCTGCCTCTTGGGTTCAAGCAATTCTCCTATCTCAGCCTCCTGAGTAGTTGGGGTTACAGGCGCGAAACACCACGCTTGTCTAATTTTTTGTATTTTTAGTAGAGACAGTGTTTCGCCATGTTGGCCAGCCTGGTCTTGAATTCTTGACCTCAGGAGATCCACCTGTTTTGGCCTCCCAAGGTGCTGGAATTACAGGTGTGAGCCACTGCACCCAGCCCTGTACCTCCATTTGTTGATTCATTCCTTTTTTTTTTTTTTTTTTTTTTTTTTTTGAGATGGAGTTTCACTCTTGTTGCCTAGGCTGGAGTGTATTGGCACGGTCTTGGCTCACTGCAAGCTCCACCTCCGGGGTTCAAGTGATTCTCCTGCCTCAGCCTCCCAAGTAGCTGGGATTACAGGTGCCTGCCTGTAATTTTTGTATTTTTAGTAGAGACAGTTGACCAGGCTGAGGTCAGTAGAATGTATTTAATGCCACTGTAGCGTTTCATTAAAAATGGTTAAAATGCCAGCCTGGTCAACCTCTGGCTGGCATTTTAACCATTTTTAATGAAACGCTACAGTGGCATTAAATACATTCTAGTAGCTGTGCAACCATTACCACTGTCTGTCTTCAGAATGTTTACATCTTCTGAGGCTGAAACTCCTTAACTAGTAAGCAATCACCGAGGCTTTTAAAATAGTGGTTTTTGGAGAGGGCAGGCAGCCCTCCTTGAGAAGAGCGGGAGAAGTTGTAAGAGAAAGTGAGAGAATGTGGAACCATCTGGGGAGAAGGGGCAGGAATTTGCGGGGAGAAAGCAAGGGCCCTGCGGCGGGGAGGCTTAGCACACTCAGCACACTCTGCGATGCTGCGTGGGCACTTTCCTTCCTTCCACAGTCACCCCACTGCCACCATCCTGGTCTCACCCTCTTTCCCTGTTGGGAAATGATGGGAATTTTTTTTTTTTTTTTTTTTTTTTTGAGACGGAGTTTTGCTCTTGTTACCCAGGCTGGAGTGCAATGGTGCAATCTCGGCTCACTGCAACCTCCGTCTCCTGGGTTCAAGCAATTCTGCCTCAGCCTCCCGAGTAGCTGGGACTACAGGCGTGCGCCACCATGCCCAGCTAATTTTTGTATTTTTAGTAGAGACAGGGTTTCACCATGTTGACCAGGATGGTCTCGATCTCTTAACCTCGTGATCCACCCGTCTCGGCCTCCCAAAGTGCTGGGATTACAGGCCTGAGCCACTGCACCCAGCCTAATGATGGGAATTTTAAAATTTATTTATTTATTTTGAGACAGAGTCTCTCTCTGTCGCCCAGGCTGGAATGCAGTGGTGTGACCTTGGCTCACTGCAATCTGCGCCTCCCGGGTTCAAGCGATTCTCCTGCCTCAGCCTCCCAAGTAGCTGGGACTACAGGTGCGTGCCACCATGCCTGGCTAACTTTTGTAGTTTTGACTTTTTTTTTTTTTTTTTTTTGGAGACGGAGTTTCGCTCTTGTTACCCAGGCTGGAGTGCAATGGCGCGGTCTCGGCTCACCGCAACCTCCGCCTCCTGGGTTCAAGCAATCCTCCTGCCTCAGCCTCCTGAGAAGCTGGGATTACAGGCACGCACCACCATGCCCAGCTAGTTTTTTGTATTTTTAGTAGAGACGGGGTTTCACCATGTTGACCAGGATGGTCTCGATCTCTTGACCTCGTGATCCACCTGCCTCGGCCTCCCAAAGTGCTGGGATTACAGGCTTGAGCCACCGCGCCCGACCAACTTTTGTAGTTTTAGTAGAGATGGGGTTTCCCTGTGTTAGCCAGGATGGTCTCTATCTGCTGACCTTGTGATCCGCCCGCCTTGGCCTCCCAAAGTTCTGGGATTACAGGCATGAGCCACTGCGCCCAGCAGGGTGAGCATGTTAACCATTTCACTGCCTCCTGCTGGCAGTAGCTGATTCCTGCACCCTCTTCAGAGGCTTGAAGTGGGAGACCACTCCTGACAGATGGCGGGGGGGGGGGGGGGTCCGTGGGGTGCAAAAGGGACTTGTCCACAGGTCTCTAAGTGTCAAATGTCAGCTAGGCGTGAAGTCAGAGCCAGGAGACCAGCTTCTGGGGGGTATGGAAGGTGCTGAGTGTTGAGAGAAAGCAGGGTTTCATTCTCTTCTTGACCCCCTTGGGAAAGAGGCCCCCTGGGGAGCTGGAGGTAGAATCACAGTTAAGGCCCCTTCTTTTCCTGGAGGTTCCCACCAGCCTTTGAAAGTCCTGGGATGTTTAGCTAGAGAAGCCTGGGGGTGGGGGTATGAGATGGGGTTTCTCAAATATTTGAGAGCCAGCTCCGTGGGAGGAATCACCTGTGCTGTGGTGGTCCCAGTGTTGGAGATTGGGGGTGGGAGGTGAGGGAAAGTGAAAGACTGGCTGCAGAGTGAGGGGAGCGACTGCGAAGTGGATGTTGGATTGATGTGAAGAGAAGGGTGAAGGATGTCCCAACACCCAGCACTGTTCGCAGGGAAGCAGATGGCCTCTGAGGGAGTGAGACCCCCGTCACTGGGAGGATTCAAGTCAGGCAGCATTTTAATAGCTGAACACAAAAGCTCTGGAATCAGAGAGGGCTGGGGGACATTGGGCAAGTTCCTCAATGGCTGTGCGCCTCATTTGCTTCGTTTGTAAAATGAGGATAGCAATGGAATGGGCTGGCTCTAGGGGTTTTGTGAGGAGTGAGATCATGATTCTGACACAGTAGCCAGCACTTAGAACACACCCGGGATAGGACAGGAGTGCATGGGGAGGGGGGTGTTCTTGGATGAGGCAGGGAGTTGGATTAACTCCTCACCATGAGCCCCCTAGCCCTGAGTTTCACAGAAGTGTGGAGGCCCCCTGCTGCCTTTGTTCCACAAGGAGCCCCTGGCCAGGACTTCTAGTGGACAGAGCACAGCAGCCTAATCCCAGCCCAAGAAGCAGGACTCCTTGTTTTTGATTTTGAGATGGAGTCTTGCTCTGGCTGGAGTGCAGTGGTGTGATCTTGGCTCACTGCAACCTCCGCCTCCTGGGTTCAAGCAACTCTTCTGAGGCAGGACTCTTTTTTTTTTTTTTTTTTTTTTTGAGATGGAGTTTTGCTCTTGTTACCCAGGCTGGAGTGCAATGGCACAATCTCGGCTCACCGCAACCTCCGCCTCCTGGGTTCAGGCAATTCTCCTGCCTCAGCCTCCTGAGTAGCTGGGATTATAGGCACGCGCCACCATGCCCAGCTAATTTTTTGTATTTTTAGTAGAGACGGCGTTTCACCATGTTGACCAGGATGGTCTCAATCTCTTGACCTCGTGATCCACCCGCCTCAGCCTCCCAAAGTGCTGGGATTACAGGCTTGAGCCACCGCGCCCGGTGAGGCAGGACTCTTATTGCGGCTCCATAGCAGATGAAGAGACTGAGACTCGGGGAACACAGCTGGTAAAGGCCAAAGCTGGGATTTAAATCTGGCGGCCTGGTTTTAAAGCTTGCCTTTATCTACCCACAGTGGAGGGGGCAGGGTACCATCTCTGAATCCATTGCCTCTATTCTTGGAAGGCACCTTGGATTTAGGGGCTGCATGTGCTCCTTCTGAGCCTTGGCCAGCACACCATTAAAAGGAGCTGGCATTGCTGGGGCCCCTGCCAGCTGGAGTTGGGAACATCTCACCCCATGCTGGCAGGCGGCTGAGAGTCAGATTGGCCTATCAGCCAGAGGAATGCCTTAGAGTCCCTTGGAACATGGATTCCCAAATGTGAAACACTACTGCAGCCTTAAACCCTCCTGGGGGCTTTCCCAGGCTCAGCCCTGGAGATTCTGGCTGAGGAGGGCTGGGCGGGGCGTGGGAGTCTGTTGTATAACCCCTCTGCCAGTGATTCAAATGCATATACAGGCATACTGGGGAACAAGTGTTTACTTCTAACTGCTGGACCATGAATGCCTGTCTCAGATTGTCTGGGGGTGCCTGGAGGGGCCTTCAAGCCAGCGGAGCTTCAGTGGCCACTATTGAAGTGACTGTGCATTGCATGCATTACGCTTCTGAGTTTGCTGTGGAGGTGAAGTTGGGCTGGGTTCCCCTGGGCCACCCTTGCCGGCTGCTGGGTGCCTGCAAGATTCGAAGGGTGGGTGTGCTGGCTGGTGTCTGTAACTTTTTTTTTTTTTTTGAGACGGAGTTTCGCTCGTTACCCAGGCTGGAGTGCAATGGCGCTATCTTGGCTCACCGCAACCTCCGTCTCCTGGGTTCAAGCAATTCTCCTGCCTCAGCCTCCCGAGTAGCTGGGACTACAGGCGTGTGCCACCATGCCCAGCTAATTTTTGTATTTTTAGCAGAGACGGGGTTTCACCATGTTGACCAGGATGGTCTCCATCTCTTGACCTCGTGATCCACCCATCTCGGCCTCCCAAAGTGCTGGGATTATAGGCATGAGCCACCGTGCCCAGCCCTATTTATTTATTTTTAAAAATTTTTTTATTTTCTTTATTTTTTAAATTTTCTTCTTTTTCTTTTTTTTTTTTCTTCTTTATTTTTTTATTTTATTTTATTTTTTGAGACAGGATCTAACTCTGTCACCCTGGCTGGAGTGCAGTGGCATGATCTCAGCTCACTGCAACTTCCACCTCCTGGTTTCAAGTGATTCTCCTGCTTCAGCCTCCCAAGTAGGTGGGACTACAGGTATGCATCACCACACCCAGGGAATTTTTGTATTTTTGGTAGAGACAAGGTTTCTCCATGTTAGACAGGCTGGTCTCGAACTCCTGACCTCAGGTGATCCACTGGTCTTAGCCTCCCTAAAAGTGCTGGGATTACAGGCACGAGCCACTGCGCACAACCCCAATAGTATTACACATTTAGTACTCTTATCCCTGGATACTATGTTTCTTTCTTTTTTTTTTTTTTTGAGACGGAATTTCGCTCTTGTTACCCAGGCTGGAGTGCAATGGCGCGATCTCGGCTCACCACAACCTCCGCCTCCTGGGTTCAGGCAATTCTCCTGCCTCAGCCTCCTGAGTAGCTGGGATTACAGGCACGCGCCACCCTGCCCAGCTAATTTTTTATGTATTTTTAGTAGAGACGGGGTGTCACCATGTTTACCAGGATGGTCTCGATCTCTTGACCTCGTGATCCACCCTCCTCAGCCTCCCAAAGTGCTGGGATTATAGGCTTGAGCCACCACGTCCGGCCTGGATACTGTGTTTCTAAGCTCTCTGCATGTTTCCCTGTGTGCACCTGGGTAGGTGTAACTGTCGGACAGGATTCTGTGGTTGGAATCCATGTGACTTATTCATCACCCTGGAGACAGATACTGAGGCTGCCTCCAATATCCCACTGTCAAGGTTAACACCACCGTGGCCATCCTTGTCCATGTCCCCTCTGGACCTTGCCCTTTCCTCTAGCAAGCATTTTTCCTCAGCCCACATCCATCTGCCTTGGGTTTTAAAATAGCTGCATGGTGTTCTTAGTTTTGGATGTTCCATAGTTTAGCCAATCACCTGTTGACAGACCTTTCGATTTTCTCTTTCCTCATCTCACTCAAACTATGAATAGCCTTGTTTAATCATCAGTTTGCACACATGCAAGCACATTTCTAGGTGAAAGTCCTCGGGATGGAATTGCTGAGGCAGAGGGTCTGTGCTTTTATCATTTGCATGGATACTGCCAGAAAAGTATGAGAATGGCTCTTTCCCACCCATCAGCAAAGCTGCCTTCTAGCACTAAAGTTCTTTGAGGCTCAGAAGGTGTGGGGATCTGGCTGGGATAACACAGCCAGTGAGGGTTGGCACTGAGCCTGGCCTGCAGGAAACTGAACCCTGGCCAGTGACCTCTCCAAGGCACAGCTTTGGCTTCTTCGTGTCCAAAGCTTCACAGAATCTGGGACCTTCCTAGTAAGTGTGGGGGCCTCAGCCTTTGGAATGTGCGTGGTAAGCAACCCTTCCAAGTCCCCACTGGCCCAGAGAGGTGTCAGCCCAGGAGCTTGTCACATGAAAGCCCCTGGGAGGCTGTCAGGCCCAGCCTCCATAGATCCCTGACCCTTCCCCGCCTCCACCTCCCCTGCAGCATCTTCATAAATGGCTCTGTTGGAGTGAGGCATCCTCGGGAACCTGGAGTGGTGTTGCCTGGAGACAACTGGGCAACAGAACTGAGTTATTTATTTCTGTTTTTGAGACAGAGTCTTGCTCTGTCACCTAGGCTGGAGTGCAATGGTGCAATCTTGGCTTGCTGCAACCTCCACCTCCCGGGTTCAAGCAATTCTTCTGCCTCAGGCTCCCGAGGAGCTGGGATTACAGGCACCTGTCACCATACCTGGCTAATTTTTGTATTTTTAGTAGAGATGCGGTTTCACCTCATTGGCCTGGCTGCCACTTAGTTGTGTGACCTCAGGCAAGTCACGTAATTCTCTGAGCCTCAGTTTCCAGATCTGTAAAATGAAGATCGTCACGCCTGTCTTGACAGGGTTTTGAGATCAACTCCTGACCTCAGGTGATCCACCCGCCTTGGCCTCTAAAAGTGCTAGGATTACAGGCGTGAGGTGCTGTGGCCGGGCAGATCTGAGTTATTTAAAGAAGGGAGAGGATGGGAGGAGAGGGGTGACAGCCTGTTTATTCAAAGATGGATGGTCCTGCTGCTGCAGGGTTTGGCAGCCGCCTCCCACCCCTCATCTTTCCCAGTGTCCAGAGCCTGGGACTCTGGAGCAAGACTCACTAAAAGGCCACTTGGAGCACCTTTCTGATGGCAGTGAGGGTAGGGGATTCTCTGCATGTCCTAGAGGGCTGTGTACAAATGCTGGCTCAGGGAGCAAGGAGGTGTGGGCATAAGGGACCATGCCTCAAAGAGGAATCTTCTGATGTTTGTAACCACAACTTCTATTATGAACATCTCTCAGACAGCTACTCACTAAGGATTTTAAATTTATTAGTTCATTTGATCTCAGAACCCTGTCAAGAGAGGTATGACTATCCCCATTTTATAGATGTGGAAACGGAGGCTCAGAGACATTAAGTGACTTGCCTGAGGTCACACAGCTAAGTGGCAGAAACCAAATAAAAACTCAGGTCTGTCTGATGCAGAAGTCAGAACAAACCTCTGTACATTGCTAGAGATGGCAGGGCCCTGGAATGCACCCATGTTCTCCCCACTCGGAGTTGACCTGGAAGGTCCTGCATCCTGCCCCACTGGGTGTCGCCATCTATGCTTCCCCAGCACCTAGCCCCACCCTAACCCTGCAGGAAACAGGACTCTGCAATGATCAGTGACTTGTCTACCTCTCCACAGGTCTGTGAGCACTTCAAGGGCAGGGCAGGGTCTTATTCATCTCTGTGTCCTGAGCCCAGGGTCAAGCACATAGCAGGTACTTAAAGAGCATTTCCGTATGGAGCTTGGATGCCTGAGCAGCTCTCCCACGGACAGGGGCCCGTGGTCTATCCGTGGGCCCTCGCTGTTTCCCAACAGCCCTGCAGGGACCAGAAGAAATGATCCTTCTTTTGCTGTTGTCTGCTTGTTTACTGTGTCCTTCCAGCCCATGAAAATGTCAGTTCCATGAAGGCAGGAACTTGTCTGCCTCATTCACTTCCCTGGGGACAGAACAAGTCTTAGAATATAGAAGGGGCTCCGTAAATGTTTGTTGACGGGCTGAATGACTAAATAATTAAAAAAAATTTTTTTTTTTTAAAATTGAGACAGAGTCTTGCTCTGTCACACACGCTGGAGTGCAGTGGTGTGATCTTGGCTCACTGCAACCTCCACCTCCTGGTTTCAAGCAGATTCTTGTGCCTCAGCCTCCCAAGTAGCTGGGATTACAGGCCTCCACCACTACAGCTGGCTAATTTTTTTGTATGTTTAGTAGAGACGGAATTTCGCCACATTGGCCAGGCTGGTCTTGAACCCCTGACCTCAGGTGATCCACCTGCCTCGGCCTCCCAAAGTGCTGGGATTACAGGCGTGAGCCACTGTGCCCAGCCTGACTGACTAAATAAATGAATGAAGTATTTGTGGAATGAATGAACCAGGATTCCTTCCTCCTTTTCTCTCCTGATCAGATGGAGCATCTCCCTGTAGAACTTGAAGAACGCTGCCGGGCGCGGTGGCTCAAGCCTGTAATCCCAGCACTTTGGGAGGCCGAGGCGGGTGGATCACGAGCTTGAGAGATCGAGACCATCCTGGTCCACATGGTGAAATGCTGTCTCTACTGAAAATACAAAAAATTAGCTGGGCATGGTGGCGTGTGCCCGTAATCCCAGCTACTCAGGAGGCTGAGGCAGGAGAACTGCCTGAACCCAGGAGGCGGAGGTTGCGGTGAGCCGAGATCACGCCATTGCACTCCAGCCTGGGTAACAAGAGCGAAACTCCGTCTCAAAAAAAAAAAAAAAAAAAAAAAAGAACTTGAAGAACGTTCTAGAGCTAGAATCACCCTCCTGCCACATGTCCTGGGTGCCCTTCAGTCAGGCCCTTAAGTGGTCCTGTGGGGACAGAGGGGAGCAAGATCTGGTCCCTGCTCTTACAGGAACCTCACTGTCTGTGCAGCATGTTCAAACTGCAGGTCACGGCCAAAATAAGTGTAGTAGTGCCCTGCACTCAGCAATAACAAAAAGAAATAGGATAAGAGAAATTAGAAAATACCAGAATGCCATGGCCAGGCACAGTGGCTCACACTTGTAATCCCAGCACTTTGGGAGGCTGAGGCAAGTGGATCACCTGAGGTCAGGAATTCAAGACCAGCCTGGCCAACATGGTGAATCCCCATCTCTACTAAAAATACAAAAATTAGCTGGGCATGGTGGCAAGGGCCTGTAATTACAGGTACTTGAGAGGCTGAGGCAGAAGAGTTGCTTGAACCTAGGTGGCGGAGTTTGCAGTGAGCCGAGGTTGCACCACCGCCACTGCACTCCAGCAGGAAGGAGGGAGGGGACGGAGGGAAGGATCCAAGGCAGTAACGCTAAGCATTTTTTTGTGAATAACACACATTTGCATATCTCTATAGCCGGTCCTCGTGTAAAATGTATTTCTTACTTTCGATCTTGATAAAAAAATATTTGAGGCCAGGCGCGGTGGCTCAAGCCTGTAATCCCAGCACTTTGGGAGGCCGAGGCGGGTGGATCACAAGGTTGAGAGATCGAGACCAACCTGGTCCACATGGTGAAACCCCGTCTCTACTAAAAATACAAAAAACTAGCTGGGCATGGTGGTGCGTGCCTGTAATCCCAGCTACTCAGGAGGCTGAGGCAGGAGAACTGCCTGAACCCAGGAGGCGGAGGTTGCGGTGAGCCGAGATCGCGCCATTGCACTCCAGCCTGGGTAACAAGAGCGAAACTCCGTCTCAAAAAAAAAAAAAAAAAAAAAAAAAAAAAATTTGAACCTTGTGTGTGAATTTGGGAGTCAGGGGATGCGATCCTTAGGCTTAGACCTAAAGAAGGATATAGCTAATAAAATGCATAATCCTGCCCATAATGTGATGTTGATAACTGAACATGTATCCTGTGCCAGGTAGGGGTGCTCAGGCCCCAGGGCCTGGCAGGGAATGGAGGGGAAGGAGTCCAGAGTGGACAGAGATCCCATGGGCAGATGGGGAGGAGTCCAAGGTAAACTGCCTGGAGGAGGAGCCTGAACTCAGCCTCCAAACACCCCTCTACCCTGGCAGGTTCAGGGCTAGGTCATAGTGTGAGCTTGGGTAGCAACTATAATGACAGGAACAGCTGCCATCAGTAAATACTGGCTAAATGCCAACCACTTTTTATCCTCCAGACTTTCCCAGGAAGAAAGAACTGCTCTTCGCATCATTTAACGAAAGAAGAGACTTGGAGCGATGTGGTAACTTGGAGCATAGGGGTCACACGGTGGTAAAGTTGCTGTGGCTAGATCCAAGCCCAGGTCTGCCCTGCTTAAAGCCATTGTCTTAAGATTGCACACAGATGGGGGCTGAAAAAATGGGAGTGCTGGATGCTGGGGATTGGATAGTGGGCTTGGGAGGGCGGATGGCCAGGGCAGACAGGGGATCCATCTGTGCTGGGACTCAAGCATCAGGGATGAGTTTGCCTTAGGCTCAGAGACTACCGGGCTCAGGGCAAAACCTCAGGCCCCAAGACTCCCACCCTGGAGGGTGCACATGGCCCCTGTTCTTGGCAGTAATGTGATCACAAGGACCAAAGCCAGGCCAGCCCCTTTCCTGATGTTGTCCACTCCTCAGGCCCAGTGTCCCCCAGCTGTGGCAGATGTCGGGGAGTGGGGAGTGGAGAAGAGCGGCAGGGCCTGTTTCCCATCTTTGATCAAGATTCATCTTTGCTGGTTTGAACCCAGCTCCTCTGCTTTCCAGCAAGTCATTTGTGCCTGTCAGGAAATAATTTTTGGCTTGAGTGTTCCCTCCAGGGAATCTGAGGTTCCCACAGCTCATGCTTCTGCCCAGGGACTGAACTTGGGAGCTCTCTTCCAAGAGCACCTGCACTTGCTTGGGCTGATGGGGCAGTGGACGGCCACAGGCGAGTCTCTCGGGATGTAACAGGTTACTCATATTCTTCGCAGCAGGGGCTCATCTGGTTTTGGACTGTGCCAGGTGCTTTGCATGTGTGCTACACATACCTACACATACATACATGCTCACTCATAAAGCCACATTCACTCCCGATAGACACTTGCACAAACATGGATCCCTGGAAATACGAGTTCACACACGAGCAACATAAGCATGATAACGTGGTGTCTTGGGGGCTTGCGAGTGTGGGATGTGGGTGCTGGCAGTGCTGGTGGAGTACTGGGTGAGTGGGGGACAGTCCTGACCTCTCTCCTTCCTGAGATCCTGTTTTGGGACCCATAAATCTTTTCGCAGGGGACTTTGGGCTTTTGCTCTGAGCTTCCAGATTTCTCAGGAATCTTCTGCTGCAGTTTGAGAGGCACAAATTGGCTCAGCTGAGAGAGCTGGCTTGACTGTTTCTTTCTGCCTGGGGCTGGCGAGAGAGCAGAGTGCCTTCTCTTGGGTGTACCAGAAGGCTCTGTGGCCTCTCTCCATCAGCATTCAGCCCCTGTTCCCCTCCCAGGCCCAGGGTGGGGCAGATCCGACTGTGAATCTTTCTTGTGGTTGTGGGGACTCCTAGCCCCATGGCCAGCAGACAGCCAGGACTGCAGGACTCGCTATTCTGAGTAGGGACTTGGCAGGCCCTCTGGGGGGCTGGTGGTAGGCTGGTAAGGCTGGGCACTGTGGTTTGGATGCAGTCTGTGGCCTGACCCTGAGGTACCTCCAGGCCATCAGCCCCCTACCTACCAGCTGATGCTGACTATTAGAGCCAGAAGGGTTGTAACTGCAGGCTCTCCTGAGGACATCTTTGCCCTGGGCTTTTCTGCTTAGTTCAACAAGAACACCTACTGTGTGCGTGCCAAGGACTGTGCTGTGGACCAAAAGACAGGTCAGACACAGGTAGAACATAGCTTATGTCCTCTGGGAGCTAGAGAGGCATGCAGCCATGGATCCCAGCATCTGCTGGGCAGGGAGAGTGAGGGGAAGCAAAATGTGTGTATTTGTATGTGTGTATGTGCATATGGCCATGTACTATGTTTATGTATGTATATATGTATGCATGCATGCCTCTGTATGCATGTATTTGGATATATGTGTGCATTATGTGTATATATTTGCATGCATATGCATGCACATGTATGTATATGTATATATGTGCATCTGCTCACACACATGCATGCCCCTTAGTCCTGGCCTAGAGTAGGGCATTATCCTGGAATGCATCCTCAGGATGGCAGGCTTCAGTTGGGGAGTCTGAGACAGTGGGCGGGATGGGATGCGGGGCTGTGGCGAGGACTAAGGAAGGAAACTGTGGCCCAGGATGGAGTCCTACAGTGTGCCACACACAATGTCTGGACATTACTTGCCCAGCTCATGGCTCCTCAAACACCTCTTTGAAGGAGGATGAGGCCACCTTGTGGATGCCGAAGTTGGGAATCTGAGAACTTATCTCACGTTTCCCAGACCACACAGCCAGTAAATTGTGAGCCACCTTGAGCCTAGCTCTGCTGGACTCTGAAGGTCAGGTCTGTTTCTCAAGGCCAGTATGGGACTTTCTCTGCTGCTGTCCCTTTCACACACCTTGGGTGGCGCAGGAGCAGGTATGGAGCTGAGGACAAGTCTTTCCTGGGTCTGTTTCCTCATTCTTTAAAATAGAGATCAGAAAAGTACTAACCTTACAACATCATGAAGCACTGGAGAGCTAGGTGCTAGGGATGTGGTGAGACCACAATGAATCATTTCTCTTGTCTTCAGTTATTCTTAGGGGTCATGGGGCATGTGTATCCCTCTCCCAGCCCAGCGCTCTCCCGTCTGACTTTGGACAGAGGTGCCTGCACTGCTTTCATCGTGGGGCAACCCTAGCTCCCCCAAATCCCGCTCCAGTACTGAATGGGGGTGAGGCAGGTGGTAACAAGTGAGAAAGAAGGATTTCCCGAGTGTGGAGCGGAAAGAGTGAGGAAGTGACTCACCAAATACAACAAAGCCCACCTCTCCACGAGGAAGCCCTGGCGAGGAGTGAACACAAGTGGGTGCGTTCACCCACGTGCTCGCGGGGACGTCTGAAGCCGTCGGGGTGGGCCGGGCTGGCTGCCGCACAGTGCTAGTCTGCACGGGTGGGATAAGGGGAGGTGGGGGGCAGGCCTATGGTGCCGGTCACTGCCTGGAGCCAAGTGATGGGGTGGGGGCGGAGGGACCTGCCGTTCCCCTTTGGCCTCTGGGGGCCGAGGGACGCGTTTCCTTAGGACCCTGGGGCGTGGGAGAAGCCCCTGCTTGGACGGGCAGTCTGCTGTTAGGCCAGCCCTTCGACACGTGGGAGGCAAAAGTCCAGCGAGCGCGGTCGCCCAGCCCCGGCGCACAGCACAGCGACGCCGCCGGAGCGGAGCCCGGATGCTGGGCTCGGTCCCGCCGAGGCTCGGCCTGGCTGCAAAGCAGAGAGGGGCGAGGGAAGCCAGGAGCCGGCGTCCGGGAGAGGGTGTGGCGCCGAGAGCGCTGCTGCCTCTTGAAGCCAGGAGGCTGGAAGTCGGGTTTGGGTGTCTTCCAGAAGCAGCCGCGAAAGCTATGAGGGAAGAGGAACTGGCTTCCCGGGCAGTCTCCCCCGCCCCAAACTTTTCGTTCTCGCTGAGGTGAGGGTGGGCGGGAGGAAGGAGGAAGAGTGGCCGGGGAAGGTGGAGCCAGCGTTCCGCCTGCCCGGGGCCGCGGCTGGGGTGAGTGTGTCTTTAAATCCGAGCCCCCCGCCCCCCGCGGTGGGGCTGGGGCTCGCGGGCCGGGCGGGGGCGGGCGCGGTGATTGGCGGCCGGGCCCAGTCCGCCCCTCGGCGCGGGGGACGCGGGGCGCAGGGGAGCAGCGCGGGGCGCAGGGGAGCAGCGCGGCGCGCACTGGCGGGGTCGCGCAGCTCCCGTCGCCGGCTAGCGCGGGCTCCCTCTTGAGTGGCCTCGAGTGGCCTGGCCTGCCCACCTCTGGAGCCGCCTCAGCCCCCGCATGGGCTGGGGAAGTTGGGAGGAGCGAGCCGGAGCCCGCGCCGGGCGTGCCCCGCCGCTGCCTGACTCGGCGCCCGCAGTCCGGGCGCAGCGTGCCGGCATCAGGAGCACGAATGCCCCGCGGAGCCGCGGGCTGGCAGGTACCGACGTGACCCAGCCG